>NW_027202693.1:2217913-3448327 GCF_024711535.1 Dipodomys merriami
CCTTCCTGTCCATCGCCACAGACGTCGTCCGCTGAGCGCCTGCTCTGGGCCGCCCGCTGCTCGGCCTCAGTGTCCTCTGCTCTGGGGCTTAGGGAAGTCCCCCGCAGTGCATGCTGGGAAGTGCAGGTGCAGTTTTCAAACCCAGGCTCCTCCAGCCCCAGGCCTGCCCCAGCCACACACCTCGCTCTCCTGCTGGACCACAGGAGAGCGCCCACCGACCTCTCTGTCCCCAACACCAAGTGAGAAGTGGCGCACCGGGACCCAAAGGTGGTGGTGGGGCAGAGAAAGATGAGGGTTCCCTTCAGCCATGGCGCATGCGTGTGTGCCTTATCACAGGGCGCCCAACACACCAACCTAATAATAACTCCCGGGTCACCTTTCCCAGGCCTCGGGCTCCACTCGGCTCCAACTTTCAAAGGCTGGTGAAAAACTCTGCCATCAACTCCGCTTTTCCGAGGGGGGGCAGGGAGGAGAGAGCCAGGGAAGGGGGGGGCTGGTGACTCAATCCAGGGCCTGGCAAGCGCTCTGCCCCTGAGCGAGGGCTCCACTTCACCCCCCTATTAACAACAAGAGTGGTGTCCTTCCACACCAGGGGAACACAGGCAGAAGCTGCTAGAAGCTTGCCAAAGGTCCTGAGCTACATTCCCACCTCCAATTCTGTATCCAAAGAAAACAGGCAACAGGCTAGAACCAGGCAATGTTTTCTTTACGAGAGGGAGGAGAAGAGAAACACCCCAGTGACCTCAATGTCAGACCACAGGTAACCATGACACGACCCTCATCAAGCCATGCAGCAGGCTTACATGGGAACACGAGGGGAAAATGTGGATAAAAATGCAAGACACGGAAGTGGCACGCCATCTACCAGTGTGGTTTTGCAAAACGCCACACCAATTCACATAGGATTTGAATGTTAGCATACCAACACACTACCAATGGCCTGTGGGAAAATACACATACATGCACGCACACCTGCACACACGCATGCCAGAAGACAGGACTGGAGGCCTGATCACCGCAGCAACTTTAAACACAAAAAGACCCAGCAGTCTGGCCACACCCCAGAGACACGGGGAAAGAGCCACAGGGCTCCCTGTGTCATCTTGAGAGCGTTCCCTATCTACAGAGAAGGCAGGAGGTGTACAGGAAGTAAGGCTGCCTTCTATATCCCGGGTAATTAACAAACCTGCTGGTTAGGAAAGGCCCCTGGATCTGTGGGATAAAAACCAGTCCATCCATATATGAAGGATGAAAATTACAGCCCACGCCTGTAATCTCAGTTACACAAGAGCATCCCGATCCAAGGCTGGCCTTCGGCAGAAAGTACCAGACCCCATTGGAAGAAGTAGTAACTAAAAGCCAATAAAGGAAGAGGAGGGAGTGCTGGGACTAAGGCCCAGGAGGTAAAGAATCTGCCTAACAAGTATGGCTCTGAGTTCAAATCCCACTACCAGGAAAAATAAATAAATAATATATATGTGTATATATATTTTTTTAACTTGTTTGTGGTGCTAGGAATTGAACCCAGAGCACACCCATTTAGGCAAGTGCTCTATACCCCCCAAAATTAAAATTGATGCAAATTGTGTGTGTATGTGTGTGCCAGTCCCGGGTCCAGACTCGGGGTCTGGGCCCTGTCCCCAAGCTTTTGTGCTCCAGGCCAGAGGTCAATCACATTGAGCCACAGCTCCACTTCCGGCTTTTATGACAGTTATTTGGAGTCGAAGTTTCGCCAGCTTTTCCTGCCTGGGCTGGCTTTGAACCACGATCCTCAGATCTTAGCCTCCTGAGTAGATAGAATCCACCAGCACCGGGTAACTTCTGCAGTTTTGGCACATGGATAAAGACGTACGTCAGAGCACTGTCTACTTTTAAAAAGTGGGGAAACGCTCAAGGATAACAAACCTAAAACTTGGAGCAACTATCACAAAGGATGAGGAAGATGACTGACATGTTCAATGAAAACACGCCCCCCCCCCCCAGTCATGAGTATAAGAAGGCTTCAGGTTATAAATGTTTACATGACTGCGGAAAGAGGAACAGAAGGGCTCCTGGTTACTGGTTAGCTCAAGAGAAAGGCTTGTTCCGGGTCTCTGTAACTACTTTGAAGGGCAGAGTAGAGGTGTGCCTGTGTGGAGGAGCGCTTGGCCCTCCACAGGGAGACCCAGACTTCAAACCCCCCGGCTGCCAAGAGAAACAAGAAAAAAAAAAAAACCTGGTAAATACATCGGTGTGCCAACAGCTTATAGAATAGAGTCTTTGCAGCAGCTCATAAAAGTTTCGCCAAAACAGATCATATTTTTAGGATATACTGCAAGTCTTAACAGTGAGAGTGAGGGGGGGGAGGGAAGGAAGGAGGGAAGGAGGGAGGGACGGAGGGAGGGGTTGGGCGCCAGTGGTTAGATTTATGCCTGTAATCCTAGCTACTCAGTATATTGAGGCTGGTCAAGGCAGACAAATCCAAGGCTCTTAGCTCCAATTAACTACAGAAAAGCTGAAAGTGGAGGAGGTGGTTCTAGTGATGAGTGCTAGCCTTGAGCAAAAAAGCTAACACACACACACACACATTAACTCTCTCTCTCCCTTCATGTCTGTCTCTGTTTCGGTCTCTGTCTCTGTCTCTCTCTCTCTCACACACACACACACACACACACATAGAAGGAACCTCCTGTATTTTCCTCAGACCACAATGGAACAAAATCAGAACATAATAAAATCAAATGCTTTGTGTACGGTTTGCTTTCTCACAGAGCACAGGTCACTTTTTTGGCAACAGAGACCTCTCCCCTTCAACTAGAAGGTTAATGTGGAAAAACTACCTTCAACACACATCCCCAGGGAGAACCAGGAGTAACTGTTGATCTAAGAGCAGAATGGGGGGGAAAAATGCTTAAAATGTAAACACATATTTAAAAACTGGAACGGAACCCAATCACCTTCTTCCAGCTCTGGCTCCTGACCTAAGCCTTCAGGAACGTCTGGTTCAATTTCACGGAGCTAAACCGGGGCCTGGCCGGTTCCCAGCTTGCCCAGGGCTCTGATAAGCCAGGTACACAACAGGTGTTCAGTGAGTTCTGGTATGTCCATCAGTGGGAATTTAGACTGCAGCAACAACCTGGTAATTATCAAGTTTCAATGGGAGTTCTCTCTCAACCTGGCCGCTTCCGGAAAGGGAATTCGCCGGGGGTGTTTGCATGTATTTGCACGCATGTGCACACAGCATGCCCACCAATATAACCCCATGGCACCAAGTGACCCCCCCCCCAGGCCAGCAGGAAGGTGAGCCCACGGTGCAGCCACAGGACAGCTAAGCTGTAGCCCACAGAGCAATCTCATTTCCTTTTTCTTTAGCTTTGTGCAGACTCAGCTGCAAAACAAAACCAGCATTGGCCTAGAAAATGGCCGTCCTCCTGCCTCAGCCTCCAGGGTGCTGGGATTATAGGCATGCACCACCATTCTGACTGTGTATTCGTTGTTGCTTTTTGTCACTCGTGGGGCCTGAACTCTGGGCCTGGGCGCTGTCCCTCAGGCTCTTCAGCTCAAGGCCAGCGCTCTACCACTTGAGCCACAGCGCCACTTCTGGTGGTTAGTTGGGAGATGATAACCTCACAGACTTTCCTGCCTGGGCTGGCTTTGAACCACAGTCCTCAGATCTCGGCCTCCTGAGTGAGCCACCAGTGCCCGGCTTTGGTACTTGTTTTTAAGTGGAGAGAACAAGATACAGCTATGCAGAACACGATCGTATTTAGACAGGAGGGGAAAAGAAAAAAACTATGCTACTCTCACATCTGCATGGGTATTTGAATGTGCTTAAAACGTTTTCACAAGCACCTATCATGAATAGCTGCTGGGGAGGGCAGGGGAGGGAAAAACCAAAACTGTAACTTTTCCCAATATTCTTCCAGATTCTTGTTTTTAAAGCTAACACCACACACACACACACACACACACACACACACACACACACACACACACACACACACACACACACACACACACACACACACACACACACACACACACACACACACACACACACACAGAGTCACAGTACAAGATCTTTCTTGTGTAAGTTAGGTCACTCAGATCTACATTAAAAAAAGAGCTTTTCTAGAAGCCCCTAAAAAATCATCCTGATGGGAAAGAGTCCTTCCACTTCATGGTCAGGAAAAGCATGGTGTAAAAGGAGCAAAGGCAGGTGGCGTGTGGGTACCCCAGCTCCAGCTCACCTGAGAAGTTTCCAGACATGGTTCTGAGATGCCTCCAAGAAAAAAAAAGGAAAAAAAGCTGGGAGCTGATGGCTCCCGCCTGTTAATCAGGAGGCTGAGAGCTGAGGGCACCGTTCCAAGCCAGCCTGGGCAGCGAAGTCTGTGGCACACATCTCCAATTAACCACCAAAAGGCTGCAAGTAGGGACCTGTGGCTCAAGTGGTAGAGTGCTAGCTTTGAGCAAAAAGCTCAGGGACAGCGCCCCGGCCCTGAGTTCAAATCCCAGGACTGGCCAAAAGAAAAAGTTTAATTTTAAAAACTTCAGCTCAGGGGCTGGAGGCGTGACTCAGCGGTGAAGCAACTGCCTAGTACCAAACCCTAAAGAAAACCAAAAACTAGGGGATTCATTCCCACATCAATGCACCAGAAAGGGTGTGTCTTGGGGACCCGGCCCTGCTCTACCTCCTTAGCCAAGGAACCAGCAACCTGCCAGGAGTTTCCAGGCCTTTCTTAGCCCCGCAACCAACTTGACTGGGCTTTATGCCTTGTGTTGCGTGCCCCCGACAAGACATGGAGGCTCTGGGCTCCTGAGTTAAGAGTCTGCGATTCCTGGTCCATACCAAGCTCCCCAGGGCCTTTGCACGTGCTGCTCTCCCTCAGGACTCCCGTTTTCATCATCTCCAACCTTTGCAGGGCCACTTTTACCCCTGGGGCCTTGGGTCAAATGTCACCTTCTCCTGATGGCCTTCTAGGCACACCTGGTGTCACCTAGCATAGCTGCGCCCACTCTACACCCACCCTAGGTGGTCTAGGACCTGACACAGATTTGGGTATCCCCAGCTCACACCCCACAGGAGCCCAAGCCTCAAGCATGACTATGCCCCAGAACACTTACTAGATACTCAATTAATAATAAACCAGCGGGTTGAAAAAAAGAGAAGGCGGACCAGCTGCCAGTGACTCACACCTGTAACCCTCGCTACTCAGGAGGCTGAGATGTGAGGGTTGCTGTTCGAAGCCAGTCCAGGCAGAAAAAGTCCCCACGAGACTCTTATCTCCAATGAACCACTCAAAACCCGGAAGTGGCGCTGTGACTCAATGCGGTAGAACGCCAGACTCTAGTGCTCTAGATCTCAGGGACAGTGCCCAGGCCCCGAGTTCAAGCCCCGGGACTGACAGGAAGGAAGGAAAAAGAACTCGAGAACGAAGCCAGCCTCTTTCATTAAAGGACCAACACTCACTCTCTTCAGGCTGGGAAGACCTGGCTACAAAGCCAGGCTTTGTGAGCAGAGCACTTGCAGGCAAAGAGTAACCATAGAGTCCAATAAAAGGTAAACTGAGGTTCTCAGAAGGCAAAGTCTGGGAGCAGGTAGGGGAAAAGTCCCATAAAATCTCAATTGACACCTGAGGGCTGGAGGGCGTCTGCCTTGATCTGACCATCTTGAACAGCAACTCCACACTGAAACCAAGAGTTTCTTACTAGCTACCTACCCCGGGCCTTTAAAATGGAGTAGAAAGCCCGGTGTGATGACGCACGCTTGTCATCCTAGCTACTCAGGAGGCCGAGATCTGAGGACCGCAGTTCAAAGCCAGCCCAGGCAGGAAAGTCTGTGAGTCTGGTATTTCCAATGAACCACCAGACAGGAGGAAATGGAGCTGCGCCCCAAGAGGCAGCGTGCCAACCTTGAGAGAAGAAAAAACAACTTGGGGACAGCACTCACTCTCCGAATTCCAGCCCTAGGATTGGCATAAAAACCAACCCCAAACTGAAGTTGAAAGCCAGGTGTGCCGGCGCATGCCTGTAATCCTGGCACTGAAGGGGAAGAGGCAGGAAGACCGGGGGTTTGAGGCCGACCTGAGCTGCCCAGGAGACCGAAGGGGCCGGGCTCCGGGCTGGCGTGGGGACACTGCCCTGTCCCGGTCCTGCCGGGGGAGCCCCAGCCCTGGGTGGCTGCACCCCTTTCACTTCCCAGTGACTGCAGCTTCACCCTCTGGCGTGGAGGAAGTGCCCCCCCCTTCACACACACAAACTGGTGGCTGTGGTTTCGCCCTGGGGGAGGAGCGGGGGCGGGGGGGGCAGCTGGCAGTGTGTGGGGACGCTGTGGGCTGTGGTAACGAGGGCAGGCACCCTGGCATCCCGTGGGCAGAGGCTAGGGCCGCTGCCATCCTAAAACAGCCGGGCCCAACCGTCCCCAGAGCCACGCCCACAACATGGCGCCCCCCCCCCCCGCGCCCTCCACCTGGGCAGGTGTCTCTCCTTGCGGGGGATGGGTCCCCCCACCCCCCGCATTGTCCCAACCAACTTATTTAGCACAGCAGAGTGTTCGGGCAAGGTTTTACGAGCGAGGCTTTCCTGGATCAGTTCAAGAGCCGATCATGAAAGCCAGGCCAGCCCCCCCCCCCCCACCCCCCACCACCACCGGAGCCAACATACAAATTAGAGGCCTGCTTCACATTCCTCAGGCTCCCATAATTACGTGAGCCCTCCCACCCGCTCCTGCCCAGCCAACCAGGCCACAGCCCAGCTCTCCCAGGTCATTAACCTGAGGCGATCGGCCTGGGCTGTGGCTCGCTATATCCAGCGCTTGCCTGTGTGCACGTGACCGCAGCTCCCAGGCCCAGCAAACCCCTTTGAGAAAGAAGATCTTGGAGCCGGGCACTGGTGGCTCACACTTGTAATCCCAGCGACTCATGAAGCTGAGAAATAAGGATGGTGGGCAGGAAAGTGTACGCGACTCTTATTTCCAAGTAAACACCAGAAAATGAGAAGTGGCGCTGTAACTCAAGTGGTAGAGCAGTAGCCTGGAGTGAAAAAGCTCAGGGACAGTGCCCGGGCTCTGAGTTCAAGTCCTACAACAAGAAAGAAAAGAAAGAAAGAAAGAAAGAAAGAAAGAAAGAAAGAAAGAAAGAAAGAAAGAAAGAAAGAAAGAAAGAAAGGAAGGAAGGAAGGAAGGAAGGAAGGAAGGAAGGAAGGAAGGAAGGAAGGAAGGAGATCACAGATGAGGCGTGGTGGTACCTCCTGTAATCCCAGCACACAGGCGCCTGAGACAGGAAGATCATGAGTTCATAGCTAGCTTGGGTTACATGGAGAGACCCTATCTCAACAAAACAAAATAATAATAAGTCCATCAATAAAGCCACACACAAGCCAACTGAGAGAGGGGTCTTGGCCACAACGCCAAACCTATCTTACAGCTGTTGTTTATTCTCGTAACCAACACTTCCTAAGCTCCAGGCACTGTCCTAGGTGCTGGGGTTACAGCTGCCCTGGGGAGCATGCGCGATCGTCAGTAAAGCATCTGGCACATCTGGCACATCAGACAGAAGACGCCCAGGCTGGGGAGAGCAGAACTGGGCTCGCAGAGCCGTGGGGGAGGGAGGGTGACCTCCAGTGGCAAACGGGACGTGAAGGTGAGAGTCCACCGGAGCATTGGGACAAATGCAAAGGCCCTGGGGCCAAAGTGTGCATGGCGACCGGAAGTAAAGTGAGGCAGAAAGCAGGTGCAGAAGGAACCAGAGCAATCACGGGGCTGGGCGGGCGGAGGTCAGCCCTTTGGCTTCTCCCAGGAGGGAAGTGGGGACCCCGAGCTCCCGCAGGATCCCACGGGGCATTACGGGGTGGGTATTACATGGTGGGTGTGGAGGGTGGACGTGGGAAGGGAGAAGAGGCGAGAGTTCAAGTCCAGGAAGGAGGCGGAAGGAGCAGCAGCCAGCGAGGCCGTGAGAAGCTGCAGATTCGGATGGATGCACGCGGAGGAGCAGGCGCGGCATGGGCAGATAGGGCCGGGAGGAGAAGGAGCGAAGGCCACCAGGCCTTTGGCCTCGGCGGGACACGGCCTCCGCCTTCCCCAAATCACTCTGGTGGGAGAGCTGTTCACAAGGGGAAGGGGACTGCACCCCCAAAGGCAGGCTGCCTCCACGATGGTCACGAAGGAGCCAGGCCCCCATCTCAGGGAGATCCCAACCCCCAAGTGTCTGCCACATGGGAGCTGACTTTGTTCTGCAGGACAGGAAGCCAAAGAGGGAGGGCAAGAAGTTGCCGTGAACAGCGCCCCTGAAGGGGGGGGGGTGACCATGTGGCTCTCCAGTTCGAGGGGTTCAGGCAGGAATCGGACCACCTCCACCCCAAATTCCAAACAGCCACCGAGACAGACCGACTCCGTTTGAGAATGAAGCCCCAACTCACTCCAAGACCTTCTGGCCACGCTGCTGTTTATCAGTTCACCGCAGGTCAACTACAAACCTGTAGCCCTGGTAATCTTACAACTGTGTGCGTGCATGCGCGTGCACGTGCATGCGCCTCAGGCTTTCCTTACTTTCCCATTTTCCTACACTGAGCAGGAAACGCATGTATGCAGCATTTTTCTTTAAAAAAAAAAAAAAAAGGTGACCCACAGCCAAGCATGGTAGCACATGCTTGTAATTCCAGCACTTAGAAAGATCCTGAGTTCAAAGCCAACCTCGGCTACACAAGGAGACCCTATTCTGACTACGATGTAATGGACACACAGGTGAAACACTGAGGTGAAATCCCTTGGTACAATTAATATACTCTTAAAAAGTGAATGATAGGAGAGGGAAAAGGATCTGTTGGGGGGGTGGGGTTTGCAGACACAGGAGAGGTAAACAGAAAGGGAGAACGAATGAATGGAGCCAAAGCACTTCATAAACACATATGAAATGCAAGGATGAGGGGCTGGGAAGGTGGCTTAGTGGTAGAGCGCATGCCTTGCATGCATAAGGCCCTGGGTTCGATTCCTCAGTACCACATATGCAGAAAAAGCCAGAAGAGGGCGTTGTGGCTCAAGTGGTAGAGTGCTAGCCTTGAGCTGAAGAGCTGAGGGACAGTGCCCAGGCCCTGAGTTCAAGCCCCAGGACAGGTTAAAAAAAAAAAAAAAGAAAGAAATTATAACGATGAACCAACTGAAATTGTTTAAAAAAGGGAGGTAGGAAGGCAGAGTGACGGAGGACATGTGGATGTGTGTAGGGAAGTGTCACAATATGCCCGGTACTATTAATATGGTAATGAAAACAATCTGTAAAAAAATAAAAATAAAAAATTGTCTGGGGAAACAATCTTTATGGAAATGAACTCCAGGAAATGGAAATAAGTGGTTTTCTGTTTTCTTTTTTTTTTTTTTTTTTTTTTTTGTCGGTCGTGGGGCTTGAACTCTGGGCCTGGGCGTTGTCCCTCAGCTCTTCAGCTCAAGGCGAGCGCTCTACCACTTGAGCTACAGCGCCACTTCCGGTTTTCTGGTGGTTTATTGGAGATAGGAGTCTCACGGTCTCTCCTGCCCGGGCTGGTTTTGAACCGCGATCCTCAGATCTCAGCCTCCTGAGTAGCTAGGATTACAGGCGTGAGCCACCAGCGCCCGGCTTGGTTTTCTGTTTTCTTTGTTGTTTTGTTTTCTTGTCTTGTCTTTGGAAGGGTAAAGGAGTGGGGGACACATGGGAATGGAGGGACAAAGCGTGAACAAATGGGCTGGTGGTGCTCACTATACACTGTGTAGACAAAGAACTGTACAATGTGTGTGGGTGGGGGGGAGGACTAGGAATGAGAGAAGGGTCGGCATCGTCCAAAAAGAAATGCTCCCCCATTACCTGATGTAGGTACCTGTAACCCCTCTGTACATCACCTTTAGAATGATTTTTAAAAATCACAAAATAATGGGGTGGCGGTGCATGGCTCAAGTGATAAAGCGCCTGCTTAATTTTAAAGCACATGGCCCTGAGTTCAAAGCCAAAAATTTAAAAAGGAAAGAAAAGAAAAAATAACTTGCAAAGGGAGGACCAGGCCCACATTCCCAAGCACCCTTCAAACACCTGCCACAAAACTGGCTCTCACCGGGCACCGGTGGCTCACGCCTGTCATCCTAGTTACTCAGGAGGCTGAGAGCTGAGGATCGCGGTTCAAAGCCAGCCTGGGCAGGAAAGTCCATGTGACTCTTATCTCTAATAAACCACCAGAAAACAGGAAGTGGCGCTGTGGCTCAAGCAGTAGAGTGCTCGCCTTGGGCTGAAGAGCTGAGGGACAGTGCCCAGGCCCAGAGTTCAAGCCCCATGACTGACAAAAAGCAACAAAAACAACAATAATAATAATAAAAAAAAAACTAGCTCTCCTTGCACTATCTGGAGAGAAAGCCCAGTAGCAGATGTATTGCTCTTTTCTTTTGTTTTCTTTTTTGTCAGTCATGGGGCTTGAATTCAGGGCCTGGGCGCTGTCCCTGGGCCTTTTCATTCAAGGCTAATACTCTACCACTTGGAGCCACAGCATCACAGTGGTTCACTGGACATGAGTCTCACAGACTTTCCTGCCCAAGCTAGCCATGAACTGTGATCCTCCGATCTCAGCCTCCTGAGTAGCTAGAATAACAGGCGTGAGCCACCGCCGCCCAGCTGGACTATTTTCACTTAGCTAACAAGATTCCTCTTTTTTCATAGCTTAGAGAAGGGTGCGAATAAGTTACCAGAACTTTCCTTTCAGGGTCATTTCCCAGACTTTGTGCATTCCAACGCAGACAATTGCCCCGGAGTAAGAAAGGTTCACCTGTGGATCGGCAAGTGTCCTTGGCTTCCAAGCAAAGAACCTTGGCACCAGCCAAGGTGCCCAGTTCTGAGCCATCCCTAATCAAAGAAACCCAAAGCCAGGCCAAGAAAGGCAAGGGAGTGGAACAAGTACACAGCCCTCTATTCAGAAACAAACCAACAACAACAAAAAGATAACAGCTATTTATCTCTGCGCTGGCAACAGGCTGAGCTACTTAGACGGATTCATCTCCCACAGCTCTATGAAGCTGGGATGGTTTGGGGGTCCCTACCCTCAATGTACAGCCAAGGAAACTGAGGCAGTCCCGCAGTAGAGTTCACCATACGGTCATGCGGCTGGCAGCCCAGTCTCTCTCCCAGCCTGGAGCTTGCCGTCTTGGCCAATACAAGTGAGTTACTCCATCCCGCCCTGGGACTATCTTTGACACCTGGATTTCTCTCATTCCTCAGCTGCCCACGGACTAATTCTGCTTCTGTGGCACCCCTAGAAACTGGGGCATTGGGGCAGGACTCTGAACCCTGGGAGGGCCCAGGAAGTGTGCCAGGCCGAGATGGAGGAGGTGAAGGCCTATAGACCCATCTCCCTAAGTGCAACCCAATACAACAGAGCTCCCGAGCCAGGCTTCTGAGCTAAGGAGATGCGGGCAGAGAGCGCCGGAGCACACAGGGGCCACCAATCAAACACATCTTGGCACAGATCTAATTTAGGATTACTTATCCTTCCTCTTCACCCCCCCCAAAAACAACTTTAACTTAGATTAATAGGAAGTACTGGAGCAGCACTGATCTAGCTCTGTGCGTAGAACTGGGTAGAACTCTTGGGACTCTCACTACACCTGGTACGGGGAGTTCGTGTCCCACAGGTGTTTTGTGTGTTTTTAACCAGTGAGTGGTGAGTGTAACGCAATTCGCAGCCCTGGAGAAACTTCCAGCCCCACTGGTAGACAGATCCAAGTCCAGTGATTCAACCAAAACGACACGACCAGCCCCTCCACCCCCAAATCATAAGCATAGTAATCAAGGCTCCTGGTGAACAGCCCTGGAGGGCCACTTTTGTACCCCGCAAACCCAGCCAGCCAGCAAGAGAAGGAAGCAAGGTGAGACGCTGTTTCCGGGTGCCAAGCATCGGCTCCTAAGAGACAAGTATGTCGATCCTATTTCATAAACAACAACAACAACAACAATTGTGTCCAGATTGGCCTCTTGTGTTTACAAATAATCAAGGCAGCAAAACACAGAAATAAATCGCATTACTAAACCACCGCTAAAGCCCAAACACCGGGGATTAAGCCAGCTGGGGAAGGGGGGCACCCCCACATTTCAGGAGGAATGGTCCCACTGCCCCCCCGGGCGTCCCCGGAGGGGTCTCCCCCCACCTGGCCCGCCCGCACCCACACCCACGGGTAACCCAGGAACCGGTTCTCTCGGCACCCCAAACCTGGCGGGAAGGGCGGGCGGGGGCATGCCAGGACACCCCCCTTCCACGAGCTTTTCTCCTGCTCTCCCCGAACTTCTGGGGTGGGGGGGGGAGCTACAGGGGGGGCCGGACACGGAGGCAGGAAGTCAGAGAGATGCCATGAAGAGATCCCTGGGGTGTAAGACAACTGTTGTGGGGGGACTGGGCCCCCCTCCCCAGCTCACCATTTTAAGTAATGGGGGGGAGTCTTGGTGAACGCGGGGAGAGGGGGGAACCCCCAACTCACAAAGCAGCCCCCCCCGGCCCTTGGCTGCCTCCCTCCCCAGCACCCCATTTTCCCAGGGAGGCTGGGCGGATGGGGGGAACCCCGAGGCGGAGAGGCCCCGTCCCCCCCCACACACACACCCGGTGCTGAGCCCCCCAACTTTCCTCCGTCGGGCGCCCCCGGGCGGCTGCGGCGCGGGGAGCGGTGCGGGGGGGGCCGGCGGGGCCCCGGGAGGCCGCGGGCCCCACTTCCCCGCGCACCCCGCGCCGCCCCGGGCGGCCTCCCCGCTCCTCCCGCGGCCCCACGCGGCGCGGCGGCCGCCAGCACCTACCCAGAAGGGGTCGGAGCCATCGGCGCTGCACAAGCTGCGGAGCGCCATGCGGACGGGCCCGGCTGGCGGCTGGTGGCGGCGGGAGGGCGGCGGCGGCGGCTGGGGAGCGAGCGCCGCGGAGCCGCAACGCCGCCGGGTTGGCCCTCGTCACTGGGATGCGGAGCCACGCCCCGCGGGGGTGGGGCTGAGGGGGGGGGGGATGCGGAGCCACGCCCCGTGAGAGACCACGCCCTCCGCCTCGCGAAGCCACGCCCTGCCCCCTCGAGGCCACGCCCCCCGCGCCGGGCACTCCGCAGGGCACCCGCGTGAGCAGCCAGCGGCGCTCGCCCGGGCTCCCTGCATCCTCCCCCCGCCCCCCTCCGGGCGTCCGCGGGCCGCCCGCCCGCACCGCTGGAGCGCGTGCAGCCCCTGCCCCCTGCGTGCGCCCAGCGCGTCCTCATGACCCTCCCCGCCCCTTACCACTTCCCCTTTACCCAGGGACAGAAGGGTGTGCAGGAGACCTAGACTCTGGTCACCTGATCCCGACTGGCAGGGCTGGGATCCGAACCCCCGGGCAGCTGGGCCTCGCACGGACTCTGCCAGGAGTGGAGACTCCCACGCGGTGCCTGGGGCTCGAACCCAGGGCCCTGCTAGGCAAAAAGCACTGGTCTCCGGCCCCATGCTTATTTCAGCGTTGGATCCTTCTAAGTCCCCCAGGCTGACCCTCACCCTGTGATCCTCCTGCCTCAGCCTCCGTAGCAGGCTAGGATTACAGGCATGCACACCACACCTCCCTGAGATACTCAGGGTGGGTGTACCCTTTACAGAGAGGGACACAGGCTCAGAGAGCCTCCACTCCCATGAACACCACCCAGGAAATAACTCAGTTACTTTATTATTATTATTATTTTTGTGCCTGGGCTTGAACTCCAGGCCTGTGACCCTCTGGCACTCTACCATGGAGCCACAGCTCTGCTTCTGGCTTTTTGGTGGTTAATTGGGAGTAAGAGTCTCATGGACTTTTCCTGCCTGACCTGGGTTTCAAACCCCGATCCTCACGTCTCAGTCTCCTGAATAGCTAAGATTACAGGCGTGAGCCACCAGTGCCCAGCCAGTTACTGATACTCACCTCAAAGACAAAGAAACGGAGGTCCTGCTAATTAATACTTAGTGAATAGACATCCGTGCTACCTGAGTTTCCCAAGACTGCACGCTTAGCTGTTTATAGGTGTTAACGTGTCGTTCACACAGCCCTCAAGGGAAGTAATACTATTCTCCCCCTTTTGGGGGGGCTGGAGGGGGGGTTGACGCACAGAGCCAGAGTCATTTGTCACGGCTTATGTAGATGGTTAATGTCTAAACCCAATTTTGAATCAGAGCAGTGTGGTTGGCAAGGTGGGTCTGAGGGAGATCAATAATGCCCACCCCAATACCATAGCACCCTAAGAATGCTTGAGATCCAAGCAGCCAGCAGGAGAGAAGCCGGGGCCTGTAAGTCTCAAGCTTTCTCTTTGATTCTAGCAATGCCTTTGACCTTCCTTAGTCCCTGCCCAAGGTGAGGCTTTTCACCTCAAGTGTCTTCAAGGACCGTGGCAGAAGCTAAAGCAGGAGCCGGGGTTTGAATTTGAGGCCCGAGAGGAAAGAAGGAATGAGGTAGCTTTCAGCATTCTGTAGTTAGTCCAGGTCCCCCTCGGGGCAAGTGAGTGTTAAGAGACTTTCAGGTGTCACTGCCCAATAGGAATGTGTCCCTTAGGCAGGTGTCTTACTAGGAAGCATTCAAATGCTTGGGAAGCAGAATTGGATAGTTTTGTTGTTGTTTTGTGTTGTGTGTATTACCCAGAACTACTTTTGATCCTCCAGCCTCAACCTCCTAAGTGCCCAGATTGACAGACGTGTAAAACCTAGCTTTAAAAAAGCAGATGAGGGGGCTGGGAAGTTGGCTCAGTGGTAGAGCGCTTGCCTTGCATGCATGAGGCCCTGGGTTCAATTCCTCAGCACCACATAAGCAAAAAGAAAAAAACTGGAAGTGGTGCTGTGGCTCAAGTGGTAGAGTGCTAGCCTTGAGCTGAAGAGCTGAGGGACAGCGCCCAGGCCCAGAGTTCAGGCCCCATGACCGGACCCAAAAAAAAAAAAAAAAAAAGCAGATGAGGGCTGGGAATGTGGTTTAGTACTAGCATGCTTGCCTAGTATGCATGAAGCCCTGGGTTCGATTACTCAGTACCATGTACACAGAAAAAGCCAGAAGTGGTGTTATAACTCAAGTGGTAGACCATTAGCCTTGAGTAAAAAAACGCTCAGGGACAGTGCTTAGGCCCTGAGTTCAAGCCCCAGGACTGGCTAAATAAATAAATAATAAGTCCGTGAGACTCTTATTTCCAATTAACCACTAGAAAACTGAAAGTGGTGCTGTGGCTCAAGTGGTAGAGCACTTGCCTGGAGTTGAAGAGCTGAGGAATAGCGTCCAGGCCCAGAGTTCGAACCCATGACTGACCAAAAAGTAAAAAAGAAAGCAGATGAGTATGTTTACAACTGTGGTCAAAAGCCAGAAAGAAAGACAAAAAGTCTGCTAAGGGTAGGAATCAAGAAGGCTTCTTGGAAGAAAAGGGCTTTTGAGCTCAGATCAAGCAATGGGTCTAGGGGAAAAAGAAAAAAAAAAAAAAAAAAACAGCTGTGGAAAATCTCCGAAGCAGACAAGTTCTTGAACAGAACTCTGGAGGCCAGGAAGAAATTAGGAATCAGAGTCTGCCAGGGTTTGGAGACCAAGAGACAGGCAGTGGAAAGCCACAGAACCATCTTCAGAAGGAGAGACAGAGTCAGATTTAATTTGCGTTATTACCCTCTTTACTCATTCACTCTTTTAGCCAATTCTTTTTTCCCCTCCCAATAGAGTAAACACAGGAAAGGGCATTCATCATTATTACTCATGAAGGAAATGCAAACATAACTCTCTTGGAATAAAAGCGGTCATCTTTGCGAAGCAGACCATCTGCCTGCAACTACAGAGTGACACAGCAATTCCTGCGAGACCCAGGGCTGCTCGGAGCCAGCAAAGACATTGCCAGACGCTCAGGGCGAATTCTTCAAGATTACACACACAGCCTGCCAGATACCTGTGGCTCATGCCTGTAATCCTAGCTACTTAGGAGGCTGAGCGCTAAGGAAGGACCTCAGTTCAGGAAAGTCCCCGAGACTCTTCTCTCCAATTAACCACAAAAGAGAAGAGAAGAGAAAAGAGATCAGAAGAGCAGAGAAGAGTAAAGAAAAGGCTGGAAGTGGGGATCTGACTCAAATGTTACGCAGCTAACCTTCAGGGAGAAAAAAAAATAGCTTAGCAACAGTGCCCAAGCCCTGAGTGCAAACCCCAAGATCAGAATTTTTTAAAAAAGAAAAGGTATACCTTAATTTAAAATTCTTAAATAATAAGCTGGGCACTGTGGTACATACCTGTAATCCCAGCACCTGGGAGGCTGAGATAAGATGATCAAGTGTTTAAACCTAGCCTGCTGGCAGGGCAGTGAGCCAAACAAACGCTGACCTCTGCTCTCTGATGGCGGAGATGAAGCAGGAGGTGGTGAGCAGAGATGCTCTTCAGCTTGCGCAAGGCTTGTGGTTCTATCTGCAGCACCACAAAGAAGAGGGGAAAAAATAAGAGGCAGATGACTGAATGAGCAACGCAGGGTTGCATTTCCTAGTGTGGAAGGTAGAGGTGAAAAGATGTAGTTGCTGGCGCTCCACTTGGGTTTGGATAGAGTAATGGTCCTTTTTTGGGGGGGGTCCGGTTGTGGGGCCTGAACTCTGGGCCTGGGCACTGTCCCTCAGCTCTTCAGCTCTTCAGCTCAAGGCTAGCACCACTTGAGCCACAGTGCCACTTCTGGCTTTTTTCTTTTTGCTTATATGGTGCTGAGGAATTGAACCCAGGGCCTCTGGCATGCAAGGCAAGCGCTCTACCACTGAGCCACCTTCCCAGCCCCTAGAGTAATGGTCTTAAGCACCCTCTTGGGCAGCCCTTTTAGCCACGGAGCCCAGTCCATTCCCTACAAGCCTCTTCCCTGCCACTTCTGCTCTCCATCAGAGGCTCGTGAACAATAACCAATTCTGTGAACCTGAGAAGCTCTCGGCCCTGCAGCCCAGCTCCCTGAATCAACCCCGGTAATTTGTGATGTAAGCTTCCAAGCTTCAGCAGCCTGGAGCAAATAGGAACTGAAATCAATAATCAAAGTAAGGAAAACGCAGGTGAGGTAGCACACTCTTAGAATCCCAGCACCAAGGCTTACTTTGGACTACATGGAGACGCTGGAGTGGGGGAGGAAGAAGAATGACCAAGAAGTTGTTTTGTTTGCCTGGAATCTTAGCATCTTGAACAGTACTTTTCTCTTATATTCAATTATCCCTTAATTAATTTGTTCCCTGTCGCTTCTTACAACCAGACTGCAAGCCTTAAGCTGCTGCCATCTTGGATCTAGACACCCCCCCCAAAAAAAAACCCTGCCTTCTCCTAGGTCTCCCCATTTCTTCTTCCTTCCTGCTGGAACTAGAGCCCTCCCAGGAGCCACACATCCTACTGAAAACATGGGCATCTCACCCTCCGTGAAGCTCCAGAGACCTCCCATGAGCCTTCATATAAAACCCTATCGGAACCCATGTGGTAGTACACACCTGTAGTCCTGGCACTCAGGAGGTTAAAGCTGAAGGATCAAGAGTTGGAAACCAGCCTGTCGGTACACAGTGACTTTCCAGGCCAGCGTTGGTGACTTCACAAGCCCCTCTCACACAACAAAACAATAAAAAGAAAAGGTGGGGTTTTTGTTGTTGTTGTTTCTCTTTACCAGTCCTGGGGCTTGAACTCGGGGCCTGGGCGCTGTCCCTGAGCTTCTTTGGCTCCAAGCTAGTAGTCTACCACTTGAGCCACAGCACCACTCTGGCCTTTTTCTGTGTATGTGGTACTGAGGAATCGAACCCAGGGATTTTGTATTTTACCGGAAGTGATTCGGCAATTTCCCTCATGGGGATGCAGGCAGAAGGAAAATGGAGGACTAGGGTGGACATTTGCATACTCTTGCTTATCTCAGCATTCTGCACAGTAGCCAAGGCTGGGGAAAGTCGGTGAGCCAGCCACAGATAAGGGAGTAGATAAACCAAATGTGTGATTTATGGGCTAGTGAAATATTCTCCGGCCTGGGAGGCAGGAAGTTCTGACACCTGCTCCCGCTCCCAGTCCCAAAAGGGCGGCTGTTGTACCAGCCCACTGAAGGGACACATAGTCCTACAGACCGGAAGTAACATAATCATTTCCGGGGGAGGGGGTGTGAAGAGCCATCGGTGGATGGCTATAGAGTGAAAGCTGGAGATAGTGGTGGTGTGCGTGTTGCAATGTGGATGCAATTAACCGCTACAGGCCGGCATGCTTCATGATGCTTACAACAAGCCACTTGTATACGAACTATCACAAATTAAAATAATAATAGACCTAAACCTCAGAGCTTGGTGGCAAGGAACTGACCTAGCAGGCAAGAGACCCTGAGTTTATTTCTTTGCACTGCAACAACTGAAGTAACAATTCACAACACCAAAAGAAACTGGGAGCCCGTGGCCCACACCTGTGATTACAGCTAAAACTACTCATACTCTGGAGGTGGAGATCTGAGGATCACGGTTCGAAGACCATCTTGGCAGGAAAGTCTGTGAGACTCTTATTGTCAATAAACTACTCAGGAAAAAAAAAAGCCGGAAGTGGAGCTATGGCTCAAGCGGCAGAGCACTAGCTAGCCTTGAGAAGAAAAGTAAAAAGCTCAGGGACAGCACCCAGGCCCTGAGTTCAGGCCCTAGAACTGGCATGATAATAATAATGAATAATAATCCCAAAACATAGTGACTTTAAAAAGGAAAAGAAGCCATGTTGGGCCTACTAGCGGTGAACACCTGTAATCCCAGCATCTTGGAGGCAGGAGTATCTCAGATTCAAGTTCAGGGCCAGGCAGGGACACATAGTGAGACTCTGTCTCAAAAAGAAATACTTTCTGTAAATGGAAAAGAAGTGGAGAGAAGGAAGGGGAAAGAAGAGGGAAAGAGAAAGGTCAAGTCCGAAGAAAGCCTCTACCCATAGCTCCCGGTTATCCTTCCTCAGCCATCCTGAGCCCCCACACCAATGGTTCTCTGCACAGCAAAACAAGGAAGGTCACCCTGACCTTTGCACGTGACAGGTGTATTGTCCTGTCCCCAAAGGAAAGAAATGTCCCAAAGGGCATCAAGAATGTGAGCAAGCAGGGGCACCAGTGGCTTATACCTGTCATCCTAGCTGCTCAGGTGGCTGAGATCTAAGGATCACAGTTCAAAGCCAGCCCAGGCAGAAAGGCCCCCCGTGAGACTCTTATCTCCAGTGAACCACTCAAAAACCAGAAGTAGCGCTGTGGCTCAAGTGGCAGAGCACTAGCATTGAGCACAAAAGGCTCAGGGACAGTGTGCAGGCTTTGAGTTCAAGTCCCACTAAAAGTCTCCCAGACTTTTCTTCTCAGGCTGACTTTGAACCACAATCCTCAGATCTCAGCCTTCCGAATAGCTAGGATGGCAGGCATGAGCCACCAGTACCCGGCTACAACTTGGATCTTCAGAGAGAAAGTTTGCTGACACTGAGTCTAAGAGCTCGGGGCTTAGAATGTACCAACTCCCCCAGTATGGAGCTGAGATTCAGTAGGAGGAATAAAGAGATGAATTATCTGCAAGCTAAATACGTACAGATTTGAGTATGTGTGACTTGGGACCGTAAAATGTATTGAATACTTATGAATGGGGACCATTAGATGCAAAGACTACACGGAAGAGCGCGTGCCCATGGCTCACACCTGTCATCCTAGCTGCTCAGGAGGTTGAGCTGTGAGGATCCTGGTTCAAAGCCAGCCCAGGAAGAAAAATCCATGAGACTCTTATATCCAATGAACCATCGGAAAGCTGGAAGTGGAGCTGTGGCTCAAGTGACAGAGCATCAGCCTTGAGGAAAAAGCTTAGGGAAGGTACCCTGAGTTGTTCAAGCCCCAGAACCAGCACAACCTTCTTATCCCACTGCATTGTACGTCATCTCAGGTCGCTCCTCTGGAAGACGATGATGAGTGCTCAGGAGCGAGCAACAGCAGTGCCACACCAAGCAAACCCCCTTCATTTCTTTTGGTAGTTACTGAGCTTTGAACTCAGAACCCAATCTTACCACTGGAGCCACACCCACTCCGGTCTGTTTGCTTTAGTTATATCTCAGGTATCATGTCTCCTTTTGCCCAGGGCTGGCCTCAAATTGCAATCCTCCTTCCCATAGCCTCCCACACAGCTGGGACTGCAGGTTCATGATCAAAATGGGGTCTAGATAACGTTTTTTTTTTGGGGGGGATGATGGCACGGGCAGCCCTGGACTGGCTTAAAACCACCACCCAATCTCTATGTCTCATACAGCTGGAAGTCCACCTGACTGTTGAGGCTGAGATCTGAGGATCATGGTTCAAAGCCAGCCCAGGCAGAATAGTGCATGGGACTCTTATCTCCAATTAATCATTACCCCCCCCCCAAAAAAAAAAAAGCACAAACAGCTGCGGCTCAAGTGGTAGAATGTGAGCCTTGAGCACAAAAGCTCAGGGACAGCGCCCAGGCCCTGAGTTCAAGCCTGAGGACTTTATATAGGGGCAGCCTGGAGGCATGGCACAGTTATTAAGGGCTGAGTTCTGTCTTAAGTACTTGATAAACACTTTTAGAATAAGCCTTACCAATATACAGAGTTGCTCCAAAGACAGGAACAGTGTCTTTATGTGTTCTCCCACCAGACTGTAAGAGGCTCACTATGGGTTGATGAAATTGGGGCACCAGAGGGGAGGGCCCCAAGTCTTTGGCATGGCTGGCCTGTTGCTCATTGTAGCCTTGTAGCCGCAGCGCCGCAGTCCCGTGGGAAGGGACAGACGAGCTCCCACGCTTCTTAGCCAAGCCCCGCCCTACCTCCCAGGCAGCCACTGGATACAGGGCAGGCTGGAGTTCTTTCCTAGTCAGGGGCTGGGGTCAAACTCTCCATCCATTGTTTTATAACAAAGCTTCTAGTAAGTTCATTCTATCTCCAGATCAAATCAGTCTTCCCAGAACCCCGTCCCACACCATTCTTAGGAACAGTACAATAGGCTAATCTCCTTTCTGCATGATGGCTCTTAAACATTTGAAGATGAGATCCAATTCCACGCTGTAGATTCACCCCAGCTCTGGTCAAATTAGTCCCTGGCTAGGAAGTGTCACCCTGCAAGCCGCCGAACACAGCCTCGTATCTCTGAGCTTCCTATCTTATCCCTACTCAGTCTCTATGTATGACCGCCACCAATTCATCCTGGTTTCTTGGGAGGCTGAGATCTGAGGATAATGGTTTGAAGAAAAGTCCATGAGACTTTTAGCTCCAATTAACCATAAAAAGCTTAAAGTAGAGCTGTGGCTCAAGTGGTAGAGCACTAGCCTTGAGCACAAAAGCTCAGAGACAGCGCCCAGGCCCAGAGTTCAGGCCCCAGGACCAGTACCGTGTGTGGGTGGGTGGGGGGGTGGTGTCAAGGACTGTGCAGAGTACAGGGTGTAACACTGAAGAAATTTCCTGCATAAATGACCACACCTGTGTGGTGGGGACAGGAGACTTAGCTATGCCTGAATGCACTTAGTATCTGTGACTGGATCCTTGTTTTCTCATTATCCTTGCAAGTGTCTTGCAAGAGGGCCAGGCACTGGTGGCTCACGCCTGTCATCCTAGCTACCCAGGAGGCTGAGATCTAAGGATCATGGTTCAAAGCCAGCCCAGACAGGAAAATCCATGAGACTCTTGCCTCCAACAAACCCCTAGAAAACCAGAAGTGATGCTGTGCCTCACAGTTGGTAGAGTGCTAGCCTTGAATGAAAAAGCTCAGGGACAGGGCACAGGCCCTGAGTTTAAGCCCCATGACCACCACCACCACCACCACCACCACCACCACCACCAACAACAACAACAACAACAAAGTCTGACAAGAGATTCTTTCAAAAAAAACAGATCCCTAGGGCTGGGAAGATGGCTCAGTGGTAGAGCGCTTGCCTTGCATGCCTGAGGCCCTGGGTTCGATTCCTCAGCACCACATAAGCAAAAAGAAAGCCAGAAGTGGCGCTGTGGCTCAAGTGGTAGAGTGCTAACCTTGAGCTGAAGAGCTGAGGGACAGCGCCCAGGCCCAGAGTTCAGGCCCCATGACCGGACCCCCCCAAAAAACAACAAAAACAGATCCCTTTCTTGAAGAAGGGTATGTGCGTGAAGAATTCTGGAAGGATACATAAGAGATACCCAGCTCTAGTGACCTACTCGGGAAGGTTGAGGATACTCAAATGGGTACAGGAACTAAAGAGAGAGAGAGACTTCTTGCTGACAGCTGTTTGAGACTGTTTGGTATTTGAACCCCCATAGCATAGTACTACGTTCAAAATCTCCCCAATTTTTATTTCAACCATCATCTGTATGTAGAAAAGAAAATCCAGCTAAGCACTGGAAGCTCACACCTGGCATTCTAGCTACTCAGCTACTCAGGAGGCTGAGTTCTAAGGACCATGATTCAAAGCGAGCCTGGGCAGGAAAGTCCATGAGGTTCTTATCTCCAATTTCATTACTAACCTCTCCCCCGCCCTGGCAAAATAAAATAAAATAAAACAGATAGGGAGCTGTGGCTCACATGGTAGAGGGCTAGCCTTGATTGAAAGAAGCCCAATGACAGTGCCCAGGCCCTGAGTTCAAGCCCCAGGGCTGGGACAAAAATATAGACATAAAATGAAATAAATAAAACAAAAATGCAAATAGTTAAAAAAGGGTAAAAAGGGGCTGGGAAGGTGGCTCAGTGGTAGAGCACTTGCCTTGCATGCTCGAAGCCCTGGGTTCGATTCCTCAGTACCACATAAGAAAAAAGCTGGAAGTGGCGCTGTGGCTCAAGTGGTAGAACGCTAGCCTTGAGCTGAAGAGCTGAGGGACAGCGCCCAGGCCCAGAGTTCAGGCCCCACGACCAGACCCCCCCAAAAAAAGGGTAAAAAGGAGGTCTCCTTCCTATACCCAAAGAGTTCCTAATAAAATGATCTTTTAAAAAAATCACAAAATATGTACAAAACCCTTTAGGGAACTATTATAAAATTTTATAAAGAGATATGAAAAAAATAGACTAAATGGACAGATAGTACCATGTTCATTAAGTGAAATGCTTACAACTAGAAGGGGTTAATTCTCCCTGCATCAATCTATAAATAAAATTAATTTCAATCAAAATTTCAGCTTTCTTTTCTTTCTTTCTTTCGGTCGTAGGGCTTCAACTCTGGGCCTGGGCGCTGTCCCTCAGCTCTTCAGCTCAAGGTAAACACTCTACCCCTTGAGCCACAGCACCACTTCCAGTTTTCTGAGTGGTTCATTGGAGATAAGAGTCTCACGGACTTTCCTGCCTACACTGGCTTTGAACTGCGATCCTCAGATCTCCACCCCCTGAGTAGCTAGGATGGCAGGCGTGAGCCACCGGTGCCCAGCTCAGCTTTCTTTTCTTTCTTTTTCTTTTTTTAACTTGAGAAGCTGATTCTAGATCTGATGTGAGAATGAAAAGAGGCAAAGCAGTCAAGACACATTTAGGAAAATAAGGGGAAAAAAGCAAAACAAAACAAAGAAGGATTTGCTTTACCAAGTGTCAAAACTTACAAGTATCAAACTTTTTTTTTAAGTAATGAAGAACTTCTAATAAGATATGAAGAATGTAATTTAATAAAAGGGGAAGGGCGAGGAAGGTGGCTTAGTGGTAGAGTGCTTGCCTTCCATGCATGAGGCCTAGGTTCGATTCCTCAGCACCACATAAGCAGAAAAAAGCCAGAAGTGGTGCTGTGATTCAATTGGTAGAGTGCTAGTGTTGAGCTGAAGAGCTGAGGGACAGCGCTCAGGCCCAGAGTTCAGGCCCCACGACCGACCCCACAAAAAATGGGCAGATGGATAAATTCAACTAAATTTAGAAACTCTCATGGAAAGGAAACTTTATCACAAGGAAGCTTCAATCCCCAACACCACCACAAATAAAACAGAAATAAAAATAGAAAAAAAGAGAGAGGGGGAGGGAAAAAAGAGAGAGAGAGACAGAAAGAAAGAAAGAAAGAAAGAAAGAAAGAAAGAAAGAAAGAAAGAAAGAAAAATGATCACTTATCACTGCAATCTTGCAAATTCAGGACAACTTGGAGAATTTCTGTTACTAGGCTAATATCCAAAGAAAAGAGGACGATTTAGCCCACACTTGGTAGAGTCTGCAAATCAAAGAGGGAGTGATTCATTGGTTTAGTCCTGATATTAACAAGAACTCACACGCAAACAAGAACAAAAAGCCCCAGTGATCTAAAGAAAATTCCCCAGAACACAGGTTTGCACTGATCATTTTAATCTGCTTCCCAGAAGGCAGCACAACAACCATTTTCATCCAAGGAGCGTTCCCGCCCGCCCGTGACCTTGGCACCAATCTGCCCACTGTGTTCCCATAAGCTCAGCTGCAAGGAGAGCCTCCTGGCTGGCACCCCAGGGTCACTGACATATCCCCATCATCTTGGAGAGAGGCTGAAGGTAACCACTGGAAGATGGGATCCCCGGATGAGTCATCAGCCCCTACACAGGCTGGCAGCATTTATTCCTAAGTCAAGATGACACAGCAAATGCCAACTTCCAAGGGGAGCAGTGGTTAGACTCCAACCAGGCCTTCCCTCATTCCTCCTCAAATTGGCCATCACCTGTTCTTTAGGGGAGCTGGTCCCTACTGGGCCTGCTCCAACTCAGACTCTTCTGGGAGAGAACAGATAACTAAACTGGGACACCAAACCAGAAATGAATGCTCCAAGAGAGATGAGCGTGGAATCAGGCCATGCCCTGCTCCAGTCTGACGCCATGTTGGATGGAGCAGTTAGTTTGAGGCTGGGCCTTGCCCTGGATGACCCTGACTTCTTGAGGCAACAGCTTACTACACTGTGAGTGCAGAGGGAAAATACAGGTTGGAAGCAAGCAATGAGGTTCCTGGTTGCTCGGACAAGAGATGGGGCCCGCTGGACAGCCCACAGATTCACACACAAGATTCACCCCATGCAGAATCAACCCCAAGACCCCAACATGGTCTCCCATAGATCACCCAAGGCCTGATAAAGATGCTGGCCATGGGCGGCTCACACCTATAATCCTAGCTACTCAGGAGACTGAAATATGAGGATCATGGTTCAAAGCCAGCCCAGGGTAGGAATGTCCATGAGACTCG
Source organism: Dipodomys merriami (assembly GCF_024711535.1). Classification (NCBI taxonomy): domain Eukaryota; kingdom Metazoa; phylum Chordata; class Mammalia; order Rodentia; family Heteromyidae; genus Dipodomys; species Dipodomys merriami. Next base: position 2,242,932 of record NW_027202693.1, read on the forward strand.
TGTGTGTGTGTGTGTGTGTGTTGGTTGTAGGGCTTGAATTCAGGTCCTAGGTGCTGTCCCTGAGCATTTAGCACTCTACCACTTTGAGCCACAACTCCATGTCTGGTTTTTTGACTGGTTAATTGGAAATCAGAGTCTCTCAGGGACTTTCCCACCCAGGCTAGTTTTAAACTGTGATCCTCAGATCTTAGCCTCGTGAGTAGCTAGGATGGCAGGCGTGAGCCACTTGTACCCAGCTTGAAGATTCTTATCGCCAATGAACTACCAAAAACGCCCAAAATGGAGCTCGTAAGGTAGAGAGCTAAAAAAGCTCAGGGAAAGCAACTGGGCTTTGAGTTCAAGTTCCAGAATGGGCACCAAAAAAGAGGTGTGTGTGTGTGTGTGTGTGTGTGTGTGTGTGTGTGTGTGTAGACACAAGCGCACACATGCTAGTCCTGGGACTTGAGCATAAACCACTGGGCCCTGGCATCCATCTCTCTGCCTCTCTGTCTCTGTCTCTTGTCTCTGTCTCTCTCTCATTTGCAAAGCAAAAGAGTTTAATGGGGGGAAGAGAGCAAGAAAGAGAGAGACGCACACACATGTAAGAAATGCAAGTTAGTGATTTCTTTCTTTTTTTTTTTGGTTGGTCGTGGGGCTTGAATGCTGGACTTGGGCGCTGTCCCTCAGCTCTTCAGCTCAAGGTGAGCGCTCTACCGCTTGAGCCACAGCACCACTTCCAGTTTCCTAGTGCTTTATTGGAGATAAGAGTCTTACGGACTTTCCTTGCCTGGGCTGGCTTTGAACCGTGATCCTCAGATCTCAGCCTCCTGAGTGGCTAGGATTACACGTGTGAGCCACCGGCGCCTACAAGTTAGTGATTTCTGCGGTGGCTTTCTTTCCATCTCTCTTAGCCCCTCTGCTCTTCCCTTCTGCAAGAACCCTATATCCAGCCACTTAACACTCTCTGAGCAGTTCTGCAACTTCTATATTGTTGGGAAATGCAATCTGTGACTAGAGTATTAGCAAGTAAGATTGGAATCAAAGAATCCCTTCAATGAGTGGCTCGTGGCTATCAAGAAAAACCAGCAACAAATTGTTTAAATAAGGATACAGGTTGACCCATTGCAACAATGAGATGTACAAGACCTATGTCAAAAAATGAACTTTCCCATTTAGGCGGGGGTGGGGGGTGGGGGGGGGAGAAGATGGGAGGGAAGGGATGGTAGGGGAAAAACAAAGGAGGAGGCAACAACGCGTGATAAGAAATGAAGTCATTACTTTACTCATGTGATTGTAACCCCTCTGTACAGTATTTTCAAAATAAAAAACTTATTTTTAAAAAAAGAGAAAAATCAGCAGTACTTGGCCAATGAAATAGACCTAGCTTGTGAATGTATGTTACTGAATCTGACTCTGTGGGTCACCTCCATCTGTCCCTCTCTTGTCTCTGCCATGATTGGCTCAGGTCAACCAATAAGGATCCAGCCATTGGGGATGGGGAGGGGTTTCACAGGGCCCAGGCATGGTAGCCATGGGACCAGATCGAGAAAGACCACTGGGATTTCAATGCAGAGACCAGAGAGATGCAGTCCCAGGCACAGACACCACAACACAAAATGTGTGGACGCTGCCAACTGTGGAGTCTATTCAAGCTGCGCTGTGCAGTTCCTTTGTCTGAAGCTTCATGACAAGGAAAAGAACAAGAATTCCTTGATTTGCACTGGATGTTCCTCACAGAAAAAACAAACACACACCATGGATAGCCTAATAAGTTATTATTTTTTCTTTTCTCTCTGTCTGGCTCTGGCTCTGTGCAGTACTGGAGCATACATTCAGGGCTAGGGGACTAAAGGTGAAATAAAGCCATCCTACCCCAGGGGTGCAGCCCAGCCTGGTGCCTGGTGCTGGCAGCAACCTGCAGCTTCCAGGTGCAGGGCAGGTTCTGCGGCATCATGACTAAGGGTTGAGTCAGCTCTGTACACCTGAGGGGGGGGGGGCGGGGGGCGGGGGGGCAGGTAGGGGTGGGAGGCGGCTCCACCCATCACTGCTCCTCAGGGTGAGATCCATCTATCTTTCCTAGGAAGAGAGAGAGAGAGAGAGAGAGAGAGAGAGAGAGAGAGAGAGAGAGAGAGAGAGAGAGAGAGAGAGAGAGAGAGAGAGAGCACAGTGTTCAGGGTCTTGCGGGCCCTTTGAGGGGAGGAGGATCCAAGCTTCAGGGTACACTCCTGTAATCTCAGCCCACACTTCAGGAAGTACCACACCTTTTTGTGTGTGTGTTATTTTTTAAGTAGACAGTGTTATGGATTTTTTGGCACAAGTATACATGCTCTGTGATTTGTGAGCCTGTTAGGCTCACAATGTCATGAGACATTTTGTTGGTTCCAGTTTAGGGTGATTATGAAGAAATCTGCTGTTATTGGACCGGCTTTTGTGTGGACTTAAGGTTTTAGTTCTCTGGGATTGAATTTACTAGGTCATCAATATGTGAATACAAGTTGCAAACGGCTTCTCAAAGTGACTTTGTTTTCCTACCAGCTGGCTGGCCAGCACTTAGTATTGACAACTGTTTGCTTTCTGGGCATTGTGCATAGTTTTGGTCTACTATAAAGAGTGCTCCAATAAATACCATGTATATGATTTATTAGGCATAAAACAGACATATTTTGTTTTTATGCTGGAGATAAGGCCTAAACTCAGAATCTTCCAACCCTGTTTGACTTGCTTGCTCATGCCTGGTATTCTACCACTTAAGTCAGGTTTCCAGCCTGGCTTTTTTGCTGGTTAATTGAACACGGAGTCTTGTGTACTTTTTCTGCACTAGCTGGCTTCAAACCTTGATCCTTCAGATCTCAGCCTCTTGAATAACCAGGATTACCAGTGCCAGTCTGGCTTGAGATATATTTTACAACTAGACTATCAATGGGCTAAAGGGTGTGCAAGGTTGATTCTGATTTTGCCCAGCTGCCTCTGGGTAATGGTACCAGTTGGCCCACCCACCAATTAGCTCTGGCGTGCCTGTCTTGCCACACCCTGAACCATAGTGGGTTATTCTATTGCAGTGCACGTTTTTACCTGTTCATTTGTTTTTCTTTCAAGAGGTAAACTTCCGGGCTTAAGTGATGCTCCTGCCACAACCCCTAGAGCAGCTGGTATGGCAGATATGGACCACCCCATGAAGCTTGAACGCAGGGCCTGTGTGTGTGTGTGTGTGTGTGTGTGTGTGTGTGTGTGTGTGTGTGTGTGTGTGTGTGTGTGTGTGTGTGTGTGTTTGCCTCTCCTGAGGCTTAAACTCAGCTGTCTCGGAGCTTTTCACTCAAATTTGGCCTTGAGCCATAGCTCCACTTTGGCCTTTTTGCTGGTTAATTGGAGTCTCTCATACTTTTCTGCCTGGGCTGGATTTGAACCATGACCCTCAGATCTCAGTCCCCTGAGTAGCTAGGATTACAGTTGTGAGCCACTGGTGGCCAGCTGGCACCTGGGAACTTAACAGAAATGCAGGTCTCAAGGGAAGGGATGATGTTGCTCCAAAAGAAATGTATATTCTTTAGACAGGTGCTGGTGGCTCACACCTGTAATCCTAGCCACTCAGGAGACTGAGATCTGTGGATGGCAGCTCTAAGCCAGCTGGGCAAGAAAGATGGTAAGACTCACATCTCCAATCAATCAACAGAAAAAAAAGCCAGATGTGGTACTGTGGCCCAAGTGATGGAGCACCAGCCTTGAGCAAAAGGAGCTTAGGGACAGCGCCCAGGTTCAGGGTTCAAGGCCCAGGCCTGGCAAAAGAGAAAAAGAAGTATTCTTTACCTGTTTACCTGACTTAGGTAACTAACACCTCTGTACATGACCTTTATAATAACAAGTCAAGAAAGAAAGAAATGCAGATCCTCGGTGGTCATCTTCTACCAGGTCTTCCCGAGATGCCGCTGCCGGCTGGGCTTGCGTGGGTCCGGGGGGCTGCGAAGGTGTGCACCTGCGGAGGTGAGCGCCCCGCGGAGGCCCAGAGGCCCCGCAGGTAAAAGCTAAGCAGCCAGCAGCACCCACAGGTGAAGGCTGGGAAGGTTCTCTCTCCTGGCTCCACCTCCCCCAGTAAAGCCCGCCCACCAAGCTCGCTGATTGGTAAGCATCTCACACGGACATTCGCCATTCACCCAATCGCGGACAGGACAGCACAAACCGAGAGAGGCGGGTTCCCACGTGCGGGCATCTGTGCGCCTATTGGCTGCAGGTCACGCCGCGGCCTGGCGGGGGGTGGACACCGCGCGTGCGCACAGGCGAAGCGCGTCCTTGGCGGCGGTTGAAAGATGGCGACTGTTACTGAGCTGAAGACCGGTGAGTGGTAACGGACGGCTGGGCGGCGGGACGAGCGGGACGAGCGGGAGCTTCCACCCGTGAGGCCGGGACGGAGGAGCTCGCGGGGCCGAGGGGCGCAGGGGTCGAGGCAGGGCCGCGTGCGGACGCCGGGCGGGGCCGGGCCGGGGGCAGCGGGGCCTTTCCCCCCTTCCCCTTCCCCTTCCCCTTCCCTTCCCCTACCTTTTCCCTTTCCCTTTCCTTTCCCTTTCCCTTCCTTTTCCCTTTCCCTTCACGTCTTTTTTCCCTTTCCGTTTGCGCCGGTCCTGGGGCTTGAACCCACGACCTGGGCCTTGTCCCTGCGCTTCCCCCCCCCCCCCAGGCTGGTGCTCCACCACTTGAGCCACAGCTCCACTTCTGGCTTTTGTTGTTGTTGTTGTATTTGGTAGTTAATTGTAGATGAGTCTCACCTGCCCAGATTAGCTTCGAACCCTGATCCTCACCACCAAGCCCCTCACCACCGCCCCCCCTCCCCCTCCTGGGCAGCTAGGGTCGCAGGTGTGAACCACACCAGCCTAAGACGTGTTTTCTGAGGACGGTCTCTGTGCACTCAGCATCACCGCAGGGGCTGCAGGGCCTGGCGGTTAGGGTGGCCCTGTGCAGGTAACCGTGTGATGACTGTCTGTACAGCGGAGTTCTCAAAGAAGACCTTTGAGTCCAAAACCAATTAAAAAAAAAAAAAAAAAACTTACTTCCTGACCCCTGACGTTGGATTTATGAGCATTTTACCTTTTGAAAGCATCTCTTCCGTTCCTCTGGCTTTCCATTCCTCTGGCTTGCTCTGAGCAGTAGAAGTCATTTTGGGGAAGGCGACTGAGGCATAGGTTGTTAACACCCTTTCCCCCCCTCCCCAAGACAGTGAAGGAAATGTGGGTTTGCTCCTTGCAGCCTCCTTACTCCTCTGGCAGGTTTGAGGCCGTGTCCTGTACTGCGGAGTGCTTGGAAGGGATTCTTGCCAGTGTGTGTAGGGGGGCCGGGTGGGAGGAGGATATCTTTCCATCTTAACTTCCAAAGATGGAGTTAGAGAACAGGGGGTTCAGTTATGGTCCAAGAACTATGATAAGGCTCTGCTTTCCTTTTATGGGCCTGTTACAAAGACTGCCTCATGGCTGTGTTTAACGTTACCTGAAAAAAGGTTGAGGGGATGCTTTCAAAACAGAGGGCGCTATTAAGATAAAAACTCACGAATCACTCGTTATTTATTAAAGCTTAAAAATGTTGATGTTGCTGGGCACTGACATCTGTAATCCTAGCTACGCAGGAGGCTGAGATCTGAGAATCATCGTTTGAAGCCAGCCTGGGCAAGAAAGTCTGTGAGACTCTTATCTCCAATAAACCACTCAGAAAACTGGAAGTGGCGCTGTGGCTCAAGTGGTAGAGCGCTCACCTTGAGCTGAAGAGCTGAGGGACAGCGCCCAGGCCCAGGGTTCAAGCCCCACCACTGATCAACAACAACAACAACAACAACAACAACAAAAACTCTGCTGTCGTAAAGGGTTAACTCACAATTGTCTTAAAGCAAAACTGCTAACACATCTGTCAGAATGGACCATTCCTAAGGAGTAGCTATTGGAGCTTTTGATAACATGACATTCCTTTCTTTTATGGAATGTAGTTGTTTGCTTCAGTCATCTCTGTGGACCAGAGGTCAGTGGGGATGGCAGAATCCTTCTGCAGTGATAAGCCCTTCGGGAAATGTTTAGGAGCGTTGGGAGCAAGCTCAGGCCCCAGCAAGCTAACAGTAATTCCATTCTCCTGCTTTGACTCATCGAAGGATATGTACCAGACTGCAGCCCCTGAGAGTAAAGATGCTCACATAGATTGGGGGTACATTGTTGTAAATTGCGAACTTAATTTTTTTCTTTTTTTTACCAGTGTGGTTTGTGATAGTTAAGGTGACAGTGTTTAGATAGAGCTCCATTTGTGCCACATCCCTTGTAAGCATCTTTAGAGTATGCCCAAGTCAGACAAAATGTATTCTGTAACAAAGCATTAACATTTTATGTTTAACAGTGTTAAAGGACACCTTGGAAAAGAGAGGGGTGCTAGGATACTTAAAGGCGAGGATCCGAGCTGAAGTTTTCCATGCTCTGGATGATGACCAAGAACCCCGGCCGTCCTTGTCTCATGAGAACCTTCTCATTAATGAACTCATTCGGGAGTACCTGGATTTCAACAAGTATAAGTACACAGAATCCGTGCTCATGGCAGGTGAGTGACACTCCTTTGTTACCCGGGACAGACTCTCAGAGCCCGTTAGCAGGAATCTCATTTCATAAGATTTGCTGTCACCTTGGCACGTGGAACAGGAGAGTGCCATGGGCTCGTTCCATAGCTTCAGCAAGTTTGAAAGCTTATGCAGTGGGAGAAACGAACTTTGCCTTTAGATCTTCACTTTGCAGCGCTGTGTTTTTGTAGTGTAAGGACTTGAATGTCAGATTCGGCTTTCCTCAGCTGGGTCTAGGCAGCTTTATGATTCCACAATCGCACAGGACAGGAAGCTGAGGGTGCCATCAGCTGTGTGCTGTGGGCTTTTTCAGTGAAACATAGCGGTAATGATTGAGTTGCACAATAATGTTTGACTTTGTGTGTGTGTGCTGGTACTGTGGCTTGAACTAAGGGTCTCACGCGCTTACTTGACTTCTTCACTCACTGCTGCTAGCACTCTACCACTTGAGCCACACCTCCACTTCCAGCTTTTTTTGCTTTTTGTTGGGTAATTGGAAATAAGTCTCACAGATTTGTCTGCCTGGTCTGGCTTCAAATCAGGATCCTATTTTATATGTCAGCCTCTCAAGTAGCTAGGATTACAGATGTGAGCCCCCAGTGCCTGGAAAGTGTTTTGGCTTTTTAAAAAGAGTGAGGTACAATTTGCACAAAACAAAATGGAGGAAGTGGCGCTGTAGCTCAAGTGGTAGAGCGCTCGCCTTGAGCTGAAGAGCTGAGGGACAGCGCCCAGGCCGAGTTCAAGCCCCACGACCGACAAAAAAAAAACAAAAACAAAAACAAAAACAAAATGGACCTTAGGATAGTTGTGTGGATTTGGTCGAACATGTTCAGCCGTGTAACCACCAGTCACAGTTGAGCCATTGCACATTCTGTGCCCTCACAAAACTCTCTCTCTCATGCCCTTGTGATCAGCCTCTTCCCCAGTCCTGGCTCCTGCGGCCCCTGGCCTACTGTTGCCACATTTGCCTTTGCCAGGGTGTCATGGAAATGGAACCATGCACCAAATAGCCCCTGACTCTTCTCCTTAACTGCACACTTGTGATTCAGTCGTGTTGGATTTCACACCTGTGAAAAGCATCGTCACAGGGAAAGGCTATGTGAGTGCCTGTTAGTGGGCTTGGTTGGTGGGGGGTTTTTTTTGGAGGGGAGGGGGCGGGGAATTGTGTGCTGGTACAGTGACTTGAACTCAGGGCCTCACACTCACTCATAGTTGGTGCTGTTATCACTTGAGCCCACACCCCCTTTTCCAGTCTTTGCTGGTTCATCAGAGAGGAAGTCTCACAGATTTGTCTGCTCAGGGTAGCTTGAGGTTAGAAGCCAGTCCAGGTTAGAAACTCTGTGAAACACTCGTATCTCCAGTTAACCATCAAAAAGTTAGAAGTGGAGCTGTGGCTCAAGTGATAGAGCACCAGACTTGAGTGATAAAAACAAGTGAAGATCTTGAGAAGGTCTTGAGTTCAAGCTCTAGTACCATACCAGAACAGGCAAACAAATAACAATTGAGGACTTAGAGAGACAATATATCTTGGGTCGTATGAGTTTATGCATTTAACAAAATTTGACGTCATAAAAGTGCATGCAGGGGATCTGTCGTCATTCCCAGGTCTGAAAAATATGTGTGCCTGGAAGAAAGGTTCTGAGCAGAATCGTATTTGCTTTCTACATGAACAGACTCAGTATTTTTATGATTTTTTTTTCCTCCCAGAATCTGGTCAACCTGTAGTTCCATTGGACAGACAATTTCTCATCCGCGAACTAAATGCCTTTGAAGAATCAAAGGATAACACAATGTAAGAAGTTGGGATAAATGCAGGTTTTCAGATGTTGTGTATTGGAGCCACAGTTGCATGGTGGCAGTTTTCTTTCTTGTCCATCAAGCGGATATTTAAGCTCTCGTGTGTGTCAAGCCTGGTACCCCATCCCAGGTGAGCAGCAGTAAGTCACACCAGTTCTATTCACTGCAATCCAGGGTCCTCTGACTTGAGACTTCCATCCTTGTGTTGCGGGGCAGGAGGAGGAGTGGGAACCCCGGCCTCCAGTATGCTATGCGGCTGCTCCACCACTGGGCTGTGCGCCCAGCCCTCTAGCTCTTTCTAAGGGAAACTCCTCTTGTGCATGCACTCTCTCCCTCTCTCCCTCCATCTCTCCTTCTCTCCTTCTCTCCATCTCTCCCTCTCTCCCTCCATCTCTCCATCTCTCCTTCTCTCCCTCTCTCCCTCCTTCCCTCTGTCCCTTTCTGTCCCTCGCTTTCCCTCTCTTTCCCTATCCCTCCAACCCTCCCTCCCTCCATCTCTTCCCCCATCTCTCTCCTCTCCCCCTCCTTTCTCCCCTCTTTCCTCTGTCTGCTATCTATTTCCTCTCCTTTCCATCTCTCCTTCTTTCCCTCTGTCCCTCTCTTTCCCTCTCTCTTCCCCTATCTCTCCCTCCCTCCATCTCTCTCTTTCCCTCTGTCTCATTCTTTTTCTTCCTCTTTTGTGCCCCTGCTGAGGCTTGAACTTGGGGTCTGGGTGCTGTCCCCTAACGTTTTTCTCAAGGCTAGTGCTCTACCATTAGAGCCATAGCTCCACTTTCAGCTTTTTGGTGGTGACTTGTAGAGAATCTCCCAGACTTTCCTCCCTGTTCTGACTTCCGTGATCCTCAGATCTCAGTCCTGAGTTGCTGTGATTACAGATAGGAGCCATTGGCACTTGGCTTCCTCTTGGCTTCTTAATCCTGTTCCTCAAGGTCTTGCCCTTTCAGTAGTTTTCTTCTTACTTAACTCTTCCCCCCACTGCTTCCTCCATGTCACCTTTGGAGTCTGTCTCGCCTTTGCCCTTTCTGTGTCTGAGACTCGTCACTGTTTCCCCTGAAGTCCCTTGAAGGCCTGAGGACAGCCATCAGAGCAGCCTCACTCGCAAGAGGCTTCTTGAAGAATTTGACTTCATTGGATGCTCTCTTCTTCCACTGTGTGTGTTGTGCAGCAGAGTGTTTTCACTGGTAGGCACTCTGTACAGGTTCTCTTCTGGGATGACCTGCCACCCTGCCTGGTGCGCTGTGCCACCTCCAGTACCCATACCCAGAGTGGACTCTGTATTGATTTCAGAGCATCCTTGGGGCAGAATGCTTCCTCTCAGGGCTCCTCATGGCCCTGTCTCCCTGTCTCTGGATACCCTCACTCCTCAGAAGTCCTGTAAGCCAAGGGCATGCCCCATTCTGTCCTCATTTTCCTTCTTGTCCTCCTCCCTCCTGCTCTGAGTCCTCGAGTCTTTAGTCAGCACATGAGTGGCTGCTTTAAACCTGACCTCTTCTGGTGTGGAAGCGTCATGTCTGCTCAGCTGCGTCTGGAGTGCACGGTTGCGTTTGTCTCCTCATACCTTCCCATGGCTGTTCTTGTAAACCAGCCAGGCCTGACCAGTCTCCACTGCTCTCTGTTCTCAACCAGTCCCCTTCACAGGTCCCACTCACCTCTGCGCCCGCTGCATGTTCACATGCCTCCTGACCATTCCTTTGTGTCCAGTACCTGTCTTATCCCTTACCTCTTTGCCTGTCCTCTGTGGTCCTGGGGATTACACTCAGGGCGTGGGCACTGTCCCTGAGCCTCTTTGTGCTCAAGGCTAGTGTGCTACTACTTGAGCCATAGTGCCACCTCTGGCTTTTTCTGAGTCTTACAGACTTTCCTTCCCAGGCTGGCTTTGAACTGTGATTCTCAAATCTGAGCCTCCTGAGTAGCTAGGATAACAGGCATGAGCCACTGGCACCTGGCTTATGGTATTTTGGGGTTTTTTTTGAAAACATGAAGTCACTTCCCATTTCATATGTGACAAGTCCTTATTTCGTAGCCAGGAGCTTCGGACCCAATCCTTCTATCCCTGTCATTGGATCTGCCCCTCCTCCGTCTTCCTCATGCTTCGAGGAACCTTGTAGTTGTATTCTCCGCCCAGCTTTGGTGGGAGCGCCCTTATCTTGCTCAGGTTCACATACAAAGTTGATGGAGAAGCCTCTGTCCTTTATGGCTTTTTAAAAATCTTAACCCTTCGAGTTTCTGTGCCTCTGTGAGATCCAACATTTGCTTCCCATCTAACCAGGTTACATGTGGAGTTTCTGTTCGTTTGTTCTCATACTAGACAGCAATCTTAAATGAGCCCGTGAAAACTAAACATGATGGTGCATACCTGTAATCCTAGCCTGGAGAGGCCGAGACAGGAGGACCAAAAGTTCCACGCCAGCCTGAAGCTCGGTCTTCTTTATGCTTCAGAGTAGCTGGGATGACCACTGTAAAACATCATGCCCAGATTTTTGTTGGTTGAGATGGGGTCTCTTAAACTGTTTGCCCAGGCTGGCTGCAACCTGCCATCTTTCTGATTTTTGCCTCCTGAGCACCAAGGAGTTACGGGTTCGAGCCACTGCACCTGGCCTAAAGTAGCTTTTAAAAGATTATTCCCCAATCTTATATAGGTAAAATGTATCTGCCATTTAAGATATGCCAGGCACAGCACTGACCACTTGGCGTTTATGAACTCATTCCTGCATAACCACCTTGCGACACGGATCGCGCTTCTCCCCATTTATAGAGCAGGGAGGTTTATGAGGCTCTTGCTCGGATCCCACAGCTGGCAAGTGCAAGGCAGGGCTTGAGCGCAGGCGCCGGGCTCGTGCGGCAGTGCGCGGTGAACGCCTGCATCAGCTTGGGTTTTACAAGCTGAATTCCTATGAATTGACTGAAACTTTATTTCACTTGTTAATGTCTTTTGTCTGGGTTTTAAAATCTATTTTATCCATATTTGGATAATCTTGACTCTTTAGGTCTAGTGAACGACGTGGCTATTAAGTGTCATAGCTTACCGAATGTTAGTGATTGATTTGATTTTTTTGGTGGGGTTGGAGGGTGGCGGTTACTGGGGATTCAGTTCAGGCCTTTGTGCTTGCTAGGCAAGGACTGTCTTTATCACTGGAGCCGCACTCCTAGGCCTTTTGTGCTTCATTTGTCTGGGCCAGCATGAGACTTGACCTCAACCCCTGCCTTCACCTCTTCTGGGATTACTAGCATGCATCTCATGCCTGGCAGGCTTGCCTCTCAAAGGAAATGTTGTTCATGTGAAGCTAACGGCTTTTTTGTTTTCTCCCTGCTGTAGACCTCTTCTGTATGGAATTTTAGGTCATTTCTTGCATGGCCCTAAGGATGGCGCCCACCATGCATTTGTGAGCGAGCCCTCGCGGCAGCCTCCCAGGCCACCTGTTGGCAGGCAGTCCAGTGGAAGAAGGCAGCCGGGTATGAGTTCCCTGCGCTTCTGCCCTCAACCTCAGCTTTGTCCTCACAGTTCCTCCTGAGCTTTTAGGTCAGAGTTTTAGTCTGCTTACATCTAGTGTAGTCAGCTCAGCAGACTTAGTCTTGAGAAAACAAAATGCTTTTTTGGACAGAACGTCTCAGAGGGTGGGGGGAATTCTTTGATATTATCTCTATTCTGGATGATTGAGGACCTGATTTCCACATACCACGTGCCATCCTGGGAATGGCACAGCTCCTAAGCATGGTGCACAGGTAGTTCTAATCAGGTGGCCAGTGTTTCCTCCCCAAGACAGCAGCAGCAGGTGGGAGTGCTGAGCGAGGCAGAGAGCCATGGCTGTTTTCCAGGCTCAGGCAGGTGTCCTGCGCTCACCGCTCACCGTTTGCAGCGCCTCGGGTGATGATCGGGCTGGCTGGTTGTAGCTCAGTCTGTCCTCTGTGTGGAGTTACTAGCCGCTTACCACAGCAGTGTCGCTCCAGCGTCACGCTGGACTACTGAAATGCCCGCAGGGTAGTGGCGTCGATCTCTAAACTGCTGTGACCACGACGGACCCTGTCACACGTTTGCTGTCTGCTGTGACCGCCTATGGACACTGGTTGCAGCTTCCCGGGGACTTCTGGCCGTAGCTTAGAACTCCAGGCCCGCTGGAGCTCGGGCGCTGCGCTCCCTCCTGCCTGCTGAGTCACAGCCGGGACTAAGAGGGTGTGGCGCATTGCGGGCCTGGCAGATGGCAGTCAGCAGAACCAGCTCCTCAGTGGCTGTTCCTGTGTCTTCCAGTTAGGACTGTAGGGAACTTTCCAGGAACTGGTGTGGAATTGACACTAGTGCCTAGGGCCTTGTGGCAAATACAGTGCGGAGGGAGGCGTTGATGTGCAAGTACATGGACCTGAGGCCTCTTTAACCTCATCCTCTGTGCCCCCCCCCCCGTCTCTGCAGCCCATCCCCTCCCAGCCCCTTTTCTCCCTTCCCTTCACCCCTCCTCTCCCGTCAAGCACCCCCCGCCCTCCCCCCAGCACCCTGCCAGGTATCACTTGGTACTTGATCCTAGGCGTGCTGTGTACTTGGGCAGTGCTGGGGCTGGGCCTCGGCCTTGCTGTCTGCAGGCGCTCTCCTGTGCCACGCTCCAGCCCCAGTGTGTGGCTGCCTGGTAGCGTTGCACGGTGTAGCCTGCCGCTGTGCTGCTGTGCAGACTCTGGGCTATGGTGTTAGGTTTGGTGGCGCGGTGGTGCGCCTCTGTGAGTCTGTTTTTGTGACTGCGCAGCTGCGGAGTTCTGCCGTGGGAGCCAAGGCGTCGGGATGCGTCACCATTGCCCCGGCCGCTCGCAGCTCCCACCTCTGCCTCCTCTGGCCCTGCCTGGACCTTTATTGGCAGGTTGTGGGCTTTTCAGAACATTTCCCACAATCCCCTGAAGTTTCACCATTTTGGCAGGACGATGTAGACGGCCCCTCTCTTTATAACCACAAGAGGGTGCTGCTGTTGGAAGGTTTGTGGTTTAAAGGAGCCCAACTCACCTGCCGACTGAGCATCCATCCTTCCCTCATAGGAGAGAGGTCTGTCCCCTTAGACACAGCTGAGTCCAGCTCGCAGTTCCAGGAATCATGGAGGAACACTGGAATCGCTGCAGCGACTTCCAGGGAGGAAGCCATCTGCCTTCCTCAGGCGTGGAGGAAATGAGTGTTTCTTTGCCATATCCAGTCATCGGCAGAATTCAGCCAGTGCTCCCCAGCATACGCGTCCTGCCCCAGGCGTGCAGGGCGCACAGACTGCCTGCTCTTCTTCCCTGGTAAGTGCTAACCTCCTTTCTCCTCTTCGCAGATGACCGCCTGAGAAGGGAGCCGGGGACTGGCACTGACCCCAATGCAGAGAAGCGATCATGAGCAACGCGGGGTACCGCACCTCTCCTCCCCACTGCGCACGCCCGCGTTTGCCTCCCATAGCCTCATGTTTCCCCGCGTTTGTGAATAAAGTTCACTGGATGTGGCCAAAAACCTCACTGTTCTTATGTGATGTTTTAAAGTATGTGAAAATGAATTTGAATTTCATACTTTGACTATTCTTCTAGCATATTCTACAGGTCTTTCTCCATAAGTTCTTCTACTACAATTACATGGATTTGTAAGCCAAGAGGCCAGGTGCCATTGGCTCAAGCCTGTCATCCTAGCTATTCAGGAGTCTGAGATCTGAGGATCACGAGTTGAAGCCGGCCTGTTCAGGAAAGTTTGTGAGACTCTTATCTCCAACAAACCACCAAGAAAGCTAGAAGTGATACCATGTCTTAAGTGGTAGAGCCCTTGCCCTGGGCAGAAGCAGCTTAGGGACAGAGCCCAGGCCCAGAGTTCAAGTTCCAGAGCTAGCACACACAACAGCAATGACAAAAAAAAAAAAAAAGAAAGAAGGAAAATTCATATTTTGCAAGAAAAAAACTTGGAAAAGAACATTAAATCCAGAAAAGCTCATTTGTTAGATTTTTTTTTTTTCAATTGAACACACTCTTCAGATAACCATAACTAGACTTAACCATTGAATTATACTTCAATGTTGAACCTCCAAACCGTGTTCTTTTTCTTAGGCCATTTTGGCTTCTGGAAGGTTTCATGACAAGGTAGAGGGGAGTAATTTTGGTGGTGGTGCTGTCTGAAACAAAGAGCTGACCTTGCTCCATGGGAATGCAGTCTAAGCCTGAAGAGGGCTGTGGAGAAGCCCATGGGCCTCTCCTCACATGGCTTGTGGGGCAGGCCCCACTCCGCAGGGCTCTGATAGACTTACTAAATAGCTGTTGTTTTTCTTGGGACAGAAGATAACAGTCCCTTGGGCTGGGAAGGTGGCTCAGTGGTAGAGTGCTTGCCTTGAATGCATGAGGCCCTGGGTTCAATTCCTCAGCACCACATAAGCAGAAAAAGTCGGAAGTGGCGCTGTGGCTCTAGTGGTAGAGTGTTAGCCTTGAGCTGAAGAGCTAAGGGACAGCACCCAGGTCCAGAGTTCAAGCCCCATAACTGACCAAAAAAAAAAAAAAAAGAAGATAACAGTCCCAGCTCCAAGTATTTTTTTTTTGGGGGGGGTGGTCCGGTTGTGGAGCCTGAACTTGGCCTGGGCACTGTCCCTCAGCTCTTCAGCTCAAGGCTAGCGCTCTACCACTTGAGCCACAGCACCACTTCCGGCTTTTTTCTTTTTGCTTATGTGGTGCTGAGGAATCCAACCCAGGGCCTCAGGCATGCAAGGCAAGCGCTCTACCACTGAGCCACCTTCCCAGCCCCATCCAAGTATTTTTTTGTGTGTGGTGGTCCTGAGGCTTGAACTCAAGGCTTCAGGCATAGACACCATTCTGAAGCTGCTTTTGCTCAAAGCTAGTGCACTACTACTTGACCCACAGCTCCACTTCCAGCATTTTTTATTTTATTTTATTTTTTTTGTTGGCCGTGGGCTTGAACTCGGCCTGGGCACTGTCCCTCAGCTCTTCAGCTCAAGGCGAGCGCTCTACCACTTGAGCTACAGCGCCACTTCCGGTTTTCTGGTGGTTTATTGGAGATAGGAGTCTCACGGTCTCTCCTGCCCGGGCTGGCTTTGAACCGCGAGCCTCAGATCTCAGCCTCCTGAGTAGCTAGGATGACAGGCTGCCCAGAAGGAGTGCCACTGCAAGGTCCAGGGCAGTGGGGGCCGAGTATTTTACTTCCTTTACCACATGGGCCTAGTGTTGCCTAGCTGTGGGGAGCGGAGGCTGTTGGACTAACAGGTGCCCCATGGTGCTGAGGCACCAAGTTGCCAAAACATCTGATTTTATGTTTAGTGAGTTGGGTCAGGGTTCAGCTCTCACAGCTAACCAAGGATTTGCATCTAAACACACCACATCAGCAATCCATAGTTCACCAGCCAAAACATTAGGGGAGACCCTGTTGGTGGCTTCTTCGCATCTTAGCAGAACACATTTCCAGTTTAAGTCTGTGATACCTGATTGCAGTAATGAGTTCCAGCATAGGACGTGTGGGAATAGAAATATCTGCATTCTCCCAGAGGACTTGGTTTACATCCAAGGGTACTGGCAGCACACACTGAGTTTACCTCAGGAATTGCAGCGATGCGAGACTGGGGTGAGAAGAGAACTTGAGGTCCTGATTGAAAACCATCAGCACGGAAGCCACACTAAGCTGTCACAAGTAGTCCCTGAAGGGTGCTTTTGTGTGTCTTCCCCTATTTGTGTGTGTGTGTGTGAGAGCGCATGCGTGTATGCATGCACACGCCCGTGCAATTTCCATCCTTGAGAATCAGCTTCCCTTTTGCAGGGTGTTCAGTTACTTCTTTAGGGGTGACGTGTGTCTCTCAGGGACAGTACTGCAACCGGGGACCATGTACAGCTCAGAAAAACAACACCGTGTATTTTTAAAACTCTCACTGTGAGATTTTTACCACTATGCACAAAGGAAAACTGTGTTCTTAGAAAGTTTGCTCTAGAAATTGCTAGATGTGGGGCTTGTGAGCAGAAACAATTTTTGTGCAGCTGTGCCAAGTTCTTGGGCTTAACCTCAGGCCCTGGGTGCTGTTCCTTAGCTTTTTTGTGTGTATGTGTGTGTAAATCTAATGTTCTACCACTTGAACCACAGCTCTACTTCAGGCTTTTTGGTGGTTAACTGGAAATAAAAGTCTTACAGACTTTCATTCCTGGGTTGGCTTCGAACTACTCAGCCTCCTGAGTAGCTAGGATTACAGATGCCAGCTGCCAGCGCCCATCTCGGAATCAATTTAGAAGGCAGTAGTTTAGGAAGATGTGCAGGCCAAGACACTTGAGCACCCCAGAAGGAAACACTATGGGCCAGTGTGTTCAGGAAGAGGTAGCCCAGAAGCCGCTGACTTCTCGTAAATGGCTGCTGGAAAGGCTGGACTAGATTGAAGAGAAAACCTGGCTTCGCTCAAACCTGGTAAGAACTAGGTCTGCAAGGTTTTTCGGAGACGCGGCACTGGGAATAGGCAAACTGAAGACTTGCAGGCCGGGACCCGGCTTTTGAAGATGATAGATTTACGCCTAGGATATATGGTTGCTTAGAACAAACTAATAGCTTTCTAATTATGTGCAAGAACCCATTTGTGTACAGCTCGCATGCCTGCCCGGTTATGTAAAGTCGGTATTTGTGCATGAGGCATTAACAGTTGTGAGAGCTGAAGGCCTTCGCACAATGCTTCCCAGACACTTGGTATTTGATTTTTGCAACAACCCTCATACAAGAATTATGGTATCTTAATGATTCTTTTAAATCAAAGTAGGGAGGTAAAACTTCCTTCTTAAAATAGATTTTTTTTTTTTTAAGAGCAGGTTCCCTGCACTAAAACTAAATTGATAGTCAGGCACCAGTGGCTCACCCTTGTAATCCTCGCTACTCAGGAGGCTGAGATCTGAAAGATCATGGTTTGAAGTCAGCCGTGTCAGAAAAGTCTATGAGACTTTACTTCCAATAAACCAGCAAAAGAGCTGGCCTACAGGTGTGGCCCAAGTGGTAGAGCATTGGCTATGAACAAGAAAGCTGAGCAAGAGCCGGGCACTGGTGGCTCGCACCTATAATCCTAGCTACTCAGGAGGCTGAGATCTGAGGATCACGGTTCAAAGCCAGTCCAGGCAGGAAAGTCCGTGAGACTCTTATCTCCAATTAGCCACCAGAAAACTGGAAGTGGGTCTGTGGCTCAAGCGGTAGAGCACTAGCCTTAAGCTGAAGAGTTCAGGGACAGAGCCCCACAATTTGGGGAATACCTTTTTGTGAAATCCTGAGTGGCTGAAATCAGTTCGCAGTCAACATTTTTCATTTAGTGATAAGTTTTTTCCTTTGTTTTTTTTTCAGACGAGGTCTCACTATGCAGTCCAGGCTGGCCTTGAACTCATGATCCTCCTCCCTCTACCTCCCAAATGTTGGGATTACAGGTATGCACAACCATACCCGGTTCAGCTGTGTGCCTTTAAGGGTCCTTCCAGTCTTCATGTCTTGATACCTCATTTCCTTTTAGTATTGACCATTTCATCCTTTTCCCTTCACCTACTGGATGACTTCCTGGGGGCTCCCATTGGGGGGTGATTGTGAATAAAGCCACATTTATTTACCTTTTGGGGGGGAGGGGGTCTGGACATAATTCTTCACCTTTTTTGAGTAAATCCCTAAGATAGATGATTTGCGGGATTGTCTAGTAAGAGTGTGTTTGGTTTTATATAAACAAGAGAAACTCTAAGACTATTTTTCCTGAGAATTTTTGGGCCTTTCCCCATAGAGATGGAGAATGTATCATTGTGGGAGCGGGGAGCTGGGACAGGTGCATGGGGAAACCCAGATGACCAGGCCCTCCTGCGCAGGCGCAGGCGCTGGAGCTCAGCTGCTCATGGTGGGGAGACCCCCCCTCCTCCACAGGGAGCCCCATGGACTTGTCACATCACGAAATTCCCGAGGTGCACTCAAGTCACTGTAGCTGGGGCCTTTGTTTTGAAGACATTAGCAAATAAAAAGCTAATTGAGTTAAAAAAGGAAGAAACGAGCTGGTCGCCAGTGGCTCACACCTGTAATTCTACCTACTCAGGAGGCTGAGATCTGAGGGCCACAGTTCAAAGTCAGTCCAGGCAGGAAAGTCTGTGAGACTCTTATCTCCAATTAACCACCAGAAAACTGGAAGTGGCGCTGTGGCTCAAGTGGTAGAGCGCTAGCCTTGAGCTGAAGAGCTGAGGGACAGCCCGCAGGCCCTGAATTCAAGCCTCACAATGGACAAAAAGAAAAAAAAGAAGCAAGTGGAGCTGTGGCTAAAGTGCTAAAGCACTACCCTTGAGCAAAAAAACCTGAAAAACAGTACCTAGGCCCCAAGTGCAAGCCTTAGGACTCCCCTCCCCCCAAACACACACACACACACACACACACACACACACACACACACAGAAATATCCCCTTTGCCATCTTGATTCATGAGTTCATGGAAAATCCCGCTTCCAGCCCCTCTCAGCAAAGAATGCCAAGGAAAGTAAGGACAGCATTCAGTCATTTTTAGAGTAGCTTCTCTCCTTCCCTCTTAAAATAACTGACCTTTTTAGCCATGAGAAACAAGACAGAGACATCTGATTTAATTCAAGGAACAATGCACCTCCGAGATCCAAGCGCCTGAATCCTGGGCTTGTGGAGATATTTATTGAGTCACTTAAGTGAACATACCGTCCCTGGGTACAGGACAGCATGCCAGGAAGGTATGAAATCATCTATGTAAGGCCTCAACGCCGGTCTCACAGCCCAGCAGGGCCACCGGGGCAGACTAGGGCACAGGGCCTGGGCGCTGCTTTTCCTTGAGAATAATGAGGACAGAGGTTGCTTGGCTGGTGCTTAGTAGATCGCCAAATCCCAGATGCCCACGTGGAGCTCAGTGGTAGAGCACTTGCTCAGTAAAAGAGCAAGGTTCTGGGCTGGGAAGGTGGCTTAGTGATAGAGTGCTTGCCTCCCATGCATAAGGCCCTGGGTTCGATTCCTCAGTACCACATAAACAGAAAAAGCTGGAAGGGGTGGTGTGGTTCAAGTGGTAAAGAGCTAGCCTTGAGCTTAAATTGCTGAGGGACAGCACTCAGACCCAGAGTTCTAGCCCCACGACCAACAATAAAAAAAAAAAAAAGTAAGGTTCTGGGTTCATATCCTACCCCAAACCTGCTGTTTTACAAATCACCTTGCTACTCAGCCAGGTGGTTTGATTTCTCCAAACCTAGAATGGCAATGGTAGAATGGGGGGCTAGAGTTGGCAGGAGCAAATGGCATAGCAGTATTACAGGACTGGGTGAGAAAAATACAGGAGACTTAAGTGGGAGCCTCCTGGTCTTGGTAACACAGTGATGCAGCAGCTACAATGTTTTCCTACACAATCAGGGCAAGCCTGGGGACGCAGCTCTGCTGGGACCACGGGCAAAGCGGGGCTTCCTTCTGGCTCCATCCCGTCTGCTCCGGGACAGAACTGGGATGATGGGCCCCGTCTTCCCCCTTCCCTTCTTCCTCTGCGGAGCGCAGGCTGGGACCGTTTCCACTCCTTTTACAGTGCAGATGCTTACGGCTTGTCAGGCAGCCCATTCATCACACCGCCAAGAGCTTCACCCCTGACCCCCACCCCCAGCCAGGCCGTCCTGGCTCTGACAGCCCCCTATGGCCAGGGGCAGGGCTGCGTGGGGCAGGGATGGATGTCTGCAGAGGTAAGCACCAGGTGGGCTTGGAGTTAGAGGTCAGAGGGGTCAAGAAATGGCTGCAGAGAGGACTGTGTGTGTGTGTGTGTGTGTAAGAGAGACAGAGACAGACAGACAGACACAGACAGAGACAGAGACAGAGAGATGTTAGGAGCTCTAGGCCTTCCCTCATGCCCCAGGATGGGCACAGGAGTTAGCACATGTCCCTCATGCATCTGATATCAGCTTAAGGATGGTTTCCCAGAACCCAGGAAGGGCTGGCAGCAGGTGGTGGCTCACGCCTGTCACCCTAGCTACTCAGGAGGCTGAGATCCAAGGACTGTGGTTTGAAGTCAGCCCAGGCACAAAAGTCTGTGAGACTTTCATCTCCAACTGAACACCCAAAAGCTGGAAGTAGATCTGTGGCTCATGTGGTAGAGCACCTTCAGAAAAGAAAAAAAGCGCTAGGCACTGGTAGCTCACGCCTGTCGTCCTAGCTACTCAGGAGGCTGAGATCTGAGGATCCTGGTTCAAAGCCATCCTGGGCAGAAAAGTCCATGAGACTCTTATCTCTAATGAACCAACAAGAAACGTGAAATGGTGCTGTGGCTCAAGTGGTAGAGTGCTAGCCTCGAGCTGAAGAGCTGAGGGACAGGGCCCAGGCCCAGAGTTCAGGCCCCAAGACGGTGAAAGAGGAAAAGGAGGAGGAGGGGGGGGGAGGAGGAGGAGGAGGAGGAGGAGGAGGAGGAGGAGGAGGGGAGGAGGAGGAGGGGAGGAGGAGGAGGAGGAGGAGGGGAAGAAGAGGAGGAGGAGGGGGGGAGGAGGAGGAGGAGGAGGAGGGGGGGAGGAGGAGGAGGGGAGGAGGAGGAGGAGGAGGGGAGGAAGAGGAGGAGGAGGAGGAGGAGGAGGAGGAGGGGAGGAGGAGGGGGAGGAGGAGGGGAGGAGGAGGAGGAGGAGGAGGAGGAGGAGGAGGAGGAGGAAGAAGAAGAAAAAGGTCCAGCGTGAGAACGCAAGACACTGAGTTCAAGCCCCAGTACTGACACAGGAAAAAGAAAAAAAGGAAAGGAAAAAACGAAGCAAACCCCCCCCCCCGTCCTCCGACCCCCCTCCCCCTGCTCCCCCTGCACGGTGCGCAGAGCTCCGGGCGCCAGCCCGCGGCCCGCGGGGCAGGGAGGGCTGCGGAGGGGCAGCGGCCAAATTCTGAGCCTCCCCCCCCCCCCCGTCCCGGTCTGCTCCTCTGGGGCCGTCCCCTCGGGCTCAGCCCCAAGCCGTGGGGTCTCCCCTTGGCACCCCGCGGGGGCCGGGCGGCCAGGCGGACGCACCCCGCCCGCCCGCGGGGCCGTGCGCACGGCACCATATTTAGTCAGGGGGAGCGGGCAGCCCGGCTGGTATGCGGCGCGGGGAGTTCCTGCAGAAAGGCGCCCGCGCCTGGCCTTTTTGGGTTGTCCCCCGCCCAGGGTCGGGGGAGGGAGGACCGGGGAGGGAGGATCGGGGAGGGAGGACCGGCTCGGCCCGGGACGGCGGAGCGGGTGCGCGCGGGGAGCGCGGGGAGCGCGGGGCCTCGACTTCCTTTTATGGCCTCTGTGTGTGTGTGTGTGTGTGCACGCGCGTGTGTGTGACAGGGACAGGAGGAGAGGCACGGGGGGGAAGACGGACGGACAGACAGGTTGAGTGACAACTGATGGAGAGCCACAGAGGAGGGGACGGGAAGCCGGGCCGAGGTCCTGGGGAGAGGTTGGGACGGGGGTCCTGCGGCACCCGGGTCCACAGGCCCCCCAGCTCCCCCCCCGTTATCTGGGGGACCCCTCTCCGCGCTCTGCATGCGGGCAGCACCTTGCAGAGCCACGCAGCTCCCACGCTCCGACCGCCACCCCGAGCGGCCGCCGCCGCCGGCTCCTGAGAAGACACCGGGGTGGTGTCCCCAGCGCGGAGAGGGGGCGCTGGGAAGGAAAGTGGCACCCGGGATCAGGCAGGAAGGGGTTAATTAGCTCAGCGCCCCAGGCTGGCCCTGGCCCAGGGAAGAAATTCTCCGATGTCCCCCCTCCATCATCGCCGCCTCAGGGGACCCCCCCCCCTCAGTGACCACCGGGAACGGCCAGACCCGCCAGGATGGGTCGTCCCAATGTGACCCGGCCAGGTGCGCCTGGGGCCGGTGACAGCGATTCCCCAGGGCTCCTGCAGGGGTCGCTGCGGAGAGCGCCTGCTGGCCCCGCCCCGTCCCGCCAGGCCCCGCCCCGCTCTCAATGCTCGCCGGCCAGGCCCCGCCCCCTCCAGGCTCTGCCCATGTCCCCCAGGTCCCGCCCCAAAGGCCACCCCAGGGTCTCTATAGCCAGGCCACGCCCCTCACCACCAGGCCCCGCCTTTCACAGGCCAAGCAGTCTCTATAAAGTCAAGCCCCGCCCCTACAGACTCCGCCCATGCCACCAGACCCCGCCCCCTCCGTGCAGGCTCCGCCCACCGCCCCTTTCCCACCCGCGGGCTGCGCGGGGTCTCTATAAAGCCAGGCGTCAGGGGTGCGCAGGGGATTTGGACGCCCGGGCCTGGGAAGCGCGCCAGATCTGAGTCTCCATCCGGTGTCTCCTCTCCTAGCCCCCCCCCAGAGGACTGTAAGTGCTGTGGGGCGCCCTGGGGCGGAGGGGAGGGCTGGGCTGGAAGGTCCAGCGGGGTCCCGGAGCGCTGGGGGGGGGGGCTGGGGGGCAATTAGGGGACGGTGGCGAGCCGTCCATCCGCGTCCATCCTCGAGATGCCAGGCCCGGGCCCAACGCCGGGGTGCCTCGTCTTGGGAAAATGAATGGCTAGGGTGCAGCAGGAAGGGGGTGCTGGGCTGGGACTCGCGGGCGGCCCTGCAGGCGGGCACCTCATGCCCAGCAGCTTTTGCACGGTCACCAAAAAAGGAAAAAGAAAGTGCCCTGGAGCACTTTGCTACCTCGCAGATGGGCAGAGCGCGGCCCAGGTGCACGGGATCACCCCAGGGGTGGGCTAGAAGTGGGTGGGCAGGGGCTCTGGGGCCCGGGAGGGGAGGGGAGGCCGATGGGTGTGAGGCTTGTGTACCCAGATGCAAGCCCTCTCCACCTTCTACAGGTGGTGCCAAGTCCCAGATTGCATGCAGGACCTGCACCTGCGCTAGGTTAGCTCAGGCTGGCGTTTCCCACATGGAAACAAACCGGGCTGTGATGTTGGAGTAGCCAGGGGGAAAAAAACACCCAAAAAACCAAGACTGGGCTGGCTGGTGTGGAGATCTTGCAACTTCTAGAAAAGTTCCACAAAAAGTCCAGGCGCGGGCACACACACAGACACACAAAGGAAATATTTAGAAAACTCGGGGCAGGGAGAGAGCAGCTTCAGTTAATATTAGGACTGATGGATTGGGTTGTGCACCGGCCAGAGGGTTTCAAAGGGAAGTCAGGCTGGACTGTTAATACACTCCTTTGCGTAGCTGTTTTTGGTTTGGTTCTGTCTTCAGTTCTTTGGCTTGCTTAGAATTACTGTTTTGGAGTGGATTTGAAAGAAAGGAGCTGGAAGGGGCTGGTCTGAAAGTTGTGAATGGCAGGATGGGAAATAAGAGGGGGAAGATGATTTTTGAAAGCCCTTGGAGTCTTCCAGCAAGACAGCTACTCTTGATGGGCTTCTATTGGAATGATCACAGGAGTTATTCTTTTGTCCTAATCCTGGGGATTGAACTCAGGGTTTGGGAACTGTCCTTTAGCTATTTTGCCATTTGAACCACAGCTCCACTTCCAGCTCTTTTTTTTGTATGTGTGTATGGTTACTCGGAGATAAGAGTTTCACAGGCTTTCCTGCCTGGTCTGACTTCGATCTCTGCGATCTTCAGATGACAGTCTCTAGCTAGCATTACAGGCATGAGCTATTGGTGCTTGATGCCACATAATTCTTATGAGATCACTTAACTGATCTCATTTAAACCTTGCCCAACTTCATCAGAGAAGCATTAGGAGGCCTGTTTAGTATAGAAGACAGCTGATGCTCAGAGAGGCTGAGACACCATCCATGGCACCCAGCAAATAAATGGTTGAGCTCATTCCCTGGTTTATCTGATGCCAGGGTTATTATACCCTATAGCTAATCATCATAGCCCCTTTTCTTTCTTTCTTTACTGTAGACTCAAACTTCTCGTTAGAAGTCAGGTTTCTGGTAGGACCAAATTCTTGCAGCATCGTAAATATTTATCATCCACTTTGAAGAAAACATAAACTGAACTTTGGGTTGAAAGGAACATGAAACAGTTCTGTCGCTGGCGCTGATGACCTCAGGTACTTCTGGATTCTTGGGGCGACCTTTCAGCAACCTCCCAAGTTTGACTCCTAAACACCGTATTTTTTTATTATCATGTCTGAAATAGACACACGATTCCGTACAAGGTATTTGTTATGGATTTATCATTACTTTTCCTGGGAGGGCTGAGATGGAGGCAAACATGTCCATGTATGGTAGTGTTTTCCAGCCCAGCCCCCCCCCCCCCCCCGGCCAGCTACCCAGCCTTGCTGGCTGAGCCCTAGGGATTTCTGGTCCCCCTCAGGAAGATCTGGGGAGCACAGCCCAGGACATTTGGAAGGAAAGGACGGTGCTTGCTTGCTTTTTTCTTTTTTTCTTTTTTGATGGGAATTGCCTCTTCTTTTCCTCTGGGCATTCTATCCAAACAAGTGTCACTGAAGCTGTAAGGCACCAACTTGGCAATTCTAAAATATGTTCCATTTTTCCCAGAAAACAAAAAAAAACCCACCCACTTTCAAATCTAGGGGAATCATAGAAGGCCACAAGCAGATTTTTAAAGTCACTTCGGTTGGCATTCAGGTGCCTTACCTTTTCTGTCTGTAAAATGGGACTAAAGAAAATAGGCAGTGTGTTTGGGGATGCTCTCTCCCTCTCCTCTGTCTCTCTCTCTTTTGTAGCATCAGGGTTTGAACGCAGGACTTGCTAGGCTTGCTTGCCTGGTGCCTGCGGCCTGGCTTTTTGCTGGGTAGTTTTGGAGGTGGAGTCGCTCAGATTCTGCTGCCTTTACTGGCCTTGAAGTGCGACCCTCTGGATCTCATTCTCCTGCGTAGCTAGGGTGACAGGCACGGGTCCTTGCTACCCAGTGTGTATGGGGCATGGTTGCTGGACAATATTTATGGGCATTTTCTTATCAAGTCTTTAGAGCCACAGGCCCTATTTTATAACAGAGTCTCAGATTTGCTCCATAGCTCAGCCAGCCAATAAAGAAGATAGGGTGTCACAAGTCCAAGCAGTAATTAGATACTATTTTTATGCCTATAATCCTAGCTAATAAGGAGGCCAAGATGTGAGGATGGAGGTTTGAGGCCAGTAGAGGCCAGAAAGTCTTTGAGATGTGATCTCTAAGCCCTGTTATGGACACCAAAGGAAGGAAGGGAGGGAGAGAGGGAGGGAGGGAGAGAGGGAAGGAGGAAGGGATGGACTTCCTCATTATTATTGCCTTCCTTCCAAATTATATCAGCTACATTATATCAGGGGTTTCTTTTCTTTCTTTTTTTTTTTTTTTGTCGGTTGTGGGGCCTGAACTCTGGGCCTGGGTGCTGTCTCTCAGCTCTTCAGATGGTCTAATTCCATCTTTCTTGATATTTAGCATGTTGTCTAATTTTTATTGTTTTGCCAGTCCTGGGTCTTGAACTCAGGGCCTGGGCACTTTCCTTGAGCTGCTTTTGTTCAAGGCTAGCACTCTACCGCTTGAGAAACAGTGCCACTTCTGGCATTTTCTGCTTATGTAGTGCTGAGGAATTGAACCCAGAGCCTCAAGCATGCAAGGCAAGCACTTACCCACTGAGCCACCTTCCCAGCCCATATGAGGGGTTTCAATTAAACTTGTCAGTTTATGAATCACTTGCGATTGTTCTGGGCCTCCGAGGAGTCTCTCCCACATCCTCCACTGCCCAGCCTCCCCAAGGCAAGGAAGACCACTGAGCTCAGAGAAATCCTTGCAAGAATTTGAAGGAACAAAGCCGGGCACCGGTGGCTCATGCCTGTCATCCTAGCTACTCAGGAGGCTGAGACCTGAGGATCATGGTTCAAAGCCAGCCCGGGCAGGAAAGGCTGTGAGACTCTTATCTCCAGAAAACCAGAAGTGGTGCTGTGGCTCAAGCATTAGAGCACTCACCTTGAGCTGAAGAGCTGAGGGACAGCACCCAGGCCCAGAATTCAAGCCCCACGACCAACAACAACAACAACAACAACAATTTGCAGGAACTCCTAGAACTATGCACTCTCTGTGGGGACATGGAGGTCCCTTCTCCTGTGGACCTGGGACCCCAGGGGCTCGAGTTTGGGGCTTTTAGGGGGATTTTGCAGTCTAGACATTGAATTCCTTCCTGTGCATGCCTTGGGTGTGTAACCTGAAGCCTGCTATCTTTTTAATTTTATTTTTTATTATTTAAGTAGTTGTACCTGGGGCTTTGAGTTCAATCTGTGGGTTGATTAGTGTCACCTCACCCCACATGCTCCCCCAACTCTCCTGCCCCGCCCCTCCCTGCCCCTCCCCGCCCCTCCCCTCCCCTCCCCTCCAGTGGCCTGGCTTCATTTTCACATGAAAATGTGAAATGTTGAATCTTATGACTGCCTCCCACCCTTCCTCCATTCATCCCCCCACCCCCACGTCAACAACACCCCCCCTCCGGCCTCCTGGTGGTCATTTGGGGGGGGTTGCCAGTTACCTCATCAGAATCCTCCCCTGCATCTACCCTGCTGCAGCTGGCGTGTTTGTGCGCGTGAGTGTGTGTGCGTGCGTGCGTGCGTGTGCGTGGTCACGTCTGTTTGTGTATGCAGTCGTTTTCATCGTGTGTTTTAACTGCAACCCGCCATCTAGGGTGGAGGGTGAACGAGTCTCCTTGGGGGTGTCCCGTCGGCACTGCCAAAAGGCAGACATTTTGGAGCTTCTCAGATTGAGGGCGCTCACCCATGTGTGTCTCTTCTCATCTACTAAGATGTGTAGGTGGCATGAATTTCCTGTAATGAAATCGCTAAATTAATTAAGGCCAGTCCTGGGGCTTGAACTCAGGGCCTGGGTGCTGTCCTTGAGCTTTTGTTTTTCCCACCAGGCTGGCACTCTACTACTGAAGCCGTAGTTCCACTTTGAGCTTTTTGGTAGTTTATTGGAGATAAGAGTGTCAAGGATTTTTCTGCCCGAGCTCGCTTGGAACCATGATCCTCAGATCTCAGCCTCCTGAGTAGCCGGGATTGCAGGCGTGAGCCACGGTGCCCGGCATGTCCTTACACTTGAAAGCACTAAATATTGGCAAGTTGTACCGGAGAGAGACTGCAGAATCCCCCTGTTGCTGTCACTTCTGCCCTATGCGTTTTTATTGTTATTTTTGTGCCGGTCCGTGGGCTTGAGCTCGGGGTTTTACGCTCTCATTTGACATCTTTGCACAAGGCTGTTGCTGTAGCATTTGCCACAGCTCGGCCTCCGGCTTTTTGGTGGTTAATTGGAGGTAAGAATCTTGTGGACTTTCTTGCCCAGCTTTGCTTTGAACCACGATCCTCCCGGAGTTTTTGAGATGATTACATGAAATGGTAGCTGGGGCTGGAGCCATAGCTCGGTGGCAGAGTGTATGCCTCGCATGGGGAAGAGTCTGGGTTTGATCCCTAATGTCACAAGAAGATGGGCTGGACACACGGCTCAAGTGGTAGAGCTCCAGCTCTGAGCAAGAGAGCCACGCCATTCCCCCAGCCCTGCTTCTCCCCCTCCTCTTTTTTTTTTTTTTTTTTGCCAGTACTGGGGCTTGAACTCAGGGCCTGGGCGCTGTCCCTGGGTGCTGTCCCTTGAGCCACAGCACCATTTCGAGCTTTTTCTGTGTATGGGTATACTGAGGAATAGAACCTAGGGCTTCATTCATGCTAGGCAAGTACTCTACCACTGAGCCACATTTCCAGCCCTTCTTTCCTTCCTTCCTCCTTTCCTTCCCTTCCCTTCCCTTTCTTTTCTTTTCTCTCTTCCTTGCCCCCTCCCCTTTCCCCTTCTTTCCTTCTTTCCTTCCCCCCTTCCCTCCTTCCTTCCTCCCTTCCTCCTTTGCTTTCTTCCTCTATCTCTGTCTCTCTCTGTCTGTCTGTCTGTCTGTCTGTCTGTCTGTCTCTCTCTCTCTCTCTCTCACACACACACACACACACAGAAGCTGGCATTCAGTGTGCTTTAGCAGCTTTGTGATTGTGATTGGTATGATTTGATGAGCTCACTGAAGTTTCTCAAGGGCATTGTATGGCCAAGCATTATTTTCTTATTTGGGGGGAGCCCCAGGTGGATAGATGGAACAAAAGCCAGGAAGTTGGATATCCCAGTGTGCATTGGGGGTCTTCGTGAGGGGTACATAATACCTGGCACCTCCCTAACAGATTTCACGTCTGTACCACAGAGGGAGACCTTTGCGCTTTCCCTCATCCTGCCCCATCTCCAATATGCCAGGTGTGGTAGTGCACACCTGTAATCTCAGCTACTGCAGAGGCAAAGGTAGAAAAACCACAAGTTCCAGGCCGGCCTGAACAAAGGTAACACAAGGCCCTGTCTCAAACCCAAAAACCCAAAAATCAAACAAGGGCTGGGACGTGGCTGAAGTGGTAGAGCGCTTGCACCGCACGCCTCAGGCTCTGGGGGGAGCCTCCAGAAATTCAGGGCCTTAGGGTTCCAAGGAGCCCAGTCTGGGAAAGGTCTTTGCAGCTGGTTTCCTTCAGACCAAAGAGGATTTTGCACTTCATCAGGGTCGGTGGCATCAAAGCCAGGAAGGGGGAGGGGGAGGGGGAGCAGGGCGTTTGGGGGGGGCGGTGTCTTCTCCTCTTTGGGGCAGGGACTCAGTCCCTGCACTTGCTCGTGTTGCTTGTGTTTTTATGCTGGATCAGATGGGGTACCCTCCCCCCGCCCCCCCACTCGCCCCCCCCCCACTCGCCCCCCCCCATCCGCACCTACTTTTATTTTTCGGTTTCATTATTTGGCTCATTTGGCTAAGTTAGCGGAGCTCATGCACGTGGCCTGACCAGGAAAAGCTGCACATTGGGTCACGCCGCTCGGAAGGAATGGAACGTTCTGGAAATACCATGGAGGCTCTCAGGGCCACCAAGCTACTCCATAAATGGTGGCAGTGGTATGAGCAGCTCTTGGTATGTGTTCCCTGCACTGGGGAGGGGGGAGGGGAGGAGGAATCTAGAAAAATAACCTGGGGTTTTATTTAATTAATTGCTTTTGGTGCCAGTCCTGGGGCTTGAACTCAGGGCCTGGGCACTGTCCCTGAGCTGCTTTTGCTCAAGGCTAGCGCTCTGCCGCTTGAGCCACAGCACCATTTCCAGCTTTTTCTGTGTATGTGGTGCTGAGGAATCAAACCCAGGGCCTCATGCATGCAAGGCGAGCGCTCTGCCACTGAGCCACCTTCCCAGCCCCGTGATCATCAATTTAATCAGAAGTTCTAAAAGGTCAAATCTGACAGAGAATGCACAAAGGGCAGCGTGCCCACGCCCACTACAGCACCCGGTATCCCCATGACGATGTGGAAGCAATCCCCGCCCCCCCCCCCCCCCGTGGATACATGAAGACATAGGCCAGCTGGGGTCTGTCCATAGTGGAATACTATTCAGCCTTAAAAAAGGAAATTCTGGCATCTGGAGGACGTTGTGCTGAGTGCAAGAAAGACACATAGTCTATGCCTCCCCTTCCCGGAGGCACTTGCAACAGAGATTTGGAAATGGAGGTGGAGAGTGGAGGCCGGGGCGGGGAAGGGCTGGTGTTGCAAAGTGAAGGGTGTTCTGAGTGGGGTGGGGGCGTGCCCCACTCCACTGTACACTTCAAGATGATGCGGATGGGGTCTCGGCTGTGGCACCAGTGGTAGAGGGCCTGCCCGGCCAGTACAATCCCCGGTTCAAATCCCACCACTGCCAACCAAAAAGACTGAGATGGCAGGTTGTATGTCCTGTGTATTTTATCAGAAGTAAATGCTGATATCGGGAAGCTCATAATAGAAATGACAGCCTTCCGTAACTGTATTTGATCAAGGCGTAGTCCTCTAGATAGGCTGCGAAGATAGTTTAAGACAGGAAATGGAATTTTATAGCTATTGTTTTATAATTCATTCCCTCCCTCCTTCCCTCCTTCCCTCCTTCCCTCCCTCCCTCCCTCCCCCCTCCCTCCCCCCTCCCTCCCTCCTTCCCTCCCTCCCTCCCTCCTTTCCTCCTTTCTTCCTTCCTTCCTTCCTCCCTCCTCCCTCCCTCCTTCCCTCCCTCCTTCCCTCCTTCCTTCCTTTCTCCCTTCCTCCCTCCCTCCCCCCTCCCCCCTCCCTCCCTCCTTCCCTCCCCCCTCCCTCCCTCCTTCCCTCCTTCCCTCCCTCCTTCCCTCCTTCCTTTCTTCCTTCCTCCCTTCATTCCCCCTCCCTCCCTCCCTCCCTCCCTCCCTCCCTCCTTTCTTCCTTCCTTCCTCCTTCCCTCTTTCCCTCCCTCCCTCCCTCCCTCCCTTTCTCCTTCCTTCCTTCCTTCCTCCCTCCCTCCCCCCTCCCTCCCCCCTCCCTCCCTCCTTCCCTCCCTCCTTCCCTCCCTCCTTCCCTCCCTCCTTCCCTCCCTCCTTCCCTCCTTCCCTCCTTCCTTCCTTCCTTCCTTCCTCCCTCCCTCCCTCCCTCCCCCCTCCCTCCTCCCTCCCTCCTCCCTCCCTCCTCCCTCCCTCCTTCCCTCCCTCCTTCCCTCCCTCCTTCCCTCCCTCCTTCCCTCCCTCCTTCCCTCCCTCCTTCCCTCCTTCCCTCCTTCCCTCCTTCCTCCCTCCCTCCCTCCCCCCCTCCCTCCTCCCTCCCCCCTCCCTCCTTTGGTGGTATCGGGTTAAATTCAGAGCCTCATGTTCAGGCAGGTGCTCTGCCACTTGAGCCGCATCCCAGTCCTTTTGCTCTCATTTGTCTTTCAGAGAGGGATTTGGGCTTTAGCTTAGGTCCACCTGGGACTGTGATCCTCCTACCTCAGCCTCCTGTGTAGTTGAGATTATAGGCATGCACCACTGCATCGCTCTTGATTTGAGATGAAGTCTTGATAATTTCGCCACGCTGCCACTGAATCGCCGCCCACCTGTCTTCACCTCCCTGGTGGGTTGGGTGACAGCCATGAGCCACCACCCCTAGAGTCTTTCTCTTATAATATTTTCTTGTGCTGGCCCTGGGGCTTGAACTCAGGGCCCACACGCTGTCCCTCAGCTTTTCACTCAGGCTTGGCGCTCTACCACTTGAGCCACAGCTCTACTGCCCGCTTATTTTTTTTTTTTTTAGTGGTTCACTGGAGATAAGAATCTCAGGGGTGGGGGGCTGGGAAGGTGGCTCAGTGGTAGAGCGCTTGCCTTGCATGCCTGAGGCCCTGGGTTCGATTCCTCAGCACCACATAAGCAAAAAGAAAAAAGCAGGAAGTGGTGCTGTGGCTCAAGTGGTAGATTGCTAGCCTTGAGCTGAAGAGCTGAGGGACAGCGCCCAGGCCCAGAGTTCAGGCCCCACGACCAGACCCCCCAAAAAAACCCACAAAACAAACAAACAAAAAGAATCTCAGGGATGTTCCCTCCCCGGGCTGGCCTTGAACCACGATCCTCAGACTCTCAGCCTCCTGAGTGGCTAGGATGATGGGCGCATGGCCACCCATGTGGCCCTGTGCATCCTTTGACAATAGAACATTCTGGTATCTTCTGGATGCTTCTGTCAGCTGTGTATGGGGGGAGGGGCACCCCTCCGTCCTGCTGCTGACCGTGTGTGCCCGTCCCACCCCAGGGCACCCCGCAGGCACCATGGCACAGAAGGGCCAGCTGAGCGATGACGAGAAGTTTCTCTTCGTGGACAAGAACTTCCTCAACAGCCCGATGGCGCAGGCGGACTGGGTGGCCAAGAAGCTGGTGTGGGTCCCGTCGGAGAAGCAGGGCTTCGAGGCGGCCAGCGTGAAGGAGGAGAAGGGCGACGAGGTGGTGGTGGAGCTGGTGGAGAATGGCAAGAAGGTGACGGTGGCCAAGGACGACATCCAGAAGATGAACCCGCCCAAGTTCTCCAAGGTGGAGGACATGGCGGAGCTCACCTGCCTTAACGAGGCCTCCGTGCTGCACAACCTGAGAGAGCGCTACTTCTCCGGCCTCATCTACGTGAGTGACTGGGGGGGCTCCCCCGGGGGTGTGGGCTGGGGGATCCCCCCCCCCACGTGGCCAGCCACTGGCCGCATGGGGCTAACTTTAATCAGGTTTGAAGATGCACATGTTCAGGCTACCAGAGATTCCCTGTGGCGTTCACAGAGCCGTGTGCAAATATAAGTATTTATTTTGTTATTTATGTCCTTGTCAGTCCCGGGACTTGAACTCCCCTGGCCTGGGTCTCTGAGCTCTATTGTGGCTCCTCCAGGCGAGCGCTTGGCCACTTCTTGGAGCCCCAGGTCCCCGTCTGGTTTTCTGGTGGTTCATTGGAGATAGGAGGCTCCTTGCTGGCCCCGGGCTGGCTTTGAACGGCGATCCTCACATCTCAGCCTCCTGAGTAGCTAGGATGACAGGCGTGAGCCACCGACACCCCACGATAGAAAATGTTTTAAGTATTATTATTTAAAACTTCATCTCTCCAGTGGTATCTTGGTCCCAGATCAAGCACTCAACGGGCACTGAGTTTTGGTGGATACAGCATTGGGTAGTGTAAATCTAGAACATTCTTAACCTGGAGGGACCGGACTATACAAGGGACTGGTGACAGGGGACACAGGTTCCATATGGGGTTGGAGCCAAACCTCAGAAGAAAAGGGACAGAAATATCCTCATGATAGACTTCCTTACTTATTTATTACTTCCTTGTTATGCCAGCCGTGGGGCTTGAACTTAGGGCCTTGTGCTTTTTTGCTCAAGGCTAGTGCTCTGCTACTAGAGCCGCAGCTCCACTTCTGGCTTTTTAATGGTTAATTGGAGATAAGTGTCTCATGGACAATCCTGCCTGGGCTGGCTTTGAACCCTGATCCTCAGATCTCAGCGTCCTGAGTAGCTAGGATGACAGGTGTGAGCCACCAGCACCCAGCTTTCCTTGCTGATTACCTAATTTCTTTGAAACATTATTTCCTTCCCTGTAGAAAAGACACAAATCTCACAGAGTGAGATTTTTCTTTTTACAAACAAATCGCCATCAAGCCAGACATGGTGGCACATGCCTGTAATCCCAGAAACTCAGGAAGTGGAAGCAGGAAGATCAGAGTCTGAGGCCAGACCAGGCCAAGTTAGTGCAAGATCCTATGAAAACAAACTAAAAGCAAAAGGGCTGGGGACATGGTTCACGTGCTAGAGTGCTGGCTAGAGCTCCCCCGCCCCCCAGCCAGCTTTGAAGGGCTATGAATGTATCATGTGATATGTCTAGGTGTTGGACCTGTACACCTTTCATTGGTTATGATTGTTATTTGGTGGTACTGAGGTTTGAACTCAGAGTCTCGCACTTGCTAGGCAGGTGCTCTTCCACTTGAGCCACACCCCTGGTCCTTTTTTGCTTCATTATTATTATTTTGGAGAAGGTAGACCTGGGTTCTCCATCCTCCCTGTGCCTCCTGCATGGCTGGGATTATAAGCGTGTGCTGCCATGCCCAGCCTGTGGCCTGTCATTGAATGCAGGTGCTCTCACTTGACTGGCTTGCTCCATTTCTAGGCCAGCATACGAGGCCTGGAACAGGAAAGCCCATCTTTCCCTCTCTGAGGGAAGTTCCGCGCGTGCGCGCGTGGCATTTTTGTGTGGAAATGTTATCTTCCTAGGTTGGCAGGTGGGCTTTCCCAAGGGCCCCTCTGGAAGGAGCGGGGTGTGTGTAGGGGAGGGAGGTCTCCTTGGGGTCCTTGGGGTCCAGTGTTCCATCTGCGAGTGTCCCCCCATCCCGGGCAGTGGAGGGCAGGCCTGTGTGTCTCCTCCATCCTCCCACATGATCTTTGAGTCCAAACTAGAAAGCAGAAAGATTCCCCCCACCCCCCAATCCAGGGTGTCATCTGAAAGAGATTAAGAAACAAAAACAAGCCTCAAATTCCCGCTGATCGCCTCTGGATGGATTAGATGGGCATGCTCTCTGCCTCGTGATGCCACGGCTGCCCCTGCCTCCAACCTTTCTGCTCAGATTCTCCCCTTCATAGACAGACAGGGCCTCCTGGAGGAGCAGGAGGAGCAGGAGCAGCAGCACAGGGGCGGGGTCAGGAAGCCCCGCCCACCCATACACAGACTGTTAGCCACGCCCCCACGCTAACCTACTTTGCTAGCCCCGCCCTCCGCCTATTATAACCCAGCTTGTTAGCCACGCCCCCACTCTGGCTAACCCAGCTTGTTAGCCACGCCCCCACTCAGGCTAACCCAGCTTGTTAGCCACGCCCCACTCAGCCTAACTCAGCCTTGTTAGCCACGCCCCTCCCATCATAACTCAGCTTATTAGCCACGCCCCACTTAGCCCAACTCAGCCTTGTTAGCCACGCCCCTGTCAGTAGGGGCTGGCAGGTGGTGAGGTGTCTGTCCCCAGCCCAGGCCACCAGCAGCCTGTGTCGTCTGTACTTCTCCACAAGCCCCGCCTCTCCCTGCTGTCACTGCTCACAACTGGCCCCTTGAACTCCTACTATGTGCTTTTCACAGGCAGAACGACTCCCCCCTACCTCTCCCTCCCCTACGGAAGCCTGGAGGAGAGAGCGGGGCTCATGAGCCCCCCGGGACCTTTCCCTCTTTTCATTTTTCAGAGATAGTCTCTTGTTATCTCTCCCAGGCTGGACCCAGACAGAGATTCTCCCACCCCGGCTTTCCAAGGAGCTGGGCTGACGTAGGTGCACCACCACACCTGGCCCGTGAGCTAGAAATTCTTGGAGGGCCATGGCTGCCCAAGATTTATTTGCTTGTGGTTTCTGCCCCAGACCTGGTATTAGTAGCTGCTCAGTGGGTGAGGGAGGGTTGTTCAAACGGGTTTCATGTGAGCCCATTCACTGCCCACCTGACGATCCTCCTGCACCTCCCAGCATCCTCTGCCACTTTTCCCTCTGCATCCCGCCCGCCACTCACCATCCATCGGCCCTGGGCAGACTGAGCCCTGGGACTTCCCGGCCTCTAACCCTCAGCCTCAGCTCAGAAGTCGCACAAATCCCGTTCTGTGACCTGACACGAGTCTAGGACACACAGGCTGACGAATGAGTAGATGAGCAAATGAATGAGTGAATGAGAGTGAATGTGTGAGTGGATGTGAATGAATGAATGAGTGATGAGTCAATGAACCAGTGAATGAATGAGTGCTGTGGGGTTTTGCTGGCCACCTCACCTCAGCTCTGTTGTTTGATTGGCTGTGGCTGTGACACGGTGAGCTCTGTCCCCAGCCTGGCCTCTGCCCTGGGCCTCCACCATCCAGTGCTCCCCATGTGGGTGCCATTGGGCCTGGAGGTCTCACTGAGGCACTGGAGAAAGGGAGGGAGGGAGGGAGAGAGAGAGGGCGGGTGGGCCAGCCCCTGTCCTCCCCTGCGCCATGCTCCACGCCCTTTTCAGAATGAGCAGAATCTCACTCATCCATCAGCCATGGAAGTTCCTGTTTGCGGTGTCAGCCTGGAGCCCAGGCCTAGTGAACCCCAGCCACACACCGGCCCCAGGACATTTTCACAACCTCCAAGCCCACTAATGGCTGCTCCTCTCTCTTAGCCATGGGAGTGACGGGCATACTTTCTGTCTCTGTGGACTTTTCTCCAGTGGACCCCTGTTCCGAGCTCGTCACCCCGGCCCCTCTGTCCAGGCTGCCCGTGGGGAGGTGGTGTGCGTTTATGGAGGATGATGGGCTCTGTTAGTGGCCACACACAAGCAGGAAGTCGGGAAAACCACTCCCAGGGTTCACTTTTACTGTGGCCACACCCTCCGCATACCTCAGTTTCCCCTCCTGTCAGACACCTGTGGGAGGCCCGTGGCCTCCCTGGGGTGGTTCTGCGCTGGTGCTAGGACAGCAGTGGTGGCCATCGAGATGCAGGGGCTGAGATTTGAACCCAGGGCCATCTAAAAATCGCGCCATTAGGAAATCAAAGATGGCTCAGACATCCAGGGGACCCCTCCCCCATTTCCCGAGCCTAGGCCCCGCCTTTGCCAGGACATGGCGGATCCTGTCCGTCTGTGTGTGCTTCCATCTGACTGTCCTTCCTCCTGTGTTCGTAGACCTACTCGGGGCTGTTCTGCGTGGTGGTGAACCCCTACAAGCAGCTGCCCATCTACTCGGAGAAGATCGTGGACATGTACAAGGGCAAGAAGCGGCACGAGATGCCCCCCCACATCTACGCCATCGCCGACACGGCCTACAGGAGCATGCTGCAAGGTAGGCCCGGCCGCTGCCACCGCCGCGTCCCAAGCGACCTCCCTGAATCCCTGCCAGGAATGCCAGCTTGGCAAGTGGTGCCGGGGACCCAGGGCTGTGACTGAAAAAGGAAGAAAAGCAAAGCCAACGTCTGTGGGCAGCTGGAGGGAGAGGGGAGGGGGAGGGGGAGAGGCTGCCTGGGCAAATACGGGCAAAGCTCAGCTGCCCCCCCGCCTGCCCCCCCCCCACCTGCCCTCCTCCCGGCCATGCCAGCTGCCCAGGGAAGAAGAGGGGGGAGAAGGGTTTCAGGAGCCACGTTGGCTCTCTCCGGAGTGTGGACGCATGCCTGTCCCTCTCCACCTCAGTGTCCTCATCTGCACAAAGATTATTCTTCATGCCCGCTTGAAGACCTTTCAGTTAATATTTTTGTTGGTTTTTCTTTTTTTGTCGCTCACGGGGCTTAGAAATGCTGTCCCTGAGCTTTTTTTTTGCTCAAGGCTGGAGCTCTACCTCTTGTGCCACTGCTCCACTTCTGGCTTTTTGGTAGCTCATTAGAGACAGGAGTCTCACAGACTTTCTTGCCTGGGCTAGCTTCGAGCCGTGATCCTCTCAGTCTCCTGAGGAGCTAGGATTCCAGGCGTGAGCCACCAGCTCCCTGTTAGCCTGAAGATGTTTACATGTCACCTTCCCGCCCAGGTATTACAGCGTGAAGGTTCTCATACTTAAGCATAACATGGCTGGATGTGTTTCAGATTTCAAATTACGTTTTGATTTTCAGAACATTGGAGTATATTGAGATATCTCGGGGATGGAACCCAAAGGGGAAAGTGATCTTAAGTTTTTCAAATCTGCCTTGCACCCATAGGTTGGAGGAAGTGTTGTGTAGTATTTTAAAAGTTGGGCATGGTGGGGTAAACCTGTAATCCCAGCCCTTGGGATTACAGGAGGATCTCCAGTTGGAGGTCAGCTTGAGTCTCCGTCTCAGAAAAAAAGGAATGGAATGGATTTTCTGCTATAAACTCAGTGGATGGGTAAAACGTGCCAATTTGAAGTACCCAGCTTAAAACTGATTTTTCTGTGTCATGGCTGTAGACTAAGATGTGACATGTTTCTAGAAAGTTCCCTCTTCAAATTGCCCCCTCTTGCCCAGTTCCTGGTGATTCCTATACTATCAGTCTAGCTTGTTGCTGAACTTGATACAAGTGACATCCTCATACAGTCTCCTCCATGTTTTTCTTAGAAGCTTCTCCCCCTCTACAGAGATAGTACAGTTTAGCAGTGACTGCATTAGTTCAGGACATTGATTCTAGAACAGGGCATCCTGTGTTCAAATCTGCCACTCATGGTGCTGTGTGGCCTTAGATGAGCCGTTGAACCTCTCCGTACCCATTGCTGCCTCTGGGGAAGAGAGCAGCCCGACTCTCAGGGAGTCTATGAGGATCACATCAAGTATTACATTGGCAGTGCTTAGTGGCAGGTGTGAGTGCCAGGTACTTACCAGCAAACAATTCATCCCCAAATCCCAAATGCACCAGGCCCCGGTGGCTCACGCCTCTCATCCCAGCTGCTGAGGAGGCTGGATCTGAAAATCCTGGTTCGAAGCCAGCCCTGGCAGGAAAGTCCATGAGACTCTTGTCTCCAATGAACCACCAGAAAACCAGAAGTGGCGCCGTGGCTCAAAATGGTAGAGTGCTCGCCTTAAGCAAAAAAGCTCAGGGACAGCGCCCAGGTCCTGAGCTCAAGCCCCCAACTGACCACCCCCCCTCCAAAAAAACCCCCAAATGCTCTGAACCTTGTCGGTGTCACAGTTGGGAATTTCCACACCCTGAAGCAAGATTTTTTTTTTCTTGCACAAAATTATTGGAAACTGTGCACACAATGATTCTCAGACCACGCGCCTACGATGCGTTATGATGCAAGTAAAATCAGTGTGTAAATCTAGGTGGCAGCCCCCGCCCCCCCAACCCCCCCCCCGGGGCCTCGGGAAGTCTGTGTAAAGATTCCCAGATCTGAAAAACTGGGTGCTTTGACTCACTTCTGGTCCCAAGAATGCTCCTCCCATAACACACCGGCACTGGATCCACACGTAACTCCAGGACAGCCGACACCCGGGGTCCGGGGTCCGAGCTGGGAACTGCAGGAGCTCTGTGGGTGGGAAGCCCCATGTGCCAGCATAGAGGGGCGCAGCCAGAAGGACCCCAAGTGTCTGTGATCCCAATTCCAGACGTGGCCTGCAATCCCTCTAAAGACCAGCAGGTGGCCCTTCGCAGGGCCTGCCATGAGATGCCCTGGGGCACTGCTTTAGGCCCCCTGCTGTCCCTTTGTGGTCTCCATGGCTGCCCTCGATGAAGGACTATTTAGGAGGTTGTACATGAGCCTCTTTAGGAAGCTGGGTATCATGCGGTTATGGTGTTTTGTTATTTGGCATGCGTTGCACTCACGGAAGTGTCTTGAACAATAGTTTATTACCACTGGGCACCGGTGGCTCACGCCTGTCATCCTAGCTACTCAGGAGGCTCAGATCTGAGGATCTCGGTTCATAGCCAGCCTGGGCAGGAAAGTCGGGAGATTCTTATGTCTAACAAACCACCAGAGAACCAGAAGTGGCGCTGTGGCTCAAGTGGTAGAGCTCTAGCCTTGAGCTGAAGAGCTCAGGGACAGCGCCCAGGTCCTGAGTTCAAGCTCTCCAACTGACAAAAAGAACAAAACAAAACTTAGATATCTTATTTTCTCCCCAATACTTTCTCTAGAAATGGCAGCATCCAGGTACACTAGTCTTCATTGTGCTAGAATGTTCCATGCCTCTGCAGACACATATTTCTTGCTCCCTTTTAAAATATCAGTGTTGATTTGTGTGTGTGTGTGTGTGTGTGTGTGTGTGTGTGTGTGTGTGTGTGTGTGTGTGTGTGTGTAAATGGTTTCCAGAGAAATCATTTGTCCAGGGCAGCCATTATCAACTTCTGTGATTGATTTAGAGGTGTTGGCCTCTTTATCTTGATAGAGCTTGATTATATATTGCTGATAACTAAAAATATTTCCAGCTCTAGGCTTCACCTGTTAACTTTATTTTGTTGTGGGCCTGGGCACTGTCCCTGCGCTCTTCAGCTCAAGGTGAGCGCTCTACCACTTGAGCCACAGCGCCACTTCCAGTTTTCTAGTGGTTTACTGGGGATAGGAGTCTCACAGTCTTTCCTGCCCAGGCTGGCTTTGAACTTCGATCCTCAGATCTGAGCCTCCTGAGTAGCTGGGATTACAGGCGTGAGCCACTGGTGCTACACCTGTTAACTTTTATCTGTGGAAGATAGGGTTTGAGCTCATTCATCCCTTTCATCTGCCTATATCACCTGATTTCACAGATTCCCAATACTTTAGCTCCATGAACTTAATAAAGCTTTATTCTGAGTATTCGTATGAGCTTAGATGATTATGGCTGTGTCGATGTTCCTCAGTGCTTATCTCTGTGCTGTCTTGTGATTACTTTTTCTTTGCCTGTGTGACTTACTATTTTCTCAAGTTAGCAATAACCTCCCTGCCCCCCAAACCTACTTCCTATGTTCTTCATTACTAATACTGGCTTTCTAAATGACTTTCCTGTCTGGGCTGGAATCACATGTCTCTAGATCTCAGCCTCCTGAGTGGTTGAGATTACAGAAGTGAGCACTGGTGCTTGGCTAGACTCATCTTTATTTTCCTGGCTATAGTGGCTGCGACTTACCCCAGGTCTGTTTCCCACATTGTTCTGGAGACTTAGTGAACCTTCAATATGTTAGACAAATGCCTTCTTCATCATGAAGTTTGGGGAAATTTGGGAAGAGTATTTCCTTCATCATTTTCTTCTGCTCCCTTGTAGCAGAAGTCCTTACCCCCACAATGGGGCTCTTGAACTGAATCTGTAATTATTATTATTATTATTATTATCATTATCATCATCATCATCATCATCATCATTAGTCGTGGGGCTTAAACTCTGGGTCTGGGCGCTGTCCCTCAGCTCTTCAGCTCAAGGCTAGCTCTCTACCACTTGAGCCACAGCGCCACTTCTGGCTTTTTTCTTTTTGCTTATGTGGTGCTGAAGAATCGAACCCAGGGCCTCAGGCATGCAAGGCAAACGCTCTACCACTGAGCCACCTTCCCAGCCCCTGTAACTGTTACTATAGCGGTGCTGTGCAGAGCAGTTCCCGCCCTTCTTGCTTTACGGTTTGGGTGGTGGTGTTTGGGTTTTTTGTTTTTCCAGTCAGGGTCTTGCAGGTCGTGGACTATCATCTTCCCCCCTGCAGCTGGGATGATAGGCCTGCACCGCCATACCCGGCGTAGCGACACCAAGTCCAGCCCTAAAGTGCGGCAGGCCAACCAAGATTTCATTTTTCTCCTGGTGTTTTCCTCGGTGGCTCTTACGCAACAGCAAGCGGTACAATTCCGAGTGCGCAGGCGTGCTCGCTGGGCAGAGACTGTGATGAGCCCCCCCTTTACACCTGGGGAAACTGAGGCCCACATAAACAGAAGGACGGGGCTACAGGTCAATGAACTGGATTTGAACTCGGTGTTGTCGATGCCTACGTCTTATCCTTCCCACCTTCCCACCAGTGAGGTGCAGGCTGGGCGCCCCGGAAGCCCATTGGCTCTGACATCCGTGGGTGTTGAAAGCCCCGGGTTGGGAGGTGATGGTTGCTGAGTGATACGTGCGGAACGTGCTCGTGAGCCGCAGATGAGCTGCCGGAGCCCGCCGCGCCGGCCCGGCCGCGCGTCCGGTCTCCCCCCATTGCTACCAACTGGCGGCTGGCGGCAGACAAGGAAACAGGTGCCCTGGGCTCCGTGTTGAAGATAAGCCCGGGTAGTGGCG
Source organism: Dipodomys merriami (assembly GCF_024711535.1). NCBI lineage: Eukaryota > Metazoa > Chordata > Mammalia > Rodentia > Heteromyidae > Dipodomys > Dipodomys merriami. The sequence continues at coordinate 2,283,995 of NW_027202693.1, forward strand.
TGATCCGGAGCCTTTTTCCGGGCTGTCTAGGTTTCCTTTGCTGGCTGGCAGCCTGCTTGACACAAACGAGGCAGAGGCAGGGAAAAGCGGTCCCCAGGGCCTGCAGCCCCAGCGCCCTGCAGGATGCCGCCAGCCTCCCCGCTTCACAGATTGGGGAAACTGAGGCTCCTCCACCCAGTGAGAGCCAAACCGAGGGACACCACCGCCCGCCCTGTGGGCCTTTTTTCTCCCCTCTCGGGCTGTGTGGCACGAGGGCTCTACTAGAGAAACAGAGTCCTTGAAAAGCTAAGGACCAGCGCAGGCCTCCACGCTTCATCCAGGCTGCTGCTAGAACCAAATGCCCCAGGCAGGCTGGCTCAGAAACCTAGAAGGTTATTGCACACAGATCTGGAGGATGGAAGTCCAAGGTCAAGGGGGCAGATCATGTCCTGGCTTGTCAGGGCCTGGTGCAAAGATGGCGCCATCCGTGGAATCCTTCTCTGGCAAAAGGCCATCTCCTAACACCATTACCTTGGGGAGTTGGTTTCCGTGCATACAGGTGTGTGCATGCATGCATACATACATATACACACATGTACACGTGCATATGTGTATCTACATACATGTATGCAGTGTGCATCTATGTGCATACCTGTGTATGTGCATCATGTGTGCATCTACATGCTTGTGTGTGCATATGTGGAGCTATGGGATTGACAGCCAGGGCCTGGTGCATCATGGGCAGGCTCTGTACCACTGAGCTACATGTCTGTCCTGGGCTTTAAAGGGATATTTTCATCACCCTCAGAAAAGTGTAGTTCTCATTCATAATCAGGAGTCTAGTTTCTGTAGACTTCAGTATTCTAGACAGTTCCTGTAAATGGAAACATGAGATGCAGCCTTGTGAGTGTGTGTGCCTGCATGCATGTGCGCACACGTGCGTGTTTGCCAGTCCTGAGGCTTGAACTCAGGGCCTGGGCGCTGTCCCTGGCTTCTGTAGCACTCTACCACTTGAACCACAGTGCCACTTCTTTTTTTGGTTGATTAATTTGTGGTGAGAGTCTCGTGGACTTTTCTTCCCCAGCTGGCTTTGAACTATGACCCTTAGATAATGTTTTCAAGGTTCACGTATCTATATGAAAAGAATGTAAACTAAACATTCATTAAGAAATTGAATATGAATTTTTTTTAAAAAGAAATTGAATATGCCGGGTGCCAGTGGCTCACGCCTATCATGCTAGCTACTCAGGAGACTGAGATCTGAGGATCATGGTTCAAAGCCAGCCTGGGCAGGAAAATCCATCTTATCTCCAATAAATCACCAGAAAACCCGAAGTGGCACTGTGGCTCAAGTGGTAGAGTGCTTACCTTGAGCTGAAGAGTTCAGGGACAGCGCCCAGGCCCAGAGTTCAAGCCCCACGACTGACAAAACTAAAAGTAGGTAGCTCAGGACATTTTTCTCTGCCATTTTCAGGCACAGGGTATGGGCTCCCTTGGCCAACCCTCTCCCTGCCTGTCCACAGGTGTCCACGTTGCTTTCTCCCGAGGACCCTGGGACTGTGAGTCGGGCCTGAGTCCCAGGGCTCTGTCTGCCTGTGGCCCTGGCTCCCTCCTGATTGAGCTTAAGCTTTAGGCTAGCCCCCAGGTCTGACCTTGGGGCCTGGGTGCTGAGGCCAGATGTTCCCCCAGCCACACCAGTGGCGCCAGAGTGTGGGTGCTTCCAAATGGGAGCCCCCAGGAGAAGCAAGCCCAGCCTCTCAGCTCAGAGCTGCGTTCTCTCTCCTTTCTGTCCACAGATCGCGAGGACCAGTCCATTCTGTGCACGTAAGTGGAGCTGCTGCACTTGGTTCTACGGGAGTCAGAGCCCATGGGATCTCCGATGTGTTCACTGCGCTAAGGGTCCGTCCTCCTTCCCAGCGCAGAGTAGATGCTCATCAAACACCAGGAGCGATGTTCTCACACAGGCAGACAAACCTAAACACCAGCCACGCCCATCTACCCATCCACCATCCATCCATACACTCACCCATACTTCATCCATCTATCTTCTTACCCACCCATCCACACATCCTTCCATCTATCCATTGGTCTGCCTCTTCATCTGTCCGTCTATCCATTCATCCATTCTTTAAGTCATCTATCCATCTACTCATCCACCATCAAATCCATCCACCTACCTACCCACCCATCCATCCATCATCCAATGTAGTCCATCCATCCCCAATCCAATCCATCCATCCAATCCAATCTATCCATCATCCAATCCAATCCAATCCATCCATCCATCATCCATCTCCAATCCATCCATCATCCAATCCAATCCATCCATCCATCCATCCATCCATCCATCCATCAATCATCCAATCCATTCATCCATCTCCAATCCAATCCATTCATCCATCTTCAATCCATCCATCCATCATCCAATCCAATCTATCCATCTATCCGTCTATCTCCCATCCATCCATCACCACGCCATCTATCCATTTGTCCATCTTCTTATCTACCAGTCCATCCTTCCATCCCTCCCTCTTCATCCTACCTCCCACCCATCCATCTGTCCATCCTTCTGTCCCTCAATTCACCCACCTACCAATTCATTTGTGTTCACCCATGGTTCCAGCCAGCCAGCCGGCCATTGGGCTGAGAGGCCACATCTGGCCACTTGGGGTCTCCCCAGGGGGCCAGAGCTGAGCACCAAGTTCCCAAGGATGGCACTAGGGGCTCTGACCTGGGCCAAGTCTGCACCCCAGGATTCCAGGGTCAGAATAGCAGATAAGCCTGTCTCTGCCCGGCTCCGACACCCCCGGCCTGGCGCATGGGGTGTTTTCTTTGGCAAGGCCTCCGGGTGGTTTATTTTTATCAGAAAAACTTGGAAGTAACCCACTGGGGAGAAGCAGCGATCCAGAGTTTGCACCCCACTCCTCACCATGGCAAAACGGGGAGGGGAGGAGAGCGTGGGGAGAAGCGTGGAGATGGTGGCCGTTGCTGTGAGAATCCGGTGCTCCAGACTCGGTCTCAGGCCTCAGTCTCAGGACCAGCCATGTGCTTGGCTTCCCATAAGAGCTTCCCCTCCTCCCTTCCTCTCTGATCAGAACCCGGCTCGTTCATACTATAATGTACATGACCGAGTGGTTGATCCTTGCTGACATTTTCCCCAGAGCCTGTGAAGGCCAGGGAGGATTTTGAGGTGTATTTTGATGGAAGTAGAGCTGGAACGGCCCTCAGCCTTTCTCCTTACGCTATGAATCAGAATGAATTAGGAGACAGTGGCAGGACCTGAGTTCAAATCTTGCTCTTTCCCTACGTCCAACCTGTAGCTTAGCAGAGGCAACTGTGGGACCTGGAGAAATTACTTCGGCCTCTCCAAGCCTCAGTGTCCCCTGGTGGGTGCTGAGAATGATCAGCTATTTCGTTCTTAGCTAGGATAGCTTGGGGAGCTGCCTGCGAGCGGGGCCGGGCACAGGTAGACGTTCCATTCCTAGAAGTTCATGCCCTGGAATTGGACCCGACTCCGAGTTCTTCTTGTGTGTCCCTGCCTTGCTGTGTGGCCCAGGGCAAGTGGCTTACCCACGCTGGGCTGGACTTGCTTCTGACCTAACACGGAGCCCATCAGACCCGCCTCCGGGGAGGGGGGTCAGCAGCAGCAGCGAGCGGAGGTTTCCGGGACGGCGGGACCGGGTGGATCTGGCCTGCGAGTGGGAACACGTGTTTCTTTTCTTCTTTCTTCTCTTCCCAACATGAGCAAAGTTATCAAGGGGAGCTTGGCAGAGGAAGCGAGCTTCTCCGTTTCCTAATTAGGAAGAAGAATCGAGGCTGGGCTGGCTCTGGGAGCCCCGGTTCGGCACGGGGGGGAATCTTGAGCCGACCTTGGGGCGGAGCGGGGGAGGGGGTGTGCATCCTTCCACAGACTTAGAAAAAGACCTAGAATGTTCCAGTGCGCTCAGAGCATGGGGGAGTTTAGGCAAGAGCAGGACAAGCAGTCAGTGGGAGGAGGAGACAGGGGCGGGGAAAGCTGGGGCCAGGGGAAATCGGGGATCCCCTGCATGGAATGGTCCCTCCATGGTGGTCCCGCATTACAAACGGGTCACCAGAGCCGCCCCAGAAAACCCACATCTCCCTCATGGTCTGGATGGATTTTGGTTTCGTTTTTTTGGGTGGTCGTGGGGCTTGAACTCTGGGCCCAGGCGCTGTCCCTGAGCTCTTTTGCTCAAAGTGAGTGCTCTACCACTTGAGCTACAGCGCCACTTCTGCTTTTCTGGTGGTTTATTGGAGATAAGAGTCTCACAGGACTTTCCTGCCCTAACTGTCTTTGAACTGCGATCCTCAGATCTCAGCCTCCTGAGTAGCTGGGATGACAGGCGTGAGCCACCGTGCCCAGTGACTTTTTAACTTAAGAACATCTCTGCTGATCAGACGATTCCAGCCAGGTGTGGTAGCATACACCTGTAATCCCAGCACTCACGGAGGCCGAGACAGGAGGACGTGGAGTTGCAGGGCACCCTGGGCCACACAGCCAGACCCTGTCACAAACAACTGAATTCCAAGCACACTTCAGCCCTTGCTAGCCAAGATCCGGGCATTTTTTGTTGCTGATGTTTGATCTTTTGCGAGTATTGCACCCGAGGTATTGCACACCTGCTTGGGTATTAGCAGGGGTGTTAGGGGGCAAGTCATGCCCTCTGCAGGCCTCAGTTTCCCAGGGGTGTGTCTGGGATGGCCGTGGTCAGCCTGCACACTCGGTGCCCTGGGCAGGGCCGAGGCCTGGGCAGGCCCTTTTCCCCTTGGCCACCAGGCCGCTCATGTCTTCCAGAGGTGAGTCTGGAGCCGGCAAGACAGAGAACACCAAGAAGGTGATCCAGTACCTGGCAGTGGTGGCCTCGTCTCACAAGGGCAAGAAGGACACCAGCATCACGGTGAGCGGGGGGCTGGGGGGCCCGGGGCGTGGGGCTCGGGGTCCTGTGCGGCCTGGCAGTGGTGCTGACCGGATGGCCCGTGGGCAGCAGTCCTGTGGTGGTGACCATGCGTGTCCACAGACACGGAGACGCAGCTCGGCCCTCGGAGACCCGGCCTCCAGGAGGGAGGCCGTGGGGGCCACTTTGGGGGTGCGAGGGCGTCCTGGAGCAGACCCAGCCCCTGCAGAGCCGCCCGAGGGCTCCCTGAAACCCTGCCCTGCCCCCGCCACCACGTTGGGGTCCTGCTGACCAGAGAACGGGGCCGAAAGGGACCCCAGGCCCTGCCATGCCTCCGGCGGAAGGCGTAGACACAGAACCGCGGCAGGGGCCACGCGTGACCGTGGCGGTGATCCCCCCCACACACACACCTGCCTTTCTCCATCTGGCAGAGGTGGGGTGGTGGCAGGGCAGCCAGGGCGGCTGAGGTTCCCGGAGACCTGCGTGGGGCCGACACAGGGTCAGGATTTTCCTTTCTCAAACCCAGGAAGCAAGGCCAAGCCCGGCCCGGCCAAGTATCTCTGGCCACTTGGTTCCTAGCCAGCGTGTAGGGGGGAGATGGCCTTGGACATGATGCAGCAGGGAAAAGACCCTGCTGGCCGCCTGTTCCTACAGAGTAAAAACCAGGGGTCATCTGTCCCAAGCGTCACCTGTGTTCCAAATAGTTTCTCCCTGACCACAGGTCAGGTGTGGTAGTGCATGCCTGTAATTCCAGCGACTGGGAGGCAGAGGTAGGAGGATCGTGATCCGAGGCCAGCCCCGAGTGAGTCCAAGTGTCAGACCTTATCTGAGAAATAACTAAAGCCGTAAGGAGTTGGGGGGAAATAGCCTAAGGGGTCGAGCACCTGCCTGGCAAGTGTGAGGTCCTGTGTTCAAATCCCAGTACCTCACGCACACATCCACCGTGGCAGTTACAGGAAACCTTCCCCGTGTGTCTGAGAAAGGAGGCCAGGAAGGAAGGCGGGCAGAGAGGCAGGACGCGGTGTGGAGTGGCTGCTGTCAATCTGGGGGTGCCCAGGCCGATGAGGGGCGGGGGAGAGGGGGTGTTTGTGAGCTCAGACCCGGGCGGACGTATGTGACCGAAATAACGCTGACATTTGTTCCTCACCGAATGGTGCGACCACAGCAAGGCCCGTCCTTTGCCTACGTGAGTAACGGCGTGTTCTGTGGCGTGACGGGCGGCACGGCGTGGAGTTAGACCTGCATGCTTCGCTGCACCCGTGGGTGCCCCTGACCGTACAGATCCCACAGCCCCACCCAGCCCAGGGCGCCACGTGGGGGTCCACCCGCCACCCATGGACCCCCCCCCCCGCTCCCATTTAGGATCCCCAGTTCAGAGTGGACCCCGAACTCCTTCCCCCCGAGCGCACCCCTGCTCCCCAGGCGCAGGGCCCTGACGCTGTTCCTCCCGTGTCTGGTTGACAGCCTGGCAGGTGGTTTTGTGTCGTATAGGCGCGCTAGGCCCCGCCTCCCCGGCTTGATTGACAGCATGGCTCCGCCCACCCCCTGCACGTGTGTTCCTGTGCATGCGTGTGCAGTGCTGTCCGTGCGTGTCCTCTGCATGCCGATGCTTGGCCCGGGGCTCCAGGGTCTGGCGATGCCCTGGCTTGGGTGGCTTCGTGAGGCCCCCAGGCCCCTGGCCGGGCCAGGCCGGGCCCTGCGGTCTAACGCAGAAGCTTGGGGGGGCCGGGCGTCTCGGGTGGACGCTGGGCCAGAGGAGCCACCGTGTGGCTGAGCCACTGCTGCGGGCCACGGTCTCATCTGTGATATGAGGTCTCCATGGGTGACCCCCCCTCCCCGGAGGGCCTCCTCACCCTCCCTGGTTCCAGATCGGAGGATTGGGGTGTGGGGAGGGAAGCATTGGAACCCCAAGTTTGTCTGGACGGAGACAGCGACTAGTCCGTGGCCCGTCCTGGGTGGTTCCGGGTGGGGTGTGGTTTCCATGGAGACAAGGCCTGGGTTCCATCTGGCTGTGGAATCCCCCCCTCATCCCCCCCCCCAGAAGACGCAGAAATCAGTGGTCACTTCCGGTCCCGGGCCGGGGTCTGCCTGCTGCTGCTGCTTCTCCATGTCCGCCACCCCTCCTCCAATTCTGGGGCGCTGCCTGGGCTGTCAGGGAGAAGGAGGAGAGCCCCTAGAGTCCATCCTGTCCCAGAACGCAGCCGGGGGGCCGCCCGCTGGGGCCTGCGGGCCCGGGGACGGGCAGGGCGGCTTGGCGGTCTTTGGCATGACTTTCCTGCCCTGGCAGCTCACGTGCCCCGCCGTGGGCCCGGGCTCCTCTAACCCGCTTGAAGAGCTGCTTCGTGCCGCAGGGCCCCCCCCAAATCATCCCTGCCGGGGCTCCCCATCTTCCACAGGAGGCCTGGGGCCTGAGGTGTTGAGGGAGACTCGGGCTCCAGCGGGCCCGGCCGCCGTGTGCGCACTGCGCAGCTGCAGGGCCCTGGTCTCAAACTGGCGCGTGCGCGCGTGTGTGCGTGCGTGCGTGGTGGTCCAGGGCTCAGGACACCTGGACGCTGCCACCCGGGTCGACGAGAGGGTGGCGGCGGGAGCGCGCCTGCGCCCCAGGGCCCGGGGTCAGCCCCTCCCACCGTGCTTGGCCTTGTAGGGGGAGCTGGAGAAGCAGCTGCTGCAGGCCAACCCCATCCTGGAGGCGTTCGGCAACGCCAAAACCGTCAAGAACGACAACTCCTCCCGATTCGTAAGTAGCCAGCCGTGTTTGGTCATCACCCCCCACCCCTCTGCAGCTGTCACGATGGGGGGGGGTCCCTCTTGGGGAACTTGAACTCTGGGCCTGGGCGCTGTCCCTCAGCTCTTCAGCTCAAGGTGGGCGCTCTACCGCTTGAGCCACAGCGCCACTTCCAGTTTTCTAGTGGTTTATTGGAGATAGGAGTCTCACAGACTTCCCTGCCCAGGCTGGCTTTGAACCGCGATCCTCAGATCTCAGCCTCCTGAGTCACTAGGATGACAGGCGTGAGCCACCACTTGGGCGCAAGGACATTGCAGGAGCTGAAGGTCATGGACCCGCTCTAGGGGGGCACAGGGTCCCCGGCCTCTAACTAGCTCTTTGCAGAGAACTGGTGGGGGGGGGCTCTGAGCATTTGCACGAGTCCCCACCCCCCCACTGCACCCCCTGGGGCCCCTACATCCTCCCCCATCCCTGCTGGGGACCTGTAGCTGGGGATGAAGCCCCAGCTGCCTGAACACGGCTTCCTCCCGCAGGGCAAATTCATCCGCATCAACTTCGACGTCACCGGCTACATCGTGGGCGCCAACATCGAGACCTGTATCCCTCAGCCGGCCGCCCGCGTGGGGCCGTGCCCCCGGCTGGGGCCACGCAGTGCCGCAGGGGCAGACGTCTCTCCCTGACGTCTAAAGCTGGCCCGGGGTGGACGGTAGACAGGAGGCCATGGCGCCCGCCTCAGAAGCCACCGTAGGCCTCATCCTGGGGGCACATGGCTCCTGTCTCCTGCTGGTTTTGGGGGGCATCCAGGAGGGGTACCCTTGGCCCTGTGTCCTCAGGAACCTTGGGCAGAGGACAAGAAGTGGGTGGTACGTGGGGGTCAAAGGCCAAGCCTCTCCCCTGCCCCCCCCCCCAATGTTTGATGATGTCTGTGGGCCGGATGCAGAAGCGATGGTTCTAGAATCCTTAACGCTTGCACCCCAGACCTGCTGGAGAAGTCGCGCGCCATCCGCCAGGCCCGGGACGAGAGGACCTTCCACATCTTCTACTACATGATCGCGGGGGCCAAGGACAAGATGAAGAGTGAGTGGCGGGGTGGGGGGTGCACCTCCGTGACCCTGAGCCGTGGGTAGACCCACGAGGTCACAGCCTGACTTCTAGGGGCCTGGGGCTGAGCAGCTTGGGGCACGGCGGAGTAAGGAGGCGCGTGCGCGGGGCCTGTGAGTGACTGGGAACGGGACTTTGTAAGACCAGGTCAAGAAGCGCTTCCTCCCTCCTCCCTCTGCCACCCCTCCCCCACCTCCTCCCTCCCTCCCCAGCCCTCCTCCCTTCCCTCCTCCCCAGCCCTCCTCCCTTCCCTCCTCCTTTCCCTCCTCCCCCGCCTCCTTTCTCCCCAGCCCTCCTCCCTTCCGTTTCTCCCTCTCCCTCCCTCCTTTATTCCTCCTCCCTGTGTATACCTGTGAGCTATGTTCTAGAATGTGCGAGGAGGGTGTTTGGTGCACACAGCCAGGGGGCCGTGGTTGTGGTTTTCACCGCCGCGCTGAAGTGGGTGGTAAAATCCTGGCAGTGTAGGCAAAGGTCGGCGTCGGGAGGGGAACGGGATGCAGAATGCCGTTCCAGCCGAGCGCCGGCCGCTCACGCCTGTAGTCCTGGCTACTTAGTCCTACTTTTAGTCCCAATGAGCCACTAAACAAGCTGGCCATGGGGGCTGGGAAGGTGGCTCAGTGGTAGAGCGCTAGCCTTGAGCTGAAGAGCTGAGGGACAGTGCACAGGCCCAGAGTTCAGGCCCCATGACCGACAAAAAAATAGCTGGCTGGGGCTGGGAAGGTGGCTCAGTGGTAGAGCGCTTGCCTTGCATGCATGAGACCCTGGGTTCGATTCCTCAGCACCACATAAGCAAAAAGAAAAAAGCCAGAAGTGGCGCTGTGGCTCAAGTGGTAGAGCGCTAGCCTTGAGCTGAAGAGCTGAGGGACAGCATTCAGACCCCACGACAGGACCCCCCAAAAAAATAGCTGGCCATGGAGCTGTGGCTCAAGGGGTAGAGCACCAGCCTTGGGTGAGGAAAGCCGGGGCCAGCGAGCGCCCTGGAAGCCTGCGTGGTTTTGTTAAGGGACACATCGTGAGCGGCTGGGCTTAAGACAGCGAGGCTGCAGGCAGCTTTTTTTCAGGGGGCCAGTTCATGGGGAATGCGAGAATAAACGCACCCCTGCTTCTGGGTGGACCCGACCTTGTGCTGGGGCTCGGGGCTCAGCCGGGGAGCCGGGCGCTGGTGGCGGCAGGGCCCAGCCCGCACTGCACATCAACTGCCGGCGACCCTGCATGCCGCAGCAGAGGACGGTTCAAAACCAGCCAGAGGCCGGGCGCCGGCGGCATCCTAGCTACTCAGGAGGCTGAGATCTGAGGATCGCGGTTCAAAGCCAGCCCAGGCAGGAAAGTCTGTGAGACTTTTTTTTTTTAATCTTTTTTTTTTTGGTTGGTCGTGGGGCCTGAACTCTGGGCCTGGGCGCTGTCCTTCAGCTCTTCAGCTCAAGGCTAGCGCTCTACCACTTGAGCCACAGCGCCACTTCTGGCTTTTTCTGCTTATGTGGTGCTGAGGAATTGAACCCAGGGCCTCCTGCATGCAAGGCAAGCGCTCTACCACTGAGCCACCTTCCCAGCCCCCGTGAGACTCTTGTCTCCAATAAACCACTCAGAAAACCGGAAGTGGTGCTGTGGCTCAAGTGGTAGAGCGCTCGCCTTGAGCTGAAGAGCTCAGCGGCAGCGCCCAGAGTTCAAGACCCATGACCGATCAAAAAAACAAACAGCCAGACCCTGGGATGGGACCGAGGTGACAGTGACCTGGGCCCCCAGCCCCGCCTGAGGGAGCCATGTGCTGACCCCCCCACCCCCCCCAGATGACCTGCTGCTGGAGGGCTTCAGCAACTACACGTTCCTCTCCAACGGCTTCGTGCCCATCCCCGCCGCCCAGGACGACGAGATGTTCCAGGAGACCCTGGAGGCCATGTCCATCATGGGCTTCAGCGAGGAGGAGCAGCTGGGTGAGCGCACCCCCCATGCTCGCCCCCCCCCTCCCCGCGCGTGCTCGGCCCCTGCGCGTGCTCGCATGGAGTGGGAGAAACGTGGGCCCCGTGGAAATGCTTAGCAGATATTTAAACTGGAGAAGTCGGCCGGGCGCCTTGGCTCTTGCCTGTCATTCCAGCACTTGGCAGGAGGGTCGAGAGTTCAAGGCTAGCCTGGGCTAAATAGGCCCTCACTCAGAAATAACCAAAAACACCATAGTAAGGAAGCCAGGGGGCACAGCAAGGGTTAAGTGCTGTTCCACTGTCGGCATCCAACAGCACTGCAAGGAGACCCTCGGTAGCTGCCGTTTGCATGCGAGGCGACAAAGGCACAGAGCAGTCAGGCAGGCACCCCGGGACACACAGCCAGTTGTTGGTAGAGCAGGGACTTGGTCTCAGGCCTCTGGGAGGCCCACGCCCCTGACTTTGCCCGTGGGAAGACAGGTTCTGCTCTTTAAAATCCTTGAATCGTGTCTGTCAGGGCCCAAGTGGGAATCGAGCTTAGACACAGCCTGGTTCTAAACGTGGGGGCCGCGGGGTGCCCGTTGTGGTCATGCAGTTTTGCCCCGGTCGCAGGCAGATGGCCCAGGAGGATATGGAACTGCATGGGTGTCATGGTGTGTCAATAAAACTTTATTTGTAACGGCAGCTAGTGGGCTGTGCTCGGTGGGCAGGCTAGGGCTTGCTTTTCCCTGGCAGCATAGTACTCCGCGTAACACAAGGTCATCAGCAACTACCAGAAAACACTGAGTGTCCCTCGCCGGTGCTCGCCCAGAGGATTTACACCTCCCGTTCCAGGCAGCTCTGCTTGATGCGGCATCTTTCCTTCTCTCCTCAGCCATATTGAAGGTGGTGTCCTCTGTCCTGCAGCTGGGCAACATCGTCTTCAAGAAGGAGAGAAATACCGACCAGGCGTCCATGCCTGACAACACAGGTGGGTGGAGCCAGGGGCTTTGGGGACAGGGACGTGGGGGGGGGGGCTGGTCCAGCTGGGGTCCGTGGCAAGCAGAGAGCTTGCACACATACGCACATGCGCACACGCTGCTGGCCCCATATACAGTCCTGGGCCAGCGGCAGCATTGGGCTGCCCAGAACCCGTGTCCTGGGGATGAATGAAGGGGCAGGGCTGCGTTTCTGGGAGGAGGTAGCGGGCACGGGGGCTTGGTCAGCGGCCGGACACTGTCCTTACTGCCGCTGACCTCTTGCTCTCTTTGCAAACTTTTCCCAGTGAAGTTTTGAATCGATGTTTTGCTTTTGTATGTGTGCACGCATGCGCGTGCCAATTCTGGGGCTTGAACTCAGGGCCTGGGCACTGTCCCTGAGCTGTGCTCCAGGCTGGTGCTCTACCACTCTGAGCCACAGCTCCACTTCTGGCCTCTTTGGTAATAAATTGGAGATCAGAGTCTCACAGACTTTCCTGCCTGGGCTGGCCTTGAACTGCCATCCTCAGATCTCAGCCTCCTGCATGGCTAGGATGACGGGCGGGAGCTACTGGTGCCTGGCCTTTAAAACAAACAAAAAAGTGTTCTCAATTTATTCAAGATTCACATTTAACTGGACTTGGATTTTTGTCACCCTAAATGTGAGCGTGCTACCTGTGAATAAACAGGCAGGGTTTGGGGTTTGGGGATGGGTTGGCTGCTTTCAGCCACACCCCCAAACCCCCCTTCCACCTGGGAGAGGCCCTGCTTTGTATTTTGAGGCTTGAACAGCTGCCCTTCCCCCAGGCTCACCCCACCTCAGCCTTTCTTGCATATTAACTCCACATGCTGCCAGAGACCTTCTGGAAAGAGAAATATAAGCCAGGCGCCGGTGGCTCACGCCTGTCATCCTAGCTACTCAGGAGGCTGAGCTCTAAGGATTGCGGTTCGAAGCCAACCCACTCAGGAAGAGTCTGTGAGACTCTTATCTCCAATGACCCACCAGAAAACCAGAAGTGGTGCTGTGGCTCAAAGTGGACAGAGCCCAGGCCCTGAGTTCAAGCCCACGACCACCCCCCGTGACCCTCCCCTCCCCCCCAAAAGATGCCATGTAATGGATGAAGGAAATCTGTTTACTGTCTCCCTGTGCTGAACAGACTGTAATGAAGCACTCATTTCTATGCTGAGGTCACAGGGCGTGTGTGTGTGTGTGTGTGTGTGTGTGTGTGTGTGTGTGTGTGTGTGTGTGTGTGTGTGTGTGTGTGTGTGTGTGTGTGTGTGTGTGTGTGTGTGTGTGTGTGTGTGTGTGTGTGTGTGTGTGTGCGTGTGTGTGCGTGTGTGTGCGTGTGTGACTGAGGTTTGAAGTCAGAGGCTTGTGTCTGGCAGGCAGGTGCTCCGCCCCGAGCCACGCCCCCCAGCCATTCGCTTTCCTCATTTTTGGGAATAGTGTCTGGCTTTCCGCCCGTGCCCGCCTGTGCACGCCGCACCCGCCCAGCGAGGGTGACGCGGCCACGCCACTGTGGTTGAGATGGGGGTCTCACCAGCGTGTTGCCTGGGCTAGCACAGAACCTGATCCCCCCGGACCCCCCTCCCGAGTAGCTGGGGTGGCAGGGGTGCGCCACGGGGCCCGGGGAGCAAGTTCCTCCCTGCAAAGGTGTGCGTGGCGCTGTGAACTGCCCAACGCACACGCTCCGGAGCTGGCGCTTGTGGCTGCGCTTTCTTTCTTGGTCTTGGGCGGTTAGTAAGGCCGTGCAGGAGAACACCCTGCTGCCCTCACCCCCGGGGGGCTGTGGGGCTCTTGGGTCCTGCTCCCCCTGGGCTGCTGGCACGTACAGAGTGCAGAGACACTCTGGGGGGAGCTTGTCCTTCACCAGCTGGTGCTGCTGCCATCTCTCCATCAGCGTGACAGCAGCAGTGTCCCCAGACAGGGGCCTCCGTCCCCCTCCCCCCTGGGGACAGTCAGCACCAGGCAGGACAGATGGGAAGGGGGAGGGACCCTAAGCCCCCTCGGGAATCCCCCAGCACTGACTCTTAGCACCAGGAAGGGGGACCATACAGCCGGCCACAGAGCTCTGCTTCTGCGAGAGCAGACCCGCACGCACCGACCGTGGACGGCCGCGGGGGGGGGGGGGGCGCTCCCCCCTGACGCTCACAGAGCTCTCGCGCTCTCATCCAGCTGCACAGAAAGTTTGCCACCTCGCCGGGATTAATGTGACCGACTTCACCAGAGCCATCCTGACCCCACGCATCAAAGTTGGACGGGATGTGGTGCAGAAAGCTCAGACGAAAGAACAGGTATAACCAGCACTGGTTCGTCTAATCACCTTCCTTTCTGTCTACTCACTGGACTCATCCATCTACTACCCATCCATCTGCCCATCCATCCATCCATCCACCTACCCACCCATCCTTCCATCCATCCAACCATCTGCCTACCCATCCATCCACCTACCCACCCACCCATCCATCCATCCATCCATCCACTTATCCACCTCCAGCTCACTCATCCATCTGCCTTTCCGTCCATCCACCTCCCTTATTCATCCATCTAAATCTATCCACTCATTCATCTACCATCCATCCATATCCATTATCCATCCATCCACCTAGCCCACTCATCCATCCTTCCATCTACTCATCCATTCACCCACCATCCATCATCCATCAACTTATCCAGCCCAACTCATCCATCACCCATCCATCATCCATCTAAATCCATCCATATCCATCATCCATCCATCCATCCACCTACCCACTCATCCATCCATATCCATCCACCCATCCTTCTATCCATCGTTCACCATCCATCCATCCATCATCTATCCATTCATCCACTCACCATCCATCCATCTATCCATCCATCGTCCATCTATTCATCCATCATCTGTCCATCCATTCATCCTTCCATCCTCCACACATCTCTCCATTATCCATCCATCCATTCATCCACCTCCGTATCCCTCATCCACCCGACAGTAGACTATTCAGAGTCCCATGTCAGATTCTGAGGATTTGGTGGTAAATGAGAACGGCCGCGTCGCTTACTCATGACCTCCGACCTCCTAACTGAAGGCAGGAGCCTTGCTGTGGAAATGCTCGGGTGTCTCTGCGTGTCCCCGGAAGGTCTCCCACTCTTCCCACAGGCTTCCTGCCGACTGTGTCGCGGCCCCTTCCTTCTCCTCCTTTAAAGGGCTGATTAAAGGCAGTGGGGGAATCACAAGTCTGCGCCCCCAGCCCTGGTGTTGGGAAAGTGCAGGCCTCGGGTGATAGCGTGTCCCCGGCGCCCCCTGCAGGCCGACTTCGCCATCGAGGCCTTGGCCAAGGCCACCTACGAGCGGCTTTTCCGCTGGATACTCACCCGCGTGAACAAAGCCCTGGACAAGACCCATCGGCAGGGGGCGTCCTTCCTGGGGATCCTGGACATTGCTGGCTTTGAGATCTTCGAGGTACAGTGTGGTGGGACTGTGGCAGCCGTGCCTCAGTCCCCGGGGGCCGCGACTTTCCCGTGAAGAAATGATTATCCTGGAGGAGATATAGCTATTTAGTGAAGACAGAAGCTTGGAGAACATACGAGACAGAAAGCCAAGGGGGATGTGCTGGTTTGTGCAGTGGAGGCGCCAGGAGTACAGCTGCATCCGCTGGGCAGGGCCTGCCTGCCTGCCATACTGGCTTCCATTCTCCAGCAGGTCCCTCCTCATGGTGGCAAGATGGCTGCCACAGCTCCACGCAATCTTCTCTCAGCAACTAGAGCAGAGAGGAAGACATCCCATTTCCAATTTCTGAGTTCCACCCAGAATCTTGGAGTCCGGCCGATACGGACCCCACGTGAACCTGAGCTGAGCCCCATGATTACCCTCCAGCCAGGCATTATTTTCAGACCCAGTGAAGGATTTCACATGGTGTGGACATCGTTGCTGGAGGCAGTTCAGAGGAAGGGGGAAGGGGGGAGGGAGAGGAAGGGAGGGAGAGATAGTGAGAGAGAGAGAGGTATCTTTAAGGTTTAAAGATACACAGGAGACATCTGCTACAGACAGTCTGGGCCTGAGCCTCAGTTTCCCCAGCTGTAAGGTGATGAGTCCACGCCTCTGTGGCGGCCGTAGATGAATGTCGCAGGGAGGAGTGATAAGCCGCCTCAAACCCAGATGTAGGAGGGCCACACGGCACAGGTTGCCGCCTCTGCTAACCCCAGGGTCTCCCTGGGTGCTGGGTGGCAGGGACAAGGTCTCTCTTCAGGGAAGACCTGGGAGGGAGGGGGCGGGGGCGGGGCGCCGCCCTCTGACGTCACCGCCCCTCCCCCACGCGCAGGTGAACTCCTTCGAGCAGCTGTGCATCAACTACACCAACGAGAAGCTGCAGCAGCTGTTCAACCACACCATGTTCATCCTGGAGCAGGAGGAGTACCAGCGCGAGGGCATCGAGTGGAACTTCATCGACTTCGGCCTGGACCTGCAGCCCTGCATCGAGCTCATCGAGCGCCCGGTGAGGCCCCGCCCGCTCCCCTAGGCCTCAGGCCATGCCTTGCTCTGGAGCATGCTAGCAGAGTTGCTCTGTAAAAGCCCCGGGAGGTAAGGCTGCTCTGTGAGACCCGGACAGCAGGGGGCGATAGAGGACATGGCTTTTACCCTGCTGGCCTCCCATTGGCCGGGGGGTAATTGGAGGCTGGATTGGGAGGAGGAGGCAGAAATCCATCCTGAGAGCTAGGCGCCTATAGACATGGAGCCGGGGTGGGAGGGGGGGCCTTGCTCTCCCTGGCGAGCTGGGGCGACCCCACATCTAACTGGCCCCGCCCACCTCGGTGTCCGTCCTCAGAACAACCCTCCCGGCGTGCTGGCCCTGCTGGATGAGGAGTGCTGGTTCCCCAAAGCCACAGACAAGTCCTTCGTGGAGAAGCTGTGTTCCGAGCAGGGCAACCACCCCAAGTTCCAGAAGCCCAAACAACTCAAGGACAAGACGGAATTCTCCATCATCCACTACGCGGGGAAGGTGTGAGGGCGGGGCTGGGGCTCGCTCCCTCCTGGGGTGAGGGGGCCCAGGCAGACCCCACACAGCCCCCCCTAGCCATGTAGCAAATCAGATCCCAACCCTATCCCAAATATGGCCTCCACGCGTGTAACTTCTCTTTAGGTCTTATCGTGGCTGCCAGACTGGCGGACCAGCCCTGGGGTTTAACAAACATCCGGGGTTAGGGATGTGGCTCAGTGGTAGAGTGCTCGCCTAGCATGCATGAAGCCCTGGGTTTGATTCCTCAGCACACAAACACAGAAAAAGCCGGAAGTGGTGCTGTGGCTCAAGTGGTTGAGTGCTAGCCTTGAGCAAAAGTTCAGGGACAGTGCTCAGGCCCTGAGTTCGAGCACCAGGACTGGCCAAAACCCCCAAAACTCTGCCATTGCCAGCAGGCTCCAGCGAGGGGGGCCTGTGGGAGACGCAGCCCCGTTGCTGTCCTCACTCACCCTCATTGTCACGTCGTGGCTGCCCGTGTGCAAACCTTGGCTTAGGGCTCCTAGGTAGGCCTAGCCATTGCCATAACAACCAGCATCCCATAATCCAGCCCCCTTCCTGAGCTGTATTTGCTGCTGCCCTACTGTGTGCAGGGCCAGTCTTTCTTGGTGTATGGATCGGCCCAACATGGCAGCCATGATGTCACTTGCTGGGCCAGCTCAGAAGCCCTGGGAGGGAGATGGGTGGACTCGGGCTGCGTTCGCCTCACCAGTGCGCTGCTCCTCGGCAGGTGGACTACAACGCGAGCGCCTGGCTGACGAAGAACATGGACCCCCTGAACGACAACGTGACCTCCCTGCTCAACGCCTCCTCGGACAAGTTTGTGGCCGACCTGTGGAAGGACGGTGAGTCCGCAGGCGGTGGAGATCTGGAGATGGTGCGTCAGAGCAGCCTGGGGCCGGCAGCTCTGTGAGACTCTCACCTCGCTCCAGGCCTGGGCGGCAGGAGCGGGATTCACTCCTGGGCCCTGATGATGCGAACAGGGGAGATGCGTCCTTCCCGAGGCTCGGGCGATCTCGGGCTACCTTCAAGATGAGGCTGCTCGTGGCCATCCCCTCCCTCCCGCCCGCCCCGCCTTGTCCCCTGCTGGCATTGGTCAGCAGAAGAGAGCAGAGGGGAGGCAGGCGACTTGGGGGTCCCCTGGAGGCTGTGTCCTCGCCCACCACCCTCCTATCTGGTCCTCTGGCCGGGGGCAGGGGTGCAGGTCCCCGGTCAGGGCAGAGACCGGAGGCGAGCACCACCTCTCCCCCGTGCCCACAGTGGACCGCATCGTGGGCCTGGACCAGATGGCCAAGATGACCGAGAGCTCCCTGCCCAGCGCCTCCAAGACCAAGAAGGGCATGTTCCGCACGGTGGGCCAGCTGTACAAGGAGCAGCTGGGCAAGCTGATGACCACGCTGCGCAACACCACGCCCAACTTCGTGCGCTGCATCATCCCCAACCACGAGAAGCGGGTGAGCCCCACGCGGCCACCAGGGGGCGCCCTTGGGGGAGGGAGCTGGGAGGTATAGAGGCCCAGCAGGGGAGGGGGGCCTGCCCCAGCCCACTCCAAGAGCCTCAGCTGCCGTGGGTGGAAAGATGCCCGGATGTGGGGTCCTCCTTTTTTCCTCGCGTCCTGTCAGTGCTTACGGGGCAGCTCCTGGAGCGGCAGGGCTGGGCCACAGTGTGGAAGGGGGAAGGGAGGGGGGAATGCTGGGCACAGATACGGCGTGAGGCAGGGATCGCGTTGCTGAGAGCGAGTGGGCAGGCAGGGTGGCAGGAGGCCACCATGGCCGTCCAGGTGGGGGAGGAGGGCGGCCATGGAAAGAGGGGGACTCTGGTGATGATGACCATGGAGGGGGAGAGTGGGGGACAGGTGGAAGGGAAGGGCTGTAGAATGGATGATGGCAGGTAGGGAAGGCGGAGAGAGCAAAGCAGCAGCCCTGGGTGGTATCCAGGGGATGCTAATGTACCAAGTCTGTAGACAGCAAAGGACAAATAGCGCCAAAGAAAGCCAGGCGTGGTAGCCCAGACCTGTAATCACAGGACTTGGGAGGCTGGAGCAGGAGGATCGAAAGTCGGAGGCCAGCCTGGACTACGCAGTGAGACTTTGTCTCAAATATATAATTTTTAAAAGGGGGGATGGGCCGGGGTGCAGTGGCTCACGCCTGCCCTCCTAGCTGCTCGGGAGGCTGAGATCTGAGGATCACAGCTCGAAACCAGCCTGGGCAGAGAAGTCCCCATGAGACTCTTACCTCCAGCGAACCACTCAAAAACCCAAAGTGGCGCCGGGGCTCAAAGTGGTAGAGTGCTAGCTCAGGGACAGCGCCCAGGCCCTGAGTTCAAGCCCCACGACCCACAGAAAGGAAAGGGATGGGAAACCAGATCCCCAAACTGAGCCCTGTGAGCCCCGCGGGTGCCCCCACCCCGCCTGGCTGATGGCTCCGGGCGCGGTGGTCACGGCCGTCCTCTGTCGGCGCAGTCGGGCAAGCTGGACGCGTTCCTGGTGCTGGAGCAGCTGCGCTGCAATGGCGTGCTGGAGGGCATCCGCATCTGCCGCCAGGGCTTCCCCAACAGGATTGTCTTCCAGGAGTTCCGCCAGCGGTAGGTGACCCAGGCCGGGGCCGGGCGCCGAGGGCCGGGGCCGGGCGCCGAGGGCCGGGGCAGGCCCCGCAGCATCGCCGGGGTGCTGGGGTGACTGCTGTCCTCTATTCCAAGCTATGAGATCCTGGCAGCCAACGCCATCCCCAAAGGCTTCATGGATGGGAAACAGGCCTGCATTCTCATGGTAAGCCTGGTCCTGGCCTTCCCCCTCCCTCCCCTCCCCCCCCACCCTCCCCTGGCCATCCAGCCCCAGCCCTCACTGCCCTCCGGGGTGGGAGACGCCTCACTAGCCACCACAGGGCCCAGCTGGACAGACACGGGAGCTCTCCTCCCGCCCGCCCGCCCTCCCTCCCCGCAGATCAAAGCCCTGGAGCTCGACCCCAACCTGTACAGGATCGGGCAGAGCAAGATCTTCTTCCGCACCGGCGTCCTGGCCCACCTGGAGGAGGAGCGGGACCTGAAGATCACCGACGTCATCATGGCCTTCCAGGCCATGTGTCGGGGCTACCTGGCCAGAAAGTAAAGATGGCCGCCCCCCCCCCCCCGGGATGGTCAGGGGTGGATCTGGGGAGCTCTGGGTTCTCACGGTAGACTCCGCTTGCTGGCTTCCATGACTCAGCCCTCCCCTGGCCCGCTTCCCACCTCCAGCGTCACTGACGCCCTTCTATTCTTGAAGTGGCCAAGATGGCGGCCGCCAAGATGGCAGCCAAGGCCAAGATGGCATCCATGGCCAAGATGGCAGCCAAGGCCAAGAGAGATGGCAGCCGTCACCATGCTATGCTTTCTCCCACCAAGTCACCCTTGCGTGGCCGAGTGCTGGCTTGGTTGGAGATTTCTCAAAGCCAACCAAGAGGAGAATGGATGTGTCAGGAAGGGACTCCCATAGGGCAGAGGCAGGCTGGGTTGGTGTCCTGGGGGTGCTGGTGTGGCCGTGAGTCTGGGGTCCCCCTGGATCATTGAGAAAGGCAGTGAAGCTCGTGCCGATGCTCAAGAGAGCGCCGGGTGGGAGGGGTGTGTAGGGAGGTCCCACATGGCCGGGGTGGGGTGGGGGGGACAGTGAGGCCCAGGGGAGGCCCGTCCCTGGAGGCCGCCTCCCTCCCCGCAGGGCCTTCACCAAGCGGCAGCAGCAGCTGACGGCCATGAGGGTGATCCAGCGGAACTGCGCGGCCTACCTCAAGCTGCGCAACTGGCAATGGTGGAGGCTCTTCACCAAGGTGGGCGCTCACCCCTCTCCCCAGAGGCCGCCCACCCCAGCCCCCCGGCGTGCCCCCGCCCCGCTGGCCCTGCGGCGGCGCTGGCGATGGTCTATCAGAGGCCCTGAGTGGGCTCAGGGGCCACATCCGGCCCGCCCCTTCCACGCCTTCCCCTGGGGACACTGGCTCGGCCTTTCTCTCCCAGCCGCCCTCGGCTCCCGTGCGCCCCGCCCTGTGCCAGGCGCTGGGAATGCAGCTGTGACTTTGTGAATGTCCCAGCTGACCAGGAGGCCTGCCCAGGGCCAGCCAGGCACAGACACAGATAGATACGCCCAGGCCATGAAGGGGCCCACTTTGTGGAAATGTCCACCTTTTTGACCCCACATCTGAAAATCGATACTAAGAAAACCACCTGACTATGCCGGCACCAGTGGCTTACTCCCATAATCCTAGCTACTCAGGAGGCCGTGATCTGTGGATCATGGTTCAAAGCCAGCCCGGGCAGGAAAATCCATGAGATTCCTATCTCCAATTAATCACACAAAAAGCCTGAAGTAGCGCTGTGGCTCCAGTGGTTGAGCGCCCGCCTTGAGGGAAAGGAGCTCTCGGGCACAGTGGCCAGGCCCTGAGTTCAAGCCCCAGGACTGGCCAAAACAACAACAAAAAAACCATACACATAAAAAGCAAAAGGTAAGAATGGTGACCAGTAGGCCCAGGCCCGGCCCCGGCCCGCACAGATGACCGCAGGAGAGCCTCTCGGCGCCGCTCCTGTTTGGGCATATGTGTCGTGGTTTGCCCTGTGCACATGACTGGACACATGGCGACCTCTCTGGTCCTTCACCCTTGGAGGCCGGCCGCACCCTTCACTCTGGCTGCGAGCCAGTGAATCCCGTGGGCGCTGGGGCTGCGTGTGAGCAGAGCGTGTCCGCGTCCGCGTGCAGGTGAAGCCGCTGCTGCAGGTGACGCGGCAGGAGGAGGAGATGCAGGCCAAGGAGGACGAGCTGCAGAAGACCAAGGAGCGCCAGCAGAAGGCGGAGAGCGAGCTCAAGGAGCTGGAGCAGAAGCACACGCAGGTGTGGCGGGCGTGGCTGGGACTACAGGGTGGCGGCCGAATAACAGGCCACAGACAGAAGAGGGGGGCCTCTCACCGGCTCTCTCCCACCCACCCCCCTGCAGCTGGCCGAGGAGAAGAACCTACTTCAGGAGCAGCTGCAGGCGGAGACGGAGCTGTACGCCGAGGCAGAGGAGATGCGGGTGCGGCTGGCGGCCAAGAAGCAGGAGCTGGAGGAGATCCTGCACGAGATGGAGGCCCGCCTGGAGGAAGAGGAGGACCGGGGCCAGCAGCTGCAGGCCGAGAGGAAGAAGATGGCGCAGCAGATGCTAGTAAGGCCGCCCAGGGAAGGAGCGAGCCCTGGTCGCCTCAGCTCGCTCTGCGCTCTGTGTGCGGGCCCTCATGCGTCAGCTAGTGCTGTGTAACAAAACAGCCCGAATGGAAATAACACTTAGCTGACCTAATGAGAGCTTGGGAAAGCTTAGCTGGGTGGCGTTGGCTCAGGGTGGCATGCACTCCTGCTGAGAGGCTGCTGGGGTGCCTCAGGGCCAGGTGGCAGGCTGAACCCCCTCCTCTCCCAGAACCGCCACGGCGCCGATTATCCTACTTTACAGATGAGACCGAGAATGCCACTAAGCGACCGTTGAGAGGGAGACGGCGGGGACTGGGGTCCCTGGTCCTGGTGTTTGTGGGTATCTGAATTCACCTGGGGTTTCTCTCCCCGCCCCACCCCCCAGGACCTGGAGGAGCAGCTGGAGGAGGAGGAGGCCGCCCGGCAGAAGCTGCAGCTGGAGAAGGTCACGGCCGAGGCCAAGATCAAGAAGTTGGAGGACGACATCCTGGTCATGGACGACCAGAACAACAAACTCTCCAAGGTGGGCTTTCTGTGGGGCACCCCCCCCACCCCTGGGCCGGGCCCCGAGTGACGCTCAGGGAGGGCGGTGTGCAGATAGGCCTCACCGAGGGGCAGGCTGGGATCTCCCACTGGCCCTCACCACGGCCCCGGGGTTCTGAAGATGTTTGGGCTTGGGGAGGAGGGGAGGCCTCGAAGGGAGGCTTTCCTGGAGGAGGCTGGCATCTCAGCCGAGGAAGAACAGAGACATGGGAATATAAGAGCAGAGTCATCTTGACTGTGCAAAGGCCCCGGGGCAGAGACATGCTGGCGTGGGGTAGCACTGGAAAGACCGTCCCTTGAGCGGAGGGAGCGGGAGGAACAAGAGGACAAAGGGCCGGCGGGACAAGACACTTCTCTGGCGTTTCAGACGCTGCGAGCCTTTGTCCATTCAGGTAGAAGTCATTACACATACATAGAAAGCGCCAACACTGCTGCTTCCTGTCCCCCTCTCCACTCCCCATAAACACAGGAGCGGAAGCTTCTGGAAGAAAGGATCAGCGACTTGACTACCAACCTCGCGGAGGAGGAAGAGAAGGCCAAGAACCTCACGAAACTGAAGAACAAGCACGAGTCCATGATCTCGGAACTGGAGGGTGAGCCGGGGCTCCGCAGGCAGTCCCAGGCACCCAGGAGGCTGAGAAGTAGAGGATCCGGGGTGGAGGCCACAGGGCCAGCGGAGTCGGGTGGGGTGGGGTCTGTGGATCAGGGTGGGTCAGGCACTGGGGCCGGGCCGGGCGGCACCCGCATCCCCCCTGCCTGCCTGCGTCCCCCATGCCTGCTTACTGCCCCCCCCCGCCCCCCCACGTCCTGACGGGCCCGCCGGCCGTGTTGCAGTGCGGCTGAAGAAGGAGGAGAAGAGCCGGCAGGAGCTGGAGAAGCTGAAGCGGAAGCTGGAGGGCGACGCCAGTGACTTCCACGAGCAGATCGCAGAGCTGCAGGCGCAGATCGCGGAGCTCAGGGCGCAGCTGGCCAAGAAGGAGGAGGAGCTGCAGGCCGCGCTGGCCAGGTACGGCGGGGGCGCCGCGGGCAGAGCTGCAACCCCACCCCACCCTCCCACCCCCCACCCCATCCTCCCATCATTCATCATCCATCATCCCAGTTGATGGGGCCGGGGCCTGTCCACCGGCCAGTCTTGCTCTTTCTGTCTTGCTGCTGTCCACTCCCCGGTACAGTGCCCACCTGGCCCCATTCATGCCCGTGCCAGCTCTCTCCCGTGTGAGGAGGGCTCAGGCCTCTGCCTTCTGCCTTTGGCCATTCCACCATCCAGTTACCACCCCTCTGGACAGGGTGCCACGCTCTCCCCCCCTCAAAGGGCCTGGCATGGAAGGCCGGGGTGTGGCCTCTAGAGAGAAGGGAGGAAGCCCAGAGCACTATCTTAGTCACAAAGCATCATGAGGGGCCGGGGCGTGGCTCGCTGGGCGCACACAGGGCCCTGGGTTCAATCCTCACCCTGCCAAAAACGTATGTGAGGGAAAGTGTGTGTTTGTGTTTGCATGTGCATACATGTGCCAATACTGGGCACTATCCTTTAGTGTTTTTGCTCTACCCCTTGAGCCACAGCTCCACTTCTGGCTTTGTTTTTTCTGGTTAATTGGAGATAAGAGCCTCGTGGACTTTTCTTCCTGGCTGGCTTTGAACCGTGATTCTCAGATCTCAGCCTCTGGTAGCTAGGATAATGGGTGCAAGCCACCAAACTCTGGGCCTGGGCACTGGCCCTCAGCTCTTCAGCTCAAGGCGAGCGCTCTACCACTTGAGCCACAGCACCACTTTCCGGTTTTCTGGTGGTTCACTGAAGAATCTCAAGGACTTTCCTGCCTGGGCTGGCTTTGACCCGTGATCCTCAGATCTCAGCTAGGATGACAGGCGTGAGCCACTGGTGCCCGGCTTTTTTTTTCTTTTTCTTTTGAGACAGGGTATCACTGTGTAGTCCAGGCTGGCGTGGAAGATCCTCCTGCCTCAGCCTCCCGAGTGCTGGGATTACAGGCATGCACAACCACTCCCACTGCGACCTGCTCTTACCACTCTTGGCCCTTTTGTTCCACATGAAGCTGCTCCCCCCCTCCCCCGCCCCATGTCCTGGGGATGTGTATGAGATGTTGCCCCTACCCCTGAGATCTTAGCCCTGTTCCCTGCCCCCGCTTCCCGGCAGGCTAGACGACGAAATTGCACAGAAGAACAACGCTCTGAAGAAGATCCGGGAGCTGGAAGGCCACATCTCAGACCTACAGGAGGACCTAGACTCGGAGCGCGCGGCACGGAACAAGGCCGAGAAGCAGAAGCGAGACCTGGGCGAGGAGCTGGAGGCCCTCAAGACGGAGCTGGAGGACACGCTGGACAGCACAGCCACCCAGCAGGAACTCAGGTGCGGGTCCGGCGCGAGCCCCCACAATGGCTGTGGCTGGGCGGGGGAAGAGGCACTCGGCTCTGGATCCTGGGTTCAGCCTGAGTGTCACCCCCTGGTTTCTTGTCATCAAGGGCCAAGCGAGAGCAGGAAGTGACGGTGCTGAAGAAGGCTCTGGACGAGGAGACGCGGTCCCACGAGGCGCAGGTGCAGGAGATGAGGCAGAAGCACACGCAGGCGGTGGAGGAGCTCACCGAGCAGCTGGAGCAGTTCAAGAGGGTATGTGGTGGGCGAGTGCCCTGCCTGGAGGGGCCTGAGACCTCCCCTTCGAGAATGCACCCAAGCCCGACATGCTGTCACACCCCAAACTTGGCGTGCACATGTGGAAAATTCCACGCCTGCTCCCATGTGATGCGTCAGTCAGGTGCACTGAAGAGAGTTGGGTACAGTAGCACCTGCCTGTAGTCCCAGCCACTTGGGTCGTGGTGATCAGGAGCCTCCTAGAGTTCACGGAAAGCCTGGGCAAAAAAAGTAGCCAAGATTTCATCTCCGCTAGTAAAAAGCTAGGTGTAGTGGTGCGTGCCTCTGCCATCCCGGCGACTGGCAAAGGGCAAATGGGAGGATCACAGTCCTGGCCTGGCCTTGGCGTGGTGACTCCCACATTCCCACAGTGCGGCCTGGGGTCCCTTTTGGGGGTCTGGGACACCCCCCCTGTGGAGATAGCCCCCACTTGAGCCACAACCCCGATTCGTAGTTGGGACTTGTGATGGGGTCTCCAGGCTGGCCTCTGCCTGGCGGGTAGCTGGGGTTCCAGGGGTGCCCCACCATGCCCAGTGACCTGACCGCTGGTGCCTGGCTTGGTTTGGACCCGAGGAGACGGGGTGGCAGTTTGTCAGCCCGTGCATTTGGAGAACAGCACCCCAGAAGTGTTGTCCGGGGGCGTGTGTGTGTGTGTGTGTGCCCCAGCTGCAGAGCCGGGCAGCACAGCCCTAGGGAGGAGCAGAGGGGGGAAGGGAAGGAAGGCCGCCAACCTCCCCCCCCCCATGTGCTGCCCCAGGCCAAGGCGAATCTGGACAAGAGCAAGCAGACGCTGGAGAAGGAGAACGCGGACCTGGCCGGGGAGCTGCGGGTCCTGGGCCAGGCCAAGCAGGAGGTGGAGCACAAGCGCAAGAAGCTGGAGGTGCAGCTGCAGGAGCTGCAGTCCAAGTGCAGCGACGGGGAGCGCGCCCGGGCCGAGCTCAGCGACAAGGCCCACAAGCTGCAGGTGAGCGCCCCCTAGCGGCGGCCGCCCTTCCCGTTCCGTCCAGCCCTGGAACCACCCATCGGCCTGCCCGCTCCCGTCCCGCCTGACACGCGCTGTCCCGGCCCTCGGAGGCGGAGGCCGGCCAGGCGGGCGACGCCTGCCTAACTCATCACCTGACGTGCGGTTACTCTGGAAGGGGAAGGCGTGTAATGTCCGTGGGACGCGGGAGCCTGGGAGCGTAAAGGGAAGAATCTGCCGGGCAGAGGGCAGCCTGCGCCGCAGGTGCAGTGGTCAGAGACGGCTGCTGGAGATGAAGCAGCGGGTTGCGAGGGAAAACATGGGGGGGGGGGCCATGGCTGCATAAGGAACGGCCTTCGAGCCCCACGATCGGGTGATGGGAAGCCAGCGGAGGGGTTCGAGCTGAGGTCTGTCTTACTGGGGTTCCACCTGCCTGGCCTGATGTTCTCAGCATACCACCCCGTGCTTGGCATGTGTGTAGTGGAAGCGCAGGGCCAGGAAGGAAGGAAGGAGGGAAGGAGGGAAGGAAGGAGGGAAGGAAGGAAGGAAGGAAGGAGGGAAGGAAGGAAGGAAGGAGGGAGGGAAGGAAGGAAGGAAGGAAGGAAGGAAGGAAGGAAGGAAGGAAGGAGGGATCTTCGCGCTTGCAGTGAGCAGATGGTGGAGGTTTATTACCCACCATCACTCACAGCCTTGCCGCAAATGTGTGTCGGGGGCCGGGGCGGGGCCGCTGTGCAGCAGAGGCTCTGGCGTCTTAGGCTGTGGTGTGCGGGTGAAAGGGCATCTGCGAGTCCCTCACATGATCCTCTGCACAGCGTCTCAGCACAAGGCTCAGCCCCACTGCTGGGATGCAGGCCCAGTCAATCCAGCTGGGGCTCACAGTGCAGCAAAGGGGGTGTGTGTGACAGGGCACCATCCCCCGGGGGCTGGCGTCCTCTCCCACCCCGGCCCCCGCAGGTGCTGTCCTATGAAGGCGCAGAGGGCTTGTCTGGCGTGGTGAGGGCCTTGCTCTAGACGCTTCCGCTCACGGGGTCTCCCTCACCCTCAGAATGAAGTAGAGAGCGTCACGAGCCTGCTCAACGAGGCGGAGGGCAAGGCCATCAAGCTGGCCAAGGACGTGGCCTCCCTAGGGTCCCAGCTGCAGGACACGCAGGTGAGCTGCTCCGCATCCTCGGGGTGGGGTGGGGGGTGGGCAGGTCCCGGGGCCCCGGCTGGGGCGGTTCCCCAGAACCTCCGCGTCGGCCCCCCACAGGAGCTGCTCCAAGAAGAAACGCGCCAGAAGCTCAACGTGTCCACTAAGCTGCGGCAGCTGGAGGATGAGCGCAACAGCTTGCAGGAGCAGCTGGACGAGGAGACCGAGGCCAGGCAGAACCTGGAGCGCCACGTGTCCTCGCTGAACGTGCAGGTGCGCCCCCTGCTGGCGGGACCCCGCGATGACTGCGCCCGTCTCCGGTCCTCCCCCTGGGTGAGCTGGGAGGGGGCGGGGCGGGTCTCCACCCTCACCCCCACTGGGCCTCTCCCTCCCCTCTCAGCTCTCGGACTCCAAGAAGAAGCTGCAGGACCTGGCCAGCACCGTGGAGGCCATGGAGGAGGGCAAGAAGCGCTTCCAGAAGGAGATCGAGGGCCTCACGCAGCAGTACGAGGAGAAGGCGGCGGCTTACGACAAACTGGAAAAAACCAAGAACAGACTTCAGCAGGAGCTGGACGACCTGGCGGTGGACCTGGACAACCAGCGGCAGCTGGTGTCCAACCTGGAGAAGAAGCAGAAGAAGTTTGACCAGGTGGGAGCTCAGGCCGGGGGGGGGGGGGAGGGCTGCATTCCACCCCATGGCAACACCCCTAGACTTTTCTAGACCCCAGCGCCACGGGGGCCCCAGCAAACCACTGCCACCTTAGTTTCTCACCCCAGGAGGAAGGGAGGCAGCAGGTCACACTCAAAGCCGACGGCCTCTAGCCTGCGTTTCCCTGGCCGTTCATTATGTTACATCTCAAGCCCAGCTAAGTAGAACCAGCACAGGGGAAGCCTCGAGCAGCGGCCACCTGACCCCACCATGGACAGAACTCCATGCCCGCCCGGGAGGCAGAGCCCCAGCTAGCCACATGGTTTTATCTTGTGGGTGCATTTCCCTCCCTCCACATCTCAACGTGAGGGACTGACTAGAGTTCAAGAGCTCCTTTGGTAGGCAGGTGTGGTAGGTAGTGTATGCCTGTAATCCCAACACTCACGCCGGAGGCTGAGGCATGAGGGTTGGAGTTGGAGGCCGGTTTGGTTTCCGGTGAATGTTTGTCACAGACGGTAACGGTACTGGGAGGCGGGGATGTGGCCGGGCACCCCTGAGGCCTCTGTGCGTCGTGTTGCAGTTGTTAGCCGAGGAGAAGAACATCTCCTCCAAATACGCGGATGAGAGGGACCGAGCGGAGGCCGAAGCCAGGGAGAAGGAAACCAAGGCCCTGTCCCTGGCCCGGGCCCTCGAGGAGGCCCTGGAGGCCAAGGAGGAGCTGGAGAGGACCAACAAAATGCTCAAGGCCGAGATGGAAGACCTGGTCAGCTCCAAGGACGACGTGGGCAAGAACGTAAGTCGCTGGCCGGCGGGTGGAAGCTGCCGGGCCTCCGTTCGGGGGGACGAGGCCTCACGCTGCGGGGGGCCGGGGGGCGCCCACAGGTGCACGAGCTGGAGAAGTCCAAGCGCGCCCTGGAGACGCAGATGGAGGAGATGCGGACGCAGCTGGAGGAGCTGGAGGACGAGCTGCAGGCCACGGAGGACGCCAAGCTGCGGCTGGAGGTCAACATGCAGGCCCTCAAGGGCCAGTTCGAGCGGGACCTGCAGGCGCGGGACGAGCAGAACGAGGAGAAGCGGCGGCAGCTGCAGCGACAGGTGAGCGCGCCGGCCCTGGCACCCCTCCCCCGGCCGGGGCTCCGTGGAGATCTCCCCCGTGGGCGGCTCAGGGCGGCCCGGCAGCTCTGCCCGTTCCCCCGCTCAGCTGCACGAGTTGGAGACGGAGCTGGAAGACGAGCGGAAACAGCGCACCCTGGCGGCGGCGGCCAGGAAGAAGCTGGAGGGCGACCTGAAGGACCTGGAGCTGCAGGCCGACTCGGCCATCAAGGGGCGGGAGGAGGCCATCAAGCAGCTCCGCAAACTGCAGGTGCGTGGCCCGCGGTGGGCGGATGGATGCGGGGCGGCCTCGATCCCAGGCGCCACAGGCAGGGCTCTGCGCGCTCAGGCCCGCCCCAGGTTGGATGGTGACTTTCCAGCCGTGTGGCCGTGGGCGGGTGCCACGGTCAGGCACTGGTGGTGGTGGTGGCGGCCGGGCGGAGGACTGGGCCGCGTAAGGACCCCGTGGCGTGTCGCCGTGTGTCCCGCGCAGGCTCAAATGAAGGACTTCCAGCGAGAGCTGGAGGACGCGCGGGCCTCCAGGGACGAGATCTTCGCCACAGCCAAGGAGAACGAGAAGAAGGCCAAGAGCCTGGAGGCCGACCTCATGCAGCTCCAGGAGGTAGCGCACCCCCAAATGCCAAGGTCCCCCCCGGAGCAGGCCAAGGGGGGAGGAGCCTCCCCAGAGCCTTCCTGAGCCCAGGGGACCTGCATGTCAAGGTCTCTAGAGACTGCAGGGGGGGGATGCAGAGTGGGGGTGTCGGGGCCCCCCTCCATGGGGCACAGCCAGCCGTCTCCTCCGCCACAGGACCTGGCGGCGGCCGAGCGCGCGCGGAAGCAGGCTGACCTGGAGAAGGAGGAGCTGGCCGAGGAGCTGGCCAGCAGCCTATCTGGAAGGTATGGGGGGCGCAGGGGACCGGGCGACAGCTCGTGGGGTGCACGTGAACCCCAGGTGGGTGCTGATGGCCGACCGAGCTCCCTCACCAGGCGTAGGGACAGACCCCCGGTGAGGGACGGGTCACCAGGCGTAGGGACAGACCCCTGGTGAGGCACGGGCCTGCTTGGAGGCGTGGCCACTCCCATTCACTCCGAATAAGTAGTTTGGGGGCGGGAGAGGAGCTGGTCCCGCTCGGTCCTGGGCTCCTCTTGCTAGCGGGGACCTTGGGTGAGGCGTCTGAGCCTCTCTCCAATTGGAGGAGGCAGGGCGTCCAGCGGTGGGGGGGGGGGGACCAAGCTGGCCGCGTCCCCCAGGAACACGCTGCAGGATGAGAAGCGCCGCCTGGAGGCCCGGATCGCACAGCTGGAGGAGGAGCTGGAGGAGGAGCAGGGCAACATGGAGGCCATGAGCGACCGCGTCCGCAAGGCCACCCAGCAGGTGACGCCTCCGGCCTGGGAGGCGGCGTCCTGGCTCTGTCCTGGCTCTGTCCTGTGGCCAGCTCTGGGAGGAGGGGGGAGGCTGTGGCCAGCTCTGGGAGGAGGGGGGAGGCCTGAAGTTAGAGACGCAGGGCCTTGGCATGCTCCCTCCCCTGTTCCTCGCTCCCTCCTAAGCAAGAATGGCACAGTCAGTGAACGGTCACGGAAGCCAGGTGTGGTAGTACACCCCTGTAATCCCAGCTAACCCAGGAGGTGGAGACAGGACGATTGTGAGTTCGATGCCAGTCTGGGCAAAGGGCACGGCGTGGGCGTTTCTGAAGAGCTGAGATCCCAGCGCAGGCAGCCACAGGAGAGGGAGGAGGCTGAGGCGCCCGGCCCTCTGTGACTGCCCCTCGCGCCCCCCACGCAGGCTGAGCAGCTCAACAACGAACTGGCCACGGAGCGCAGCGCGGCCCAGAAGAACGAGAGCGCGCGGCAGCAGCTGGAGCGGCAGAACAAGGAGCTGCGCGGGAAGCTGCAGGAGATGGAGGGCGCCGTCAAGTCCAAGTTCAAGTCCACCATCGCCGCACTGGAGGCCAAGGTGGCGCAGCTGGAGGAGCAGGTGGAGCAGGAGGCCAGGTGAGCCGTGTGTGGCCCTCGGGGCTTTGTTCCCGCCACCCAGCACACGCACACCGTCACACACACCCATGACCGGCACACTGCAAGCAGCTGACCTGGGTATATTTTTTTGCAAGCCTAAGCAACAGTTCTGGAGACCCTATGTCACATACAAGCTGGACCTGGTGGTGCCTACCACGACCCGGGAGGTAGAGATAGGAGGATCACAAGCCAAGGCCAGTGGGGTCAAAGAGTAAGGCACTGTCTTATTGAATAAAACACACTAGCAAGAAGATCGGGGCTTGGCTCAGGTGGCGGAGCTCTGACCTACCAAGTGTTAGTCCCCAGTACTGAAAAAAAAATGTATTATGTTTGCTTCAGTGGCTTCACATTTTCATCCTTTCAAAAATAAAGCCCGTAGCCGGTGTTATGCCACAGGCACACACCTGTAGTTCTAGCTCCTCAGGAACCTGAGATCTGAGGATCACAGTTCAAAGCCAGCCCGGGCAGGAAATTCCATGGGACTCTCATCTCCCATGAACCACCAGAAAAACGAAAGTGGGACTGTGGCTCAAAATGGTGGAGTGCTAGCTAACCTTCAGCGAGAATGCTCAGGGCCCAGCACAGGTCCTGAGGTCAGGCCGCACAACCGACAAAAACAAAACACAAATGATAAAAGATACAGTGCTAGGAACGTCCAGGTTGGAACTAAAGGAAGATCAGAGAAAATAAGAATATACAATTTTACACAGAACCAGGTCCCAGATCATAGAATAGACTGTCTGCTGGATGAACTCATACAGTCACTGAAGGACTATGCTCATTATGAATCTTTAGTAGAAGTCATTTCCAAAAGACTTAAGTTGATTTGTTACTCATGCTTTTCATAAAATAAGGAAAAAATTTTAGTTAAACAAACAAATGAAGCCCATACTATAGCCATCCTCCTCCCATCATTCCTCAGTTTTTGATGGAGGTAGAGGGTTTGAACTTTTGGGGCCTTGTACTCGAGACAAGTGCTCTATCACTTAGGCCGTACTGTCAGCCCAAGTCATGGGGCTTGAACCCAGGGCCTGGACGCTGTACCTGAGCTTTTGTGCTCAAGGCTAGTGCTCTACCACTTAGCCACATTTCCAGTTTGTTTATTGGCGGTTTACTAGAAATGAAAGTCTCAAGGACTTTCCTGCCTGGGCTGGCTTTGAACTGCGATCCTCAGATCTCAGCCTCCAGAGTAGCTGGGATGACAGGCGTGAGCCACCAGCACCAGCCTTTTTTTTTTTCCTTTGGTTGTGGGGCCTGAACTCTGGGCCTGCGCATTATCCCTGAGCTCTTCAGCTCAAGGCCAGCGCTCTACCACTTGAGCCACTTCTGGCTTTTTCTGCTTATGTGGTGCTGAGGAATCGAACCCAGGGGCCTCATGCATGCAAGGCAAGCGCTCTACCACTGAGCCACCTTCCCAGCCCAAGGGTCTTGTGTTATCCTCTGGGCCAGCCAGGACTGTGATGCCATTTACACTTACCATGTGGATGGGATGACGGTGTGTGCCACCATGTCGGCTTGTTAAGACAGGGCGCTCACTCTAAAAGATACACACATTCATAGACATGGACATACACACATTCATAGCCATGGACATACAAGCGCACATAGAACGTGACTCTAGAACTATTTAGGACTAATAAGAGGGCATGTAACTGTGACACACACTGCAATCATGTATGCGCATGAAGATGTCCTAAACGGTCTCCCACCACAGAGCGTTCTGGCTGAGCTGGCCTTGGGGTGCGTCCCGCCCTGGGCACAGGGTTGGCGCTCACAGAAGCGCCTCCCTTTTCTGGTTGTGTGCAGGGAGAAGCAGGCGGCTGCCAAGGCGCTGAAGCAGAAGGAGAAGAAGCTGAAGGAGGTGCTGCTGCAGGTGGAGGACGAGCACAAGATGGCGGAGCAGTACAAGGAGCAGGTAGCCCGGCCCGGCCTGCGCCTCACACCTCGCCCACCTGCCCGGCCCCTCGGTGCCCGCTGAGCCTCCGACTTGTCCTGCACAGGCAGAGAAAGGCAACACCAAGGTCAAGCAGCTCAAGAGGCAGCTGGAGGAGGCGGAGGAGGAGTCCCAGCGCATCAACGCCAACCGCAGGAAGCTGCAGCGGGAGCTGGACGAGGCCACCGAGAGCAACGAGGCCATGGGCCGGGAGATGAGCGCGCTCAAGAGCAAGCTCAGGTGAGGCCTGCCGCCGGCCAGCCCCGCGCCCCACCCCGCCGGGGACGGGAGAAGAGAGGAGGGGGGAGAGAAAGGGAGATGAGGAGGAGTAAAAGGAAGATGAGGGAGGAGGAGGAGAAATAAAAGGATAAGAAGAGAGGAGGAGCTGGGGGGAGGAGCAGAAGAGTGGAGGAGGAAGGGGAGGAGGAAGATGAGCAGGATCATGAGGGAGGAGAGAGTAAAGGATGAGGGGCTGGAAGAGGAGGGAGATGAGGAGTAAAAGGAAGATGAGGGACAGGGCAGGAGGAAGTAGGGGGAAGGGAAGATGGGGAGCAGCTGGGAGAGGAAGAAGGGGAGGAGAAGAGGATGAGTAAAAGGAGATGGAAGAGAAAGAAGGAGCGAGGGGAGGTGGAGGGGGAGATGAGGGGGAGGAGGATAGGGAAGGAGTGGTGGAAATGTAGGAGAGGAGGGAGAAGGAGGAGGGAGGGGAGCAGGGTCTTCCATCTTGAGATCTTTCCATCATGGGACCCTGCACAGCTCCTGCCCTCTCCCCTTCAACATGGCGGAGTTTCTGGAAGGCTCTCTGCCCGGCTCTGGGTCTCCCGCGGGTTCTTGCCAGCCACATGCACATCCACAGATCCAGATCCGCTCACCGCACGCACCAGCTCAGCTCCAAACGCTTCTGTCCTCTTCTCCTCTGTCCAGTCCGGTATCTTTCCAGAACTAACCACGCCTGCCCTTCGCACTCAGGTCCGCGCACCCACCCTAACGCCGGCCCAGGCGCGCGCTCCCCGCTCCCCGCCTGGGAACCGGAATGCCGAGGCCAGCAGGAGCTAACTGCCCGCACGCCAGGCTCCGGGCGCCTCTGCCCGGGCCGCACAGCTAAGCTGCTGGGGAGGGCACCCCGCTTTCCCTTCAGAACACTGCGCGAGAATCCAGCCACTGCTGCCACCCCGGTCCACGCGGCCAGCACCGCCCCCCAGCCTCAGCCTCCCCCCGCACCCCACAGCCGACCATCAGGGCAACTGACCCTCCAGCCAAGCCCTGCCGTTAGCTACTGCAGCGCGGCCGGCTGGGAGCTCAGGGCCCGGCCTCTGCCTGGGCCTCCGCACACCCACCCTCCCTTCTCTGCCACCGTCCCTTGTCCCTGGCCTCCACGTCACCAGGCCCACGCTGCCATCCATCCCTCTACCCACCAGCCTCAGGGGGTCTGTCTGTCCGGCCTGCTCTCTTACACCGGCACTAACGATGGCTGTGAAATGAACCATGTTATGACCGTTTGCGCCGGGCATTTACACAGCCTTGCCTTGAACTCACAGACCGCGACAAAATTAAATATGCTTGAAAGGGTACAACGCTGACCTCTTGCTAGTACTGTCCCCCCCCCCCCCCCCCGCAATTGGGACTAGGGCTCAGAGAGAAGGCCCACGCGATCAGCAGACGCTGCCGTGGTGAAGAGACGGTGGAGGGAGCCCATCTCTGCTGCACGGCCAGGCTGGGCAATGGGCCAGGAAGCCACGCAAAGTGGTTTTGGAGGACGGCTTGGGTCTGGGGACACGGAGCCCCCGTGGAGGAGGGGGACAGTGTGGCTCCCCCCGGCAGCTCCAGCCCTGAGGGGTCCAGGGAGGGCGGCCGTGCTCCCATATGGACCCCAAGTGTGTGCCAGGGCCTGGGTACTGCCCCCTCTCCCCAC
Organism: Dipodomys merriami; assembly: GCF_024711535.1. Classification (NCBI taxonomy): domain Eukaryota; kingdom Metazoa; phylum Chordata; class Mammalia; order Rodentia; family Heteromyidae; genus Dipodomys; species Dipodomys merriami. Next base: position 2,318,635 of record NW_027202693.1, read on the forward strand.
GGGCCCGTCCCATCTAGACAGCCGAGGCCTTGCGCGCCAGCTCGCGCAGATGCAGGCTGAGGCGCCGCCGCCCCTCGCTGCACAAAGATGGAGTGGGGCGAAGCTGCTGCTGGGCGGCGGCAAGGCCTTGTGGAGCAGGTTTCTGTCTGTCAGGGAAGCCGCCCTTCGCCCGGGCGCCAGGTTCAGGAAGGCTGCTCGGCGCATGCGCGGCCGAGCCCGGCCCGGGGGTGACCGCGCAGGCGTGTCTCTCTCTGTTTCAGAGGGCCCCTCCCACAGGAAACCTCGCAGTGACCCAGCAGGTACCCCGCTCCCGCGCCACGGCCCGTGTGTCACACTCTCTCTGCGCCCTTTCTGCCCAGCACACCCTTCCTCCCAGTCCTTGCAAATCCCCTGCCCGCAAAAATCGAAGGGCTCAGACATTTCGTTCAAAACAGCGGGGCCTTGCCACATCCACACCCCGTCCTCCTGCGGCCGTCTGTCGGCAGGGCATGTGTCGCTTAGATTTTTTTTTTCCTTACCTTTACGCTGAAGTCATTCTTCCACGGTCAGGATGCCGGGCGGCGCCGCTGCCTCGCGCAGGGCGAAGAAATCCACGTGATAAACGCGACAAGCCCGCACTCACTGTCTGTGCTGCAGACTGGGCGTGGCTTCTGCCCAGCGGGTCCCGGCCTGACCCCAGCCCACAGCCTCCCACAGCTGCGCCTCCACCGCTGCGCTGAGCACCTGAGCACGTGCGTGCGTGCGGGCTGGCCACGCCCCCGCTCCTGAGCACGTGGTGCACGTGCGTGCGTGGGGGCTGGCCACGCCCCCGCTCCTGAGCATGTGGTGCACGTGCGTGCGTGGGGGCTGGCCACGCCCCCGCTCCTGAGCACGTGGTGCACGTGCGTGCGTGCGGGCGGGCTGGCCACGCCCCCGCTCCCGGCCTGCATGCGCTCAGGGGAGTGGGCACCCAGGGCCCTGCTCAACGGGGCACAGCAAGCGGCCTCTGGAGGGGCCTCTTCTTGTAACCGAGCTGGATTTAAACTAGCCCAGGAAAGGCCTGAAGCCAGGACAGATCTGTTGCTGAGATCAGAGGCCAGGAGATCCCTCAGCTCTTCTGACAAGCCAGCAGCGCAGTGCCAAGAGGCAGTGCCCCTTCCTCTGCCCTGGCGAGCCTGCCCACCTCAGATGGGGGGGCAGGGGGGGTCCTGTGACTTTAGCACAAGGGTGGCTGATGTTCATTTCCACACCTCGAACTTCTAGAACCTTTTCTCAGTGCTGGAAAGAAAGGGGCGGAGAGTTCCTTTCCTAATGGAGCAAAAGTCTAGGCATCTCCCCGTGCATCTGGGGGCAGGGGTGTGTGTGCTTACATTGGGAATGGCTACAACTCTTAAGTATTTATTCCTGATCGCTGTACAGGCTCCTAGTGGGGCCCCCTTCTCAGAGATCAGGAAATCTCCGGGTCTTGCTTACGCCTCTGGTTTTACCTGTCTGAGCTGTTCCTTTGATTGGAGGGTCTGTCTACGGGTGAGCTCATCTCCTGTCTTCTCGGCCCAGTCTTCCTGCACTGGAGTGGGCGCTTAGATGGCCTAGAAGGAGTTAAGGCTTGTCCTCTGACTTGGGTCAAATGGGGCCTGATGGACAGAGCCACAGGCTATGTTCAACCGTAAAATTCCACTGAAGTTGCCAACAGAGAGGCTAGTGCCCAGTAGATCCGCTTCTAACCCCTCCTGCCCACGTCTCCCTCCCACCCACCTTCCCAGGTTTAGCCCTTCCTGTGAAGGCAGGATGGGCCTGGATAACAGAGCGAGATGGGCAAAGGTCTGAGGAGACAGGGGCAGCGAGGACAGAGGCGTGTCTACCTGCTGAGGCTACGAGCACCTTGCATTAACATGTAATTTACCAGCTGGCACCAGTAGCTCATGTCTGTAATCTGTGCTACTCAGGAGTCTGAGAGCTAGGGATGGAGAATCAAAAGCCAGCCTAGGCAGACAAATCTACAAGACACTTTACCAAAACAGACATTCCTGTTGGCTCAAGTGGTAAAGAGTACCAGCTTTGAGTTTTACTCAAGCTTGGGGACAGTGCCCAGCCCTTCGGTGCAAGCCCCAGTATTGGTGCGCGCGTGCACACACACACACTCACACGAAGATGTAACTTATGTAGCTAACCAAAACACGTTCACTGAGCTCCTACTTTATGCCACGCGTGACACATCCATCCAGACACAATCCCCACCTTTGGGGGATCTGGAGAGGGAAGCTTCGTGCGGGTAGGGGCGCCCCTCCCGTGTCTACCACCCATCTCATCACACTGCTCTGGCTGTGAACTTTCAAATCAGCTGAAAGCCTCGCCCTGTCCCCTTTGCCTTCTAAAGGGGGGGGGGGCTACAGCACAGCAGGTTGTTCTATTACCCCCCCCCAAAAAAGATAGGGGACTTAGCCCTCACCTGCCCTTCTATTCCAATCCCAGATTGTAGGAACTAGGGTCCCGAGCATCAGATGACCAAGCCAGACAGTTTGGAAAGCAGACAATGCCCCTGATTAGTCGCGGCGCACCCCCATACCTTAGGCTCTGCCAGGGTTTCTCACCCTGGGCGGACTCTTCTCTGCTGACTGTTGGCATTTGGTCTGGACGTCTCTGCTTCTTGTAAAACAAGCGGGAAAGAGAGGGCTAAAGCTGGGCGCCTCTTCTGCCTCCAACCCACAGGAGAGGAAACGAGACGGCGTTCATCCCTTCCAGAAGGTCCGGAGGCCGCAGGGTTATCGAGAATGCGGATGGTTCCGAGGAAGAAACAGAGTCCAGGGATGGAGACTTCAACGGCATGAAATCCAGCGAGTGAGCCCGCCAGGCCCCGCAGACTCTGGTCCGTCCTCGACTTGCAGATGGCCCCCGCACCCCTCACCACGACCACGCCGGCACCGCCCCCGCCGGCTGGGTTTAGAAGTCCATCGGGAGACGCGGCCGGCCTCCCGCTGACGGTGGCGCGTGCCCCGATGGCCAGTTTTGGGCACAACACAGGTGATAACCAGTCACCGGCGCTGGGTTTCCATGAATTGGGGGGTTGCCAAATGGGCATCACTGCCCTCTCACGGCCCCAACTCATTTCCTCCCTGCGGACCCCCCAACCTCTCCAGAAAGACCCTTGCTTAGGAATTTTTCTTCCCCTGCCCTGCCTGTCACGCCTCAGACCACACAGCAAGCGCCTCCTGTAGTCTCGGGAATTAACGCGGGAAGCCCAGGGCTCAGGCAGAGATGCCACACTATCTTGCTTGCATCCGGATTGTACTTGCCGACACGTTCACTAATAAAAGGTTCTAAGTCACCAGAAAGGTGGTGGGATTCTTCTGTCCAGCCCTTTTCTGCAGAGCAAAGCACGGGGGTGGGGGGGGGACACCCCCGGCAAACCCCAACAATGACAGGAAGTCAGGGCTATTTGGTAAACTGGGAAACTGAGGCCTGAGGTGGCGATCTGGTGGAGGGTGGGGCTCATCCTGGTGGCACTCCCCGACCCGTGTGAGGCTCTGGGCTCCGTCCCTAGACAGCCCAGGCAAGAAGAAAAGGCACAATGGGGAGCAGCGGCTCAAACCTGTGACCCCAGCCACGTGGGGAAGGCTGGGCCAGCCCAGGCATAAAAGTTCACAAAACCCCATCTCAGTCAGTGGCCAGGTGTGGTGGTGCATGCCTGTTATCCCAGCAACAGGAGGAAGATGTGTGACCGCTGGGCACAGTGGCGTGAGCCTGTCATCCTCAGTGGTTCAGGAAATCACAAGTAGGAGAGTCAGAGCCCAGGTTAGCCCTGGCATAAAGCCAAACTACAACCCTGAAAATAACCAAGCCGGGCACCGGTGGCTCACAGCTGTGAACCTAGCTACTCAGGGAGCTCTCAGGAGGATCAAGGTTTGAAGCCAACCTAAGCAGAAAAGCCCATGAGACTCCATTTCCAATGAAACAGCAAAAAGCTGGGCTGGAGGCACGATTCAAGTGGTAAAGTATCACTCAGAAACAAACACATTGTGTCTGCTCAGAGCCCCAAATTCAGACCCTATTATGGGTACCAATCAATGTAAAAAGGAGCTAGAGGTGTGGTTTACATGGTTGAACCCCAATTTAGCACCCCTAGTACTGTCTCCCCCTCAAAAGGAGGGGCATGAAGCAGCATGACTGCCTGAAGGCTGCACTGGCTGCCAGTGGCCGGGGCACTCACCCAAGCCCTTGAATGTGACTGAGGACATCAGTCCAGACCCAGCCCCTTCTGAACACCACCACCTCCACTGGCGGAAAACCCCGCGCCCTCAGGTGACACGTCACTGTCCAAACGTCAGGCTCTGTGGATAACAAACAAGTGAATTTGTGTTTCCACTTGGGTACCTCATTCTGTACACGCAAACAGTTCATCGTCACCCCAAACCCCCCAAGTCTTCAGCTGCTCTGGTCTGAACCTTGTCCATAACCCATCCTTGTTGTGATATATAGATGTGACTTTCACTTAAAACAACGAATCAGCAAACAGCTTCTGTAAAAGCCAGACAGTCAACATTTCACATTGGCAGGTTACATCTGGTTTGTTACATTCACTATCAAAGAAAAAAAAAGCAACAGCACTTAAAAACATAAGAGCAAGCGCATGGTGGCAGATACCTGTAATCCCTGCACTTGGGAAGGAGGCGGAGGATCACAAGTATGAAGTCAGCCTGGACTTCACAGAGAGGCCCTACCCACACCCCCCCTGAATAGCCATTCTTAGCGCCGGGGTCCTCGAAAACAGGCCGAGGCCCTTGCCGCCTAGCACAAGCGTCTGGACAGACATGCGTCAGGAAGTTTCCATTCCACACATGATCCCTCAGGCCAGCCCTGCCCAGGACGGACGAGAAAACAGCAACCAACCGCACAGACAAAAGACGCCACAGCACCACCCAGGGCCCAGACCCCGGGTGACACGCGCACCCGCGGAGGCCTCTTAAAAAAGCCCATTTCTGATTTCCACATCCACATTTCCCACTTGCGAGCGGCGGCCTGAGCATCTCCTGACCACACCACAAAGCGGCTGAGCGCAAGTTTCTCTTCATTTTATTGTTCCTTAAAAAAAGAGTCCACCTTTGTGCCAACAAGGGTTCGCACATTTTAGGGGACAAACATCCTCGTGAGGAGCGTCAGCAGCCTTGAAGGGCCCCGGCCCCGACGCAAGGTGGCCTCACCTGTCCGGTCAGTGTGGGTGACACACAAGTGCGTCCCAGGGCCAGGGGGGTGACGGCGCGCATGCGCTGTGACACGTGTGTGTCCCAAGGCTGGGGAGGGCAGGGCGCTGGCGTGGCTCCCGAGCCCGGGGCCACAGAGCCAGCAGGCCCAGGGCCAGGGATCTTGGACCGGCGTGTCACCTGCCCGGCTGAGTCCTGCTGCCGCGCTGCCCTTCCGCTCGGGACAGCCAGGGTGGCCGAGTGCAGAGTCCCCACAGGCCTGGGCACCACGGTCAAGCATGCGTCCACAAACCTCGTGAGAGGCAGATTCTCAAGTACCAGAGGTGCAGGAGCGTTCAAAGAGAGCCCACACCGACCAAGCCTCCTTCGCACCACACTCCTATACAGGCCACGACACCCCATGGGGGGCTGGTTTGTTCTGGAAGGCCGATCCCTCTGGGTGGAGCCTGGGAGAGGAAAAGGGGGTGGGGGATGTGAAGCACATGTCCCTCTGCAGGAAATGGGGGACATTAGACTCGGGTGCCCATGATGGGGTGGCTACCTATGCTCTGGAACCTTCCCTGGGGCCTCACAGACAGCAAGTAGGGATGGTGACATTGTTCACAGGGACAAAACCAGGGCCACAACTGATGCCCGCAGTGACTGACTTGGGCCACACAGCACAGGGCGAGCTAGGGAGCAATGACTCTTAGTTCTCTAAGAAGGAAGTAAAAAACCAAAAGCGGACAGGCAGGAAGGTGAGTGGACAGGGCGGGAGGTGTCAAACGCAAGACAGACAGACAGACAGGCAGGCAGACAGATGGGGCTCCGGCTCCCTGGTCCTAAAGCAACAGCTTGACCACACCCTGGGCAGACGGCAGCGCAGGTGATGGACTGGAGGGCGGCTTCCCGAATTCCAGGCGTTTCCCCAACCTTCAGACAGAGCAAACCACATTTAGGGGACAGGCTAAGCCAGGAGTGACAAGCCACCAGCGCCCACGGGGTCGGAACACTGAAAGTTGGGAGCTGGGTCTCCCAGGCCTCAATTTTCTCTCCTGTGGAAGGAAGGAAAAGAGGCTGGCCATCAGGTTCTCCAAGGTCACATCCCCAAGGTCAAACAGCGAAACCCTGGCCTAGGAAGCCCAAAGCCAAGCAGGGCACTGGTGGCTCACGCCTGTCATCCTAGCTGTTCAAGGAGGCTGAAATCAGACGATTCAAGGTTCAAAGCCAAAGAGGCCTAACTCTACCTCAGGCGGAGGGAGCAGCGGCTAAGGGGAAGGCATACCTATAGATTACGTCACACACTGATGATGAAGCCGGGCACCGGACCCACACCTATAAGCCTAGCTACTCAGAAGGCTAAGATCTGAGTCTCAGATCTCAGTTCAAAGCCAGCCCAAACAGGAGAGTCCACGTGACTCATCTCCAATTCACCACCAAAAGGTCATTAGCGAAGCTGTGGCTCAAGTAATAGAGTGCCAGCCTTGAGCAAAAAAAGCAAAGCCAGAGTACCCAGGTCACAAGTTCAAGCCCCAGCATGGGCACCACCAACAAACCAGATGGTGATGAATGGGGCCAGCCAGGGGTCCCCGAAGGAGAGCAAGGAAAGGTACTGACCCTTTCTCCCCCAAAGGCACACTGGCACTACTGGGCCGCCGGTCACCGCTGTCTCTGCTCTTGCTCCCCCGCCCCGAGGCTGGGCCACTCGTCCGGTTTGGGGACTGATCGTACATAAAGTTCCGACAGGACGCCAGCTTTGACTCCAGGGCCTGGAGAGAGAAGGAGGCAAGTTACAGACACAACTCCCCAGCCCCACAGCTGGAAGGGCAAAACCACACAAGCCACATGCACTGCCGGCTGGGAACACACGGGGACCCCAGGGGCTCACAGAACTCCAGGCTCGGAAGCACCAGAGAGCTTCCTGGAACACTACCAAGCCAGGAAACAGGACATCAACTTTGGGGACTGTTCCCTCTTTTGTTAAACCTGCATAGAAGGGCAGATTTGAACAAGGACTTGATCGGAGCTGGAGGAAACAGAAGAGGCAGCAACGCCATGTCTCGCTCAACGAGCCCGCTCTGCAGTACACCCAGAGGCCCACTTTCCAGACAGAAAGCCAGAGCCCAGCCCACACCCAGGAGAGGAATGATATGGCCTCCCAAGCGTCATTTGTAAGAATAAAAGAAGAATCTGGACAGAATGCCTAGCTTACTGTTTCAGCATAAGAATCGCTCCCTGTAATAACCATGAAACCCGGGGGGGGGGGGGGGGCGCGGGATGAGGTTATTTATTCTGGACTTACAAGATGTTCCACTGAACTGTGAGACCCTCCCCCAAGACAGGGGAGGGTTGTTTTTGGTTTGTTTTTCCTTTTTAACACAGGATCTCACTACATAGCCCAGGGTGCCCTCAAACTCGGTGCTGCTGCCTCACTAACCAGAGTGCGGGAATTACAGGTGTGCCCCACTGTGCCCAGCAGAAAGCTATTCTTAAATTGCCGTTTTTTTTTTTTTTTTTCAAATCAAGACCAAACACACTGTCCTATTATCTCAATCATGAAGGAAAAATGGTTTGAAAAAAAAAAAAGATACCCCTATTTGGATGTCATGGTTCATGTGTATAATCCTAGGTACTCAGGAGGTTGAGATCTAAGGCTCAAGGTTTGAAGCCAGCCAGGGCAGGAAAAGTGCTTGAGACTCTTCTCCAATTAACCACAAACAAGCCAGAAGTGGAGATGTGGTTCAAGTGGTAGAGCACCAGGTTTGAATGAAAAAGCTCACAGACAGCGCCCGGGCCCTGAGTTCAAGCTCCAAAACTGGTACACACAAAATAAAAATAACCAAAAAGATATCCCCAAGTGCTGAGCTGGAGTTGGCTTGGGAGCAGTAGAAACATCTGGAGACTGGTTAACGACGCCCCAGGTGGCTGAGACTCATGAGGAGAGGCCCTGGTAGAATGAACCCCTCCGTAGCCTGCAAGACAGGAGAAGATACAGGAGACCCCCTGGAAGGCGCTGCCTCACCCCAACTTTCCGCAGCAGGTCTCCCACGATGTTGAGGGCTGAGATCCGGGCCGCAGGCGTGAGTGGAGTCCCACTGTGGGAGCTGTCCAGACCTGGGGACATGACAAACTCACGTCACACACGACCCACGGTCCAGACGGTGTACTCACGCCTCTGAGGGCAAACCATGGAGGAGGCTGGGAGGGGAAGGAGGGGGAGGGGAAGGAGGGAGAGGGGAAGGAGGGGGAGGGGAAGGAGGGGGAGGGGAAGGAGGGGGAGGGTTTTGGAAAAGGGGAAAGGGGGAGCCAATGTCATCTCTGTCACTCCCAGTGTGTCCCAGTTCACTCAGGAGTTAAACGGACAAGGTGCCGAGGCTCTGCTGACGATCAGCTCTGAGTCTTTGAAAGGATTAAACATTTATTTTTACACATTAATCTTTTTTCTTGTTATCTTCCAGCAGTTGTACCAAGAAGTTGTCATTTAACAAAGCAGTGTAAGAATACATCTTGGACAAGGTCACTCCTTCCAATGTAACGTTCTCACCCATCCCTCCCCCTTGCCACTTCTTCCCTCCCTTTTCTTAATATTGGAGGATAAACATTGGATTCAGGAAGTGGCGCTGTAGCTCAAGTGGTAGAGCGCTCACCTTGAGCTGAAGAGCTGAGGGGCAGCGCCCAGGCCCAGAGTTCAAGCCCCACGACCGACAAAAAACAAAAAAAAACAAAAACAAAAACATTGGATTCATTTTTTTTTTTTTTTTTGCTGGTCATGGGGCTTGAACTCTGGGCCTGGGCACTGTCCCTCAGATCTTCAGCTCAAGGCGAGTGTTCTACCACTTGAGCCATAGCACCTCTTCTGGTTTTCTGGTGGTTCATGGGAGATGAGACTCTCGGACTTTGCTGCCTGGGCTGGCTTTGAATCATGATCCTCAGATCTCAGCCTCCTGAGTAGCTAGGATGACAGGCGTGAGCCACCTCTTCTCTTCACGCATCTCTCTCTCCCCTTGACCCCACCCCACCCCTTTGTGTACCAGCTTCCTGGTGTTCTATTTTGCTGAACTTTGGTTTTTTGTCGTTCTGAGAAATGACACTATTTGAGATCTCCTCTGAATTTAGCGTATTCCAGTTACTACACTTGTATACCACCCAATGTATTCACTTACAATTTTACAAGGGGAAATATGCAAATTTTGTCTGTCTGGGCATGGCTTACTTTTCCAAATCTTTCCGTTTCTTTACAAATGGTACAGGAAGTGGCGCTGTAGCTCAAGTGGTAGAGCGCTTGCCTTGAGTTGAAGAGCTGAGGGACAATGCCCAGGCCCAGAGTTCAAGCCCCATGACCAACAAAAAAAAAAAAAAACAACAAATGGTACAATATCAGCTTTATGGCTTGGTTTTGGTTGTAGCAGGGATTGAACTCAGGGCCTCAGCAAGCAGTCTACTACTTGAGGTGCGTCCCTAGTCCTTTGAACCTTTAGCTATTTGTGCCAGTCCTGGGGCTTGAACTCAGGGCCTGGGTACAGTCCCTAAGCTTTTGTGCTCAAGACTAGCGCTCTATCACTTGAGCCACAGCTCTCCTGTTTTTTATTCCCTATTAACTATAGATAAGTCTCACAAGCTTTCTTGGCCAGGTTGGCTTTGAACTTCAAGCCTCAGATCTCAAGCCTTCTGGGCAGCTAGGATTACAGGCATGAGCCAGTAATGCTTAGCTAGCTTTATTTATTTGTTTATTTCCAGTCATAGGGCTTAAACTAGGCCTGGGCTCTGTCCCTCAGCAAAGCAAGCGCTCTACCTCTTGAGCCACAGTGCCACTTCCAGTTTTCTGGTGGTTCATTGGAGATAAGAGTATCATGGCCTTTTCTGCCTGGCTTTAACCCGTGATCCTCAGATCTCAGCCTCCTGAGTAGCTAGGGTGACAGGCGTGAGCCACCAGTACCCAGTTTTGTTTTGTTTTTGTTTTTTTTTTTAAGATATGGCTTTTTTTAGATATGGTTTCCTGCTTTTTCCTGAGGACCTTCGGGCCACAATCTTCCCATCTCTGCCTGAGGATCTGGGACCACAGGAATAAACTACCAGAGCTGGCTTTCAGTGAATGGACAGGTCTGCCTTGCTGGACCGGCATGCCGGCGTTCCAGCATTCCTTGCGGCAGCATCCCCCTCTATCGGCGTTTGCGTTCTTTACTGCGGACTCCACCGCTCCCTCTGCCCTCACCCCCAGGACCCTCCTCTCACTTTTCATTCTGCACTGCCACACTGGCCCTTCAGATTGTTTCCTGCTGCAAAACCCGGCCCAAGTCATCCCTTCCCTCCTCTTCCCCCCAACCAGAACACAGCCCAGGTCCTTGCTGTGGAAAGCTCTGTAAAGCAGAGAGGATCCCTACCCCTTCTGAACGTCCCCGGTGTGTTTAAACAAGAGGCAGGGCCTCGCTGGGCCACGGGAGTGGAGGGCACGGAGCCCGTGGCCTGCACTGCTGTGTCGGTCCTTTCCGTCTCCACCACACCGGCCATGGGTGTCCGTGGCTTCTCTTGCTTCTGCTGTACAGCCAGTTCCTGCCGCAAATCTATGTGGGAAAAGGAGCCAGAAATTCAGTCCCTGTTTTTGGGATGGGAAGAGCTACGCAGGCCAGATGAAACACTGCAGATGGAGAAAAATCCTCAGGGGAAGGAAACCCACTCAGCTTTGCCCGGCAGGTGTGCAAGAACTAAAGGATTTTTGAGTTAAAAAAAAAGTTAAAAGGTTTTATCAAAATAGATGGGGTGCCAGTGGCTCATACCTGTAATCCTAGATACTCAGGAGGCTGAGATCTAGAAGGTGATTTCCATCCAGCTAGGGCAGAAAAGTCTGGGAGAGTCTATCTCCAATTAATTAACAATGCTGATAGAGGTATGGCTCAGGTGGTAGAGTAGCAGCCACTAGCAAGCAATCCGAGCATGCTCGAGGCCCTAAGGTCAAGCCTTTGTTTTTAATTATAACAAGTCACAAAAAAATGGGCTGGCAAGTTAGCCAACAGACTTTCTGCCCCACAAATTGAGCATCAAGCTCTCTTGATGTGTGACTCATGTATGGGTAGCGTCTTTCTTGAAAGGATTTCTTCCCAGAGGGGGAACTCCCCAAACAAGGGCGGCATCTCAGAACCCCAAAACTTTTTCATCCTATAGCTTTGTCTGCAAATGCTGAAGATGACAGGGGCTGGACAGGGCCTGAGGCCATAGTACCTGATGTTGGCAGAAAGGGGGAAAGGGGGTCACACTGATGAAGATATAGAACAGGCCAAGATCCCTGACCTCTGGCTTCATCCTTCAGTCTCTGGACAGATTCTAGAAGATTCTCCTTCTCGTCAAGTTCACTCTCCAAGAAGGCATTTCTTTCAATGGCTTGATTCAGGCGCTGTTCAAAGTCTTCAAGAGACATGATCGTGGCTCTGGGTGAGAGAAAGGCCAAGTTACCCAGAGAACAATGGCGTATTGTGTTGGTTGCCAGGACCCAAGTCTCTTGGCCTTCTGGGGGGTCTCTTTACCTGCCCAGAGGGACCTGTCAGTGCTCAGGAGGTGCACGGTGTGTGTGTGTGTGTGTGTGTGTAAGTGCTCAGGAGGTGCATGTGTGAGAGTTAGTGCTCAGGAGGTACATGGTATGGTGTGGTGTGGGTGTGGGTGTGAGAGACTCAGTGCTCAGGAGGTGTATGGTGTGGTGTGTGTGGGTGTGTGTCAGTGCTCAGGAGGTGTATGGTGTGGTGTGTGTGTGTGTGTGTGTGTGAGTCAGTGCTCAGGAGGTGCATGGTGTGTGTGTGTGTGTGTGTGTGTGTGTATGTGTGTGTGTCAGTGCTCAGGAGGTGTATGGTGTGGTGTGTGTGGGTGTGTGTCAGTGCTCAGGAGGTGCATGGTGTGTGTGTGTGTGTGAGTCAGTGCTCAGGAGGTGCATGGTGTGGTGTGTGTGTGTGTGTGTGTGTGTGAGAGAGAGAGAGAGAGTCAGTGCTCAGGAGGTGCATGGTGTGGTGTGTGTGTGTGAGAGAGAGAGAGAGAGTCAGTGCTCAGGAGTTGCATGGTGTGGTGTGTGTGGGTGTCAGTGCTCAGGAGGTGCATGGTGTGTGTGTGCGCATGCGCACTCAGGAGGTGCATGGCGTGTGTGTGCACCCAGGCATCACCCTGCACACTCAGTGCTGACTAGAAATCAGCAGCCTGCATTTAATCACTCAGAACAAACCAGCTTGCACCTCTTGGTGAGTTAACTGTTAAAGTTTAAAAAGTTCCCAGGGCTGAAGGTATGGCTCAAGAGGTAGATCACCTGCTTAGAAGGCACAGAGCCTTGAGTTCAAACCCCAGTGCCAAAAACAAACAAACAAAAAAGTTTCTAGCATCCAGCCACTGTCTGGCTAAAGTACTGTCTTCACACAGACATTCTCCTGGCACTTTGGTGGGAAAGTATGAAGTGCTGTGATGAAAACATCCAGCCAGGGCTGGGAAGGTGGCTCAGTGGTAGAGCGCTTGCCTTGCATGCATGAGGCCCTGGGTTCGATTCCTCAGCACCACATAAGCAGAAAAAGTGGCTCAAGTGGTAGGGCGCTAGCCTTGAACTGAAGAGCTGAGGGACAGCGCCCAGGCCCAGAGTTCAGGCCCCACCACCACCACCACCAACAACAACAACAGAAAATCTGGCCAAGCTCATCCTTGTCACCTCAGCTACTCTAGAGGCTAAGGTCCAGATGATCACTACTGTTCAACGACATCCCAGACGGAAAAGCCAGGAAGACTCCAGTTCCAAAATAACCAGCAAAAGAGGCAGGGTGGAGGCATGGCTCAAACGGCAGAGTAACAAAACCCATCATAGAGTAGTAGATTAACAAATAATTATTGTACTGCACATCACCAACTGTCCAACAGAAGACAAAGAGACATGTCAAAACAAAAGGAAAACAAAGAACAAGGATTGCTGTGTCCTCGGGCAGAACAATGCCCAAGATCCAATGTCACTTGAAAGTGGCAGATGTCAAGCAGTATGCCTGGGCCTGGGAGGGGGAGGGGGGCGGCTAGTTTTATTTGCCTGAATTTGCATTTTGAAGAGTGTGTGTGCGTGTGTGTACTAGGAGACTGAACTCAGGGCCTGGGCACTGCCCCTGAGTTTTTTTCCCCTCAAGGATGGCAGTCTTCTACTTGAGCCACAGCTCTACTTCTAGCTTTTTGGTGGTTAGCTGGAGATTAAGGCTAGTGGTTTTGTCTGCCTGGGATGGATGGCTTCGAACCCAGATCCCCAGCTTCCTGAGTAGCAAGGATTCCAGGTGTGAGCCACAGGCACTCGGCAACGTTTGCCTTTTTAAAGCAAAACCTCTATCCTGGTAGCTGGGAGTCCATTTTTCTTTGTATGTGTTGGATGCACAGATACCTGCATTCCAGCACAGCATCAAGCTAGTTAGGCTAGCTGGTCCCTGCAAAGGTGTTACACTTTGTAGGAAGTGATACTTTGTAGGAAGTGATCCTAAACTTTGTAGGAAGTGATCCTAAACTTTGTAGGAAGTGATCAGCTAAGTGAAGGAAATACAAACAGCTGTGTCATTCTCAAGACAACTGCTAAAAAAGTGAAACAAAAAACAAAACAGAAAAAACAACAAACCACTCTGAAGGCAAAGGGAATGTCCCGTTCGGGCCTGAGCTGTGTCAACATGTCCCTTTGTCAAAGCCAAGGGAATAGCACACTGTAGCTGTGTGCATCTTAACATGAAGTCATTCAGCTAGAAATGTTGTTTCCTTAAATGATACGTATTTATGGACAGAGAAATTTTAAGTTTTTTGGTGGTTTTTTAAAGTGTCTACAGCCAGGTGCAGTGACTCACGCCTTATAATCCTAACTACTCAGGAGGTTGAGATCTGAGAATCAGCCCGAGGAAGGAACGTCTATGAGACTCTTATTTCCAATTAACTTGAGCTGTAGCTCAAGTCTGTAAAGTACCAAGGTTGAGCAGAAAAGCCAAGTGAGAATGTGAGGCCTTGAGTTCAAGCCCTATACTAGCAGACACACAGGAAGAAGTGCCTCTAGTCAGAATCATCACCATGAACGCAATTATCTTGCCAAACCACAGAGCAGCAGTTTGAGAAATCCTGTTCTTTAGCCAGACACAGTGTTTCATGCCTGTAATCCTAGCTACTCAGGAAGCAAGAGATAGGGAGGACTCAAGTTCAAGGCCAGCTAAGCCAAAACTTCAAGAGGAAACCCTGCCCCCAAGCTTTGCTAACAAAAACCTGGGTACAGCCAGGTGCTGGTGGCTCACGCCTGTAATCCTAGCTACTCAGGAGGCTGAGATCTGAGGATCACGGTTCAAAGCCAGCCCGGGCAGGAGAGACCGTGAGACTCCTATCTCCAAATCGGAAGTGGCGCTGTAGCTCAAGTGGTAGAGTGCTCGCCTTGAGCTGAAGAGCTGAGGGTCGGCACCCAGGCCCAGAGTTCAAGCCCCACTACCGACAAAAAAAAAAAGCTGGGTACAGTGGCACACGCCTGTCATCTCTGCTATTTGGGAAGTGTGCAGACAAGGCGCATAGAAGGACTGTGGTTCAGGCCCCAGCAGAATGTGAGAGCCTATCTGAAAAATAACTAAAGCAAAATGGGTTAAGGGTTTGGCTTAAATGGTAGAGCACTTGCCTAGCAAGCATGAGTTCAAAAACTATTACCACCCCTCTCCCTCCCCACAGTTACTAAGTATTCTTTTTGAAAATGCCTCCTTCCTGAGCACAGGCTGGTGGCTCTTTCGGGAATGTTCTTGCCTTGCCTGACAATCTCCTACCAGTGGCCAAATTAACATATCTTATGCGTTCTCTCACGGCCTGGACCCGGAACTGCTCTTGACAAAATCTGATTTACTGCCCACTGTCCACTGAGCTCTATTAATGCACGCGGGCCTGGCAGCCCACCTCCCCCGCCCTGCTCACCGCTTGGCTCTCTCCAGGTCATCGTTGGCTTGCTCCAGCTCCCGGATGTACTTCTGCAGCTGATCTTTGATCGCCTTCGTCTGCGCCAGGTCGTCCTCCAGGGCTGAGATCTGCCGGTAGCCTTCCGAGTGCTGCAGCTCCAGCTTCTCCTGAAGGACAAGATCCACCCACACTGTGTCGGAGACAAGCTCAGGCCCCGTCTCTTCCCTGCTGGTCTCCTGGGGGGCCTGCGCTCCCTGCTCCCCCACACAAGCACCCTGACTTCTTAGGGGGTCCCTCCCCTCGTTTGATGGCCTTTAGGGGCACCTCCTGGCCGTCATCCATGAGGCAGGGCTAGACCTCCTCATCCAGTCTCCTCTGATGCTCAGACTATCTCCCCACACACCTGCATTGGGGGGAGGGAGGAGAAGGACGTGGCAGGTAGCCGTCCTGTCCTCACCAGCTGTCTCAGCCACGTCCTGACTGCTTCCTGCCTCCTGGTTCCCATACCTGTGCCCCTGTCCCATTCCAAAACTGCTCCCTGCTGCCACCAGCTTTTTTTTGGGCCAGTCCTGGGACTTGAACGCAGGGCCTGGTAGTGTCCCTGAGCTTCTTTTGCTCAAGGCTAGCACTCTACCCCTTGAGCCACAGTGCCACTTCCAGCTTTTTCTGTGTATGTGGTGCTGAGTCTTCATGCATGCTGGGCAAGCACTCGACCACTAAGCCACATTCCCATCCCCCCACCCCTTTTTTTAAGCCAGTCCTGGACCTTAAACTCAGGGCCTGAGTGCTGACCCTGAGCTCTTTTTGCTCAAGGCTAGGGCTTACCCCTTGAGCCACAGCACTTCAGCTTTTTGTTGGTTAACTGGAGATAAGAGACTCTTGGATTTGTCTGCCATGGGCTGGCTTTGAACCATGATCCTCAGATCCCAGCCCTGAGTAGCTAGGATGACAGGCATGTACCATCAGTGTCCAACCCCATCAATCTTTTAAAAAAAAAAAAAAAAACTTAAGATGTCCACAGGCAACGAAAGTTCCACGCAGCCTTGAAGCCGTGTGTGTGACTGGACACACCGTTTCACACACTGGTACCACTGAGTGCCAGTGATTAGCTGTGGCTGCCGAGCCCTCACATCAGGATGACCACAGGCAGCCTCTTCAGTACCTGGTGCTGGGAAAAATGGACGTACACTGTACTGGACTAAAAGTGCATCCCGATCTGTCACCTGACACCAGTATCAACTCAAAATGGATCGAAGGCCTCAACGGCAGACTTGAAACTTTGAAACTACAAGCAGCAGGAGAAACATTAGAACTTACAGGCGGAGGCAGAAATTTGTTGAAGAGTCCCAGGGCCTCAGCAAATAGGAACAAGACTTGACAAATAAGATGACACCAAACTAATAAGTTTCTGCACAGCAAAGGACATAGTTACAAAACTAAAAAGACAGCCAATGGATGGGGGGGGATCTTTAGTGGTTATGTTCAAAATATACAAGGAGCTCAAGAAACCCAAATTAATAACCTAATCAATAAAGGAGCAAAGGAGCTAAAGAGACTTTTCAGAAGAAGAAGGGTCAACAAACACAGGAAGAAATGGTCAACATCCTTGGCCATAAAGGAAATGCAAATCAAAACCACCCTGATTCCATCTCACCCAGTAAGATGGCCAGCACGGGGAATACAAACAACAAGGGATGCTGGCGGGGATATGGAAAAAAAGGAACTCTACTGCATTGTTGGTAGGAATGTAAACTAGTGCAATCACTCTGGATGGCTGTTTGGAGGTTTCTCACAAAACATAAAGTCTATGATCCAGCCATACCACTCTTGGGCATCTACCTAGACTATTACTCGTCAGGATACGGTAAAGACATTTGCTGCATTAGTCCATGTCCAATGCTGCATCCTTCACAATAGCCAAGTTGTGGAAACAGCCCAGATGCCCTCTAATAGATGAGTGGCTCAAGAAAATACCGTACATATACACAATGGAATTTTATTCATTCATTTGAAGGAATATCATGTCATTTGCAGAGAAATGATGGGCCTAGAATAAATGATATAAGCCAGGCTCAGAGACTAAGGATACATTTTGTCTCATATGAGAAAGCTAGATCTAAAATACAAGTATGTATGATAATACATACAGGGCTCACTGCTTTTACACACTAACAAACTGACTAAAGGAGAATGAACTTAGGGAAGAATCTGAAGGCACAACTCCTCTGAACAACTAAACACTGTTTATCAAAATTAATGCCAGGAAAGTGGAAACACATTTTAGGGAATGGGCAAAGGGGGGTGTACAGGATTGGAGGAAGGGTGAGGAAAAGTGGGCATTGTATTCAATGTACATTTTGTTTTTTTAAAAATGAATTATGGCTGGATACTGGTGGCTCACGCCTGTAGTCCTAGCTACTTAGGAGGCTGAGATCTGAGGATTGCAGTTCAAAGCCAGCTCAGACAGGAAAGTCCATGAGACTTATCTCCAATAAATTACTCAGAAAAAGCTGGAAGTGGCTTTATGGCTCAAGTGGTAGAGCACTAGCCTTGAGCACAGAGAGGCTCAGGGACAGTACCCAGGCCCTGAGTTCAAGCCCCAAGACAGGAAAAAAAAAAAAGTTATGTAACTTGAAGGTGCAGATGGTTAGGATGTAATGAAGGATGACTCTGACCAAGAATCATTTTCCTCATAACCTGACTTACAGAATTGTAACCCTTCTTTACAACTACTTAATAATAATAAAAAAAAAAAATAAGAGGGCATCAGGTACTTAGTGTGACAAATGTCCTAATTTGATCCAAGACACTTCAGCAGAGGGGAAATCACAAGGAACATTTGGGAGAGGAGAGGGGAGGAGAGAAAGAGAAGGGAACAGCTGTTGTCAATTACCAAAGGAAATCCAGTGATTGGCTATTGCTTTCCAAGGGTGGAGACAAGTCGAGATGAGTCTCAGTGATTGGCTGCTACCTACTACATCAACCAACATTCGTTACATCTGTGCTACCCTTGGCTGCTGCACAATGCTGTCTTACTTCACAGGTGTTGGAATCAAGGCTCCAATAACTAGCCCAAAGTTAACTGAGCCAAGGTCCAGGCCAGGCCACTGGATGCTGACCTGGGCACTGGTGGCTCACACTTGTAATCCTAGCTACTCAGGAGGCTGAGGATCTGAGGATAAAGGTTCAAAGTCAGCCTGGGCAGGAAAGTCTGAGACTCATTTGTGAAAAAGCTAAGGGATCAGTCCCAAGCTTCTGAGTTCAAACCCTAGCACTAGCACAAAAACCAGCAACAACAACACAAAAGATGCCAAATGGCCCTAAACAATTTCAGTGCAAGTCAGTAAGGGGGCTGACCATTCCTTGTTTTGTTTCTCGCCTCTCTGTCTCTGCCTTCTCTCGTCAAGTACTCTTCCCAGATTCAAACAACACAAAACACAAAAGGCCCAAAATTTCATTTGAAGCCTTAAAGCAAAGTCAAGTTCCTCTTTCAGACTCAGCTACAAACACACCCCCACCCTCCCAAGAGCCAGGAAATGATGTCATGGTGCCTGATGCCAGAGTGGCGAGGCAGGGGCCCCCAGACAAAGAAGCCGGCCAGGGACCCAGTGACTCACCTGACTTGGGTTGGGTGACGACAGGAAGGTCACCCCACACCATCCTGCTGCTGGAGCCCTTCTGACGCTCATGTCCTGGCCAGGAGCCGAGCGTGCGGGCCTGTCGTCAGGAAGCAGCAGCCCAGACCCCTACTCCCAAGCACACAAGGGCTCGCGCATGCGCGCATGCACACACATGCCCACGCATGCTCTCTCCCACCGGCCAGCACCCATAGCCAGACAAAAGGGGATGAACCGTAAGTAATTAACCTTGATTCCAAAACAATTCCAAGAGGGAGACCTCCCCAGACAAACACGCTCAGCTATGGCCTCAGAACGTGTGATCTGGATCCGTCACAGGCCTCTGTATTTTTGTCATGCGCCTGACTCAGCTGACGTGACTTAGGTGACTGGCATTGCTGGTGGCGGCACCACAGGTTTGGATGTCTGCCCTCTATCTCGGCCCTGTGACCAACAGGTCCTCTGAAGGTTCAATAGTTCTGTCTAGAAGTACTTGGGGACCTCTTAGCCTCACCAAAACACAGGCACACTGCAAAGCTTCCCTTCCTTAGTGCAGGGCAGCCGCAAGGCCCCCCTCAATTGGAGATCTAGGACTCCAGGTGGGACTTGCTTGGGCAGTGATCACACCCTTCCTCCAGGCCTGTGCTAGGAGTGGGCAGGGTTGTGTCTTCAGCCTGTAGGGCTCCTTCTCCCAGCCAGCCCCACTGGGCAAGTGGGTGATCCACTCACCTAGCCCTGCCCCCCAGCACTGCCCCAAGCTCCTCACCTTGACGGCTTCCAGCTCCATCCGCAAGCGACTGTTTTCAGACAAGAGGTCTCGGTTCCGGGTCTCAATCTGTTGCAGCTGGGTCTCCAATTCAGCTTCATATTCTCTACTTCCCTCCTGGAATTCCCGGAGTTCCTCCTGCGTGTTCTCTGCCCTGCAGCAGAATTCCCAGAGGTTCAGTAAGAATTTACTTATTTGCTGGGTGCTGGTGGCTTATGCCTTTAATCCTAGCTACTCAGGAGATCAGGAGATCTGAGGAGCCTCAGTGATCTGAAGATCACAGTTCAGAGTCAACCTCGGTAGGAAAGTCTGTAAGACTCTTATCTCGAATTAACCACGAGAAAACCAGAAGTGGCTCAAAGTGGTAGAGGATTAGCCTTGACCAAAAGAGCTCAGGGACAGCACCTAGGCCCAAAATTCAAGCCCCATGACTCTCTCTCTCATACACACACAATACAAACACACAGACACAAACACACTCACATACACACACAGGTTAAAAACTTATTTGCTGCTAGTCCTGTGGCTTGAATTCAGGGGATGCAGTCCTTTGGCTTTATTGGCCTAACATGGTGTTCTACCACTTGAGCCAAAGCTCCACTTCAGCTTTTTGGTGGTTAGGCGTAAGAGTCCCAGATACTTTTCTGCCTGAACTGGCCTTGAACCTTGGTCCTCAGATCTCAGCCTCCTGAGTAGCTAGGATGACAGGTGTAAGCCACCTGTGCCCATTTTTATTGTATATTAATGTGTACTGGGTGTTGTATGAGCCATGGAGCAATGCATCTTTACTACTATTTGTGCATGAAAGATATAATTTAAACAGGCTGAGTGACTTGTCTGCTGGTCACATGAGACATCAGAAGCAGAACTTGCACCTAACTTGGGAATGACTAGCTCCAAAGCCACTTCTTAACCAATTCACTTAATGCCTACTCATTTTTTTTTTTTGACCAACCTGTAGGAAATCTACAAGATTTTGTAGCTTCTTTCAGACTTACTTCCATGTCTGTCTCTAGAAAGCAACCAATCAGTAAATGTGAACTTATCACTTCCTCATCCTCTGTTCTCAGAACACCACAAACCTCGGCCTGCCTTTAAGCCCTACATTGTCAGGGACTTTCCACTAATCTAAGTGCAACCAAAAGTATAGGCACTTGACAGTGGCTCCCGTCCATCATCCCAGCTACTGAAGAGGCTGAGATCTGAGGATCACAGTTCAAAGCCAGCCCAGACAGAAAAGTCAGTGAGACTCATTTCCAATTAACCAGCAAAAAGCTGGGAACTGGAGGCATGACTCATGGTAAGTCATCAGTCTTGAGCAAAAAGAGCCAAGCGAGAGCATGAGGCCCCAAGTTTAAGCTCCAATACCAGCATAAAAAAAGAGACAGACAGCGAGAGTAACTAAGAAAGGGCCTGCTATGGTAACACACGTCTATAATCCCAGTATTCAAAAGACTAAAGAAGGAAAATTGGGAGTTCAAGGAGAAAGGAAATGGGCTAGAACATGACTTTGGATATGTGGAGATCATAAAACTCCTTGAGAAGAAAACTGCTCAATACACAACCACCCCACATCCTCATACTCCCCAGCTCTCCCAGACATAGGCAGTTGCAGATTTTCAGGAAAAGTTCTTTCCCCTAGAGGAAGATCTGAGCAGATCAGGCTTACAGGTCAGATAAGATCCTTCTGAACCAGGAGGCGAGAGGCTGCACCACGGGATGGTGAAGGGCCTCAGCAGGCAGGTCTAAGTTCTGCTCCGCTCCTCACGGCTATGGCCCCAGGCAGGTCATCTGCCTTCCCTGCAGCTCAGTGTGCTTATCTGCAGAGAGCCGTGACAAGTTCCCTCACAGGCTGAAGGAACAACAGGTGTGCCCCTCACGGCCCACACAATAGGCCCACAGTGCACAGTAAGCCTGCAGCAATGGGCCAAGAGCAGAACTTGCAGGACTGACCTCTGCTTGTAGGTCATCGCCAGGTCTTTCCAATAGGTGGCCTCTTCCTCCTGGGAGCTGAAGGTCCTTCCCGGGTCCTCCATTGTGGAGATGGCACGTGTTCACGCTTCCTGTGACATAGTGTCTACAAGGCAAGGCTTTCAAGTTATTATCCAGGCCAGGATAGACAGATGATTTTCAACAGAAGAATTAAATCAATAACCCTGAACTTCATGGTGGATTAGCATGCTAACATGTGAAAATTAAGACAGCCTGACACTGCTAACATCCAAGGGCTTAATAGCATGTTGTATGTATCATTCCATGAGTATTTATTGAACACCCACAACGGAACCTAGGGATCCAAGCAAGATGTCTCCAAGGTCCCTCCTTCCTCCTTAAGGGGCCTGGGGGAAGGAGGGGAGGAATCACATCCAAATTGCATGTAAATGCATGCAAATCATATGTAAATCATTCAGTAGTATTGACATTCAAGAGCACATACTATATTCAGAGCATATTCTTCAGTGTGTCTGGATATAGGCATGCATCTAAAAACCACCACAATCAAAATCAGAAGCATCTCTTCGGTACCAGATAGGACATCCCAAACTCAACCTCACGTACGAGCGCAACAAGAAATGAACAAGAATAGGAAAGCAACAAATGGAGGAGAAAGAACTGAACAGGAGAAAAGGGAGAAACAGCCAGGCTTGGGAGAGAGGCTGAAGGTTGAAGAGAAGTAGAGACACTGGGCAGATTAAAACAGAGAAGTCAAATCACACAGCCATTTTTCTGCCTTGTTCAAAAATTTCGTAGTAAGCCAGGTGTGGTGGTAGATGCCCGTAATCCCTGCACTCAGGAGGCAGAGGCAGGAGGACTTTGGGTAAGGCCAGCCTGGGCTACGCAGGAAGACCTAGTCACAAACAAACAAGAAAAGAAAAACACCGAGCGGCAACGGGAGCCATGGGAGGGCTTCGAGGAGGGCGGCAGATGGGCTCCTCTGCTGAAATAGCTCAACCTGGAGGAACCCAAAAAAGCAAGGGAGGTGGCCTGAATTAGAAGTGAGAAGGAGGATGGAAGGAGGAGCCACGGACTCCAAAAATATTTAGAAGGCAGAACTGGCCAGGCATAGTGGTGTGTGTGTTGGCAACAAAGTGAGATCCTCTTTCAAAAAAAAAAAAAAAAAAAAGGCAAGTGTCCTGGATCTCACTTATTACATTTGATGGGAGAAAGAAGGGAAGAAGTCCAGCACCGGGCCAGCAATCCCCATCGGGAGGGGTGGAAAGAACCAGCAGGCTCATTCTGGGGGGTGGGGGGAGTGGGGGTGACGGGGAGACCACACACCTTGTCTAGGCTATTCTCACATGACCCAGGCATGTTTAGATAAAACTGAGGATCGAAACCCCACGGATGTGAAACCTGAGGTACCTGTGACAATGGGAGTCCCTGTAGTCTCCTCTCTCCTTCCTTGAGCCAGAACCATGAGAACTTTCATGGGCACTGTATAGGGACCGGAGGAAGGCCAACACTAGAGAGGTGGGCAGAGAAGGAAAATGCCATCGGAGATGGGAAACAGTGAGAAGGATAAGAACCAGGAGCTTGCTCTCCTGGAACATTCCACAGCAACAGGGATGCGAGAGAGATGCAAGTGAGATAAGGACTGGAAATTCAGCCACTGGCTGTGTCAGGAAGAAGAGCTACGCCACAGAGGAGAGGGAGAATAGACAGTGGGGATCAGGATCAGGCAGGTGGTGGTACACCCCTGCAATTCCAGCTGAAGGCCAAATGGATCTCAGGTTCAAGGCCAGCCTGGGCTACATCGCAAGACCCTATCTTGGGTGAGTGAGTGAATGAATGAAATACTGAGCCAATGACAAGGATAGCCCAATGAGTGTCCAGGTCCGGGCCTCTTGCAGCTATCCGGAGAAAGCCTTTCCATTACGTAGATAGAAGCGTTCCACTGTTCTTACTTTCACAGAAGAGACTGCGGCTCAGAGTGGAACCGAGAGAAAGGTGCTGCTGACGAGAGAGAGAAAGAGACCGAAACAGAGAGGGAGAAAGGAGGAGGGGGGAGAAGGAGAAAGGTGAGGGGGGAGAAGGAGAAAGGTGGGGGGAGAGACAGAGAAGGAAAAACAGCAGGGAGAGGGAGTAGGAAAGAGAAAAACACTAGAACTGATGATACCATTTCAACAAGGGCAGACGGAAGGGTATGAGCGACATGACTCCCTGTCCTGGCACAGGGCCCAAGGTTACCTTTCCACCACAGGCAGCACTTGCTGAATATGGAGAGAAGAATCTTATTTGTGGACGTTGTAAAGAGTAGAGCTGGGTTTGGTCCAGTCCCTAAGCCAGCCGTTGCCTCAGTGGCTAACGGTAATCACCAAGGTAAGGAGAGGTGCGGAACCCAAGCCCACCTCCCCACTCCCCCGTCCCGCTGTCAGGTCAGGGGGAGTCCCCAAATCAAGACCACGCAGGTGTGTAGACATGAGCACTGTGTGGGTCGGACCCTGGCAAGTTTGTTCCTGAGCACAGTCTCCGTGTTGAAGCAAAGGAGGTCAGTTTGCAGTCGGGTGAGGTGCTGAGGAATTTGGAACAAGGTAGACTGATGTTTCCTTCATTTGGAAGAGAGTCATACATAAGGCCCAATGTCACCACTACGTTGATAAACATCTCCCACCTCTCAGGACCCAGCCACACTATCATCTTCCTTAAGGCCAAGCTTGCTCCCAACCCCAGGGCTTTTGTACTTGCTGGTGTCTTGGCCTGGAATGTTTCTAGAATTACTGGGCTTTAAACTCAGGGCCTTGTATTTGCCAGACAGCTGCTCTATCACTGGAACCACAAGCCTAGACCTTCATAAATTTCTGTGTGTGCTGGTACTGGGGCCTGAGCTCAGGGCCAGGGTGTTATCCCTTAGCTTTTCCTTCAACATTGGTGTTCTACCTCTTGAGCCACAGCTCCACTTTCCATCTTCTTGGTGGTTTAACTGGAGATAAAGAGTCTCATACCCTTTTCTGCTTGGGGCTGGCTTTAAACCTCAATCCTCCAAATCCCAGCCTCTAGAGTAGCTAGGATTATAGGTGTGAGCTACCAGCACCCAGCTACAGTGACCGAAGTTTCTTAATGCCCTCTTGCCTGCTATGGCAGATGTATTTTGGGGGCTTCTAATCTGTTATCATGGCCACTGAGGCTTAAGACTTGAACGGAATGCAGGGGACATGTTTGGGAGGCACATTCTGTTGTGACAGAGCACGGAGCTGAGAAGGGTCTGGTTTTGAACTTCGAGACCTGGACAGTGTCAGAGCATGCACAAAAGGACAGAAGGCACAGGAATGACACTCCAACCAAGCTCTGTGGAACGAACATGCTAGAAGCAGAGAGGGAAGCAGCAGCTGCACCTCACTTAGTTATGAAACCACACTCTTAAAAATACAAGATTTTTCTCTTGCCATGTGGGAATGTCCCAGAAAGTACTTCCCCATGGTCTCTGCCGTGGGAAACAGGCGAAAGGACTCACGAAGTGCCCCTTCACGAAGGGTGGCTTCCTCGGTGTCGTCATCGCCTGCTATCTGGCACGAGCTGCACATTTAATGTATTTCCTTCAAAGGACATGAACCTCTTGAAGCTTTTCTATTCTAAGTGAAGAGCAAAAACAATCGCTTTGTTTCTTAGAAGCAGACTAGAGCAAAACATTGTACCTTCTGGCCATCATAAGTGAGGGTTAAAGTGAACAGATCCAAGTATGAGTTGTCTTTTGTAGGTCAAGTTCAAGGACCAGGCTTTTTTTTTTTTTTTTTTTTAGTCTGGTCGTGGGGCCTGAACTCTGGGCCTGGGCGCTGTCCCTCAGCTCTTCAGCTCAAGGCTAGCGCTCTACCACTTGAGCCACAGCGCCGCTTCCGGCTTTTTTCTTTTTTCTTATGTGGTGCTGAGGAATCGAACCCAGGGCCTCATGCATACAATGCAAGGCAAGCGCTCTACCACTGAGCCACCTTCCCAGCCCAAGGACCAGGCTTTTTAAAGACCCTAGAGCTAAGGGCTCATGACTGTAATCCTAACTACTCAAGAGGCTGAGATCTGGAGGACCAAAGTTCCAAGGTGGGCAAAAAAGTCTGTGAGATTACATCTTTCTAATAAAATGCAAGATGGAGGCAGGGCTTAAGTGGTAAGAGTGCCAGCTTTAATTAAGAAAGCTGGAGAAAAAAAAAAGCTGAATGAGAGCATGAAGACTTAGTTCAGGCCCCAGTACCCTCAAGGAAGGAAGGAAGGAAGGAAGGAAGGAAGGAAGAAGGAAGGAAGGAAGGAAGGAAGGAAGGAAGGAAGGAAGGAAGGAAGGAAGGAGGGAGGGAGGGAGGAAAGGAAGGGGAAGGGGAAGGGGAAGGAGAAGGGGAAGAAAGGAATAATAAGCAGGTGTTAATGCCTGGGCACAGTACATACTGCTTTGTAACTGATATCTTTAAAACAGTACATTCATTTGTTCTATCTGTATGCAGATAACTCTCATTCTCAGTACACCATCATCATCGTGGTAATAGTGCCCCAACAGCTCAGTAGACAAGTCTCAAGGGAGCCTCAAATATGTACACTATGGCATATATGTTTACATGGAACAACAAACAATGAACCAGAGGTATAAAAAGTATCAAAAAACTGGGACCAATGGCTCACACCTATAATCCTACCTACTCAGGAGGCTAAGATCTGAGGATCACAGTTCGAAGTCAACCTAGGCAGGAAGGCCTGTGAGAGAGTTATCTTTAATTAACTATCAAAAGCCAAAAGTAGAGCTGTGACTCAAGTGATAGGATGCTAGCCTTAAACAAATTGCTCAGGGACAGCGCTCAGACCCTGAGTTCAAGCCCTCGGACCAGCACCAAAAATAAAATAAAATAAAAGTTCAGCAGCTGAGCCTGCTAGTGCCTTACCTACTTAAGAGGCAAAAGTAGAGGATCTCAAATTAGAGGCCAGCCTTGGCAAAAATAATGAGACTCTATTAAAACAACAACAAATGTTAATAGCAAATATTAATGGTAACCCCCTTCATATAACTAAAGAGAATTTAAAAATACATTTTTTAAAAGCAAAATAAAAAGGGATAGGAGTTTAGCTGAAGTGGTAGAGTGTTTGCCTAACGTGCACAAAGCCCTATATTTCATCCTCAGCACCTCAAAAACAAAAAATTCCCCTTGTAGGGGCAATGAAATGAAGGACATGATTGGAGGATGAGTGGGCAAGTGCAGTTATTATATTCAATGTACACTATGTAAAAACTGACCTACAGGATGGGGAAAGCTGTGTAGGAACGATGGAAGCGGTGACATTGATCAGGATGCATTGTACTCCTGACTCGACTTCTGAAACTGAAACCACTGTGTACACCTACATAACTGAAAAAGCAAAATAAAAATAATTTCCCCCAAGCGCTAGAAGGTGGCTCAGTGATAGAGTGCTTGCCTAGCATGCATGAAGCCCTGGGTTCAATTCCTCAGCACCACATAAGCAGAAAAAGCCCTAAGTGGCGCTGTGGCTCAAGTAGTAGAGCGCTAGACTTGAGAGGGACAGCGCCCAGGCCCTGAGTTCAAGCCCCATGACCGACAAAATAAATAAATAAATAAATAGCAATAATTCCCCCAAACTAATTTCAGGTTGGTTTGGGGGTTTCTTTGTTTGGTGGTGGTGGTGGTACTGGGGTTTGAACTCAAGCCCTTGTGCTTGCTAAGCAGGTGCTGAGCCCTGCCCCAAGCCTGTTGCTTTTTGTCTGGACCACTCCAGACTGTGATTCTCCTATTTATACTTCTCCAGTAGCTGAGATGAAAGGGATGCATCACCATGCCTGGCTTTGCTCCCCCCTCCACCCCCCGAGCTAAGGCTGGAACTCAGGGCCTTACACTTGCCAGGCAAGTACTCTGCCACTGAGCTAAATTACCAACCCCTTTGCCCAGCTTTTTACTGATTGAAAAGAACCATGCAAACCTTTTGCTTGGACTGGTCTCAAATCTTGATCCTCCCCCCATCTCAGCCTTGGGCAGCTAGGATTCCAGGCATGAACGACAGTACTCCCCTCCCTCTCAGTATGGCTTGTTTTTGAAGTTAACAGAAAAATCTGAAAACACATTTGAGACATATACCTCTGATTTTAAAACTCTAGAAAATAAAAAATGCTGTCTTTTATCTTTCTTCTGAGTAAAGAATGTCAGTGTGGCTGGTCAGAAACAAGATACATGGAGAAAGCATCAGGAATTAAATCAAAACCCTTCTCAACACAAACTACAGAGCTGAAGGCAAGAGACGGGAGCAGCAGTGTCTGCACACGCTCCTGGCCGACCTGACATCACTGGGGCACAATCTGCCAAGAGTCAGCTTGCCTGGCTTCAGAGTGTGTAATGACCCACCTGAAGGCTTGAGGCATGCAAAGACAAGCACTCAGTGACATACCCACCCTTCACTAGACAAGAACACTAGAGAGACTTGCCAACAGAGCCTGGATGAGAAGCCTGTGCTTTTTAGAAGAGCTAGATGGAGGAATATGTTAGCTTCCTCTCTGCATGGCGGATCACAAGGGTCTGGAAGGAAGGAGCAGAATGTGGGTAGAGCCGGCACCGAAACAGAGTACTTGTACCCTACACACTTCTAGAACACTGGCTTTTGTTGGTGGTGGTTTTTGTTTGTTTGCTTTTTGCCAGGATTAGGGTTTGAACTATGTGGGGTTTGAACTAGTCAAGCGCTCTACCACTTGAGCCACATTCCCAGCCCTTTTTGAATTAGGTGAGGTTTTTGTAGTTTTTTGTTGTTGTTGTTTTGTTTTGTTTTGTTTTTGGTATTGTTTTATGATAGGTTCTCTCACATTTGCCCTGGATATCTTCAGACCACAATCCTCCTATCTCCACCTCTGGAGCAGCTGAGATTACAGGTGTGAAACATCAAACTCAACCCAATTTTGTGTTTTGTTTTGCTTTTTCCCCGAGACAGGTCTTACTAGGTTTTAGATGTTGATATGGAGCTCAGTCTATAGCCAATGATGGCCGTGAGCTTGAGACCCTCCTGTCTCCTAAGTGCTGAGAGTTCAGGCATGGACTACCATAACTGAAATGAAATTAAAAAAAAAAAAAACAGAACACCTTTTGGCTGGGTGCTGATGGCTCATGCCTGTAATTCTAGCTAATTGGGAGGGAGAGATCTGAGGATACCAATTCAAAGCCAGCTAGGGCAGGAAGTTTATGAGACTCTCATCTCCTATTAGCCACCAAAAAACTGGAAGTAGAGCTGTGGCTTAAGTGGTAGAGCACTAGCCTTGAGTATAAAAGCTTAGGGACAGAGCCCAGGCTCTGAGTTCAAGCCCTAGGACTGGCACACAAAAAAAAAAGTTTACACTTGAAACCAAAAAGAACAGCTATTGCTCCAAGATAATTTTATTCTACTGAACTCTACTGTGATTTTTCCGTTTCTCCATTTCTTTTCAGTCATTTTGGTGTCTGTTTCCTGAGACAGGGTCTTTTTCCCTACAGCTAGACTGGCCTGAGACTTACTAGGTAGCTCAGGCTGGCCTTGAACTCTCAACCATACTTCTGGGATCACCGGCATGCCATGCACTACCACACTGGACTTTCAATCATTTCTTGGACACCTCCTCAGAGTGAGGTGTTACTGGGAAAGGCAGATGCAGAGGGGACTCCATCCTGGTACTAGGCTCAAGCACAGGATGAGCTACAAGCACAAACTCCCTACTATACTGGCAGGTTCACGCCAGGAAATTATCTTTGGTGGAAAGAATATACTTGGAAAAGAACACAACAGGCTAATCACACAAGCCAAGTTGGTAAAATATCCAGAACAGAATAAAATGCACGCCCCCCCCCCCACAGACATTCACACTAAGAGCGATGACTTAAGTTTCAAAACTTAAATGCCGGTGTGGTGGGAAGAAGGGGGTGCAAGAGTGGTCAGATGACCAGAGGCCCCGGGAGGAGAGAAGCGGGTGTCGGATTACTCTTCAAAGCGGTCCACCCTTGTCCTAGCCGGCAATACACTAAAACAAAACTAGCTCCCAAAGTGACAAACCTCGGCGCCGCACACGCTGCAGAAAGGCCTTCTTTCTCTGGATAGGAAGCTAACAGAGACCTCAGGCTCCGAGTGGGAGGAAAGGAGGCACGACCCAGTGCACACCGTGGACAAAGGCTTGCGGGAGCCTGAGACTCCTGGAGGGGGGTGAGGGTAGGGGGTGGTGTCCCCTTAGCAAGGGGTCAAGGTGATTGGGCGGGGGGGGGGGAGAGAAGTTGCAGCGACCTCTGGAAAGCAGGAAAGCCGGGCCAAACCTTTCATGCAGCCCCGCACCAAATGTGGAGTCAGGAGAAATCTGAACCGTCCCGCAGGGACCCAGGGGTTCCGCACGCGCCCTCATGAGGGGGGGAGTGTGCCCGGGATTCGGGTGCGGGTGGGGGGCTGAGGCGGGGGGGGGCGCGAGGAGGATTTGGGGAGGGAAGGAGGGCGGGAAAGAGGGGACGGCGGTCAGGAAGGGGGGGATTTAGAGGGCGGAGGTAAATCGTTGGGCGGAGCAGGCTGGCGGGGCCTGGGGACGGTCGGGGCGGAGACGCGCGCGCGGGGCCGGGAACAAAGTTGATGAGGGCGCAAAGTTAGGCAGGAGGCTCCCCGAGGGCGGGATTTCGGGGCTCTGCGACGCGCGATCGGGCGTCCTGCAAGGCGATGGAGGGCTGGAGGGGGAGACCCCAGAGCGTGGAAGTTCGGAGTGGCGACCCGGGGGTGAGGGGGGGGTCACTCCGCTCGCCGGGGTGAGGGGGGCGCAGCAGCTGTACTTACCAGGGTCGGACGGCCGGCGAGGATCGGGCGGCAGCTCCGGCCAGGGCGGGGCCGCCCGGCTCCTCCCTCCCCCCCCCCGCCCCACCCCGCGCCCTCGCGGCCGGCGCCTCCCATTGGCTGCCGCGTCTCAGGTCCGCGTCCGGTTCGGCCAATCAGCGCCGAGCAGCGCCGTTTGGAAACTTTTTTCCGCCGGCCGGGCGGGAGGAGACTCCGGTCGTGGCCCGGAGCTGCTGCGTCCGCCGCTGCGGGCGGCGGCGCCCTGGACCGGGCGGGCCACGCGTCTCCGGAGAATACGCCGTTGGCCTCCTCCTGCCGCCGCTTCCTGTTCGTGAGCTTCTTCCCGACACGGTGTTAAGGACCAGGACCGAGGCTCAGTACCCCCAATCCTTCCCGCTACTTTGTGCCCACAGTAGAAGCTTCAGCACCTCTCTCTTCCTCCGGGACCGAAGCTTGGAGCTCTGCGCGCCCCAGCCAAGTTGGGCACGTTAACTGAAGCCCAAATCGGCACATTTAGATGACACCCACCAGCTAATCTAAAACTACTTGGATCTCAATTTCCCCAAAAGGGTGGAAAAGTAAAAGTTTGCGGAAAATAGGGTTGATATTGGGCAACGGGGGGGAAAAAAAGTGCCATTACTGGGGCTCGAACTCAGGGCCTGGGCGTTATCCTGAGTTATTTCTCAAGGCTGGTGCCCTACCAGCTGAGCTACAGCTCCTCTACCAGCTTTTTGGTGGTTAACTGGAGATAATTCTCATAGAATTCCCTATCTATGCTGGCTTCAAATCGTGATTCTCAGATCTTAGCCTCCTCAGTAGCAGGGTTACAGACGTGAGCCACCAGAGCCCAGCTCTGGTGTACATTAAAACTATTTCTTTTAAACTTCGTTTCCTTGTAGAGCTCAGCTTCTTAACTCCTTCCATCCTAATTTACCAGTTCAAACATTAAACCTAACCGAAGCAGAATTAAACTGAGGAAAAAAAATGAGTTGGGTCAAATGTAGAGTAGCCACTTAACTACTAAAGACATCTTCAAAAAAATAAAGCAAGGGCTGGGAAGGTGGCTCAGTGGTAGAGCGCTTGCCTTGCATGCCTGAGGCCCTGGGTTTGATTCCTCAGCACCACATAAGCAAAAAGAAAAAAGCCAAAAGTGGCACTGTGGCTCAAGTGGTAGAGCGCTAGCCTTGACATAAGAGCTGAGGGACAGCGCCCAGGCCCAGAGTTGAGGCCCCACCACTGGACCCCCCCCCCCAAAAAAGCAAATCTTCACCCTTGTTTCACAAATGAGAAGAGTGTTATTTGGACAAGAGGGGAAAATCCAATACTAAATAGGAAATCAAATTAACAGGCAATTCATATTTAAGAAAATATATCCTAAAAGAAACTTTAACATAGATCAAGAAAAAAAATTACTTTTTGTTTTGGTCAGTTGTGGGGCCTGGATGCTATCCCTGAGCTTTTTCAGGCAAAGCTAGTGCTCTATCACTTTGAGCTACAGCTCTACTTCTGGTTTCCGGTTGGTTAATTACAGATGAGAGTCTCACTGGCTTTCTTGCCTGAACTGGCTAAAACTTAGATCCTCAGATCTCAGCCTCCTGAGTAGATAGGATTACAGCTGTGAGCCACTGGCACCCTGCTCAAAGTATGTTTTAATAGGTAATTATCTCCTACATAAAGCTGATATCCTCTTCTTAGCCTAACACACACACACACTATATATAATATACATATATGAAAAGCTATATTTATATACACACAAGTTTTTGATGGTTCTGTGGGATTTTAACTCAAGGTCTCCTACTTGCTAAGCAGATACTCTACCATTTGAGCAATTCTTCCAGTTCTAGACTAGGCATTTTTGAATTTGAAAGAATGCCAAGTAAAGTCAATCAAAAATGTTTCTGGGAGCAGCACTGTGGTAGAGTGCAAGTGTCTTCAATGAAAGCAGCTCAGGGACAGTGCCCAAGCCCAGAGTTCAAGCCCCAGGACTGGGTGGAGAGGAGATTTCTGCACTTTTCTGTGGTTTAAATGGAAATAAAAATTAAAAATCTGGCATCATCTTCATTTTTTAATAATTTCCTTTTTGGTATTTATTAATATACTATGTTCAGAAATATTCTGCTAGAATAAAAAGGAGGAAAAAAATCTGTTAAGACTAACATTTGTTTTGGTACTTATAAAAACAAAGTGTTGGGGCTGGGAATATGACGTAGTGGTGGGTTTGATTCCTTAGTACCATATAAACAGAAAAAGCTGAAAGTGGTGCTGTGTTCAACTGGTAGAGGGCTAGCCTTGAGCAAAAAAAGCCCAGGGAAGGTGCCCAGGCCCTGAGTTCAAGCCCCAGGACTGGCAAAAAAAAATTTTTTTTAAATAAAAATAAAGTGTTAGCAAGATACCTGGTGGCTCACAACCTGTGATCCTGGCTACTCACTAGGCTGAGAACCAGAGGATCGAGGTTCCAGGTTAGCCCAGGGAAAAGTCCACAAGATTTAATTTCTAAAGTAGCAGGAAAAAGCAGAAAAGCAAAAAAGCAGGTCTGCAGCTGTGGCTCAAGTTGTAGGGCACCAATCAAGCAAGCTGAACCCCAAGTTCAAATCCTGGTGCAGGCAGGAAAAGACTGATTTTCGTTTTTAATTCTCACTTGGAAAACATTACCCCAGGGGGGAGGGGGGAGGCTGGGAAGGGAGGTGAAGGGTAAACAAAGGAGGAGGCTGCAATGCTTGGTAAGAAATGTAGGCATTATCCTGCCCATGTAATTGTAGCCCCTCTGTACAGTATGTTCTCAAATAAAATAATATTAAAAAAAATAAATTCCCAAAAAGTGGAAAAAAAA
This sequence comes from Dipodomys merriami, assembly GCF_024711535.1. NCBI lineage: Eukaryota > Metazoa > Chordata > Mammalia > Rodentia > Heteromyidae > Dipodomys > Dipodomys merriami. The sequence continues at coordinate 2,351,647 of NW_027202693.1, forward strand.
AAACAAAAACATTACCCCACCATAGATACCAAGGCAGGTAGATGATGTATAGTTGCGCTGTGGGTTCTAGAAAATGAGTGGCACCAAGGAATCATTGGCGTGTTTCCTGCCTTCCCCAATCCACACCTACAGGGGTGCCTACCGGGCCAGTTACGCAGATTGCCTAATGAAATCACTACAAACAGGGGAGGCAGGGAGGAAAAAAAAAAAAACTTTTTTTTTTCATCTTCCACTTGTTAATTGCTTTTTGCCAAGTTGATCACTTTCCTGGCAGACTTTAAAAACAACACTTTTAAAGTAATTATTGCACGAGTACATTCTGAGGTTGTGTCTACAGTTGGCCACGACGTTGCGCCTTTTCTCATTTGCAAGAGGAAACAGCACCTAGCCTTCCCAGAGGCCACAGGTTTAGCCTCTTGAGTCCCTGTGGTGCTGCCCGCATGAAAAGTGGCTGTGGTTTTGCAGAACTTTCCTAAACTTACCAAAAGTCTCCTTTGCTGTCCCTGGGAACAGCCAGATCCATTTGGAATGAGTTCTGGACCACTCCTGAAAACTTAAAACGTTTCCTCCCTAAGGTCACCAAAGACCTCTTCAATCGGGGGTGGGGGGGGGGGGGTGGTTGGCAAGATTCAGCTTGGCCTTGGTGCGACTTAATTGGCGCCAGCTGGGCCAACCAACCTTGCTGGGGCAATCAGGAAGGACCTGGCCAACACTCACGGGCACGGGGAGCCGGGCTCAGGCCTGAAACGCTAGCTACTCAGAAGCTTGAGATCTGAGGACCCAGGTTCAAAGCCAGCTCACCCCCCTCCGAACCCTCCCCCCCAAAAAAAAGAAAGCCCAGAAGTGGAGGGAGAGGGAAGGAAGCTCTGAGTTCAAGCCTCCAGGAGAACTTTTAGCCCACAGGCCGTGTTTGATCTCGTTTTTCTCCACCCGCCACTAGGCTGCAGCAGATGAAAGGACTCGGTGGATGTGCGCCCGGCGGGGCGATCACGTGACCGCAGGAGGCCGGAGCGGCCGAGGGCGAGGCCGTCGGGCGCCGGCGCGGCCCCGGCCCCGCGTCGCCGGCCTGAGGCGCCGCCCGGCCGAGCGAACGCCGTCCCGCCGCTTTTCCTTCGGTTCCGCCTCACAAGCTCCCTAATCCTCCGCTCCGACGCTCCACTCGACTCCGCGGGGCAGCAGACCTCTTTAAACTGGGGGTCCCTGCCGACTAAGCCCGGCTGACCCCCCAGGAAAGCCGCTATTTAGGGGTTTATCGGGAGGGGACTGAGCCTGACGAGGCTGCAGGGCCGCGAGGCCCCGCCCCCCCCCGCGGCTCCCAGCATGCCCCGCGCGGGGGGAGGCCGCGGCGGAGGGAGGAGGCGGGGCCGAGGGAGAGAGGGGCGGGGCGAGCCGGAGAGAAGAGCGTCGGTTTTGCGACAGGGGCGGGCGCGGTGCGGAAGCGGAAGTGGAGGGCGCGCTTGGCGGCGGCGGCGGGAGCGGCGGAGTCGGGAATCAAAACAAAGGGCCTGGGGGGGGCGGGGGGAAGGTGGCGGGGTTGGAATGTGAGCGCCGGTGGAGCCCGTGGCCCAGGTGAGTTTCCTGTCAGCTGCGGGACTTGACTTCGGTGGGCCCGCCGCTCTGGGAGCCCCGGGGGGGACGGAGTGTGGTGTGAAGTGGGGGGGGGAGCGGAGGTCCGGCCCCCCCTTCCCATACTTGCAGCTGGCGGGGTGACGGCAGGTGTTGGGTCGGAGGAAGGTCTGACACTCGCCCGGCGAGGCCCCGCGCGGCCCGTGTCCCCCTCAGGACTGTACCCCGCCGTCTCGGTGGCGCTTTTCCCCTTTTTTTTTTTGGGGGGGGGGGGGTGCTCCGCACGCACCTGTTTCCCCCGGTCCCTGTCAGGGCCTCCAGGTGTGAAGAGGAACCTGCCTGGAGGGTTGTGCAAAGTTGGGGAAAAGATAGGGGCGGGCGTCAAAGTGCAAACTCACTTGGAAGATTTGCACCCGACACCCCCACAAGGGTGACCCCAAGCCCCTTCCCCCCCCCATCCTTGTAACTCACGGGCTCGCCATCCGCCTGGAGATTTTTTTTCCCCCCCATTTTGCCGGGCACCTTTCTGCCCGGTGTTTAGCTTTCTAGCTACTTCTGTATCTTTCCAGCTAGTCACCATCTCTTGACATTTACTGAGCAATTCATTCATGTCAAGTATTATTTACAGATATCTGCCAAGCACTTTGCTGGGTACTTGCAACTATGTTGCCTTATTTTCTGCTGTCGTGGAATTTATATTCTTTTTAAAGGAGAGAGAAATAAAGTAACAAGCCAAAGGAGGGGGGGGGGAAGAGGCCAGGATAAGATTGAGTGGTTAATGGCAAGGCTATTTGCTAAGTGTTTTATGTGAACTACTAGATATAATCAAACGGGCAGTTAACTACTATTATCAGACCCAGAAGAGATGAAATCTCAGGTTCAGAGAGTTCCCAAAACTGCCCAGGTAGAAAGGGACAGACATGCAGGCAGTATGATGTCATAGCTGGAGATCTCAGCCAGTATCTAAATTGCTGAAGACAAGAGATAGTGGCAGAAGGGGTACGCCCACTCAAACAGAACCCAAGTTGGCTATCTTTGTTGCATTCTTTGTTCCTGGGAATAGTTGGGAAATATTCATGGTGTTGGCCACTAACAAGTTTTTATTTTTTATTATATTGAGACCATGGTATGGAGCAAAGAGATGGATAAGCCTGTGTGTCCTTTCAACAGTAATTGTGTGATATCAAATTTCTGTTTGTAAAGTAACTCATTTCTCCTATCTGCCACACACAAGTGTTGAGGGGGAAAATGATAGAAATGGAATTCATTGCCCCTTTTTTCATTTGTGCATTCCTGTGCTCAGCACAGGCCAGCTGCATGGTAGCCAGCAAGTTTTGGTTTTGTTTGGTTTCAGTCCTGGGGATTGAACTCAGGGCCTAGGCATTTTTCCTGAACTTTTGTACTCAGCACTAGTGTGTTACCAATTGAGCCACAGCTCTACTTTTGGCTTTTTTAAAATTTTGTTATTTTTTTGGCAGCTAATTAGAGATAAAGAGTCTTACAGACTTTACTGCCTGGGCTGGCTTCAAACTGCCATCCTTAAATCTTACCCTCATGAGTAGCTGGGATTATAGGCTTGAGCCATTGGCACCTTACCACAATCGAGTTTTTCTGGATGGGGAAATGAAAAAGCCTAAATTAAAAAGATACATTTTGTAAATTATTATACTCTGTTTCCTCACTTTCAGGATCTAGCTTTGAAGAGGTTTGAAAAAGCCTGGTGAAAGTGTGTCTTTGGTGACACAAGTTCTTCTGATTTCCTGAGGAGCTTTGTTGGGGGACATCTGGCCTGATTAAATAGTGAAAGCAAATCTCATCGTATCTGGTAGCAGGCTACTTTGTCTCTATCTCAGAATTAGAGAGTCCCCACCATGTAGTAGGCAAATGGTCTGCTTTATCCTGCTATCTGTCTAGCAGGCTTTGCACTGAGCAGGAGATACAGTAGTGAAAATAGCCTGTGGAGTGCCCTTAGATCACTTTTTCCCCCCTTTATAGTGCTATAAGATAAGTTGAGAAAAATTAGTTCTAGGAACTAGAAACTTCCTGTGTGTGTGTGTGTAGGAGCTTTGAACTCAGGTCTTGCACCTGCTAAGTGTGTATGGTGCCACTGAACTATACTTTCATGGTGGAAATAGAACTTTAAAAGCTCTGACTTGTAGGTCAAATAGTAAATATTTTAGGCTTTATGGCCACATCTCTGTTGCAAAGACTTAACTCTGACATTGCAGTTCAAAAGCATCTGTAGCCGGGCGCTGGTGGCTCACGCCTGTAATCCTAGCTACTCAGGAGGCTGAGATCTGAGGATCGCGGTTCAAAGCCAGCCCGGGCAGGAGAGACCGTGAGACTCCTGTCTCCAATAAACCACCAGAAAACCGGAAGTGGCGCTGTAGCTCAAGTGGTAGAGTGCTCGCCTTGAGCTGAAGAGCTGAGGAACAGCGCCCAGGCCCAGAGTTCAAGCCCCACGACCGACAAAAAAAAAATTTAAAAAAAAGCATCTGTAGACAGTTTTAAATGGGTGAGTGTTGTGCTCATGCCTGTACTTCTAGCTACTTAGAAGGCTGAGATCTAAGGATTGAAGTTTGAAACCAGCCCTGGCAGGAAACTCCATGAGGCTCCAGTTCATGCTGGAGGTGGAGCTGTGGCTCAATTAATCACATAATAGTCTTGAATGAAAAAGTTAAGGGATAGATAGCACCTAGGCTTTAATTTCAGGTTCTAGTACCAATACAAGAAGAAAGAAAAGAGTTACAGACTCTGAAATTTGAGCTTTGTGTGTAATTTTTCTTCAGGAATTAAAAAAACACAAGATACATCCTTAGTTTACAACTCATTGTTTAAATACAGGCAGTGAGCTGGCTTCCTGTTTGGTGAAATCAGTTCTCTAAACCTTAGTTATAGCCTAGATGGATGGCTTGTGTAACTGTCTGCCCTCCCTCTGACGTGTAGATGTTAAGTCTCTTGGAAAGAGGTGTTTTGGTTTGGTTTTGGTGGTGTTGGCAATTAAGCTCAGGGCCTTGTGTATGCTAGGCAAGCATTCAACCACTAAGCTACATCCCCAGCCCCTGGAAAGAGCCTCTCATCAGAAGATCTAGCTCAAAGTAATTATTTTCTGTGTGTCCAGGTGAAATGTCTGTTAAATTACTCTCCTAGGAATGGCCACTCTCGGTAAGAACTGGGTGGTGGTTTATGTCTCCTCACTGCGGGCCAGCTGCCTCCTCCTCATGAGTGCGGATTGGTTTGATTGCACTGTTTAAGACTTGTAGGAGTGCTGTTAATGCTGGAGTAAATAGAGTACATCTGTATTGTAGGATTTCCTTCAGGGTCGACTTTCATTATAAATAAACTAAGAGATTGTTTGGCTTGCTCTCTGGCAGAATAAGAGTTCAAAGTCCATAGCCGACATTTACTTTGGCCCTTTCACTACTAGACACACAGCGAGAGCCTGATCTTGGGATTCTTGTACCAAGATAAGATGTTAGCTTCCTGCTTCTCCTCAGCAGACCTTTAGGGAGACATAGCTGAGAGGAATTAAGAAAAACCGTAGAAGCAGACTGCTTGGAGCTGGAGGAGGTTGGCTCTAGCCAAGTGAAGAGAGTTCTTGGGTTTGCAGTATCCAACAGTTGGCTCCTCTTCCGAGCACAGTGGTGTATTTATTTTAAAAAAAGGGGGGGGGGGAGGAGTCATCCAGGTCATTCTTAAGAGCTATGGAACACAAGAAATAGCAGAATATAGACTTTAAAAAACAAAATTGATATAGCTTTTAAGTATAAACAGAACCAAATTTACCCGATTTAGCAGCCTGTAATATATTCTGGCATCCCTTCTTCATCTTTTTTTTTTCTTCCTTTTGTGCCTTTGTGGCTTGAACTCAGTGCCAGGTGCTGTCCTTGCTCAAGTCTAGTGCTCTATTTTGAGCCACAGCACCATTTTCGGTAGTTAGGGACAAGAGTTTCAAAGACTTTGCTACCTGGGCTGGCTTTGAACCCCAGTCCTCAGGTAAACAGCCTCCTGAGTAAGCGAGGTTTACAAACATAAGCCATAAAAACCTGGCTCCATTATTCATTGAAGATTTGACTTGTTGGGAGCCACTGCACTGTACCTATAATTGTAGTTTTATGTTTCACTATAATGTACAATGTGTCCTTATGCAAGGAAATAACATGGGCATCTGACTGTCTTGACAGGGTGGAAGAATGAAAGGAAAGGAAGATGGAAGAATGTTGAAGCGCTCCGTGGGGCTGTATGATGGAAGGAAGGGAAACCGAGGGCCCCTGCAGTAGAGCACTTGGATGGCTTCAACCAGACAATGATGCAAAGCCATGGTTTTGGAAATTCTCTAATTGCTTTTCCCGTCCTGAGCAGACATTTCCACTTAGTCCCCAAACGGTAATTATGTGCAAGGGGATGGCACACTCCACTGCAAATGGAGGAGAGGTCCATTTGGCCTGGGACATGACCTTTCTCCATTGACTCTGTGCCATGTTTCCCTGTCTGTCATGTTTGTGTTGGCCCCTGTAGCAGATGAGAGCTCCTGATCCGAGGGGAACATTGTTTTACCTCCAGTCTACCACTCTGAATAACAGTGCTGTGCTTTGAGTAGTCACTGTTACATTTGAGGGGGAGGACGATTGGTTTTCTTATTGAAGTACCAAATTAGGAAAGATTGATGGACAAGATCTCACTGATAGTCCGTTGTTGTTGAACATTTCTCTTGAGTATTGAAATATGAAATATGTCTGCCTTCATGCTTAGGGTTTTGGGGTTTTTTTGTGGTGGTGGTGGAGCTGGGCACTAGTTCTCACAGATTTGACTTGTGTTCCAATCTTCTCAGAAAGAGTCCATGGAGAACAAGAAAGCTGCTGTGGAATTAAAGGATGTCCCATCTCCCCTTCATGCCGGCTCAAAACTTTTCCCAGCAGTTCCAAGTTCTGATATTCATCCTCTCCAGCAACGGAAAATACAGCTTTCAACCGTCCCCCAAGTAAGCTGCTGTGCTCACTGCCCCAATGAGCCGTCCACTTCGCCAATGTGCCGTGGTGGTGGTGGTGGTGGTGGTAGCTTGATTCATGCAGGCGCACTCTTAGACTCTCACAGCACCAGGACAATCACGTGTCAGGTGGGGTCAGGGTTTGCTTTCCAGTCTGCGTCTTCACTCCAGAATGCCTCAGCCAGGAACCCCTTGGCAGGCATCGGGAGTGACTTTTCCGGCATGTGTCTGGAGAGTAATCTGTCGTCCTGCAAGCACCTGTCCTGTTGTGGGAAGCTTCACTTCCAGCCCTGTCACGGTGCCGTGCACAAGCTGTACCCATGTCCGGCGCTCCAGGGCTGCACCTCCGCTGCCTACTTCCCCTGCTCTGATCTCCCCGGCGGGGCTCCGGGGCTCCTGGAGGAGCCCCTCCCACAGCCCGAGTTGACACCTCACTTGTGCACCAGCTCTTTGCACCTGAACGTGGTTCCTCCCGTGTGTTTAAAGGGCTCACTTTACTGCGAAGACTGTCTCAGCAAGGTTTGTAGCTTTTCCTCTTTTCATGTCTTGTGGGATCTGAGGTTTGAGGAGTGGCTCTCTGAGTGGATTTATCTTGTAAAGTCTTGATGGTGCCCAGGGCTGACGCTACTTTATGTATATGTCTGCCCTCTCCGCCCCCTGCCCCCCCCCCCCCCCCAGCCTATTGGCTGCTGGCCCTTAAAGAAGACACAGGTACATTGAGAGACTGTTTGAAAGCAAGTTGCAGAATAATTACTGGCATAGTGTATGATTTTAGAGCTTCTGGCTCTAAGAAATCCACTTCCAGCTTGTGAAACCCCGTCCCGCAAAGCCTCCATGCTGTTTCATCCATAATTGCTGGGCCCGACTGTGGAATATAGGTAATGCCTCGCTGCCTTTCTGTGATAGCATGGGGAACCTGCAGCGTGGCCTCAGTCACACTTGATCCCCAGGGATGTCACTGCCCCAACATACATGGGGGAAGGGTGTCCACTGGAGCAGATCCACACTGAGCTTGTGAATCTGGGGCCCAGGCATTTCAAGTCTCTTCCTAACATGAGGTAATACAATGGGAGCTAATAGTCTTGAAAAAGATTAATTAGCGGGTGGGAATGCATTTTCAGCTATTGTTTGTAACTTTTGCTTCTAAAGTGATGTATCTGCCTCCTAAAAAAGTTTTTTTTATACAGCCGGCAAGAAATAGTATAATTGATGCTAAAGTCTGGCCGAATATACCACCTCCAAATACCCAAGCAGCACCCCTTGCTATTCCTCTGTGTAACGGCTGTGGAACCCAGGGAACAGGGAAGGAGACCACGTTGTTGTTGGCAGCCAACCTAGGCAAAACTGCTTCAAAATTTGGTAAATGACAGAATGCCATGAAATGTGATTGAGTGTCCGATGTTCAGTGTCCAATGCTAACATTGCACTGAATTACCTTTGAAATAATCCTGGGTGTTTTGTTTTGTGCCAGTAGTGGGGCTTGAACTCATGACCTCTTTCTTTTGCTTAGCTTTTTTTTTTGCTTTAGGATGGTACTCTACCAGTGGAGCCACAATTCTACTTATAGCCTTCTGTTGGTTTCTTGGAGACAAGAGTCTTACAGACTTTCTTGCCCAGGCCTGGCTTCGCATCTTGATCCTCAGATCTCAGCCACCTGAGGATTTCAACTCTTGAGTCACCAGCCCCTGGCTTCCTTATGGTTTTAAAGTGATTTGTGTATTCAAAAGTGTATGAGTCTCACTTTCCATCCATTTTTAGAATTCCAGTAACTCACCTGTAATCCTAGCTATTCAGGAGGCAGAGATCAGGAAGATCACATTTTAAGGCCAGCCAGGCAAAAAAGTTTACAAGACCCCCATCTCAACCATTAATTGGAAGGAATGGTATGTGCCTATTGTTGCCACCTATATGGGAGGCTGAGATTGGGAGGATCACAGTTCCCTGCCAACCTGGGCAAAACAGTTGGTGAAACTCCTGTCTCGACAGAAAAAGCCAGATATAGTATATTCCTTTTCATCTTAGCTATGATGGGAAGTGTAAATAGGATAATTATTGAGGCCAACCTGGGCAAAAAAAAAAAAATCTCAATAATCAAAGACAGGGCACAGAAATAGGCATGACTCATACCTGTAATCCTAACTAAATAACCTAAGATCTGAAAGATAATGGTTCGAAGCCAAGCCTGGCAAGAGAAGTCCACAAGATTCCATCTCTAAAATAACCAGTCAAAAAACATGAGTGGAAGCATGATTCAAGTGGTAGAGTGCCTGCCTAGCAAGAGCCAAACCTTTCGAGTTCAAACCCCAGTACCACCCAAAGAGAAAGGAGACAGAAAGGGGGGGTAGGGGGAGGATGGGAAGGGATGGGAAGGGGAAACAAAGGAGGAGGCTACAATGCTTGATGGGAAATGTACTCATTATCTTGCCCATGTAATTGTAACCCCTCTGTACACTATTTTCACAATTAAAAAAAAAAAAGAGACAGAAAGGAACTTCTTTTATTATAGATCAGTAAGTCATTTGCCCTTTGTGGGGCTGCTGAAGCTGTCTGAAGTGAGAAGCTATAGTCAAATGGAGAGCATATTATGAGAAACCGAGTGCTGGAGGAGATTGAAGGTCAACTGAGATTCCTAAATGTCTAGAAATTTAGAACAACTAAGTAGTGGGCAGTCACGAACAGTGTTTGAAAACCTGAAAGTCTGAGGACGTTTTTACAGTGTAAGATCAGATGTTAATGCGGTATCACAAGTAGTTTAAGGTCAGTAGCAGCAGCTTTCCCACCTGGGTCTTCTCAGGGTCTTCCAGGCCCAGCAGGTAGACAGGTGTGGGCTGAGGACTGAAATCAGGCCCGGGGAGCCGCAGCAGCCAGCTGGTTATGTGGTGTTGGCCAGCATGAGCCTGTTCGTGCTTGGAGACAGATTTCTGAGGGCTACAGGATAATCTCAGGGTTGGGTTGCTTGTTAGGTTGGCCAGGAGGCCCCTGTCCTTCATTTCCACTTCCTTCAGGGATTTGGTTTTTCCCTCACTGAGGAGGATGGGTAATTTCCTGTTACTGTGTTTTAATGTTTCATTACTGTGTTTTAAAGTTTCATTCCATGTAACTTGAAGTCTTTTAACTTTTCTTAAGGTTCACCTGAAGTTGGAATAACTGGGCAAGTGCTAGAAAACTTACCCCCCATTGGAGTGTTTTGGGATATTGAGAACTGCTCTGTTCCCTCTGGCCGATCAGCTACTACTGTTGTCCAGAGAATCCGTGAAAAGTTTTTTAAAGGGCACAGAGAAGCAGAATTCATCTGTGTGTGTGACATCAGCAAAGAAAACAAAGAAGTTATTCAAGAGCTGAATAATTGCCAGGTAAGAAATTGGTTTTTTTTCTTTTTAATTTTTAATCTGCTATGATAACAGCATAATGAGCCTGCAATTGTGCTTAATTTCAAATAAATTAGAAGATTATTCTGTAAGTGCTAGAAAGCATTGACTTTTGTTTGATCTTCCAGTAATGCTTCCTATTTTTTTTGTTTTGTTGGTATAAGAGTTAACCTGTGTGTTGCTTCTGGTAGTTTACATGGCTGTTCTGTGAATCTAAGTCCCCTTTACCTGTGTGTTGTCTATGAATCTAAAGCTTTGGGAAGGGAACTGGCTAATTTAAGATCACGTGGCAGTAAACAAAAGAGATAGCATTTAAACCCAGGTTTCCAGACCCTCACATTTGTGCTATGAAACTGGAACTAGAATTTGACTCTTTTATTGTATGTGTGACAATCCTAGGGCTTGAACTCAGGGTCTGGGTGCTATCCTTCAGCTTTTTTTGCTCAAGGATAGTGCTTTACCACTTGAACCAAAGCTCCACTTCTGACCTTTTTGAAATTCATTGGAGATAAGAGTGTCATGGACTTTCCTGGCTGGGCTGGCTTCAAACCACAATCCCCAGATCTCAGCCTCCTGAGTATCTAGGATTGCAGGCGTGAGCCACCAATGCCCAGCTAGAACTTAACTCTTAAATAAGGAATCATGTTGACATCCCAAAATCCTGTGGTATATTACATGTGGCTGAAGCATCTCTCAAAATAAGCCTGTCTTTGCTTTGGAAATGTGTATGAGCCTGGTTATTTCATCGGAATGAATGCGTTTGGCTACCTCATAGGTTTACTCCTTCCTCCCCCTCCAGATCTCAAGAGCCACAAATGGATAGCATAGACAAATGACATAGAGTACAACCCACACTGTACCTTAATCATACAATTGCTCCCACCATCTCCAAATTGTGGGCAAAAGTGTTAGGGAAATTTAGTGACTTGAAACTTCCTTTTCCCTGCCTATTTTCTGAAAAGCAAATTAGAGGCGAGAGCAGGCACAGTAATGGGTCCACGTAATTCATCTGTAGAATCAGTTTTGAAATTACTAAGATCCAGCTGTAATTGTTTATTCCAACAATAATAGAAGAGTTTCTTTTCTCTAGAATTATCTGGTAGGTGCCAGGTATATTGGTAATCCCAGCACTCAGGAGACTGAGGCAGGAGGGCCTTGAACATAGCAAGACCCCATCTCAAACAGACAAGCAGATATAATTATCCACCCATCTGTGGCCAGAGTGTTCAGCGATATTCTAATTGTGGCTCTTACCATAAATGAATGCAGGTGACCGTTGCTCACATCAATGCTACTGCGAAGAATGCTGCGGATGATAAACTCCGTCAGAGTCTCCGAAGGTTTGCAAATACTCACACTGCTCCTGCCACTGTGGTTCTTGTGTCCAGTAAGTGTGCCGATATCTGATTTCCACTACTCACTGTGGGAATGGTTGTAAAGGCAAGATATATTCCCTAGAGGCTGAAATGCACAGGACATGCTGGTGATTATGATTGAGAATTGTTTACAAAAGGAAAATGGAGTCTTTGAGAATTTTTGTATTTTTTCTTGGGCATGTGATCTTTTTTTTGGCCAGTCCTGGGGCTTGAACTCAGGACCTGAGCACTAGCCCTGAGCTTCTTTTGCTTAAGGCTAGCAATCTATCACTTGACCCACAGCACCACTTCTGGCTTGTTCTTTGTATGTGGTACTGAGGAATCAAACCCAAGGCTTTCATGCATGCTAGGCAAGCAGTCTACCACTGAGCCACCTTCCCAGCCCCATCATGTGAACTCTTGCCAGGCCAAGTTTATGAAAGAGAATTGGATGCTTTATTTTCCTGGGCTGAGTATTACTAACAACAACAAAAAAAAAAAGCGAGATGAGCACTTTCCAGACTTGAGTTTCTCCAGCCTGTTATTTCCCTCTAATGCTAATACTAATTTCCATGGAATTAGTGACTTCTGTCTAGGCGTGTGCTGTCACATCTACCACATGAATGCTGCCAGGAAGTGCGCTCCTGTACCAGAAGAGAGGGAAGCACCTTTGAGTCCCCCCTGACCCTTCCTTTCTTCCCTCTCAGCAGGCTTCGCTGTGGTTGTGTGTCTTGGTTGGGTGTTTCTAATGTGGGGAACGGGGGTGGGCTGTGTCTTCCAGCTGATGTCAACTTCGCACTGGAGCTCAGTGACCTGAGACACAGGCATGGTTTCCACATCATTTTGGTGCATAAGAACCAGGCCTCGGAAGCACTGCTGCACCATGCTAACGAGCTGATCAGATTTGAAGAGTTCATTTCTGACTTGCCTCCCCGGTTGCCACTAAAGATGCCAGTAAGTAGATTCTCACTATCCTTTGCCTGTTTCTAGAGATAAGAGTCTCGAAGCTGAGGGACAGCCATTACCCAAGGCGGGGAAGCCTGTTCCTTGTCCGATGCTGGTTGGCTTCTGATAGGAGGCTTGGGAACCCTTACTTCTGCTCATACACATCTACAGAATGGAGATATGTGGACTGGCCCTTTTCGGTTCTCAAATAATCTCAGAGCATTGGCCCATCACCTGCCCTGTCTCCAGAGCTGGCAGCGGTTTATCTCACTGGGTGAAGAATTGTTGTCTTTGCTCTCAAGTGTTAACAGGTAGAGAACATGATGAAAGTTCACACATCCTTATGTTGGGCATCAAGTAAATTATAATGATACACTCTTAACTTATTGGGTCCATAAGCCCTATCGGCCTCCGAGACTGGATTTCATGGACAGCCTTGTCATGCATAGAGCAGTGAGGTTGTTGTTATGGCTGCATCTGCAGCCTGTTCAAGCCAGGGCCCAGAGGGACAGAACACCTCCTGGAGGAACAGCATTCTCTTAGGCTTGAGTGGGAAAAGCATGTTGAGGCAGTGCTGAGCTGGGCTTATTTTTGGAGTACACGCATAACGCTTGAGTTAGCCATACTCCTGTGCAAGAGGAGCTGTTGTGTGGATGATCCAGGAGAGTGGACAGTTCTGCAGGTTAACTGCAGTCTGACCACTGAGTTACAGGTGCATCTTAGAAATGATTTCATTGGGAAAACATTGAGAAGGGCGGCACAGGAGAGCCTTCTAATTCAGGCTCTCCCTGCTACTCTGATGGCGCCTAGAGGTCTGGAATGTGGCCCAATAGAAAGCACAAGCCGTAGCCAGTTCTCATTGAGGATCTTGGGCCCTGCAGGTCCCCTGAGCCTCTCCCTAACTCACCCTTGTCCATACCCACTAGTTGTAGTCAAGGCTTTTAAACTGCATTTCCTTCTGTGCACTTGTGTTTCATACTCTTTCCTAGCTTTGAAGGCCATTAAATCAATTGTGGTGTAAGCTTTCCCACTTTGCAAGTCCTTACTTTTTGGTCTTCCTATTCTTTTTTTTTTTTTTTTTTTTTTTTGGGTCCGGTCGTGGGGCCTGAACTCTGGGCCTGGGCACTGTCCCTCAGCTCTTCAGCTCAAGGCTAGCGCTCTACCTCTTGAGCCACAGCGCCACTTCCGGCTTTTTTGTTTTTGCTTATGTGGTGCTGAGGAATCGAACCCAGGGCCTCAGGCATGCAAGGCAAGTGCTCTACCACTGAGCCACCTTCCCAGCCCCTGGTCTTCCTATTCTTATTCACCAGTCATAAGTAAAAATACATTTTCTTCTTTTATGTCCTTCAGTCTGTCACTGTAAAAAATTATACCTCCATTGGCTCTGCGTGGGTCTTGAGTCCCAGGTGTAACAGCAGCAGTGAGATTTGGTCAGCACCCCTCACATAAAAGGGAAAGCCTCTGATTAAAAAAAGTAGTGTGTTCTTTGTGAGAACAGCAAAAAGCAGGATGTGGGCATGTGGAAAGGGAAAACTGCAGCCCTGCCCTGCCCTGCCCTGCCCTGCCCATTGTTAACATTGTGGTAATGTCCTTGAGATCTCAGATGGGCAGTTAAAAAGTCATGTCACCTGTGTAATGTTCTGTGGATTTTTCTTAGGGGTCTCTATTACACTGTACATATTAAGCTTTATGACAGTGACATACATAATATATTTTGATCATTTTTATCTCCACATCCTGTGTGTGTGTGTGTGTGTGTGTGTGTGTGTGTGTGTGCGCGCACGCGTGTGCGTGCAAATACTGGGGCTTGAACTCGGAGTTGTAGGCTTTCATTTGGCTTTTCTGCTCAAGCTGGTGTTCTACCACTTGAATCACAGCTACACTTTGGCTTTTTGAGGTGGTCAATTGGAGGTAACGGTCTCTTGGCTTTCTCTGCCCACACTGGCTTTGAAGCACAATTCTTAGATCTCAACTTCCTGAGTAGCTAGGATTACAAATGTCAATCACTGGCACCAGGCATCCTCTCCTCTCCCTCCAGTGTTTGAACTCAGGGCTTCAAGCTTGCTCAGGCTGCTTACTAGGTTAGTGGTCTACTACTTAAACCAGGGCCCAAGCCCGGCTTTTTATTTATTTATTTATTATATTGGAAATGGAGACTTTTCTGCCTAGGCTGGCCTCAAATCATGATCCTCTGGGTCTCAGCCTCTTAAATGTCTAGAATTATAGGCACAGGCCACTGGTACCCAACCATGTTCTCTTTTTTAAACTTAATTCATATAGCTTGGATTTATTTTTGTTAGTGTGTGCATACATGTTTTATATATATTGATGTAAGCACTACATTTAAAAAGCAGAGTGTTAACATACTTTTGTAGCTAGTCTTTCTCATAATTCAGTCATAATTCATGTTTCTCATAATTCGTGTTATTGGCCATTTTGTTTCTACCCAGTTTTCACTATCTCCAGCAATTTGACCGTATCATCTGAGTTTCCAGGCTAATGGTTTGGAGGATAAGTTTTAAGGTGTGATGGTGGGAGTCAGAATTTTTGTTGACAGCATCTATGTTGTCTTCTAGGTAGATGGCATTGAGTTGTACAGTCAAGTGTCTTTTTATTTGTGTGTATGTGTGGTACTCGGGATTAAACTCAGGGCCTCAAACTTGCTAGGCAAGTGCTCTACCACTTGAACCTTCCACCCTTTTTTGCACTATTGTTTTCTAGGTAGGGTCTTGCTTTATGCTCAGTTGCTCTGGGCTGTCATCTTCCCATCATCCCTGTGTCACTGGACATGATAGATGCATGCCTCCGTGCCCAGTCATTGGTTTACATGGCGTCTTGAGAACTTTTATGTCCAAGCTGGCAAATGTCTATTTTTCACATTTGCCTACCTAAGAGTTGCCTGAAGCTAGCCTTCTGATTCATCATTAGTGGGCCTTCGGGTGACACTGTTTCCTCTGCATTAGCAGTGCCACACTCTGCTGTACGTGTATAACCTCCCGGCAAACAAGGATGGTAAGAGCATCAGCAACAGGCTCCGGCGCCTGTCTGACAATTGTGGTGGGAAAGTGCTGAGCATCACAGGCTGCAGCGCCATTCTCCGCTTCATAAACCAAGACAGCGCCGAGCGTGCGCAGAAGCGCATGGAAAATGAAGATGTCTTTGGCAATCGGATCATTGTGTCATTTACCCCAAAACATAGAGAACTCTGTGAAGCAAAGAGTTCGAACACAGTTGCTGATAAAGTGAAGTCTCCCAAAAAGCTTAAGAATCAAAAACTGTGCCTCATCAAAGAAGCAAGTGAACAACCTTCCAGTGCCAAAACCACGCCTGGGAAAGGGTCGCAGGCACACTCTGGATCTGCTACAAAAAACGCCCATGTGAAAAGTTTACAGGTAATTCGGAGACCTCTCACCTTCTGAGACTGACAGCAGGTTTGGGTTCTGATTCCGTGTCTTGAGTGCCTGCTGGCATTTGGTATGTCCTGTTTGCACTTCAGTCTGGGCCAACTGCAATGTCCTGTTCCTTGCATGTTCAACCCATTTTCCTGGTGTCATCTCAGGAGCTGTGCCGCGCAGAGTCCAAGGCGGGCCACCGGAACAGTGAGCACCAGCCCGCTGGGAGGCTGGCCGTTGTGCCCCAACCCACTGCGAAAACCCCAGGAGCGGCAGAACCTCCTCACAGAGGCAGCCACAAGTACGTACCCCACATTACTCTTCCTGTGTATGACAGCTGTGGCTTTCAGGTAATTGCACACATGAGCCCTCTTCTCTTTTCCCTCATGTTAGGAAAGAGAGCCTTAGTGCCCGGAGTGTCAGCAGTTCTCCTGTAGAGAAGAAAGAGAAAGACCAGATGGTCTTTCAAGTGAGCTACCCATCTGCCTTCAGCAAGCTGATTGTGTCAAGGCAAGTCTCTCCTCTTCTTACTTCTCGGTCTTGCGCTTCAGCCTCCTGACCCGAGAGTGGTTACTCAAGAGATAGGCTTGAGAAACAGCTTGCTTGTTTCCGAATAATTGGCAGGGAACAACGTAAATCCCTGCTCACCATTCCCCTTCCTCAGGTTTCCAGAGCTACGTTGAAGGACAGTGCTTCTCACCACTCATTTCTCCTCCACTCTGAACCTTGGTAAACAGAGGTCAGAGGACATCATCACCCTCACGTGGAACAATGCCCAAAGTAGAAAGTTAATTCATCAAGCTCTTTAATTTCTCTCTTTAACTTCAATCCAGTGAGAGCATTTCCTATTAAATAATCTGTTGGTCATTAATAAGGAGTCAACAGACTTTAGACAGTACATCTCAATTAGTAGATTATCAAGGTGGAAAGACATTTCTATATACAGCTTTCAAACAAAGCCTGATAATGAAACCATTGTGTGTGTTTTTGGCAGGAGTATGTCTCCAAACCTTTTAAACAGAGCCTCTCCGCTTGCTTTCAATGTTGCCAACTCCAGCAGCGGAGCCGACTGCCTGGACCCATTTGCAAACGGTGCTGACATCCAGGTCAGCAACATAGACTACCGGCTGTCCCGGAAGGAGCTCCAGCAGCTCATCCAGGAGGCGTTTTCTAGGCATGGCAAGGTACCTTCCACTCTTGCTCCTGCTTCTTTTATCCTTTGGCAGACTAGAGAAATGCATTTGAAGGAGGTGACCACAGCCAGGATGTACATGGCACTGGGCCATGTCCAGCCCATAAGCCATAGCCCTCAGAGCAAGAAAGCTCCCAGTGAGCTGTTCTTAGCAACTTAAATGACACTTTGGGTTTTTTTGGAGGTGGGGAGGAAGAGGGAATACAGAAAAAATAATTGAAAAGGATGCTGACTAATTTTGTTTCTATTCTAATTTGTATGACCACATTCCTAGTTGTAGTTTGCTAGCAGATGCACCTCTCTCACAAACTTGGAGTTTTGTAGGTCTGGAGAAGACCCAGAGACAGGTAGAGCAGGCAGGACCATGCCTCTGAAGGTCATCTCAGCCCTGTCACCTGGGATCTGGTTGGCAGAGAGTCAGACAAGTATCTTCCCACAAACTCTGAACATGATCCTTAGCGGTTCAGTTTCACAATGTCATCATGTTCTCCTTTGCCCTGTTGTAGGTGAAGAGTGTGGAGCTCAGCCCCCATACTGATTATCAGCTCAAGGCCATTGTCCAGATGGAAAATTTGCAAGAAGCAATCTGTGCAGTGAATAGCCTCCACAGGTATAAGATAGGAAGCAAGAAGATCCTGGTCTCACTTGCCACGGGAGCTGCTAATAAATCACTGTCTTTACTGAGGTAAAAAAAAAAACCCACAAAAACCCAAGTCATTTCTTTCAGGAGCTAACATTTGACCCACAAACAGTTTGGGAAATTAAAAAGTAGATTCTGTCCTATGTTACCAGCCCTCTGTGGTGATGGCATCTGGAGCAGGGGCTGTTCAGTTGGCAGCACTAGAGATAAGCCACTGGACCTTTGTGTGAGTCATTAATCAAAGGCAGACACACACAGCTTGAAGAGACAGGCTCTGGGAGTAAAGTAGCATGCCAAATATCCAGGACAGGTTCTAGACATAGTACAATGCCACCACAACAGATTACAAGCTTGGAAACTCTAATTGTCTTCAAGTAGCAGAAGGCGGATTTGTCTCTAAAGACTAGATCTATGAAGCTTGCAAGGGCTCCGATTGAGATCAGTCCTTAGTGTCAAGCAGACACCTAGCCCCTTCAGTCTTACTCATTACCAGCTGAGCCTTGTAACCCTCTGGCTTACTTCCTTACCAGGTTTGATATTTCTTTGGCTCTCTCCATCTCAGAGCTAGTAAAACAGGACTCGTTCCTGAATAATCGAGCAACTTTCCTCTAACTTTGTACTTCACAAAGATTTTAAATTTTGAGTGTTTTTTTCCCTTAGAATAAAAATAATACTCAATATTGAAAATTGAAAAACGTAAATGGGAAAATCATCCTTATTCCTGTGGCTACGAGCTATTAGCACTTAAGAGCTGGTTTTATTTGCTTTGTGTATATTTTTCCCATTGCATTTTTTTGGTATCTTTAAAAAAAGCCACTCAAAAACCTTAGTTGAAACTGTACTGTATTCAGTTATGTGGCTGGTTATGTATATGAGATTTCCAACCCCTTACATCTGCCCTATAAAGCAAGTGGTGGCAGGAGATGTATTTTTCTGTGAGGAGCCCATAGCTTCCTGCTGCACAGGCATGGAAAGTCCTATGATTGAGTCTGATAGGAATCCTTGAGTGTGACATCTTTCATTGGCTTGTCCCCAAAGCCCTTTTTTAAAATGTTTCTAGAGAATAAATTCTCATGTAGCAGAATTTGCGATGTGCCGTGTTAAATTTTCATACTGTAAAGGAAACGGTCTGTCTCTAATTAAATGTTCTCTTACAGTGCAGAAACAATATCCATCCTTCAGGATGCTCCTGCCTGCTGTTTGCCACTTTTTAAATTCACGGATCTCTATGAAAAGAAGTAAGTGAGGTTGGTTGTTCCTATGTCCAGCGGCCCATTTCCATGCATGAGATATGGAAGAAATGGTTGTTATCATTACTCTTTCTTTCTTTCTTTCTTTCTTTCTTTCTTTCTTTCTTTCTTTCTTTCTTTCTTTCTTTCTCTTTCTTTCTTTCTTTCCTTTTCTTTTCTTTTCTTTCTTTTTTTGGAGCCAGTCCTGGGGCTTGAACTTGGGACCTAGGCACTGTCCTTGAGCCTTTGTGCTCAAGGCTAGTACTCTACCACCTGAGCCATGGCTTCACTTCTGGCTTTTTGATGGTTACTTGGAAATATAAGTCTTGTGGACTCTTGGCTCATGGACTTGCCTGCCTGGGGTTGACTTTGAACCACAGTGCTCAAATCTTACTTCTTGAGTAGCTAGGATTACAAGCATGAGCCACCAGTGCCCGGCACTGTGGATTTTTGTTTGTTTCCACACATGTGCGCGCACAAGTTGTACAAGGAGATTTCACTTAGACGTTTCTGTATATCATACAGTATACCTTAGACTCACAGGTCTGTGACACTTCACAGGTGGTAGACAGCTGGCAGATGTCATGGAATGATAGAAATGTAGAGCTGGGTGGGCTTGGCCCTTATCCCCAAGGAGCTTACTGGAAGGAAAGGGAAAACATGTTTTTCTGTAAGTCTTCTGTAAGTCAAAGAAAAGAGACACTGAAAAGGAGGAGCAAGGAGGAGGAGAAGATGCTCTGAGGATGCATAGGAAGGAAAATTAAGAGTGGGACCACTTTTCTCTGAGTGGTAGATAGAGTTGTGGAGATGAGAACTGTCCATCACAAAGACTTTCCTAGCAGCAGGAGTGACTGAGGTGACCTGAGCCAAGAGGGAAGGAGACAAGAGCGGAGTGCTACTCCAGACCCCGCTCTGAGCAGGTGCTGTAGGAAGAGAAAGAAGGAGGTGCCACCCCACTTCCAAGCGCAGTGGAACTGGAGTGTATGACCAGAGCTGTGGGACTGGTGGTCAGCGGTGGGAGGGTACAGGTCGAGGTTTGCCGCTCATGGCTGGAAGACAGTGGGACAGTCCACAAGAAGTAGGAACTGAAGCCTGAATATGAGAAATGAGTACCGGATTTGGATTTTAGACAAATCCCAAAAGTTCTCAGGGCCTTTGGGTAGCTGCCCATTGACAGACCCCTTGGGAGAAAAATCCAAGGTACGTAAAACAGCAACTTGCCTGAAGGGGATGGTGCTGGAACTGAGAGTGTGTCAGGCCTGTGGGGAGGGGAGGGGCCAAGGAAAGTGGGTGTGGTTTGTTTGCCACTGAGGTGGAATTCAAGTCATCCTCCAGAGCCTGGGCCTTTAGGCCTTGCAGCTTCAGACAGGACAGATTCAAATCTGGGGCTTGGTGAGCAGTCAAGAAGGCTGTGGTCTTGCAGCAGCAGAACAGATGAGGGCTGCTGCACAGCTGAAACTTGGGTTCTGAGACTAGACCACGGGGCTTGGGAAATCGAGTACACAGGCATTTTTTTTGGGGGGGGTAGGGGGTGCTGCATTGACAGCAGTTCACAGCAGGTAGTGTACATCTCAGAAACTCAGGTGAGGATCTGGACAGACACTGGCAGATATAGGGGAGACTGCCAAACGCTGTGGCTCTTATGCCAGTTAGACAGCGGTGCAGCGCCACCAGGGAGCACCAAGCATCGCCCACTCCGCAGCACATGAATTTGTGGATAGTAAGATAGTCCAGTTTTATTTTTATTTTTTCCTTTGCAGTGCTCGAGTTTGAACTCAGGGCCTCATGTTCGTTTAGCTGAACACTTATCACCTGAGCCACGCCCCCAGCCCTTTGTTTAACTTTTGTTACTTTTCAAGTTGAGTCTCATGTTTTTGCTCAGGGCCAGCCTCAAGAGAGTGATCCTCCTACCTATGGGCTTTCTGTATATCTTGGGTCATAGGCTTATGCCACCAGGTCCAGTTTATTGATTGAGATGAAGTCTTGCTAACTTTGTTCTCAGGGCTGGCCTAGGACCTCTATTCTTTAATTCTCTGCTTCCTGGATGGCCAATAATAAAAATGTGAGCCACCATGCCTACTGAGCCACTATGCCCAACTTCATTTTACACTTTTGTTGTTGTTCGTCATGGGGCTTAAACTCACGGCCTGTGTGCTGTCCCTGAGCTCTTTTTGATAAAGGCTATTGCTCTTCCACTTTGAGCCACACCTCCATGCCTGATTTTCTGGTGGTTAATTGGAGATAAGAGTCTCACAGACTTTCCTGCCTGGGCTGGTTTTTAACCTCAATCCTCAGATCTCAACCTTCTGAGTAGCTGGGATTACAGGCCTGAGCCACTGGCGCCCAGCTCCTTTTACTTTTTAAGAGAGAAAAGGCATGCTTTTTATTTCAACAAAACAGGTGTTTCTGTGCAACCAAAGAAAAACATCCTAAGTTTATCTTCCTCCTTCCCCCCTTTTGTTTGTAGGTTTGGACACAAGTTGAATGTGTCAGATTTGTATAAGTTAACAGACACAGTTGCAGTCCGGGAACAGGGAAGTGGGCGGCTGGTGTGTCTCTTGCCCAGCAGTCAGGCCCGCCAGAGCCCCCTGGGGTCTTCCCAGTCTCATGATGGCTCCTCCACAAACTGCAGCCCAATTATATTTGAGGAGTTGGAGTATCATGAGCCTGTCTGCAGACGGCATTGCTCGAATAAGGACTTCAGGTATGTCCTCCCGAAGTGCTCCTTTCGTAGGCTGTGTGACATCTGTTCATTACCTGTGAACATGGAAACCCCAGGCAATATCAGTGGCTGCTCTGTTCTCTCTTCTTCAGTGAACATGAATTCGATCCAGACTCCTACAAGATTCCTTTTGTGATTCTGTCTTTGAAAACATTTGCACCCCAAGTTCATAGTCTTCTGCAGACCCATGAGGGCACTGTGCCTTTGTTAAGGTGAGTGCTGTTGTCAGGAAGTCATCTACTCTGGTACGCTGGGCCAGGGGGCAGGCAGGGGGACACTGGGCCTCACATTACCCTCCCTGCAGCCCGAGCCCCTCTGGAATGGGATCCGGCCACTTGGTGTTCAACAGGCGCACTTGCCTGTGTGCTAGATGTCTCCACTGAACACCAGTACAGTGATGTCTTCTCCATGAGAAAGGGAAGCATTACGCATGCCTAATAGAAATCTGCACGGACTGATTGCTCAGCTCAGCTACTTAAGAGACAAGAACTCTCCAAATGTACATTTACTTACTCTCTGGCCACAGTAGTAAGGCATGTTGCCCTTACCACCCCAAAAGGCAAAAGTGGGAGAGAAACTGACCTGGAGCCCTGTCCCCATTACTTAAGCTCCTCTGTTTAGAGCAGTGCCCAGGAATCCTGGCTCCAAGGCCAGTGCCACAGCCTCCCCCTCCAAACCCAGACCCATTTCAGCTGAGGTTACTTCTTAAGGGTTCTGATAACAAGGACCATGTGGCATGTACTTTGCTTTTCCACCAAACCTTAACCATTTGCCCTCTTTAGCTTTGCAGAGTGCTATGCTGCAGAGTTTGGAGACCTAGAAGTAGTGCGGGCGAGCCACGGGGGTGTCCCCTTAGAGCACTTCATCACCTGCATCCCAGGTGTGAACATCACCACTGCCCAGAATGGCATCAAGGTGGTCAAGTGGATTCACAACAAGCCCCCACCCCCCAATGCTGGTAGGTGGTACCGTTTAAAATGGCAATGCATTTGCCAAGTGTGAAAATAACCCTGCTGTCTTTTCTCATCTTCAAAAACTCTTCAAACTATAGAGGGTTTGGCAGAACCAAATCAGTATAAATTATGCAAAACACTTAAAATCCAAATTTCAGTTGTCCATCTCTTTAGCTACCTTGTTTTGTGAGGCTTTTGTTTGATTTACTTTTATTTATTTATTATTTTTTATTTTTTATTTTTTGGGTCCGCCAGTTGTGGGGCCTGAACTCTGGGCCTGGGCGCTGTCCCTCAGCTCTTCACCTCAAGGCTAACACTCTACCACTTGAGCCATAGCACCACTTCTGGCTTTTTTTTTTTTTTCTGCTTATATGGTACTGAGGAATCGAACCCAGGGCCTCATGCATGCAAGGCAAGCACTCTACCACTGAGCCACTTTCTCAGCCCCTGATTTACTTTTAAAAATAATCTCAGAGCCAGGCACTGATAGTTCACAGCTATAAGCCTAGCTACTCAGGAGGCTGAGATCTAAGGTCACAGTTCAAAGCCAGCCTGCTGACTTTATCTCCAATAAACTAAAAAAAAAAGCTGGAAGTGGAACTGTGTGGCTCAAATGGTAGAGCCATTGGATTAGAGATGCGAGCTACTGGTGCCTAGCTGATTGTTTTTGTTTTGTTAATTTGAGACAAGGTATTTGTCACTGTGTAGTCCAGGTTGGTGTTAAACTCATGGTCCCTTCTGCCTCTGCCTCCCTACTGTCGGGATTACTATGACATTGCTTTCCATAGTTTTCTGGGTGATATTTTTCAGCTCCACTGTGGGTTAATTATGGTTAATTGTGTTCTTACAACTTACCTTCCCGATGACCCATTTATATTTTGGCTCTGTGGGAAGTCTCTTCTCTATGTCTGAGCTCACATGGATCTTGGCAATAGTATCGAAACTAAGAAATCCCTGTGTAATCGTCACTTCCGCTGTAAGTCATACTGGGATGAACTATGCTTTACGCTCACACCTTGCCTTGGGGAATTTCATGGAAGTGGCTTGGCAGTAAACGATGTGGTTCTCTGGTATCTGAGGATAGAGTCTGCGCTGTGAAGTGTTCGGGGTTGAATTTAAACTTGAAACAGCTTCATGGCCTTCCTTTAAGCTGATGGAACCCTACTTCACATTGATGCATGTTCTTTCTCTCCCTAGACCCTTGGCTCCTGCGATCTAAAAGTCCTGTAGGGAACCCACAGCTGATCCAGTTCAGTAGAGAAGTCATTGACTTACTGAAGAACCAGCCATCTTGTGTCATACCCATCAGTAATTTCATCCCGTCTTACCACCACCATTTTGCAAAGCAGTGCCGCGTTTCAGACTATGGCTACTCCAAGCTGATCGAGTTGTTAGAAGCAGTGCCTCACGTGCTGCAGGTAATCAAGGCCAACGGGTTCTTTGTGTAAAGATGGACATTCCTCCCTGACTTTGGCTGCCTCTGTGAAAGAAACAAGCCCGGTACTAACCTGATTCCTAAGAAATCAGCTCTGAGCTACACATCCCATAAACGCTTTTTTCAGAGTATAGGAAACCTACACAAGCTGGCTTCTCAATTTTTCTGGAAGCTACAAGCTTCCAGCTTCCTTACAGAAAGTCCTGAGAGGCCTGTGGAATATTTTCCCTCTCATCTCTGTACGTTCCTTTCTTCTAGCACAGTTCACCCTAGAACTGTTCACTGTCACGCAGGAGTGTCTGTGAATGTCCACATGTTTACACAGTGGTTCCTACGTTGCATCAAGACCTTAGCCATTCATCTCCGTGAACTGAACATTAGTTCCTGGGCTACAGCCAAGCGTTGTATCCTATGAAGCCCTCCCTATTAGCTTTGCCTACAGGCAGTGCTAGAGCAGTTTCCTGCTTGTAAAAGAGGCTTTTACTCTTTTAGAGTAAAAATTAGTCACCCAGACTGCTGATGTACTTTGCTTCTCTGCACTTAGGATTATTTGAAAGCAGGTATGTAGTATGTAGGACTGAAGAAAGTAGCCCCAAGAAATTGGATCTTGTTCTTTCTGACTACTTTTTGTTGATGTATATGTTTGAAATCGCATCCATTATTCTCTGAGGGGAAAGGGAAAGAGATGGGTAATGAGAAAGTGTCTTCTGAAATCTTAGTCAGATGTCTGCTTTGCAGATTCTTGGCATGGGCTCCAAGCGTTTGCTGACCCTCACCCACAGAGCCCAGGTGAAGCGCTTCACTCAGGACTTGCTAAAACTTCTCAAATCCCAGGCCAGCAAGCAAGTTGTCGTGAGAGAATTCTCTCAGGCTTATCACTGGTGAGTTGGAGGGAAGGAGAAAAGCAAGTGTTTTTAAAGCCTTTCTCTTCTCCCCAGTTTTCAGTAGCATGTAACTTCTCTAGTTAGCACTCATTTGGAAAATTGCAGTTGCAGCAGCAGTGCTACTCCTTTATCCTTTCTTCGTTCAAACCTAGGTGTTTCTCCAAGGACTGGGATGTGACAGAATATGGTGTGTGTGAGTTGACTGACATCATAGCAGAGATTCCTGACACGGTCATCTGCTTGTCCCAGCAGGACAATGACACAGTGATTTGTATCCCCAAAAGAGGTGAGTGCCTTATATTCATAGTGGTCATAAAATGGGGTGCTTTCCCCGTCCCGTGCCACAGTTGCTGGAAAGCGCAGCTCCAAAGTTGCTGCTTGGCTGTGCAGAGCTCCTGTGCACTGTGGAGCGTCTTGAAGAGAGCACACTGACATCTCTATAGAGTCCGCTCAGGGGAAACTTTCTACAATGCCACCCCAGCCCATCTGAGGCTGTTTTTTTCCAGGGGAGAATGTTCGCAGAGCTATCACTTGTGTCTGCCATCTCAGCTCTGAGCTCGAGCTCATTGGGAGGAATGCTGGCTTTTTGTTGTTGCATCTTAGTGGTTCCCAGTCTGGGAGATAGGGAAGCCCAGCGACTGTGGCTCTGCTGTCGCTGACCATGGTCCTGAACCTGTGTTCTTCTGCAGCACATGTGGCTCAGGGTCATAGTGAGCCAGAGCTCAAGTCCGAAGTCCATCTTTTTCCAGTTCTCACTTAAAAGTTAATAGAAACAAAAATGAAAACTAAGCTAAGCACTCTCTCCTCTCTCCTTCCCTCCCCTCTGAAACTCATTTAACTGAAGACCACATGCATAAGTCAAATCCTGTAAATGACCAAAGTACAATTCCATGGGAACAACTTCTGGCTTACTTTATTAAGCACACAGATGTAAGGGGAGCAGGGGTGTAGAAGGCAAAGATGGAGTTTTGGGAGCTGACAAAAGACTTCCTACACGGTGGGTAGATGAGGACTGGCTGAGGATTTGTCTCTGTGTTGTTAAGAGCGTACCCAGGACGAAATAGAAAGGACCAAGCAGTTCTCCAAGGATGTTGTGGATCTGCTGCGGCACCAGCCCCACTTCCGCATGCCCTTCAACAAGTTCATCCCCTCCTACCACCACCACTTCGGCCGGCAGTGCAAACTCGCCTACTATGGCTTTACCAAACTACTTGAACTTTTTGAAGCCATACCTGATATTTTACAAGTAAGTGAAGAGATGACAGTCCTGTTTGCACTGTCCTAAACATTACATCTTGTTTATCATTTTCGGGATCTGTTTACCTGGAAAGTAGGGAATTATTTAAGAGTCTGACAGCCTAAAGTAATCCTGCCAGAAAAACTGTTAGGTTTTGGAGTTTTTAAGTACTAATGAAGGTAAATGTGCTGGGTTTTTTTCTTCAATAAAGAATCAGCTCTTCAGCTGGATGTGGTGGTTCATACCTCCAATCCCAGGAAAACTTTTGAGTTCAGCCTGGAAACATTGAGACCCTCCCCAGCCCATCTTTCCTTAAAAGAATTGTGTTCTTAGTGAGTACTGGAGAAAGGATGAGAGAGTTTTATGTCCTGAAATGGGTCTTTTCCTCAGGAGCCCTTATCAGATCCCTTCTGGGGTGTGAGGCTGAGCCCGTGAGGAAGCACAGATGCTTAGCTGCTGGTTTTCTGAGTAGGCCCTGTTTCTTTTCTTTTTTCTTTGATATTGGTGGTGGTGGTGGGGGGGGGTTGGTCAGTCATGGGGCCGGGCGCTGTCCCTGGTTTTGTTTTTCGAGGCAATGTCTCACTGTAACCCCAGCTGACCTTGAACTCTTGAAGCCCTCAAGCAGTCGATCTTCCTCTGCCTCAGCCTCCTGAGTGCTAGGATTGTAGGTGTGTGGTCCACACATGCTGTGTGTGGAATCAGATTTCTACTCTTGATTTTATTAGTATATTTGATGCTTAAAGTGCTTTTAGAGTTCCTGTCTTAGAATACAAATGACATCCTTGACTATCTTTTTTTTTTGGGGGGGGCGGATCCAGTCATTGTGCCTAAACTGGGCCTGGGCACTATCCCTCAGCTCTTCAGCTCAAGGCTAGCGCTCTACCACTTGAGCCACAGCGCCACTTCCGGCTTTTTTCTTTTTGTTTATGTGGTGCTGAGGAATCGAACCCAGGGCCTCATACATGCAAGGCAGGCGCTTTACCACTGAGCCACCTTCCAGCCCAGCCTTGACTATCTTAACCTCTGTGTGTATGAGTATGTGCATGTATGTAAACTTGGAGCTTCTTACTCTCTGCTTGTTCTTTTCCTGGGTGCTTTGCCACTCCAGATCAGCATTCTTACTGGCTTTTTTTTTTTTTTTTGTCAGTCATGGGGCTTGAATTCAGGGCCTGGGTGCTGTCCCTGAGCTTTTTTGCTCAAGGCTAGTGCTCTACCATTTAGAGCCATAGCACCATCTCCCATTTTTTTGGTGGTTAATCGGAGATAAGAATATCATTGCCTTTCCTGCCTGGCCTGGCTTTGAGCCTCGATCCTCAGATCTCAGCCTTCTGAGTAGCTAAGATTACACCCACTGACACCCAGCATTTTGCCAGCTGTTTGGATTTGTATGCTCAGGCCAGCCTGAGGTTCTCAGATCTCAGCCTCCTGAGTAGCTAGGGTTAAAGGTGTGAGCCCTCAGCACCTGGCTATAAGCATTTGTTTAGCAGTACTTTCAAGTTGTGCAGTCAATCTCCATAACCTTTTCATGTTGCCAAACGTCATCTCCATGCCTGTTAAACAACACTAACATACTTTACATCTGCATGCCCTTCACTTTCATGAACAATCATGATTCTCTATGTGTTTTCCAAGGTGTTAGAGTGTGGAGAAGAAAAGATCCTTACTTTGACGGAGGTGGAACGCTTCAAAGCTCTAGCTGCCCAGTTTGTTAAACTCCTGCGGTCCCAGAAAGATAACTGCCTTATGATGACAGACCTTCTTACAGAATATGCCAAAACGTTCGGGTATACGTTTCGTCTCCAAGACTATGATGTCAGTTCAGTTTCGGCTTTGACACAGAAGCTCTGCCATGTGGTCAAGGTAAACAGATTGCGCTTTCACAGACAAGTCCATGGCCTAGTGCTGATCTGCAGTGGGGTGTGCGATGTGCTTTAGCCTGCCTCTGCGTGCACCTTGCGCTGCTGGCTGTTGGTTCACAACCTGCTTGTGTGTCACCAGGACATCATGAGGTACTAGGACGTGGCTTGCCTAGCACTTGGGAGTTGTGATCTCCCTTCTGTGTGTTTATTAATGGCCAGTGTGAACTGAGGCAGGCAGTCCCCTGTTATTCCAGGGTGCATGTACTCACGTGTGTCAGTCTCAGTAGGCTCACCTGAATCCTTCCACACAAACCTTTGTCTCCAGGGCTCATGGAGACGGTAATCACATACCATCTCTCTCCAGATCCCGACTCACTTGGGAGTAGGTTTGGGAGCATGGCGTCACAACTGACTTGAGGGCTGGGAAACTATCAGAGGAGCACTTTCTCTTCTGCCCTGCCCTCTTCCCGCCCACCTGCCTTGAGGTGTACGTAGAGCTGACATCACCAAGGATTAGAAAAAGGCACTGCCAGGGCAAGAGTAGGAAGGGGACACGGGACTGGACAGCATCTCCAGTAGAGAACTGTGGCTGTGTCCTGATGATCAGCTAGGGGTGGCAAGGCCTCACAGGAGTGGAAGAGCAGTCAGGAAGGAGGCTCCTAGTACTGAGGCAGGGACGCAGCAGCAGCAGCAGCAGCAGCAGCCGCCCTTGCCGCAGAGTGGTGGCTCTGAGCCTGCTGGTGGTATCTGGTGTTGCTGGTTGGTATGAGGTGGAGATGGTACTGCTGGGAGGGGCTGAGGATTCCTCGTACGGAAAGGTGAGGAAGGCCCTGGGCCTTCCCATAGCTTTCTGAAGGGAGCCAGTGGGAGAGCAGCAGCGCGAGGCTGGGATGAGGGAGGAAGGGGGATTCTGGGAGGCCGTTTTCCAGTTGGAGAGACTGGAGCATGTTTGAGAGCCACAGAGAAAGACCTGTTGAGAGAGAGATGAGCACGGAGCAAGAGGTAGTGGAAGAAGCGATGGCTCTTAAGGAACTTTTCTGGGCCAGTGGGTGTCATCTGGCCTGCCTCTCCTTGCCATAGGGAGGATTGGGAGAAGGGATGGGTGAGCAAGTAGAGCAGCTTATTCCCATGGTTGCCTGAGATGAAGGCTTCAACAAAACCCCCTCACTTTACTTCAGCTGAAGAGAGAAATTGGAACTATTTCTCTATGGTCTCATCAGACGAGAGTGAAATTGGCAGCATAGGGCAGGCCCTCGGCTAGCTCTCGAGAGCTCTGAAACGTGTGTGTCCTCATTGCCCCAGGTTGCTGACATTGAATCTGGCAAACAGATTCAGCTCATCAACCGGAAGTCTCTGCGGTCCCTCACCGCTCAGCTGCTGGTGTTGTTGATGTCTTGGGAAGGAGCCACCCATCTTTCCGTGGACGAGCTCAGGAGACATTATGAAACCACACAAGGAGCTCCTCTCAACCCCTGTGAATATGGGTTCATGACCCTGACCGAGCTGCTGAAGAGTCTGCCTTACTTGGTTGAGGTACGTGGAACCATCGCATGGAAAGCTGCAAAGCTGGGAGTTTCCAGATGACCCATTGGTAGATCTGGGTGCCAAGAGGAAAGAGACCTTAGAGATGTCACCTTTCAGATGACTCACCTGGGGAGTTTCTAACCTTATTCTCTCTTTTGGACCAGGTTTTTACAAACGAGAAGACAGAAGAGTATGTGAAGCTCACGAGTCTGTATTTGTTTGCGAAGAACGTGCGGTCTCTGCTTCACACATACCACTACCAGCAGATCTGCCTCCACGACTTCGCCGTGGCCTATGCCAAGTATGTTGGGGAGACCCTGCAGCCCAAGACCTACGGCTTCAGCAGCGTGGAAGAGCTCTTGGGAGCCATCCCGCAGGTGGGTGCTGCTCAGCTTCCAGGGAGCCGTGGGGCTGCTCCTGAACAGAGAAACAGGAGGCTGCAAGTGACAAAAGCAGCAGGCATCTTGAACCCATGCTTTGGAAATGTGCTGTTGGCATGAGATACGTTAGTGTTTCTCACTGATTCTGTAAATATTTCATTAACTTCCTGTGTGCCAGGTTTGTTCGGCCCAGGCCCTGCCCTCCAGGAGGTATCGGATGGCATAATGAATGCGCTCATGTTTACATTTGGCCATTGTCCCCAAAGTATCTCATTATGTCTATGCAAATACTTCCAAATGTAAGTCATTTCTGATCCCAGGCACTTCAGGCAAGGGATGAGGAGAGGAAGAACCGCTTGGAGCTGAGCTCGGGGACCGACTGGCAGCCCATGTGGAGGTCACTGGGAGCCGAGGACCATGCCTCTGCCTGCCCCCGCTGGGCCGGCAGACAGCCGTGCCTTCTTAAGTCCCAGATTCCACTTGAGCATTGAGCTCAGTCAGAGGGCCTCCGAGAGTGCTGCTATAGATTGAATTTAGTTCTGAAAGAAATAGTAAATTCTCACCTAAACTTCCTTAATTTATACCAGAGCTGGTGTTGGGAAGGGAGTCTCTGAAACAAAGAATAGTTTCGCCAGGCACTGGTGGTTCATGCCTGTAATCCTTGCTACTCAAGAGAATGAGATCTGAGATCCTGGTTCAGAGCCAGGGCAGGAAAATCTGTGAGATTCCCCAGGACCACGCACACGCATGCACGCGCAGAGTTTCAATCTATGTCTCATGATTTTTCTCAGTGGCTTAGCTCCTAGGGGGCAGGCTTGTGTCAGCTTCTTTCTGTTGTTTTTTTTTTTTTTTAAAGAAGGAGCATAGAAAAGTTTTTCTTGGTATGATTTTAGTTTCTACATGCTAGTATGTGTACGGCAGTCACTTATGCTTCACCACTACCTAACCAGTAGTATGTCTGTGTGCAGGTGGTGTGGATAAAAGGACACGGTCACAAGAGAATTGTAGCGCTAAAAAACGACATGAAGAGTAAGTAAACACCCCAGCCCTCCCCCTGGAACAGCGAGGTTCCCCTCCCGGCTTCTCACAGCACACCCCTTGTCTCTAGGCAGGCTGAGCTCACTCAGCCTCTCCCTTGCCGGTCACGAAAACCAGCAGGCAGACAGCGAGCAAATCCTGGAGATGCCCAAACCACATCCAGTCCCAGAACGGCAGCCCGAAGCAGGTAGCAATGGTACGAGGAGAAACATGGGTTTAAAGTAAAGCTTGGGAAATGGCTTGGGACGTGGGTTGTGTGGAGGAAAGGAGGCTAGTCAGTCATCTCATTACTTAAATGAAGTATTCATACGTTTTTCGAAGCGGTTTTGATGTTTGGCTAACGGCAAGCCTGTGAGCTGTGTACAATGTCATTGCATGGCTACTGGTACAATCTCTAAAAGATACCGACACCCCTGCTGTTAGAGATGCTTGGTAAAATAGTAACTTTAGACTGTTTCAATATTGGCATGGGGGGTAGGTGTCTCCAAATTCAGCAATTAGATTAGCGAGGGATTTAGAGCCCAGGAGCAGAGGGAAGCCTCAAGATGACTGAGAGGAGATGCCCCGGGAGAGGGAACCCTGTGGAGCTGGCTCCGTGGAACTCTGAAGGCAGGCCCAGGACTTCGCTGCGCCAGGGGAGCTAAGGAATTTGATCGTGTAGTAATGGTGATCAGAGATGGGGGGAAAGGAGCTCTTGCTTGAAGTGGGGGTGCCATGGAAGAGTGGACAGAGAGGAAAAAGGGCAAGGCCTGGTCAAGAAGGCTTCGAGGAACCCGCAGAAGTTGGGTTCAGGAATCCGTCTGTACCAGGACTTCCTGTGGCAAGACTTGACAGCAGTGCACTGGCTTCAGAGCACATTGAGTCCCATGGATGTTACATTGGCCCGGTTCTATAGCAGATTAAAACCAGCTCTCTCAAATTGTATAGCAGCTTTCACTTTACAGAAGGACTTTGAATCTGTTGTTATGAGAATGTTAACTTCAGCTGGGCGCTGGTGGCCCGTGCCTGTAATCCTAGCTACTCAAGAGGTTGAGATCTGAGGATCGAGGTTCAAATCCAGCCTGGGCAGGAAAGTCTGTGAGACTCTTATCCCAAATTAACCACCAGAAAACTGGAAGTGGCGCTGTGGCTCAAGTGGTTGAGCTCTAGCCTTGAGCTGAAGAGCTGAGGGACAGTGCCCAGGCCAAGTTCAAGCCCCACAACCGATAAAAGAAAAAAGAATGTTAACTTCACAGGCTCTGTAGTGTATGCCTATAATCTCAGGAGTCAGGAAGATCTCAAATTCAAGGCCAGCTTGAGCAGTTAGCAAGATCCAGTCTCAGAAAAAATACAAACAAAAAGGCTAGAGGTGTGGCCTAAATGGTAGAGCTCCTATGTACAATGCTGGAGACCCTGAGTTAGATCCCCAGCGCTGCTTAAAAATGAAACAAAATGGATATATGAAAACTGTCACTGGCATCTTCTTTTTTTTTTTTTTTTTTTTTGTCGGTCATGGGCCTTGAATTCTGGGCCTGGGCGCTGTCCCTCAGCTCTTCAGCTCAAGGCTAACACTCTTACCACTTGAGCTACAGCGCCACTTCCAGTTTTCTGGTGATTTATTGGAGATCAGAGTTTCACGAACTTTCCTGCCCTGGCTGGCTTTGAACTGTGATCCTTAGATCTCAGCCTCCTGAGTAGCGAGGATGACAGGCGTGAGCCACCGGCGCCCAGCTGTCACTTGCATCTTACATGGCTAAAGCACCTGCTGCCAGCCCTTGCCTTCCACAGCCTTTCCCTGGAGGGTCCAGCTCCCTCTGTCCTGCAGCTAAGGACCTAAGATCCCAGGTGGCATTTGTGAAGGCTGTCAGGGCCAAGGCTCCAGTCTCCTGGAAGCTTCAGCTCACTTGTGTCCTGCCCCAAGGTCCTGTGTTTCCATGATCAGAAAATGACAGCAGAGCCCTTTCCCAGCTGTCCATCGGTGAAGGGCACAAAGCTGTAGGAAACCCCTGGCCTGTGGCGTGTTTGGGCGGGGGGGGGGGGGGGGGGTTGTAAGAACTCAGTCATTCTGCCTACTCCATTCAAGGCTTAGAAAATCCCAGGCGCCAGCTGGACATGCACCCGTGCAGACTGAGGCTGGCCTTCTCTTGCAGCGTCCAGTGAAACGGAGCAGGAGCTTCTCCACCTGGCCAGCAGCTCCCCCGTGGACCTCCTGTGCGCGCCTGTCCCTTCGTGCCTGCCGTCCCCTCAGCTGAGACCAGACCCCGTGGTCCTGCAGCCCGCCGACCTCATTCAGTTTGAGGAGCACCCTCAAGAGCCTTCTGGTGGGTCATGCTCACACTGTTCTACTCCAGATGGCAAGTGCTTGGGGGGACACGGTGGGTAGGAGGGCTGTGGGAGGAGTTGGGGTCCGCCTGCCTTGCCCCCATCCCCAGGAAGGACTCAGCCAAAGCCTGTCTCCGGGCTGGGGGCCCCGGGGTTCTGGAGCTTCTGAAGCTGTGGATTCTGCCCTGTGACCTGAGGACAGGGAACTGGATACCAGTGTCAGCCTGGCGTGAGGTGCCACACAGGCTGAGAGGCAAGGCCATGAGTGACCCCCATCACAGGGCAGTGACAAAAGCATAGCTTGTATCTGTTGGAGCCAGAAAGCTCCCTGGTACTTGGCTAGGCAGTGGTAGAGCTAGGATTTGAACCCAAGGCATCTTGTCCTTGTGCAGTCCCTCCGGCCTGTGAGGAGGTCCGGCTGCCGTGTAGCAGCTGTGTGGTCCCTCTCTAGCCCTGCTTTGCTCAGCAACCCAGGGCTGCTGCGGGGCTCACACATTCTCAGGCTTCCCAGGCTGTTCTGACAGTTCACTGGTGACCGGGGAAGACCTGAGCTGTTGGCCTGGGTAGGGCCTGGGAGGGGCAGGGTTCCAGCTGCCTTCTGGTGGGAGACCTGGCTGTGTGCACGACTCATATCGGTGGCAGGTTGACAGTAAGTAGCTTCTCCCTGGGTGTGGGCTTCTGTGTCTTCAGCGCACATGACTCCTGCCATGTGCATGTGATCCGAGCACTGCCCTCTGCCCTCTAGCTCCACAAGGCCTCTGGGACAGGAGCCCCTGCAGGTGCAGTGCCGGGTGTTTCCCAGGCCCCACATGTCGCTCGGGTGGTGAGCCTGTGGTCCTCAATGGACACTGCTTCAACCCAGTTATCTCGCGGCCCTGGCCTCCGGCCATGCAGAGCTGCCTGGCTCTCAGGCCACTCATGGCTCAGGGAGGTCACCGGGGGCATGGGGTCCATAAGGACCGGACAGATGGACAGAAAATCCAAGTGGGGGTGGGGGGGTGCGGTTTATCAATATCTGACTTGAGTGACACACAATACTGACCATCAGCTATTTTGTTTAATATCTTTTGAGCCAAGTGTTGGTGGCTCACGCCTGCAATCCTAGCTACTCAGGAGGCTGAAATCTGAGGATCATGGTTCAAAACCAGCTGAGGCAGCAAAGTCTGCCAGAAATGGTGCTGTGGCTCAAGTGATAGAGTGCTATCCTTGAGCACAAAAAGGTCCGGGACAGCATTCAAGCCATGAGGTCAAGCCCCAGGACCAGCACCAAAAAAATTTTGTTTTTAATTTTGAAAGAATAGAAGTAGGGAACTAAAAATGAGGATGTCTTAGAACTGAGTGTTTGCTTTTCTGTGTTTATAGAAATTATGATTTTAAACCAAGAAGAAAACATTGAAATCACAGTACCAGTCACGAAGGAAAAACTGCCCTGTGGTCCCAGCTCATTCTGCACCCCAGCAGCTACCCCGGTGCCCCCCGGCTCTTTCTTGGATGCCCCCGAGTCACAGCTAAACAAAGACCCTGTGGAAAGCCCAGCCAAAAAGCAGCCACCCAAAAACAAAGTCAAATTGGCAGCCAACTTCTCCTTAACCCCCGTCACCAAGCTCTAACGCCCAGCTGAAAGTAGAGTTAGGATGGGGAAAGGGTCTGATTCTGCACACACATGGGCTCAAAAGCGACCTTTTCTGTTTGCAGGGGGTGGGGGAGGCCCTCAGCGTGGCCTGCTTCCTCTCCTTCGCGCGCTCGGAGCGCAGCTGCGGCTGGCGTTTCCCTTTTTCTTCTTTTCAATTATTTGAAAGAATTCCGGCATTTCTTAAAGAATCCCTCCACCTATTTTACCAAATCTTTTGTAACTCCGATGGAATGCCGTGGAGTGGTGGCAGAAGAGGGCAGCGAGCCCGTAGCTAGCAGGAGATGGCCTGCAGTGAGCCGCCCCCCCCGCCACGCCCCCCAGCACCAGGGAGCCTGCATCGCATCCTGGCACTCTTCACCTAATGCACCGCGTGGCTCTGAGCAGTCTGTCCCGGGCACAAGGAGTGGGGAGGAGCAGATGTCTTCAGGGAGAGGAAGGTTCCTGGCGTCCTTGCAGCTTTCCACGTGTGTGTGAGTGTCCGTGTGTCCCTTGTTTTTAGTTAACTATGTCTGCAGTCAGTAAGTATGTGGCTTCATCACAGATTCTTTTAAGCATTTCCATCTTGGGGTTCTGTGTAGGAGCTTTCTAGAAAGTGGAGGGTGTTTTAAGCTTCCCTTCTGCACTCAGTTCCAGTGTGCTATGGATCAGGTTAAGGAGAAGGAGGTAGTCTTGGTGTCATAGGTTGAAAGTCAGTGCGTGGATTACAGCACACATAACTGTGTGTGGAGAGGCAATGATAATGGAGAGTCTGATTTTCTAAACTATGCATTGAATGCATAAATCACAAATCAGAGCGGAGCGGTGAGCAGGATCCATACTGTGTCCACTAGGAAGAGACCGGAATGCTATCGATACAAGTTGAAGGCCAAGGTTGAGGAACTTAACCTTGTCGTTGTCATTTTCCAAGCTGGTTTGGGCAGCTGGGAAGCTCTCCGTGCGAAGACGTGCGCGTCTGTCTGTTGGCTCCGCACCTTTTAATAGTGTGTCTGTTTTTACCCCCGTTACTTCTCACCGTTGGAAGCACGTTTGAGTTTGGCGGTGTCTTGCTGTTGGCATGGGGGCACTGCCCTGTGTGGAGTGGCCTTCCTCTCTGGGTGCCTGAGGTGTCCACTCACCCCCGCCGGAGAACCTGGCATTTACAATGGGTTGTATTTGTCGGGCAACGAAGGCAGGGTCCGATCATAAAGCAGAAAGCACCTCTTGGCGCTAGGTCTTCCACTAGTAAGAATGGTTTCTTTGGGGAAAATGTTTGTGTATTTTTGTAATTTCTAGAAAGCCAGGAAATGGACTCTGATCTTGGAGCCAGCATTTTGATAAAATGCCACAAAATAAGGGCTGTAGGGAGATTTTTTTTTTTTTTTTACAAGCTGGGTTTTTGTTCCCCAAATCTTTCCAATGAAGCCGGTGATTCTCAGTTCTCAGCCCGTAGCCCCGATCAAGACGGAAGCCCGTGGGAGCCCACGGCCCGCGTGGCGGCCCTCCCTCAGCCGATCCTGACGAGGGCGGGCCGCGGGCGGCGCTGCAGACCCCGGTGGCGGCAGGAGGCAGGAGGAAGCAGGCCCGCGGGCGAAGGGGGTGAGAGGCGCTTTGAGGCCGTGTGACAGAATCAGTGTGGAGAACGGGCATTGCCTTGCTCGGAGCCTTCCTAAGGTGGGGTTTGCACATCTGGACTTGAGGGTGGTTTGCTAGCGTGGGAATGAGTGTGACCCGTGTGCGCTGGGCGTCCCTGCTGCCCCCGGGGCCGCCCCCCAGGAGCAGGTTCCGGGGCGGCGCAGCAGCCGGCACTGCCTGGCATGGGAGTGTGTCCGTGCCGCTTGCCTGCTGGCATGGTGGGGAGTGTGGGACAGAGCGCAGCCATCAGCTCCTGTTTAAAGTGGGAGCTGGCGGCAGGAGCCGGCGTGGGTGGCCACGCTCCCTGGTAGCCAGGCCGCTCGCTGTCTTTATTTTTTTATCCAGAGGCTTATAATTAAGTGCTAGGCGATGGTGTGTGGCTTTGGGACAGCGGGACGCAGGATCTCGGTGGAAAACTGCACCAGGTTAGACAGAAGTCATCCCCAGCCCCCTCTCCTATCGCGCACTGTTTGTTGTGCATCAGGCTTGTGGGGGGAAAGAGATGTTTTTCTTAACCGTCTCTTTTGTTTGGACACCTTTTTTTTTTTTTTAATTTTGTGGTTCAAGTGCTGTTTTGTGTGTTGGGACCAAACAGTTGTCAATAAACTTCACAAGCAAGCATCCCAGGAGTGCTGTCGTGTCTTCGCGGGGAGGGTCATGAGCCAGCCCCGTGGCCTCTCAGTCTGGGTACCCCCAACTTTGCCCCTCGTATAATGTAAGTGAGGGGGGAGGGGGCAGAGGCCTTGGTGACTTGGCACCCACTCCAGGCAGGTGTTTGCCACGTGGCCCAGGCCCTTGTTCCCCAGCCCTCCTCCAGCCTCTTCCCATGCGTGGGAAACTCGTACCCACCCACCTGGCGTTCCAGGGAAGATCTGCGGAGTCCCAGGCTCTCCCAGCCTTTCCAACAGGCTGCTCTGGGATAGCCTTGTGCAGATTCAGCCAGTGGTAAAAGCCTCCTTCCCTTCCCCCGCATCCACCCCGTGCAAGGATATGGAAGGGTCCAGAAGAGACCAGCAAATTGCCTCTCGGTAAAGTACAATGCTTCCTTCTTGATTCTTGTTTTTTTTATTGGGGGCGGGGGGGACTATAGGTCTTGTTCTTTCACCCAGGCTGACTTTGAACTCCTGATCCTTCTGTCTCTAGATGCCTCCTGCTTACAGGTCTGGACCACTGTGTACAGTGAAGTGTGATTCTTTTCTTTTTTAAGTCTGAAAGCTTCTAAAGCTTTTTGGCAACCCTCTCAAAACTCCTTTCACAGTCTCAAAGTTGTATAGAAAGAGCCGAGCTGCCCCATGCCCCGCAGAGTGGGCTAAGGAGGTGGTCTGGGCGGTTTTCCCATTGCCACCTCCAGCTCCGCCTTCCCTTAGTCTCATGAAGTGTCCTCCCTCAGTGCCTCCTGGACCCCAGACTGGGAGGCCCCTCATCTCCACAGCCTTCGCCAATGGCTCCCACAGCGGGATTTGGAAAACGTGCCCATGGTGCGTTGGTACAGAATGGCGGTGGTGGAAGGGTGAGGCGTCACACTACACTGCTCATTGGTACTCGGTGCCGTCTCCCTCCCCCGAGACCCTGCTGGGCGGAAGCCAGGAGCCCTGGAGCCCTTGTGCTTGACAGGCAAGGGCTCTACCACTCCAGCCATGCCCCCAATAGGGTTCTGGTTTTTGCCAAGGCTGACCTGGACTATGATTCCCCTACTTAATGCTTCCCCAGTAGGTGGGATGACAGGTGTGTACCACCAGCTTTTTATTGGTTGAGGTGGAGTCTTGGGCTGGCCTTGAACCAATATCCTTTGAATCCCAGTCTCCCAAGCGCCTGGGATTATAGGTATGAGCCACCATGTCCAGCTTCGCTTGTGTCTTGTGTATGTGTGTGTATCCTTCAGCTTTTTTTTTTTTTTTTTTTTTTTGCTCAAGGCCATAACTCTACTTTTCCATTTTTTTTTTTTTTTTGGTGGTTTATTCAAAATGAGAGTATCATGGATTTTCTTGCCCGGGCTAGCTGCGAACCTCAATCCAAAGGAAAAACACCAGGAAGTGGTGCTGTGGCTCAAGTGGTGGAGCGCTTGCCTTGAGCTGAAGAGCTCAGGGACGGCGCCCAGGCCCAGAGTTCAAGACCCACAACCGACCCAACCAAAAAACAAAAAATATACCAAACTATCAGGTCTCTAATTGGAGGAATAATGAGTGTTTAAAAAAAAAGCCTTCATACTTTCTTTACTTTTAAAATGATTTTACTATGTACATGAGTTACTTCCATAATCAAGAAAAAAGTAAAAACTTTTAAAATGCTCTGCATGTGGTTTCCATTTTTATTTTTCTCTGAGGAATGGTGACATGTCAGCAACTCTTTAGGCTTAACTACTTGGGCTGGTCATGACACGCACACACACACGCACACAGACACACACAGGTCACACGGCTGTGCCAGGCTGGTGGCAGCAAGTGTACATCAACTTACACAGGTGGGATTGTTAGGCTGGTTCAAATATACCACCGAACGATGGGACCTGTTGGGTCAGGCTGCCTCTCCCCACGTGACATTCTTTCTGGAGGTCTGTGTGTTGGACTGGTTGGGTAAAGAATGTTCTAGGTCCCCTTTCTTGTCTGCCCTGGCCTTGGCCTTGGAGCCTTCAGCTCTCTTCCATCTCATCCAAGCACTGGATCTGCTTTTGTCCAGGCAGCCCACCTCCATACCACGAGATCAGACGCGGCAAGCAAAGGAAGAGTCCAAGAGTGCCATGGGGTACCCCCCTGCCTTGAGCCGCACCCAGACACAGCCCAGGGGGGAAACCTGGGATGTGACTACAACTCCACGCACAAGCTCAGCGCTTACGGACAAGGCCATGGCTCTCCCAGAATGCAGTGCACTGGGATGCACAGACTGAAGAGCCCTCGGGGCACAGTCCCTGGGAAAGGAGGGGAGTAGGGGGACAGAGCCTGCGCCCATTTAGGACCAGCCTGACAGCAGAGCTGGGGGGGGGGGGGAAACGTGTGCAACATGGTGCTAGAT
Source organism: Dipodomys merriami (assembly GCF_024711535.1). Lineage (NCBI taxonomy): Eukaryota > Metazoa > Chordata > Mammalia > Rodentia > Heteromyidae > Dipodomys > Dipodomys merriami. Next base: position 2,390,907 of record NW_027202693.1, read on the forward strand.
TATTGAAAGTCACAACTATACACACCTGGAGAGCCGGCCTCCCTCCCGGTCCATTCGCACATTAGGTTAGATACAGCTAGAGAGGAGTGGAGATACACTGGAGGAAGGACCTTCTCTGGTGACCGGATAAACGCTGAGACAGACTGCTGGGTTGGGCATGCTCTGGGGGTGGGGGGGGCCATGCACGGTGAGGGGCTCCCTATGGTACACTCTGTACAGGCCGGCCAGGCCCGCCCGCCGTGCCCACAGCCTCTGGCCGCGGGCACGCTTGCCCTCAACCCTTTCTGCCTTGGAGAGTTCTTGGGCCCCAGTGAAATGGAGGCCATGATGACAAGAGAGGAGGAGGGGGTCCCCGTGGCCCCAGGGGCAAACCCACACCCCTGCGAGTGGGGGGGGGCAGTTACATGATATTACACTGGGTGGTCCCACAGCAGTCCTTGATGAGTGCCAACCCTGTCTTGGCCACGGTGGGTTTGCTAGGTGGGGGCTCTGCTTTCTTCTCTGCCCGGGAGCCTGCAACAAGGAAAGGGGAGAGGTGAAGTGAGGCGAGAAAACCCTGACCATCCGCAGCCCAACCCCAACCCAGCCTCCGGCCAGTCTTGTGGAGGTGGTGTGGAGAGCTGGTGCGCATTGTTTCGTGGTCCCTGCGGCTCCCACTTCCCTCTGGCTTTCGGTTCCTGGTTCCCGCACTGCTGCTGTGCTTTTTCACAAGCCTAGCATGGGGCCTGGCATTCAAGAAGTGATCAGTGAATGATAAATGGGAAATTTGGTTCAAGTTCCTTCAGTTTAAGGAATCCATCGTACCTTTCGATTCTAGAACATACTTCCATGTTACCTTCCTAGAAATTTGTGCCTCTCCTTCTCTGTGTTCTCTCCTGGAATGCCCTTTGGCATTCTGTCCTCTGCTCCTTTTCCACCTCCTGCTGGTGCTGCCTTGTGGGTGAATTTCCTCGAGTCTGCCTTCCAGTTTATAAATTATGATTTATAAATCGCCAATTTAGAATGTCAGTTTCTAATTTATAAATCACTGTATCTCCATGTTTGTGTATTTACTTACTTTTTTAAAAATTTTATTTTGTGTTGGTACCAGGCCTTGAACTCAGAGGGGTCTTGCACTCTTGATTGGCTTTTTCACTGAATGGCTGGTGCTCTACCACTTGAACTAGGCCTCCAGTTCTAATATTTTGCTGGTTAATTGGAGATGAGTCTCATGGACTTTGCTGGCCACGCTGGCTTTGAACTATGATCTTCAGATCTCAGCTCTCTGCATCACTAGGTTTACAGGTATAAGCCACCAGCACGCAGCTTTAATTTGTTTTTATAATATTTCTTTTCTTCTTAGTGCTGTTGAAGTTCTCACTCAAGATCTTGTGCTTCCTAAGTAAACATTCCACCACCTTAGCCACACTTCAGTACCTATTTTGTTGACTCATATATTCAATATTGACTGACTGATTTAGCAGTTGTGGAGTGAGGATTCAGGGCCTTACGTTTACTGCGTCTCTGTATTTAATCCATTGCGTTTTTAGTTCATTGGCAATCATGTTTTCACGAGGCTAACTTTTTGCAGTTTTATTCATTCTTTTTCCACATCCTCGTATTTCGTTTTTGATTTCTTCTGTCTTTAATATTTCAAACATATTTACGATCTCTTTAAGATAGTCTAAGGTGGGTGCTTGAACGGTCATTCCCTTTGTTATATTTACCAAGTCTGCTCATTGGCTCAATTCTTCATGGGTTGTTTTTGTTTTTGTTTTTAAATTTTAGTGCGATCTCATCTTCATGGGGGTTGTTCTGGCTCATCTTCACGGGAGGCTGGGACCGTCTGATTACCACGTCAACATTCTCATAGATGCTGGGGGCCCCTGGAGAAAGGGTTTGCATTTGTACCACTTCCCAAACATATTTCACACGAAATGCTTCTGCTCTGGGTGTGTCATAACTCTTAACGTCCTGAGAGAGGTACTTCCGGCTCTTGGAGATTTCAGCCCTTATAAGAGGCCAGAGTTCCCCAAATCTCAATGGCCACCGATCACACGCCAAGCCCTGTGATTGCCAGGACCAGCTACATAGATTGGGGGGTTCAGAGCAGAATAAAAAATCAGAGTCTCTATTTCAAGCATTAAAGAATTTCAGTGGGCACCAGGGGCTCATTCCTGTAATCCTAGTGACTCAAGAGGCAGAGATCTGAGGATCACGGTTGAAAGCCAGCCCGGGCAGAAAAGTCCAAGAGACCGTCTCCAATTAATGCCAAAAAAAAAAAAAAAAAAAAAAAGCCAGAAGTAAAGCTGCTCAAGTGGTAGAGTGCTAGCCTTGTGCACAAAAGCTCAGAGTCAGAGTGCCTAAGTGCAAGCCCTAAGGATCAGAAGAAAAAAAGAAAAGAAATGAAAATTTTCAAGGTAGCAATGAACTAAGCATGGAGTCCTTCTCCGATGAGCTGGGGGAAATGGCACGGGCTACAGGCCTGTGAACTTGGCTCCCATGCAGCCAGCCCTGCTCAGGTTTGATCTCTAGGAAGTGTTTGATGCTGGCCCTCTGACTCTAGCAGGCACCTGCTTGAAATCTCCTTTTCCCTTTTATGGGACAGTAGGAAATACGGTAAACTCACTGGCTGGAGATTTGGTTACTTTGTCTAGAGGTTTTAACTTGATTCTCAGGAAATCTGCCATTTCTTTGTCTTCTTCTTGCTCCCTGGAAAGGCAGGGGTGCAGAAGAGAAAAGTACAGTCAGCAAAGAAAAAAAAATAACTAGAAACCAGTGAAGTGAAGCTATCACAGGCCATAAAACCCAAGGATGGGGCTTTTGTGAGGAGTGCTTAGTCCTGTTCTAAAGTAGAGATCTATCAACAACGGGTAAATAAGCCAACCCATCTCTACAGGGACAGTCCAGGGCAGAAGCAGGGACTTTCTAGAACTCAGCTTCCCTGGTGGAAGTTCAGTGAACTGTGTACCTTTCAAGCCACACATCACCTGAGCTCCTCCGATGTGTGTGGCAGGTCTCAGAAAACAAGAGCTGAAGTCACCTCAGCTCTTCAAGGCGGCCAGGAATTAACTAGGTGGGCCCAGCCCAGCTGATGTAGACAAAGCTCATTCCAGGGGCCTTGGAGAGACACTTCCAAGATCACAGGGGAAAACAAGAGGAAGGTGTACTCTGCCAGGAGAGAGCTTTTGGCGGAGATGAAATCATTCAGGAATGGCTGTTCAGAGCTGAACCCAGGCCCTGCCTTCTCTGAGGCCTATAGCTTCACCCCAGCTCCAGGGCCTGGGGCGGTCCCTCTAGGTCAAGGGGGATGGGTGCAAATACATAGGGAAAGAACATCAGAGCCACGAATGTGAAGAATGGAAAGAACAAGGTGGGAAATGGAGAAGGCAGCCAGTCAGCACAGAGGGGTGGAGTCTTTAGAGACCACAGGAGAGGTGTAGCACAGTGGGAAGATGTGGGGCGCTCTGCCACGGGTTCTGTGATGGAACTCCCCACCGGGCACCTCAAAGTAGTGCTCAGCCAAGACACCCAGGCCTTTGCAGGACTTTCTGAATATGAAGCGGATCCTCCGGTCAGAAGGCTAGGATCTGTTTGGTTTCTGTGTCCGGGGAGAGGCTAGGCTTGTCAAGCAGGGCTGAGTCTCAGGTGATGATGGGATTGGAGGACAGGTGGAAGGGTGGACTTAGGCAGCCGACTAGGACCATGCGGCCCACTCACCTTAACCGTTCTACCTCTGCGTCGTCCACCAAGAAATCTCTCTTCTGGACCAGTTTATGGATCTTCTGAATAAGCTCATCCTCTCTCTGCTTCTGTAGCTTGGTCTTTTCTTTTTCTGGGGTGAAGAAAAACATTGTTAAAGACAATTAAAATAATTGAAGCCGGGTGCTGGTGGCTCACGCCTGTCATCCTAGCTACTCAGGAGACTGAGATCTGAGGATCGTGGTTCAAAGCCAGCCAGGGAAGATTCCTCCTTGAGACTCTCTATCTCCAATTAGCCACCAGAAAACCTGAAGTGGAGCTGTGGCTCCAAGTGGTAGAGTGCTTGAGTGAAAAGAAACCTCAGGGACAGCACCCAAGCCGTGAGTTCAAGCCCCACAACCAACAAAAAAGAAAGAAGGAAAAGGAGGGGAGGAAGGGAGGGAAAAGAAAAAACAAAGAATGAGAAAGAGAGAGAAATGGAAACAATGTGGGCAAGAGAGAAAGCGAGCGAGAGAGTTGAGTATCAGGTATGGTAACACATACCTATAATCCTAGTACTTGGGAGGCTGAAGGAGGATTGTAAGGTCCAGTCCAGCCTGGGATACTATAAGTTAAGACTATCTCAAAACAAAACAAAAAGAAATCGTTGGAAGTCTTCTAGACCTGGGGGCTGGGGGGCGGTGGGGGTGAGTGGAGCAGTATAAGCAGAGCAGGTGAGGAGCCTGGAGCAGGTGTTAGCACTGGGTAAAGTCGTTACCTGGGATGGCGACCAAGTTCTGCAGCTCCTGTTTCAAGTCCATGATGTCTTTGCACAGCTGGATGTCATCCATCCTGGGGGGATACAGGACACCACGCAGGTTAAAAGACACAGCACGCACACCCAGCCCCTCCCTGCTTTAAGAACAGAGGCTCAGTGGGAGCAGGCCCGCCCTCGTTAATAAAGGCCAGTGCCTGCTGTGTGGGGCCGCTGGCTGGACTGAGTTTCGCCTGGGTGACTGCAGGAGGACCCTGCCGGATCCGTCTGTGTGAATGTTTCCACTGGAAGTTGCACTTGCCAGCCTCATGAAAGCACCACTGTGGCAGCCAGGAGAGAAGGGGGCCATGACACCATAGCGTCGCCAAACCATCCCTGCAGAGGATTGGATGCGGGATGTCCTGAAGATGACCTCCACATCGACGGGACACACAGAGAGCCCACACCTCCCGCAGAGGTTTCAAATCACCGACACCATACAAACGCTGTGTAAACAGATGTTATAGCCCATCATGCAGGAGAGAATGACACGATGCGAAAGTCTGGACGTGTGCAGTATAGACACAATTGCTGGTCCTGAAGCTTGAACTCAGGCCCTGGCCACTGTCCCTGAGCTTTTTTTTTTTTTTTCTTTTTGCTCAAAATTGGTGTTCTACCACTTGAACCACAGCTCTCCACTTCCAACTTTTTGGTGGTTGACTAGTGTACATGGTCTCTTCTGCCCCAGGCTGGCTTTACATCACTGATCCTCAGATCTCAGCCTCCTGAGTAGCTAGAATGACAGATGCGAGCCATGGTACGCAGCTTACACAAAGTTTGGCTTTTCTTGTCCTCTCCCTCCCTCCTTGCCTCCCCTCCCCCACCCCCACCCCCGAATCTGTGGTCCGTGGTTGGTTTTTAAATTCTGTGGGTGTGGGTGTGGTTTTTTTTTTTTTTTTTTTTTTTGTCGGTCGTGGGGCTTGAACTCTGGGCCTGGGCGCTGTCCCTTAGCTCTTCAGCTCAAGGCGAGCACTCTACCACTTGAGCTACAGCGCCACTTCCGGTTTTCTGGTGGTTTTATTGGAGATAGGAGTCTCACGGTCTCTCCTGCCCGGGCTGGCTTTGAACCGTGATCCTCAGATCTCAGCCTCCTGAGTAGCTAGGATTACAGGCGTGAGCCACCAGCACCCGGCAAAGTACATGAGACTTCTTCTTCTTTTTTTTTTTTTTTTTTTTTTTTTTTTCCGGTCGTGGGGCATGAACTCTGGGCCGGGGTGCTATCCCTCAGCTCTTCAGCTCAAGGCTAGCGCTCTAGCACTTGAGCCACAGCGCCACTTCTGGCTTTTTTCTTTTTGCTTATGTGGTGCTGAGGAATCGAACCCAGGGCCTTGAGCATGCAAGGCAAGCGCTCTACCACTGAGCCACCTTCCCAGCCCGTGGGTGTGGTTTTTAAATCCTGGGACATGGAAGGCGGGCTGTGCTTCAGGGCCTCTGAGGAGGAGATGGCGTGTGTCCTTTTGGTGATCCATCCTATTCTGCTTCTGAAAATGATCTGGGGAAGCCAAAGGGGAGCATTAAAATTCTCCTTTTCCCAGGGTGGTGACAGGTAACAGGGCTACGCTGGTCCACACTGCTAGCGAGAGCAAGCCCATGAGATTCAGCCCTGCCATGTAAAGTGCACCTGTGTACTTCACCTGTCTCTTCCCCTCTCCCCCCCCCCCCCCCCCACATACACACTCTTCAGCATCTCCATCCGCAGCCTGGTTGGCTGGCTTCTTTGTGGGTGGGGCCTCTGCCCGTGGCAGCTCCACCCTCCTCCCAGCTTTCCAGCTAGAGGCAGGAACTTCTGGCTTCAACCTATAATCTCTCGCTGCCAGAGACACGCCAGTCATTAATCAAGCTCTGCCCTGGAACATCCTAGCAGGTGGCAGCTGCTACGAACGAGCCAGGCTTGCCCAGAGGGGCTCAGACTGTTCCTGTGGGTTTCTTTAGCAATCGTTCAACTGGAGACCTTCCAGAATCCTCCACAAGTAACTCAGAGATTGAGCTCCATTCGTGGTCCCTTGGTCTCCGAGGACAATAGGAGTTATATTCGGTTGTTGCATCAGCGTGGATTGTGTGTGGGGGGTGTCGAGTGGGTAGATTCCAGGCAGGCTGATAAATCCTGTAGGGCTCAGACAGTGACCCTGGCCAAAAATAAGCCCTGCTCAAGTTCAGAAATGTTGGGTTCCAACTCAAAGCCTTTCTTGATAATTATGGGAGGATGAGAGAGGAAAAGCAAGGATACAAGTCTGGGATGTGGAGAAGAGGAGGAAGGGATGTCTAAGCTTGGGGATGGAACACTGGTTTGGGGTATGTAGGTCCCCAGCTCAAGTCAGATGACCTTAGGCAGGTCATTTGTCTCTCTGGACCTCTGTGGCCTCCTGCATGAAAAGTGGGGGTTCACTGACTCCCACCCCCCCAAAGACCTCCCTCTGCCAGCAGAAAGGCCATAACCTGCTTCTACCCACCCAGATGGGAGCGAGTTCTCAGTTCTGTTCTTCATATTGACTGGCTGCCGTCTAGTTCTAAGCTACATTTGTGTGTGTGTGTGTGTGTGTGTGTGTGTGTGTGTGTGTGTGTGTGTGTGTGTGTGTGTGTGTGTGTGTGTGGTGCTGGGGGTTGAACTCAGGACCTTATGCTTACAAAACAAGACAACTCTACCCCTGAGCTACATCTCTGGCCATTTTCTGGGCTGTCAGTGACTTCCATAAGTGCCTTCCAGGCTTGGCTTGGGTGCTATCACAGCTGAAAAGGAACCAAGGGTATTTTCACTTAAGTCACACCTAGAGCTAACCCTAATGGCACAGAATGAGCCGCCTTTCTCCTGCTAAGGTGAAGGAATAGATGCATTTGCTCAGCTTTTGCTGACTTTCTGAGCTCACAGGCAGGTGCAGTAAGCTGAGACGTCTCCAGGAGCCCCTGGACGCAGTCATTTCTCAGCATCAAGCTGGAGACCCGGAGGCCGGAAGTGAGCAAGCCAGGAGGCTGGACCCTCTCTGACTCTCATTTATTATCTCTGTGTTCACCTCTATCAGTGTCAATCACGGATGTGGGTCTTGAACTCAGGGCCTGGGCACTGTCCTTGAGCTTTTTTACTCAAAGATAGTGCTCTATCAGACAGGAAATTTCATGAGATTCTTATTTCCAGTTAGCCACCAAAAAAGCCAAAAGTGGAGCTGTGGCTTAAGGGGTGGAGCTCCAGACTTGAGCAAAAAAATCTCAGGGACAGCACCCAGGCCTTGAGTTCAAGCCCCAGGACAGTACCAAAAAAGAAAGAAGAAAGGAAAAAGGAAGGAAGGAAGGAAAGAAAAAGAGAGAGAAAAGAAGCAAGCAAGTGAGCCCAGTTAGGAAAATAATGACCCACTTTTGCAAACTGCATATACATTGAGAAAAGAAAAACCTATTCCAAATATTGCAATGGTTATTTTGAAGGAATATTTAATTCCTTTATTTGTTTTCCTGTATGTTTCATTTCCATTTTTATACTAAGCCTGTATCATGATTTTAGTTTTACTTTTTTTTAATAAAAAAAAAAAAGTGTAGCCAGGCGCTGGTGGCTCACACCTGTCATCTTAGCTACTCAGGAGGCTGAGATCTGAGGATTGCAGTTCAAAGCCAGCCCAGGCAGAAAAGTCCCTGTGAGACTCTGATCTCCAATTAACCACTCAAAAACTGGAAGTAGCACTGTGGCTCAAGGGCTAGATTGCTAACCTTGAGCACAAAGAAGCACCCAGGCCCTGAGTTCAAGACCTACACTGACCCATCCCCCCCCCAAAAAAAAGGCCCAGGGCCTCTTGGATGCCAAGCACACACTGTACCATTGAGTTACAGCTCTAGTTTTTATCTGGGTTTTTACTTATTTATTTATTTAGTCTTTTCTGGTACTTTACTGGGGTTCGAACCTAGGATGTTGTACTTAGTAGGCAAGCGCTTTGTCACTGAGCTGCATTCCAGCCCTTTATTTTATCTTATGTTTTGAGACCGAGTTTCACTGTGTAGCCAAGTCTGGCCTTGAACTCACGATCCTCTTGTCTCCATCTCCTAAGTGCTGGGATAATAGGCAGGTGCCATCATACTGGGCCTCTCTGGATGATTTTTAATGACCTACTCTTCTTTCTCTGAGGTCCAGCATGGCCAGTCTTGGGGGGGGGCCAAGGCCCCAGCCGCTGCCCCTCTGCACCATGTCATCTGAGCCTCATCTCTAGTTATCAAGCCTGGAGTTCAGCGACACCATTCTCCAAGTCATTGCCCAACTCCTCCCCCCAAATCAGAGCACTCTTGTCTCCTGTTACTTCCTTGAACCCAGCCCAGGACCTCCTTCTGGAAGCTTCCTGGTGCTCCCAGGCTACCTCAGTACCCCTCTAACGACTACCTCACCATTTGGCTCTCTCCCTAAGCAGACTGAGCCCCCACCTCCACCCCTGTTAAGGGACCGTGGCTTGTCTGTGGTGATGACCGCCCCTGGTGGTCAGTCTGTGCGGGTGGGGGCAGACAGGCAGGTGGGCGGGGGATGCAGAGTCCCGGGTTTCCTGGAAACAAGGCCTAGAGACCCCAAGTGCAGGTGGAAAATTTTCAGATCTCATGAGAGACACTCCAAGGGGACAATAGCATCATCAAAGCAGTGAGTCACCCACGGAGAAATCCAATTAGACATCCTGCTTAGCATTCTCCCATCCACACTGCTGCTATTCTGAGCTGCTTCTGTGTGTTCAATTGACTGTCACCTGCCTAGTGCCCAGGCTGGGCCCTTCACTTCTGCTGATACCAGCAACAGCTAATCAACAGTGCCCAGGCTGGCCTGTGGCTTCTTTGATACCAGCAAGAGCGAATACTCAGTGGGCAACTTCTTGCCACGCTGAAACTGGTCCCCACACCTTCTTGTGCAATCCTCAGTCTATACAGCAGGTATTTTGCCTACTGTCTCTGCCTCCTGCGTGCTGGGATTATAGGCATAGGCCACCATGCCCAGCCCTATACAGCTTGCTCCCAATAGATACAGCCGACATAAATGTGTGCTTGCCAGTAAATAGCCAGTAGCTATTCTAGATGAATGACTACGTGAAATATGGCTGGCGCCACTAAGAGATTGCATTTGGAAGTTTTATTTTCATTCTTTGCAATGGCAGTAGACCGCTGGCTGAGAGCAGTCCTAGAGGTCTTTCCAGAAGTAAAGGTGCAGGTTCTAAAATAAGCTTGCTCTTCTTTACTAGGGGTCGATGCCCTGGGATTTGGGTGGGCTTGAACTGTTGTCCCCCATTGCTCACAGGTTGAAGTTGTGAGCCCCTTTTGGAGGCGCTGGTAGCTCATGCCTGTAATCCTAGCTACTGAGAAGGCTGAGGTCTGTGGAGGGTGGTTCGAAGCCAGCTCGGGCTGAGAAATTCATGAGATTTTTATCTCTAAGAAACTACCAACAAAGCCAGAAATGGAGCTGTGGCCCAAGTGATAGAATGCTTGCTAGCCTTGAGCAAAAGAAGTTCAGAGACAGCACCCAGGCCCTGAGTTTAAGCCTCACGACCGACAACAACAACAATTAAACAAAAATAGGATCTCATGTTTATTCTTGGGCCAGCCTGGACTGTCATCCTCCTATTTACACTTTCTGTGGAGCTGAAAGGTGTGAAGCACCACATTTAGCTTTTTATTGGTTAAGATGAGGCTTCATGAACTTTATGCCTGAGCTGGCCTGGAAATACAATCTCTGCCTCCCAAGTAGCTGGGATTACAGGCATAAGACACCATGCACACAGCTCTTAAACCTTGTTCTGAGCACAGAAGACAAACCAAGCAGGAGGCTCCTTGCATTCAGAGCCCTAATCTGGAATTGTCTCCCCTCTCTCCTGTCTGTAGCCTCTCCGATCCTTTGCTGTTCCTTCTTCTGCTGCTCCTCAAATCCTTGTCTATTTTGTTCAAGGCAACTTGTGTTTTTTTTAGCTCTTCTGCAGGTAGTGTCACTCGCCTGTGTTGATATGCACCGGGGCTGTGGCAGGTGACCTGTTCTTAGCAGATGCTATTTTTAGCTGGAGTGCAACAGGTTAACGCACACTCCCCCGGTGTGGTTGAGACCTGTCGGGTTGCATAAACACAGGTGGTTTATTTTACTAGGACTTAAAGCTCTTCTTAACAGACTTCAAAATCACTGGCTCAGGAAAGGGAAAAGAAAAATGCAGGTGTCTGGAGAAAATCATCCCTAATGAAGTTTAGGCCCCCTGGCAAACCTGGATCTGATGATTGAGCAGTAGAGCCGTCGGAGAGTGAATTCATCACTCGGCTGCTCTGATTCCCAGTGACTCTGGGGTGAGGGCTGTCTATATGCAGAAAGGAGGAGGGCTGGGCAGAGCTCGGTGGTAGAGTGCTCACCTGGCATGCGTGAGGCCCTAGGTTCCAGCCGCTCCTGCCCCCCAGAAAGCCCACCCATTTTTCATTCACTTGTTTTCCCTTGCTACAGCCTTCTCAGGGAGACCTCATCATCCTCATTGTAAAGATGGGAAGACTGAGACTTTCACTGGGCAAAATCTTTTTTTCTCTGGGACATACAGTTGATAAGAAGTCAAAAGGCTGGGCATGGTGACACATATCTGTAATCTCAGCTACAAGATGGGAGGATTGCAGTTCAACCTGAGCAAAAGCTATCAAGACCCTGTCTCGTGTACTGAGTGCCGGTGTATAAGCCCCACCACTTAGGAGGCTGAAATAGGAGGATCAGAGTTAAAGGTCAGCCCAGGCAAAAGCATGAGACCCTATTTGAAGACAAAGTAAAAGTAAAAACACTGAGACATGGCTCAAATGGTAGTGTGTAGCAACTATGAGGCACTAAGTTCAATCCCCATTGCTACCAAAGAAGAAGAGGAGGAGGAGGGGAGGGAAAAGAAGAACTAGAAGAGAAGGAGGAGAAGGGGGGAGGAGGAAGAGGAAAATGGAAGAGAAGAATAAATGGAAGAAGAGGAGGATGAATGAGGAGGAGGAGGAGAGCAACAACAATTAGATCCAAAACCAGTTGCAATGGAAGCCAAGACCTGGATGGACTTGATAAAAAGCCTGGGTTGTGCAATAATCTGTGATTTTACATTCCTGGTTGAGCGATAGGACGGCTCTGTGCCTCCGTTTCCTCATTGACAGACAAAATGGTTCCGTGTGATAATTATCTCCCTCTAGGGCTTTGGCTCCCCGCTGGCCCCTCTCCACCAGGCTCCCGGGGCCTGACCTTTGCTTCACACCACATGATTCACACTAAAAATCATATTCCTAGAGTTCGGTCCAGGGCTGCGCTCTTGAAATCTGCCCTCCCCGGACGCCTGGCGGCTCTGAATCTGACGGGCTGATTAAAAGCCACAACCGTCCCGAGTGAACGGGGAGAGGAGCGTGCGCGGCCCTTTCATGACGATCCCAGGAGTGGGCAGAAGATGGAGATAAGCGCTCCCTCCCGCTCGGAGGCAGAAGATGCTTCATTATCTGGCACCCAGATCAACAGCAGGAGCCGCTGATCTCAGAGCCGCAGAGAAGCCGGGCTGGGCAGCCAGAGCCTGCGGGAGTTATTAAAAGCTAATGATGTGACTCAGGGCTGGGATGAAGGGTGAGGAAATGAGTTGGAGGTGGCGGGCGGCCTCCGGGAGGGTGCCTGGATGCGATGGGACAGGATGGGAGAGGCGGGAGGCCAGGCATGGGGGGAGGGATGGAGAGGCCAGGAGGAAAAGGAGGCCTCAGGTAGGAGGCTAAAGCAGAGGCTCTGATTTGTTCCAGTAAAGTCCATGGCATCACCCAGCCCCGGGAATGAGCTAGGAACAAGCCATGCAGTGCTCCAAGCATGGTGGCTCACGCCTGTAATCCCGGCTACTCAGAAGGCTGGGATCTGAGGATCGCTGTTCAAAGCCAGGCTGGGTAGTAAAATGTGTGCAACTCTTATCTCCAATGAACCAGCACACACACACACACACACACACACACACACACACACACACACACACACACACACACCAGAAGTGGAGCTGTGGTTCAAGTGGTAGAGCACCACTTGAGCAAAAGAAAAGCTAAAGATCAGCACCAGGGCCTGAGTTCAAGTCACACACACACACACACACACACACACACACAGAGTAATTGCTAAGTGTCTACTTCTCCAGGGCACCTCTCTGTTCTCCCCCCCACACCCCCTCACTTCCCCCCCACGCCTCCTCGTGTCCAAACACTGCCCCTAACACTCACATGAACCTGAGCTCTGACTCCCGGCGGACTAAAACCTCCCGGAGACGCTGGATCTTCGCCATCTCCAGCTCGATCTCCTCCGGCATCATGCTGGTCTCTGCCATAGAGATGACGTCCAGCTGACCTGTATCGCGGCGAGACACGCAGGAGTTAGCACCGGAGACCACGAGGGGGTTCGGTTTCACCAGTTCCTCTAGGGTGTGGTGGTGCACTTCTGGAATTCCGGTTCCCAGGAGGCAGAGGCTGCAGAGTGAGACCCTATCTCAAAGACAGAATTCCTGCAGGACAGGCTGGGTGTGCTCTTCTTGTTCGGGGACAGCCTGGAGGACCATTAGACGTGGCAGGGCCACGCATACCTAGATCTCTTTGCTTGTGAAGCAGCCCTTGAGGGCTAGGAAACACATTTGCCATGGTGCTATGGTTTGAATGGGGTTTGGTCCATCAGAACTCAGGTTGCAGCCTGGCACCGGTGGCTCATACCTGTCATCCTAGCTACTCAGGAGGCTGAGATCTGAGGATTGAGGTTTGAAGCCAGCCAGGGCAGGCAAGTCTGTGAGACTCTTATCTCCAGTGAGCCAACCAAAAACCAGAAGTGGAGCTATGGCCCAAAGCAGTAGAGTGCTAGCCTTGAGCAGAAAGAGCTCAGGGACAGCACCCAGGCTCTGAGTTCAAGCCCCAGGACTTGCACATAAAAATAATAATAAGCAAAAGGACTAGGGTATGGTAGAAGAGTGATTGAGGACTTACCTAGCAACCCCCAGTATTGCAAAAGATAAATAATAAAGTAACAGTAATGATATAATATAAAAATTAAAAATGACAGTCATTAAAAGGACTAATGCTGTTAAAAACCACCAACAACAGATAAATAAGCCACCTTCAGACAGTGCACAGAGGGGCCATTCCCAAGGAGTTCATTATGCATATGCAAATATCCTGAAATTGGGGGGTGGGGAAAGATCTGAGGTCTCAAATGCTTCTGATCTGACACACTCTGAATAAGGGATCTACAATCCAAGTGAAAAGTTTTATATATACAGATAGTACTGTCTCTCTCTCTCACACACACACACACATTCACACACGCATGTGCACACACACACGCATGTGCACACACACACACACACATGCAGAGTTTTTAGTTGTTTTTAAAGACAAAATATGTACCCAAGTACTAGTAGTTCAAGCTACGAACCCATGCACGGCTGCTGACGCGTTTGTGCACATGTGTGTCTGCACATCCGCCGTTAGGGAATAACACGATCTAATGTTGAAGACCTGCAGTCCTCGCCACAAAGCACTCTGCAAATCTCTTCCTCAGCGGCGGGGACAAAGCCTGGCTGGTTTTCTCTTTGTAGCCTGTTACAAATCGTTTCCCCAGCGGTGACCACATTTACTGATTTCCTGCTGTCCACCTCTACCTGCAGCCCTAAGGGGAGTGTCCCCAACGCAGACCCTTCGCACCTGTCTACGAGATCTGTGCAGGCTGCATTTCCACAGTGAATTGCCAGGTCTGTAATGGTGCCGTGTGTGTGTGTGTGTGTGTGTGTGTGTGTGTGTGTGTGTGTGTGTGTGTGTGTATGTGTGTTTGTGCTGATCCTGGGGCTTGAACTCAGGACCTAGGCATTGTCCTTGAGCAAAAAAAAAAAAGCTCTCACAGATTTTGCTGCCCAGGCTGGTTTTGAACCTCAATCCTCAGATCTCAGCCTCCTGAGTAGCTAGCATGACAGGCGTGAGCCACCAGTGCCTGGCTTGTTTTTGTTTTTGTTTTTGTTTTGTAAGCTGCTGACCCTTGAGTCACCTAGCCTCTCAAGGGATTGTCCCATCTGCCACCTGCCTCCCACCCACCAATCAAAAGCATCAAGGCGGAAGGCCTACACGGCCTCCCTTTGGGGACAGCCCAAATGGGACACAGCTTCAAAACAAAAGTAAAATGAGAAAGTCAGGCGCCGGTGGCTCATGCCTGTCCATTTTCAATGGACGCCCAGATGGTGCTAGTATTTTTATTTTTATTTTGTTTTTGTTGATCGTGGGGCTTGAACTCTGGGCCTGGGCGCTGTCCCTCAGCGCCTCAGCTCACAGCGCCACGTCCGGCTTTTTCTGCTTATGTGGTGCTGAGGAATCGAACCCAGGGCCTCATGCATGCAAGGCAAGCGCTCTACCACTGAGCCACCTTCCCAGCCCCAGATTGTGCTATTATTATTCTCTCTCTCTCTGAAGGCTGTGGGCCACATCGCCTGTGTCCTGGGGATGGCTAAATGCACTCCTGGCTGTGGGTCTAACTCTCATATCACGTCGCAGTTCAGATGGGCAACCTGCTGTCGGGGGGGGGGAAGAAGGGGGGAGAAGATGCTCAAAATGGCAACACACAGCATTCATCACACCCCACGAGATGCCATTTCCCTCCCTCCTGGGGGAGGGCGGGGGCGGCTGCCTGGCTCCAGGTGTCACATTCAGCTCCACTTTAAACTGGGACAGAGGTGGCAACATTTCGCTCAGGGATGCTTTCCTGCCCATAGCAAAAGAAAGGAAGTCTCTTGACATTCGATCAGATCCTTCACAACTCCCTAGGCCCACGGGTCAAATCCAGCCTCAAATCCTATGTTGTAAGAGGTCTGTTTGTTTGTTGGGGGGAGGGCAGTGTGGCTTGAACTCAGGGCTTTGAATTTGCTTGTTCATCTGGTGCTCTACCACTTGAGCCATGCCTCCAGCCTGGCTTTTTTGCTGGTTATTTGGGAAATGGAGTCTTCCTGACTTGTCTGCTCCCAATTGGCTTCAAACTGCAATCTCTCGCTCCTCATCCAATCGCTGGGGTTACAGGTGGGAGCCACTGGCATCCAACTCTGTGTGGTTAAACTGTGTTAGCACACAGGTCATGCTTGCCTGTTTGAATTCACATGGTTGCTTTGGCACAACTACACTGCAGAACTGGTGGCTCACAAAGCCTCAAATATTGACTACAGGGGCTCTTACGGAAAAGTCTGCTAACCCTTGTCCTGGGTAGGGAAGATCCTGTGCTTTCTTCCCCCCCCCCCCCCCCCGTCCCCTCCCCGCCCCGCCTCCAGTTTGAAGTTTAAAAAGGCTGAATTTACCTTAGTAACAAGAATAGTTAATATTTACAGAGCATTTGTCCTAAGCCAGGATCTGTGCATGGCCTCATCTAACCCCTAAGACAGGCCTAGAAGGTGAAAAGACTGTGGGCCCATCTCACAGATGACAGACATAAGGAGGAATAGGGGTGAGGTTTAAAATAGGATCTGGGTGCCAGCCTGCTGCTCAGTGGGTCAGCGTGAAGTCCTGGGTTCTATTCCCATCCCTGCAAAAAACCAACAGATAAAGTCAAATGAGATCGGCCCCACTCCAGAACCCTTGTAATCTACCCTGCTGCTGTCAGGATCACCTTGTACTTGCACAGTATCACCACCGCTGTAATGTCGCCATCGTAATAGAGGAAACTGAGTCCAGGCTGAGCATCCCTAATCTAAAAACAGAGAAGGATCTAAAATATGCACGACCCCCCCACCACCCCAAATCAGAAAACCCTTTGGTGCATCCTGTATTCTGAGTCTTCACGTGAAGGTTATGCAAAATAGTCTCCATTCTGCAAACCTTCAAAATCTGGAACACTGCTGGTCCCAAGCATTCCACATAAGGGAGAGTCCAGCTCTACTTTCAGCATTTTGCTGGTTAATTGGAGATAAGAGTCTCAGAGACATTCCTGCCTGGGCTGGCTTCGAACCTTGACCCTCAGCTCTTGGCTTCCTGAGGAGCTAAGATGACAGGTGAGAGCCACCAGCACCTAGCATGCTCTGTCTCCTTTAAGTAGAAACATGGCAACCCAATCAAACTCCAGCCTTTAAACTGCTCATTTCATGTCCCCTCACCCCCCAACCCTGCAAGTATCCACAGGAAGTTCTTCCTGGTATTCACCCCCAGAGACTCTTAAATACCAGGGAACTAGATCTGAGGCCTCTCACCGGGGACTCAATATCGTGATGCATTTCCACAGGCTCCCAGTGGCATGCCAGCTCTGTTGCCATCCATCATCCTGCAGCACAGGAGCTCATGCCAGCCCCGGGCAGGCTACTCAGGGCTGGGCAGAGCCGCTCAGCTTCTCAGCGCTAATGTGTCATGCACAGAAGTCGCTTGCTCTTAATGAGTCGCCATTTCCCATGGAGGTAAGTAAACTGCCTTTAATTCACAAGCTTCTAGATGCTGGATCTCCCAGCCTGCCTTGCAAAGGAGGCTGCTGCTGGCACCTTCCTTTGCAGCGTGACCCCTCACCCAGTGTCCCAGTGTCCCTTCATGTCATACCCTGCAAGGTCACTCTGTAGCTGAGGGTACCTACTTTGCCTCCAGATCCTGGCAAAAG
Source organism: Dipodomys merriami (assembly GCF_024711535.1). NCBI lineage: Eukaryota > Metazoa > Chordata > Mammalia > Rodentia > Heteromyidae > Dipodomys > Dipodomys merriami. The sequence continues at coordinate 2,407,934 of NW_027202693.1, forward strand.
TTGTTATTCTGTACACAACCTGTGCACAGGTGTGTGTGCACACGTGTGCATGCATGCACACACATACAAGTACTGGGGCTTAAACTCAGGCAGAGCCAGGGTACTATCCCTTAGCTTGTCCACCCAAGCCTGGTGCTCTCCAGTTGAGCTACACTTCCATGTCCAGTTTTGTGGGTGGTTACTTGGAGATGAAAATCTCACAGACTTTCCTGCGTGAGCTGGCTTTGAACTTTGATCCTCAGATCTCAGCCTTCTGAGTAGCTGGAATTACAAGTGTGAGCCACCAGTGCCTAGCTTGTACTCCACCACCTCCACCACTACCCCTGCCTCTCCTGCCTCTTTTTTCATCTTCTCTGAGTTTCTGGGGTCTCAGCTTTACTTGATTTGTCTGCCCCCCCCAAGCAATCAGGGGTGTTATAGTTTGGTTTTGTTCTCTAAAGACCCCATGCATTAAAAACATGGTCCCCTGCTCAGGGCTTCTGGGAAGTGGGGTGAGAATTTAAGAGAGGTAGAGTCTAGTGTAGGAGGCCTTCTGGTCACTGGGAGTGTAACCTTGAATGGGGTGATAGAACCCCATCTCTTCTGGTCTCACTTCCCGACCATCAGATGAACCGCTTTGCTCTTCCGCAAGCTCCTACCATGATCTGCTACCCTGCCACAGGCCCAAAGCAATGGCGTCGATGGGCCATGGTTTGTTTGAACTTCTAACAGTCAGCCAAAGGAAACCCGATCTCTTTCTAAGTTGATTTGTCTCTGGCACTCTGTGATGCCTCGTCAGCATCTCCTAAGACACAGGTGCTGGTGGGGAAACACCTGGGTTCAAATCCTGGCTCTGCTTCTTTCCAACTGCTGACCTTGGGCAGATGAGCTGCTCTTGCTAAGCCTAGTGACTGAAGTCTGTACAATCCTGGGTCCAGGCGGCTTCTTTTCTTTGGTCATAGGGCACTTCACACCAGGGCCAGATTGTTCTGGAATGCCCTTTCCAAGGCTGAGAGTAATCACCTAATAATAAGCCTGGTGTCCCAATGGCTCTCCTGGAGCCAGTCCGCTGTGCCCAAGTGGGATTCCAGAAAGGTTTTCTTGGAATAATGGATGTGTTACCTCTGATGTGGGGCCTTGAAGGCCATGACCCGTGAGTCCCGGGAGATTATTCAACTATCTGCCTGTCAGGTCATTTCACTCCGTGTCCCTGACACTTCTGAATGACCTTCCAGGAGTCACCACGCCGCTGCGCTGACACGTCTCCCAACCCCAGCTGGAAAGGGCATGAATTGGTTTCAGAGGCCTTTTGGGGGACCTCATAATATCAGAAATATTGCTAGGAAACCGTGGGGGCTGCAGAATGAAAACCGTGAAGATTGAGGAGCCTGGAATAACAATAACTGTGACCCACTAAAATGGCCTAAGCAACTTAATATTGCTTTTTAGCATTTGATGGTTTATCCTATTATTCACCAATTCCCTTTCGGAAAGCTAGCCCTCCCCTCTCCCCCCTCTCCCTCTCCCCCACTTCCCTGCTCTGCAATTTCAGAAGGATGAATTCAGACCATTAGGAATCTAAGCCGAGCTGTGATTGGTGGTTCTCCTTAACACTCGTAGTCCACGAACCAATCAGAATAAGCAGAGAGGATCCCGGGTCACCCAGAATGGTGAGAGAAGCAGATGGCAGCGTGAGGCGAAAATGCTGAGCGAGTGTGGCTGGGGTGGGGGTGGGGTGGGGATAAATTAGGACGGTCTCCTGTCATCTTTCGGTTAAAAAAAAATCGCTTTGCTTGGAAATCACGAGGCTCGTTTCATCGCTCACACCCTGGGAAGAGGATGGAGCCATCCACTCTATGGGAAATAGGATTTCCATGTTAGACCAGCGTGGAGCCCAGGGAATCGTGGGAGATGTTTCTTTTGGTGAAGGGAAGGGATGACGGTCACACTGAAGGACCCCAAACAACCAGCCTGGGAGCCAGGGAGCCTCCACATTGGCTGCGTGCCCACACCAGAGAGACACGTTCGATGTCTTTGCAGAATGAAAGCCAAGATGGGAAAGGAGAGGGCATCAGGTTGAAGGTCCACCGCGGGCAAAAGGCGAGCCTCAAACAGAGAGGTTAACCCCACAGGCAGAGGTGTGCGGGCTGAAGAGGTGAGGGATGGTCTAGAATCATCTAGGATGCACAGTTTGTTTAGATTTCCTTGGGTTTTTACCCAATGTCCCTTTTCCGTGCCAGGATCCCTTCCAGAGCACCACAGGACATTTAGTCTACCTTCTCCTCTCAGGCTCCTCTTGGCTATTTATAGGCTGACCTTGAGCTGTGATCTTCCTGATCGAGCTATCTCTTAGCTCTGAAAGTCTCTCAGACTTTCCTTGTTCTAGACACTAACCTTCACGGTATTAAAGACCCTACTAAGGTATTTGTTGTTGTTGTTATTGCTGCTGAATTTCCCTTCATTGTGATTTTTAAAAATTTTCCCCCTGATAATTAGTGTTGAGGTTTCCCCCCCGCAAATGTTTTCATCCTCTCAAAATGAATTTGCTGAAGCCAGGTGCTGGTGACTCACACCTGTAATCCTCACAACTCCAGAGGCTGAGATCTGAGGATCATGGTTTGAAGCCAGCCTGGGCAGGAAAAGTCCATAAGACTCTTATCTCCAATGAACTTCCAAAAAGTTGGAACTGGTCTAAGATGGAAGGAAAAAACGGTATGGGCAGTGAACACACAGCCCTGAGCAAGGGGCAGGCTTCATGTTCCAGCACGGAGAGAAAGCCCTGGAATGGAGCAGAATGAGGGACAGAAGGAGGGTTACAAGACAGAAAGATGCAAGGCCTGAGAACAGTGGTGGGAGGTTTGGATTTTAGTTCTAAGATTTCAATCTGAATGCATGCATGTGTGTGTGTGTGTGTGTGTGAGCGCGCGCGTGTGCGTACATGCGTGCGTACAAGTGTATATGCACTGCTGATGATCAAATCCAAAACCTTGCACATACCAGACAAGTGCTCTACCACTGAGCTACTTCCCTAGCCACTGAACCTAGCCAGAGAGTGGCTGAAGGATTGAATGCAAAATAATCCAGGCAAAACGCTTGGTCCAGAGTTTGGGACAGAGCAAAAATGCAAAGCATGAGAATCAATAGGCCCATGCCTGTCATCCTAGCTACTCAGGAGGCTGAGATCTGAGGATCACAGTTCAAAGCCAGACCTCACAGGAAAGTCCATGAGACTTTTATCTCCAATTAGCCACCAAAAGAGCCAAAAGTGATGCTATGGCTCAAGTGGTAGAGCATAAGCCTTGAGCAAAATTAGCTCAGAGTCAGCACCTAGGCCCTGAGTTCGAGCCCCAGGACTGGCACAAAAAAAAATAATTAATTAAATTTTAAAAGGCAGGATCCAAATGATGGGAATTGTGGGCTATATCAGCAATGTGTGATGGGGTCTAAGGGTAGATTGAAAAAGCCAGACTTGTATGGGGGAAAAAAATGAACCATCCACAGTACCCTCGAGTGTGGAAATCTCCAGTATGAATCATAGCAAAGCCACGTCAGAAACAGCTATTTTGAGCCCAGCTAGAAAGTTCGGCTCTTTGCCGAGAGCCGGGAGCCGCTGACCTGGGCTTGAGCTATTCAAGTCACAATTTCCCCTAAACTTCATCCCACTGAGCACCACCAGCATCGGCCGCCTGACTTCCCAGAAGATGATGAATAAATCTTTTATGGCTCTCTGGGGCTTGCCCAGCCTCAAAGGGCGGCTCTAAGAGGAACAGGAACCTGCCAGGGGCGGACAAGCATTTTCTCCACAAAGAGGAGCCCCGGGCAGCAGTCTGCCATTCCCTAGTACACTTCATGCAGTCCATTCAGACTCCAAAATGTCACCAGGCCACATCCACCAGAGTCAGACATTCGCTGACTCTGCTTTCTGTCACATATGTTTTCTGTGCCTATAACATAATGCATGAGGCTAGGCCATTTATGAAGTTGAAAGGTTCAGCTAGCCCCCGTTCTAAGGTATACATCTATAATGCCAGCAGGTAAAGAGTCTGAGGCAGGGGGATCGTGGGTTCAAGGCTGGCCTGAGCTGCATGACAAGACCCTGCCTCAAATAAAAAAAAGAAAGAAAGAAAGAAGGAAGGAAAGATGAAAAGAAGGGCTGATAGTTCTGGATTCTGGGGGAATGAAAGGCATGGCACCAGCTTGCAGTAAGAGCCTTCGTGGCAGATAGAGGCGTGATGAGACAGAGCAAGTCCTGTGCGCATTCAAGTCTCTCCAAGACACTAATTCCACCATGAGGGAGTCGCCCTCCTGACGTCCATGGTGTAGGGACTCCCTAAAAACTCCAACAAGTTGAGTTCTTTTATTTATTTATTTTTGTCGGTCGCGGGGCTTGAACTCTGGGCCTGGGCGCTGTCCCTCAGCTCTTCAGCTCAAGGCAAGCGCTCTGCCCCTTGAGCCACAGCGCCACTTCCGGTTTTCTGGTGGTTTATTGGAGATAAGAGTCTCACGGACTTTCCTGCCTGGGCTGGCTTTGAACCATGATCCTCAGATCTCAGCCTCCTGAGTCACCAGGATGGCAGGCGTGAGCCACCAGCGCCTGGCCAACACATGAATTCTAACGGGCAAATATTCAAACCACAGCGCCTCCCAGACGGCTCTAGAGACTCACGCCTGTTATCCTAGCGACTCAGGAGGCTGAGATCTGAGGATCGAGGTTCAAAGCCAGCCCTGGCTCCAATTAGTCCCCAGAAAAGCCAGAAGCGGAGCTGTGCTTCATGTGGTAGAGCACCAGATCTGAGGAAAAAGGCTGAGGTCCTGAGTTCAAGCCCCAGAACCACCTCAAAAAGAAAGAAGAAAGTGGACTTCGCATTCCCTAATGGTCGTGGGGAAGAACAGACCAGGAGGCGGAGTTCAAATCGCAGCCCAACCGCCATGCTTTATTGGAACCATCAGAGGTTGCGTTCATGGGTTGTGGCTGCTTTGTGTTCAGCCGAGCTGAGGAGTTGGGGCTCCTTTTTGCAAACACAGGGGACCCCAGGATGTGGCTTCCTTCCCCCCGCCAGTGACCTCCTCCTCCTCCAGGTAGCTGACAGTGAGTCAGGCTCCTTTGATGCCCTTGAGTTCCAGCCTGACTCATTCCCACCGCTGCTGCTGCTGCGGTTCCCGCCTCCTTGGCTGCTCAGTTTTTGTTGTTGTTGTTGTTGTTGTTTTAACTTTTTCATTTTAAAAATATTTTTGGGTCGGGCACAGGTGCCTCATGCCTGGAATCCTAGCTACTCAGGAGACTGAGATCTGAGGATCAAGGTTCAAAGCCAGCCATGGCAGGAAAGCCCATAAGACTCTCTCCCCCCCACCCCACCCTGTGCCCGAGTCCTGGGGCTTGAACTCAGAGCCCAGGTGCTGCCCCTGAGCTTCTTTTGCTCAGGGCTAGTGCTCTACCACTTGAGCCACAGCGCCACTTCTGGCTTCTTCTGTTTATGTGGAGCTGAAGAATCGAACCCAGGGCTTCCATGCATGCCAGGCAAGCATTCTACCACTAAGCCACATTCCCAACCCTCCATGAGACTCATATCTCCAATTAACCAACAGTAAACAGGAAGTGGCACTGTGGCTCAAAGTGGTAGAGCAATAGCTTTGAGCAAAAGAAGTTCAGGGACAGGTACCTAGGCCCTGAGTTCAAGCCCCAGGATTGGCATCAAAGACAAACAAACACATAGACTCAGTGGCTTATAAGACCAAGGCAAGTGATGATGTTCCTCAGTCAGCATTCTAGGAGGGGAAAAAGGCAAAGGGAAAGGAAAGGTTGTCTTGTTCTTGTTTTGAGGCTGAGTCTCACTGTGTAGCTCAAGCCAGCCTCCAACACCTGAGCCTCCTCTTTCAACTTCCCCAGGGCTGGATTGCAGGTGTATACCACCATGCTCATTTAAATATCTGAGAAGATATTTAAAGAAACCAGGGCTGAAAACTCCCAAAATTGGATCAAGACAGTGATAGATTCAAGAAGGGAACATCTCAAATAAGACTCATCCAAAGAAATCCACCAGGAACACATTGTTCAAGTCTCAACAAAGAAAAAAAAAATCATGAACAGACGGGGGGGGGGGTAGAAATTGGTGTTCCTTAAAGGGGAATAGGATTTGAATGACGGTAGATTTCTCTTTTGAAACCATGGCAACTTGCAGGAAGTACCTTAACATTTTCCAACTGTATTTTTTTTTTTAAATCTCAAAAAAAGAAAAATCAGGAATCAAGAGAAATAAAGACATCCTCAGGTGGAGAAAAACTCAGAGAATTTGTTGCTAGCAAATCTGTCCCTATGGAATAACTGAGGAGAAAAAAAAATACTCTATACAGAAAGGGAATAGCAAGACGAAGGCTTGGGATTTTGGAAATGAAGGAACAATGCATGAGCCGGGTGCCAGTGGCTCACGTCTGTCATCCTAGCTACTCAGGAGGCTGAGATCTGAGGACCAAGGTTCAAAGCCAACACAGGCAGGAAAAGTCCCTAAGACTCTTATCTCCAATAAACCACTCAAAAAAAAAAAAAAAAAACAGAAGTGGCACTGTGGCTCAAGTGGTAGAGCGCTCGCCTTGAGCTGATGAGCTCAGAGACAGTGCCTAGTCCCAGAGTTCAAGCCCCACATCTGACAAAAAACAAAAACAAAACAAAAAAAATGCGCGAGTGGGTAAAAACAGGAGTCAAGGATGGACTGTCTTTCTTGCAAGTTACTTAAGTCATCTTTGATGCAAAGATAAGTCCTGAAGCAAAACAACCACCACAAAACTGTCCCATTGCCTGATGTGCCACTCTGTGTATTTGGGGAAACAAAAAACAAAAAACTTAAGATGATCTCATTTAAAGTGCAGGATGGACCGGGAATGATCGCACATGCCTGTAATCCCAGACCACAAGAGGCTGAGACAGTAGGACCACAAGGAGAATCGAAGCCAGCAAGAACTACATAGTGAGATGCTATATCAAAAGAAAAAAGACAAGACAGGTGTGGTGGCTCTCATCCTGGCTACTCAGGAGGCTGAATGAGATCTGAGGATTGCGCTTCAAGGCCAGCTAGGCCTTGGAGATTCTTTTTTTTTTTTTTTTTTTTTTGGGTCCGGTTGTGGGGCCTGAACTCTGGGCCTGGGCGCTGTCCCTCAACTCTTCAGCTCAAGGCTAGCGCTCTACCACTTGAGCCACAGCGCCACTTCCGGCTTTTTTCTTTTTGCTTATGTGGTGCTGAGGAATCGAACCCAGGGCCTCATGCATGCAAGGCAAGCGCTCTACCACTGAGCCACCTTCCCAGCCCGGCCTTGGAGATTCTTATCTCCAATTAACCACCAAAAAAAAAAACAGATGTAGAGCTGTGGCTCAAGTGGTTGAAAGCTAGCCTTAAACTTAAAAGCTCAGGGACAACATCCAGGCCCTGAGTTCAAGCCCCACAACCAACCATAAAAAGAATGTCCCCAGACACGGCCTGAGGCATCTGGGAGTGGTGTGAGGGTTGCCTCTGTGGAACATTCTGGAGTTCTGTGGCTTGCTGATCAGTGCTAGGGTGTGGTCCAGTGTAGCTGACACCCTATCCTCTGCTTCTAGAACTTTCCATCACAGCAGCTGAGAAAGGCTGTGTGACATACTCTATGTAAGATTTCTCTCTGGCAGCCCAGCTACGCGACTAGTGCTTGCATTTAAACCCGAGACAAACTCCCGAACCCCCTCCAGATTTGCGAGTCTGGGCTCAGATGTTTACAAGCAGAAGCAGAGGCGGCCATGAACCTAGGGCTTGGCCACGTGCTGGCCGCCACGTCACCGTCATCGGCGCTGATTCATCTTTAGAATCAATACACTGACACATCCTACCTGGCATTTATTTGTCCAGCATTGTCCTGGACAACAGGCTAGATGTTACTCACTTCCCAGCTGTCTCTTCTCTCCATCATCTGGGAGGAATTAAATCACCGTACTGCAGTTCCAGGGCTTAGACTCAAGGGCCGGTGCTACTAGTTATACTGCTCTTTCCCGCTTCCTCCTCCAGGATGGCCTCCCGTTTCACCCACCTCCTCTTTCTTCCCATCAATCCCTGCCCCCACTGAGCCCTAGACCTGCTGAGGTCCTCTAGTCATGCGACCTCGTGGGGGTCTTGGATCAGAGACTGCTGAGTTAACAAATGAACGCAGCAGATCCAGTGGACCTTGCGCTTCAGTTGCACGATGCATTTTTAGTCTAAGCATCTCCCAAATATTGCATACGCTGTGCTGAAATTCTACAAATGATCTGTATAGCCATGCACCAGGGGTGCATGTCTACAGAGTTAGTTTCTCAGCAGGTGGAGATCGAGAGGGTTTCTAGGTCAAAAGAAGCACCAGACCTCATCTCAATCAAGAGCTGGACGTGATGGACTGTACATCTATCATCTCGGCTGTGTGGCAAGCTGGAATCTAGGGGCGCATGGTTCCCGGATAGCCTAGAGGCAAGAGTTCCTCAAGACCTCATCTCGACAGAAGGATGCTAGGCATGGTGGAGCGTACATAACTTCCATCCCAGCTACGACAGGAAACATAAATAAGAGGATCATGGTCCAGGCTGGTTTAGGCAAAAAAGTAAGCTTTTGTCAAAAATAACCCAAAGCTGGGGGTGAGGGGGTTTCAGTGGTAGAGCACCTACCTAGCAAGCAAAACAAAAACCCTGAGTTCAATCCCAATAACCTCTACCCCACCAAAATGTATTTGCATCTCAACAATTGCATCAGATATACTTATTCTTTAGGAATGATTTCTTGCTGGGCATTGGTGGCTCACACCTGTCATCCTAGCTACTCAGGAGGCTGAGATCTGAGGATCATGGTTCGAAACCAGCCCAGGCAGGAAAATCCATGAACTAGGACCTGCCTATCAGCTAGGAGTTTTAGCATCTTTGAAGGCAGTGGCGAATCACTGGTAAGCATAAGCAATGACTTCCTCCATTATTTGGAAGATTCAAGAGGCAAAGAACAACCCGAGGGGAGGGTCAGTGTGCAGAGAGGGCAAGGGGACCTTCAGAGGTCAACCAGCCAGCGAGTCGTGGACAAGCACGGATACCACGGCCTCCTCTGAACCCCTGCTCTGCTGCATCCCCCTCTCCGCCATCTGAATGGGACTATTGGACGTCTTCCTAAAAGTGGGATGTTTTTCATGTGGCCTCGAAATGAATCCCCTCAAAATAAAGTCAGACTTGTCTCTCACATTTTTTTTAAGCCTCATTGGCAAGCCTTGGCCTTAGCGATTCTGCTCTGAAGAATTCTTCCAGAGGAAGAAGGAACAGGAGGCATAACACACACCAATACTGAGACTTACGGTGACATTCTTCATAGGAGCGAAAGTGGTAAGAGCCTAAGTGCTGAATAATAGAGAGTGAGGGTCTGGGAAGGTGGCTCAGTGGTAAAGTGCTTTGCCTAGCATGCATGAGGCCCTGGGTTCGATTCCTCAGTACCACATACACAGAAAAAGCCAGAAGTGGCCCTGTGGCTCAAGTGGTAGAGTGCTGGTCTCAAGCAAAAGCTCAGGGACAGTGCCCAGGCCCTGAGTTCAAGCCCCAGGACTGGCACGCGCACACACACACACACACACACACACACCACACACACACACACACACACACACACCTTGGAGGTTTCCTGGGAATTGAGACTTTCCAATTCTAAAACATGAATCATCTTAGCCAGACCGGGGCGTCTGAGCTCCAGCATCAGGCCCATCGCTGGGTAATTTTGCAGGTGACATTTTCTGCTCTTCCCTAGCCATCTCAGCCATCTTTTGTTCCAAGAGATTTTTTTTCACGCTGCACAACCCACACCAGAAACCTCATTTAACCAAATTCCACCAGTGGAATTGTTGCTGGGTTTGAAGGGAGCTTCTGTGGTGGAATCTGAGTCTTGATCTCGATGTTAACATCTTGAATCCTGGTGGGGACCAAGGACTGAGTGTCTTATAGCTAGATAGTAGGGGGGAAAAGCTCCAGCCCAGTGAAAGCTAGGGAGGCTTGCCAGTTCTCCTGGTGTGGTCTGAGAAGGGTTGTTTAGCCAGTACAGGCTCCTGCCCTGTACCTGAACAGCTAAGATTTAATCACAGGCTGTGGCTTATACCATTACAAGTTAGAAAATAGAAAGAAGAAAAAGATCACTTAGGTTTTAGCAGTATGAGTCATGCATTTTGAGTCTCTAGTATAACCTGTCTTTTTTTGTAAAACACACTAAAAGCCAGGCTCTGGTGGCTCACGCCTGTAATCCTAGCTACTCAGGAGGCTGAGATCTGAGGATGGCAGTTTGAAGCCAGCCCAGGCAGGAAAAAAATCCTTGAGACTCTTATCGCCAATAAAACTGCTCAGAAAAAGTAAAAGCCAGAAGTGGCACTGTAGATCAAGTGGTAGAGCTCTTGAGGAAAAGAATCTCAACACTAAAACAAGAATCATCTCAGCCAGGCCAGGACATCTGAGCACCAGTGTTGGGCCCATTGGGTAATTTTGCAGGGGACATTTTTTTTCTGCTCTTTCCCAGCCATCTCAGCCATCTTTGTTCCGAGAGATTTTTCAAGCTGCACAACCCACACCGGAATCCTCATTAAACCAAATTCCACCAACAACAGAATTGTTGCTGGATTTGAAGGGAGCCTCTCAGATGGAATTGGCGCCTAGGCCCTGAGTTCAAGTCCTAGGACTGGTACAAAAACAACAACAACAAAAAAGAGTTTCATGATGAAGCAATGCTATAACTCCTGTGTGAGGCCTGGGCTTGAGCTCCAAAATCATGAAAGAAGTGGAAGGAAGGGAGAAAGAGACGGAGGGAGGGAGGGGAATCTGTGCATGTCAGTACATTTTTTTCTACTATTTTCCATCTGTGGTTGGTGGAATCTGGATATTCACCCCAGGATCTGAGGGTCCACAGTTTCCATCTAGGCCTGCACAGAGAACGTTCTAGAGGACTGTAGGTGAGGCTCATCTAAGACGCTTGTCACCAATAGGATGAGACTGTCCCCAGGCAAATGAACCAAATCAAGGCCAACTAGGCATTCAGTGACACATGATGGAGAGAGAGAGCCAGAGAGAGCAGGCATCAGAAATGGAAGAAATCTTTCTCAAAGGAAGGGAGGGGAAGGGGCGAGGGCTTCCAGAGGCACTGAGGTGATCCTCTGGCAGTTTCCGATTTTCCTGTGGTGACATCCACTGAGCCCAGGCGATAAAAGCTGTAGGGAAACTGTGGCAGTTAAGCGCACAGGAGGAAACGAAGAAATCCCTGGGTTGGGGGGAGGGGGGAAGGAAGGTCAGGTAATAATAATAGTAACACCACCAATAATAACATCAGCCCATCTTCACAGGTCCTGATCGTGGGCAACCCTGGGACCAAAGCCCGAAGCCATCATCTCAGGATGATTTGAGCAAAGATGATGAGAGAGGTTTGTCAACCAGACTTCAGTCTGTCTGGATCAGAGGTACATTTCAGAGTCTCAGGAGAAAAAGGAGGTTCCGCTGTGAGGTTAGGGACAGATCTCAGAGGGCAGGGAAGACCAGACAGAGTACTGGTCTCCAATTTAAAAAAAAAAGTAAAACCAGCCAGGTGCCAGTGGCTCACGCCTGTCATCCTAACTACTCAGGAGCTTGAGCTCTGAGGATCACAGTTCAAAGCCAACCCTGACAGGAAAGTCCTTGAGACTCTTATCTCCAATTAACTACCAGAAAACTGCAAGTGGCGCTGTGGCTCAAAGTGGTAGAGTGCTAGCCTTGAGCACGAAGAACTCAGGGACAGTCCTCAAGCCCTGAGTTCAAGCCCCATGGCCAACAACAATAACAAAAAGTAAAAACCAGCCTGATGCCAGGGACTCACGTGTGCAATCTTAGCTATTCAGGGGACTAAGATCTAGAGGGTTGAGTTTCAAGGCCAGCCAGGGCAGAAAAGTCCATGAGACTTTATCTCCAAAGTAACCTGCAAAAAATGGGCTGGAGGCATGACTCAAGTAGTAGAGCACCAGTCAGGAGCCAGCAAATCCAGAGAGAACTTGAATCTCTTGAGTCTTCCCTCCCTCACCCCCCCTCAAAAAAACATCTGGTTGCAGAGTCTGGGATGGGAATGAGAAGACATAAAAGCTTTAAAGAATGAGGGGCAGAAACACTGGGGTCCACTCCCAGCACCACACAAATGACACATTCCTCTCGCCAAGAAAACCTCCATCCCTAGGTTTTATCCAGTGATTTCCAAACTCGGGGACTCTTTCTTAGAAACCAACTAAACAACAGCTGCTCGTCATAGGGCTAGAGTTTAGAAAATGCTGCCTTCGAGAAAGACGAGTTGCTGCGAAGGCTTTCTATCTTTAAACCTTGTCTCTTGTCACGCTCCTTTGTGGAAAGGCAGATATTTCCCACCCTGGCACACCGAGAGGTTTAAACCCACCCGCCAGCTCCAAGTGGCTTAGCTATATTTTGAGGCGGAGAAACAGCAGCTGCATAAATACTGGAAATCGAGACACCTGCTTCCAATCCCACAGCGGCCCGAGTCATTTCTCTTCCAAGGCCATTTTTAGACGCTTGTGAGCTGTTCGCTCCCTTGTCCAGACTTCCCCTGGGAAGTGACGTACCAGCTCTCACTTGCCTGGAAATCAAGTACACCATGCGGCAGATCCGTATTGAATTTATACTCTGTGTTGGCCTCCGTTAGCAGCCTTCTCTTCCAAAGGAAGATGTACACAGCCATGGCCCTGAGCTATATATATATATATATAGCTTTGTATGTGTGTGTGGGGGTATTTGGGGGCCCATGAGTAGTTAAATGGGTTATCAGTAGAAGCTAGACTGACATCCCTTTCAGTTTAAATCAAGCCAACATCAACTTGCAGCGTTGGTTTATGTATTCATTCATTCATTCATTCAATTTTATGCTAGTACTAAAGGCTTGAATTTAAGACCTGCACGCTGTCCCTTAGCTTTTTCGCTCAAGGCTGGTGCTCTACCACTTGAGCCATAGCTCCACTCTCAGCTTTTAGGTGGTTAAATTGGAGATGAGTGCCTCATGGACTTTTCTGCCCTGGGCTGGTTTTGAACTGTTGATCCTCAGATCTCAGTCTCCTGAGTAGCTGGGATTACAGGTGTGAGCCACCAGTGCCTAATGGGTTGAGTTTGTTAGTTTTTTTTTAAGTGTCAACAAGACATCAGACATTTTGGCATCAAGTGAAAACATCTAGATAAATAATGGACTGAATTTTCCATCATTTCCCCAAGCCCGTCTGGAAACTTAGATTTGCTGCCCAGCGAATCAGGCCTCATTTGAAATCCCTTGATGCACAAAAGATCATTTTTCTGGATGCAAAAACTCCTGAAAACAAATAGCTTTTTTTATGTATATGTGCTCAAAAACAACAACAACAAAAGGTATGGTTCATAAAGGAGCTGAATTTTTGTACTTCTCCACTGGAGGATTGTAAAATATGGAGAAAAGAAATGTTTGCTTCTAGGGAGAAATACACTGTAGAGGGGGAGGTCACCCCTGCATTTTGTGGGAGTTGGGCTTTTCATGGGCTTTGAGCTTACGTTGGCACACGCTGTGAGTTATAAGGAACTGATAACAATGCGGAGATAATTCCTAACCACAGGAATTCTGTCTAGTGGATTTCCCGAAGCCTCCTGGGAAAAGCCAGAGCTCCTTCATTTGCATATTCATTTCCATATTTCTTATCCCTGCATTAGACTATTCTTCAGGATCTTTGAACTCTGTTTTAACACCTCCTTGGCTCCTGGGAGAGCACACCAACTTTAACAGGCATTCCTTTCTGCATCTTTGTGAGAAAATTTGACCATTTTTCTGAAAAATCATCTTCCCATAATAACCTAGGAGGAGATTGGGTGGCTCACGCCTGTCAACCTAGCTACCTACTGAGGAGGCTGAGATCTGAGGTTTGCAGTTCAAAGCCAGCCCTAGCAGGAAAGTCCATGAGACTCTTGTCATCAATCAACCACCAAAATAAAAGCAGAAGTGGAGCTGTGGTACAAATGGTAGAGCACCAACCTTGGGCAGAAAAAGCTAGGGGATAGCACCCTGAGGTCCTGAGTTCAAGCTGCAATACACACACACACACACACACACACACACACACACACACACACACACACACACACTTACTTAAATAAAATGAAATGAAAACATAGGAAGAGATTGAATTTTTCCCCTGACAAGTTATGACTAGGATCTGGGATGTCCCCCGCCGCCCCCCTCCCCCCGCAAATGCCTGGGGTCCCAGGTTTTGTCCCCAGCCTTTGGCATTATTGAAAAGTGGTGAGACCTTTAAAAGGTGGGACTTAGTCTTGAGTGAGGGGCGGGCCCTTGCAGGGGATATTAGAAAAAGCACCTGTCTGTCTGTCTCTTGCTCCCCAGCTACCACTCACTCCCAGCCTAAATATTCTGTCTCATCAGGGACCTGAAAACAAACCACAACCAACCACAACCCTGGCCCCAAATCTCTGAAACCATGAGAAAATATAAGCCTTGCCAGGCGCCAGTGGCTCACACCTGTCATCCTAGCTACTCAGGAGGCTGAGATCTGAGGATCACGGTTCAAAGCCAGCCTGGGCAAGAAAGTCCGTGAGACTCTTATCTCCAATGAACCACCAGAAAACTAGAAGTGGCGCTGTGGCTCAAGTGGTAGAGCGCTCGCCTTGAGCTGAAGAGCCGAGGGACAGCGGCCCAGGCCCAGAGTTCAAGCCCCACAAACAAACAAGCAAACAAATATATATATATATATATGTGTGTGTGTGTGTGTGTGTGTGTGTGTGTGTGTGTGTGTGTGTGTGTGTATATATGTATATATATATATATATATATATATATATATATATGCCTTTACTCTTTTAAGTTGTTTGTCATCTTGGTGATTTTGTCATAACAACAGAAGGCCAACTATTACACATTATTTCTTCTCATGGGCCTCCATCTCCTACTGCCTGGCTCGTGGGAACTATGGGTAAATTTCTACAGCACACAGTGGGCTGGTGCTTTGGGAGACACGTGAGCTACATACAGACAGTTCAGTTCATCCTGTTTTCCTTTTTCTAGCAAAAGAGGATACATTGACCACAGCGGCTGGCCCAGCAAATCATGAATGGTGCGTGCATCTCCCTCGTCGGTGATGACGATGGTTGTGAAGGTTGATAGCGGCATCCGTGCCTTTTTCATCGTCTCCGTCCCATTGGGTATTTAGCTTAGGGAGAGCAGGCAGGCGTTGGGTCACGCGTGGTTGGGTGGAGAAAGTCATTTCTTAGGAAGACAACTCAGTCTGATCAAATGGGTTCAACTGGATTTCTTATTAGTCCTTAGGACAAGCGCCTGCCCCTGTGCTGAGATTTCTACTCGGATTGTAATGGCGAGGTGGAGGAGGAAGGTGATTGTATTAGAAATGACTTGGGATTGAACTCAGAGCCTCACACTTGGGAGAGAAGCACTCCAGCTTTCCCTCCCCCCGCCCCCCCCAGTTATTTTGAGATCATATCTGCCCAGGCCTGGGTCTGGAACGCTATCTACTATAGCATGCCATCACACCCAGTTTCTTCTGTTGAGATGAGTCTCATGGAATTTTCTGCCCCCCTCTATCCTGCCAGTATAATCCTTCCAATCTCTGAGATTACAGACAGATGCCACCACTCTCTGCTCTTGGTTGGGATGGGGTGGTCTTGCACGTATGCCCTGCCGGCCTCAAACATGAACCATTTTTACTCCATGTCAGGCTGCCAAAGTAATAGCAAGGAGTGCAGAGACAGACAGACAACTGGAATACCTCGTTTCTCAGTACAGCTCTGTTCCAAGGAATTCGGGAACATTAAAGAAAGAATAACCAATGTGTCCTTCCTTCTCCCCAACCTCATCAAAAAGAACTGCTCATTGCTGTTCGCCAGCAATGGATGGGTGACTGGCTGGCTGGCTTCTCTCCTTTCCTAGCACACCTGGGGATGGGGTTAGAGCGTCAGCCGGGCTCTCCACACATCCAGATCACGATCCCAGAGCCAGGGTGGCGGGTATTTCTGGTCACCCTCCTGCAGCATTTCCTTTGTTCTAAAGTGGAACTGACCGTTCCTCCTTCGCGGTGTAGCAAGTGGGAAACTTACTGGGGAGGAACACCCAGGAAAAGCAAATCCCTGTTGCTTGGGAGAGTTCTCTTTACACATCACAAAGCTTGTGATTGTGTTTCTCTTGGCTCCATCCTGAGCATGTCCAACCCTCTTGATGGCCTCTGTGTGTGTGTGTGTGTGTGTGTGTGTGTGTGTGTGTGTGTGTGTGTGTGTGTGTGTGTGTGTGTGTGTACCTGTGTACACAGAAAACGGAGACATCTGTAGGAACTAGGAACTACGTTGGAACTAAGATGGGCTTGACTATCTGAATCTGGAACTCAAGTGTTTAGTGCTTGGGGTGTAGCTTAGTGATTCTGTGGATTCCATCTTTTGTTACTCCCTTTCCCCCTCTCCCCCCCCCCCACAGATGTGTGGATAAACCCATGTTCCAATCCTAAGTGGAATATGATTTTGCAATAAGTTGCCCTGATATCTGCTCCAACACAGATGAGTCAAAAGCATCACGCTAATGACGCCAGCCAGACACTCAAGGTCACAGGCTCTGTGAATCACACTCAGATAAAATATCCCAAGTAGGTTAAAGACAGAGATGCCGAAAGCCAGGAAAGCTAAAGATTTGAGGTTTGTAACATGCTACCCTAAAATATGCACCTTGGCATTTGAGAAAGCAGCAAAGGAAGGTCACTTTGACCTTCACATGTGACAGGTGTCCTGTCTTGTCCCCAAAGGAAAGAAATGTCCACACAGGGCATCAAGAATATGAGCAAGCCGGGCAGCAGCGGCTTACACCTGTCATCCTAGCTGCCGAGGATCGAAGTTCAAAGCCAGCCCAGGCAGGAAAGTCCATGAGACTTTTATCTCCAATCAATCAGAAAAAGCTGGAAGTGATGCTGTGGCTCAAATGGCAAAGTGCTAGCCTTGAGTACAAGGAGGCTCAGGGACAGCGCCCAGGTCCAGAGTTCAAACCTCAGGGCTGGCAAAAAAGAGAATGTGAGCAAACAGGCCTGGCTAAGTGTCCCCTCCTTAGTCCCCCAAGTCTCCTCCTTCAGCTTTTCGAAGCCTGTTTGTGAGCCAGACGCCTGGCTCACGCCTATACTCCTAGCTACTGACATCTGAGGAACATGGTTCAAATCCAGCTGGGGCAGGAAAGTCTGTGAGACTCTTATCTCCCATGAAACACCAAAAAGCCAGAAGTGGAGCTGTGGTTCAAGTGGTAGAGCACTAAGCCTTGAGCACAGCAGCTCAGGGATAGCGACCAGGCCCTGAGTTCAAACCCCACAACTGGTACAAAACCAACTAAACAACGAAAGTTGTTTGTCTTCCACCACAGCCAAACACAGTGGCTACTGGATTCTTTTTTTTTTTAAGCGACTCCACTCCAGCCTGTGTGGTCTCGCTAGCCCTGTGCGAGTCGATTCTGCTCTTCTCTGTGTGTGTGATCAGGATGCCCTGGGAATGATCCAGGGTATTACACGTGGTGGTGATGAGCTAGGAGACACATGCTTTACTTGTGTCACTCATCTAAACACAGAAAGAGCTAAGCAGAGGTAGATCCCCAGAGACCGCTGCCCAAGGTTAAAGGTCAGGGAGGCCATGCCTAGTCATGCTAACGGAGAGTGTTAATCTAACTGTCACATCAAGAAACAGCCATCAAAGCCATGAAGCGAGACTACAGCCAACTCGATTGTGGACCTTGAACTCAGGGCACTGTTCCCGAGCTCTTTTGCTCAAGGCGAGTGCTCTACCACTTTGAGCCACAGTTCCATTTGCAGTTCTTGAGTGGCTCATTGGAGGTGAGAGTCTCATGAGGACTTTTCTGAGGCTGGCCTCGAACCAGGATCCTCAGACTGCAGCCTCCTGAGGAGCTAGGATTACAAGCGTGAGCCACCAGCGCCCGGCTGATGATTTGTTTTTGGAAGTTTACCAAACACCATGCAATCATTTGCACCTCAGCTCCATGGATTAGCAGGTACCTGCTGCAGCAATGAGAAGCTGGTTGATTGAATGTGAAGCTCCGAAGGGCTGGGCAGTGCTCTGGAGCCTGGGCCTGGGAAATGCACAGGAGCGGGCACTCAGACTCTCTGGACACGGCCTTGCAGCAAGACAGAGGCTCATAATTGTTCTCAGTTTAGCCCATAAAGCCGCGCTTGACCCTATTAAGACTCATCTCAAAGGCCAGCGAACACGCTCCCGTGGCAAAATAACAGAATTAATCTCTCGACAGCATTTAGCTATGAGGGTGAGGCAGCGGCCTTGATTCTGTTTTGGGAGGACTGGGAGAGAAAGGATCTTTCAGGGCCTGTGTCTCCGTGATTGGAAACAGGGACTATTTTCACTAGACCTAAAATCAGCAGAACTCAATGATCATCTGGCCCTTATTCCAAATGCTACTGTGCCTACAAGGGTATTACAGACAAGGCCATCAGTTAATATGTAATGGACAGATACATGGAGGATGGAGGATGGATAGATGTATGGATGTAGGGGTGGGTAGATGGGTGTGGATAGGTGGGTGGGTGGATAGATAGTTGGGTGGGTAGATGGTTAGGTAGGTGGATGGATGAATGGGTGGGTGGGTAGATGGATGGATGAGTGGGTAGATTGATGGATGAATGGATGGATGGATAGGTGGGTGGGTAGATGGATGGATAGATGGGTAAGTGGGTAGATAGATGGATGGATGGGTGAATAGGTGGATGGATGGATGGATGGATGGATGGATGGTTTGGTGATGGATGGACAGATAGACCAATAGGTGAATGAATGAATGACCTGTTTGGAAACGTAATTCATGTCATGCACTGTAGTGATCTTCCATCTTGGATTTTCTGGAGCCCATCTAGTTGAGCTCTTCGACGCAGTGCCACCAGCAGCTTCTCCTCAGCCTGCTCTGTGCATGTTGCCACATACCCTGAACGGACTTAATCCCGCCAGCTTCAGTACCATTTGGTGACATGTATATGGTAGATGCTACCCTGCCAGAGTTCCCCTACTTCACTATGGAACGATGGGACTGACTATGCCCATTTCAAGGATGAGAAAACCAAGGTTTAACACTAGGAAGCAGCAGTGTTGGGAAGGAAACCCAGTAGGCACCCACATGGGAGCTACTACATAGTAGGCCTCTTCCACAAATGAACAGTTAAGGAAAGAATGAATTGCCTCTTTTTTTTTTTTTTGTCAGTTGTGGGGCTTGAACTCTGGGCCTGGGCGCTGTCCCTCAGCTCTTCGGCTCAAGGCTAGTGCTCTACTACTTGAGCCACAGCGCCACTTCCGGCTTTTTCTGCTTATGTGGTGCTGAGGAATTGAACCCAGGGCCTCATGCATGCAAAGCAAGCGCTCTACCACTGAGCCACCTTCCCAGCCCATGAATTGGCTCTTAAAGAGGGACTTGTGAGTAGTGGTCTGAGAACTTCTACTTGTGCTGACTCCCATCCCCAGCTCCTCTTTGTAACAGGGAATCACGTGGGAACCACACAGGCCCCCAGACTCCCACAACCCAGAAGCCAGCAGAGCCAGATTTCATTACGCTGAGGGGGAAAGAAGCAGGAAATAAAAGCAAACAAAAATCGGGCTCACTGAGGACTCTGGCGGTTGAAATCCTTCCTGCCTCCGGCTGCAAGTTCACCCCCCATGCCCTTCCCTCCTCCCTTCCCCTCTGGAAATTCTACTCAGCCTTCTGGCTCAAGGCAAATAAACACTCCTCCTGGCTTCCTGTCTGGAGTCTCCCCCTGAAAGCCAACCTTGGCTGAGCATGGAGGCTCATGCCTATAATACTAGCTACTTGGAAGGCTGAGATCTGAGGATCATGGTTCCAGGTAAAGTCCATGAGAACACCCCCCACCACGACTACCACACACACCTCAACCAATAGCTGGGTGGGGTGTGGCTGTCATTCAGATAGGATGTGAAGCCTAAAATAAGAGGATCGCAGTCCGGGCTTCCATTTTAAAAAACAACCAGCAGTGTACCAAGGATAGCAGATGCAGACAGAAGCACTTGGTGTCCAAGAAAGCACCACAGGAGACTTCTTAACTCCCCAAACCCCAGCTGCCCAAAGAGGGGATGAGAATCCTGCACCAAGCAGAGAGATTGTTGGAAGAACTGACTGAGCTCAACTCAGCTAAACTCATGCTCTGCCATTACTATTACTAAGTGTTTAAGAACTAATCAGAGGCCAGGAATAGGCTCCATTGATTGTTGTCCTTCCATGACCACATTTAGAAGCAAACGCTTATTTAAAACGAAGCACAAAGTTATAAAAAAAACATCAGTGGATTTGTTCAAAATTACCTCCTAGACTAAATCACCACATTCGCATGCTTCCAATCCTGCTCTTTAGCTTCCTAATAGTTTGCAGAGCGAGTTATCTAGCCACCGGAGCAGGGACTGCCATGTCTTTTCATTCTCTCTGTGTCTCTGTCTCTGTTTCTCTGTGTCTGGTCCTAGGCAGACACTCTACCACTTGAGCCCCGCTCCTCATTCTTAACTCCTTTGCTTTGCAGGTAGGAGCTTGTGCTTGTACCCAGGGCTGGTGTCAAACTGTGATCTTCCTATCTTCCCTACTTCCTAAGTAGTTGGAATTATAGATATACCTCATGATACCTGACCGAGATTGTCATGTACACACTCATGTGTGCCAGCACACACGCACACACGCACACATGTGCACACACACACACAATTTTTTGGCCCTATTTGTATTTGAATTCCTGGCCTGTCCTTGCTAGGCTGGTGCTCTACCACTTGAGCCACGCCTCCATCCCTGATTTTCACTTGTTATTTTTGTTTGCTTGTGTGTTTTGGTCAGTTGTGAGGCTTGAACTGTGGGCCTGGGTGCTGTCCTTGTGCTCTTCAGCTCAAGGCGAGCGCTCTATCTCTTGAGCCACAGCACCACTTCTGGTTTTTTAGTGGTTCATTGGAGATAAGAGTCTCACAGACTTTGCTGCCTGGGCTGTCTTTGAACCGTGATCCTCAGATCTCAGCCTCCTGAGTAGCTAGGATGACAGGTGTGAGCCACTGGCGCCTGGCTCACTCGTTATTTTTGATAGAGTGCTTTACTTTCCACCAGGTGGATGCCTGAGCCATGGTCTGACAATGTTATACGTTCGGTCATCGCTGGGCTGATAGACGAGCACAGCTGCACCTGGTGTCCGTCTGAGGTATCTCTAATTTTTTTTTTCTGCCTATACTATCTTGGAACCACGATCCTCCCAATCTCAGCTTCCCATGTAGCTTGGGATGTAGGTGGACGTCACTGTGCCCAGCTATGGGTTGAGAAGCTTTTCTGCCTGGGCTTTTCCTGGAACCGTGGTCCTCCCAATCTGTTTGAAGTCAGCCAGTTTGAAGCCAGCCCAGGCAGAAAAGTCAGTGAGACTGATCTCCAATTAACCAGCAAAAAAACGGAAGTAGTGGTATGGCTCAAAGTGGTAGAGCACTAACCTTGAGAAGAAGAGCTTAGGGCCCAAGCCCCAAGTTCAAGTCCCATGACTGACCAAATAATTTAAAAAGCTAGAAGTGGAGCTGTGGCTCAAGTGGTAGAGCACCAGCCTTGAATGAAAGAGCTAAAGGACAGCACACAAGCCCTCAGTGCCCTAGTAGCAGCATACACATATTCGCACACATACACACACACACACACACACACACACACACACACACACACACACAGAATACTATTACTAAAAGTAAAATAGTAAAAGCAATCTCAAATTGCACAGATGAAAACAAATAGAAACCTTTCACTAAGAAGATTTGGGATACATAGATTGTCAAACAATCCATATTATTTCTGGCTCTGCCTTGTTTATAAGCAGGAAACACCGGCGCATTTAATGATCTGTTTGCTAGTCTGAACACATCCTTAGACTTTTAAATAACAGTCATCTCCCTTGGGCCTGGGGAAAGCTTGCTGCCTGCGCCTTCTCTTCCCAGCCCATTTACTTCTAGCTTGATGTTCTTGCCTCTTGGCGTTCTGACCTGGCTAGCACAGACACCTGTCCCGACCATCTTCCTTTAAGGGACATTCAGATTTGCCAAGAAATGACCGCAGCACCCCCACAATCACGCTTCTCAGAAGCCCGGCGGTTTTCCCAAAAGCCACCTTGTCTTCATGTCTCCTTCAATTCATCACAGTTGGTTGCAAGCAGTATTTTTCTATACCTCACCACACTGAGATGTCACTGTGCATTTTTTCCAACTGAGTTTTAAGAACAACAACAAAAAAACCAATACAAGATTTAAAAAAAACAACAATAACACAAAACAATGTCACTGCTGTCCCAAATCACTGCCAACAGGGCTAAGCACAATGGCCTAGAATCTGTTTCAAATACAAAAAAGGTCCTAGAGGCTCACCCGAGACCCTGGTTCCATTTCCCCAGCATTGCAACAGAAAACCAAGAAGCCAATGGTGATGAAAAGCCTTTCCCCACGCATTCCCCACAAAACAGGTGGGGTGTGTACACAGTCAGTACCCCAAACTTACAGGTAAATGGCAGCGATGGGAATCTGTGGCTGGCAACCTTGGAAGGATCTCTGCAAACACTGCTGGGGGTCTCTCACTCAAGACTTCTTAGGACAAGCACTGGGCCTGAGGGAGCGTGTACAAGTGCCATGTCCACATATGGACACTCCAAAGACTGAGCAGCAAACTCCCCTCCCCACACTTCAGAGTTCAAACGGTGCTATAGCGCATCATATCAGCTCTTCTCTAAAAGCAGTAGTTGACAGGCAGGACAGCATCTGATGCAGCATTAACAACTCATTAACAACTCATGTTACACAATCTCTCCGTGTGTGTGTGCGTGTGTGTGCGTGTGTGTGTGTGTGTGTGTGTGTGTGTGTGTGTGTGTACTAGTACTAGAGCTTGAACTCAGGGCCTGGGTGCTTACCATGCTTTTTGTTTGTTTTTGCTTGAAGCTGGTCTCTATCACTGAGCCACCCATCACTTCTAGCTTTTTGCTGGTTAATTGGAGATAACAGTTTCACGGACTTTGTTTTTTTTTGGGGGGGAGGTGTGGGGTTTGTGCTGGCTTTGAACTGAGATCTATAGATCTCAGCCTCCTGAGTAGTTAGGGTTTACAGGTGTGAGTCACCAGTGCCCAGCTCTATTCTTTTTAATTTATACATATTTGATGTCCTGCCTAAAAGAGTTAACAATATGTCTTCTTTTTCATGGGTGATTTCTATTCTCCAGTGTTTCCTGCACTGGTGCATTGGTTCAGTAACTGTTATGCCCTTGAGTTGATCGTATTAATTTTCACACTTCGTTAATAAATAAATAGAGGCTCAGATTTGTGGAATGGATCCTCTGTGAGTTGTGTGCTCCTATAAAGCTATTTTAGTAAAACAAAAAAAAATGCTTGCAGAGGTGAGAAGAGCCTAGAGACCAAAACTTGCCAGATTTATGGTTCAAAAATGGGACTTGGTCTTGTGATTTGAAGAGATCTAAAAATTGAATGAAGAAAAGGAGGTAATAGATTGGGGAGTGGTGTAAGGCAAATTAAACTCTGTGATCTTATATTGGCCTGGGAAATAAGCTTCAGAATCATTAAAGGTTTAGAAGAGGAAGAGTGAAAAGCTTTCCTCCAAGCCTGGTGCCCAGTGGTTCACATCTGTGATCCAAGCTACTCAGGAGGCGGAGATCTAAGGATTTCGGTTTGAAGCTAGCCTGGGCAGGAAAGGCTGTGAGACTCTTATCTCCAATTAACCAGCTTAAGTGTCAGAATGCCAACCTTCAGTGAAAAAAGCTAAGAACAGTGCCTAGGCCCTGAATTCAAGCCCCAGGACCAACACACACACACACACACACACACACACACACACACACACACACACACACACACACACACACACACACACACACACACACACACACACACACACAGAGTCCTTCTTCCTAAATTTTAACAGTTTGTAGCCTCGGAATCAGAAGTACAAAATCCTCAGGGGCTACTGGTAACAATTGGGTGCTGGCTGCAGTTTTTCTTTAGCTCTGATTTTTTTCTCCCTAATAAAATGGTGAGAAACCAAAAAGCTCTAAGTGTGTTTATTTAGGGACTGTCCAACACAGCAGTTCTAGTTCTGGAGATGGCTCTCTGTGATTCTTTGGGAAGGATCAAAGAAAGTTCTTCTATAGTAAATACTGTATGTATTCTGTAATCTATGTAATAATTTACACATGCACACAGAATGTTAATAATATATATCAGGCACTTATTTTGAGCTCTCCATACACAGTCTTCTTTTTTTCTGTTCCCAATATATCCAGAAGGTAGACATGGTTTATTATCTCTACTTACAGAAAACAGGGACAGAGGGACACTTAGAAACACATCTAACATCACATGGTTCACGTGGAGGAGAGTGAGGTCTCAAACCAGGGCTTCCTGGTGTTCTTGGGTCTTCAGGCTGCCTAGCTTTTTCTCTGCAAAGCCCAGCACTGTTCCAGAAGATTGCATACTTGTAAAGCGAATGGTCAGCTTCTGGGACTCTCACTAACCTGGCCCCAAATCCTGGCTCTGCTACGGAACAGTCAAGTGTCCTAATAGGTACTAGTTTCTTCAGACAGGCCCAGAGGAGTGAGAATTCCACAGGAGCTGCTTTGGGGAGTTCAAGGAGATGCTACATTAAAGGTTCTTTGCAGGGGATGTTAACCCAACTGTAAAAGGTGACCATCCTTGTTTTAATTTTGAGCTTGTGAGCCACAGAGAGCATCAGTTATGCCAAAGCACCAACGCCAAAGAGTTTGGGAAGGATAAGAAAAAGATGAGGAAGGACCCATCTTTTAAAAATAAGAAAAAGGAAGTGGCGCTGTGGCTCGAGTGGTAGAGCGCTCGCCTTGAGCTGAAGAGCTCAGGGACAGTGCCCAGGCCCAGAGTTCAAGCCCCATGACTGACCAAAAATAAAAACGTTTAAAAAAAAAAAAAAGGAGGACAGAAAAGAAAAGAAGGAAAAAGGTTGACAGCATTATGGCATCCCTCACAGCAGGGGAGAGAAACAAACACATTGGAGTGTGATTTTCAACTTGAATACAGTTCAGCCAGTCCAAGAAGATACTCTGAATTCATGGTACCAGAGATAGAGAAAGCAAGCATGCACAAACATACACACACACACACACACACACACACGTGTGTGTGCATGCACACACATGCACACATTTTCTTCCAGGTAGAGACCGGAAAAGGAATACATTTCCAAGACTTTCCCCAACAGAACCCTTAGTGCTAGCGAACAGCACTGAGCCAGGTCACCCAGGGTCATTCCAGGGAGCCATGGGGTCCCAGGCAAGGGAGAGGGTCTTTCTCACCCTGATAGTCAGGGGGAAGGGGCACACGGGAGCAGGGGAGGTGTGGGAGGTTGGCAGGGGCAGCTGGTAGCCCTGGGCCCTTGGGGGGAGCTGCCTTTCCCCTTTAGCTGAGTTTCAGCTATTGTGTCCTATTCATTAGAAACAAAAATCCTTTATTTGGGAATGCTGTGCACAACCCCACCCCCAAAAAAAAGCACCATTAAGAGAAGGATACACACAGCAGATCTGTTTTAGAGGCAGAAATTAACTCCAGGAGGAAGGAAAGGTGGAGGGGGGGTGTCTTCAGGACTGACCTCCTCCTCCCCTCTCCCCCTGCCCCCTCCGTGGACACTCCCCCCTTCTCCAGCCACCACCACCCCTCCCCCCCCCCCCCCCCCCCCCCCCCCCCGCGCAAGCATCCGTGCAGGGGAGACCTGGGGCTCGGGAAGTCCAGCCCTGGGCCAGGCTGAGCTGCCTGGTGATTCCTGGGCAAAGCCCAGCCCAGGCTGCCGCTTTGTTCGCAGGGAGAGCGGGCTGTGGCATCCCTGCGCACCCGGCACCGCCAGCCAGCCTGGGAGGGCGGTGTCCCGCGGGATGGGGGGCCCACCCCCCCACGCCTGGACCCCCCCTCCCCACCACTCACATCTCCCGATGCCCTCCGCTCTCCACGCCGTCTCCTCCACCGCCCCATAGCGCCTCAAAGGTTTCTCGGCTTCCAGATGGGTGGATAAAGATTGCTTTAACTCCATGGCTGAACCCCGCCTTGCAGGTCGAGGGGTTCCCCCTCCCCTTCCCCCTCTACTCCATCCCTGCCTCGGGCTGCAGAGAGAGAGAAGCGGGTCCAGCCAGCAGCGTTTTAAGGGGCTGGGCGCTCCTGACAGCTCCGCTGCTCCATCTCTTCCTCCGACTGGTACCCAAGGTGGGGGGGGGGGAGGAGAGGGATGCAGGGCGCATGCGCAGTAGCGGAGCTGGGGAGACTCTGGGGGCTGGGGAAGGAGAAAGAGAGGGCAGATGCCCAACTCTCAGAACAACAACAAACACAAGTAAAATAAAACCAGGCAAAGAAGTGAGATCAGGGCTTCGGCCGCCCGAACTGAAGCTGAAAGCTGAGCTTGGCATTGGAGGGGTGGGGGGGTGGGACTGGGCTGGAGGGGGGGGCTTGTGAGCTGTCAGCAGGCTGGTAGGGTTTTGGTGGGATTGGTGGGCCTGGCGGGCCTGGTAAGCGCTCTCCCTCCCCTCCCTCCCCACCTCTATCTTCTCCCCCCACCTCTCTCCGCGATGGATCCCTCTTTCTAAAAGTGTGGGCAAGCTAAGTGTGACCCTTGATCTGTGTTCTGTTGAGCTTTGTGGGGATTCCTGTAGTCTGCTCATGGGTGTGATTTGAATATGAAATTACACACACACACACACACACACACACACACACACACCTTCATTGACTTTGCATTTGCATGGACCTGAGATGGAGGGAGAGAGAGATGAGAGGGAGACTAAGGGGAGAGGGGGGAGAGAGAGATTGATTTTCAACACTGGGACAACAAAACTATTTCGGACATGGGTCTCTACTTTCTAGGAACCTGGTGATTAATTCTACTGACAAAAGATGGAAGCATTAACAACATAAAGTGGGCCAGGTGCTGGTGGCTCATGCCTGTCTACTCAGGAAACTGAGCAATGATCAGAGGATTGCAGTTCAAAGCCAGTCTGGGCAGGAAAGTTTGTGAGACTTTTATCTCCAATTAACCACTAGAAAACCGGACGTGGAGCTGTGGCTTATAGTGGCAGAGCACTAGCCATGAGCACAAAGGCTCAGGGATGGCACCCAGGCCCTGAGTTCAAGCCCCACTACTGACCAAAAAAAAATTTTTAAGTTATTATCAATAATGAACTTCTATATAGCTCAGGGGAGAACAAGGAAATGCCATACAAAATCCTAAAATATTTAGGACTAGATAACAATAAGGGTACTATATATTAACATTAATAAGTTGTTTGGTTTGGGGTTTTGGTTTTCTGTTTGAGACAGAATCCAGCTATATTGCTCAGGCTGGCTTCAAACTTCTGGGCTCAAGTAACCCACATTATTAGTTCTCTTTATTTGTGACTCCATATCCAGCCCTTGGCAACCATTAAGGCTGTGTTTCCCCGCACACATTTCCTATTCTGGAGATTTCATAGGAATGAGATCACAGTGCATGGCCCTTGGGCCTAGCTCCTATCACTTTATCATACTCTTGTTGAGGTTTCCCAGATGTTGTAGCATTAGTGGTTCTTTGTTTCAGGACTGATTAATATTCCATTGTATGACAGAGCCAGATTTTGTCTATCCATTCAGCCACTGGTGGATAATTTGAGTGATTTCTACCTTTTGGCTATTGTGAATCATATTCCCATAAATACTTCCATGCTAGTATTTATTTGACTGTTTGAAATTCATACCTAGGAGGAGAATTACTAGATTACCTGGCGATTCCCAGTTTAACTTAATTTTTTTGTTTTTGAGAAATGGCCAAACTGCTTCCACAGCAGCTGAAGATTAGATTCCCTCAGCAACGTAGGAGACAAGCAATTTCTCCATAAGATCACTAAGAGTTATTTTTCATGTGCTCTTCTTTCTCTTTGGTATGAAGCAGTATTTCTTTGTGGTTATTCATTGGGATTTCCCTAATGATAAATGATTGATTAGGTTTCATTGCATCTGTCTGCTGATCATCCATAGGTGTACCTGCTTTGGAGAAATAACTGGTGATTTTATATAGTAGAATACTCCGTGACACTGAAAAAGATAAAACTATCACCCCCATAAAAGGATAAGCCAAGAAATATGGGTTCAGGGATCTTTGTTGTGCTACTTTTACTATTTATTCTCTATGTTCAAAAAACTTCCCTCTGGGCACGAATAGCTCATGCCTATCTGTAATCCTGAGGAGGCTGAGATCTGAGGATCCTAGTCCAAAGTCAGCCCAACTGTAATACAAATAAAAGAAAATAACTTTTATTAACTTTTCCACAAATAAAAATGACCCATAGCCAGGTGCCAGTGGCTCACACCTGTCATCCTAGCTACTCAGGAGGCTGAGACCTGAGGACTGGGTGCTGAGGGACAGCACCCAGGCCCAGACTGGCCCACGACTGACACCCCCCCAAAAAAGACCCATAACACACAAATTATGCATGATTTTTTTAATTGCACATAATCTGGGTACAATAGCATTTATATTTTCAAACCCCGGGCATTACACACCAATACTAGTCTCCAAACATCATCAAAATACTGATGGTGACCTCCTACAGCTGTCATGAGAATTAGTGATTTCCTGGATTCTCCAATGTGCCTACCGATTAGTATGTATTCCTTTTAGAATCAGAGGAAAAGGTCAGTAATTTTCATTTTGCAGTATGGGAGTTTTAACTCAAGGCCTTGAACTTGCCAGGCAAGCCACCAACCACGTGAGCCATACCCAGTCCTTCAGCTTTTAGTTTGATTTTTTTGGGTCGCTCGTGGAGCTTGAACTCTGGGTCTGGGCCCTCAGATCTTCAGCTCAAGACTAGGGCTCTACCACTTGAGCCACAGCACTACTGGTTTTCTGGTGGTTTATTGAAGATAAGAGTCTCACAGACTTTCCTGCCCGGGCTGGCTCTGAACCGTGATCCTCAGATCTCAGCCTCCTGAGTAGCTAGGATGACAGGCGTGAGCCACCAGCAGCCCAGCTCAAGAGATCGTTTCCTTTAGCATGTTCAAATCAGCTCTCCTGAGCAGCTGTTGTCTTATCATTCAGAAAGAAAAGGGGGTGGGAGAAGGGAATAAATTCAGTGTCTAAAGCTGTGAGAGTCATAGAACTCTGCAAGACTAAGGAACAAAGCAAAGCCAGCTGCCTTAGGGGCCAGAACCCTGTCTGTCTGCATTAGTTAAGGACGATAGAATACTTCAAGCTCAATAACTGGCGGAGGCAACCATCTGTGTGGCATGATTAAGAGCCTCCTCCTGGCCTAGCTCCCCAGCCTGGCCCAGCGCCTCAGCTCTGCTGGGAATGCCAAGGACTGGAAGGGACGCAGGCCGAGCACACAGAGCCGGAGCAGCAGGGGACAGTGTGAGATGCTTTCATCACTGTCATTATAGTTGATTGAAAAGAAGAGGAATGCGATATCACCCAGCTAACTTCATACTTTTTTCCGACATGTTGGCAGTTTCCAAGATCCATGACATCGAGCTTCTCAGAGCAGCATGGCTTTCAAAACAACAACAACAAACAACAAAACGCTGTCTTTGAAATCTGGAGGATCTCTCTCTAAGTCTTGATGCCATCCCTCCGCAATGATGGTGACCCTGAATGACCCTGAATGACCTATCACTTTATCTGAGCCCCAATTTCTTGCTCTTTCCAATTCTAGCCAAGCACTGTGGTACATGCCACCCTGTCCCCGCCATTATTTAGAGTTCAGAGCCATTCCTGACAGGCAAGTAAGTCCACCAGAATCTTATCTCCAGCAAAAAGTCAGAAGTAGGGCTGTGGCTCAAGCAAGTAGAGCACTAGCCTTGAGCAAAACAGCTAAGTGACAGCACCTAGGCCCTGAGTTCAAGCCCCAGCATGGGCATAAAACAAAACACATAACAAGACACTACATTTGTAATGATTCTTGCAGGTAACCTGGAAGTGACTTAAAGTGTGTGGGAGTAACTGGCCTCTACAGTACGTTAGCATATAGAATAGCACCTGTGCACAGGTGACAGACAGATATTATGCCACTTTACATGGGAGACTTGATTCAATGTGGGTTTTGTCATTTGCAGGGGAGGAAAGGTCCTGGCATCCCTCCCACGCCCCCCATAGACACTACAAGACAGCTAGTCCTACTGTGTGCAATTGGTCCTACTATGTGCCTTCAAGCTTGCAAATATAGGACCTCATTTGAATGCTGACTCCACGGAAGCAGAGACAAGTTGAGCTGCTCAGCCAAGGCTCACAAAACTAGTCTGCACAGCCCCAGTGCCGCAAGGCCCATCTCTCAGAATTCTTCTTCCTATTATTAGAAAACATTCCCTTGTGGAGACCTTAGGGATTCGGCAAGGGAAATATTGCATTACTGTAATATGACTCATCAGCCCGATTTAATATTACCTATTCATTATGACACAATGATACTTGCCTGAAGTGAGGAAAGGTGGTTGGCTTCTCCCGGGGCCTGGGTAGACACGGATCGCCAAATGGTAAACATGGTACATGGCATGAACAACACACACCATCAAGAGGGGGAAAAATTTTTTTTTGATGACTCAATATTTATGGGGTTGAAAATATGGGCATAATTCTGATCAGCATCTAGGGGACGCTGACTCATAGTAAAAAACGTTTGTTGTGGCCATGAGAATGCAATTGGAAAATTGAATCGCACTCTGCTCCATCAAGTATTACTTTCTTGTGTGTGTGTGTGTGTGTGTGTGTGTGTGTGTTTGGTTTTGGTGCTGGGGCTTGAGTTCAAGGCCCAGGGTCTGTCCCTTCATTTTTTTTTTTTTTTTGCTTATGTGGTGCTGGGGAATCGAACCCAGGGCCTCATGCATGCAAGGCAAGCGCTCTACCACTGAGCCACCTTCCCAGCCCCTGTCCCTTCATTTGTTCACTCCACGCTGGTCCTCTATCACTTGAGCTACACCTCTACTTCCAGCTCTTTTTGCTGGTGTATTGGGCATAAGAGTCTCACAGATTTTTCTGCCCAGGCTGGTTTCGAACTCTAATTCTCAGTTCTCATCCACCTGAGTAGCTTGGATTATAGGCATGACCCACCAGCACCTGGCTGAATGTTACTTTTATTAATAGAGAATATGCTAAGGCTGGGAAGGTGGCTTAGTGATAGAGTGCGTGCCTAGCATGCATGAAGCCTTGGGTTCAATTCCTCAGTACAACGTACACAGAAAAAGCCAGAAGTGGTGCTGTGGCTCAAGTGGTAGAGTGCTAGCCTTGAGCAAAAGAAGCTCAGGGACAGTGCCCAGGCCCTGAGTTCAAGACCCAGGATTGGCAAAAAAGAAATAGATAACATGCTAAATATCAAGAAAGATGGAATTAGACCATCTCTGACCAATAGGTCAGACACCAGCATGTAGGTACAAGGGATATTGTTTTGATATTACTTCATTGTGGTTGCTGAGGATAGAACCCAGGGCCTTGTGCATACTAAGCCTCTCCTCCTCTTTCAATGATGGGAAACAGAAAAAAAGCACTGCTAGTCATTATCTCCTGAGCTTACAATTCATGTCTGCTCATTTCCTCAATGTCACCTATGCAATGTTCTACCCAAACCCGGGCTTGCAAACTCAGAGGCCAACAGGGCGGATCGTGTGCACGAATATCTTAGGTGGGTGGTAAGACTGTAGAAAGGGAGATCCACGGTGAGCTGTCCAGGCACCCCAGCACATGGCTTCAAGGAGAAGTCCAGCAGCCCTGTGGCTCCATCTTCCTGGGTTCTCTCCTTGAGCTCTTTTGCTCAGGGCTAACCACTCTACCATTTTGAGCCACAGGGCCACTTCTGTTTTTCCGGTGGTTAATTGGAGATAAAAGAGTCTCATGGACTTTCCTGCCCAGGCTGGCTGTGAACTTTCATCCTCAGCTCTCAGCTTCCTGAATAGCAAGGATTACAGGCGTGAGCCACTGGTGCCCAGCATTCCCCAGTTTGAGATGTCACACACTCAGAGACCTGGCCAGAGGCTGGATTTCTCAAAGGTCCCCACAGACCAGGCGGGGCCACTCATCCCAGGAGAGTGACGTAGAGGTGAGCAGTCACCATGGCAACCCCAATGCGGCCAGGGTGATGTCTTGAAAGTCCTGATCAGAGCTGTGGATTACGGAAGTGAGGGCTCATAGTGCACATAGTTTCACAGTGGTGGTGGTCAAACCTTGACCTGGTTCTTCCTGGCAGGTGTATCTCTGCACAGTCTGGCTGGAGGGCAGGGAGGGGAGAAGCTGGAAGGCAGCGCACTTGAGCTGAACTTCGGAGAAATGAATCAGAGAGGGAACAGGTCAGGGGATTAAAATGGAGTCTGCTAGGGCAAGCACTAGGCAATAACTCTGGAAAGGTTTAAGTCACTGGCTGCAGATGACAGTCACGGCTGTCACTCTGATAATCTAGGGAAGGCTGATGATAAATGATGTGTTGGTTAAAATGTCCCTGAAAATCTGAAGAATTATCTTAGTTACTTCTCCATGCCTTCAGAGCTAATCAACTGTGTTGTGTTGTGTATGTGTGTGTATGTGTATTTTGTACCAATACTAGGCTTAAACTCAGGGCCTAATCACTGTCCTTAGCTGATTTGCTCAAGACATGGTGCTCTACCATTTCAACCAAAGTTCTACTTCCAACTTTTTACTGGTTAATTGAAGATAAGAGTCTCACAAACTTCCCTAGCCTGGGATGGCTTCAAACTGCGATCCTCAGCTCTCAGCCTCCTGAGTAGCTAGGATTACAAGTGTGAGTCACCAGTGCCTGGCTGAGGCACCAATTTCCCCGTCTGTGGACTCAAGTGGAGAGTCAGAGCGTTTAGTAAAAACAGACTCTTAAGTCCATGTTACAAGATTTTTAATATAAAATTTTCTAGGTCTTCAAAGCGTGTGGGTGTCATAAAAGAGCAGACTGGACTGACTGTTGTTTTGTGGGAACTAATGTAAAAAATATAATAATCACAGAATTTCATCGTTTTAGTAATAAAAGAAGGATATAATGCAGAAAAATGGAAGTCCCTACATCTAGGTGACTGTGGTGTGTGCAGCTGTTGGCTTTTTCTAGATAGAGAGTGCTTCCTTCACAGTAACACCCCCCAATTCTATCCAGAGCAACACCAATGGACCAGAAGCTCTGCAGTATAGGACACCCTGAATCCGTACCTGCTTCCCAAACCTACATAAATGGAAACCATTGTAACAAATATTCAGTGAATCGGAGCAGAATCTACTTGTATTAGAAGACTCCAATCCTTGAATAACCAGAGACTGATTTTTACCATTGCCCGTCCCCCAGTAAAATCTCTAGTTTGAGATTTATCTTCACAAGTAAATGCCTTCAATAATCTTGACTTTTAATCAGACTAAACCAAAGGTTACACCTGACCTAATGATGGCTCTAGCTGGCAGTGTATGCAGTCATAGGATGCAGAAATATTCAATTTAAAATACTGTCCTGTCCACTAACCTTTTTCCTAATAAACAGGTTCCCCTTCTTCCAATCAGAACATCTGATACTTGCTCAGAGGTCCCTCCTAAGAGCCTTTGATCTTGCCTCCTCTGATTGGTGGCTCACACCTTTCAGTTGATTGTGGTTGCTAGGTTACTGATGATTCATTTCCCTTCTGACTCTGAAAGGGTTGGGATGAGCTCCATTCAAGGGGGTTTTCAAATAGGGTTTCTCTTTCTTCCATGGCTAAGGCCAATAAGGTTTCAGCCCTGGTGATTGAAGAGTACTGAGCCAGGTCTGGGCCTGCCTGGCTGTATCCTCATGGGAAATAAACAGAAAGGCAATAAGAACCAATTTGTACCTGTCCTGTTCCCCACACCCACACACCCACACACTGTGGCTAGTGCTCACCTGGACCAACTTCGAATCTTGACCTGTCTAGGCCCCATTTGGAGGTTACCTGCCTTGCCCTGCCAAAGAAGTTTCTAGGGAAAGGCACATGACTCTTCATTTATTCTTCACTAAGATTGTTAATCATTGTAGAAGTCATATGCTCCAGCTCTTGAGGACTTTCCTTTGGGCATCTTTCCTTTCAGACATGTTTCTTTTTGTGGATGAATTTCCAAAGTCTGGTTTGAAACTCAGAAATGGATAACTGACTGACTTCTAGATTCCCTGCACGGAGTTTTGACTTTCTCTTCTTTCCCTGGGGCTGGAGAAATGCCATCTGTACAAGAAGAGGTGGAAGGGAATTCAAAGGAATAGCTTTCTTTCTTCCTTCCTTCCTTCCTTCCTTCCTTCCTTCCTTCCTTCCTTCCTTCCTTCCTTCTTTTTTTCTTTCTTTCCTTTCTTTCTTTTTTTTTTTTTTGTTGGTCATGGGGCTTGAACTCTGGACCTGGGCATTGTCCCTCAGCTCTTCAGCTCAAGGCTAGCACTCTACCACTTGAGCCACAGCGCCACTTCTAGTTTTCTGATAGTTTATTGGAGATAACGAGTCTCATGGACTTTCCTGCCCGGGCTGGCTTTGAGCCATGATCCTCAGAGCTCAGCCTCCTGAGCAGCTAGGATGACAGATGTGAGCCACCAGTGCCTGGCTATTCAAGTATTTATTGAGTACATTCTATATATTTCACAGTTGTTTCCCAAAGTCCAGATTCAGGTCCTTTACTGTAAAAGACATTCTGAACACTGCAGGAAGTTTAAAAAGAAAAGAAAAACGACCTCCAGTTTAAATGCCTTTCCTAGAGAATCTAATGCCATCCAGTCAGCTGTAGCTCAATGCTTACAATTATGGCATCCATTCTAAAGGTTAGATGAGGCGTGTTTGATACTATGTAGGTTAAAATCCTGTGAAAGAAAGCTGTGTGGAGCTCAGAAAGGTTTATAAATAGCTTTGCCGAATTCAGGCAGGATCACAAATCTTGTTTCTGAGTTGATACCTACAGGGAGAAAGATGAGGTTTCTAGTGACGTTTAGGAAGGAAAATGTCCACATTGCTGCTTCCTGGTGGCTTTTGCTGAAAAGCACTAACAGCAGGAGAAATACTAGGCACCCTCGTCTCCATTTTTCTGACTTATGTTTGTGTGTGTGTGTGTGTGTGTGTGTGTGTGTGTGTGTGTGTGTGTGTGTGTGTGTGTATGTGTGCATACGTGCTCACATGCCTGTGTGCTGGTCCTGGGGCTTGAATTCAGGGCCTACACGCTGTCCCTGAGCGTAAGGATATAGCTCTTGACTACTTTGAACCATAGCACCACTTCTGGCTTTTTGGTAGTTAACTGGAGATAAGAGTCCCACTGACTTTCCTGCCTGAGCTGGACTGGACCTGCGATCCTCAGATCTCAGCCTCTTGAGTTGCTGGGATTACAGGAATGAACCACTGACACCTGGCTCATGTCCTTTCTCCCGAGCCATTCCCTCCCTCTACTTCGCAGCCTTCTTGTAGTGGACAGGAAGACAGGCGTCAGTGACTCTGAGTGAAACCAGTCATGGGACAGGGAGCCACCAGACCAACTCTGCAAGTGGTCTCTGACCACCAGAACCTGTGCCTGTGCCCTGACCGGTTAACTATGCCTTCCTACCTTTTGCCTGGTCCCTATTTAAACCTAGAGCTCCTGCCAGCCGCCTGGAAGATGGCTGACAATGAACAAACAAAAGTTCTCTCTTCCTGTGGCCGCACCATGCTGTGGTCAGTCTTGTTCTGTATCTATTTTTGGAACATGTGGCCAGTTTTCACGTTGTGTCTG
This sequence comes from Dipodomys merriami, assembly GCF_024711535.1. Lineage (NCBI taxonomy): Eukaryota > Metazoa > Chordata > Mammalia > Rodentia > Heteromyidae > Dipodomys > Dipodomys merriami. The sequence goes on from NW_027202693.1 coordinate 2,443,680, forward strand.
GGATCTGAACCTCCAATTTTAGTGTGGACACCCCCTACTCCTAAGCAAGGTCCAGGCAGAGGAAGAAACAGGGCTTTTGTCCTTTTCCAGGCCGGCGGCAGCAGGCCTGTCCATCCCGAGGGGTTTTAATGGAGTGATGAGGTGGATGGGAGACCAGGACCCTGAAGCAACCAGCCAATGAGGAGCCAGAAGAGCTCATTCGTCTTTTGTTGTACCAGCTTTTGCGTTAGTTTGTGTGGTTGGGAGACAGAGTCTCACAAATGTAGCCCAAGTTGGCTTCGAACTTTTAATCCTCCTGCTACCGCCTTCCGAGCACTGGGGCTTACATGCATGTGCCATCCCTGACTTGAGTAGGTTTTTTTTTTTTCTTTAATTTGGGTGTTTTGACTTTTTTTTTTTTTTTTTTTTTGCCAGTCCTGCGGCTTGAACTCAGGGCCCAGGCACTGTCTCTGAGCTTCTTTTGCTCAAGGCTAGCACTCTACCGCTTGAGCCACAACACCACATCCGCCTTTTTCTGTGAATGTGGTACTGAGGAATCGAACCCAGGGCTTCCTGCATGCTAGGCAAGCACTCTACCGCTGAGCCACCTTTCCCAATCCTGTTTTGACTTCTTTCGTGTGTGTGTGTGTGTGTGTGTGTGTGTGTGTGTGTGTGTGTGTGTGTGTGTGTGTGTGTGTGTGTGAACTCAGGGTCTCACAATCCCCTTAGTTTTCCACTCAAGGCTTGGAGCTCTGCCACCTGAGCTACGGCTCCACTTCCAAACAATGACAAGGTAGTGTAATCTTGTGCATTGGCTAGATTTTCAGTTCTAGGATTGAGGAACGCGAGCTATAAAAGAGAGTAAGGTTCTGGGAGATCCAAGCAAAGGAGAGGTTGATTTTTATAGACAAAGAAGGGCTTGAGAAAAACAGACACAGACACAGCAAGAGAGCTGGTCATTTTAAATTTTCTGAGGCGACAGGGAAAAAGAATAATAGGGGAAATGAAGGATTATCTAACGCCCAGGTATTTCAGGTGATTTCTTTTGTGTAAGGATTAAGAACGAAGGAATTTCACTTTCATACTAATGGAAGTTGGGAAATTGGACTTCTCTCTCTGTTTCTAATCCTGATTTCCTGCAAGGTCAGATAATCAGCTTAGTTTTTCAGCTTGGTCTCCTTCTTTATTCTGGTAAATGAAAATAATGGAAGGCCATTGTTTTGGACCAGGCTCAAAATAAAAATGGAGCTCTTCAGGCTGTGGCTCAAGTGGTAGAGCAGTAGCCTTGAGCAAAAGAAGCTCGGGGCCAGGGCCAGTGGCTCTCGCCTGTCATCCTAGCTACTCAGGAGGCTGAGATCTGAGGATCAAGATTCGAAGCCAGCCCAGGCAGGAGAGTCCATGAGACTCTTTTTTTTTTTTTTTTGTCGGTCGTGGGGCTTGAACTCTGGGCCTGGGTGCTGTCCCTCAGCTCTTCAGCTCAAGGCGAGCGCTCTACCACTTGAGCTACAGCGCCACTTCCGGTTTTCTGGTGGTTTTATTGGAGATAGGAGTCTCGCGGTCTCTCCTGCCCGGGCTGGCTTTGAACCGCGATCCTCAGATCTCAGCCTCCTGAGTAGCTAAGATTACAGGCGTGAGCCACCAGCGCCCGGCTCCATGAGACTCTTATCTCCAATAAACCACTCAGAAAAACGGAAGTGGTGCTGTGGCTCAAGTGGTAGAGTGCTCTCCTTGAACTGAAGAGCTGAGGGACAGCGCCCAGGCCCAGAGTTCAAGCCCCACTACCAATTAAAAAAAGAAGCAGCAGCTCAGGGGTGGCACCCAGGCCCTGAGTTCAAAGTAAAATAAAATAAAAATAAATGCTTGACGAAATGAGTGGCTGAATGAATGGTATTATAGAAACATTCATCTGAACTTCTTGAACAGATGGCATTCACCCAGTCTTAGGGAAAGACGAGAAAGTCAAAACTCAGGGAATCTAGAAATCAGTCATTAGCTTCGGAATTTCAAACCAGACTTTGGAAATTCATCCACAGAAAGGAAGATGTCCAGATAGTTAATCGTCCAAAGATGTATCTCCGATTGCCAAAAGGAAAGTCCACAAGGGCCGGAGCATAAAACTGCTACAATGATTAATAGACTTGGTGAAGAATAAATGAAGAGCCATCTGCTTTTCCCTGGTAATTTCCTTGGCAGGGCAAGGTTCAAAGTTGGGCCAGGTGAGCACTAGCCACCGTGTATGTGGGGGAGGGGGGGAGCGGAGCAGGTACACATTGCTTCTCATTACCTTCCTGTTTATTTCCCATGAAGATACAGCCAGGCAGGCCCAGACCTGGCTCAGCACTCTTCAATCACTAGGGCTGAAACCTTATTGGCCTTAACCATGGAAGAAAAGAGAAGTCCTATTTGAAGGCCCTGTTGAATGGAGCTCATCCCAACCCTTCCAGAGGCAGAGGGGAAATGAATTATCAGTAGCCTAGCAACCACAATCAACTGAAAGGTGTGAGCCACCAATCAGAGGAGGCAAGAGCAAAGGCTTTTAGGAGGGACCTCTGAGCAAGTATCAGATGTTCTGATTGGAAGAAGGGGGAAACTATCTATTAGGAAAAGCATAGTAGGCAGCAGTAAATAAGTTGTTAATTTCTTTTTACTGTTTGTCGTGTGTGTGTGTGTGTGTGTGTGTGTGTGTGTGTGTGTGTGTGTGTGTGTGTGTGTGTGTGCATGCATATGTGTGTGTTGCTGAGATTAAGGCCTCCCCTTTACTAATAAGCTATACCACAAGTGTAATTTTTATTCTTTCTTCATATTCACAGGTAAAGATTACTTCCTCTAGCAATTGCTTTATAATTTTCTATTTTATATACTGTGTGTGTGCACACATGCATGTACACACAGGTATTAGGACTTGAACTCAGGGCCTGTGTACTGTCCCTTAGCGTTTTCAGCTCACAGATGGGCTTCTACCAATTGAGCCACCGCTCCACTTCCAGCTGTCACAAATTATCTGCCTGGGTTGGCTTCAAACCAGGATCCTCAGATCTCAGCGTCTTGAGTAACTAGGATTACAGGTGTAAGCCACCAACATCTGGCACCTTCTTCTTCTTTTTCTTTTTTTTTAGCATAGTGAAAAAAAACTCATTTCTTCGAGCAAAAATATAATCACTCCCAACTGTTAAGGAATGACTCAAGACATAGATATTTTGCCCTTTAAAATTTCTCCCAGAGGGTTAAATCAACTATGTGCAATCGTTAACTCTATTCAAAAATCCACTCATCACCACCTGCAGAAAATTCTCCACTATTTCTTCTCACACATCTCTTATTGGCTAAAAGCCTAGAAATCTTGTTCTGCTTTAGTATTATTTATCATTATGGAGCAAAAACAGTTTGCAGAAAATTGACAGATTATTATTTCTGTGTGGTGGGTTTATATTTTCCTGTTCAGTTTATTAATTTAAGACTTTATATCCCTTTATTAAGTCCTCTAAATATTATTAAATATCTTTTCTGGCATTCAACCTGAATATTAATTTTTTTCCTCCACTTTTCTTTAGTAACAAAAGCACTAAAACTAGCCTAGCCGAAGGAGGAGGATTGTGAGTTCAAAGCCAACTGAGCTACCTAAGTGAATTCTAGGCCATCCTGGGTTACATAGTGACCCTATCTTAAAAAAAAAAAAGGATTGGTGGTTTACTCCTGTAATCCTAGCAACTCACTGAGATCTGGGGATCATGGTTGGAAATCAGCCCCAGGAGCAAAATGGGTAAGACTCCTATCTTCACTGAGCCAGCAAAAAGCTGGAAGTAGAGTTGTGGCTCAAGTGGTAGAGTTCCAGCCTTTAATAACAACAACAACAAAAAGATAAGGATCAGCCCCCGGCCTTGAGTTCAAACCCCAGTACTCACACACACACACACGCACACGCACACGCACACACACACGCACACACACACACACACACACACACACGGAGAGCAGGCTTATTCTACAAGATCTTTTACTGTTATTGGAGCCATCATATACACAGGGAAGATTTTCCCTTTGGGTTAGTGGTTTGAATTTCAGTTTTGTAACTTACAACCCTCAAGCAGAAATCAGAACAATGCTTGAAAATTTTACAAACCCCAAACCTTAGCTCTACATGTAACTTGATTTCATTGTTTCTGTCCCAGTTCAAATCAGAGAGCTAACTGCTGCATGTTGTGTACAAGGAAGAGTATCTCATCTCCCACACTTTAAATTAATTTCCCGACAGCGACTTGCTACTTCCCTCCCAGTCACACAAGTTCAACTATAACAAACCGTTCCCACAACAGCAATTCTATCAACAGAAAGACACCAAAAATAAAGATGCAATATTAAAAACAGGATAAATCTACGAGACTCTCTCTCCAATTAGCCAGTAAAATGCTGGACTGAGCTTGGCTCTGGTGGCTCACACCTGTCATCCTAGCTACTCAGGAGGCTGAGATCTGAGGAACGCGGTTCAAAGTCAGCCCTGGCAAGAAGGTTCATGAGGGCTGGGAATGTGGCTTAGTGGCAGAGTGCTTGCCTAGCATGCATGAAGCCCTGGGTTCAATTTCTCAGTACCACATACACAGAAAAACCTGGAAGAGGTGCTGTGGCTCAAGTGGTAGAGCACTAGCCTTAAGCACAGAGAATCTCAGGGACAGTGCGTAGGCCTGCACACTGTCCTTGAGTTCAAGCCCCAGGACTGGCAAAAAGAAAGTTCATGAGACTTATCTCCAATGAACTACCAGGAAACCAGAAGTGTCACTGTAAGTCAAAGTGGTAGAGCACAAGCCTTGAGCGAAAGAGCTCAGGGACAGCTGGGCGCTGATCACTCACACCTATAATCCTAGCTACTCAGGAGGCTGAGATCTGACAATCGTGGTTCAAAGCCAGCCCAGGCAGGAATGTTCGTGAGACTCATCTCCAATTAACCATCAGAAAACCAGAAGTGGCCCAGTGGCTCAAGTGGTAGATTGCGAGCCTTGAACTAAGGAGCCTCAGGGACAGTGCCTAGGCCCAGAGTTCAAGACCCACGACCAACCAAAAAAAAAAAATTCAGATTCAGCACCCAGGCCCTGAGTTCAACCCACAACCTACCAAAAAAAAAATTCTGGACAGGAGGTGTGGCTCACCACACCAGTGGTGAGCAAAGAAAGTTAAGGAAGAATGCAAGGGCTAGCACTGGAAAAATAAAATCCAAGCCACACATACACACCAATACATACACACAAAATGTATGTGTACATGTGTGTATGAAAATGAATCCTCAAAGGTGAGTCTTTAGAAGCAACCAATAATCAAATAAAGCACATAGCAATGATGCATGAATTAGAAATTATGACTGTGAGTTGTCCCTCTTAAAGAAACTATGCATACTCATTTAGCCCAGTGAAGCAGTCAACATAATAAGCCACCCAACACATCAGAGTTGAAATTCTGGAGGTTTTAATGTAAAGAAAATAGAACAAATTTTGTACTCAAACCATTCAAAACCACAAGTCGCAATTTTTAATGAAGTACTAGAGATTGACTGTTTTCCTCTTGGAACCAGAACATTTGGTCCTTTTTCTCATTAAACTGCTTCTTATTCTGGCCCAAGCCGAATAACACACATCAGGTAATAATCAACTGTCATCTGTATGAATGAATCTCTGTCAATCATGGACTGGCTAGTGATTGAATACTCTATCACCCTACCGAACAGATTTTGAGAAAAATATGGATGTCTTCCAAAGAGACCCACAAACTTGGTTCATCAAAAATTTTAAATAGGGGGGAGGGGGGAGGCGGGGAAGGGAAGTGAAGGGTAAACAAAGGAGGAGGCTGCAATGCTTGGTAAGAAATGTATGCATTATCCTGCCCATGTAATTGTAGCCCCTCTGTACAGTATGTTCTCAAATAAAATAAAATACAATTAAAAAAAAAGAAAAAAAAGAAATGTACTCATTATCTTGCCCATGTAATTGTAACCCCTCCGTACAGTATTTTCACAATAAAAAATAAATAAAAATTAAAAAAAAAATTTTAAACATACACCAAACTGTCAAATGGCCTAATTCTCTCTCATCTCACCAACCATGATACAGATATGATACAGATATTTCCAAAAATGAAAATGGCTCATAAGGTGCAAGTTATACATGATTTTTTAATTGCATGTAAGCTGAGTAATCACACATATCTTCATCCCTTTATACTTTCAACATTCCCAATTTCCTGGCAGTTCATTGAAGATAAGAGTCTCACGAACTTTACTTTTTTTTTTTTTTTGGCCAGTTCTGGGGCTTGAATTCAGGGTCTGGGCATTGTTCCTGAGCTTCTCTGTGCTCAATGCTAGCACTCTACCATTTGAGCCACAGTGCCATTTCCAGTGTTTTCTGTTTGTGTGGTACTGAGGAATGGAACCCAGGGCTTCGTGCATTGCACATCTCAGGCCAGTGCTCTGCCACTGAGCTGCCCCTCAATATTTCCTGTCTTCTTGCTCTTTCCTCAAAACCCCTTTCTCATGTCAGTCACAGCCATTTTCTTCTTTATTATTATTTGTTGGTACTGTAGTTTGAACTCAGGGCCTTGTACTTGGTGGGCCGGCGCTCTACCACATGAGCCATATTTCCACCTCTAGATATAATTGTGTGTGTGTGTGTGTGCGCACGCACGCGCTGGTCATGGGTCATGAACTCAGGGCCGGGACACTATCCCTGAGCTTTTTATTTACTTATTTTTTTCTAGTTCTGGGCTTTGAACTCAGGGCCTGGGCACTGTCCCTGAGCCTCTTTGTGCTCAAGGCTAGCATTCTACCGCTTGAACCACAGCACCACTTCTGTTTTTTGAGTGGTTAATTGGAAATAAATGTCTCCCTGGAACTTTTATGCCTTGACTGGCTTTGAACCATGATTCTCAAACCTCAGCCGCCTGAGTAGATAGGATTATAGGAATGAGCCTCCAGAGCCAGCTAAGCCTGAGCTTTTTTGCTCCAGGCTAGCACTCTACCACTTGAGCCACAGCTCCACTTCTGGCTCTTATGGTAGTTAACTGGAGATAGGAGTCTCAAGGACTTTCCTGCATTGGTTTGGCTTTGAACCGCAATCCTCAGATTTCAGCTTTCTGAGGAGCTAGGATACTAGGCATGAGCCACCAGCGCCTGGCTTCTTGTACTTTTTGATGACAAAAGTTGTCTTACATATTGTGAAATACTTTTCTGTATTACGTTAACTACTGTTAAACTAATGTAAATATCCAGTTGTTTTAGAATTCAATCATCAAGAAATTACTAATGTAAAATATTTTCATATCAATTACACTCACATAAATTATATACTTAGAAATTATACACTTATGACCTATGTACACAGTCATACAAATTACATGTGTAGAAAGTTAGGTATACATTTTTTTTTTTCTGATTTGGGGCTTGAACTCAGGGCTTTGGTGCTTCTCCCTGAGCTCTTTTGCTCAAGGCTAGCACTCTACCACTTTGAGCCACAGCACCACTTCTAGTTTTCTGGTGGTTCATTGGAGTTAACAGTCTCATGGACTTTCCTGCCCAGGTTGGCTTTGAACCATGATCCTCAGTTCTCAGCCTCCTGAGTAGCTAGGATGACAGGCGTGAGCCACCAACACCTGGCGTATGTATACATTCTTGATCATAAATATAAATTCTCAAACTAAGAATTTAGTACTTCATTACTTGAAGTTTGTGAAATTTGCCATTGGAACCAACAAGATTATGAAATAATTAACTTGTAGATAAAATTTGCTAAAACTTCTTGAGATATTCACATACAATTTATTATTTTGTTTAGAGACAAGTCTCAAAAATTTTGGCCAGGCTGGTCTGAAACTCATGGCTGAAGTGTTCCTCCTGCCTCAGGTTTCTGAGCAGCTGAGACTACAAGAATGTGCCACCACACCTGGTTATTCACATAATTTTTAATCCTGATGGGGTTGAGATTAGACAAAGTGAACAAATCTGAAAGACTAGGTCAAGTGTCTCAAATCTACCTTAAAGAGTAAAAATTTATTTTTGAAGCCCCGAATTTTAGAGATGTAATATCAGAGATCAAGGGATGTAGCTCAGTGGTAGAGCCTTGAATGAAAGAAAATAAATGAAAATACCAGATGATGCAGTGTGAAATTTAGAATAATTATGTTCCCTGATACAGAATAGATTAGAGTTCTTCCTGACAGAGGAAGAAATTTTTTTTACAACTTTCACTCACGATAGTTCATTAAGAAGCCAGATATTTCATATATTTAGGAAATATACTATATATATATATATATATATCTGTAGTGTCATCAAATATGTTCAAAACTAGAAAATGTTAATTTAAAAGTACTATGCTAGACATAATAATATAAAAGCCAAAGATATCAATAAAATATTCTATAAAGAATATGTCTGTCTGACATGATTCCTTTTTTAGATGATAAAAATGTGCTTATAGAATTTAATATCAGCATAATCACAAATTACAGATCATTGGGGGAAAACATGATCATCAAGTATTTCATCTGAATTAAATAAAAATTTACTATCAGAACTATTTTTGGTATAAAAGGTGATCTGATTCAAAAGTGTATAGCAAACAACCTGAGTTTTTGTTTTTTGTTTTTTTTAGAATAGATCCTTTTTAAAAATCCCAGTGGCTCATGCCTGTCATCTTAGTGACTCAGAAGGCTGAAATCTGAAGATTAAGGTTCCAAGCCAGCCTGGGTAGGAAAGTCTGTGAGACTCTTATCTCAAAAAAAAAAAAAAAAAAAGAAGAAGAAGAAGAAAAAAAAAGAAAGAAAGAAAGAAAGAGAAAGAAAGGGAGAAAGAGAAAGAAAGAAACAAAGGGAGAAAGAGAAAGAAAGAAAGAAAAAGAGACAGAGAGAGAAAGAAAGCTGGAAGTGGAGCTGTGGGCTCACGTGGTAGAGTGCTAGCCTTGAGAAAAAAATAATAATAATAAAAGCTCAGGGATATTATCCAGGAACTGAGTTCAAGCCCTGGGATTGGCACATCAAAATAAAATAATAATAATAATAATAATAATAATAATAATAATAATAAATAAAACGCTGGGCATATGAATTTTACTGGCATTAAAATATTCAAATAGAAATATTAATAATTCTTTTGTGTGTGGAGGGGGTCTGGTCGTGGGGCCTGAACTCTGGGCCTGGGTGCTGTCCCTCAGCTCTTCAGCTCAAGGCTAGCGCTCTACCACTTGAACCACAGCGCCACTTCTGGCTTTTTTTTTCTACTTATGTGGTGCTGAGGAATCGAACCCAGGGCCTCAGGCATGCAAGGCAAGCGCTCTACCACTGAGCCACCTTCCCAGCCCCAGAAATATTAATAATTCTGAAATGACCTTTTGCCACTGGTGATGAGTTTAGCCAAAATACTAGAGGAAGCATTAAAGAATGAAGACTCTCCGACTAGAATAGGGGAGAAGGTTCAGGTAAAAGTTAAAGGATGACTAATCATCTCCATCTTCAAAGTGCAGCACGTAACTGAGTGGCAAGTGTTTTCTGTGTGAAGCAGCCAGTTCATGGAGGCGGGGCCCTTGGCCATGGGGTGGGGCGTGGGGGGAGGCGCTGCCAGGCTTCTCATTTCTCAGGGGATCCTTCCTCTGTGGAGGCCTCCTTCTTATGGAGGAAGACGAACAGCGACTCCAAAGTGCCATCCCCGCTCTGCTGTGAAAAGCAAAGGAATGTGGCCCAGAAAAATCCACAGAGTCCAGTGTAGGCCGTCCGCCAGTGCACCGGGACAAGGCTGAAGTTGGTCAGCTGGAACACACAGGGAGAGTCTGTTAGCCTGCCAGAAGCCCAGGCCGTGAGCCAACAAGCCGGGGAGGTTTGGGGCTGATGGTTGTGGTTGATTTGGGTTTTAGGGTGTTTTTGCTTTTTGTTTTTTTTTTTTTTTTTTGCAATGTCTCACCATGCTGGGGGCTACATCTCCAGCCCCAGATTCTAAGTCATTTGAAACTTACCTGAACAAAAGGCCAGTACATGAGACCACTCTGGAAGAAAGAAAACCTTTTATTAGCACGCTTGCTAAGTCATTCAAAATAAGCACACCGTTCAGTCTATCAAAACAAAACAAAGCAAAAAAAAAAAAAAAAAGACAGGTTGTATTCCCAGGCAGTACTACATTTCCAACTAAGCTGATTAAATTAACTACTTAAAACCTCAAAGGTAAAGAGCTGGGAGAAAAGCAATTGGCCCAATATTGTGTGTGTGTGTGTGTGTGTGTGTGTGTGTGTGTGTGTGTGTGTGTGTGTGTGTGTGTGTGTGTGTGTGTGTGTGTGTGTGTGTGTTTGCGTGAGTGCACTGGTACAAGGACTTAAACTCAGGGCCTAGGCCCTGTCCCTTAGCTTTTTTGCTTAAAATTGGCACTTGAGCCACAGCTTCAGTTTTGGCTTCCAGTGTAAGTTAACTGGAGATAAGATTCCTGCTACGGTTAGCTTCAAGCCTCAATCCTTGGATCTTAGCCTCCTGAGTAGCTAGAATTACAGGTTTGAGCACATAGCACCTGGCCCAAGATACTTTTATTAGTTATATTCATAAGTGCAGAATGAAGTCAACTGGCACTAGTACCAATTCCTTCCAGAAAGTATCACATAGGAGGTTGGAGGTATGACTTAGTTGGTAGAGGGCTAGCCAAGGAGTGAAAATGTCAGGTCTTGGGCCTAAAAACAAAGAAAACAAAAGGAAAGGGAAGAAAAGAAAATGTATATATTTACATTGTAATTTTCCAGTAAGCATAAGCAAATGAGGCAGAAATATGTTTATAAAAACAGGATCAGCTGTACACAGTGGCTCATGCCTATAATCCTAGCTACTGAGGGGGCTGAAATATGAGGATCACGGTTCAAAGCCAACCTGGGAGCTGGGCACCAGTGGTTCACACCTGTCATCCTAGATACTCAGGAGGCTGAGATCTGAGGATCCTGGCTCAAAGCCAGCCCGGGCACGAAAGTCTGAGAGACTCTTATCTCCAATTAACCACCAGAAAACCAGAAGTGGCACAGTGGCTCCAGTGGTAGAGCACTTGCCTTGAGCTGAAGAACTCAGGAACAGTGCCCAGGCCCTGAGTTCAAGCCCCATGACTGACAACCCAAAATCAAAACAAAACGAAACAACAGCAACAAAAAAGATGCAAGATGGTTGCTAGGATATGGAAACTAGCCTGAAAGACTGGCCAAACGTGAGACACTTGAGTATGCTAAATCAACACAGTAAGGAATTATAACCCACCGATTAAAAAAAAAAAAAAAGGAAATAAACATAAAAAGGAATGCAGAAGCAGTTTGGAGGAAGCATGTTCACAGTGGAATGCTGAGTGCCACCTGGTGTGTGCGGATGTGGCAGAGGTAGAAACTAACCCCTGCAACACCACGTCCAGCTACTGATTGAGATGGGGTCTTACATTTATCCCTGGCCTGGAACTGGCCTGGAACTACGATTCTCCTCTTCTCCAAGGATACTTGCCTCCACAGCAGTTAAGGTTATAGACATGAGCTACCACACCCTTGCTAGGAAGCAATATCATGATCGATTTTTTTTTTTTTTTTTGGTCAGTCGTGGGGCTTGAACACTGGGCCTGGGCACTGTCCCTCAGCTCTTCAGCTCAAGGTGAGCGCTCTATCACTTGAGCCACAGCGCCACTTCTGGTTTTCTGGTGGTTGGCTTAGAACCGTGATCCTCAGATCTCAGCCTCCTGAGTAGCTAGGATTATAGACATGAGCCACCAGCACTTGGCTTATGTTTTTGTTGTTGTTAAGGCTGAGGAAATATTGCTGGTTAATAGGCAGTAAAGAAAAATGACAAGTACCAGCCATTTCTGAGGCTAGACTGGGCCTTAGGTCAGAGAGAAAAGGGACGAGATAAAACTGGTCCAGTGGGGAAAATGGGATATGGATGGTATGTTAAAGTATCTTTGTAACATTTGAAATTGCAAACTCTAGTAACCTAGAGAACTGAGGCTGGGGAAGAAATATTCTTGTTCTTAAAAAATAGATACTTAAGTATCCAAGGGTAACAGATAATTCCGTATAAGCCAGCTCCCAAGTGGTTCAAGAAAATGTATGTTTGGCTACATGGAGGGATGAATGATAGAGGCTGGATAGATGCATGGATGATGGATTGCTGATAAACAGATGCTGAATAGATGGATGGATGGATAGATAAGTGGGTAGATGAATTGAAGGATGAAAGTATGGAGCAAGCAAATAATAAAGTCAATGGGGCTTTATCATGACAAAGCAAATGTTACCAAGTGGTGAATTTGCATCGGGGGACGTGAATGTTTGTCAAGCCTGATCTTTAAGTTCTGTAAGTTTGAAATTATTAGCTGTTCTTTAAATTCTCTAGTTTTATATCATTCCAAGTCATTTCTTAAAACTATAAAAGAGAAGAATAGCAGACATGTTTCTAAAAGATAACATGCAGTACAGCTGGCCAAAAGAGCCCAAAATTGCCAGCCATCTGTGCAGAAAATAAAACACAAATCACAAACCTCCCCCAAACCCGAGTGTGACGTAGACAGGAACAACAAATAAATGAGGCCCGTCCTTCCGAAGGTTTTTCAGAAGAATATGAAGCAGGCAGGGGCTGGTCCTCAACAACAATCACCATTACTCACTCTTACAAGACATGTTTCCAGATGCTTCTTTTAGACTCTAAACATTTGTATTCTTAGTTTCATTGATCAAGCTTGGCTAAAGACAGCCTAGTTTGGACCCAATTCTGCAGGATCTAAAGACCTCTAGCTCTTAACTCTCCTCTGTTTGGACATCTCTGAGAATAATCTAAGGGGTCTAAAAGACATTTCCCAAACTGTTGGCATCTTCCCTTCTTCTCAAATCAGCGCCCTTTCTTCTTGCTGAAGCCGGAAACCTGTGTCAAACATCCACACTTCTGACCTTTCATCAAGCTGTCTGTTCTACCTCCTAAATACTTCCAGATCCTTCCTGCGACCCCCCTGCTTCTTTGCTCTTGCCTTGTCTTTCCCTCCTTTTTTTTTTTTTTTTTTTTTTGTGGCACTGAGGCTAATATTTGAACTCAAGCTCTTGTGCTTGCTATGTAGATGCTCTACCACTTCAGCCATGCCTCCCATCCTCTTTGCTCCATGCCTCCAGTCCAGTCCTGCTTTTGGCCCAAGCTGTGAAGGAAACAAGAATCTATCTCAAAACAATAACCAGCAAAAAAAAAAGTCAGGCCTGGAGATGTAGCTTCCGAAACAAGAGCACCTCCCTAGCAAGTGTGAGGACCCAAGTTCAAACCCCCTAGCACCACCAGAAAATAAATATTGATTGTTCACTGAATGCTCACTGAATAAGTGAATAAACTATTCGTTGATCTGAAGTATATAAATTTGTCATGAGCAAACACAACAGCAGGTGACTTTCTTCATGCCTGGAATAACCAGAAGAAACATTATATTCTATAAACACCTTTGTGATTAATGTCTTAAGAAGGCTTTTGTTTTGTTTTGTTTTACATAAGGACTCAGGCAAATACACACCTGGGTATGAAGGTGAGACTGATTTCTGTAATTCCTGCTTTGTAAATAGCGTCTAAAACTTAGCCTCTAAAACTTACCAAACTGTGGTCAGTAAGAGTAAATAGGATATCATCAGAAATCATTATGAACACAGGGGGGGGTGAGGGATGCAAATATATAATTTCTTTCTCATTCTTGAGGAGGTAGAGCCAATCCCCCCAAGCATCTCCTCATTCATTATGCAAAACCAAAACAATGGCTAGGAGCTTGGCTCAAGTGGTAGAACTCTTGCCTGGCATTCATGGGGCCCTGAGTTCAATCCCTAGTCCTTGAAAATATTCCAACTGGGCCCTGGACTGCATGCATGCAATTCCAGTTACTTAGGAGGCTGAGCCAGGAGGATCACTTGAGCCCAGAAATTTGAGACCAGCATAATAAAAAAAAAGGCTGGGAATGTGGCTCAGTGGTAGAGTGCTTGCCTAACATGCATGAAGCCCTGGGTTCCATTCCTCAGTACCACATACACAGAAAAAGCCAGAAGTGGCATTGTGGCTTTAGTGGTAGAGTGCTAGCTTTGAGCAAAAGAAACTTAGGATAGCATCCAGGCCCTGAGTTCAAGCCCCAGGACTGGCAAAAAAAAAAAAAAATCTCTTGCTCAAAATTTGGAACTCTTGCTGGGTGCTGGTGGCTCACCCCTGTAATCCTAGCTACTCAGAAGGCTGAGAGCTGAGGATCATGGTTCAAAGCCAGCCCTGACAGGAAAGTCCATGAGACTCCAATAAACCATTCAAAAAAACCGGAACTGATGCTGTGGCTCCAGTGGTAGAGTGCTTCGCCTTGCACTGAAGAGCTGAGGCACAGCACTCAGGCCCAGAGTTCAAGCCCCACCACCGACAAAAAAAAATTGGGACTCTTGAGCCAACCAAACTCTTGAGCCCTAACTTAAGAGCAGTTTCACTGAAAATGTACATACTGTTAAAAGATACTCAAATATGTATGTATTACGTTTTTTCAAGAGCCTGTCTTAGCGGGGCACTGGTGGTTCACACCTGTCATCCTAACTACTCAGGAGGCTATGGTCTTAGGATGGAAGTTTGAAGTCAGCTGGAGCAGAGATGTCCCCATGAAACTGTTATCTCTAACCACTCAAAAACTGGAAAGTTGGGGTGGGAAGGCAGCTTAGTGGTAGAGTGCTTGCCTTGCATGCATAAGGCCCTGGGTTTGAATCCTCAGCACAAAGAGGCTTGGGGATGGGGCCCAGGCTGAGTTCAAACCCTGCAACTACCACCACCACCAACAACAACAAAAAGCAGCCCATCTTACCTTATATGTATTCCAGAATTTCTGTCTTAGGTCCAAAAATACGTCGTCCTTTCCCTGGAGAAAACTCATACCTGTTCACAAAACACACAGAATTGTAAAAGATGCTTCCAGGAGGGCACTGATGGCTCAGGCCTGTAATCCTAGCTACTTAAGAGAATGAGGCTGAGATCTGAGGGTCGAGATTCCAAGCCAGGGGGGGCAGGCAAATCCAAGAGATAATCTTGTCTCCAATTAAGGGGGGAGGGGGGAGAGCTTGTGGCTCCAACTGGTGGAACACCCACCAGCTGTTGGGGTAAAAGGCTGAAAGGAGAACGCAAAGCAAGCTGTCCATTCTAAAACTGGGGACATCACAAAAGAATGTAGTAAATCTTAAATTACAATAGCAGGTGATGGAATTACAGCCAAACAAACAAACAAACAAACAAAACACATTAAAGCAGAATGGCCAGGCGCTGGTATCTCATGCATGTAAATCCCAGCTACTCAGGAGTCTGAGATCGAAGGATCAAGGTCTAAAGCCAGCTGGGGCAGAAAAGTCCAGAAGACTCTGATCGCCAAGTAACTAGCAAAAAGCTGGAAGTGGAGCTGTGGCTCAAGTGGTAGCATGTCAGCTTTAGGGTCTGAGGGTGGGGGAGCCAAGTTAAGAATGTGAGACCCTAAATTCAAGACCCAACACACACACACACACACACACACACACACACACACACACACACACCTAGACCCAGCCTTGAACTGGTGACAAACCCAGCCTCTCAGCTCCGACTCTAGCATGCTGGAACTCTAGCTCCCCAATCCCGGAGCTCCACCAACAGTGTGTCCCCCACCCCCAATTTTCCTTCCCTCCCTCCCCTCCCCCAGGCTCTGGCCACCTCCCCCCCCCCAGTACCCGGCCTTCTAACAGCTCCCAGCTCCAGCCTGAGCCCGAACCCCAAGCATCCACCCCGGCTCCCCATCCCCTGGAATCCTCCCCCACTCCCGGCCCCCCAACCCCGGGCCTCGGGGCCCCGTGGCCTCCGTGGGGAGCCCCTCACCCGCGTAGAAGGCCGAGAGGGCGATGGGCCCCCCCACCGTCTGGTCGCACAGCACCTTGGCCAGCACGGCGCGCGGCGCGCGGCCCGGCAGCGCGCGCTCCAGCAGCCGCAGCCACGCGTAGTTGAAGTGGCCGTGGAAGGTGACGGCCAGGGTGGCCACGCTGCGCGTCTGCCGCCAGTCGGCGGGGCCTCCGCGGAGCTGCTGCTGCGCCGCGTCGCCCGCCGAGAAGAGCCCGGCGTACAGCAGCACGTTGGTGGGCCACGGGTAGCGCCGGGCCGCGTGCTGCAGCGCCCGCCACCAGCTCGCCATGCCCGCCTGCCCGCGCCGCCGCCACCGACACCTACACCTCTTCCCTCACGGTCCCCACCTGCACCTGTCTGCTGCCCGGCGATTGGGCGCCGCCCCCACCGCGCACACCCAATCCGGTGCCCGCTGCCTGCCTCAGGGGGCGGAGTCCTGGCCTGGCCCCGCCCAGGGCTCAGGGACACAGGGCAGACAGGAGGTGGGTTCGGCCTGTGATGGGCAGAGGGGCTGGCAGGATTCGGAACTTCGCGTGAGTGTGCCTGGCGTTTGAGGGGGGTTTTGGTTTTGGGGGTGCGGGGTTGGAGAGATTGAGGATGTTTCTTAATAGGCATGCTTAAAAAAAATGCCCTGGGCTGGGAAGGTGGCTCAGTGGTAGAGTGCTTGCCTAGCATGCATGAAGCCCTGGGTTCCATTCCTCAGCACCACATACACAGAAAAAGCCAGGCGTGGCGCTGTGGCTCCAGGGTAGAGGGCTAGCCTTCAGCAAAAGAAGCTCAGGGACAGTGCCCAGGCCCTGAGTTCAAGCCCCAGGACTGGCAAAATAAATAAATAAAAATGCCCTTTGAGTTGTGCATCATAGAACAGTGGGGTTTGTGGCTTGTGATTTCTCTGTGTGGAAGAAAAGATGTAGCGAGACCCAGTTATCCAAAGGGCGATGTGTTTTAAACACTTGTGTGTGAAGCATTGGTGCTTTCAGTTTATACAGCGTCCTGGGGCATTATGTCATTTCGCTGGCAAATGTCAAAAGTCAAAATCGGAGGCATTCAGTGAATGCGGCACTGTGTCTGCCCACGGCCTTCGCTCCTCAGACTACCACCCTTAGTGGCCAGGGCCTCCCACCAGCTGAGCTGAGTTCCCAGAGAAGCTCCTAGAAGCTCAGGTCAGTAGGCCTTATACCACAAATGGAATTTTTGAGCCTATGGAATTTTTAATTAAAAGAGAGTATGTGTGTGTGTGTGTGTGTGTGTGTGTGTGTGTGTGTGTGTGTATGCGTATGCGTGCATGCATGTGTCCCAGTACTGAAGCTTGAACTCAGGGCCTGGTTGCTATCCCTTACTTTTGTCATTCAAGGCTAGTGTCCTACCACTTGAGCCATAGCTCTACTTCCAGCTTTTTGGTGATTTAATGGAGAAAAGAGTCTCTCAGACTTTGCTGCCCAGGCTGGCCTCAAACCCAACTCCTCAGATCTCAGTCACCTAAGTAGCTAGGATTACAAATATGAACCACAGGCACCTGGCAATGTTTAAATTTTTAACTTTAATTTTAAAGTAGTTCCAGGCTTAAAAAAAAAAGTAGCCAAAACAGATAGAACAAAAAAATGACAAAAAACATACAAATGGTTCACATATACTCTTCATCTAACCTTCCCCAAATATTGACCTCTTACATAACATGAAAATACTGATGTAATACAGTTACCCAACCTTCAGACTGATCTTAGTCAAATGACTTCCAGAAAGTCCTTTGCTCCTGCCTGACAGCGAGTCCTGGTGCATCTTGTATGGCCCTGGATTGATTTTCACATTGCTTATTTTATTTTTATTTTGCCAGTTCTGAGGCTTGAACTCAGGGCCTGGGCACTGTCCCTGAGCTTCTTTAGCTCAAGGGTAGCACTCTGCTACTTGAGCCATAGCACCACTTCTGGCTTTTTCTGCACAGGTGGTACTAAGGAATCAAACCCAGGGCTTCATGCATGCTAGGCAAGCACTCTACCACTGAGCCACATTCCCAGCCCACATTACTTAAGTCTTAATCACATCTTTAATTCTCCATTGTGGGGCATAGAACCAGTTCTTCTGCATGCCATCCCTCAATGTATTATCCCATTATTGAGAGCTAAATTGTGTGTCCCCCAAATTCCCAACCCCCAGATATGTTTGCAGTTCAAGGGAAGACTCTCAAAGAGGTGATCAAGGACAGTAGGTGTGACTCAAGTGTCAGAACACCACTCAGCCATGTTGACACTGGCACACACACATACGATTGCTTTAAAATGAGGTCAGTAGGGTAGGCAGTTTGTCTGGTGTCCTTATAAGCTCTTAGGCAAAGACATCCATTTATGCAGAGGAAAGGCTGTCTGGAAGGAAAGGAAAGAGATTCAGAGTGAAACCTTGGTCTTGAACTCAAACTCTAACACTGTGAAAAGGTAACTTCTATTGTTTTTTTGCCCCAATCTGTTGTGTTTTATTACGGGAGACTTCTCTATTCCATTCTTGGCAATCTTGCAGTTTCTTTGACCTTTGTCTACCTATTGATCCATTGGTTTCTACTCTGCTCTGTTCCCGAGTAAATCTGTCAGACTTTTCCAACGAGATGCAGTTCTAGCTCACCTGCCCGTCACCTTCTTTGCTTATATCCCTTTTGTGTGGTTTTCTGGTTGTGGCTTTAACATATTACCCCCCAAAAAATGGGATGGCTTTATACAAATCTGTTGTCATGTGTATGTATGAGTGTGTGTATCTGTGTCACCTGTAAAAGTCTGTCATTGAAGTCTATATTCCACAAATAAACAAAAATGTGGTATTTAGCTTTTTGTGCTGTCCTGTTTTGTTTTTTCCCCAAGGCCAGTACTCTACCATTTGAGCCACAGCTCCACTTCTGGCTTTTTTTTTTTTTTTTTTTTTTTTTTGGTAGTTAATTGGAGATAAGAGTCTCATGGATCTTTTCCTGCCTCATCTGGCTTAAAACTATGATCTCTCAGATCTCAGCCTCCTGAGTAGCTAGAATCGCAGGTGCGAGCCACCAGTGCCAGGCCAGAATCCTTTTGTGCATATTTTGACAATAAAAAGGTTTTGTTCTTTTTACCTTCTAGCCACTATTAGTGAACGCTGGGTCCCCTAATGAAGCACGGGAAGACCTGAGCGGTCTCAGGGTTGCCACCTGGAGTTGCTTTCGGGGATTGCATTCTTCTCTGAAATTGCTCAGAAAGGTTTAGTGAATGAAATCTATTTCTCACAAGCCATTTACTTTAGAAATTTTAATTCATAAGAGAAAAAACCCATGCAGATACTAGCAGACCAGGCAGTGCAGAAGAACATGAAATGTTGTAATATGGATGTTGCAATGTCTTTATGTTTATCTTCATCCTCGAATCCCTAACCACAAAAGCCTTTACCTACTCTGGAAAAAGCATCCTTGTGCAGTGTCTGCAGAGACTCATGCCTGAAATCCTAGCCACTCAGAAGGCTGAGACAGAGAATCATGGTTCATAGCCAGCCTGGAAAGCAAATCTTCAAGACTCTTACCTCCAATTAACCAGTAAAAAGCTTGGAGTACAGGGGTGAGGAGGGAAGAGGGGAAGGGGAGGAAGGGGAAGAGGGGAGGAGGGGGAAGAAGAAAGGGAGGATGGGAGGGAGGGAGGGAAAACAAGCAAGCAAGCTTTTAATGATACCCATGGTGATCCGTTTGGGGTGCAGTGTACCCAAATGGTAGAGAGCCAGTTGTGAGAGCATGAGTGAGAGGCTCTGACTTCAAGTCCAGACATTAGTGTGGGCACATGCGTGTGCTTGCATGCACACACACACACACACACACACACACACACACACACACACACACACACACACCCTTGCGTCTGTTTAAGAAACCATAGATTCATACTTAAAAAATGAGAAATTCGTGGTTATTTACTCTTTCTCTCTCATCAGTTCCAACTCCTGATTTTTGTCACTTAATTCTATTTTTTCTAAGGTCTCCCTTGTCTTATTTATTATTTAGTTGGGTGTTATTGGTGTGAACCACCATTTCCTTTCTCCTTTGCAGCCAGTAATATGCTGAATTGTGATGATCAGATTTACCTGTCAGTCCATCCACAAGCCAATCATTTTAACAATATTCTTTAGCCACTGGAGTGGAAAAGAACATCATAAACTTGAGAACAAAAATGAAAGCTATGACAATTCCCTTGACCTCCACCTGAGCTTCCTATGGGAGCGGGGAGCTTGTCTTTGTTTGTGCTTCTAGAATCTAATGGGAAAGATTGTTATAAATCAGTGTTTGACAAAGGATGAAGCAGTTTTCCCCATTTCCGCACATTGGATTCACAGTTTACTTTTTTAAACAATAAAGTTAACTGTTAACTCTCTAGAATTTATTTTGTAGAATGTAATCCACAGATAACTGGAGGCCGCTTTAAACATTAAGTGCTTGTTGAGCATGGTGACACACCTAGCACTCCAGAGAGGCAGGATACGTTTGAGACTAGCCTGGGCAATATAATAAAAACTTTTGTCAAAGATAAATTTAAAAAAAAATAAGAGCTGAAGCCGGGCGCTGGTAGCTCACGCCTGTAATCCTAGCTACTCAGGAGGCTGAGATCTGAGGATCGCGGTTCAAAGCCAGCCCGGGCAGGAGAGACCGTGAGACTCCTATCTCCAATAAACCACCAGAAAACCGGAAGTGGCGCTGTAGCTCAAGTGGTAGAGCGCTGGCCTTGAGCTGAAGAGCTGAGGGACAGCGCCCAGGCCCAGAGTTCAAGCCCCACGACTGACCAAAAAAAAAAAAAATAATAAAAAATAAGAGCTGGACTCTGATGGCTCATGCCTGTTATCCTGGCTACTCAGAAAGCTGAGATCTGAGGATTTCAATTCAAAACCAGCATGGGCAGGGAAGTCTAACTGTTTTGTTTTGTTTTGCAGTCCTGAGACTTGAACTCAGGGCCTGAGGACTGTCCCTGAGCTTCTTTTGCTCAAGACTAGCACTCTACTATTTGAGCAACAGTGCCACTTCTGGCTATTTCTGTGTATGTGGTACTGAGAAACCGAACCCAGGGCTTCATGCATGATAGACAAGCACTATACCACTAAGCCACATTCCCAGACTTAAAAAAAAATCTCCAATAAACTTTTCCCCAAATAATAATAATAAAGCTGGAAGTGGAGCTGTGTCTGTAGAGGTAGAATGCTAGCCTTGAGCAAAAAAACCCAAAAAAAACAAAAAACCCTCAGGAACAGCACCCAGGTCCTGAGTTCAACCCTAAGTACTGGTGCACACACAAAAGAAGAAGGAGAAGGAGGAGAAGGAGGAGGAGGAGGAGAAGGAGGAGGAGGAGGAGGAGGAGGAGGAGGAGGAGGAGGAGGAGGAGGAGGAGGAGGAGGAGGAGGAGGAGGAGGAGGAGGAGAAGAAGAAGAAGAAGAGGAGGAGGAGGAGGAGGAGGAGGAGGAGGAGGAGGAGGAGGAGGAGGAGGAGGAACAGGTGGTGGTGGTGGTGGAGGAGGAGGAGGAGGAGGAGGAGTGGTGGTGAGGAGGGAAGTGGGAGGAGGAAGAAGGGGGAGGGGGAGGAGGGGGAAGAAGAAAGGGAGGACAGGAGGGAGGGAAAACAAGCAAGCAAGCTTTTAATGATACCCATGGTGATGTGTTTGAGGTGCAGTGTACCCAAATGTATCTGGATACATGTGGACTAAAACAGGTAAAAGAAAATACGAGAGGGGATGGATGGCGTTGGGGGAGATGAGGATGATGAAGGGGTGGCATGGATCAACATGCATCGTACTCATCAACTGACATGTTGCACTGAAACCCTTTTGTACAACTAAAGACAATTTAACAAGTGTAAAAAGTATATTAAGTAGAATTTAAGTAGTGTATACATTGGTTATTAGATGTTCTCTCCCCCCCAACTTTTATAAATGTTTGCAACGTTTTAAAAACACATGGTTAAAGTAATGGTACTTGCTCATGCAGAAAGAGGCACATTCAATTTATCGTTCTTGGAAAAGTGAATTCTTATGTCCTTTGCCCTTTGTAATGTCCCTAGTTGTTTGCTTATTTGGCAGTACTGGGGTTTGAACTTAGGGCCTGGTGCTTGCTGGGCAGGTGATCTACCATTTGAACCACGCCCCCACGACACCAGACACCGGTTTCTTCAGAAGGCTGGCAACACACAAGGAAATACTTTGCTAGGTAATGCTTGCTTCACATAACGGGACAGTTGGCTAAAATTCAAAATAGCGCAAAATATGTCATTTCCTAGGCTGGCAAAACTGTTGACCCACAGCTTTAGGGAGACAGGCGTATAAGCCCAGAAGAGAAAAAGAAATGTTACCGTGGCTGCTACTAGAAGTTCTTCGGGCTGGGGGCGGGGGGAGGGGGAGAGGGGGAGAACGTGTCTTACCCACGACACCCACGGGTGATTTTCCAGTCCATTCATCATCACAGTGAGAGGGATTACTAACAAACCAGGCCCCTCCACAGAGCAGGAGTGATGGATAGGGAAGTCCGGCCCGGGATGCCCAGGCCTGGCGCTCAGTCCTACCTAGAGCCGCCCGGTGAGACGAGATAATGACACGGGCATCAAAGGGATGCTGTTAATAAAATGGAACCGCGGGCAGACCTGTTATCATCATCATCATCATCATCATCATCATCATCATCATCATCATCATCATCATCATCATCACTGTTCTCCTCCCGTCCCTGGACAAGCGTATAATTATGACATGGAGGCGCTGTCTCAAAATCTTCTCCTTCCAGGCTTCTATGGGAAGAGCTGAGACAAACACCCCCAACTTGGACCAGGGGCCCCGTGGGAATTTAAAGAGCCCCTAAATCACTGAGCCACCCGCTCCGTCGGCGCTGCGCAGGCGCAAAGGCGATCGCCCCGCCCACCGGCCCCGAGGTCGAACGGACTGTTCCATTCCTGAAGGATGCTGAGGGGTGGAGTGGAAGAGACGGACAGGGGAGCCCGGGCCCGGGCATGCAGGTGCGTGTCTAGTAGTTCCAGAAATCTTCATTCCAGCAGTGATACTTTGTGACGATTATATTTCCACTCCGACGAGGGCCGCTCACTTCTGAAAAAGGTTGCGTGTGGGACGGTTCCACTACCCCCCCCCCCCGCCTTCCTCCTCCCGCCTTCCCCCGGGCGCGTCGGGGCCCGGCCAGCGTGTGAAGGCCGAGTACGGAAGCCTAGAAGGCCCCGCCCCCTCCGCCGGGGCCCCGCCCCGCCTCGCCGCCCGCGACGCGCGGCTCCACCGCCCGGCGACGCCGCCGCCGGCCGGCTCCTCCTCCTCTCCGCCCCGCCGGCCGCGGGCGCGGGGCACGTCAGCGCTGCCAGCGTGGAAACCGCTGCGGGGCGAGGCGGGGCGAGGCGCGGCGCGGGAGGCGGAAGTAGCGTCCGGGACGGCCGGGCCACCCGCGGACTCGGCCGCTCTCCTCAGCCATGGACGCGTCCCTAAACCAGGTCGGTACCCCGGGGGTGAGGGCCGGCGCCGCGGCCTCCCCTCCCCTCCGCCGCCGCCGACCCCCTTCCCTCGGCCTCCGGGGCGACTGTTTGCCCGCGAGCTGCCATTGTGACCCGGGGGAGGCCGCCGGGGGTGGGGGGGGGGAGCGGGCCGCCCCGCCCGGGCCTGGTCGCGTCACGGCGGGGGGGGGGGGCCGGGCCCGGGTCCTGCCGCGGGGGGCGACCTCGGCCCTGCCGCGCGCGCGCGCGCACGCGGGCTCCGGAGCGAGCGGTGACAGGCGCTTCTTCAACCCCGCGGGCCCCGGAAGCTTCTGGAACGGAAGAAAGTCTCACCTGCGAAGCTCGGACGTGTGCGCTGCGGTTTGCAAGTTAGGAAGAAAATGGTTAAACTTTGTTAGCGTTGATAAGGTTCATCTGGAGGCCCTGGGGGGGGCGGGGTGTGGGTTGGTTTTTGGTTTTGGGGGCGGGGTGGGGGGGGTGAAGATAAAATTTCAGCCTGGGGGTCTGAACCTGGGGGTCGGGGTGCAGGACTCGGGGCTGCGTGTTTAATGAG
The DNA here is from genome assembly GCF_024711535.1 of Dipodomys merriami. NCBI lineage: Eukaryota > Metazoa > Chordata > Mammalia > Rodentia > Heteromyidae > Dipodomys > Dipodomys merriami. The sequence continues at coordinate 2,467,547 of NW_027202693.1, forward strand.
AACCCCCTCCCCCCACCACACACGCACACACACACACACACGTACACACACGTACACACGTGTGACTCCAGGGCCGGGAGCTGGCGAACACCCGGCGGGAAGCTCTGGGGTCAAGAAGGGGTGGGGCGCCTCCCCTCCCCACCCCACCCCCAGTCGTTGATGAATTTAGTTTCCGGGATCGCCACGGCTCAGCGACTTCTTGGCTCTCCCTATCCGCCTCGCAGGAGGGACTTAGGTGGCCACCCCCAAATCCGGTGGCACCAGCAGCGCGACCCTGGCCTCCCCTCGGAGAGGAGGTGGGGGGATGTAATCTGGCTGGCTGCTCTGGCGTGGAAATGGGCTCTCCTTGTCCCCGATTGAGGGCCCCATCAAGGAGAACAGGTGTTTTACTGGGGTTTCTTCACGGATCTTGCCTGCAGTGCCTAATATCCTGCCCTCTTCTCCGTGCCAGCTTGAGACTCGGCAAGTCCAGTTTGGTGCAAACTCAGTTCTTCCTACGTGGGGGCGGGGTGGGGAGGGTAGGGGGACAGGGAGGAGGAGAATCAGCAGCAGATGATGTGGATTTGTTCACGTGTGGCCGGAGAGTTGAAGGCAGTCGCGGTAGAAATTGAGCCAGACACATGGTGGTTTATCTTCTTGGGCATTTGGTATAAACTGGGCAAAACATTTAACTGAAATAGGAAAGGATAATGTATGTTGGTTTTCCCTCTAGTCTTCTGATTAGTGCAGTGTCTACGTTTTGGTACTTAGCATTTCATGTAGGATCGACGATTCTCAACCATAGGGAAATTTTGTTCCTCAAGGAGACATTTGGCCAATCTGGAGGTTTGTTAGGTTGCCACAGAGGGCAGAGAGGTGTTGGGAAACATTGCACAGCACGTCCCCCAACCTCCTAACATCTTTAAAATGTCTAGAAGATCCCAATTGCAAAACCCACCTACACTACACAGGGAGACTCTTGTTTGAAAAACAAACAAACAAAACAGCTGAAGCTGAGAAACTGGTTAAGATCGGGTGTATGACACCAGTTATTGAATACAAATGATTTATAAAAGTCCCCCTTCATGGGCTGGGAAGCTGGCTCAGTGGTAGAGCGCTTGCCTTGCATGCCTGAGGCCCTGGGTTTGATTCCTCAGCACCACATAAGCAAAAAGAAAAAAGCCGGAAGTGGCGCTGTGGCTCAAGTGGTAGAGCACTAGCCTTGAGCTGAAGAGCTGAGGGACAGCGCCCAGGCCCAGTGTTCAGGCCCCATGACCGGATAACCCTCCCCCCCCCCCCCCCCCCCCCCCGCAAAAAAAGTGTCCTTTCAGTGTTGTTTCTAATTTCATAAGAAGTAGGGGTGGGCTTTGTGTCGTTCAGTTAAAAACCTAAGAGAACTGGGGTGATCATTCTTCCAAGAATAGTTCTGTATAGGAAAATCTGCAAAACAGAGTGGGTAGACATCCTACTTTAAATGTTACTTTCCTGACATTTGACTAGTAGATTACAGTGGTTGTTCCTTAAATTCTAATTGATAATAAAGGATCCTAAACCTTTAAAATGAAGATCTGAAAAGGTACTGTAACTCTTAAATGCTTAAGGCTGGAGCAGTCACCAAAACTGCAGTGAATTTTCAGGAATTCAGAACACATGGACTGAAAGTCTCTGCTTTAGGCCACTGTGAAAATTGTGAATGTGCCTTTTTTTTTTTTTTTTTAAGGCTAGGGCTCTTATTTTTATATTTCATGCAGTCATAGAGAACTTTATAGGATTGCTATGATATGTGTTTGGATGATTGTATTCTGAAAATAATTTGAGTCAAAGCAAAACATTGGATTGTATCATGATGAATAGGCTATGACACTGGGCAAAGTTCTACATTGCTGGTATAAATTTGAGAGCTATTTGAGCAGTTCTGAATGATCCCATTTAAACTGATCATGCATAATTGATGTGGCTACAGAAACCACAATGTTATTTGATAGTTGTCCTCTAAAATTCCAACATCTCTTCAAGATGTAATATGTGTTCGTCATTTAATAGAATCACTCTTCTCCTTTCCTTTGGTCCAAACGTAATGCTGTACCTTTTTCTTTTTGGGGGGTCATGGGGCCTGAACACTGAGCCTGGGCACTGTCCTCAGCTCTTCAGCTCAAGGCTAGCGCTCTAGCACTTGAGCCACAGCACCACTTCCGGCTTTTTTCTTTTTGCTTATGTGGTGCTGAGGAATCAAACCCAGGGCCTCAAAAAAAAAAAAAAAAAAAGCAGCTAGGTTAATTAAGGGGACAAGGAATTCAAACTAGCGGAGTAAAAAATAGATGTTTGAGCCCCCTAATACTATACTAGGAGACTGCTGGGGAATAGTCTCATAAATTCAAGTACAAAATGCCACAAAGTAATTGCGGATGGCCTTATTTACCTCTTACATGCCTACACCTTTCACTAAAACTTGCTATTTTAAAGTTTTTTCAGTTGCTTAAAATTCTTATTCTTCCTGTGTATTGTATTTAGGCAGGGTCTACTCTTATTTTTTGTTTGTTTTGATTTTGGGGGGCACTTGGGGATTGAACTCAGAGCCTTGCACTTGCCAGGCAAGCATTCTACTGCTTGAGCCATGCCCCCAGCCTGAAATGTGTTTTGTGTTTACTTTCATTGCATCCTTGAGCACACTGAGAGCTGAGGGTTTCAGCTTCACACTCCTGACATTGGCCAGATAACTGGCTGTCATGGAGGAGGTGAGGCACAGTTCTGTGCACTGAAGCACTTAACAGCATGCCTGACCTTCCATCCATCCCATCCTCCATGCCAGCAACACTGGCATTGCCCCAGATGGAGGCAGTTGCCTCCTGGGAGTGGGAGGAATTGGGAATTGTCTCTGTTTGGAAATTACTTAGAGAATCTAGAGCTGCACTGTACAATTCAAGAGACACTAGCAATATTTACTGACTTAAATCTAGATTAATTATGATTAAATAACACTTGCAATTCTTTTTTTTTTTGGTCGGTCATGGGGCTTGAAATCTGGGCCTGGGCGCTGTCCCTCAGCTCTTCAGCTCAAGGCGAGCGCTCTACCACTTGAGCCACAGCACCACTTCCAGCTTTTTCTGTGTATGTGGTGCTGAGGAATTGAACCCATGGCCTCATGCATGCAAGGCAAGCGCTCTACCACTGAGCCACCTTCCCAGCCCGCAATTCATTTTCTTATTCAAACTAGCGATGTTCCAAGTGTGGAAAAGCTGCATGTGGTTATGACTGCCCTACTGGTCAAGACAGTTCTAGATCATTTCCATCACCAGAAAAAGTTCTGCGGGACAGCTGTGGAGTTTAATTTGCTCACAGCATCTAATTCTTACTCCTGAACAATGCATCTTTCACTCTTTTTTTGATTTAAACACTACTCACACCTTTATCACCGTATTGAAAAGCCTGAAGTTTTTAAGGAGGAAGAACAACAGGAGTGGAACTTCCTGATGATTACTTGGCAATGAGGACCGCAGAACTGCTCTCCCTGCTTTAAAAAGCAGTTTAGAACCCTGTTAGCCCAACCTGAAATGATGGGTTTCTGTGTGTGCTTTGCAGAGCTGCTCATACATGGAATGGGAGGACTCCTGTGTGGAGCTGATGGCTGTGATTGTAGCTTTCAGTTAAAGCTGGTCTTTGCCTCATCATGAAATGAGGGGTCTTCATACTGGTTGGGTGAGGAGGACTGCACTAGGGATTACCCAGTGCTAAGTGGCAAAGAGGTCTGATGGGACTTGCCATGCTACAAAGTTTCTGCTCCTAAAAATGTTTGGCCTAGGTGATTACTCAAAATTTGGGGCAGTGGTCAGTAGCAAAGCTACTGTTGCGTTCTAAGAGTTCCAGTTATAAATATCAGGAGTTTCTGAAGTTTAGTATAAACTGGCTTTACCTACAAGCAGAAACCAGTTTTGATTTATATGGTTTTTTTATTTTTATTTTTTGTCAAAGGCCAACTAAAGACAAAACCTAGTGCTGAGTGCTGCACAATACACAAGGTGAATAAGATGTGATTCCTCTTGGGGTTATGGGCTGCTAAAGAGAATACAATACATATTTAGACAAATACTATGTGGCAAGGAGGGGTAAAAGCTCCTATAGTAGTTCACACTTGTAACCCTAGCTATTCAGAAGGCTAAGAATAAAATAGGAGGATCACAGTTCCAGGCCAACCTGGGCAAAAAATATGCAAGACCACTTCTCAACCAATAGCTAGGCATGGTGGTGTGTGCCTGTCATCCCCAGCTACCAAGGGGAACATGAACTAGGAAGATGAAGATCTATGTGCAGACCTGGGCAGAAAGTGAAACCCCTAACTCAGAATGACCATTGCAAAAGAAGACTGTCAGTCAGAAGTAGAATACCTAATAAGTGCAAGGCCCTGAGTTCAAACCCCCAAACCTCAAAAAAACATAAAACCTAGCGTAGAGATGGGAAACAAGCAGGGAGTCCATGGAGTGGGTGACCAGTAAAGATTTTGTGGAAGAGATTTTTTTTTTTCTCTTCCTTTTACTTGTTGAAACAGTGCCTTGCTGTGAGGCCCAGGCTGGCCTCAGACTCGGTACTCCTGCCTCAGGCTCTTGCTTGCTGGAATCACAGTGTTCCCCATCACACCTGGCCTGAAGAGATTCTTAAGAGAAAATTTGTAACTCAGAATTATGCTTTTCTAGAGCTTGCCTTAATTGTAAAAGTGATGTAGAGTTTTACTTTACATGGTAATTGTGTCTCATAATGTTGCTATTACAATATAAATCAAGAGGGGCTGGGAAGGTGGCTCAGTGGTAGAGTGCTTGCCTCCCATGCATGAGGCTCTGGGTTCGATTCCTCAGCACCACATAAACAGAAAAAAGCCAGAAGTGGCTCTGTGGCTCAAGTAGTAGAGTGCTAGCCTTGAGCTGAAGAGCTCAGGGACAGCATCCAGGCCTAGAGTTCAAGCCCCACGACCGACAAAAATAATAAATAAATAATAAAATTAAATACATATATAAATCAAGAGACAGAAAAGCCCATTGCATCCTGGGAAGTTAAATCACGTATCTAGCTGAAGTTCCTTCTCTTCTAGCAACATTCAAGGACCATGACATAAAAGTATTTCATAGGACTGGGAAGGTGCCTTAGTGGTAGAGTGCTGGCTTAGCATGCATGAAGCCCTGGGTTCAGTTCCTCACTGCCATATAAACAGAAAAAGCTGGAAGTGGTGGTGTGGCTCAAGTGGTAGAGTGCTAGCCTGGAGCAGAAGCAGCTCTGGGACAGTGCAAGCCCCAGGACTGGCGCAAAGAAAAAAAAGTTATTTTGGTTTAATTTAATAATAGTATTTCTGGGTTTTGCTTTGCTGCAAATGTTATTTTTCATTTAGGTGGCAATGCATTCTGAGTTAGAAATGACTGAGAGAAGGGTAAGATTTTCATATAATCCTTTTCCAATTGCAGAAAACCAGAAACATCAAAGCAAAGCTTTGAAGTTGCTAACAGTTGAATATTGGCACCTTTGCACAGCTCAACCTTAAAAGTCTCAAGACACGCAGAAGGGCTGGGAAGGTAGCTCAGTGGTAGAGCCCTGGGTTCCATTCCTCAGCACCACATAAGTAGAAAAAGCTGGAAGTGGTGCTTTGACTCAAGTGGTAGAGTCTAGCCTTGAGCTGAAGAGCTGAGGGACAGTGCCAGGCCCAGAGTTCAGGCCCCACGACTGACCAAAAAAAAAAACAAAAAAAACAGGAATGGATGGTGTTTCCTCAGAATTAAGGCTTCGAACCTCAATCCTCCATGATTGTATATAATAGTGTGGATAAGAATAATATATTCTTTTTTTTCTTTTTAAAATTATTTTTAATTAGCATTAAGGTTCATTGTGACATTTCCATACATGCATACTGTGGAGCAGGTCAAACTCACTCGCACAAGGATAATAGTTATATTTCTGATTTGTCCTTTGGTAAATTCTAGGAACACTTTAAAGTAGATTTTCTGAGGAAGTTATGCTATTTAATTGCTATGGCATGCTTTAAACAATTTAATTTTTTTCTAGAATAAATATGCGGTTCCAGATAAACTAGAAAGACTTAGAAGTTTTCCTGCGTGGGGGAGGTAAGGTGGGGAGGGGGTGTTTAGAAGTGCTTGCTCATGGTATAATGGTAAAGTGAATGGATTCTAGAAGCAATGGCTTTTAGGAAGGTGTTTTTTTGAACTTGGATCTCTAGTGTTTGCAACCTGCTTCTATGACAAGTGATGGAAGCCTTTCCCTCCACATAGCACACTGCGAGTGAGATTTGACATCTGCTAGGAGTTTCCCTGCCTACCCTCCTACCCAGTACCCTACTCAGGGACTACTGAGTGTCAAATGAGGGTCCCCTTTTGCTCTTTGCTGCCTCTTCTGTGGGAATTTGCAAGGTTAGATTCTAATTGTCACATGGAATACAAAAGCTTTCCTATCAGGGAAGGAGGGATAGGTGGAGGAAAAATAGGAGAAAAGGTGAATCCTATGCGATATATAATAGAAGTGTCCTGTAGGGAGTTTAACATGACTTCCTGGGGGCTGGGAAGATGGCTCAGTGGTAGAGCGCTTGCCTTGCATGCCTGAGGCCCTGGGTTCGATTCCTCAGCACCACATAAGCAAAAAGAAAAAAACTGGAAGTGGCGCTGTGGCTCAAGTGGTAGAGCGCTAGCCTTGAGCTGAAGAGCTGAGGGACAGCGCCCAAGCCCAGAGTTCAAGCCCCACGACCGGACTCCCCCTCCCCCCCCCAAAAAAAAAGATGACTTTCTAACTGTGGACAGACCTGTCTCTGACACTTGAAAGTACAAAACCCAATTTACTTGCATAGCAATAAATGTTTATTTGGATATTTAAAAAAATTTTCCTATCAACTGGGAAGATCAGGCTCTAATGAGCTAGTTTTTACTGAATATCTTCATGTCCCACACACACTCAACATATCCTCCATTAGAGTTAAAAAAGAAGCCTTTCAGCAAACACCTAAACCTTAGAAGATGGAGGGAGGCAAAAAGTAGCTGGTTCTTTTTTTTTTTTTTTTTTTTCTCTTCCCAGTCCTGGGGCTTAAACTCAGGGCCTGGGCACTGTCTCGGAGCTTCTCTTGCTCAAGGCTAGCACTCTGCCACTTGAGCCACAGCACCACTTCTGGCTTTTTTCTGTTTATGTGGTACTAAGGAATTGAAGCCAGGGCTTCATGCATGCCAGGCAAGCAAGCACTGTACCCCTAAGCCATATTTCCAGCCCAGGTACCTGGTTCTTAATTAAAACTGTTGAAATCAGGCAAAAATAAATATATAAACATTGAGAGTCCAACAAAGTTAAGCAAGCGAGTTTTGTAAGTTATCAGCCTGGAGAACTCCTGTCCTGTGTTACCATTGACCCATAGGAGCTATAGTGTTCTGGGGTGCCCATTGCTGTGCTGCTCTCCTGCTGCTTCTCAGATGGAGTGGACATGGGGTATTTTGGGTACTTGTTTCATGCTGGGCAGCAGGGGTTGTTTTCACCTAGAAGGAAAATAACATAAAATGTAAGTGGAGAAGCAAGTGGTTATCACTATCCAGGACTGACCTTGTTTGGAAAGCTGTGAGGACAAGGTAGTCAGTATATCAGAAACAGCAATTTGGGATTAAAGTAGTGATTTTTGTACCTCTAAGAACTACAGTGGAAACTGGGTGCTGAGATCTGAGAATTACAGTTCAAAGCCCAGATGGGGCAGGAAAGTCCATGAGACTCTTACTCCAATTAACCACCAGAAAACCAGAAGTGACGTGACTGAAAGTAGCAGAGTGCTAGCCTTGAACCAAAGAGCTCAGGCACCAGGCTCAGGCCCTGAGGTCTAACCCTGCAGCTGAACAACAACAACAAAGAATTAGCTTGGAAACAGCACTCACAGTACCCAGCTCTTGTGTCCAAACTGAGCATTCCTTCCCTGAAAGTGCACTTCATTGCATACTAAGTCTTACGGCACTGGAGGGTGATTCCATGCCCCTGATCTATACCCTAAACTCCTATACTTCTGTTATTGATGAATGTTATGATTTATGTAGGTTGTGTGTGTGTGTGTGTGCCAGTCCTAGGGCATGAACTCAAAGCCTGGGCACTGAGCTTTTGTGCTGAAGGTTAGTGCTCTATCAATTGAACCAGGCCTTTTGGTGTTAATTGGATATAGGAGTCTCTCAGACTTTCCTGACTGGGCTGGCTTTGAATTGTGATCCTCAGATCTCAGCCTCCTGAATAGTACGAGTAAGTTATGGGCACCCAGCTTTTATGTGTTTGTTTGTTTTTTTAATTAAATTTTAGGCTTTCTTTCCCCTTGTACCTCCTTCTAGAAGCTGCTTTTCTAGAAACTGCTTTTCTTGAAAGATTTAGTGCTTTTACAGTCCTGGGAACTGAACCCAGAGCCTTGCATATGCTAAGCAGCCCAAGCTCTGTATTTCTCATACTGCAGTGATTCACAAACCTTCTCTGTGAATTTTGTCACGAATATACTGCCTACTCTATCATTTGCTTAATACTTTCTGCCCCCACCCCCTTCAGTCGTGGGGCTGAGTGCTGCCCCTCAGCTCTGCAACTCAAGGCTAGCTAGCACTCTACCACTTGAGCTACAGTGCCACTTCCAGCTGTGGTGCTGAGGCATCTAACCCAGGGCCTCATGCATGCGAGGTAAGCATTCTACCACTGAGCCACCTTCCTAACCCCTTAATACTTTCTTTTAAGAATGACTTTACAAAAAAAAAAAAAAAAAAGAATGACTTTAAAGGGTCAGGAAGGTGGCTTAGTGGTTGAGTGCTTGCTTAGCATGCATAAAGCCCTGGGTTCCATTCCTCAGTACCACATAAACAGAAAAGGCCATTAGTGGCACTGTGGCTCAAGTGGTAGATTACTAGCCTTGAGCAAAAGAAGCTCAGAGACAGTGCCCAGGCCCTGAGTTTAAGCCCCAGGACTAGCTAAAATAAAATTGCAAATTGCTCTCTGATTTCCTTTACTACCTTACCTTGCAATCCTTCTGATAGTGACAGAGTATTTTGCTATCCCATACTGGCTGACAGTGATGAAAATCATGCAGTATAAAATGAATTTTTAAATGCCCTGCAGGGATGAAGAGTAGGCTTGTTTTACCAAATGAAGTGTCTTTTAAAATCTCTTGTCTGTGACAATGAGTATACGATTGAATGGTTCTCTTTAGGAGCCTTGAAATTGAGTTATGTTCTACCACGCATCCGTTATATGTACCTGTAGCAGAATACTGAATCCACTTAGTTATACACAGAATCAACTAGCTGAAATGTCATTTATGCCTAATGAGTATTACTGCTTCTGAATTCTCAGCAGTAATTATTAGTTTTGTGATTAGAAAACATGTATGTGGTCAGGTGTGGTGGTGCACGCCTGTAATCCCAGCACTCGAGGCAGTGGTCAAGAGGATCTGGACTTTGGGGCCATCCTGGGCTACATAGCAGGACTCCTGTCTCAGAGAAAAGAATGAAACCTCTGTAGGCATTCTCGGGTTCATACTTTATAGATACTTGGTTGTAGGATTTTGTTTCTTAAGGGTCTGATTGCTACAAGCCTTTTTAAGGCTTAAGTTATATCTCTGCCTAGAGAAGCCATTTAAAACACCACGTTGTGTATGTTGTGATGCTCTGCTTCCTCAGTGAGAAAAGGAATGGAAAGGAAGCCGGCCAAATGCCAGCTGGCTTCAGGCGGCGTGGGGCCGGCTTGGAAGTTATTGAGTGAGTGCTCTGTGATAAAGGGACCTTTTCTCGGAATTGTTTCTAGAAGGCCCTACAGAAACATATTCACAGGTGGAATAGGAAGTCTGTGGGAGCCACCCGGGAATTGTCAGGTGCTGAGCGTCGAGCACCAAGCACCAAGGCGGGCACTGCCAGCCATGGACTGCTCCAAACTCTAGTGTGTTGTCTTTTTTGTTTGTTTGTTTTAAACCAGAACGTTTATTGTATGGCTAATCTTTTAAATTCTCAAGATGAACCGACGCTGCAACAGCTGCTCTCTTGGGTTTAGGTGTTGTTCCTTCACAGGATCCATGCCTGAATCTGCCATAGACCATTTTTCGGTGCCTCATCCCACCTGTCCCGGCAGTATTGGTAGTAGTTCGTCTCTTAGCCTTGGCACTCCAGTTACACTTTCTCTTGCGTTTTGCAGGCTAGCCACATTTGGTACGTGTCACCTTCTGAAGGTGGCAGGCCTTGGAACCGCAGCAGCAGCACAACGTGTGCGTCTTATTGCGATGCTTTCCAAAGGATGACGTTCCCTTCGTCATCTTGCCTCTGCCGCCGAGACCAAAGAATAGTGTGTTGTTTTTATTCCAGTCAGAGCTTGCTCAGAGCCCCTGTGGAAATGGAATGAGGTTTAAGAACTGAAGTAAACATCTCCGTTAAGGGCAGCGTAACGGTACATCCGGGTTTGCCCAGGACCATCCCAGTTTATACCTTTGGTTCTGGGTTAATTATTACACTAGTGCCCCTTTGGTTCTTAAAAGTGTCCCGGGGTAGATGAGAGCTTTATGGTTATCCAGTTAAGACTGTTGTACAATGAAAAGTTCCCTGAAGGGAGACACTTTGGTGGGGTGTTTTTTGTTGTTTGTTTTTGTTTTTGTTTTGTTGGCCATGGGACTTAAACTCAGGGCCTTGGCACTGTCCCCAAGCTTTTTCACTCAAGGCTAGTACTCTACCAATTTGAGCCACAGCACCAACTTCTGGTTTTCTGATGGTTAGTTGGAGAGAGTCTCACTGACTTTCCTGCCTGGGCTAGCTTTGAACCATGATCCTCAGATCTCAGCCCCCTTCTCCTGCTTCTCCCCCCGCCACCCCCCCCCCCCCAGTAGCTAGGATTACAGGTGTGAGCCACCAGCACCTGGCTCATTTGTTTGTTTGCTTTACCTTGTGAAAATATTACTCACCCAAACGTAACTTTAACATTCAGCCCGAGTTCTAATTGTGATTTATTTTTTTTTGAGTACAGAGCTTTCTGAGTATGTTGCTTCATTTGCTTCCTTAACAAATTTGAGAATCAGTATTGCCTAATGTTAAGAGTACTGGTTCCATAGTGATAATTAGGAAGTGAGGCCTATGAGGAGATTCGTGAGCATAATGTCTGTATTATAGTGTAAGTGTTAATGCTAATATGTCTGCCTAAGTACTTACTCTGCAACAGACCCTGTGCTTGGTACTAAAGGATAGAAATTAGTGATCTTTCTAAGAAGCTGACATAGAAGATCATGTCACCATCCACCTAGTGAACCAGAGGTACTGTGGTACAGTTCAACTCTTCATTCATCCACATTTGTGTCTGGCTGTTGCCGTGTTGTTGTGCGGTAACAGTAATCATAAGGCCACCTTGCCTGACACGGTGACAGGTACTGAGGATGTGAATGGGAAGAGTCAGCAGTGGCTTCCCTTGTAGATACTTATGTAGGCATGGCTTTTACTTTTAAGCAATGAATTGATAAACACAACTTATTTTAGAACTTATCCTTCAACTGGATAGCACTTCATATTTTAGATCATTCAGTTACTGCAACAAGCATGTGTGCTGTGAGGGTCAGCATTTATGCACGTTTGAATTACTCAAATTTACCTGCAAATGCTCCTTTCCCTTCCTGTCCACTCCTGCCTTTTGGCTTACCCCCCAAAAAGTATTGGACTAAGAACAATGGAGACTCCACCAGTGTAGTCCATGAGCAGGATTCGGATGGGGGATGATGAGGCTGCATGTGATTCTAGTGTTTATCAATCATGTTGCTTGTGCAATTTGGGTTCCTTGCTTAGTAAGAGAAACGCAGTGAAACCTGCCTTCACAATGTATTTGGGGAACTCTCTGTGCTAGAAAGAGCACCCGTAACCCAGTTCTCAGTAAAGGGTGTAAGGATTCAGGTGGGTAGACAGCAGTTGCCTATTCGAATGGCTAATATGCTCTGTCCCATAGCCCCATGAATGCAACCATTTTTGTCAGGCATCAAGTCCAGATTTGGGGTTCTAAAAACAAAACAACAACAATAACCACCAAAAAAAGGCGTCAGTGTCCTTAGAATATGAAGATGTGAAAGTGGTTTTCCCCATGAAGGATTCTTGGAAATACTGAATTGTAATTGAGTTGGTAGCTAGAGACAACTAAAAAGCAGAGGTGTTCAGACTAGCAGTTTGAGGTTCCTTTTTTACTTGATAGTTGGGCTGTGTGGCGCATGCCTGTCATTTTGGGAAGAAGGAAGACTTTTTTCTGTTACACTCTTTTGTAGCTTTTTTTTGTTTTATACTTTTGTACTATTAGACACTTTTATATTTAGTATTTTGTAATCAGTGTAGAAGAAAGTGGACTTGCATTTGAGTTTTTGGTGAATTATGTTGTCCAAGTAATAGAGGAGTGTCCAAATTTGCTTTACTTTGGATTGTTTTCCAGATAGCAGACCCTACCTTAGCTGAAATGGGGAAAAACTTGAAAGAGGCGATGAAGATGCTAGAGAACAGTCAGAGGTGAGTGTGTGGGACAGAAGCCACCCTGCTCAACGTGTCCAGCCTGTTTTGAAACTGGTGGCTCTGGTTTCCCTCTTTCAGAGACACGTCTAGACTCCAGGATGTCACATGTAGCTTCTACTGAGGTGAAAATTGGTGTTTGTCTTGGGTTGAAGGAACTTTATAATTAGAGGATTTTGAAATGAGGGGAAGAACTTTGAAGTTTCAGTTCTGTCTGTAAAGAGTCTTACATAACACTGATTTGAATCTGTAAATAGTTCTTACTACAGATTCAGGTCATATTGAGTATCTAACCAAAAGTGGGTTGAAGTGGTTTTGTCATGTTCTTTTTCTGAAACTCGATCTAAAACGGAGGCTGGAATGACGTGATCAATGTGTTTCAAATCCTACACCAGTCACTCAGAGGTACTAGGTCAGGTTGGCATGCTCACATGTTAGTAGTTTGACATGATAAAGTCAGTGACCTGTTTTTCTCCTCTTCCATTAGAAGACCAGAGGAAGAGAGTGGAAGGAAGCCGGCACCGGAAGACATCCCAGGACCACTCCAGGGCAGGCAAGTGCAACGGAGATCAGTTACGGTGAAACCTTTTCTAATCCAAGACTTGGTACTGCTTGTTTACAAATTTAGTTTAATGAGAACAAATAAAATTTACACAGTGCAATGTTCAACAGAACATTGGAAAACTGAAATGCCATTGGGTGGTTGGTTTATAATGCAGAGCCTACCATCTTTCCACTCAGAACTTAATATGACCCAACCACTCCAAAGCCATACACAAATTTGTGTTTATAGATGAAATATCATGCGTAATTCATCCTTGGACTTTAGGATCTTCTCAGTAGACTGAGCTTTATTTTGACAGAAATTTCAATTAGCTAAGACTTGTCATCTTTATAATATAGTAGATCAAAGTAAGATGTCAGCTGTAGTCATTGATTGGCAACTAAAGCAAATTAAGTCTGTGGTTTGAACTAACAGAGAACAATAAGTAGCTGGCTCCAGGTTTTGCAGGATGCTAGCAGTTAATCTGAAGCTAAAATCCCACCCTAAGTCAAACTTATTTTCTCTTTTATAACCAGGAAACTGCACGTAGGTCAATAGTACAACTCCCTTAAATTGTTCTTTGACCTATATAGAAATTGTATAAAGTTGCAAAAGAAAAGTATGGAGGAAGTATCCCCGTGTACCAGGAAACATCCTATCTAAAATACCCAGATGCTAAGACCTTAAGATACTCCTCCCACTTAGCATGAACCAGGCTGTCTCCATATGAAGTGTTTCTACAACTCAGTATAGGAAGCAAATCTTGTAAGACTCCTTATCGCAGGCCTGGAGGGACACAGGGTGGTAAAATTTGTTTGTTTTTTGCCATTGCACAGCAGTTCCCCTAGAAGAGACACTCCCAGGAACATCTGAAACTCAGAATGGCCGCACATTTTTGACCCTTACAATGCTGAGTCCCCAGTATTTGAGTCTGGTGATATGTTGATTGCATCTTCAACCGGCCTCTAAAGGCTTAACAAGTTTGGATAGCTAGCTCAAAGTCACAAGGCCAGCAGCAAAATGTGCCTTGACTTCCCTTCCCTGCCCCAGTCCCACACTGTGTGAGGGCCAGAGCTGCTCTCACTGGAAGGTCAGTGCCTTGGGGAATGGGTTTTGAGCATTGTTCCGACAGTGATGCTCTGTTTGAAGATGAAAATTTTCTTAGTCATGTTCTGATCCATAGATACTGCTTTTACATTGCACATGTCACAAGTTGTGTTACCAGTGACCATTCTTACCTTGTTAGCCATTCATATTCTTCTAAGTAGGAGGAAGCTTATGCAGTGAGCAGCTAGAAGCATGTCGTAGATGGAAGTATATGTAGTTAAAGCATATTGCAGCTTTCCCAGCTTGGGGAAGAGCTGGTAAATGTTTTCATTACCTGTCTAAAGCTATTAGTCCAAGCAGACAAGACTCCTCCATGGAGGAAAACAGATATGCCAGCAGCCTTAGAACATTCTCACTGCCTTTGTGACCTTCTAGCATCTTAAGAGGTCTTTTGAGTCTTCTAACATGATTATTAAATATTCTCTGTTCAAATGAACTGGCATAGACATATTCTAGAGCAAAATGTGAAATTTAAAAAACTCATATTTAGGTAGAGTTAATTAATCATAAATAAGGCTAAATTCTGATTTGAGAGTTGATTTTTTGTTCAAGTATAAACTATATATGAAAACACATTTCTTCCCCCTTGTAGTCAGCTCATTGCCCAAAGAAAGGAAAACTTCCACAAGTGCACTAGTTGGTGGTGGGAGTGGGGTTGCGTGCTCTCTTCAGCAGGCTGTTGACTTTCTGTTCTGCAGTGGACAGGACATGGTGAGCATCCTGCAGCTAGTGCAGAATCTGATGCACGGAGATGAAGGCGAGGAGCCCCTGAGCACACGGTAATGGAGAGGGCCAGCATGAGCCACCAGGCCTGGTCTGACCACTTCATCCTTAATCTGTTCTCTGTAGTTCCTTTTTTTCCCCCTGCAGTGCTAGAAATAGAACCCAGGGCTTTGATCATGGTAGAACAACTTAGTAATCTCCAGCCTTCCCTCTCTAGCTCTTGAGGCTGGAATTTAATTGTTAAAATATTGAAAAGAAAATTACTTTTAAATAGTTTTGGCATATTCTGTAAAAAGAAAGATCTAACATTCTTTTTTTTTTTTTTTTTGGGTCAGCCATGGGGCTTCAACTCAGGGCCTGAGCACTGTGTTCTTTTGCTCAAGAGTAGTGCTCTTTGAACCACAGCTCTATTTCCAGTTTCCTAGTGGTTAATTGGAGATAAGAGTCTGGTAGACTTTCCTGCCCAGGCTGGCTTCAAACTCTGATCCTCAGATCTCAGCCTCCTGATTTACTAGGATTATAGGGCTGGGCCATCAGCACCTAGCTCTGATAGGATTCTATATTTTATTTTATTTTATTTACCTGTTTATTTTTGTTGGTGTGGGGCTTGAACTCTGGGCCTGGGCACTGTCCCTCAGCTCTTCTGTTCAAGGCTAGCACTCTACCACTTGAGCCACAACGCCGCTTCCAGCTTTTTCTGCTTATGTGGTGCTGAGGGCTCGAATCCAGGGCTTCATGTATGCAAGGCAAGCATTCTACCAACTGAGCCACCTTCCCAGCCCCCGGATTCTATTTTTTAATATATTTTTCTCCTGACATTTTCAGTGTTTAATATGCATTGAATTTCTGAGTTTCTATGAATGAATGCCTTATGAAATTTTGCATGGATTTCAAGTCTAACAAATTTCTATGGAACACTATAGCTCCTTTTATGTTATTTGATTCTATTTTCTTAATGTAACAAATTTTAATGAACAGAGTCCAGAGTATTGGAGAACAAGGTCACATGGCTTTGCTGGGTCACAGTCTTGGAGCTTATATATCAACTCTGGACAAAGAAAAGCTGAGAAAACTAACAACTAGGATTCTTTCCGATACCACCTTGTGGCTGTGCAGAATTTTCAGGTAAAGACATATGATGACATTCTACCTTCTGTAAGATATTTGCCTCGTTTGAAGGTTGCTTAAGCTCTTTGTGCGACTTGATCTTTGTGTATTAAGAGGGGAGATGGGCTGGGTGCCAGTATCCTGACTACTCAGGCGACTGAGATCTGAGGGTCATGATTCAAAGTCAGCCCAGGCAGGAAAGTCCATGAGCCTCTTATCTTCAATAAACCACTAAGAAAACGGGAAGTGGCACTGTGGCTCAAGTGGCACTAGCCTTGAGCTGAAGAGCTGAGGGACAACATTCAGGCCCAGAGTTCAAGCCCCATGCCCAACAACAACAAAAAAGAGGGAAGATGGTTACTATCTGCTTCATGGTGTTATGGGGGCCAAGTGAGATCCTGTGTCAATATAGGTAAGAACTGAGTGTAAAGGTACTGAAATGTTTGCTAGAGTCAGCCCCTTTTTTGGGGGAAAGGAGGGTCTTGAACTCAGCGCCCAGGCTTTGTCTGAGCCTCTCTGCACAAGGCTAGTACTCTACATTTGAGCCACAGTGCCACTTCCTGCTTTTCCTGAGTAGTTTATTGGAGATAAGAGTCTCATGGACTTTTCTGCCTGGGCTAGCTTTGAACCCCAATCCTCAATACTCAGCCTCCTGAGTAGCTAGGATTACTGGCCTGAGCCACTGGTGCCTGACACCCACACATTATTTTTAAGTGTTTGTTTTCCAAGTTTGGCACATTCATATAAGATAGAGCAATGATCTAGATCAAATACCTTCAATCATCATGTTCTTCCTTAGTCTCTAGGAGACTAAGAAAATTCTAATAAAAGCAAGACTTGCTGGGTGCCAGTGTCCCACACCTGTAATCCTGGCTGCTCAGGAAACTGAAATGTGAGGATCACAGTTTGAAGCCTGTTTGATCAGGGAAGTCTATGACACTCTTTATCTTTAATTAACCTGCAAAAAGCTGAAGTGGAGTTGTAAGCTAAGGGACAATAGCCAAGCCCTGAGTTCAAGCCTCAGTACCAGCATTTTTTAAAAAAAGCATTTATTTTGAAGATTTTAGGGGTGACACTGCCAACACATACCTGCATCACCCATTCCTTCCTTTGTGTGGATTCTACTTTTGTATCTGGGACTCCAGGTGTTTGTTTCCTAGTTTCTGCTTTCTAGAGTTGAATGCGGGTGTCATGTCGTTACCTGTCTCCATTATAAAGTCTGCTGGAGTGAGTGGCCAGCCAGCCCACTTGAGTTGAGGGCGCCTCACACCCCAATCCTCCCTACCTACTCTAGGAGATAGTTCCTCATTGAGAAGAGAATTGCTCTCATGTCTAACATTGGGATATAGTGGTCAGAACTAGCTAGAAGCAAGAGTACATTGATTTATGGGATCTCTTGATAGGTATGAAAATGGCTGTGCCTATTTCCATGAAGAAGAAAGAGAAGGACTCGCCAAGATCTGCAGGCTTGCCATTCATTCTCGATACGAAGACTTCGTCGTGGATGGATTCAATGTGTTATACAATAAAAAGCCTGTTATATACCTTAGTGCTGCTGCTAGACCTGGCCTGGGCCAATACCTTTGTAATCAGGTAATACGATACAAACAGTGTTCAAATGTAGTTTGGCTTTGCTCTTGTGTTCTAGCTGTGGCTAGAACCTAGGACCTTACCCGTGCTAGGCAAGCATTCTATCACTGACTTCCAGCCCCAGTGTTTTGTCCTGGGCTTGAACTCTGGGCCTGGGCACTCTCCCTCAGTTCTTCAGCTCAAGGCTAGCTCTTTACCACTTCAGCCACAATGCCACTTGCGGTTTTCTGAGTGGTTTCTTATTGGAGATAAGAAAGCCAGCACTGCTTGAGCTGGCTTTGAACCATGATCCTCAGATCTCAGCCTCCTGAGTAGCTAGGGTTACAGGCGTGAGCTACCAGTGCCTGTCCTGTCCTGAACCCTTTGAAACACGTCTATGCATTTCTCTAGCTCTAAAGAGCTCTAGCTCTCTAGTTTAAAGAAAGATGGTACACTTGTCTGTCTCCTGTTTTGTAAGAGAATATCATATATATATATATACATACATACATACATATATATATATATATGGGGGACAGGGAGAGAAAATATATTAGTATTACATATATTATTGAATTTGGAGGTGATGTGTGGTAGATAGGTTTATGTATTTCTAATTGCCCAGAGGCCATCATAGGAAACATTTTGCTTTCTTTCCATACTTGAATTAGAGAGGCTGTGTAGTTTTTTTATATGGGTGTTTTCACTGACTGTTGACTTTTTTTGTTGTTGTTGATTGTTGGTTGTGGGGTTTGAACTTGGCCTGGGCGCTGTCCCTCAGCTCTTCAGCTCAAGGCAAGCGCTCTACCACTTGAGCTACAGTACCACTTCTGGCTTTCTGGTGGTTAATTGGAGATAAAAGGCTCATGGATTTTCCTGCCCAGGCTGGCTTTGAACTGTGATCCTCAGATCTCAACTTCTTGAGTAGCTAGGATGACAGGTGTGAGCCACTGTCGTCCAGCTTTTCATTCTTTTCTGAGCAGGTTCTTGCTTTTTCCTGGGCTCACTTTGGACCATGAGCCTCCTGTTTACAGCTAGGGTAGCAAGTGTGCCCTACTTTTTTTTTTTTTTTTTTTTGGTCAGTCATAGGGCTTGAGCTCAGGGTCTGGACGCTGTCTCTGAGCTATTTCGCTGAAGGATAATGCTCTACCACTTTGAGCCACAGTGTTACTTCAGGTTTTTTGGTAGTTAATTGGTGATGAGTCTCACAGACATTCCTCCCTGGGCTGGCTTTGAACCACAGTCCTCAGATCACAGCTTCCAGAGTAGCTAGGTTTACAGGTGTGAGCCACTGGCACCCAGCCCTACTAATTTTTTATTGGTTGAGATGAGGATCTCATGAACTTTTTGCCTAAGCTTGATTTGAACCATGGTTCTCCCAATTTCAATCTCCTTAGTAGCTATGAACTTTTGTAATTTGAACTCAGGGCCTTACTCTTTTCAGCTGGACTATATCTACTTCTTGAGCTATGTCTCTAGCCCTGCCCTTCGCTGGTTATCTTTTCTATCTGGGCTAGCCTCAAACTACCATCTTTAGAGCTCAGTCTTAAGCCCCTGGTAGACTCAGCCCCTGGTAAATACTTGTGTATTTTTCCTCTAAAGAAGAGAATATGTGATAAAGTATTAAATTTTTGGTCTTAACTACTCTTGTTTCTGAAATTGTACAAACAGTACATTGTAACTGTTAACAGTTCCTAAACTTACTCCTCATGTATTCAGAAGCTAATAATGAAGAACATAAAATTAATTTGCCTTGCTTTCCATTCATTACCCTTTGTTTCTCTCAGTACATGATTTCTGTAAAGAAGGCACTGCTGTTCTCTAAATGTCTCTGGTGGTGGTGTGTTTGGAGGAAAAACCCTGTTACCCCAGAAATGCCCAGTGCTCAGTAGTTTCTTTGTTTGCAAAAGTCTTTTTTTTAGTGTACTTAAGACTGTTCCAAAGATAGTTACTTGACTCATTTATGATTGCTTTTATGTTATGTGTCTGTGTTCAGGGGTAACCCTGTGTGCTGAGCTACCTCCTCTGCCCTCATTTAGAAAATTTTACAGCCGGGCGCTGGTGGCTCACGCCTGTAATCCTAGCTACTCAGGAGGCTGAGATCTGAGGATCGCGGTTCAAAGCCAGCCCGGGCAGGAGAGACCGTGAGACTCCTATCTCCAATAAACCACCAGAAAACCGGAAGTGGCGCTGTTGCTCAAGTGGTAGAGCGCTCGCCTTGAGCTGAAGAGCAGAGGGACAGCGCCCAAGCCCAGAGTTCAAGCCCCACGACCGACAAAAAAAAAAAAAAAAAAAAAAAAAAAAGAAAATTTTACATTGTCTCCTCTTACAAGCTATTTAAATTCACATTTTTTGTCAGGGGGTGGGGCTTAGCATTCCTGTGTACTTCAGTCCTGTTTATAAATGTTCCAGGGGGATCAGGGGGTAAATGACTTTCTTCTGTGTTTTTCTTTGAGACAGAGACTTGTTACATACCCCAGGCTGTCTTTGAACTCAAAGTCTTCCTGCCTCAGCCTCCTGAGTGCTGGGATTATACATGTGTGCTACCATGCTTGACTGAGATTTTTTTTCTTTTAATAGTACTGGGATTTGAACTCAGAGCTTTGAGCTTGTCATGCATACTCTCTACCATGCTCTTCCTGCTTTTCACATAAGGTTTCATATTTGTGCCTATGTAGAGCTTGGAATCACTTCTACCTCTGCTTCCTGTCGTTGAGATACTGTGGCTTGTCTGTCACATTCATAAGTGAGTGGGGAAAAAAGGTCTTCTAAAACCATGTGTTTCGCCTTGCAGCTCGGCTTGCCCTTCCCCTGCTTGTGCCGTGTGCCCTGCAACACTATGTTTGGATCACAGCATCAGATGGTAAGTTTTCCTTTGGTTTATATGATAAGCTGGAGCTTCATTTCAAGTGTGTCTTTCAACTAAACTTCTGTTTGCTGACCTCCAGGTAGTTAGTAGTAGCTTACTTCAATCTTTGCTTTGTGTAATGTGTATTGCTGCGTTGTGTCCAGGAAGGTTGGCCAGTATAGGTCAGGACCCCCAGGGTCTTTTTTTGGGTCAGTACTGGGATTTGAACTCAGGTCCTTGCAGCTGCTAGACAGACAGGTTTAGTACCACTTAAGCCACAGCCTCAGCCCTGGCACCTTGCTCTTAAAGGATCTTTTATTTATTTTGGTGGTACTGGGGTTTGAGTAGCAGTGAAACTCAGCTTTGCACTGGCTAGGCAGATGTTCTCCTGAGCCATCTCTTCAGCCCTTTTTACTCTGGTTAGGATAGGATAGGATCTTGGTTTATGGCCTGGTGGGCCTGCACTACAATCCTCCTAGTTATACTTCCTGCTGTATAGCTGTGTTGTGTTGAGATGGGCTGGCATGGAACTGTAGTTCTTCTGATCTCACATAGCTAGGATAACAGGCACATGCCACCACAGCTGGTTGAGATGGGGTCTTGCAAATATTTTGCTTGGGTGGCCTTGAACCATGATCCAGAGTACCTCCAGAGTAGCTAGGATTACAGGATGAGCCACTCTATTCTAAAAAATCTTGTAACCACTTTATCACGTTCTTTGAAGTGTTTTTGGTGCTAGAAATTGAGCACCGGACCTGATGCATACTGAGTACACACTTTACCCAACTCTGTTACCTGTCTTAAGTAGAAATATGGTAGCTCAGATCAGTGCCAAAACTTCCTTCTAAAGCCTATGGTCGAAGTTGTCACTGTGGGGGACTCGTGCCTGGGCATGTCGGGGTCTTTGTATCTTGCTGCATAGCTCATGCTGGCTTTGTATCTTGCTGCATAGCTCATCCTTGGCACCCTGTATGGGAGCGGGTAGGTTATGAAAATGGGATCCTTCTTTGCATATTGCAGTTAAGTTCAATTATCTTAGACATGCAAGTGATAAACCTCTTAGGCTACTAGGAAGAGGATCAATTTTAGGATTCTGCCTTTCTTTTGCAACGTGGCTCAACTTTTAACTTGGGTATACCAGTAAGTAGCTGCTCTCTCATCCATCTTTTGAGGGAGGTACAAGATTTTCTCTAAATGCATATATTTAAAAATAGAGAAGTGTTGGTTCCAAATATGAGCACTTTTTGCTTCATTTTGCTGTTTTTTTCTAATTAGGTTTGAAGGGAAACTATTTGGTTTTGACATTTATGATTAGAGGAAACAAAATTTATCAAAAGTCAGACTTGTTTGAGTGTTTAACTTTGAGAGTCATCTGTGATACTTTTGGAAGTCATAATTTTTCTTTTCAATCTAAAAAGTGATTTTATTTTTCTAAACTTTTTGTTAGCATACAGTAGTTGAATAGGGTTTCAATTTCTGCACATGTATACCATGTACCTCACAAATTCACCCCTTCTATCACTCTCCCTCACCCCCCATCCTCCCTTCTAAAACAAATTTCAACAGGCTTACTGCTCTGTTTTCATACATGCAAGTAAAGTACTTCAGCCACATCCGCCCTCCCACTGTCACTCATCCCAGAAGTCGTCACTTTGCAGTGTGCGCCTTTTGTGTTGGTCATCTCATATTTTTGTGGTCCTAGGATGTTGCCTTTCTGGAGAAATTGATTAAAGACGATATAGAACGTGGAAGGCTGCCCCTGCTGCTTGTGGCAAATGCTGGTATGTATCATAAAACCCAGTCTTTGACTTTGGAAATCTAGGTGAGAAACTTGGCCTGAAAAGACCAACTAACTCTTAAGGGCTGGTAAGGTGGTTGAGTGGTAGAGTGCTTGCCTTGCATGCATGAGGCCCTGGGTTTGATTTGTCAACACTACATAAGCAGAAAAGGCCAGGAGTGGTACTGTGGCTCAAGTGGTAGAGCACTAGCCATGAACTGAAGAGCTGAGAGGCAGTGCCCAGGCCCAGAGTTCAGACCCCACAACCAAAAAAAAAGACCAACTCTTAAAAAAATGTTTTATCTCAGTGCTGGTGGCTCATGTCTATAATTGTAGCTACTCTGGAGGCTGAGGATAGCCGTTTGAAACCAACCTGGGCAGGAAAATCTGTGAGACTCTTACCTCCAATTAATCACTGGAAAATGGGAAGTGAGGCTGTGATTCAAGCGGTAGAGCGCTAACCAGCAGTTTAACCCCCAGGACTGGGAAAAGAAATGAAAAGTAGTAGTAAATTATCTTTATAGGTAGCATGATTGTATATCTATCATGTTTTATGGAAACTAGAGAAACGCTGCTGGAATGAATTAATACACTAAGAAAATGTGAGTGTAGAAGAGCTTTAGAAGATGCTTAACATCAGTAGTGGTCATTAGGAAAATTCAAGTTAAGCCAGGCATTGGTGGTACACACCTATAATCTCAGCTACTCAGTAAGCAGAGATAGGAGGGTCCTAAGTTCCAGGCCAGCCCAAGCAAAGTTATTAAGACATTTTTTTCAGAAACAAAAATATAAAAGGGTTGGGGGCCTGGCTCAAGCGGCAAAACACTGGCCTAGCATGCATGAAATCCTAGATTCAATTCCCAGTGGAGTTTAGCCAGGGGTGATGGTGTAGTACCTACCTGTAATTCTAGCACCGACAGAGGCATGAAGATTGAGAGTTTGAGGCTAGCCTAGACTACACTGAGGGACTGTCTCCAACTAAAAAGAAAAAGGAAAGAGAAGCATAATTTGAAAGCACAGGCTGCGGGTGTAGCTCAGGGGTGGGGCAGTTGACGCCAGTCCTCAGCATCCCATGAAAAAGCAGTGAGATGACGTTAAAGTTAAAAAAAAAAAAAAAAAGTGCCAAATGCTGGTGAGCTGTTGTGTGACTGGTGGGGACACCAAGCAGTACAGCCACGCGAGAGGACAGCTTGGCGCTTCCTTACAAGGCTTCCATGTTTACTACCGCACCACCCCTCAGTCCCATTACTTGGTATTTACCAAAGAGAATTGAAAATGTCCCTCATACCAAGAACTCATAAGTGTTCAGGTGTCCATTGGCTGGTGCGGACCTGCTGCGGAGACTAAGCAGGGACAGGCATGTCCACTGGGAAGAATTACGGAAGCCAGACACAGAAAGGTCTGATCTATGCTTCCATGGACAAATTGTACTGAGTGACGGAACAGGCTGGGGCTATGGGGCTGCACGGAGCTGAGGGGCCGCCGTGGGGACAAGGATGCTTCCAGGAAGTAGAGAACTACACGCCTGGACCACACGTGTATGCCAGTGGGTTTTGTTGCATATGAACTGCACTTTAATAAAGCAGTTCATTTCACAAAATATTTAAATACAACAGGAAAACCACTACTTCCTGCCTGACTTCTTGTATGTTTAAAAGAAACAGATCTACCCATGTTTAGTCACTTGATGGACTCAGGGATTTTTTTTTTTTTTTTTTTGGCTTATAACATTTGCTCCTTTGAATAGCTTTTCTTGTTTGGGTTATCATAGGAACAGCTGCAGTTGGACACACAGACAAGATTGGGCGATTGAGAGAGCTCTGTGAGCAGTATGGCATATGGCTTCACGTGGAAGGGTAGGTAGAGGCGAGGTCCCTAGGAAGAGGGGACATCCAGCCAGCCCCACTGTAGTGACAGTCATCCCCGAAGGTTCTTAGAGCAAGGTAATAAAATAACAAATTGGCTGAAACAGATCTTACTGGTTCACACAACTAAAAAGACCAGTGCTTAACTGGCTTCTGCAGTCATTCTGTCAACAGAATTGTCTGCTTCCATCCCAAAGCCTCAAAAAAAGTCCCAGGAGCAGTTGGCGCCAGTGTGTCCAGGCCGAGGCCTGCTATCTTGCCTCCAGAAGGACAAATGGGAGCAGTGGCTGGAGGACACAGCATATGGGGTGCAGTGTCCTAAGCAGACAGGGACACCCTGACACATGTCCCGCTTCAAGTGAGTCTGCAAGGGTTTCTTGTCTTTGTAAAGTCCGCACCTCCTGTGGCTGGAGTGGAGCCAATGACGGGGCTGTCACCCCACAGCAGCGCAGCTGGGCTTAAGTTTTGGACAGCACATACTTAGTGAAGAAGAAACAGTGAGTAATTAGTTCTCTGATTGGTGTTTTCTCTTCCAGGGTGAATCTGGCAACATTGGCTCTCGGTTATGTCTCCTCGTCGGTGCTGGTATGTTGTAGGTTTTCACCAAATACTTTACGGCAGGGTGTGGGGAGTGGGTTTAGTGTACTCTCATCATGTGGTGACAAGTTGTTCTCCTGTGGGTAGGCTGCAACCAAATGCCACAGCATGACGCTGACCCCGGGCCCCTGGCTGGGGCTGCCCGCTGTCCCCGCAGTGACGCTGTACAAGCACGATGACCCTGCCCTGGTGAGCTGCCTGCCCGGCTGGGGCGGGGCGGGGCGGGGAGGGACCATTCACTACAGAACAGCCAGGCGAAGTCTGCTTTCTTCATTTCATTTATGACATGAATCCATACTATTTTTTTTTGGTTTATTCATCATAGGTTTATTCCCTATATGTGTAAAGGACTTTCAGGCCAGTGTATAGCTGCATCATATTCCATCACTCAAGTATCGCTCGTGTTTAGTCATGGCCATTTGTGAACTTTAAGGATATTTTCAAGTTTCTATAATAGAGGTTTGAATGAATGTCTTTTTACTTTGCAAATTATTTCTTAAAAATAGGTTCTCCAGGAAGTGGCGCTGTGGCTCAAGTGGTAGAGCACTAGCCTTGAGCTGAAGAGCTGAGGGACAGTGCCCAGTCCCAGAGTTCAAGCCCCACAACTAACAAAAAATAGAAAATGAACTCCAGGAAAAATAGGTTCTCCAAAGTGAAATTCCCGGCTTGTCAAGGCTGCTAAAGCCTATAATCCAAGCTGGTTGGGAGGCAGAGATCAGAGGATCCGGGTTTGAGGCTAGCCTGGGCTAAAGCATTCACAAGACTCTACCTCCACAAGCAGCGGGGTGTGGTGGCCCGTGCCTGTTAACCCTGCTGCTGGGGAAGCACAAGTAGAAGGATCACATGCCAAGCCAGCCCGATCATAAAGCCATACTCTTCCTTGAGAACAATGCCAAAAGAGATTGGAGGCCTGGCCCAAGTGGAAGAGCACCTGCCTCACAAGCTCAAGGTCTTGAGTTCAATAAGGCTTCTAATCCACATTTTCTAAGAGGTTGCAATGGTTTTCTTTTTCTTTTCTTTCTTTTTTTTTTTGGTCATGGGGCCTGAACTCTGGGCCTGGGCACTGTCTCTCAGCTCTTCAGCTTAAGGCTAGCACTCTACCACTTGAGCCACAGCGCCACTTCTGGCTTTTTCTGCTTATGTGGTGCTGAGGACTCGAACCCAGGGCCTCATGCATGCAAGGCAAGCACTCTACCATTGAGCCACCTTTCCAGCCCCTCTTTTTAAGTCAGTATCTCACTATATAGCCCAGGCTAGCTTTAGATGCCTTAGTTATCCTACCTTGGCTTCCCACATGCTGGTAACGAGTGTGCGCTATCACACCCAACAAGACAATTTTTTTAGTGGTATTAGGAATCAAATCTGTGGCTGTGTACCTACTAGGATTAGAGCTCTACCATTGGCTCAGTGGTAGAGTGCTTGCCTTGCATGCCTGAGGCCCTGGGTTCTATTCCTCAGCACCGCATAAGCAACAAAGAAAAAAGCCAGAAGTGGCGCTGGGCTCAAGTGGTAGAGCGCTAGTCTTGAGCTGAAGAGCTGAGGGACAGCGCCCAGGCCCAGAGTTCAGGCCCCACGACCGGACCCAAAAAAAAAAAAAAGAGCTCTATCATTGAGCTACATCCTGAGCCCTAGTGCATTTTTAAAAATCCTAAGTTCTATTGGTTGGTAATAGAAGAGTTAGTGACAAACACATGCAAAATAAGTGCCAGATGACTGAACGATTGGTGTCTTGCTCAGTTAGTAACAGTTACAGTTACGGCTGGATGGATGCTTGCTCAGAATAAGGAACTGCCATTTGCTTCATTGGGACTTTTTTGGCAGTATTAGAGTTTGAGTCTTCAGCTCACTGGACAAGCACTCTGCTTTAGTTCAGTTTTTAGATAGGGTCTTATAGTTTTGTCCCAGCCAACCTTAGACGGTCCTCTTACCTCACACTCCTGCACGGCTGAGATTGCAGGTGTGTATCACTGAGACCAGCTTCCTTTTTTGAGATAGTGTCTCACAGAAGCTGTCTCCTGAATTTCTGAATCCATCAGGATTCTCATCTTGGAGTAGCTTTGCCATTTCTTTCCCCTGAGCCCTTGGACTCTGCCAGGTCTCTGGCAGTGGCAACCGGATGGTGCTCAGGCTGCGTGCCTGGCATGCGTCCCCCCACATTGTGCCTTGTAGATGATAGCAGTTACTCTGCTGCAGAGTAACTTCTTCAATTAATGTATCCATACTGGACTCTCTTAGACTCTAGTTGCCGGACTTACATCAAATAAGCCAGCAGACAAACTCCGTGCCCTGCCTCTCTGGTTATCTTTACAATACTTGGGACTGGATGGCATCGTGGAGAGGATAAAGCACGCTTGCCAGCTGGTGAGTAGACACTTCGGCAGTGACCACGGTTTCCGTCTCTGCCCCTGTCCGCTGCTCACCCCCTGACTACCACCTCATAACCAACTGGCTGCTCACCCCCTGACTTACCACCTCATAACCAACTGGCTGCTCACCCCCTGACTACCACCTCATAACCAACTGGCTGCTCACCCCCTGACTTACTACCTCATAACCAACTGGCTGAAGGCCCTTCGGCTGTTGTTTCTTTTTTTTTTTTTTTTTAAATCTTCTATATTTTTATGTTTTTATTGTAAAAGTAGTGTACAGAGGGGTTATAGTTACATGAGTAAGGTAATGAGTACATTTCTTATTGAGCATTGTTACCTCTTCCTTTGTTTGTAACCACCACACCTGGTTTGCTCTTTAAGATGGAGTCTTGTCAGCTTTTGTTTGGGCTAACCTTGAACCTGGGTCCTCCTTTCTCTACCTCTCACATAGCTGGAATTACCGCTGAGTGGCCTGTTCCTTTCTTTCCATCCATATTTGTATGTGTTTTTGCGTGTGTTGGGTGGGTGGTTATTTGTGTGGCGCTGGTTTTGAACTTGGGTCCACATCCTTGCTAAGCTGCCACTATCCAGCACATGCCATCATGCCCCATTATTAGTTGAGATAAGGTCTTGCTAACATTTTGTTAGCCCAGCCTTGAACCTCTAGCCTCCCAGTCTCTGCCTCCCAAATAGCTAAACATGAGCCACTGTAGCCCCCCACTCCCTCCCTCCCTCTGTTTTTTGAGGTAGGACCTCCAAACTGACCATGAACTCTTGATCTTTCTGCCTCAGTATGCCCAGTGCTGCCATTAGAGGCATGTTACACCATGCCCAGTTTGGCCTGGATTTGTGACACACTGGCTTGGGTTCCTAAATTGTAGGTTTCTGGGCATCTAAGTCTAATTCTCTTTGTATTCAGGGTATTCTATTTGTGAGAAATGTATAATAATCCTGTAGCATATTAATCTGTTGGGTACTGTAACAAAATGCCTTAGAATGAGTAATTCCGGGGCCAGCATACTCAGTGCCTGGGAGAGAGGGCTTGTTGCTTGCACACGCGGCAGCAAGAGCAGGCTCATTTGGGCTGTTTTGGTTTTGTTTTGGTTTTGTTGTTTGTTTTGAGCTGGTTTTATAAGCGCACTCTGATCCCACCACGAAGGCTCCATGCTCTGGCCCCAGCCACTTCCCCTGCCTCTCTCTCTCTGTGCCGTGGAGATTGGGTTCCAGCAATAAAACCACAGCTTTTAGAAAGCGTGATGTTACCTTTATGCAGTGCAGGAGCTGAGCTTGCCTAAACTAACTATCCTTTTGTCCTGTGTCCCCTCTCAACACTGCCTCTGTTGTCTACCCTGCCAGGTAGCAGCAATAGTCACTAAAGAAATTACTTAGGACCGGGCACTGGTGGCTCACGCCTGTAATCCTAGCTACTCAGGAGGCTGAGATCTAAGGATCACGGTTCAAAGCCAGCCCAGGCAGGAAAGTCCGTGAGGCTCTCTTCTCCAGTAAACCACCAGAAAACCGGAAGTGGTATTGTGACTCAAGTGGTAGAGCACTCACCTTGAGCTGAAGAGCTGAGGTACAGTGCCTAGGCCTGGTGTTCAAGCCCCGTGACTGACCACAATCAAAAAAAGTTACTTAGGGCACCATCTGATCACCACCTAAGTTCTGCATTCAGTCTCGCTTTAAATATGTTCTTGGGCTAAGGTGGTAGATCAGTGGCAAAACATCTTTAGTGTATGCAAAGCTCCAAGATCAATCTCAGCACCTCAAAAAATATTAAAATTTAAAATGTGGGTGTGTGTTTTTTGGGAACTGGCACTTCCTAAGTGTCATACACACACACATACACATGGATATGTATAATAGATATTCTACGTAGTTGTACAAAGGGGTTTCAGTTTGACATGTCAGTTTGAGTATAAGACATCTTGATCAATGTCACCCTTTCCAATTTTTATATTTAAATAATCACTTCCCTATTTTTCCATCAGTAGTCCTCATTCACAAGTTCTTTTTTACATTAAAGAATGAAGATCTGTGTTTACAAAAGCACAATATGTATATTTTTAAATACCCTCTTTATGCTACTAGCTCATATCTTGATTTGGTTCTTGGCTGAGAGAAGCTTCTATTGCTGTAGTAACTTCATCAACTTGGGGAGGGTTTGGGTACCCCAGGGACAGCTTTCAATTCCCCTGGGCCAGAGGAGTGCAAGACAATACTGATGACATTCACTGTGATGCCCTGGAGGCCACCTCAGCCCTGGCTCCTCCGACGCTAACTCCTCGCTCAACTGCTAGGCCGTCACAGTCCATGCTGCGCCATCCATTCCCCCTTCCTCATCCTCTTCCTCCTCGCCGCCCTCGAGGAGGAGGGTGGCAGTTAGCATTTTGTTGGTGCCCGTCACCATGAAGCACAGTGTGTGTTGTGTTACTTGGTCCCACAACTTCACCGGACAGAAGTTCCTCTGCCAACGGCACATGAAGAAGAGGTTTCCCGGAGGCTCTGTGTGTGCTGCTCTGGAGGTAGCCCGACACCATGAGGCAGGTGATGGTTCTGGGCATACCAGTGCTGAGGGAACCCGGAGGAGATGTGACGGACTGATGAGGACAGTGGCCATCGTGCACATTACACGGTGTGCGTCACTGAGCATCACTCAGGACTCTTCAGGACATATCCTGCCATCCCTTTTTACAGTCGAGAGAACTTGGTCAAGACCATAGCTAGAAATGACAGGTCGGGAAGCTTAGCTGGGTGCCACGCGCTGCTCTCGTAGTTATGGTCTCCCCTCCTGCTCCAGTGCTCGGCTGCCCTGCGCCTACCTTCTCCCTCAGCAGCTTTCTCGCAAATAACATCAGTGACTCCCATTGCTAATAGGACACTTACAAATATCTCATTACTAACAGCTTCTTGAGCCCTGTACCTTTTGTTTTGGGAGATACTGAGTGGGGTTTGAAGTCAGGACCTCATACATGTAATTGAAAGATTGAAGCGTATTTGCAGATTTGAATTGCAGAAGTTGACATCCAGACTTAGAATGATCAAGCTACAGCTACCTGAGGCTTATGTTTGAAGTGCTGTGAAGACCCTCATACTATACCTATTGTGTTAATCTAATGAAATCACACACATTGTGTTTTATCATTTGCAGAGTCAGAGATTACAGGAAAGTTTGAAGAAAGTGGACCACATCAAAGTCTTGGTATGGTATCTAATTTTCTGTTTTTGAAATAACTTTCTTTTAGCTTCAGTTACAAAATGGTTTTCCCCAGATGTGATACACCTCACTGGAGTAGCTCCAATAAAAGCATTCTTTGGGATAAAATGATACCATACAATTATTTAAATTCCTATAGCTTTCATAGAATCCATTTATCCTGCTAAAATTTAGGATTCTCAATAGGCGTTGGTGGCCTAGGCATGAAACCCTGACTGCCTGTGTGATGGAGATTGGGAAGATCAAGGTTCCAGACCAGCATCTAACAGACAAAAACAAACAGCAAAAACAACCTGAGATTCTATCTCAGCAGAAGAAACTGGATGTGGTGGCATGCGTCTGTCATCCTGACTATGACAGGGAGCTTAAAATAGGCAGATGACAATCTAAGTACAAGCCAGGCAGAAAGCAAGACCCCATCTCAGAATAACCAGTGCAAAAAGGGCGGGAGCATGGCTCAGTTGTAGAGCACCTGCCTAGCACGTGTGTGACCCCAAGTTCAAACCTAACTACTGCCAGAGGAAACAACTTCCTAGAATTCCGCAGAGAGCTTACTCAGCACAGCGTCACCTGCCCAGCCATTCCTCCTCGTCACACAGAAATGTGTGCAATCCAGAAGTGTTGAGCTATTTTTTCTGAAACCTGCTGGGGCGGGGGGGGGGGGGGGGGTTTGAGGGGATGAGGAGAGGCAGGTGGCCCTGCCCTTGTCGTCCTGGGTAAGAACATGAGACACTCAGGAATGGGGACTTAGCAATGCCAGCAACAGCTGTGAGTGCCCATGTGGGTTTGTTTTCTCTGTATTTTAGAATTTCAGGGAATCCACAGGTTAGGTTTTGATTTCCATATGATCCTTCAGTGTTTCAGAGTACAGTGTAACGTTGAGTTTATTGCAGATTCTGCTTAGCGCACATTTAGGTTTCAGGGGCTACTCCACGGCTACTCCACGTCGTCTTCTGACTAGGACTTTGCAGCCAGGTGGCCCAGATTCTAGCTGGGAGAAGCTGGGAAGAGTGGGTCGTTGGAGCAGCAGGGGTATGATTGTGAGTCAGGAGACCCGCATTCTGCTCTCAGCAGTGTCACGGGGTGATCCTGTGACACTGAGTCATTTTTAACTTCCCAAGGCTGCTGGCTCAGCTGTCACATAGAAGGGCGGCGGATGCATAGACTGGGGGCACAGGGACCCACGGGGGCCAAGGTGAGCGCGCTGCTGGCACTCAAGGCAGAGCCAGACTGCGCTCCTCCCTCCCCACCTACCTCGTGAAGCCCACTGGACTCTTCTGCTCGTCCTCTCTCCCCCATCCCTCACCTCCAAGTAGCAGAGCTTGATGGTGCTGGTTACTCAGTTCTGTTTTTCGCAGTACCCAGAGCTTTGTGCGTGGTAGGCAGGTGCTCTTCTGGAGTTCGATCCCCTTGGCTCTTTTGAGAAGGGTCTTACTATGCAGCCAGGGCTGGTCTTGAACTTGAGTAGCTTCTGCCTCTACTTCCTGATGTGAGGATTACAGGTATGCACCACCATTCCTGGCAATCACCAGTTCTTTTAGAGCATTTTATGTAAAAAAGGCCAGACCTAGCCCAGGCATAAACCTGAGCTCCACACCTTCTTCCAGTGGCAAACTGCAGCGACTGCGTATGCAATGCATACTAGTGAACACGGCTGTCTGGTCCTGAGATTTTTTTTCACACGCCATTCCTTTGACCCTCAAAAAGTCTTCATTGTGCTTCCTCCTTCCCAGCTCCCAGTGCAGAGCCCTCCTGTTCAGCAGCGGCTTCCTAGATAGCCTTCCCTGCCTTCCTCCCCTGCTCAGGCTTTCCGGTTGAAGCCAGCTCACCACGGTCCCTCCTGGGGTCAGTAACACCCACACTGGCCACGCTGCGCTGCCGCCTGGCTGCCTGTCTTCCTTCTCTCTGTCGCCCCTTATTCTGGGCTCTGCTTTTATTTGAGCCCTGCCTGCAGTAGTCTGAATGTTCTGCCATTCCTATACTTAATCTAGTATTTCAGATAGTTCGTAGAATTGATAAATCTCTCTACCATGTGGCTCACACCTGAAGTTTATGTAAATAACACTGTAAAGTGTTTCTTACACACACAGGCCTTTGAGACCAGAGGTCACAGAAGGAAGGAAAGAGTGTCATAACATACTTAGAAGTCTGGCTCGTAGCTCATACCTCAGTGGGGATGGCTGGCTTGTCACCTTTTTTTTGTCCCCACTTGCCCATTGGGCTTTCTCCAGTATACTTAAATATTAAGCTCTTGTTCCTTTAAAGGCAGTAATAGTTTTATTTCTGTGGCCATTAAGCAGTGTTTAAATGGCATCTCCATATGGAATCTAGCTCCTTGGGTGGCTGACGGGGTTGGAGTCACCTGAGAGGAAGGGCTCTAGGACTGGCCACCCTCGGGTGCTCTGAGAGGACCTGTTCTCTTGTCCTGAGTCTCTTCACTCGGGCTATGACACTGCTGCCGTTGAATGACAGAGACCTGCATCCCGCAGAAGTACCACAGAGCCTGCCCGGGGGCATCGCTGCCCAGCGTGTGCCTGCGCGCCAGGGCGGAGCTGATGGCCACTGGATGTGTGCACTAGTGCGTGCTAGCACAGGACAGAGCATTCTCAGGTCATGAGGTTATGCCGAGTGGCGAGGTAGTGTGTGATGTGTCTAGTTCCCGACACAGGTACTGAGCAGGTACAGTGGAGATTGCACACCAGTGCACCAGGGCCCTCCTGCAGTGGGGTCAGTTACTTCCAAACATTTTGCCAGACTATTGCTCTCTGCTGCTCTAGCAACTGAACCTGAAGAGCCCTTGAGTGATCTGGTAGGGGTGGGCACCACTCTGCCCGTTTCCCAACTGGTTCACTGGGCATGTACCAACACCAGGCTTCTGTTTGTGCAGGTGGAAGATGAGCTCAGCTCTCCAGTAGTCGTGTTCAGGTTTTTCCAGGAATTGCCAGGCTCAGGTAGGTGATTTTGGAAAAAGGGTTCTTTGGAGTCCATGTCTACGGGCTGTTAATTTGATACCATTTAAATAGTACAATATAATTCATCTTTGATGTTGTTGAGTTGATGTATTTTGAAGGCAGGCAGTGTTTGAAGGCATGCATGCATCCTGTGGGGTGGGGGTCTCCTGTGCGGAGGGCAGTGAGGCAGGAGGGGCTGGCACGGGTGGTGCGGGCAAGCGTTGATGCTGGCACCAGTACAAGAAAAGGAAGGAAGGTCAGATAGTGGGAAAGGTTTTTGCTCAGATCTTCATTTGAACGCCAGTCCTGCATGCCTTCGTGTTTGCTCTAGTTTCCAGCTCCCAAATGCCAGCGGCGGTGGCTGGGCTTGAGATACGTGGGCCTTAGTGCCCAGAGATG
Source organism: Dipodomys merriami (assembly GCF_024711535.1). Classification (NCBI taxonomy): domain Eukaryota; kingdom Metazoa; phylum Chordata; class Mammalia; order Rodentia; family Heteromyidae; genus Dipodomys; species Dipodomys merriami. The sequence goes on from NW_027202693.1 coordinate 2,501,093, forward strand.
TAGATTCAGGAGCATGGAGCCTGGGAATAAAGTGTCACCAACCAGATGACCACAGTCCCCACCCAGATGACCTCTGACCCCACATTCAACACTGCCTGTCGCATCCCTCATGCACTTGGCAGTGGGTGAACTTGTAATGAAGGCAGCCACCCCCTCACAGCCCACCCAGAGACCTCGTTGGCATCCTCCCACCTGCAGCTCCGCCCCCCGGCTCCAGGAGGCTGGCTCCCGCTGCCGCTCCACGGCCGCCCCAGACCATATGAGAACCAGTGCAGTGGCTCACAGGAACGTCTCCTGCCCAGCTGAAGGGGCCAAAGTGGAGCCCCGACTCCCTTCTAGAAGGCAACAGCACAGTGGGTTTTCTGGTCAGTTTGCTCAGCTAGGGTGAGCCCCAAGATGACAGAAACCTGGTCTGCCTTGGTCTGGCATGAGGAGGAAGCCAGGCCCACGGGAAGGAAGGAGTCCCTGCCGTGGTGCTCGGGCCCTGCTGGCCGGCAGCTTACAGGAAGCAGACCTGTTAAGGGAATGAAGAATTGTGTTTTGGAGAATGCATTGGGTTAGAGAGTTGGTGAGGCGCTGACCGGCTCAGTGTCTGTTAGGAGTATAGGAGGCTGCTGCCTGGGGGCCCCCCGGGGGATCTAAGTGAATCCGGGTTGCATTATTTAGCCCAGCCGTTTCTGGGCATGAATCCTTCTGTGTTTGGCTTCAGATCCGGGGCTCAAGGCTGTCCCAGCACCCAACATGGCCCCGTCGGCAGTCGGCCGGGAGAGACACTCCTGTGACGCCCTGAACCGCTGGGTAAGGACGGCGGGGCCTCCTGCTCCCTCCACCGCCTCGCTCCCGGGTGACCGGGTGACCGTGGGCATGGGTAGAGTCAGCTCGAGGTGGGGGCCCCTGGCGAGGCTCTGGCCTCGTTTGGGGCGCCAGTCTGAGTGGGCTCCCGAAGTCGCCTCTGGCAGTGCCGCAGTTTGCTCAGCCGCCCGTGTCCCTGCCGCCACCATGTCCGGCTGCCATGCCGCAGACATCCTGCAGCCTCGCGAGCATCAGCCGGACGTGGCGTCGGTACTACTGCAGCCCGCACGGAAGTATGGCAGAGGCACTGCATTCGGGCAGCGTTGGGGGCGCTGAAGTAGCACCTCAAGTTCAGGCTTAAGAGTGTCCTGAACAGTGCGGCCCAGGGCCTTGCTGCGTTGTAGTTGTAGAGCAGTGACGGTAGCCACACGGCTGAGCGCTTGGCGCGGTGGGGCCTGCAGGGCTTGCCAGTGTGCCACACCAGCGACAAGTGTGTGTAAGTGGCTTGCCCGCATCTCACACACTTCTCTACGCAGGGGCTGACAGGAGGGAGGTCGCTGGCTCCAGCAGTGGCTGTGGCCAGGGTAGCGTGGGCCAGGCATGGGCGGGGCGGGGGTCGCTGGAGCTGAGCACTTTCCCTGCAGCTGGGAGAGCAGCTGAAACAGCTGGTGCCCGCCAGTGGCCTCACCGTCATGGACCTGGAGGCCGAGGGCATGTGTGTGCGGTTCAGCCCCTTGACGACAGCAGCCGGTAAGCACTGGGGTCCCCCCTCCTCTTTGTTTTTCCCGGGGAGAACTGGCCACGTCCACTGGAGCCCAGGCCGCGGGGTGATGGGCCTCGCTCCACCTAGCTCTCTCCTCTCTGGGACTAAGTTTAGGCAGGTCAGCACTGCAGTGTAACCTCCACAGCGAGGGCCCTGGGGTCACTGGGTTCCTGCCATGACCCAGCACTCTGGGTTTTCCGTCCCCGCACATGGCACTTTCCCCAGTGGAGATTTCAAACCTAGCTGACATTTGGTGCAGGGTGCAGGATGAAGCTGGCATCTGTTCTCTGAAGGCAAAGCACCATGCTCTGACGCGGGGAAGATGAAGAGATCGCGGGGCGGAGCGGGGCGGGGTTTTACTCTCACCATGCCTCGGTAGTTTTTTTAAGCTTCAGCAAGGAAATGGGGTTAAAGTCGGGAGAAACAGGGATAGAATAAACATTTCCTGGTCCCCTTGCAGCACCTTGGAGGTAAGGACCCTGCCTGTAGTTTTCACAGCCCCCGGGGGTTCTCACAGGCCTGAAACGGTGGGCTTTGATGAGAGGAAGCCTTCTCAGCCACGCTGCAGCCTTGAGCAGCATTCATGAGCCCCAGGCTGCTTCCTCGATCCCTTCTGCCACTGGTGTAAAGACTAATGTGTATAGATTTCATGGTATACTTAAATGTGTGTCTTTTTTTCATTGTGGTGCACTCCTGTAATCCTAGCGCTAGTGAGGCTAAGACAGAGGACCTTGAGTTTGAGTCAGCCTGAGCTACCTAGGGAGACTTTGTTGTAAAAAACCAAAAAACTGAAAAGAGAAAGAAATCTGTTTTTTTTTTTTCCTTGGTCGGTCGTGGGGCTTGAACTCTGGGCCTGGGCGCTGTCCCTCAGCTCTTCAGCTCAAAGTGAGTGCTCTACCACTTGAGCCACAGCGCCACTTGCAGTTTTCTGGTGGTTCATTGGAGATAAGAGTTGCACAGACTTTCCTGCCCGGGCTGGCTTTGAACCATGATCCTCAGATCTCAGCCTCCTGAGTAGCTAGGATGACAGGCGTGAGCCACTGGTGCCCAGCTGGTTTTGCTTTTTGTGAGTTGACTTAAAACATTTTTAGAAAACATTTGATTCTTTTCCCAAGGTGTCTTTCAACAGTTGTTATAAAGGTTTTTTTTTCCTCAAACATATCCAAGTTGGGACATGCAGAAATTTGTCCTGCAAAGAAAGGCTTCCACCCTGGGGACACCACAGAGCGGCAGTGTCAGGGGAGAGCACGGTGCACCCCTCAGCCCAGAGGTTATTCCAGACACCAGCCAGCGCCACACTCCTCGCGCTGTCTTAGAGATGCTGGGCTCCCTTTTAACCTGTGATAGGATTCTTCGTGTCAGAAGAACTGGCTTTCTCAGAGCATTTCACAGCCTCCACTGTGGTTCGGTCTTCCACAGTGGAGTGGAGCGCCCCAGTTCCCAGCCTCTCCCTAAGCCATCCTCATCATTCTCTGTGGGTTTACAGCGTTAGGGACTCGAGGAGAGGACGTGGACCAGCTGGTCACCTGCATCGAGAGCAAGCTGCCGGTGCTGACGTGCACGCTGCAGCTGCGGGAGGAGTTCAAGCAGGAAGTGGAGGCTACCGCAGGCCTCCTCCATGTTGACGACCCCAACTGGCCCGGGATAGGGGTTGTCAGGTAATGGCGTGCATAGCAGTCCAGAGCGCTGGAGTCGTCGTAGAGCCGTCTGTGCAGGATTCAGTAGACATATGGCCGTTTAGAGGCCCGGGGGGGGGGGGGGGGCGGGCAGGCAAGCCGAGCCAGGCTCAGTGAGGCAGCCCTGGTGTGCTGTGCGTGTGCACATGGTGCCACACACAGGACAGTCCTGAAAGTTTTCCATCCAGACACCATCCCTAGGGGCTCCCTTGTCCTCGCTTCCTGAGCTCCTGATCTCCAGATTGAAGTACTGATGCTTGATACTGTTTCAGGTATGAACACGCGAATGATGATAAGAGCAGTTTGAAGTCAGATCCGGAGGGGGATAAAATCCACGCTGGACTCCTGAAAAAGTTAAATGAATTGGAATCTGACCTTACATTTAAAATGGGTAATTACGCTTACAAGTCCGCTTGCACCCCTGAAAGGGCGGCTTGCTCTCCAGAGCCGGGGCTTTACATGCAGGGGAGAGAGTGGCTCTCCTCGGCCACCGGCGCCCCTGCTGCACGTGCCACACGCGCCCTCCCCAAGTGCTGTGGTCGCCCTGGGGATGGAGGACGCAGGGCCACGCTCACCCGTGTCCTCCCGCAGGCCCCGAGTACAGAAGCATGAAGAGCTGCATTTACATCGGAATGGCGAGCGACGACGTAGACGTGTCCGAGCTTGTGGAAACCATCGCCGTCACAGCCCGGGAGATTGAGGAAAACTCACGGGTGTGTGAGGCCTGTCAGTATTTCTGCCTGGCCGCCTGGCCGGCTAGCAAGGCAGATGCCATCCTCAGAAGCGTCTGCTCCTTTCAGCCTTTCCCTGGCAGAGTCCCTGATTCCTGGCGCGCTCAGTGACGTCACTGAGGGGCCTGTGCTGCGTCCAGGGCTCTTCCTCAAAGGAGCTGGGTCCTGGGGGGAGAGGTGGAGGGGCTGGGTCCTGAGGACCAGCTTCCTACTGGAAATGCGCTTGCTTGTTGGCAGGGTAGCATGGACATCTCCAAACCAAAGTTGTGTCTACGAGGTGACACACGTGACTCGGTGGGGTGGGTGGGAAGAGAAGGAAGCTGAGGAACAGCTGTCTCCACGGGGGCGGAAGTCCTCAAACTAGACTGCCGTTGCTGCCTCTGCTCACCATGGAGAAGATCGTTGTAAGGAGCTGTTCTCCCTGTACCCTGCCAGTGAGGCCACTGTAGGGCTGCCCGGGCCTCTGCGCGCCTCCCTTGACCCTGGCATTTCAATACAGAATTCTGTTTACTGACCGTTTTGAACAGCATCTCTAGTGCTGTTAACAGTTTTCTAGGCCACAGTCAAGCTTTGACAAATAACACCTTTCTTCCCACAGCTTCTGGAAAACATGACAGAAGTTGTTCGTAAAGGAATTCAGGAAGCTCAGGTTCAGCTGCAGAAGGCCAACGAGGAGCGGCTTCTGGAGGAGGTGAGGCGGCGCTGGGCATGAGCCGCCGGGAGGGGCCCCACGCGGCGTGTGGTCCCCAGCGAACGCTTGTCTTGCAGGGAGTGCTGCGGCAGATCCCTGTGGTAGGATCCGTGCTGAACTGGTTTTCTCCAGTCCAAACTTCACAAAAGGGAAGAACTTTTAACCTAACTGCAGGTAGGGCTGAAAGTGTGCTGGCCTTACTCGCTTCACCCCTGTCCTTACAGCTCCTCTGTCTCTGGGTCCTCTGGAAGGAACCCCAGATGGTGTCCATCTGGGGCTTGGGGCCGTGTGACTCTTTCTTGAGGTCCTCATGAGTGTTCTGCACGGCCAAGTGCCCTGCTGGGGAGGGCACAGCCAACAAGGGGACGATTTCCAGTTGCTGGAATGTGGAAAAGATGCAGAAGTTCCATGAGGGAAACGGTCCCCAAACCTCAGGTCCCTTCCTTACTCCTTCCCCAGGGAATGACGGCTGCATTTGAGTTTTCAGTGTGCCAGATCTCAGCCTCGAGCAGGGGCGTGTGTTCCTCATTGCTCCAGGCCACCCTCCGTCGGCCCGGGGCCCCATCCCCTGTGCCCCCCCCCCCCAGCCTGGCTGAGGAGGTGGATGCAGGGCAGCTCTGTCCAGCTCCTGGCAGGCTCAGCAATGCCCAGCTCCCCACCGGTGGGTGGGCAAGCTGAATGCATCTCCCAGGGCACTCAACCCTGTGCCCGGAGTCTGTGCCCATGCCTCTCTTTCCCCATCAGGCTCCCTGGAGTCCACAGAGCACACGTATGTCTACAAGGTACAGGGGACGGGAGTGACGCCGCCCCCGACCCCCTCGGGAACTCGTGGCAAACCCAGACTTCCAGGTATGTGACTCCCCAGCCTCGTTCATTACTACTATCCTGCAGCCCGCAGAACAGTCCCCCCCCTTCACTGCTCCTGCCTTTCTCCTCCTGATTCTTTTTTTTTTTTTGGTCCGGTTGTGGGGCCTGAACTCTGGGCCTGAGCACTGTCCCTCAGCTCTTCAGCTCAAGGCCAGTGCTCTACCACTTGAGCCACAGCGCCACTTCCGGCTTTTTTCTTTTTGCTTATGTGGTGCTGAGGAATCGAACCCAGGGCCTCAGGCATGCAAGGCAAGCGCTCTACCACTGAGCCAACTTCCCAGCCCCTCCTCCTGATTCTTTACCTGAAGTCCTGTTTCTCTTCACTGCAGCCTAGCCATCATTGGCCTTGCAAACAGCCACTCATTCTTCTTGAGATTTAATCCCGATGTAGTGCCTCAGTGGCACCCTGGGGCAGGTTAGGGTCTGGAGACAGGCTGCCCGAGGCCGTGTGCCTGTCCTACCAGGACCAGAGGCTCTGGCCTGGCTTGTGAGTGCTCGTCTGCAAGCTGCCTGGCCAGGGATCTATGCATTAAAGCTTGTGACCGCAAAGGCCTGCAGTGCATCCCTGCGGCTCGGCGCCATCCATCCCGTCTCTCCTAGGCCACAAGCCCTTCAGGAGATCCGTGCGAGGCTCCGACACCGTGAGTGACACCAGCTCCGTCAGCCACATTGAAGACTTGGAGAAGATGGAACACCTGGCCAGTGGGTCGGAGCACAGTGGCCTAGAGTCCCCCAGTCCCGAGCAGCCCCCCGAGGCTCCCACGCCTCAGGCCAGCCCCACCAAAGCCCTCCAGAACAAGGCCCAGCACCCCGAAGATGACCGCCTGCAGGTAGAAGAGCTGGAGAGCTTGAGATAAGAGTTGAGTGGAGGTGTGAGGCTGCGCTGACCATGTTAAACTGAAAGCGTGCACCGGGCCATGTGCCCATGAGACAGTTCCTGTTGTTTGTGCAGAACCTGGACTTTTGCACAAATATATGCCTGAAAGCCAGGCTTTCTTGGAAGTCATTCATTGTATGCCTAACAGCTGCTTCCGCCCTGCCCAGCTGTACAGCACCATTCCCCTAAGTTACTACAGAACACTAGTCACGGAAGAGAACAGGGAAATTCAGGTGCCCGCCACTTGAAACGCTTGCTCTCATCTCTCTAAATGTAAAGATCAGGTTGCACAGACTTATTGCCAGGACTTGGGGTTCCCGCAGTATGCAGGTGACAGCATTCCTTGCCTGTCTTAGCAGAGCCGCAGGAGACACAGCCCTGGTTGGCTTGAAAGAGTGGGTTTCTCCTGGGACCCTAAGGAAGGACATGGCAGCCTGCTGTCCCCACTGCTGCTTTCCTGGAGGCTGAGGAAGGTCTGTGTCCGCGTGCACGCTCCGTGTGCGGCAGGACCTTTCCTCCCTTTTATACTACTCTTTGTAAACAGACCCGAGGACTCATCTGTTCAGATTAATTGTAAAGTCTCTTCTTGACCATATATCTGTATATTTTGAAATACTGGTAGCTTTTAAATCGGTGCCCTCCTGCACCGCCCACTTCTGTTCATCTGAAAGACTGGCGGAGGCTCCCCGACACGGAGCTGACACTAACGTGCTGCGTGCGCACTGCTCCCTGGAGGCCCTACTCAGGAGCCTGCAGCCCCTCCGCCCGGCCCCGCCCCCGAGGACGCTTGGGACCCTGCGGTCTCTTCCCCAACATGGCATCGCCTCCTGTAGCTGAAGATGCGGCCGAGAGGGTAGGAATTCACACTGGTTTGTGGACTGTTGTGTCGGAAGCCTTAGTTATACCACATTAAGCCTCTAATTACTCTGATCTAAAGTGATTTTTGACATTTGCCACTTGTCAAGATGCAATTTTCTTTCTTTTTTTTTTTTTTGGTGCAGATGATTAAACAGTCTTCCCTGTTTATTTGGTCAATGAAGTCTAACAGATAACATGGGGAAGGGTAAATTATCACCTTTAATGAGATTTTTAAGTGTTTTTATATATTTGGAATTGTTAAGTTTTGCGGAAACAAAATTTCCCCCTTGAGATACTATTTGAATGTTGGTTTCAATAAAGGTTCTTGGAATTGTTACGGGTGAACTCAGTTTAGAAACCTTACTGTTTATCAGGCACGGTAACATGTTTAGAAACAGAAAACGTTTCTAAAGATAGAATGTGCATAATCACTACAATTTGAGCATTTTACTAGTAGACTGCACAGCTTGGCCTCCCAGCGCGGTGAGATGAAGCTTCCGGAACACGTGGGGCCGCAGCTGTGTAATGCGCAAGTTGCTCAGTGGTTGGATTGCATTTCCCATGCTTCTGAGCGACAGCGCTTCCTGTCGCGCTGCTGCTCCGGCCCTCTCCGCTGACCGTTGACCTTATAGCAGGGAAGCACAAAGTCAACGTGAACACGTGCCTTTGCCAAAATAAGATTTTATTTTGAAAATTACGTATAAGACTGAGTACGAATGATGACCTAACACTACTGGATTGCAAATTCCTACCGATTATAAACCCCATCGATAGTCTTTGCCACGCCAAAAAGTTGCTTTCTTTGGTAATTCCTATTTGCAGCTTCTGGGAGAAGAAATCTTTTCCCATAGGCCGTCTTTATTCTTTTTGTAGAGGAGAGCTTGATTTCCAGGAAACAGCGTGTTCATGGGAGACGGGTTCTTCTTTAAGAACAGTAAGGTAGACCTGATGTGTTCAACGAAGTGTGGGGGCTCAGCCAGAGGGGAAGTAGAAAGGTTCTGAGAAAACAGAGATGGCGCATGAGAGAGGAGAGGCGGTACGTCCCGGTACGTCCCCCGTCCGGACACTCGGGGTCACGTTTGCTGGATGGATGTTGCGCACTCCAGCTGCTTGCTACCCTGCCTGTCCCCTTCTGTTGAGGACATTCCTATCCCCAACTGAGCACGCTGAGAGGTAAGCCTACCCGGTAGGAACAGCTCAGCTCTTCTCTGCTCTAGGCCCTTGTTTCCTTACAGGGGAGGAAGGCAGGGTCTGCAGATGGAAGTCCTCACCTCTAGTATGTGCTGGTCATCTTGTTGCAGCCAGAAGTCCACGTGTGGAAATGGCGTCCAGGAATACGGGCCTATCCGCAGCAGCTGTGTGTGTGCATCGTAGATGCTGATCATCTGGGGAGACAAGTCAAGGAGCGGAGGTAAGGCACGCTGCCATGGCCGCCTTGGGCTGCCACCACCTGAGTGCATCCGCGTGTCGCCTGCCCATGGCGGTGCTATCTGAGGCAGAGCGGCAGCTGTGCTCTGTGCTCCCTGGGGCTGCACAAAATGGCCATCTTGTTACTCACCTCTGGCTGCTTAGCTTGCAGTGTCTACTGGCCTACCAATAGAAAGGAAAACTTGAAGCCAGGCACCAATGGTGCACACCTAGAATCCTAGTCAGGAGGCTGAGATCTGAGGATGGAGGTTCAAAGTCAGCCTGGGCAGGAAAATCCATGAAACTCTTTCAAGTAACCAGCTATGGCTCAAGTGGTAAAAGTGCCAGCCAGCCTTGAGTGCAAAAGTAACAGCACTGAGGTCCTCCTAAGTTCAAGCCTCAGAACTGGCACAAATAAAAACATATAAAGCAGATTCACCAAATGATCCATCCCCCAAGTGCACAGCGGTGACTTAACCTGCAGTGCCCAGGCTAGACCGCTTGATTATTACTGGAATGCTGAGAATATTAAAAGGCCGGCAGAACAAACCACCTTTGCTACCAGGAATGCCATAGTTCCCAGACTTGAGCGTGTTTTATACTCTGAACATTTCTACAGCTCCTCCCACTCATTCCTCAAACTGGGCATGTGAGTATTTTTGTCTAATTTATTCTGGTAGTGCTAGGAATTGAATCCATGATCCTGCTCATGCTCATTAAGCAAACACTGAGCCCTATCTACAGCCCCTACTTTTTTAAAAATATTTTTTAATTTTTATTTATTTTTTGGTCAGTTGTGGGGCTTGAACTCTGGGCCTGGGCACTGTCCCTGTGCCCTTCAGCTCAAGACGAGTGCCCTACTGCTTGAGCCACAACACCACTTCTGGTTTTCTAGTGGTTTATTGGAAATAAGAGTCTCACGGGTGTTCCTGCCCAGGCTGGCTCTGAACCGGGATCCTCAGATCTCAGCCTCCTGAGTAGCTAGGATTACAGGCGTGAGCCACTGACACCTGGCTTTTAATTTTTTATTGAGATTAAATGACAACATAAATTTCACAGTATTGTAGGATAGTGACAAAGTCACAAATACATTTTAATCTTTACAAGGCAAATTGTCATTATCATGGTCTATAAAGTTTGTGAATTCTATAAACCTTGACAATACAACTATTTCTTCTGTGTTCGGGGTGTGTACCTTTCTTTCCTTTTGCTTAATGTGAGCTGTTCCCTCTTTCCCGCTCATTCCCCCTCCCATCCCTGCCCAATGCAGCTGATGGGCTCCTCTGATGGATTTTTTTTTCCTGTTTCCCTCTAATTCTGTGCCCTCCTCCTAGCTTCCCTCTACAGCCCCCCGCTTTTTTTAAAAGGGCGAAAAGCAAAGCACCCTTAATTGGCAAGGCTAGGCAGATAGGTGGCTCCCTGGGAGGGAGGGAAAGTGGTCCCTTGCCCAGCAGGGGAAGAAAGGCTGGGGGGGACCTCTGTCCCTTTCATTTGACCCAGGGCAGAGGCATGAAAATGTCTCGGGCTTTTCTTCTCCAGGGTGTGCCTTGTGCAGCCCCTACTTTTAAAATAGTCTTTAGGGCTGGGAAGATAGCTCAGCGGTAGAGTGCATGCTTTGCAAGCATGAGGCCCTGGGTTCGATTCCTCAGCACCACATAAACAGAAAAAGCTGGAAGTGGCGCTGTGGCTCCAGTGGTAGAGCGCTAGCCTTGAGCTGAAGAGCTGAGGGACAGCGCCCAGACCCAGAGTTCAGGCCCCATGGCCGGCAAAAAAAAAAAAAAAATAGTCTTTAAAAAGCACCTACAGCGTGGGGCCGTGCAGCTCACTTGCACACTCAAAGACTGAGGGGCCTTCCTCAGGCGATTAAGCTCTGTGGGATGTGATGCATCTTCAGTGGCCTGCTGGGGCCGGGTGTGAGTGGAGACGCGAGGTCCCCTCCACTCTCCTGCAGCTGTGAGGCAGAGACCTGGGTTCTGCACTTAGGGGTAAACCAAGTGTACACGGTCCTGGGGAACCTTAGCTTTCGAGAGGCAGCCATCAGCTCTTCTGGGGTTCTTCAGACTCCCTATTTGTGCCCTCTTCCTGCCTCCCGCTGCCCTCCAACAGTCTGCACTCACCGGGCCTCCTGCTAATGCCCTGGCAGCCCGCAGCTCTGCCTCTGGGCCTCGATCTCGAAAGGAGGCTCTGTAGATCTCAGCGGTTTTAATGTTGACAGCTGCAGGGGAAGAGGACTGATGTGACAAGAGCAAGTAGGGCTTTACACCCTGACAACATGCGCAGCAGCCAGAGTTGGGGGGGAGGAGGGGGCAGGACGCGGGAACAGGCCACGCCTGCAGCAGGCTGTGACTACTGTGCTTGATGCACACAGAATTATCGAGACTAAAAGAACTGAGCACCAGCTCAGTGGACAGGAGCTTCAAGACAGAGCAGAGTCCACCTCAGTGGAGCCAAGTTGGCGCTCCAGCCTCCAGATCGTGATCGAGGGGAGAGGGGGAGGGGCTCTTGAGCTCCGCACTTGCGTAGGATTCCTCTTGTCACCCAAGGGAAAGCGGAGGCCTGAGTGACAGTGTCGTCGGTGCGGGCACAGCTGTGCTGTTTTCTCTGCATGGCTTCACAGATGTGTTAGTGGAGCTTCATGCTCATGAGAAAGCCACAGAGCCAGGATTCGAACCCAAGGCTGTCCTGTTCCAACAGCAGTGGATCACAGGTCCGCCCCTCAAGACTCCAACCCCAAGCCTGCCTGTGCCCCTGGAACCACGCCAACCCTCCAATAAATGCTGCTTACCAATGCCGTAAATGACTGGGAAATGGTTTTCGTTTTCTTCCCGGTCATTTAATTCTAAAGAGAAACAACTGTAAGATACGGGGTCGGGATGCGCTATGCTGCTGTTCCTACTCTGTACAAATGAGGCCGGCTGAGTTTCCCTGCGACCTCCCGCCCCCTCCCTGCAGTTCCTCTGTCCCCCCCCCCCGTCCCGCCCCCCCACCTCCGGGAGTAAAGAGGCCACTGCAGCAGGGAGGAGTAGACAGCAAGCCTCACTAGGAAATGGCAGAACTTACCTGTCACGCACAGCGTTGCTAGGTGAATGTCCTCTTCTTGCTTGTCAAATTCACCTACAGTTAGGACGGGAAGGCTGACATCACTAGGGGAGAGGTGCGGGGCTGTCAGCTGCCTCTGCCCGCCATCCTCTATGGCCAGAACCAAGCGAGCTGCCGCCCGGCCCCGCGCCCCGGCTGCTCTGGGGACAGGCAGGGTGGTGCCTCACTTTCCGGCACGAATTGCACGTGTACTGCGATTCGGGTCCCGCCAGCTGCCTTTACCCACGGAATCCAGCCCTCCTCGCAAGCAGTACTTTTGTATTGTAATCCCCCTCCCCTTTTTGTGCCATTTCTACCTAGGACTTGAACTCAGAACCTGGGCACTGATCCTATTCAAGGCTAGCACTCTAGCACCTGAGACACAGCTCCACTTCTGGCTTTTTGATAGTTAAGTGGAAGTAAAGAGTTCATGGACTTTCTGGCCTGGACTGGCTTTAAACCATGATACTCAGATCTCAGCCTCCTGCCTTTTGATCTCAGCCTCCTGCCTCCACTTCTAGGCACGCGCCACCACGCCCAGCCCCTAACAATGTTCAGTGTCTGCAGAACTGTCCTACTGAGACATCACACAGTTCCATTTGTCACGAGTGTTGCTCAGCCTTGGGCCAAAGTGTGTGCACATCAGGTGACTCAGGTCCCCAGAGGTAGAGATGTGACCCTCCCACCCCCGCGAGCCCCTGCCTGCGCTGCCGCCTGCGCGTCCAGCACCGCCCTGGGCACTTCTGCCAGGCTGCGGGCGGGCTGCCACAGTCCCATGGCAGCTATTCTAACTGTGCCAGTTCCGTTCACTGTGGACTCCGCTCCGAGGGATCAGTCTGCGACTGCAGCCGGCCCAGGCTTGTCGGCACGTGGCTCGCTGCTCTGCTACCGGGGGTGTTTACCACGAGCAAGCACGGGAACGGAGGGAGAAGGTGGCACTTACTAAGCAGCTGGTGGGTCAGTTTCTGGGATAACTGCCTGTCGTCACTGAAGCCTCCCACGAGGTGCACCTCCAGCCTGGAAGAGAGGGGACAGGGCTCAGAGTCAGTGGGACACAGGGACACAGGGCGTGTGCATGTTTAGTGATGGGTGCTGGGGTCCTCCTCGGCGCCATCAGCCACCTCTAGCACCAGCCCCTTCTGCAAGAGGCTGAGCATCAGCAGGGTCCCTGTGGGGGCAACTGTGTGGAGGCCCTGAGATGCAGGAGGAGAGAGAAAGGCCGTGGCCCCGCCCTGCTTGCAGTCACGTGCGTGTGCCTGGCAGTGTTCCCAGGAGGGCGATAGCTGCAAAAGCAGACTTTCTTCACTGCCACCCTCCCCAGCCCCGCAGCCGGTGCTGCTGTCCACCTGCCTGCTCTCAGACACTAAACCCGCCGCCCAAGGAACACACAGGACCCATCCCGCATGCTGCCTCCAGGCACACAGAATACCTAACCTGGCCCCCGAGCTGCTGAGCCACCTGCAGGGGGCGGTGTTGCCCCAGCCAGCCACGTGCACCTGCGCACATTCACATTTTAGGAGGAGGGAGGGAGGCTGGCCTTCTGTTCCCTGGGACCTAAGCGTGGAGTTGGCCGGGCCGGCTCACGGGGCAGGTAAGGTGGAGAAGAGAGCGGGGTCTAGTGACGGAGGAGGGGACGGGGTGTGGGCACTGGTGTGGCAGCTGGCCCCGGGCTGTGTGCCTACACAAACGAGGGGCTCCACTGTGTACCGCTTGTGTAACGTGCTGTGTGGGGGACATTGGGGGGATGGGGATGGGCAGGCCGGTTCGGAACCCACAAACAGCCCATGCTGGAGAAGTGACCGAGTGGCGGCGGAAGGTTGGCGGTGTGGCTGGGCCTGGCACGGGAAAGTAGGTTGTCACTTGAGGGCTCAAAGTCAAATGTCCACTGCCAGCCAGCGCCGAGCCCGTGCCCTCCACGCCAGCGCGGCGCTCACCTTCCACACTGCGCGTGGTCGGAGAAGGACTTGATGGCGTTCATGATCAGCAGCACCTCGGCCTTGGTGTCCGACCCGTCACAGTGCGTCAGGCAGGTGGCCCCGTTACCTGGAGAAGAAGGGGACATGGCTCTGTTAGTCCTCGCGGCAAGCATGCACGCGAGCCAAGGCCGCTCCTGTCCACTCGGCCCACCTCATCTTTGGATGCCCTGGGAAAGAGAGACAGAGACAGGGATAGAGAAGAGAGAGCAGCCGCGCTGCCAGCCAACCCATTCCGACCAGGACACCAGACAGATGCCAGCAGCCAGCCGGCCCGGCGCGTGCGCGGAGGGGTCACGTGGCTGCTTCCTTCGCCTCTGAGCATACCTGTGTGCCTCAGGACCACAATGTGACAAGTGGTGGCATCATCAGAACCCAGAATGGAGACGGAGCCTGTTCGAAAAAGAAATAAAATGAAGCATCCGGTCGCCTCGGGGAGCAGCGCCCACTTGACGGCTTCCTAACCTACCATCCTTTGGGGAGGTGACTGCAAGCTCTCTTTGCTGGACATACAGAAGGCCCTGGGGTCCCACTTGCTGAACACACTGACCTCTGAGAAGTCTGGCTCTTTCCTGTTTAATTAAAACAAAATAAATAGCGAGTGTAAATTAGTGAGGCGTGAGTAACTAGGGCTGGGGAGAGCCGAGGTGTTCCTGGGCCTCCGATGTGTCTCGTGTGCTCTGTCACACTGCAGCAACGCCAGCACGCACAGAGGTGCTTAAATCTCCTGAGGAGGGAGGTGCACGAATGCTCAGCAGTGCTTGGCTCCACAGTGGAGAGATGCCTGACCATGTCGGAGCAGTGGTGGGTGACCCCCCACCCCCAGCCCTTCGCTTTCAGAGACAAGGGTGAAGGCCTTCCCGATCTGCTCATCTAGGAATTCCACTTCTGCCAGTGCATAATGAGAAAGGACCTCAACATGGGCCCACTGCTGTTGCTCAGAACTGCCAGAGCCTGGGAGCAACAAACACGGCCACGAGTAAAGGAGAGGGCGGGAGAACATCTCACTGTTCACTAGAAGACACGGCATGAAAGGGTAAATTTCCAAAGAGCTGTAAACACTATTACTACCATCATGGCGAAATGCTTTTTCACACCAGGAAAGCACTAGAAGAAGATTCACAGACTCACAGCTGGCCTGATGCAAACGCGACTGTCACTCTGCCTTTGCTCTAGTGTCGGAATGTTCTGTGATCTCTAATTAAAGACAGGGCATGAGCCGGGCACTGGTGGCTCACGCCTGTCATCCTAGCTACTCAGGAGATTGAGATCTGAGGATCGAGGTTCAATGTCAGCCCAGGCAGGAAAGTCCATGAAACTCTTATGTCCAATAAACCACCAGAAAACCAGAAGTGGTGCTGTAGCTTAAGTGGTAGAGCGCTAGCCTTGAGCTGAAGAGCTGAGGGACAGCGCCCAGGCCCAGAGTTCAAGCCCCACAACCGACAAAAAAAAAAAAAACAGGACATGTGTCAAATATTTGAGTATTTGCATCAATTCTTACACAGTAAGCCGTTACTGCGACCCCCGCACTTGGGAGGCAGAGGCTGGACACACTACCCAAGAGTAGAACACCTGCTAGGAAGTGTGAGCCCCAGTTCAAGCCCCAGTATGGCCAAAAAAAAAAAAAAGGAAAGCGAAGCGCATGTGCATGCGCAGCGTGTGGCTCAGGGGCAGAACACTTGCCAAGCATGCACAAGCCCTGGGTTCCAGCTCTAGCACCATGGAAAATGAAAGAACTTGCCGGGCGCTGGTGGCTCATGCCTGTAATCCTAGCTACTCAGGAGGCTGAGATCTGAGGATCGCGGTTCAAAGCCAGCCCGGGCAAGAAAGACCATGAGACTCCTATCTCCAATAAACCACCAGAAAACCGGAAGTGGCGCTGTAGCTCAAGTGGTAGAGCGCTCGCCTTGAGCTGAAGAGCTGAGGGACAGCGCCCAGGCCCAGAGTTCAAGCCCCATGACCGACAAAAAAAAAAAGAAAATGAAAGAACTTAATGTGGTTAAACTCTTCAGTGGAAGAATTATAGACACTTTCAAAAATGTAAAGCTAACAGGTCTCAGTTTCCCCCCTTCCACTCCTCCACTGGAGGCCCCACTCTGGTCTCCTGCAGATGCTCCACCACCTCCCAAGCTCCTTGAAGGTTTGCGCCTCATTTCCTAACAAAACAGAGGACGAAAGCCAGGCGCAGGTGGTTTACATCTGTAATCACAGCTACTCAGGAGCCTCAGATCTGAAGACTGTCAAAGCCAGCCTGGGCAGGAAAGTTCATGACTCTTTATCTCCAATTAATTGCTAAGAAGTACTTTGTGGAGTTGTGTCTCAAATGCAGAATGCTAGACTTGAGCACAAAAAAGCTCAGGGGCAGTGCCCAGCCCCTGAGTTCAAGGCCCAGAGCTTTCACCAAACGAAAAGCAGGAAAAAAAATCGTATAGGTGACACTGCAACTTGAATTTCATACAACGCCCCATGTGATAGAATATAACTCTTTTAGCTAGGTACTGGAGACTCACACCTGGAATCCTCGCTATTCAGGAGGCTGCGACGGAGGCTCGGTCTGCCCAGGCGGAAATAATCAACAAAATGTGTTCATGGTACAGCACCAGCCATGAGGGAAAAAGCCAAGCAGAACAAGAGGCCCCAAGTTCAAGCCCCAGTACACATGTGCTTGTGTATACACACACACACATACAAACAGGACTGGAGGTATGGCTCAAGCGGTAGCAACCTCTCAAGGCCTTGAGTTCAAAGCCCAGCATCACCCAAAAGAAAAAAAAAGTAGAAACAAGGGCAGTGGTGTAGCTCAGCAGGAGAGGGCTCTCTAACACCCAACACTGCGGGGCGTGCACCAACATCATGGGCTTCTGGGAAGCAAGGGAGTTACAACCACTGGTCCTGGGGAAGCCACTCTGGGCAGCACAGCCCTTCCGTGGGTGGCAATGGTCTGCGCATGCGCCAAGGGCCTTTCCGTGGGCTGGCAATGGTCTGCGCATGCACGAAGGGCCTTTGCGTGGGTTGGCAATGGTCTGCGCATGCGCCCAAGACCTTTTCGTGGGTTGGCAATGGTCTGCGCATGCGCCCAGCCATGTGCCCTCCCCCCACCCCACCCCACCCCCAGCTGTGACTGAGGCGCTTGCTATGCTTTTCCTGAACCTCATGATTTCATGGAAACAACCCCATGGCTAATGGCCACAGCGCTGAGTCCTACAAGTGCCAGAGTCAGACACTGCAGGGATGCTGGCCTGGCTCCACGGCTGCCAGAAGATGGGGCCTGCCTGGGACAGGCCACTCAACCCTCCGTCCAGTCCACGTGTGAAAGAAAAAGACCTAGGGCCGCCTCTGCCATCCAGGGGGTCTGGGAGACCTGCGGCCTGGCCACCCCACGGCCCCGCCCCCGTCCCCAGCGCGGGCCTGAAAGCACCTGTGACTGTAGCTCCCCAGACACACACACACCCAGGATCAAGTTTAGTTCCAAACCAGGCACTGTAACACATAAAAACAGAACCTAAAGTGATAACCATAAAGTAGAACAATCCCAACAATACACTGAAAGAAGAATGGCTCACAATTTATGAATTGTTAATATTCTAGAACTTTCCACGTAATATTTTCAGACTGTGGTTGGCTGAAGTGTTACACTGCAGACAAGGGGAGACTGTAGCCTTCTAGGCATCCGACTGCTGAAAGAGACCGTGGGGAACACGAGTATGTGTCATCACACCCAGGCCCTGGCGGCTCACACCCATAATCCTAGCTACTCGGGAAGCCGAGATGCGGATCATGATTCCAAGCCAGCCCAGGCAGGAAAGTCTGTGAGAAGCTTATCTCCAATAAACTACTCAGAAAAAGTCAGAAGTGGTGCTGTGACTCAAGTAGTAGAGTACTAGCCATGAGCACAAAGAGGCTCAGGGACAGTGCCCAGGTTCTGAGTTCAAGCCCCAGGACTAGCAACAACAACAAAAGTTATGTTCACAAGGTACTGGTGGCTCACACTTGTAATCCGAGCTACTCAGAAAGCGGAGATCTGAGAATCCAGGTTCAAAGCCAGCCCAGAAAGGAAAACATCCAGGAGACTTACCTCCTCCAATTAACCAACCAAAAAAGTCAGAACTGAAGGCATGGCTATTGGCAGAGTGTTAGAGAGGAATATCCAAGTGCGAGCTCAAGGCCCTCAGTTCAAGCACCAGGAAACACACACACACACCCCTACCTGATGGGCACTACTGGCTCACATCTGAAATCCTAGCTACAAGAGGCTAAGATGTTAAGATGGTAGATAAAAGCCAACCTGGACAGAAAAGTCTATGAGGCTCCATATCCAATTAGCCAACAAAAAGCCAGACTGGAGTCACAGATTAAGTGACAGAGTGCCAGCTGGGAATAAGCTGCTTGGCTTGTACAAAGCCATGATTTCAAGCAGCATACAAAAAAGTGCATCATATACCTATCCAAAAAAAGCCTCAGGTTGGGTACCTGTGGCTCACACCTCAGGTGGCAGAGATCTGAGGATTGAGGTTCGAAGCCAGCCCAGGCAGGAAAGTCTGTGAGACTTTTATCTCCAATAAACCACCAAAAAAGCTGGAAGTGGTGCTGTGGGTCAAGTGGTCAAGCAGATTTTTTTTTTTGCCAGTCCTGGAGTTTGAACTCAGGGCCTGGGTACTATGCCTGAGCTTCTTTTGCTCAAAGCTAGCATTCTACCATTTGAACCACAGTGCCACTTCTAGCTTTTTCTGTTTATGTGGTACTGGGGAATCAAACCCAGGGCTTCATGAATTCTAGACAAGCACTCTACCACTGAGCCACATTCTCAGTCCTTGAGCACTAGACGAGTAAAAGAAACAGAGACAGAACCCAGGCCCTGAGTTCAAGCCCCAGGACTGGCAAAAAAAATAACCCAAAATATGAACTAGAGCTGTAACCAAAGATAATTATGTGTGTGTACACACATACATATATAGTATTTTCTGTGGTTTGGCATAGCATCTCCCTGTGTAGCTGAGTGCTGTGGACACACCTACAATCCTAGCTACTCAGATCCTGAGATGTGGGGATCTTGGGTTTCAGTGCCAGCCAGGCAAACAAATCAGACATATCTCCAATTACCTTTAAGCAAGCAGTGGAGCACCAACTATGAGCAAAAAACACTGAGGAAGAATGACACACCCTGAGTTCAAGCCCTCATACACACGCGCGTGCACGCACACACGCGCGCACACACACAATCTCACTATGCAGCCCAACCTGACCTGGAATACTCAGTCCTGCCTCTGCCCGAACCTCCCACGTGCTGGGATTACAGGTGGACACCACCATCTCTGACTAGTTTATATTATCTTTTTCCCTAAAATAGCACATGCTGCTCATTTCTCCCAAGAGCTTTTAGGTGAAGGCTCCATCACAGCCCTCAGCGACCGAGATTCGCTTCCTCTCCTCCCCATGTGCCCAAGGCCAGGAAAACTGGCCAGGACCCAAGGGTCCCCCAGAGGCCCACCCTGGATCCCGCCACCCTGTTCCCGTCAAGTGAGCTGCTCCCCACTCTGCAGCCTTTCCAGACCCTGCTCCCTAAACAGGCCAAAACCCACCTCCAGGGGCCCCTCCATGAATGGACACTGATCACTTCCTGCGTGCAAACTTGCAGACATACAACAGAATTCCTTAGGTGGTTCAAATGTTTTCCTTGGCCAGCACTACTACGGCCTTCACTAGCTGTCTGACAGGAACCCAGCACTAGGAAAGCGAGCTAGCCCAGTGCCCTGCCTCGAAGCGGCGAGCGCCAAGATCCTGTCTCCAGTTCATCAACAAAAAGCCAGAAGTGGAGCTGTGGCTCAAATGGTAGTGTGACCAGGCCCTGAGTTCAAGCCCCAGTACAGGCACACAAATGGGGGGGGAGGAGGAGGAGGAAGAGGAAGGGGAGGAGGAGGAGGAGGAGGAGGGAGGAAGAAGAGGAGGGAGGAAGAGGAAAGAGGAGAAAAAAAGGGGGAAGTGGGAAGGGAGGGAGGGAGGGAGGGAAGGGAGGAACAGAGGGAGGGAGGGAGAGGGGGAGGGAAGGGAGGGGGGAAGGAAGGGAGGGAGGGAAGGAGGGAGGCAGGGAGGGAGGGAGGGAAGGAGGGAGGCAGGGAGGGAGGGAAGCAGGGAGGGAGGGAGAGAGAGGGAGGGAAGGGAGGAACAGAGGGAGGAAGGGAGAGGGGGAGGGAAGGGAGGGGGGAAGGAAGGGAGGAAGGAAGGAAGCAAGCAAGCAAGGAAGGAAGGAAGGGAGGGAGGGAGGGAGGGAGGCAGGGAGGGAGGGAAGCAGGGAGGGAGGGAGAGAGGGAGGGAGAGAGGGAGGGAAGGGAGGAACAGAGGGAGGGAGGGAGAGGGGGAGGGAAGGGAGGGGGGAAGGAAGGGAGGAAGGAAGGAAGGAAGGAAGGAAGGAAGCAAGCAAGGAAGGAAGGAAGGGAGGGAGGGAGGGAGGGAGGCAGGCAGGGAGGGAGGGAGGCAGGGAGGGAGGGAGGCAGGGAGGGGGAAATTCCAGGGCAGCAAGGAGCGCAGGTGCCGCCCTGCAGGGCTCTGTCTGCCCGACTGTCAGTCTGTCTGTCGGTCTGTCTGACGTTGGGCCCAGGAAGTGAACCCTGCGGGCCGAAAGCCCCGGCGGAGCGGGCGGGGCGGGGAGGACGGCGGTCGGAGGCGGCCGGCGCGGGGAGCCCGCCCGACCTTCCCAGGCGGCCACTCAGGGGCAGCGCCCGAGGCCCCGAGTTCGAGCCCCGGCCGGGCCGGCGCGCGAGCGGACAG
Organism: Dipodomys merriami; assembly: GCF_024711535.1. NCBI lineage: Eukaryota > Metazoa > Chordata > Mammalia > Rodentia > Heteromyidae > Dipodomys > Dipodomys merriami. The sequence continues at coordinate 2,521,571 of NW_027202693.1, forward strand.
CGGGGCGCGGCGCCCCGTCGGCGCCCTGACTGGGGCGTTCGCGCCCCGCCCCGGCCCGCTTCCCAGGGGGGTCCCCGAACCCGCGGAGCCCTGGCCCGGACAAAGCAGGAAAGCGCGGCCACGCGCGCGCGCTCCCTTCCCCGGGGCGTGTCCTCCCGGTCCAGCCGGGGCACGCGCGCGCGGCGGGCTTCCTTCCGGCCGGGAACAACGGGGCGCCCGACGCCCCGCGAGGGGAGGAAGGCGCGGGGAGCCCCCCCCGCCGGGCTCCGTCCCCACACGCAGCGCTCCGCCCGCCCGGGCTGGGGTGCGCACCGGCCGGGTCCGGAAACGGGGGCACGGACGCGCCGGGAACCCTCGGGGCGCGGTGCTGGGCGACCTTGGGCCGGTCGCCTAACCTCTCCGACGCTCGGGTCTGACGGGCCCGGGCTTCCGAAGGCTGGGGGCGGAAGGCGCTCCGCGGTCCCGAGACGTCGAGGCCGGCCGCGCCCGCGGCGCTCGCCCGCGCCAAGTTCAAACTCCGTCCCGGGAAGCCCGGAGGCGGCGGCGGGTGTCCCTCGGCCCGCCCCGGAGCCCCCCGCGCCGGCCGCGCTCACCTCCAGACACGGGTGGGCTCGGACCAGCTCCGCCGCCGACTGCGGCAGCCGCACTCGCCGCCCGTCCACGAGCAGCGGCATGGCCGAGGCGGCCGCCCCGGCTGACCCAGGGAGGCGGCGGCCTCCGCTGCCCGGCGCCCCCGGCGCCGCCGCCGCCGCCGCCGCGTCCCCGCCCTCGGCCGCTCGAGACACCTCGCCTCTCTTCGTCGCGGGCGCTGCCGGGAAATGTAGTCCTGACGGAGGTGGTCCCCACCGAAGAAGGCTGAGGAAGCGTCCGGCAGGGCCCGGGGCCTTTCGGGAAATGTAGTCCAAACGCAGGACGCGAAGCCGGCCAGGAGACTGGCCGGGCATCGCAAGGGACGCCGGGAAATGCAGTCCCCGAAGCGTGGTGGTGACGTGCTCCGGGCAGCTGTGGCCTGAGGAGCGGGTCCGAGGGGACGCGCACCCCGCCGCGGCGAGCGCGTTCAAGACGCCGCCCCGGGCCTCCCCGGCTGGGCGCGCGCTTCCTGGAGAAACCACTGCGCCGCTGGCGTCCGGGTTCCGCGGGCGCCCCCTCCCCGGCGCGCGTCCGTGACCTCAGGACCGCGCGCCTGCTGCTCGCCCCAGACCTCCGCGCGGACGGGCCCCGCGCGCCGCGCGCACCCCGCTCCTCAGCCCGTCCGGCCCCGCGCACCCCGCTCCTCAGCCCGTCCGCGCGCCGTGCGCACCCCGCTCCTCAGCCCGTCCCCGCTCCTCAGCCCGTCCCCGCTCCTCAGCCCGTCCCCGCTCCTCAGCCCGTCCGGCCCCGCGCACCCCGCTCCTCAGCCCGTCCGCGCGCCGTGCGCACCCCGCTCCTCAGCCCGTCCCCGCTCCTCAGCCCGTCCCCGCTCCTCAGCCCGTGCGCACCCCGCTCCTCAGCCCGTCCCCGCTCCTCAGCCCGTCCGCGCGCCGCCGTGCGCACCCCGCTCCTCAGCCCGTCCGGCCCCGCGCCGTGCGCGCCCCGCTCCTCACTAACGTGCGGGAGGCCGCAGCTTGCGGTGACTCCCAAGCCAGTGCTCGCCACACGTCCGGCCCGCGCCGCTGGCGCGGTGGTTCCCAGCGGTGAGGGGGCGCGTGGGGCTGCGGGGCCGGGCCCTGGCACCCGCTGGCACCTCGCAGGTGATCTCACAGGGGCCGGAACCTGAAGGCCCCCCTTGCCCACCGCGCACGCAGGCCCTCCCAAGGCTGGCTTGAAGCGCGCCCTGTGGCTCAGGTGGTAGAGCGCCAGCCTCGACCCGAGTTCAAGCCCCTGTACTGGCGCGCGCTTCGTGCACCGCCCCCCCCCCCTTGTTAAAATTCGTATCCTCTTCCAAGGAGATGTCGTTACCCCCCACCCCCCATTCCTTCAAAGCTTGTAATGGGAAACCTGAGTCCGGCCTGAACTCCCCTCCATTCCCCGGCCTCAGCAGTCCAAGTGCTGGGATGGCCGCTGCGCGCCACCACCCTGCCAGCACGGTGCTGCCGTGATCAGGCCTGTCCCTCTTGGCTCAGAGCTGCTGACACTAAGACTGGTGGACCACATTCACTAGTTTGTGTTGATTCTGAACAGCCCGAACAACAGCGCAGTTTTCCCTCAAGAAGCAGAGCCGGGCTGGGAAGGTGGCTCAGTGGTAGAGCGCTTGCCTCGCATGCCTGAGGCCCCGGCTTCCATTTCTCTGCGCCACATATGCAGAAAAAGAAGCCGGAAGTGGCGCTGTGGCTCAAGTGATAGAGCGCTAGCCTTGAAGAGCTGAGGGACAGTCTGGGAAGCTGTTTTCCCATGCAGAAACAGTGCGTTAAGCACCCCAACCAGCTTTACAATTCGTTTTTTTTTTTGGGTCCAGACGTGGGGCCTGGCCTCTGGGCCTGGGCGCTGTCCCTCAGCTCTTCAGCTCAAGGCTAGCGCTCTACCACTTGAGCCACAGCGCCACTCCAGCTTTTTTCTTTTTGCTTATGTGGTGCTGAGGAATTGAACCCAAGGCCTCAGGCATGCAAGGCAAGCGCTCTACCACTGAGCCATCTTCCCGGCCCCTACAATTCGTTTTTAAAGCAAACCCAGAAATCCTAAGAGTATTTATGTGAAATGTCTTTATTAAGACAACCCCATTTATTGGCATATGAATGAAAATTTCAGATTAAATATTGCATTATTTTCACAATAGCTACTGTAGTCAACCCCCTTTGAAGTTGAACAGTTATTTGTAAATCTAACCTTGTACACTATTAACTACTTCCTAAGTCGCCAAGACCCATCCCCTCCCTCTGCGTTGTGCTTTATCCTGTACACAAAGGCTATCTTTTTGTCAGCAGTTAAAAAGAGAACCTAAGGCTCTCAAGTGACTTTCCACAAGCCACCAAAGATAATCACCACTACCCAAAGACTTTTTAATACAAATTTCTTTTTTTCAAAAAGGTTATTTACAGACTGGAATTGAAATCCCACATTGCAGTCAACGTAATGACAGAAGAGCAAGCATAGAAGGCCCTGGAGAAGAGCAAGTGGTTCATTACAAAATATCTGTGGATCAAGAAAATACTGCTCCATTTTAAATAAATACAAGTAGAGAAAAATAAATAGGCATAAAAGTGGCCATTTTCACAAATACATAAAACAAGTAAACAAGCCTGGGCTTTATAAGCAACAGCTGAACGTCACACCCACACTGAGGACAAACGAGCAACACTGGCCACCCAACAATCGAGAAGATTGTTTTCCTGTTTGGACAAAGAAATAACCCAGTGTAACGGGCAGGAAGCGGCGCCTGACTGGCAGGCCACTTCCGGTCAGCAGGAGCCCATTCCTGTACTGCACAGCATCTACTGCCAGGACTCTGCAGTCCTCTCCCCTTCCCTGCTGCTCCTCTGGCCTCTGCAGTCTCAGACTTCCTTCCATGCCGGCTCACACTGTGAGCTTCCCAGCACACAAAACAGCGGGGAGCAAAGGAACAGATCTCCCAAGTCCTCCCAGGGAGGGCTCGTCCTAAAGACCTTGTCACCGGTCAGGCCAGCTCAGGCCAGCGGAGCCTGGGGCTTCTGACAGGAACCCATGTGGAAACAATCACCCGCTGAAACTCCCGGGGCCCACAATACTAATCACATAACAAGCCACGTACACATTAAAGACCAACACGCACTTCCCACTGAAGCCCCTGTCCCGTGTCACACGCTGGACACTCGAATCTTTGCCTCTCATCTGAGGAGAACCAAAGGAAGAGACAACACTCCACACACTCGTGGACCTGCAACGCCCGTGGCACGCGCTGCCTCTAGTAAAGGAGCCGGACAGCCTCCCTCGAAGGACAGCGAGCCTCAGTCACAGATCCTCGAGACCACTGGGGACTGGCCTGGCGCATACAGCAAGGGGGGCGACCCCACGCTGCTGGAAGGGCTGCGGAAGTGGGCATCGAAGGAGCTCGGCGTGAGCCCGATGGTGGCTTCACTCTGTGCTGCTTCGCCTTTCAGAAAATCGTCATCCTCATCTTCCACTGCCATCTGCACAGAAAACTGAGCGTCAGGAAGACAAGTGCCCGTGACAACCCCTCCATCCTACACCCCCTGCCCTGCCCCTCACCATGCCAGGTCTTGGGGCATGCGATGAAGTCTTCCTTTTGAAAGACTAGAACCTCTTTGTTATAAATCACCCACAAAAATGTTCATCTGTCTGAGATTTGACTTTCAAAGAGATTTTAAGCTCCAAGAGGGCAGGTAGCCCCCAAAACAGAAAATACTCAGAAAAACAATAAAAACTTTCTAGAAGATGGGTTGGAAAGGTGGCTTCACAGTAGCTGAGCACCATTTTAAGAAAACCTTGCTGGGTGCTGTTGGCTCACACCTGGAATCGTAGCTACAAGCTTATTTTCAATGAACTGTTTCCCAAAGCCAGTATGCGAAGCATTTTGCTCATCAAAAATTCAGCACTGGGGTTTGAACCCAAGTTTGCTAGATAGGTGCTCTACCACTTGAGCCACTCTGAGAGCTGTGTCTGAACCAGCACTACTGCTGTAGGCCTGGACTGGGATCACCCTATTTGTGTTTCCCTTTGTTGCCGGAATGATGGGTGCATACCACCAAGCCTTACTCTTGGCTGCGGTGGAAATCTCCAGAATGTGTGCTTACCACGCTTAGCCACACACTTTTAACGTTTTCAGAATGCCCCACCCAGCGTGCTGCACCTTTGCCACGGGTTTCTTCAACTCCTGCAGCTCCTCAGCGCTCATGTCTTCCCATTGCTGGTACAGGGGGTCAATGAACTTCTTCGACCTGTCAACAAGGACATGCGTCAACGTCAAGTAGAGTACACCAACACAGCCAGAACATGCTTGCTTTCTTGGTGGTAAAGGCCACAGCGTGGATGCTACTTGGCCACTACTCTAGGTAAGTAAGCACTGTGAGGGGTCCTCCCTCCACTCACAATGGGGTTCTTCACATGCTGTTTCTCCCATGTCAGCACAGGGGCCACAGTGCGCCCTGGCCCTAGGAGCCTGTGGAGAATGAGCCTAGGAAAGTCAGCTCATCTGATCTCCACAATCAAGGCTGGGACCAGACCGTCTCAGCTAGCTGTGCTGCTAGTGAGAAATGGTGTCAAACAGGAAGACTGGCCTGTGGCTCCTACCACAGCCCAGTGACACATGCCACTGGCTTTGAAAGGAATTATGCAGAGAGAAGGCAGCCCCTTCCATGGCCACTCCATCCCGGCCCCTTACACAAAATGCCCCGCGTCCCCTTGCAAGGCGAGCGTGGCTAACAGGAAGGGGCCGCAATCCCTGGGCGAAGGTCAGACCTCTTAAGCATGCAGGGGTCGAAGGGGAAGAAGGTGTCGAGTGGGTTGGTGCAGGTCTGCACGGAGTCCCCTCCGGCGGAACTTCGGATAACCGGCAGCATCTGGCGGCTGTTCCTCTCAATGATGGTGTAGCAGAAGGCCAGCTGGTATTTACTGTGGACACCAAAACCCAACAGCAGACAGTTACATGCTGTGCTCACCCTTGCACAGACAGGACACGTGTGACAACTGTATGACGTAGGAAGTGAAACAATGGCAAGTGGCACTCTTGGACAGCATTCTGCGGCCGGCTGGGGGGCGGGACACAGCCGCTATCACTTGAGCAGATGAGGCTTGGATCGGGGCAGCGTGAAAACGGTGTCTGCAAGGCAGCCCCGGCTCGCATCACTAGACAGGTGTCCGCTTCCTCTGACAGGCTTGGTGCGAAGCTCCTGAGGCGGGGGATGGAGACTGTGCTGGGGGCAGGACACAGAAACGCAGATGCCAGCACCAGTGGCTCACACCTGCAACCTCAGCTATGCCAGATGCTGAGATCTTAGGACAGTAGTTCAAAGCCAGTCTGGCAGGAAAGTCCATGATACTCTTATGTCCCGCTCACCAGCAAAAAGCTGAAAGGGGAGGGGTGGCTCAACTAGTAGAGCCACAACCTTGAAGGAAAAGGAGATAGACGGCACAAAGGCCCATACCAGTGCGACAAGGGCAGGGGAGAGAAAGGGAGAGGAGGGGAGAAAATAGAGCGCTGGCCACAGGAGTTTCCTTCCAAAGGCACCGGACAGGAGCCCAGCAGGCACTGCACAGGCCGCAGCCTCGTCGGCGCTCTCCACTGGAAGGCGTCGTCACTGCTGAGCTCCAGCACAGGGCACCAGGGCTGAGTGACAGCGGCAGCTGCCCAAGTGACAGTCCAGCTCATGGAAGGCCCTAAGTCTGAACCCTGCTCAGTGCTGGCCAGGAAGCCAGACTTGAGGGGTGCTCCCCACGCCCTAGGCACATCCAGCCCTCTGACTTCAGGCAAGGAATAAACCGGGCTGTGCCTCCATCCCCGATACAGCCATGAGCTGTGCTGCACGCGGGTGCTCAGAGCAGAGCCTGACGCCCAGCCAGCAGGCGCGGGCGGCTCGGGCCTTTAAGGCCAGGAAGCTGCAGGCACTGCGCAGCCCAAGTGCCATCTTCTTTGGAACCGTCCCCACCGACCAAAGCCTGCAGCAGCTCCTGGGGACACCGCAGAGAGAACAATGGCAGGTCCGTTCTCCCTTTGACGTTTAAAAGGTGACTGGGATCTCACAACAGGACGGCTCACACACACGTCACACCGGCCCTGCGGCAGCCACGCCCACTCCCTGCACGTCAGTGCCACTTACTTCGTGATAGCAGCAAAAAAGTTCACCACAGACGGCAGGCAGATCTTCAGAGGGTTCAACTGGCTCATCACCAGCCGCTCGAAATTCAGGCCCTGAAGATACCTCAAACCTTTGAGGGGGGAAAAAAAAAAAAAAAAGCTTCAGGGCTCAGTACTTAGCATGAGCTAATAAACCAACACCACATGAAAAAGCCATTTTCAAACGTGTGTGTGTGTGTGTGTGTGTGTGTGTGTGTGCCCAAATTCCTTAATAAAGCTCCACGCAGCTGTTCCCCAGGCTCACGGGCCTGCCCTAGCTAAGGCAGCTGTGCTGAGAAAACTGCTTCTTGTTGAGGTGGCCTCACCCCAATGGGCTTTAGCTCCATCCTCCTCCCTCAGCCTCCACAGGCTGGGATGACCGCAGGCATGCACCACCCTACCTGGCTGCCCTTGGGGGCTGGGACACCATGCTCTCTCTCTCTCTCTCTCTCTCCCTCTCCTCCCCCCCCCCCCCTCTCTCGCCAAAATACTAATAGACGAAGGTGGAGAAGCTTGGTTTAGAAGAAACAACTAACAAACTACGCAGGACTTGAGCTGCAGCTCCCGGCTGCAGCGCAGGCCTTGGAGGGGCCTTGTCTCAGTGAAGCGGGGAATGGCCTTCCCCAGGCCGAGGGAAGGGCGCACCCACAGGTCCAAGAGAGAAAACCCAGACCAAGGCCCAGAGCACCAACCTTCCTTCAGGTTTCCACTTAAAAGCTGCTGGTGTCGAAAAACAAACGTGTAGAACACAGCTTGGCAGGCTGAGTAAAATGGACCATGGAGAGAGACGTCACAAAAAGCCTTTGTTCCCGAATCTTGGTTATTAAGGTACGAGTGCAGCCAGTTAACCAGAAGATCCAGGCATGACTTCACGGTGCTGGAGAGAAGACACACTCACGTCAGCTGCCTCGCTTTGTAACCAAGCTACCACACACATAGCCTGTGGGTTGTCTTTAACTAGAACTTCAGGGGCCTCCTTCAGTGCCCCTGCAGGTGGGGCTGTAGTTCAGTGGTAAGCCTGCCTAGTGTGCTCACTCGCCAGCACCAAAGTGCAGGTGGAGAAGATGGAAAGGGGCAGTGCCTGGAGGAAGACAGTGCTTACAGGAAGGCTCCTAGAACATCCCAAGGGAGAGAGGCCAGTTCCTCCTAATCAACTCAGAAGGGTTCTTGGGTGGAGCTTGGTCCCTTAGCACTATGGAGAAAAAGCAAAGCTCATTTACCAACATCTGACAAGAGGAAGGTGGCCAGCTCAGTTTCCCTGCTTCCCAGGGATTGTGATGAACTCCGATGGTCAACAATTCAAGCCAGAAGACTTTTAGTTATTGGGAAAGGTTTTTGTTGTTTTTGGCCAGTCCTGGAGCTTGAACTCAGGGCACTGGCGCTGTACCTGAGTGTGTCCTGCCATTGAGCTACAGCTCCACTTCCAACTTTTTTAGGTTAACTAGAGACAAAGAGTCTCCCAGGATTTCCTGCCCAGGCTGGCCTCAATCCACAATCCCCAGATCTCAGTCTCCTAAGTAGTTAAGATTATAAGTGTGAGTCACCAACACCTGGCATTTTTTTGTTTTTCTTCTTTCTTTTTTTGGTCGGTCGTCGGGCTTGAACTCTGGGCCTGGGTGCTGTCCCTCAGCCCTTCAGCTCAAGGCAAACGCTCTACCACTTGAGCTACAGCGCCACTTCGGGTTTTCTAGTGGTTTATTGGAGATAGGAGAGTCTCACGGTCTTTCCTGCCCGGGCTGGCTTTGAACTGCGATCGTCAGATCTCAGTCTCCTGAGTAGCTAGAATTACAGGCGTGAGCCACCGGTGCCCGGCTTGATAAATTTTTTTGGTTGTTTTTTTTTTTTTGGTCAGCTGTGGGACTTGACCTCTGGGCTTGGGTGCTGTCCTTGTGCTCTTCAGCTCAAGGCAAGCACTCTACTGCCTGAGCCACAGCGCCACTTCCTGTTTTTGTTTTCTAACAGCATCTTTGTCCATTAAAATATCTTCACAAATCATCACCAGAAGGAAATGGCCTCCTAAAGTGGCCTCTGTATTAGCCACCTTTCTTTTAGTGCTGAGTAATCAAGCTAGGATTTCATGCATGCGGGAGAGTAGGATCTATCCACCTCTGAGCACTGAGCAACATCCCAGCCGTCTTGGACTACCTTTGAGAGAATTTTCTTTTCCAATACATAACTGATTCAGAATTCAAGTGCACACTGATAAACTTACAAGACGAATCAAAATAGCACTTAACACTGTGCTACCACCAAGACACCATGCCTCTCCCCGTGACAGATGACGAAGGCCTCACATGGGAGGTGGTCTAATGTCCCAACCAAGAGACCCTGTTCTTGGAAATCAACTTTTTTTTTTTTTTTGTCAGTCCTGGGGCTTGAACTCAAGGCCTTGAGCTTCTTTTGTTCAAGGCTAGCGCTCTACCACTTGAGCCACAGTGCCACTTCTGGCTTTTTCTGTGTATGTGGTACTGAAGAACTGAACCCAGGGCTTGATGCATGCTAGGCAAGCACTCTACCCCTAAGCCACATTCTCAGCCTGAAATCAACTCTTAGAAACACCTTTCAGAGAAGCAGGAATAGATTTATTTTCACTTTACAGATAGACCAAAAGGGAAACAAGTATTTCTCTGATAATGCTCTCATGTTAAGAACATGGAAAATCAGGTTACTTACATAAGAGGAACAAATCTCGCTCTTGCCAGAAAGCTCCCGATGTAATTCCCAGCAGCTTGCCGGATGACAGCAGGATTATTTGGATCCTGTAATTTTTTCCAGAGATGTTCCAAAAATGCCTCTGCAAATCCCTATAAAAAAAAAAAAAAAAAAAAAAAAAAGGTTTTTCGTTTTTTTGCCAGTCCTGGGGCTTGAACTCAGGGCCTGGCAGTGTCCCTGAGCTTCTTTTGCTCAAGGCTAGCACTCTACCCCTTCAGCCACAGTGCCACTCCCAGTTTTTTCTGTGTATGTGGTACTGAGGAATTGAACTCAGGGCTTCATGCATGTGAGGCAAGCACCCTACCACTAAACTACCTTCCCAGCCCAGCATGATCTTTTATTTTGTAAGCTATTAGAAGCACCAACAAGCCGGGCGCTGGTGGCTCACGCCTGTAATCCTAGCTACTCAGGAGGCTGAGATCTGAGGATCGCGGTTCAAAGCCAGCCCGGGCAGGAGAGACCGTGAGACTCCTGTCTCCAATAAACCACCAGAAAACCGGAAGTGGCGCTGTAGCTCAAGTGGTAGAGCGCTCGCCTTGAGCTGAAGAGCTGAGGGACAGCGCCCAGGCCCAGAGTTCAAGCCCCACGACCGACAAAAAAAAAAAAAGAAATGTAGAAGCACCAACAGAGAAAAAACCCTAGCATCTCAGTTATAATGTGCAGTGGTCAGGAGATAGTACTACTGAAAACTGAATGTGTTCTGGGTGTTGAATAATCAGTGGGTTCCAGATCCAGCTCAGCATCAGCATCAAAGCTGCGTAATCAGTTCAGCGATGTGCACCTGTAGCTTAACTGCTTACTAGGGAAGCTGATGCAGGAGGCTTGCTTGAGCCCAGCATTTCAGGAACATATGAGGCAACATTATAAGAACCAAGCAAACAGCAGTAACAACTACAACAACAAAAATCAAGCATGTCAGGAGGCAGAGATCAGAAGGATCTCAGAAATCTAAGGCCAACTCAACAGTGTAACCTATCTCAACCAATAAGCCGAGCATAGTGGCGCATCTGTCATGCCAGTTACATGGTATGCATCAAGAGGAAGATCATGGTCAAGGATGGCCTCAGACAAACACGTAATACCTAAGTAAATAAAGCAAGAAAGACTCGAGGGATGGCTCCAGTGGTAGAGTGGCTGCCTAGCAAGTGCAGAGCTCTGAGATCCTAAGTATAGGGGAGAGAAGGGGATGTCAGAGACAGAGCAGGTGTGAGACGCAGCTGGAGTGTGCATGGTAGCAGTGCTTCAGGTGACTCAGGCTCTGCCTCACCTTGAAAGCAGTAATCACCTACACTTCTTAAGAGTCCCCAGGGGCTCTCACTGTCTCTGCACATGCTACACCTATCCAGGCTCCTAAGTATGGTATAAAGAACAAATGCTGTTCATGGAAAATCACTGAGCTTTTCAGCAAAGGGCTCTGCTGAAAAGCTGAAACACTTGGGTTCAGGCAGATGAGGTCAACCTTCTCCTGATACTCTCTGTTGACTATTCTAACAAGGACACAACATCTGCAAAGAAGAGGAAAAGGATCTGCTGTGCTCGCACTTTTTCTTGTTGGTTTTTTTTCCCCAAAAAGTAAGTCAGATCCTTCTTGTTGGTTTTTTCTCCCCCCAAAAAAGTCAGATCCCAAAGTTTCAAAATTCTGAAGTATTCTTTCAATACAGAAAGAATAACGAAAATAAACAGTGAAATATTCCATAGGAGATTTTAATGGAAAAAACTGAACTAAAAAAGTGAAGGGTACCAAAAAGAAGGCAAAGACAGAACAACAACTGCAGAACTCCCCTCAGACCAGAAAACTGAATTTTACTAGGGGTACCAACAAAATGAGCTCAAGGAAAAGAAATACCTCTGAATCTCACTCCACCAGTTTTCAACTCCAGAAAAAATTTCAGACAAGAATAATACCAAAGCCAGACATGGTGGAGCCACCTGGCTACTGGGGAGGTGGGTATATAGGGGAATAATGGTCTGAGAACAGCAGAAGCAAAGTGTCAAGAGACTTCAACCAATAAAAAGTTAGAGAAGGTGGTCCATGTGGCTCACCTCAGTTACACAGGAGCATAAATGAGTTCATGGGTAGGTCAGGCGCCAGTGTCTCACGCCTGTAATCCTAGCCACTCAGGAGGCTGAGATGTGAGGATCTTGGTTCAAAGCCAGCCCAGGCAGGAAAGTCTGTGAGACTTATCTCCAACTAACCACCAGAAAACCAGAAGTGATGCTGTGGCTCAAGCAATAGAGTACTTGCCTTGAGTTCAGAGCTGAGGGACAGCGCCTATGCCAAGTTCAATTCCACAACCGACAAAAAAAAAAAAAGTGTGACACTGTTCAAAATAATGAAAGCCAAAAGGGCTTAGAGTTTGGCTCCCGTGGTAGAGTCTGCCTAGAAGCAGCATGAGGCTTTGAGTTCATAAGCCATTACCACCTAGAAAAGCAGAATGAAAAAAAAAAAAAAACCAGAAACACAGTAAGATACTGAGAGTGACATTTTACTTACCAATTTGAAGCTGCAGAGGTAAAACATGAAAAACTGGACATGGCAGGAGGCATGGGTGGGCAACAGCAGCTTGTCAAAGATGGAGATAAGATCACGATACAATTCCTTGGTTTTGTTGTTATCAACCTTACCTACAGAGAAAATTCACCATCTCAGTTGCATAGTTTCAAGCTATCGGTGTTATCTGCCTAAAGCAGAGCAATGTTAAACATGACAATGAAAGCAAAGTATGGTGTCACTTGCCTGGATCTCAGCAATCAGGAGACTGAGGTGTGAGGATTCAAGGTTTGGGGTCAACCCTGATTGCAGTGAGGCCCTAACCCCTCAATAAAATCAACAACACAGCTTGGTACAGGTGACTCACACCCAAAACCCTAGCTACTTAGGAGGCTGAGATCTGCAAGATCTCGGTTCGAGGAGAATGAGAAGAAAAACTCATTAGACAACATTTCCAAAATAACCAACAAAAACAGCAGACTAGAGGCATGCTTCAAGTAGTAGAGCACCTGCCTAAAAGTCTGAAACCTGGAGTTCAACCCCCAGTACTACAAACACACTAATATCTAGCATTATGCAGTAACCTAAGATTAAAGCAAAATGCTAGATTGCAGATTTTTTTTTATTTTCATCAGTCCTCGGGCTTGGATTCAGGGTCTAGGTGCTGTCTCTGAGCTCTTTTGCTCAAAGCTAGTGCTCTACCACTGAGCCATAGCTTCAGTGGCAGTTTTTAAGTGGTTAACTGGAGAATAGAATCTCACAGTGACTTTTCTGCCTGGACTGGCTTCAAACCGTGATCCTCAGATCTCAGCCTCCTGAGTAGCTAGGGTTACAAGTATGAGCCATGAGCACCCAGCAATAAAAACCTTTCTAAAGGGAAACTTTTAACGGACTGTAGCCTCTCCCCTACTTTAAAAAAAAAAATGCTGATAGTGGGTGGGGCTTGTACTCAAGGCCTGACTTTCTCTTGTCTTGCTCAAAGCAAGAAATCATTTGAGCCACACCTCCAGTGCAGTGTTTTGATGATCAGAGGTGGAGTCTCTTGGACTTTTCTGCCAATGCTGGCTTCAAACCTTGATCTTCTAGTTCTCAGCCTCCTGACTAGCTAGGATTACAGGTGGAGTCAGATATATAACTTGAGCACAACCCTTGCCAGGAGTTTATCATAAGCAAATAACTGAAGATACACGTATGTATGAGGTTTGTGTGCCGTTATTTATAATAATGAAAAAAATACCAGTTAAATCCACTGGTCAAAAAAAAATTTTAAAACAGTGAATGGCATAAAATATGTTTTTAATTGGGCTGAGGACATAGCTCAAGGTAGAATGCTGCCTAGCACACACAAAAGACCCTGGGCTCAATCCCCAGTCCGGCAGAATAAAAGAACATATTCACAATTTACTTAATTTTCACTAGACCTCTCAAATTCATAGAAAATGTACTTGGGGCTAGTGCTACAACTCAGTCATTAGGATTGATGCCTGGCATCTGGGGGCCCGGGGTTTGTCTGACTGCCAGCACTTCAAAAACATTTTTTCATTTATGTTTCATATAAATGAAGTTCATACTTAAATCTTAGGAAAATGTCAAGTCTTCACCTGCAGATTTGCTCGGAACAGTTCTGACCTGCTGCAAGGCCTTCAAGCAAAGCCCCTCTAACTCACTCAGCCAGGCAACTGGTGCTGGCTAGAGCACTCTAAACATCTCAAGCAATTCAAGTCTAATTTCAGCTCTGCATAGAGCTTGCCAAGCACCACTACTAGCTCTGAACACAACAGGCAAAGACCAAGGGCTTGGAAGCGCCATGTAAATGAGCCTGAATCTCAGGCCTGTTCTTCTGAAGCTTTGTGACCGTGGCAGATAGCAGACCTCTCTAAAGCTTTCTCCAGGTTGAGGGTTCAGATTTGTGCCAGAAGGAATGTGTGGGGAACACCCAGAGTGATGAGTGGCAATGTCATAGGTTACCATCCACATAGCAGACATCCTTGATGTAGGACAAAAGCAAAGCCAGCAGGATGTCCAGGCGCTCAGCTACAGGATGGGCCATCTGAACTCGCAGCTCTGGGTCGGCCTTTGCTTGACGCTCTGTTTCTTCATCTTCATCCTTTGAAGGAAGAAAAGCTGTCAATACAAAGCTTGATGAACCTGGCACCAGGAGCTCCTTCTTATAACCCTAGCTACTCAGGAAGCGGAGATCTGGGAACTGAAGTTTGAAACCAGCCTGAGCAGACTAATCCAAGACTTTTATCTCCAACCAACCAACAAAAACACTCAAGTGGAGGTATGGCTCAAGAAGTAGAGCACTTTTCTAGTAACTCACAGGCTAAAGTTCACAGCCCAGTACCATCAACACAAATTAAAAGCCACAGCTGGCTGGGAGAAAACGGGAAGGGGTGACATGTTCCAAAAGCAAATGTACTTTTTATTTTTGCCAGTCCTGGGGCTTGAACTCAGGGCCTGGACACTGTTCCTGAGCTTCTTTTGCTCAAGGCTAGCACTCTACCAGTTGAGCCACAGTGCCACTTCTAGCTTTTTCTGTGTATGTGGTACTGAGGAATCAAACCCAGGGCTTCATGCATGCTAGGCAAGCACTCTACCACTAAGCCACATTCCTAGCCCGTGAATGTACTCTTTACCTGACTTTTAGAAAGAACTGTAACTCCTTTGTGCATCACCTTTACTAACAATGTTTAAGCAGCCAGGCACCAGTGGCTCATGCCTGTAATCCTAGCTACTCAGGAGGCTGAGATCTGAAGATCACGTCTCAAAGCCAGACTGGGCAGGAAAATCGAGGAGATTCTTATCTCCAATAAACCACCAAAAAACCAGTAGTGGAGCTGTGGCTCAAATGGTAGAGTGCTATCTTTGAGCTGAAGAGCTGAGAGACAACACCCAGCTCAGAGTTCAAGCCCCAGGAGACGGAGACAGAAACAGACAGACACGCACGCATGCACGCACGCCACAGCTGGATAGGAAGCTCAGTGGTAGAGCATGCCCCAGGTTCAACCCCCAAGGTTTCAATAAAAAATGAACTAAATAGTTGCAAGGTTAGTAAACATGGAAGAAACGCAACCACCTCCTCAGGTCAGGAAGCACTCTCAGGTGTAGTGAACTCTTTTGACTCTTTGGAAAGGAGAATAGGCCGCTGGCCGTTAAAAATGCTGACCATGTAGGGGCTGGGAAGGTGGCTCAGTGGTAGAGCGCTTGCCTTGCATGCCTGAGGCCCTGGGTTTGATTCCTCAGCACCACATAAGCAAAAAGAAAAAAGCCGGAAGTGGCGCTGTGGCTCAAGTGGTAGAGCGCTAGCCTTGAGCTGAAGAGCTGAGGGACAGCGTCCAGGCCCAGAGTTTAGGCCCCACGACCGGACCCAAAAAAAAAAAAGCTGACCATGTTGAACAGTCCTTCGGCCGAGTCCGTCCCAACCCGAGCGTGGGCCGCAGCCTCCTCAGCATCCTCGATGTCCTGCCAGGACACACTGACCTGTGCCAGGGAAGCAAAAGGAACAGCCATGAGCACAGTGGGCATCGTCACCATGATGGGGTGAACCTGCCCAGTGGTCTGGGTCAGGAAGGAAGGAACTAAATACTGAAATCCAAGTCCCTTTACTCCAAACTCGTGTATGCATATGAAATCAACACGAACTACTCAAACATCCATTCCCTCTTTCTGCACAAGGCCCTCACATACACAGTCCATAAGCATCTCGCCCATCACCTAGCAGAAGGGCATGATCAGAGGTCATTTTCACTTCTCCTTAATGCCATCCTGACTGCCACCCCTGACAGTGCCAGCACCCTAACACCACCAGTACCCCTGCCTCTAGTTCATCCCAATCACAGCAGCTTCAGCAACAGTACTCCACCTCCGTGGGACTGGGGGGAGGCCGGCGCCCAGCCAGAGGACGGCTGCAGCCCCAGCATACCCACATGCAGGACCAGGACATGAGGAGGGAGCAATGGCACCTCATAAACACAATCATTCCATAAATGCAAACCAGAAGGAAAAAGTTTGTCCAGTACTTACATCCAACTTGAGGAGCTTCTCAATAACAAGTTCCAGAATGTCATGCCTCAGGGTAGGAAAATACACACTGATCCTTAGTAAATTATGGACGTAACATTCCTGAAGTATAACACAGACAAAAATCAACACTTGGCATTACTGTCAGGGCCAGGCTAGCAGATGCAGCAGGGCTGATGCATCCATTTCCTGCAGGAGCCTTTGCCCATCTGACTGCACACAGTGCATAACTTCTCATATATTGTTAGTCTTGCTTTTCTTATATTCATTCACAATTTCTGTATCTATATCCTTTCCTTCTTTTTGAGACAGGGTCTCAGTATATATACTAGGCTAGCCTCAAATGAGTGATCTTCCTCCCTCAGCCTGACATCTATTTTCCTAGCTATGCAGTGGTTTAACCATCCATGGGAAGCACAGTGGGACAAACAAGAGCAAAAGTTAGTAACTCCTCCTTAGTGCCTCTAACCACTTATGGGGGGAAACACAAAGTGATATAGACACTAGGAATTCATGAGGAGCACACAGATGATGTAAATATCACAGAAGCTGGGGACTGGTGGTTTACACCTGTAACTCTAGCTACACCAAAAGCTGAGAACTAAAGATCACAGTTTCGAGCCAGCCCAGGCAGATAAATCCAAGGGACTTGTATCTTCAATTAACCTGCAAAAAAGCCAGAACGAGGAAGCATGGCTCAAGGGGTAGACACTAGCCTTTAGCAAAAAAAAAAAAAAAAAAAAAAAAAGGCAAGTGAAAGCATGAGGTCCTGCATTCAAGCCCCATTTGCATGCCTCCAAAAGTTCCGCTTTCTCTGCTCAGGCAAGGCATGTCTACAATTAGGAACATATGATCTGCTATTATCCAGTGGTTATCATGTGTCAACACCAGGCCTCTAACGGTGCCTCTGAAATGGACTGTTAACTTCTTGCAAGTAAGAAAAAGGTATGGAGGATTCCCAGTACTCACTAAGAAAGGAATCAGAATCAAATTCTTTTTTTTTTTTTTTTTTGTCAGTCATGGGCCTGAACTCTGAGCCTGGACGCTGTCCCTGGGCTCTTCAGCTCAAGGCTAGTGTTCTACCACTTGAGCCGTAGCGCCACATCTGGCTTTTTCTGCTTATGTGGTGCTAAGGAACGGAAGCCAGGGCCTCATGCATGCAAAGCAAGCACTCTACCACTGAGCCACCTTCCCAAGCCCAGAATCAAAATCTTAAGTCTCAAATTTAAAATCTAAAAAAGAACTTTTAAGAAAAACTAGCATAACTTAAAAGACAATCACATGAAACAATATTCCCATTATCTTCATGAAAAAGAGTTCTTACCAGTATTCTCTCAGATTTTCTAACAAATGGAAACTTTTCCACAAGTATTGGCATAAGAAACCATGGTGTCCTATTGAAACAAAACAATCCATGTAAACTACACTTGCTAAGAAAATTCACATTCCCCAATTCCAGAGCACTGACAGATGGGAGGCAGGCAAGAACCCCTACACTTCCAAAACAAAAAGAAATGTATAGTTCCACAGAAAAATCTATTAATGAAAACCAGTAATAGAAAATGGCCATGGTATACAATAGATGCTAATAAAAAATTTTAAATTAAAAACTAAGGTGAAAAAAATGGTTTAACTTCATATTAACAGCAACTTAAAAGAGGCGCTTTCCTCCTTTAAAAGTCTAAAAGAAGCCAGGCACTGGTGGCTCACACCTGGAATTCTAGCTACTCAGGAGGTTGAGATCTGAGGATCATGGTTCAAAGACAACCCAGGCAGGAAAGTCTGTGAGACTCTTATTTTCAATTAACCACCAGAAAACCGGAAGTGGTTCTGCAACTCAAAGTAATCAAGTGGGAGCCTTGAGCAAAAGAGCTAAGGGACAGAGCCCAGACCCTGTGTTCAAGCTCCATGACCGACAAAAAATAAAAGTTTAAAAGGGTTTCAGTTTAAGTCTAAACATTTCCCACCACACATATTACTTTTTTTAAAAAAAGCAAAAAGAACACCAACTTGGATTCTTTGTTAACAAAAAAAAATCAACCTAGAAATCTACCCTCCAAAAAGAAACCCACAAACCTGCAAAGGTTTTCTTATTCATATGGCATGACACAAATACACATCGGGATTTCTCAGTGAAAATATTTCGATACCATATCTGTTGAAGATAAAAGCAAAATTCCAAATACCACAGGAAATTTGCGGGAGAACTGGTATGTAAGTTTTTCAAAATGGTTAAAGAACGTGAACAAAACAGAAGCACTATTTTCAATAAAAAGTGACATCATCAACATGATGCAGCCAGCATCATGACACATAGCCCATACGGATGCCGCTTATATATTATGGCTTTCACCTGATTACAATTTTCTTTCCTTTCCTCTTTGTGGTGCTGAGGATAGAACCCAGACACACACAAGCCAGTCAAGCACACTACTGCTGACATATATGTGTGTGTATATATGTATACACATATACATACATATATGTGTACATGTATATATACGCACACAGCTATAGATATATACCAGCCCATTTAGTTTCTTCAGAATCAAATGTTAAGATTCAAAGTAACAAAAGCATACTCACGATGGGACATATCTTGCTATTATTTGCAAGGCTCGGTGACATGTGTCAAAAATCGCAGGAAGATCTATAAGGAGAAAAGTTGGGCATGTGACCGTCAAAACTAAGAGCTGAAAAATCAAGAACCTGAAGCTGAAATCACTAGTTAAAAGCAAGAGTGAGGAATCTATCAGAGAAATGAGAATTTCAAGATTCCTCTCTACAGCCATCAAGATTAAATGGAGTAATTACTTGAGGACATGTGTTGCCATCTACTTGTTGGACCAGATTCCACCATGTTTTGTAGTCATCCATCACATTCTCCACAATCTAGGGGTGTTCTTTGCTTTAAAATCCTTTTATACTTACTATCATCTTCATCATCGGAATCCGAAACATCTATGTCACCTTCCTTAATGATCACTCGCGCTTTAGAGGGAAAAGAAGCACATGTCACTCATCTGTCATGGACCTACACAATGATGCCTATACAGGAAAGCTGTTTTTTCCCATAGTCCAAGCCAAGTATGATGATAGATTCACCATTTGAGAAAGTACAGCAACCAGAGAATGCTTACATAGCTACAAAATCTGAGATAAGTTCTAAGACTTTGTCAGAGGTTCATTAAAACAAGGGACAACCTGTCAAAACCAAGGCTGGACCTAGACATCCCTACAGGAGACATGTACCTCCAGAATACCAGCATGCACATCCATGGTGGCAAAAGCCCCAGTGTGCTTTAATAAAGATGGCCTAGGGGTAGAGTGCTTTGCCTAGCATGTATGAAGCCCTGGGTTCGATTCCTTAGTACCATATACACAGAAAAAGCTGGAAGTGGCACTGTGGCTCCAAGTGGTAGAGTGCTAGCCTTGAGCAAAAGAAGCTCAGGAACAGTGCCCAGGCCCTGAGTTCAAGCCCTAGGACTGGCCCCAAAAAAAAAAAATCACATGCAGTAAATAACACATAACACACACTTTCTACCCCTTGCCTTGATGTCCTGTGTCACAGAGGACTCTGCCATTCACGCAGAACCAAATTAATTAATTTAAATTAATTAGCTTAAATTAATTGTGAACCTCTTTTCTTTCTAATAAGGAAGGGCAGGGGGGAAGGGATGGGACAAGGGGAAGGAGGGAGGAAGGAGCTGGCTTTGATAAGCAGAGCACAACTACTCACGAGGTACAAAGTGGGAAGCCAGCATGCCAAGACAGGGCCTGAGGAAGACAGTCTGGGCAGACACAAGATTCCCGAGAAAAGCCAAGTACTCCTCCACCACTGCCTGACTTCTATTCAACCAAGGCAATTTCTAGACAAGGGAGAAGACAGTGATAAATATACAGTTTCAAAAACAAGAAGCACTTACTAGCCCATGATATTAACTAAATGAACTCACCAACACAATACTAATCAGGTGTTCGAAGTCTTTGGTCAGGTACATGATGGAAGAGCGGAGCTCCAGCAGCCAGCTGATGATCTGTTCATCCTCAAGTTAAACAAAGAAAAGTTCTATCAAAATCACAAATCCTCTGGCTGGGAAGGTGGCTCAGCAGTACAGTGCTTGCCTTGCATGCATGAGGCCCTGGGTTCAATTCCTCAGCACCACATAAGCAGAAAAAGCTGAAAATGGCGCTGTGGCTCAAGTGGTAGGGCGCTAGCCTTGAGCTGAAGAGCTGAGGGACAGCGCCCAGGCCCAGAGTTCAGGCCCCCTGTCTGGACCCAAAAAAAAAAAAGAAAACGGACTGGGAATGTGGCTTAGTGGTAGAGTGTTTGCCTAGTATGCATGAAGCCCGGGGTTCAAGTCCTCAGTACCACACACACAGAAAAAGTTGGAAGTGGCACTGTGGCTCAAGTGGTAGAGTGCTAGCCTTGAGCAAAAGAAGCTCAGAGACAGTGCCTAAGCTCTGAGTTCAAGCCCCAGGACTACCAAAACAAAAAACAAAACAAAACAAAACAAAACTAAGAAGCTGACCATTCAGACCTGGGTCTGAATGAGTGAAGAATTCTGAAGATTACAGTAACAATGCCAGTAACAGAAGTAACCACCAACAGAACACCCAAACCAAGCCATGTAATCAATTCAGTCATTCCTGACCACCACCCCATGACGTAGGTAGTGACTCCATTGTACTGCAGTGCAAAACTGGCTCTGGGTCACATAGCTAGTAAGGGAGAGAAGCAGTGGAGCCAGAGCCCAGGCTCAAACACAGTGGACAGAGGATCTGCTCTAGTTGCACGGGAAGATATAAGGTAAACAGTGACAAATTTAGGGAACAGGGAGTGCAGTGAGGAACAGGGCGTGCAGTGAGGAACAGGGCGTGCAGTGAGATGTGAAGCTTTTCTGAAAAGCAAGTGACATGCCCAGACATGCCCTCTTGGAGTCATATGAGTCAGGTTCCTCGGGAGAGGATGGGGGGTGGGGCAGCAGGATCATACACTGTTAAGGTGCACTAACAAAGTGGGGAGGGATCCAACATCCTTTTCCCTAAGGTTCAGTGAGTGAAGGTGGAAGTCCAGAAAAGTCCAAGGCTCCCAGCTCAGGACCTGGGAGAGCCACACGCAGTTGAACTTACAGCGGCAGGGACTTGGGAGGGAGATAATGAGTCTGACTTGCTAGTCTAGAGCAACTGTAATAATTCTAGGCAGACACATCTATGCCAGAGGTAGATGAGAAACAAGTCTGGGTGGGGACTAATAGCTTGTATCTATAATCCTAGCTACTCAAGAGGTTAAGACCTAGAGGATCACAGTTCAAAGCCAGCCCAGACAAAAGTCCCGGAAACAGTCTCCAATTAACCAGCAAAACATTGGACTCTGGAAGTGTGGCTCAAATAGAATACTAGCCATGGGGGGAAGGAGGGGGGGAGCACAAAGCTCTCTCTGAGTTCAAGCCTCAAACCACAACAAAACAAACAAAACAAAGCTGGGTGTGGAGGTCTACACCTATAATCTCAGCTACAGAGATAGGAAGATCTCATCAGAGGCCAGCCCCCAGCAAAAACTAGAGAAATGCAAGAAAAAGAAAATAAACCAAAAGCCAATAGAGACTAGGGGTATGACTCAAGTGGTAAAACATTTTTTGCCTAGTAAGCATAACGCCCTGAGTTGAAACACCAGTTTGGTGTTTTTTTTTTTCTTCAAACTTCTACATATTGAAGGGGAAAAAAGTTTCCCTAATTTTACATCATCCCTGTCAACCCAACACCCCTAATTCCCATTTGTCACAACCAAAGTTTCCAGCCATTATAAAATGTCCTCAATGGAGTATAACAGCCCCTGGTAGAGCAAAAGATCCAGCTCTGAAAGACAGAACAGCCTGCAAAGTGCAAACTAACAACCTGCTCCACAACTACAACCTACCTTTATGTCTGGGTCTGAGAGTTGGTTCTTCAACAACTCAAAGTCATTCGTCTCACCCTGAACAAGAAGAATGGGAGGGTTAAATGATGATTACTGTGGTTTCCTGTGCAATATCAACAGCAGGACTTTCAACATCCCTCACCATCTGGTGGAATTAACCTTGTCACTTTCACATATCCCTTGCCATTATGAAACCATGACACAATTGACAGAATTCATGTGAGTAGAAGCAGACGGGGAAAAAAAAAATGACAAGTACCCAAAAAGCCATTCATATTTAGCTATATTTGTATACTGACACTTGGGTATTACAATTGATGCTCTTTTTGTGTGTGTTTGTTTTGAGATACAGAATCTGATTGTAGCCCAAAGCAATCCAGAACTCATGGCCTCCTGAGGGCTAGAGTATAGGTATGGCTACTCTTGATACCCTTGAAAATTCTCAAAGAAAAAAAGAGAACTAATATGTATCAATTCAAATGTATAGTATTATACATAAACATCGTTATTTATATCGTCTCTTTCACTAGATCTCGGAGATCTAGTAGAATCACTTGAACCAAAAGCTAACACAAAGATCCCTACTTTATTCTTTCAAAGTAATGTTTAGGCAATTCCTTAAGAAAAAAATGTTTTGCCATGGTGGCACACAACTACAATCTAAGTTCTCAAGAGGCTGCAGAAAAAATATATTGAATTCAAGACCAGCCTAGGATACATAGCAAGATCCTAGCTCAAAAATACAAATAGATTTAAAAAAAAAATAAAATAAAATAAAGGGGGACTGGGAAGGTGGCTCAGTGGTAGAGTGCTTGCCTTGCATGTAGGAGGCCCCAGGTTTGATTCCTCAGCACCACATAAGTAGAAAAAGCTGGAAGTGGTGCTGACGCTTAAGTGGTAGAGCTCTAGTCTTGAGCTGAAGAGTTGAGGGACAGTGCCCAGGCCCAGAATTCAGGCCCCAGGACCCACAAAAGAATAAACAAATAAAATGTGGGCTGAGAATATAACTTAGTGATAGAATGGTTGCCTAGCACACATGAAGCCTTGGGTTTGATTACTTGGTGCCACATTAACAGAAAATGCCCAAAGGGACACTATGGCTCAAGTGGTAGAGTGCTAGCCTTGAGCAAAAGAAGCTCAGGGACAGCGCCCAGGCCCTGAATTCAAGCCCCAGGACTGGCAAAAAATAAGACAAAGTAAAATAAAATGTCCTAACAGCTTTTTATTCTAGGACTTGCTAATGTTTACAAAAGATTCTTAGTAAATATGACATCTGAAGTTGTAAAAACACATCAAACACTTTATTACTCTTTTTTTAACTAAATGCACCATACAATCTCTAATTACTTGATTTCCATACTGGTAGACAATATTATATAAACTGAGGCTTTGTTTTTTTTTTAAAGCACTGGGGATTGAACCCACAGCCAAAGCACACTCTATTGCTAACCACCCCCACCTCCCACCACCTAACTTATCTTTGGTAGAATAGCTCTGTATTCCAGCCAACAATCCCAACGCTCATGCCATCTCTTCTTACCTTTTTGTATTTCAGCAAGACTTCTGGCACAGTACTGCCAAACCGAACAGCTTTTCTTGGGGGAGAATTGAAGAAGTCATTCTCTAATGTAAGCATATCTGAAATTCTGCAGAAGCAAGATCACCAAGCTATTAAACTCATGACAGAATAGTAGGGAACCCTTACAGAACACATATCAGTGAGACATGTTCCCCCTGCTTCCATTCTTACCCAGGGATGGCTTCATCCTTCACTCAATGAAAAGCAAAAATCAAAACTCCATATTCATCCTAGAAGATTCTCTGCTAATCTGGCCCCTGCCCACCTTTGATCTCATCTCCAACCAATTGTTTTATGGCAAGCATAGTGTCCTTTCTGTTCTTTCAACTTGATGAGCTAGTTAGTACTCATTCTATCAAACATCAGTCTTCCCAGAAAGCTGAAGATTACATTCATTCACAATGAAGCTCCAATATTAGATGCTTCTTCACCAAAAAATCTAAAAAATCCATTTTTCCTTTACTTGTTGCCTTCCTGTATTGTTAAAACGTTCCTTTATTTTTTAGCTATTTAAATTTTGGACAGGGGTTCTCCCTAACTTTATCCCACTTTGAACGGTGATCCCTGGATCCCTGACTCCAGGTTGGACCACCACACTTCAGCTGTCATATTTCTTCATTGAATTTATCACTATCTGGAACTATCTTGTTCACTTATTTACTGGTCTATTTACTGCCACCACCACGACCACCCCAAACACACACACTCTGTTGGCAATGCCCCCTATCTGCCACAGTTAAGGATGTAATTCATAAGTAATTTTGAATGGGATGCTAAGTGTTTGCTTTAAGCAGTGGTCAGCAGGAACACAAAGCATTCCACTGAAAAGTGTTGAATGGAGGAGAGGGGTAGAGATTAGAAACTGGCTACGACACGGTTTAAAATACTGTGGAATTGAGTTTACAGCTTATTTTTGGTCGAATAAATTTCTAACAAAATTTAGGATTCCATCTGCCATCCTTAACACTGGAGGGAAGAGTAAATGGAGAAGACAGTCCAGAAACGCAGTGAGGGGGCCCAGGAAGGTGGATGGCGTTTGGGGGAGTGGATGGGGGCCGGCGCAAGGTGGAGGACAGGGGACCTGGGAAGGATGGGGGGAGGGGACCTGGAAAGGGTAGGAGTGGGGGGGACCTAGGAAGGATGAGGGGGGACATGGGAAGGACGGGGGGGGACCTGGGAAGGATGGGGGGACCTGGAAAGGATCGGGAGGGGGGACCTGGGAAGGATGGGGGGCCTGGAAAGGATGGGGGGGCCTGGAAAGGATGGGGTGGGGGAACCTGGGAAGGACGTGGGGGGACCTGGGAAGGACGGGGGGGGGGGCCTCCGGAGGGCGGAGGGGTGGCTGGGGGCCCGGGACCGAGCACAGCCGCTTCGAGCTGGCCGTTTCCACCCACCAGCCCAGGGCCTGGTCCCGGGCCCGCGACCACCTCCGCCGCGGCCCGCCTCCCGCTCCAGTAGAGGGCCCAGGGCCTTCCAGAGCCGCTCCCCCATCCCGGTCCCGGGCCTCGGTCCCAGGGACACCGACGCGAGACACCCGAATCTCACCCGGGCCTCGTCGTCTCCAGAGTAGCGGCCGCCGAAGCCGAGGGTGCCGCCTCTCCGGGATACCGCGTGTGAACGACCTGGGCCGCCATCTGGGCCGAAAACCGCGACGAAGGCGCCTCGCGCCGGAAGCCTGACTCCTCCCAAGCCCCGCCCCCGCCCCGGAAGTCGCGCGTGCGAGCGGCGGCTGCTAGCCAATCAGAGCCGGCGTATGGGGGGAGCATGGTGAACTGGACGGGCTAGCGCGCCGCCGACTTTCACCCCTCCACACCCCCGCCCCCCCCGCCCCTGAGCGCCTCCCCTTCCCTTGGAGGACTGTATCCGGCCGGCACCACCTGAAAACAATGAAAATCGGAGGCGACGTTCTTCACCCGGACCTCCGGAAAGGTGGGTTCGAACCCACCCAGTGGATCGGGGCCAAGACTCTATGCACACGGCCCGTCCTAAACAGTCTTAAGATCACCCAAGGTCCCTCGATCTTCTGGGGAAAGCTCCCTGAAGTGATGGAAAATGAAAAGATCATTTCCAGGAACGGCCTAGGGGTGGAACCCAGCGGCCCCCCCACCTCTCTCCCCCCCCCCGCCCCCCGACTTGGAAGAGCACCCAGCAGGGCAGCAGAGGATTGTCCAGGGCGGGGAGACTGCCGAGGTCCAGGCCTGCGGGCCAGGGAAGTCGGGGTGGAAACTATTAGAACCGTGGACTGACTCACCAGGCCAACTACAGCAGCTTGTTAAATATCGTGCAAGAGATTGGGGATTTAGCTCAGTGAGAGTACTGGCCTATAAATGCAAGGCTTTCAGTTCAGTCCTCATCCCTTGGGGGGGGGGGGGGCGGGGAGGGAGGTGCCAGTGGCTCGCCTGTCATCCTAGCTACTCAGGAGGCTGAGATCTGAGGATCATAGTTCAAAGCCAGCCTGGGCAGGAAAGTCCATTTGACTCTTTATCTCCAGTAAACCCCCAGAAATCCGGAAGTGGCGCTGTGGCACAAGTGGTAGAGTGCTAGCCTTGAACAGAAGAACTGAGGGACAGCGCCCAGGCCCAGAGTTCAAGCCCCACGACCAACAAACAAAAAAGAAAAAAAAAAAATCAAGCCAGGTACTAGTGGCTCACACCTGAAATCATAGCAACTCAGGAGGCTGAGATCTGAAGATTGCAATTTGAAGCCAGCCTGGCCAAGAAAGTGAGACTCTTATCTGCAATTAATCACTGAAAAGCAGAAAGTGGAGGTGTGGCTTCATGGTAGAGCCCTCACCTTAAACACAAAAGCTCAAAAACAGTGATCAGGCCCTGAGTTTCAAGCCCTAAGACCCCCACAAAAAATAAATAAAATAAAGACCATCCTCTGGAAAACAAAGAAAAGCCATCAAGCATTAATGAGCTGCACAGGCAGGCTTGCCCACAGCACACCTTTCACCACTGTCATTACAGTTTAATTATTCTGAACACCCAGATTCCAGAATGAATCCACCTTCATATACACAGAAGACCCATTAAACTGTTGTTTCAAAAGAGCAGTCTTCCCCAGACACAACTTTTGTGGCCTTCCCAGGAGTGGTTGTGTTGGTTAAAACCTTTGGCTTACAAGTAACAGAAGCTTAGGCTGGGAAGGTGGCTCAGTGGTAGAGCGCTTGCCTTGCATGCCTGAGGCCCTGGGTTCAATTCCTCGGCACCACATAAGCAAAAAAGAAAAAAGCCGGAAGTGGTGCTGTGGCTCAAGTGGTAGAGTGCTAGCCTTGAGCTGAAGAGCTGAGGGACAGCGCCCAGGCCCAGAGTTCAGGCCCCATGACCGGACCCAAAAAAAAAAAAAAAAAACACACAAGTAACAGAAGCTAACTGCAAGCAAAACAGGAAAATTGCTCTAAAGACCCAAAGTATTGTAAGGCATAAAAAAATCCTCACTGGAGCTGGGCGCTGGTGGCTTACACCTGTAGCTACTCAGAAGGCTGAGATCTGAGGATCGAGGATCAAAGCCAGCCCTGACAGGAAAGTCTGTGAGACTCTTATCTCCAATAAACCACTAGAAAA
This sequence comes from Dipodomys merriami, assembly GCF_024711535.1. Lineage (NCBI taxonomy): Eukaryota > Metazoa > Chordata > Mammalia > Rodentia > Heteromyidae > Dipodomys > Dipodomys merriami. The sequence continues at coordinate 2,548,607 of NW_027202693.1, forward strand.
CCGGAAGTGGTGCTGTGGCTTAAGCGGTAGAGCACTCACCTTGAGCTGAAGAGCTGAGGGATAGCGCCCAAGCCCAGAGTTCAAGCCCCACGAGCAACAAAAAAAAAGAAAAAAAATCCTTACTGGCTGGGTGCTGGTGGCTCACACCTTAATCCTAGCTACTCAGAATGCTGCGATCTGAGGATCACGGTTCAAAGCCAGCCCGGGAAGGAAAATCCGTGAGACTCTTATCTCCAATAAACCATTTAGAAAACAGGAAATGGAGTTTTGGCTCAAGTGGTTGAGTGCTTGCCTTGAGCTGAAGAGCTGAGGTATAGCGCCCAAGTCCAGAGGTCAAGTGCCACAACTGACAAAAAAAAAAAATCTTGACTGGTCAAATTTTGGTTCACTATCCCCCTATTACACATCAACACTGGCTAGAAAGCAGGGTGTGATGGCACAGGCCTTTAGTCCAACAATTCAGAAGGGTGAAGCATCAAGATTATTGAATACAGGAGTTTGAGGCCAACCTGAGCCACAGAACAAGATCATAATTTTAACCCAACTGATGGCTCATGTTTCTCAGGGGACAAAAAATGAGAGTTCAAGGCCAGGCCCAGGCCAAAAAATAAAAATCTTAAAAATATCCAAAAGTAGAGCTGTGGCTTAAGTAGTAGAGTGCTAACCTTGAAAGAAAAAGCTAATGGACAGCACTCAATTTAATGGCACACACACACACACACACACACACACACACATACACACACACTTTTCAAGATATATTTCAACTAATAGTTGGGTGCCATGGTGTGTGACTACCATCCCAACTATAGTGGGAAAATAAATAGGACAATCACAGTTCCAGTTGGCCTGGGCAAAAAGCAAGACCCTGTTTTAGAAACAACCAGGGCAACAAGAGGTGGAGGTGTGGCTCCAGCAGTAGAGTCTCAAGTACTTATCTCCCCACTGGCTAGCCTAGCGAAGTGAGGTCAGGTTATATGACAGCTCTCAGTGAATCTTTGCTATGGATGAGGTCACCATAAATGCCCAACTAATGCTTTTCAAATGGCTCCATTGTAGGGAGGGGCCAGAGAACTAGTTCCTAGTAGCCAAAGCATTCCCTCCTCTCCCCTTTCCAAAAGCAGTCAGCAGGGGGCTGGGAAGGTGGCTCAGTGGTAGAGTGCTTGCCTCGCATGTATGAAGCCCTGGGTTCGATTCCTCAGCACCACATAAGCAGATAAAAGCTGGAAGCGGTACTGTGGCTCAAGTAGTAGAGCGCTCACCTTGAGCTGAAGAGCTTAGGGATAGCACTCAGATCCAGCGTTCAAGTCCCATGACCAAAAGAAAAAAAAAAAGCAGCTCAGGGACAGTACCCAGGCCCCAAGTTCAAGCCCCAGGACTGGCCAAAAAATAAAAATAAATAAAAACAAAGGCAAATCAAGGGCCAAACTCTATTAGTAAAAATGCAAGATCTCAAATCTCTTTAGTTTTGTACATCTCCACATGTATATACAAGCTTATAGATGGAACCATAAATTTAAGAGTCTTCCTCATCCCAACATTACAAAGAAATGTAAAGCAGTTTCTCAACCTGTTGGTATTTTGGACGGGATAATTCCATTAGGAGGGGAGATGGCTATGCCTCTGTGTTCATGTGTATGTGTGTGTGTGTGTGTGTGTGTGTGTGTGTGTGTGTGCATGTACATGCATGTGCGTGCCAGTACCACAGTACCATGGGGTTGGTGGGGGGAGACTTGAATTCAGGGCCTGGGCACTGTCTCTGAGCTTTTTTGCTCAAACTAGTGCTCTACCACTTGAACCATCGCTCCACTTTCAGCTTTTTTTTTTTTTTTTTTTTTGTCAGTTGTGGGGCCTGAACTCTGGGCCTGGGCGCTGTTCCTCAGCTCTTCAGCTCAAGACTAGTGCTCTACCACTTGAGCCACAGCGCCACTTCCAGCTTTTTCTGCTTATGTGATACTGAGGAATCGAACCCAGGGCCTCATGCAGGCAAGGCAAGCTCTTTACCACTGAGCCACGTTCCCAGCCCCACTTTCAGCTTTTTACTGGTTAGTTGGAGATATGAATCTTAGGGACTTTACTGCTTGGGCTGGCTTTGAACCATGATCTTTGTATCTCAGCCCCTTGAGCAGCCAGGATTACAGATGTGTTCTTTGTGGATATTAGCTCCTTCCCTGGCTTCCACTAGGATAGTAGCATTCTAGACACTGTCAAATGTCCTAAGAGGCAAAATCATTCCCAGTCCAGGGCCAATGACATAAACACAAAGCATACTTACAGCCATCAGAGAACAGCAAAACAAAATTATACAAAAATCATACTCAGGCCGGGCGCCTGTGGCTCAACGCTTCTAATTCTTGCTACTCACTGAGATCTGAGGATCGCCGTTTTAAGCCACCCCAGGCAGGAAAGTCCATGGGACTCTTAGCTCCAATAAAACCATCAGAAAAAGGCAAAAGGTTTAGCTCAAGTGGTAAAGAACTAGTCTCGAGCAAAAAGAAGCTCAGGGACAGCACCCAGGGCCTGAGTTCAAACCCCAGGACCAGCAAAAATAATAATAACACCATAGTCATAACATTGTCATTTCCTGCTTTAATATTCTTGGGAACATGGACAATATTAAAAACCTTCAATACACTCAAAGAAGAACAATCTATTCACTAGAAGAAGGAAGAACCACCCATTCACTGGCAGGTTTTGAGAACTGCGGCATACAATGTGGTCTGGTACCATTTATGGGCAGGACGGAGAAGTGGCTTGGAGAGTTGGATTGAATCCAGTTCTGGGGCCTTTGCCTTATTTGCACATGGCCTGATAGGTTGTCCACCTGTGATTGAGTGGAGTTTGGCTGCTGTGATTGGCTGAGATTCAACTATTTGTTACAAAAGTATATTCCTAAGATAGACCTCCAATCCCGTTTAAGTACTAAGTTAGATTGGAGGTCACTATGCAAGCACTCAAGTAGAGCCATCCTCAGGCCAAATTTAAGAACAATCATGTATTATCTTGTTCTTTGGGAAAATAGTAGTAAAATTATATGAGACTCATGTTGTTTAATTTCTATTTGGAATATTTTTCAGAGTTTTACTAGGTTTCTGAGAAAAGAATCATGTTTTTCTTCCAAAAGTCTTTAGAACGCAAATGTACCTGAACTTGTCAATCAATAACATCATTTTCTAGTGTTTTACTGTCATAATTCCAGAAGGTAGATTGCTCTCCTTAATGGGTCTATTTGGTCTTCGGACGAAGCTAGCCAGAATAGGGCATTGTGGATATGTGGCTAATAGTAATAACGCATAACAAAAAAAAAATACTAACTTATTTTCAAACAAATCTCATTTGGAACAGAACATTTTTGTTGGTTGGTCATGGGGTTTGAACTTAGGGCCTGGGTACTATACCTGAGCTCTTTTGCCCAATGCTAGTGCTCTACCTTTAAGAGTCATAGCACCACTTCTGGGTTTCTGGTGGTTTACTGGAGATAAGAGTCTCATGGACTTGCCTGCCCAGGCTGACTTTGAACTGTGATCCTCAGATCACAGCCTCCTGAGTAGCTAGGATGACAGGCGTGAGCCACCAGCACCTGGCTCAGCAGAACTTCTTATGGCTTAAAATTCTAGCAGTAACTGTCTTGCGAGGGGCTGCACAGCCACCGCCAGCACTGAGGCAGGGATGAAATAAGATTAAGGTAAGCTCTGAGCGTTTACAAAGTAGGTGGTTATACCTGGGGAAACGTTGGTGGGTTCTGGAAAGAAAAAGGCAACTTCACTTGATATATTTATAAATACAATCATCTAGAGTGGAACAAGAAAACCAAGGAGCTGTTCTCATGTTCTCTCTGCCAGTTTGAAGTAGAGAGGTAGCCTAGAGTAACCTGGGTATTACAGTAGCTTACAGGAAGACTAACACACTTATAAAAAGGTTCACAAATAATTTTCACTTCGAAGGAAAGCTTATCGTATATACCTTATAAAATATTGCTCATCAATTATGCATCTACTCCAGCACTTCTGTTCTTGTGACTTCTGACTCTTGTAACTTTCATTACTACATCCATCCTATAAATGGAGATGGTGCCCATTCTGATGAATGTCTATATACATGTGTAGTGCCTTGTGAACACCCAATAGCTATTATCACTAACAAACACTTCATGCGGGGCTGGAGATGTGGTTCCATCAGAAAAGCACTAGCCAATTGGCAAAAAAGTCAAGTATCAAGTTCGAGTCCCAGTCTTAGGACAGAAAAAAACAAAAAGAAGAAATGCCTCATGTTTGTGTCTTAATTAAAAAAACACAACTATACAAATTAGTGTAAAAATTCTCATGCCTTACTGGAGAAAAAAAATCATTACTATATAGAGGTAGTAAGTCACCTGAGGACCAAAGTTAGGATATCATCCTTTAAATACCTCATTAAAAAATAGAGCAATTTTAAATATTTATTTTTAATGTTTGGTTTGTTTTAAGATAAGAGTCTTACTTTGTAGGCCAGTCTGAGCTCCCATTCTTTTTTTTTTTTTTTTTGAGGTAGGGTGTTGAATTCAGGGCCTAGGCACTGCCCTTTAGCTTTTTTTACTCAAGGATAGTACTCAACCACTTGAGCCACAGCTCCACCTCTGGCTTTTTGCTGGAGATAAAAGGCTCAAAGACTTGCCTTCCCTGAGCTAGCTTTGAACCATGATCTTCAGATCTAGCCTCCTGAGTAGCTAGGATTACAGGTGTGAGCCACCAGCATCTGGCTCATCTAGCCCCATGTTAAATTCCTAACTTAACCTTCAGACACTCCGTACTCCTTTCCTTCTCTCCAGCCTCCAAGTCTCAGTCTACCTCACATGGCCCCCATGAGTCTGCCCTGGTTTTGTCAAAGCATTTGTTACTGCTGTGGCCATCTCAGTGATGGACAGAAGTGCTTTATTAAAGAGGAGGAACTTTGTATTTAGCGCTCAAGGCCCAGTGCCTCACAGGATGTATGGCACTTGCTAGAAGGCCAACAAATGCCTGGCCAATGAGTCCTTTCAAAGGCATTGTTTTGTTCCTGTGGAAACATCTCTCTCTCCCAGTCCTCTGCTTCCCTGGCTAAAAGCCTCGCCTCTCTACAGTGTTCTTCATCTGCTTTAGAGAGAAAAGACTACAAGTGCTTTCTGGCAATAAGATCTGCATCTGCTCACTGTTTATATTTACCTTATTCCAGGCACTTAGTGTCACCTAGAGAATTGTTTCAATAATCTAGATTACCCACAGACTCCAGCTAAGTCTTTTCCTGCTCCAAGTCCTTTCCTTCTCCAACTATGGTTTGTGGTGTTTGGCAATTTTTCTTTTCCAGTGGTGGGGATCAAATCCCAGAGTTTTGAGAATGCTAGACAAGGACCATCTCTGAACTACAACCCCCAGACTCTTATGTTTTTTAAATTCAGTACAATAAACCCAAGTTGCTGAATGCATTTCCTCTGAGAAATCAAATGCTCAAACTATATAAAACCAGAATGGTCTATATATCTAGCCCCTAAAGAGCATCTACAGAATACATGTATGTATACATCTAGAATGTGCATCTACTCTCTTATAAGGAAAGTAGGAGCAACTCCTAAGGAAATAATGAATGTGACCACCAGCAACCAGTTATTCAGTTCCATTGCTGAAAAAAAATTAGCCAATCTGAAATGAGGGTGAATGTCTTTATGAATAGTCTGCTTAGTACTTGGCACAATGTAAGGCACGAGCAGGGCACACCACTCTGCCCTATACCCTGGAGCAGATAATCTGAGGAACAGAATTAGAAAGAGAAAGATTCTACCTTTGTGCATGACAGTAGCTTTTAGATAGTGGCTCCTTCCCCCCTCAACCTCACCCACAAATGCACTCAATGGGAGTTTTGTAGTTTAATGCTCATGTGGCATGAATAGCCAAATGTTTCCCAAACTCAGCTTCATTCATTTCACTTGCATGTTGACTCTTACCTTTGCATTGATCTGCATAAAATATTTTTCACATAAAATCCCTGTGCTTCCATAAACAACTGCAACTGTTGTAAAACAGAAAAACCCTACCATTTTAGCTTTGAGTAGAAATAATGCCCTGAAGTAAGCGTGTGAACCCAGATGCAATTAAATTTTCATTTTTCTGGGTGCCTTTTTTGCCTAATGAAGCTTTAGAGAGTCATAAAAAAAAAAAAAAACCCAGACCAGCATTGGTGGCTTGGATGACACTTGTCATCCTAGCTACTCAGGAGGCTGAGAGCTGAGAACCATGGTTCAAAGCCAGCCCAGGCAAGAAAATCTGTGAGACTCTTTTTTTTTTTTTTTTTGTCAGTCGTGGGACCTTAACTCTGGGCCTGGGTGCTGTCCCTCAGCTCTTCAGCTCAAGGCTAGCGCTCTATCACTTGAGCCACAGCACCACTTCTGACTTTTTCTGCTTATGTGGTGCTTAGGAATCAAACCAGGGCCTCAGGCATGTGAGGCAAGCACTCTACCACTGAGCCAACTTCCCAGCCCCTGTGAGCCTCTTATCTCCAATTAACTACTAGAAAACAGTGTCTCAAAGCTGTAGAGTACCAGCCTTGAGCAAAAAAGAGCTCAGGGGATTGGGAATGTGGATTAGTGGTAGAGTGCTTGCCTAGCATGTATGAAGCCCTGGGTTAGATTCCAATACCACATAAACAGAAAAAGTAGGAAGTAGCACTGTGGCTCAAATGGTAGAGTGCTAGCCTTGAGCAAAAGAAGACCAGGGACAGTGCCCAGGTCCTGACTTGAAGCCCCAGAACTGGAGAGGGGGCAGGGAGGAGAAAACAACCTCAGGGACATCACCCAGGCCCTGAAGTCAAGCCCCACAGCAGACAAAACAAAACAAAACAAAAAAACCCAACCCAAGCCAGGTTCCAGTGGCTCATGCCTGTAACCCTGGCTCTTCAGTAGGCTGAGATATAAAGATCATAGTTCAAAGCCAACTCAGGCAGAAAACTCCTAGCGACTCTTATTTCAAACCAACCAGCAACAAGGCAAGCTGGAGGCATGACTCAAGTGGTAGAGCACCAGCTCTGGACACACACACAAAAAGAGAGTTTGAAGGCCTGTGTCTGAGCCCCAGCACCTGCACAATAGAACTAAAAATGGAAAATAAAAAGAAACAATAAAATACGGACCCAAAGTATAGACAAACCTCTCTGATGAAATCAGAAGGAACTGAAAAAAGAATTCGAATTTAAAAAAAAAAATAAAAGGAGTAACTTTCCCACCATACCATTCAATGTCATGGAAGGTTGCCCCAAGTACCCTCTGATGGCATCCTCCAAAAACCTTCCAGAACTCCACCTGCTGGCAGGACCTTCGAGCACACAAGACAATACAGCTCCCGCCCTCTCTCTCTCCCTGGACTCCCAAGCACGAGGAACAGATTTCCGCGATCTGGTAGAGCCGGCAGCTTAGTTCCTAGAGGGCCATTGGCTTCCAGTGGCTTTTATTGATAATTTATTTACTCATTTCTGGATCGGAGGAGTCCAAGGAGCCACCGGGACGTGGATCTGGGAGACAGGCTGGCGGGCGATGGCGGGCCACGCCTTCCTCTTCCCCAGGCACTCGCTTGGCAGAGAGGCCTGAGCAGGCGGCTCACTGGAGAGGGTGGCTGGTGGTGGCCGTGGCCTTCGTGGCATCGCTCGGGCGGGTGGCACTGGGGACCGAGGCCTCCGCGTCGTCCCGGGGCTGTCGGGTGGGCTCGGGATGAAGGGCGGGCCGGGTGTGAAGAGGCCGCGAGCGCTCGGCGTCGGGAACCCCCACGTCGTGGGGGTACGAGCTGCGGAACAAGGGGACGGTGCTCTCGGAGCTCGGGGGGTGGGTGTGAAACGGGGCCTGGAAATCCTGGGCCGAGGGCGACGCCCGCGGCTCCTTCAAGCCCAGGGCCCAGAAGTCGCCGTGCTCGTCCCGCGGGAGCTGCGGGTCAGTCTGCGAGGCCGCGGGTCGCGGCGGCGGGGGCCGCGGGGAGGCCGGGCCGGGAAGGCTGGCGGCGTCCGCCGCCTCGGGGAGCGCACAGTCGGAGCAGCTGTTGGAGGTTTCCGAACCCTGGGTCGAAGTCTCGGACCCCAGGGTCCAGCCTTTCAAGGCGACAGGCGCCGAGGGGTCCTGGAGGGCCCGGAGGGCGAAGGGCGGCGGCGGGCTGGGGAGGACCGCGGGCGGCGCGAGGCCCAGCGCGGGCCAGGCCGCCCCTCGACCGTCCCGGGCCGCGGCGGCCGGCTTCTCCGGGGCCGATGCCCAGGGTCGGCCGCCGTCCGGGCCCGGACGCGGGGAGCGCTGCACCACCCTGCGGACGCGGCGCCGCCCGCCCAGCGGCCCCGACGCGCGGCGGCCCGGCGGCGGCGTCCGCTTGGGCAACGTGGCCGTGGGGGCGGCCGAGGTGGAGCGCTGCGCGCGCAGGCCCGAGACGGTCGAGGCCCCCCGCAGCGGGACGGCGGCGGCGTCGTCGTCGTCGTCGGGCAGCACGATGTTGCCGGTGTACCAGGAGATCCACCACAGCAGGCTGATGAACAGGATGATGGCGCCCAGGTAGAGCAGCATGTCGTAGAACAGCAGGTCGGCGAACACGCCCGTCAGCAGCACCGTGGCGCCCACCGTGTCGAAGGCCACCCCCAGCCAGAAGAAATGCCGGCAGCGGCCCAGCCCCGAACGCTTCCCCGCCGCCTCCACGCTCTTTTTGGAGAACTCCATGGCTGCGGCCCCCGGACGCCGCCCCGCAGTCGGACGGAGAGGACCCGCTCGACCGGCGTCGCCACCGGCGGGCTTGGGCCGCTCGGTCTCCATGGCAACGCGAGGGGGCGTGGCCGAGGCCGGAAGTTGGGTAGCCGCGGCTTCGGAGCGTGGGAGGAAACCCTGGCGCGCCTGCGCGGGTCCCGCTGCCGGCGGGCGGGAGTCCCAGCTCGGTCCCTGAGATGCTCTCCGGGTGATGGATTTACATCTCCAGATTCCGGACCCGAACCGAGGGGCTGTCTCTTGTTTGAGTTTGTTTGTTGTTGTCTTTTTTTTAGACTATTTTTTGTCTTTTCTTTGGGGGGGGGATACTGGGGATCGAACCCAGGATGCCACTGAGCTACATCCCAACATCTCTGGTCTTCAAAGTTGAGGAGGGTTGTGTTCGTGTTCTTTTCTTCGTCCCCACTCGTAGTGACGGCTTTGAGCCCACTCTGAGCCCCTGGTGGGGTCCGTGAGGATACCCAGCCTTTCCCCTCTCTTCCATGTTGCTTAGTTGGACCTCCATCCTCAGATCTCAGCCTCCTGAATAGCCAGGATTACGGGCGTGAGACACCGGTGCCCAGCTTCTTATTTTCTCTTAATACCTAAAACCAAAACATTGGACAATTACTACTAGATTAAAAGTGGACCTATGTTTCCTGATACTCTAAATTTAGTAGGAGAAATGAATGTGTCAGAAATGGGAAAACCGTGGTAGTGGTGTAGCGCCAGACGCTTATCTCGATGAATTACTAAAAAACCCAGAAGTGGAGCTATGGCTCAAGTGGTAGAATGCTAACCTTGAGCAAAAAAAGCTCAGGGTCAGCGCCCAGGCCCTCAGTTCAAGCCCAAGAACTCATACACACAAATACAGGAAGCTGAAACTTAAATTTTTAAAAAATGAGTTCATTGCAAACCTAAGAAAGTAAAAGTGTGTGTCATCCTGGCAGCGTAGCTCATGCCTGTAATCCTAGCTATTAAGAGGCTGGTTTCTGGAGGATCTTGGTTGGAGTCCAGCCAGGGCAGAAAAGGCCTAGAGATTCCATCTCCAGAACACCAACAACAAGCCAGGCTGGAAGTGTGTCTCAAGTGGTAGAATGCCTACTGCAAACAAGCAAGCTGAGCCCCTGCATTCAACCCCTTGTACCTTAAAAAAAAAAAAAAACCCACAAAACTACATAAAACCTGACATCTTGTGGACAATATGGATGGGAAACTATAACCAAGTACCCACACATTGATTCCTCAGTTGCTAAAGGTACAATTTTATTTTTAGAAAATCCTCATACATTTTAGGCTAGATGTAGGCTTATAGTAAAGTTACCAGGGGCATGGCTAACCCCACAACTGCAATCCTAGCTGTTCTTCAGGCAAAAGAGGGAGGATATTGAGTTCCAATTCAACATAGACAAAATTAAGTGCAAATACCATACCACTGAGCTGTATCTCCAGCATCATCTTTTTCTTTTCTTTCTTTTTTTTTTTTCTTTTTCAGTTGTGGAGCTTGAACTCTGGGCCTGGGCGCTGTCCCTCAGCTCTTCAGCTGTAGATTAGCGCTCTACCTCTTGAACCTCAGGAATCGAACCGAGGGCCTCATGCATGCAAGGCAAGCACTCTACCACTAAGCCACCTTCCCAGCCCCTCTTAACACAATTTCTAAACCTGGCCTGTTTTCTCCTGAGGTATGAGCAGGCATACTTGTTGCCACAAGGTAAAAAATGGCTCATCTTCCTAGAATATTTATTTTCCTTGATAGCAAATACTTAAAATATTATAAAACCCGTACATTTTGGAATGCAGTCTAAAATTGGAAAGCAGAAGTTATATGCTAAATCCACAGGATACATTTTTTTTCTTGTAGGCAACTTAGGAATAATAGTCATTATGGGGTCTAGCAATGTGGCTCAATGGTAGAGTGCTTGCCTAGCAGGCATGAAGCCCTGGGTTCAATTCTTCAGTATAACACATAAGCAGAAAAAGCCAGAAGTGGTATTGTGGCTCACGTGGTAGGGTGCTAACCCTGAGCAGAAGAAGCTCAGGGACAGTTCCCAGGCCCCGAGTTCAAGCAACAGGACAGGCCAAAGAAAAAAAAAGTCATTTGCTGATTTATTTATTTAGTCAGTCCTGGGCGCTGTCCCTAAGCTTTTTTTCTTTTTTACTCAAGTCTAGCACTCTACCACTTGAGCCACAGTGCCACTTCTGGCTTTTTCTAATTATGTGGTATACTGAGGAATCGAACCCAGGGCTTCATGCCTGCTAGGCATAGCACTCTACCACTAAGCCACATTCCCAGCCCTACTGATTTATTTTTGAAACAGAATCTTCTTGTATTGTCCAAACTGGCCTCACACTTTGCGATTCTTCTGCCTCAGCCTCCCCAGTAGCTATGAGTACAGGCTGAAAACTACTATTTTTGTTGTTGTGTTGTTGGTCTTTGGGCCTGAACTCTGGGCCTGGGTGCTGTCCCTCAGCTCTTCAGCCCCAGGGTAGTAGTCTACCACTTGAACCACAGCTGCACTTTCGGCTTTTTCTGCTATGTGGTGCTGAGGAATCAAACCCAGGGTCTCATGCATGAGAGGTTAAGCACTGAGCCACCTTCCCAGCCCCTGAAAACTACTCTTAAATAGTCTGTCCAGTTAAAATTGTAAAGAGATGAGACAAAGTAAATACAGCAAAATGTCAATGGGAAAGAATTTGAAATTTGAGCAGGTATTAATCTGTCTGCTAATTTAGAGGCTTGACATTTGTCACAGTGAATATTGGGGAGACTTTTGCTAATAATCAAAAGTTTAGTGTAGAAGCACGAGTCAAATGTGGGATTTTTCTCTAGCAAGCTGACATTGACTACCAGGCAACACCAACCAGTTATACCACAGGATACCACTAGATGGCGAGCTGTTGCCACTTTTTCTTCAGATTCATAGAAGTCAGCTAGTTTGGGCTGGGATTCCTTGTATCTCTCAAGTCCTTGAGATAGTAATTTCTAGAATCCAGTAGGCCTAGAATTCAGATTCTGCTCTGCCACTTAGTATCCCTATGACCTGGAGATTTTCCTCTGCCTCTCCAAGCTTTACTCTCCCCATCAGCAAGTGGGAGAAAAATGTCCACAAGTAGCTTTCTGTTACTAATAGATGATATACCAAGCAACCCCAAGGATAGGCACAGACAGAGACTAGAAGAAGGCAAGACAAAGCTCATGCTGGAAGTAGTCAGTGCCTCCATCTCTTCTTGCCTCAGTCTGTCTACTGTTTTGTTTCATTGAGATGAGGTCTGGCCTTGTAACTCAGGCATACCTGAAACTCGCTGTGGAGTCCACACTATCCTCTAACTCACAGGCCTCTAGCCTTCCAGTAGCTGGATGACAGGGGTGTGCACTCTGCCCAGCTTTTTCTATCGACTCTGTGTGTGTGTGTGTGTGTGTGTGTGTGTGTGTGCACGCGCACGCCCGCGCGCACACGCCTGAGCACTGTCCCTTAGCTTTTTTCACTTAAGACTGACACTGTACCACTTGTATCACAGTTTCACTTCCGTTTTCAGCTTTTTGTTTTTCTGGTGGTTCATTGGAGATGAGTCTCCTGCTGGGCTGGCTTTGTTTTGTTTTTCGTTTTTGCTTTTACATCAACTTCATTCTCAGAGCCAACCTGTGTGAGTTTACTAACCCCCACATTGTATTGTGGGAATCATACTCCTTCTTACATGTCCTAAAATCTCATCAACAGTGAGCTCTGGTTGCAAAGGAGGAGTTACCATGTACACCTTGTAAGGGTGTGTTACAAATTAAGGACACACACACACACACACACACACACACACACACACACACACACACACACACACACACACACACACACAAGGGCTACTGGGTTGGCTTGGAACCAAGATCCTCAGATCTCAGCCTCCTGAATAGTGAGGATTATAGACTTGAACCACCTGACCCCAGCTTCTGTCTACTAGAAGGAGGAGTTGGCTCTTTGGGAAGGGAAGGCTGGCTGATATGGCCGCAGCTCAGCGATTCAGAGAGTGAGCGAGCAGGCAGAGGTCAGCTGGAACAGGTCTGCGTCCACCGTGGCCAGAGGGCAGAGTCAGTGCAGGGCAGCCTCAGAGCGGAAGTAGCAGCATTATTTCTCAGGGTAGGGACCATCAGAGAGAAAGCTTCAACTAAGGGATGCTTGCTCTTGGCAGGACCTGACTCACTCGTAGTCCTGGCAAGAAAGGATGAGCAGGGAGCTCCCTGCCTGCATTTCCCTCTGGTCTGCTAGTCTGCCACCCACAGGGGCTTGCCAACACCCTGGGTGCCAGTCATGGTGTCCCAGCATCCTGTGCAGATGTTCGAGTGATGCCCACCTGCCGTACGCCACACTGGGGCATGTCACGCATGCGCTCTGCAACCCCATAGCTTGGGCCTCTGAACCTCCTGTTCTATCTAGCTTTTCCTGAGCTCTGGCTGAGGACCGGGCACAGCAGGTCTGGACTCACAGGGAGAAAACAGCAGATTTTGTGGGTGTGGGGGGGGAATTGTTGGTGAGGAGCTTACCCTCTCACAGGGAAATGTGGCTTCCAAGTGTGGCCCAGGAGTGACAAAGCCTTGCATTTTTCTTTCGATTTTTTTTTCAGGTTCAGGACTAGGACTTGAACTCAGGACCTGCCACTTTTGCTCATTGATTAGTGTTCTAGCAATGGAGCCCCGCCTCCAACCCCAAAGCCTGGCATCTTTTGAGCAGGAAGCAGGAAGTGCCTAATGCCATTTGTAAGGTTCTAGTCTTGCTTGACCTACTCCCTGGTTCTTCATGTGTCTGAGTCTCGGCAGCTTTCTGTAAAAAGAGGTAGGCGGGGCGGGGCGCTGATGGCTCACATCTGTCATCCCAGCTACTCAGGAGGCTGAAGTATAAAAATTGTGGTTCAAGGTTGAGAATGTGGTTTAGTGGTAGAGTGCTTGCCTCACATGCATGAAGCCCTGGGTTCAGGTCCTCAGTACTACATACATAGAAAAGGCCAGAAGGGGTGCTATGGCTCAACTGGTACGAGTGCTAGCGGTCAGGCTCTGGGTTCAAGCCCCAGGAGTGGTTGGAAAAAAAAATTTGGGTTCAAAGCCAGCCCAGGCAGACAAATCCAGGAGATGCTTGTCTCTACTTAACTAGTATTGAAAGCCAGAAATTGAGGTGTCGCTCAAGTAGAGAGGGAAAACCTAGAGTGGAATGGAAGCAACACTGCAAGACCCTGAGTTCAAGCCCCAATACAGGGACACACGTGTGTAAATGAGCAGAGAAGCCACATTTTGAAAGATAGAATATCACACAGCAGTATGCAGGCAGCCAGTTGTTACAAAAGCCTGCAGCCCACAAATACACTTCACACTGTTAGAAAACAGGCCAAAGAGGAAAGAAAGAACACAATACCAACAAACCAAGCTCCAGTGGAGAGCTGAATTGGGACACGTGATGACCAGAGAGGAGCCAGGACAAAGACGTGAACACCGAGACACTCGATGTGGTGTAATGACGCTTAGGCTCATCCGGGTCCAAATAGGGTCAGGGCAGGGGTCAGGGTCACAAAAAATTTCCAGTCCCAGGCATGGAAGTGACAGATCCAGTAACCTATCAGTCAAGGGCCCGCCCCTATCTCCAGGGATCCAGGCATACCCATCACCTGAGGAGAAAGGGGGCTTCACCTTCTCCCCCCCCCCACAAGATGCCAGACCTTAAATGCACATACTCAGGTACCTGCAGAACTTTTCCATCTAAGGAAGATAAGCCTCAACCTTCCGTATAGAGTCTGCTTAGAGGCTACTCAGAGGCTGGTGATTGGGGGAGCTGATCAATGCAGAATCAAAGCATTCTCATCTGCAAAGCTCTCCTAAAGTGATCACAAATGCATTTCTCGGAAGCCAAGCCCTCCTAACTCACCTTGAGCTGGGTATCTGCATTCAGTGAAAGGCCTCTCTCCCCTCTGGGCTTTTCAGCACTGGGTGAGAATTCCCTCCCTCCCAGCAAGAGACACCAGGATGGCTGCAAGAAATTACTTTTTCTCAGCCTCCCCCCTTCAATATGCATGGTGTGTGGTGAAGGAAGGTCTGAGGTGGAGGTATGATCTTCACTCAGGCTGGGTGCCCTCTAGCAGGGCAGACCCGGGGCAGAGGAAGTAGGGTATCCAAGCTGCTCCCTGCCCCTCTCTGGAAGATGGGGTTCACTGTGTCACCCAAGCTGGCCTCTGGTGGCTCAGCCTCCTGCTTCAGCCTCCTGAGTTCAGTGCTGGGATTACAGATGGTCCCTCCCACACTGGGTTCTAATGCCCTCACCCTTTTTTTTGGCCAGTCCTGGGGCTTGAACTCAGGGCCTGGGCACTGTTCCTGAGCTGCTTTTGCTCAAGGCTAGCACTCTACCACTTGAGCTGTTAGAAATAGGCCAGAATTGATCATCAACAGGCAAGGACTGCTTATTGAGGAACCGCGAGGGACATAGATCTCTCCACAGGTTTGAGGTTGTGTGAGGCATTAGATTGGGGATGGGCTTATATTGCTCTTAACAAGGAAGCAGAGAATCAAAAATGGGCTATGGTCTCCTGGGGCCAACAGCCGTGTCCTTGGCCAGGCCTAGCCAGGAATAACCTGCCTGAGGACAGGCATGTGGTCAAGCCTGTTCAGACACATCTGGTGCCTTGCTTGACCTGGGGGAATAAGGCAGGAATCCTCCCTTCATATTCCATCTTTAAATACATGAAAAGATTGGGCCAAGAGAGGAGAGGCAAGTCCTTCATAGATTGGGCTGAGAGGGGAGCAACATGGAGCTATGAGAACAAAACAGATTGCCATCACGTGAAACCCTGAAAGACTATAAAAAGTTGAGGGGTGTCGTGGTCTTTTCCTCATGACATGGGGATCTATCCTGCGGAAGATCTTAGCCTCGGAGACAGTCAGATGCCGTGGGCAGTCAAGCCAAGCAGGAACTCGTTTATTACCACACAGCAAGCACTGTTCAAAGCAAAAAACCACGCGGCATAAAAGGGGAGGAAGAGGAACCAACCAATCACTGTAGAGGTCACCCTATCATGTGCCTAAGCTTTCAATACTTTCCCTGCTGTCCAGGAGCTGTTCACGCACTGATGTCATTTTGCCTGATCGTGGTATCCAATCAGATTTTAACGTAAACAACTCGGGCTCTGCCCACTCAACTTCCTCTCAGCACCATCTTTGCTGCCCATGTGCCCCACAGGGCTGGGGTCTTCAGGGTCCAGGTCTGTGCTGGGCAGGGCAGTGTAAGCAAAGCCTCCAGTTGCCTGTAGTTCTAGGATGGCCTTGATTTGCTCCCAGGTGGTATCCTGTGGAGGGTTGTTATCCTGTTAAAGAGAAACTTGACAAAGAAAACACACCCTGGCCACCAGTCAGAAAAGTTCCATTTGGAGCTGGAGCCCAAAGCAGTCAGAAGCTAGGTCTGGATTGGAGTAGTTAAGCGCCTGGTAAGAGGCCTTGATTATTTCCTGTAACTAGCAGGTAACAAAGGTAAGAATGTAAGTTCTCGTCCAGTTAGGAGGTAGACAGGTATGGACATTAGCTGGCATTAATGGGCGTTGACTAATTGGATGGTCATTATTTTCTTTTGATCTCCTGATTCTGGTTAATTTGGAAAGGGCAACTCCAGTTAGGATGTGATACCATCCCCTCTATGCCAGGACTAGCATTTGTCCTGGGGGTCTAGGTGCTCATTGCTGGGATGGCTTTTCCCAGTTGGTATCTCTTTTGTCAGTCATGGGGTTTGAACTCAAGGCCTGACCACTGTTCCTGAGCACTTCTGCTCAAGGCTAGTACTCTACCATTTTGAGCCATAGAACCACATCCAACATTTTGCTGGTTATTTAGCCATGCTTCCAGCCTGGCTGGTTAATTGAGAGATGAAGTCTCAAGGATTTTTCTGAAGGATTCTTCTGCCCTGGCTGGCTTTGAACTACAATCCTCTGATCGTAGGAGTCTTTGCCACCAAAAATCCTTTATATTTCCAATTAAAGCAACAAGGAGATCAAATAGAAATAGTTATTCTTAATTGCATATAACACTTTAAGATACTAATTGAGGTTAAGACCTTGTAAGCCTTTGTGACTACAACAAAGAATGTCAGTCATGTCCTTATAGCTCTATATGGTAGGGAGTTTACATGTTAAACAGGGAGAAAAGGCATTTGAGTTAAAAAGGTGTTCATTTGAAGGACCTTGACATAAACAAACACTTCAAGTGAACTTTGGTTTACACAACAATTACTTTCATAGATGGGACATAAAGAATGAGATGCTAGGGTTTGTTTGTTTGTTTTGTTGTTTGTTTGTTTTGTGGGCATGAACTCTGGGCCTGGGCACTGTCCCTGAGCTCTTCAGCTCAAGGCAGGCGCTCTACCACTTGAGCCACAGCGCCACTTCCGGTTTTCTGTTTATGTGGTGCTGAAGAATCAAACCCAGGTCCTCATGCATGTGAGGGCAAGCACTCTACCACTGAGCCACCTTCTGAGCCAAGATGCTAGTTTTTTAATGTAAATCACAGCCAACTGTATTACTACTAAGCTCAGGAGGCAGAGTCTAAGTAATTTCTTGCAGCCATCCTGGTGTATTTTGTTGAGGGCAGGGAATTCTCCACTCAGTGCTGAAGGTCTAAAGGTGAGAGAGGTCATTCATTGAATGCAGATATTTAGCTCAAGGTGAGCTCCCAAGGCTCTGCTTCTGTGAAATGCAGGTGTCACAGCCTTAGGAAAGTTTTCTGATCCTGCATTGATTAACTCCTTAAATGTCCTGAATCACCAACCTCTGAGTAGCCTCTAAGCATACCCTATATGGAAGGTTAAGGCCTATTTTCCCTAGATGGAAAAGTTCTGCAAGTACCTGAGTATGTCCATTTAAGGTCTGGCTTCTTGTCTTCTAAGGGGGAAGGTGAAGCCCCCCTCCTCCTCAGGTGATAGGTGTGCCTGGATCCCTGGAGATGGGGCAGACACTTGACTGATAGGTTACTGGACCTGTCCAATGCCTGGAACTGGGAATTTCCTGTGACCCTGCCCCCTGCCCTGCCCTTATCTATGTAGACCCCAACGAAGTAGGCACCATTCCTCCACGCCACTTGTCTCCATGTTCTCAACCTGTGTCCTGTCTCCTGGCTCTTCTCCAGTCACCGCGGTGTCCTTATTCAGCTCTCCACTGGAGCTGTATTGGTCTGTTGGTATTGTTTTTGTTCTTTCTTTCCTCTCTGGCCTGTTTCCTAACAGTGTGAAGTGTATTTGTGGGCTGCAGGCCTTTGTAACAACTGGCTGCCTGCACACTGCTAGTGCTCTAATAAAGACTCCAAGATTAGACCTCTCCAATGTGGCTTCTCAGATAATTGACCTACCAACAATACCAACTTTACTCATAGACATACTCAGGCCATCTACTACATCCTTGAACCTTCTGGAGTTTGTCCAAAGCTGTATGGAACACACACACACACTTCTGTACAAAACTTTTAAGGCATGCTTAGGTTTTTTTTGTTTGTTTTTAACTGAAAATCGGCCATAAGCTTTTTGGAATTCCAGTGGCAAAATGGCAGAAGACATTTTTGCCTACTGTATGATAGAACCACATGGTCAATGCTGGAAAAACAGACCATACAAAACGGAATACAAGGCAAAACGTAAGATTTAGCCAACAACCAACAGACATTAACAGAATCTCCATGCTTAGATGAACATTGATAACAAGAACAGAAAACCTTTAGAATAATTTTGGCAAAAGCTTGGAGGTCACATGAAATCCCATCTTGTGACCTTTATCGCTTACTAGGTGTCAATCCTCAAGACCTGCAGAGAATTGAGGGAAGGAGGATTTTCTTCAGAGATCCTAGAGCCACCGTAGAGGAGTCTTACCTTAAGGGATACATTAAGAAACCAGACTTTCAAGGGAGTAGACTGAGGCAAGAGAAAAGGAATGGGTTTGTGTGCAAGTCTTGAAGGCAAAAATGATGGGTATGCTATCTAACTAGTCCCGTGCTTGGAGCAGACAAGTTTTCACTTAAGAGAATCCAGACCAGCTGCAGAGAGGAGGAATAAAGGATGTGGGAAAGACTTGGGCTTATGGAACCTCTGATTCAGGACAGCTAGCCTTTAAGAGGGAGCCTAGAGGTCTGGAGGTCATCAGAAAGAGAGAAAGAGAGGGAGAGGGAGAGGGAGAGGGAGAGGGAGAGGGAGGGAGAGAGGGAGAGAGGGAGAGAGGGAGAGGGGGAAAGAGGGAGAGAGGGAGAGGAGGGAGAGGAGGGGGAGGAGGGGGAGGAGGGAGAGGAGGGAAGGGGGAGATGGCAATTGCTACAAGGTAAGGAAAGATCCCATTTCAGAGGAAATAGTTGGAAGGCTTATGGTGAAGGACTTACTGAGCAAGGCAGGCGAGTGGGGGGAGGATGGGCCTCTGGAGTAGAGGTCAGAGGACTTGGTGGACAGAACAGGACGAGCAGACATGATAGTGAGGCCAGAATTCAGTAGACAAACGAATCCGTTTTCTTTGACTGTCAATCAGTCAGCCCGAGAGTCGAGAGTCTCCAGATTAGACTGCAGGCAAGCCAATAGGATGTCTCTGGGAGACAACCTGGAAAATTTGGTAGGACTAGAGTCACCTGTACCCTACCTCTTCGGGCATCCTTGAGGCTTTGGGAAGGCAAATGGATGGATCCCAATAATTAGGAGAGATCATCCCCAAAAGTCCTAATTAAAGGGTGTGTGTGTGTGTCGGGGGCAGGGGGTCAGCAAAGTGTGAGAGACTCTTGGAGTCTCTAGGGACCCCACAGACAAGAAGTGGGGATTCCTAAAGTCCCCGGGGCTGGGTCAGGAGGCCTCCACTACAAACCGCAGCTGGTTACCTTGTGCTGAATGCTTTTAGGTGGAGGGTGGAGTTGGTCAAATGGTGAAGAGCCTTCTGCCTGGAGGAGAGAGAATAGGGGGAGAGATAAGGCCTTTTCTGGGTTTACACAGAGAGCCAATAATACCTCAAGCCATGCTGGATGGCCGACCAGGAGACCAAGGCCTGGAGGTGGTTTCAGGTGGCTGTTTAGCCCAAAGCATGCTGGGAGGGCTCTGCACTCCCAGTGAAGAATGGCAAAGGGACTGGATTTTGGAGTGGGCTTGCATAGAGTTTAACAAGGACACAGAGTATCAAAAATGGGCTATGGTCTTCTGGGGACCCCGGACGGTGTGTCCTTGGCCCAGCCCAGAGTGGCATGCTGTACCTGGGGTGAGGGTCTAGGGTCTCCTGGGGTCCAAGGGCCATGTGACCTTGGCCAGGCCTAGCTTAGAATAACCTGCCTGTGGACAAGCATGTGGTCAAGCCTGTTCATGCGCACCTGGTGTCTTGCTCAACCTGGAGGAATAAGGCAGGAATCGTCCCTTTATATTTCATTTTTAAATACATAAAAAAAATTGGGTCAAGAGGGGAGAGGTCAGTCCTTCCTGAGCCACAGCGCCACTTCCAGCCTTTTTCTGTGTATGTGGTATACTGAGGAATCGAACCCAGGGCTTCATGCATGCTAGGCAAGTGCTCTGCCACTAAGCCACCTTCCCAGCCCACCCCCCGCGTTTTAAAAACCAGAATTCTTATGTCAAAAAAAAAAAAAAAAAGAAGTTTGGCTGCCTCAGTTTCCCCCACTCTGGTGGTAGTGGTAGTGTGAGGAGATTGTAGCATGTTGCATGGAGAAGTGGTCTACATTTTCAACTCTGAAGAAGACATTAGCCCTGCCTCTCCTCCCTTCCGGTCTCATGTCCTGTGGCTGCCCAGGTAAGCACTGGTGTGGAGGGAATGGCAAAGTGTGTGTGTGTGTGGTGTCTGTGGATAATAGAAACACAGCCCTTGATGCCTTGGCATCCCAGGGTCTGACTCCCCTCCTCTTGGTCCCCGGGGCGGGGGGTGGGAGATGGGGAGGTTATTAGGTGGTGACCAGGATGGAGAGAGGTGGCAGAGGTCACCGATGGCCGCAAGGCCCAGGTGCGGGCAGTGCCGGGCTCCGCCCAGGCCCTGGGAGGGTGCGGCCTGCGGCGGGGCGGGGCCAGGCGGGCCTGGAGGTGGGGTCCACCTTACCTTGCTGCCCGCCAGCCAGCGGCCGGCCGCACTGTCCCACACCTGGATGGGCCGGCCACCTCCCCGCAGCCCTCCACCACTGTCACCAATGCTGCTGCTGCTGCTCCCGCCGCTGCTGCTGTTGCTGGGCCCCGGCCTGGGTGAGTGAGCCCTCCCCCCCTCCCGCCACCTCCACCCCAGCCCCCTTCCTCAGATGCTGCCACAGACCCAGGGGCCCTGACCCCCCACCTCTCCCCGGGCTTCCCTGCTCAGCACCCACCCAAGGGATTTATAACCAGCTCCGTCCTGCCCCCTGTACATGCCACCCATTCTCGGGGACCCCCATCACAAACTGGGGAGCCCCAGGGAGGGAGCCCCTCACTCCCACTCCACCCCTGGCCCTCGTTGCTGCCTTGCCCATGTAGATCTGTGGCATCTAAGGCTGAGGAGCAGGACACCACCATGGGCTGGATTTCGGGGGGGCACCTTCTCACTAGCCCTCACTGAGTAACCCCCCATTCTGGGGGTGCACACCCTCAGCCCCCACCAACCTGGCATGTGGGGACACAGAGCTGGCCCCCACCTTACCTGCAAGCAGGTGCATAGATTCAGCCACAGGCTCCCAGAGACGCCCTATGGGGGGGCAGGCGCACCCCGGTGAGACCCCCAGGTTCAACCTCATGGCTGACAGACACTGAAGTGTGCACACACAGACCTGGCTCTCTGAGAGGAGGCCGGCCGCAGGCAGACAGGGCAAACAGACCCCGGCCTGACCTGCCCCTCCTATATTGGCGCAGAGGGAGTGTTTTCTTTGGTTCCAAACCCAGTGCCAGGGACAGGGGGTGTGGCTCAAGAGGCAGAGTACTTGCTTGCCTAGCACCTCTGAGGCTCCGAGTTCAAAGCCCTGCACTTACTAGTCCAGTCCTGGTGGCTCCTGCTTGTCACCCCAGCAACTGGGGGGAGGCTGAGATTTGAGGATCACAGTTTGAAGCCAGCCTGGGCAGGAAAGTCCATGAGATTCTTATCTGTAGTTAACCAGCAAAAAGCTAGAAGTGGAGGTGTGACTCAGGTGGTAAGGGACCATTCCTGAGAGAAAAGAGAAAACAACCACCACCACCACAACAGAAGGAATTGAAAATGCGAGCTGCTGGTCTGGTCTGAGATGCAAGGGGGGTGGGGGGGAGTGGTTAGGTCAGGGACAGGAGTGAACTTTGCAGACAGCCCCAGGGGAGGGTGCTGGGAGATGGGTGCTTGGTGCTTGGTGGATTCAGAGGTTTCTTCTTGGAAACTCACCCAGGGCATCCTGAGCTGCCCAAGTCAGAGATCTGCTCTGAAAGCACCCTCCAGAAGTGGGTACCAGGACAGAATGTCCAGGTCCCTGGGCTACCTGGGAGACAAGGCAGATACTGCAGGGAGGTGGTTGGTCCTGAGCAGGGCAGGGGGACAGGGGCAGGGGGCAAGCACTTTCAGCAGAGTCAGCTTGTAGTGGGTATGACTGGAAGGGTGGCTGGTGCTGGTGAGGGCTGGGGGCCTGGCTTCCCTCAGACCTTGTGTACAGTGGGGACTCTGAGTTTTATTTGGAGCCCATGAAGGTTCGAAGCCGGCATGTTAGTTGCTTGGGAGTGAGAATTAGTCATCCAGACAGGAATGGGGCTATTTTTCCCCCCCTAGTCCTGGGGTTTGACTCAGGACCTGGGCAGTGTCCCTGAGCTGCTTTTGCTCAAGGCTACCACTCTACCCCTTGAGCCACAGCACTAATTCCAGGTTTTTCTGTGTATGTGGTACTGAGGAATTGAACCTGGGGCTTCATGCATGCTAGGCAAGCACTCTACCATTAAGCCACCTTCCTAGCCCGCTAAACTCATTTTTACATTTTCTTCTTCTTTTACATATTTCTAGTCTTTTGCACCATTATGCTGCTCTTTCTACTAAGAAAATGTGCGCGCGTGCGTACACACACACACACACACACACACACACACACTCCTGTGTTCAATTTGCTCTGGATTCCTAAAAAAAAAATCATTGTGGGCCAGGCATGGTGGTGCACTCCTGTAATCCCAGCACTCAGGAGACAGAAGCAGGAGGATCTCAAGTTCTAGGCCAGCCTGGACTACACAGTGAGACCCTGTCCCACCATCTCCCACCCTCTAAAAAAACATAGTGATGAAAGCATATTCTTTTTGTTGTTGTGGTTGGTTGTGGGGCTTGAACCCAGCGCCTTGGTGCGGTCCCTGAGTTCTTTCACTCAAGGCTAGCACTCTACCACTTTGAACCTCAGCACCACTTCTGGTTTCTGAGTGGTTCATGGAGATAAGGGTCTCACACTTTCTGCCTAGGCTGGCTTTGAACCGCGATCCTCAGAACTCAGCCCCCTGAGAAGCTAGAATGACAGGCGTGAGCCACTGACGCTGGGCACTATTGCCCTTCTTTAGGACTAGAAAAGTCCTGACCTGCAGCCTCTGGCCCTTGTTCCCCACCCAGCCTCTGGGAGGTCACACGTGTACCGCCGGGGGATCCTGGAACTGGCGGGAACCGTGAGGTGCACTGGCAACCGACCACCTATCGCCTACGTGAACTACGGCTGCTTTTGTGGCCTGGGAGGACATGGCCAACCCCGAGACGCCATTGACTGGTGCGTGAGTATAGGCTTGCACCGGGCTAGGAGTAGTGAGGGGCCAGGAGGATGGGCCCCACACTGAAGTTGGGGTTTGGTGGGGGGAAGATGCCAGCGCCTCTCATTACAAGGCCCTGGCTGGCTTGCCAGTGAAGACAAATCTTATTTATGGATGTCGCCAGTCCTGGGGCTTGAACTCAGGGCCTGGGCACTGTCCCTGAGCTTCTTCTTGTTCAAAGCTAGCACTCTACCACTTGAGCCACAGCGCCACTTCCGGCTTTTTCTCTGTATGTGGTACTGAGGAATTGAATCCAGGGCTTCATGCATGCTAGGCAAGCGCTCTACCACTAAGCCACATTCCCAGCCTCTGAAGACAAATCTTGATGCCAGCCCCTTCTCACCGTGGCCAGGCAGAGGCTGATGGCACTGGCTGAAAGAAAGTGATATAAAGGGCTGGGAAGGTGGCTCAGTGGTAGAGCACTTGCCTTGCATGCATGAGGCCCTGGGTTCGATTCCTCAGCACCACATAAGCAGAAAAAGCCAGAAGTGGTCCTGTGGCTCAAGTGGTAGAGTGCTAGCCTTGAGCTGAAGAGCTGAGGGACAGTACCCAGGCCCAGAGTTCAAGCCCCATGACCCACAAAAAAAAAAAGGAAAAAAAGAAAGTGATATAAAGATAACCAGATTTCCTATGTGCCCTGGGAACTTCCTGGCCCATTTTACAACAGGCTTCCTTTCATATATGAGGAAACTGAGGCACAGAGACATCAAATGACTTGTCTGGGGCTGTGCAGAATGTCCGGTGTGGGAGGTGGAACTGGAACCCAGGCTTCTGGCTGGATTTGCACTCTGGGCTCCGCACTCTGCCCACCGGGCAGGAGAAAAGCCATTCTGCACAAAGCCATCCCTTCCCAATGGCTTTTGAGGCTCAGACCCTCTGTGTGGATGAAGCCCCCTGGCTTGGTTCTGTGGGGTCCAGACACTCACCCACCTCCACACGGCTCAGAAGGCCTGGCCCAGAGTGTTCATGGATACAGAATACACAAATGAATGAACGAGTGACTGAATGAATGAGTGGAGGGACTGATGTGAACAGGAAGTATTTACTGAGCTTTACGGCCCTGGGCTGACAGTAGGGACAGTAATCAACAGGACAGACCTGCTTTGACAAGAGGGTGTGACAGGAGATTGTCATAACCTGAGGACATAGCAGGTGGCCCAGGGGACATCCTGAGTGGAAGCTGCTGCGTGGGCTGACTGAAGGGACCAGAGTGGGCTTGTGGTTGCTTTAGACACAGGGTACAGAGTGGGGCAGAGAAGAGGCCAGGGTGGCCGAGTTCAACGTGCATAGAGCAAAGCAGGCACACAGGGTAGAGACTGTGTGGGGCACAAAGGGACTCAGGCAGGTTCTCTTCCAGAACCGGGTCAATCAGGGATGAAACTGCCTCAAGTGTCCACCAATCACTGTCCACTGGCTCCTAGGAACTCTCCACCCACCTAGCCGGATGGCCAGAGCTCTCTGCAGGTGGCTCACGCCTGTAATCCCAGCTACTCAGGAGGCTGATATCTGTGTGTATGGGGGGGATCACAGTTCAAAGCCAGCCCAGGCAGGAAAGGTGTGGGAGACTCTGATCTCCAATTAACCACCAAAAGCCAGAAGTGGGCTTACGTGGTAGAGCACTAGCTTTGAGCAAAAAAAAAAAAAAAAGCTTAGGAACAGTACCTAGGCCCTGAGTTCAAGCCCCAGGACCGGCCCAAGAGAGAGAGAAGGCTTGAAAGACCCCTGCCTTCTCCCAGCAGCCCTTCTGCCCCACCTCTCCCTCCCCAGGTGCTGTCATCAGCATGACTGCTGTTATTCTCGAGCTGAGCAAGCCGGCTGCAGCCCCAAGATAGAACGTTACTCCTGGGAATGCGTCAACCAGACCATCCAGTGTGGTGAGCATGGCGTGGCCTAACGATGCACTCCTCTTCCCACTCAGCGTGGAACAGCACGCGGGTTTCTCTAATCTGAGCCATTTCTACATTGAACACTTAGAAATACATACACTTCCAATGAAACTCATTTCTTAGGGTGTCTGGCGGGGTGGGATCGGGGGGGGGGGATGGAGGAAAAATACAGAAATGATGCCAGATATAAACAATCTAGAAGGCAGCAGGGTATGGTGGGGCTTGTTTTAATCCCAGGCTACTCAGGAGGCTGAGGTAGGCAGATCTGGCTGTCCAAGGCCAGCCTGGGCAAAAGACTTTATCAAAGCCCCCTTCTCCCCTTCCAAAAGAAACACACCTAAAAGCTTAAGGGCTGGAGGTGTGGCTTAAGTGACAGAGCATCTGCCTAGTAAGGGCAAGGACCTGAGTTCAAATCCCAGTGTTGTAAGTAACAACAACAAAAATACCAGAAGAAGGGACTGGGCACATAAACTCACACATCCTCAAATTGTAAATGCTCTGCAATCAGTGCTCTGCTCTGAAGAAAGGGTAAGGTAGGTTGGACCAGCGATGGACATGGAAAATCATGGATGACTTTTCCAGTCAGAACGAGAAAGGAAAAGAAGGTGGTGCCCATGGCTCAGGTCTGAATGCCTCACTTCTTCTCAGGAGGTTGAGATCCAAGGGTTGGAAAGTTCAAAGCCAGCTCAGAGAGACAAATCCCAGAGGCTTTTATCTCCAGGTGACCAGGAAAGAATCAGAAGTGGAGGCATGGTTAAGGGGTAGAGAGCCAGCCATGACAGAAAAAAACAAGCAGGAGTCTGAGGACTTGAGTTCAAGCCCTACTATGGGCAAAACAAAAGAACAAAAGGAAGGAAAACAGAAGGAAGGAAGGGAGGGAGGGAGGGAGGGAGGGAGAGAGGAAGGAAGGAAGGAAGGAAGGAAGGAAGGAAGGAAGGAAGGAAGGAAGGAAGGAAGGGTGGCAGGGAATTTACATAGTGGTACCAGTCGACTTTCTAGGTAGCAGTGATGTAGAGAGCTCAGAGTAAAGGCACACACCTGTAATCTCAGCATTTGTGGGTGGGTGGGGAGCTAAAGTAGGCCACACTATGTTAAAATAAATAAATAACTAGATACGTAGATAAAATAAAACTTTAAAGAAGATCAAAGCTGATTACTGATAGCTCATGCTTGTCATCCTAGCTACTCAGGAGGCTGAGATCTGAGGATCATGGTTCAAAGCCAGCCCAGGCAGAAAAGTACACGAGACGAATTAACCATCAGAAAGCCAGGAGTGGAGCTGTGGCTCAAAATGGTAGAGCGCTAGCCTTGAGCAGAATTGCTCTGGACAGTGCTCTGGTCCTGATTTCAAGCCCCATGACCACCACCACCACCAAAAAGAATTTCCTGTCCTGGCTGGCTTTGAACCGCACTCCTCAGATCTCAACTTCCTGAGTAGCTAGGATTACAGGTGTGAGCCACAGCACCTCACAAATACACACACACACACACACACACACACACACACACACACACGTTTAGGGTTAATGGAGCCCCAGGCAGCATCCCCTTATCCAGTCTCCTGTTTTAGGATTGGGAAACTGAGGCCCAGGGGGAGGAGATGACATGTCCTTAATCCACCCTTCTCCAGGACGGGCAAAGAGGAGGTGAGAGGAAGCTTGGTGAGGAGTTCTCAAGCTCTTCTCTCTCCCTTCCGTTTGCACGTCCTGCTGGCTGGAAGCCCCCCTTTGAGATGTTTACAAGATGTTTGTTGATCTGTTTGCTGCTGCTGTGTGTAGAGCTATCCAGCCCCAACCGAAGGAGAAGAACCAAAGTCTCTATTATGCATTTTTGGACTAAAAATATTCTCTTATTCTGTTTGGAGATATTCTGAATATAGTTGTTTATTTAATTACAGGTCTGGCTCATTTTCCATTTATGGGCCTGACAAATATATGAAAAGTTGTAAAGCCTGTCATAATATTTGCTAGCAGGATTTAATTTTAAGGTGAACCCATAGGAGCTATTTTTCCTTTTGCTGAGTGTGTGTAACAGGGTCTCACCCTGTAGCCCAGGGTGCCCTCACTCACTGGATCCTCCTGCCTCGGCCTCCAAAGTGTGGGGCTCACAGACAAGTTTCTTTGTGTGTGTGTGTGTGCTGGTCCTACAGATTGAACTCAGGGCCTGGACTCTGTCCTTGAGCTTTTTTTTTGCCCAAAGCTAGCGCTCTACCACTTGAACCACAGCTCCACTTCTGGCTTTTTTTTTTTTTTTTTTTTTGGCAATTCATTGGACATAAGAGCATCAGGGGCTTTCCTGCTGACTGGTTTTTGAACTGTGATCCTTTGGATCTCAGTCTCCTAAGTAGCTGGGATTACAGGCGTGAGCACTAATACCCCATAGCCGCTTACCTCTTATCGACCAAGTGGGAATACTATAACACGCTTGTTGTGTTTGTATCAATATTGGACATAATGTGGAGCCTGGGTGTATTCTCAGCAATGTTACTGAGAATCTTATCAGGGCCAGGCTCCATGTGATGTTTTGAGCGAATCAGAGCAGCAAGGTCTTACAGTCTAGAAAGAGGAGACAGGAGAAGGAGGAAACAATGCTCAACAGGAAATGGACTCCTTACCTTACTCATGTAACTGTAACCCCTCTGTATAGTATCTTTACAACAAAAAAAAATGTAATTAAAAAAAGAAAGAGGAGACAGGCAGGTAGAAGGCAGAGCTCAGTGTTAAAGTCCCTAACACGCAAGGAGAGAAACTGGCCCTGTAAAGAAGTAGTGGGGCCACAATCAGTACAGATATCCTGGCGTAGGAATGAATGCTCTCAGTTACACAGGTGACAGTCTATGGACTTTTGGCTCCATTGTTTCTGGGCTTGATGTGAGGTAGAGCATCATGGGAGAAGGGCAAGGTGGTACAGAGCTGTCTTCATGATGGCCAGGAAACAGAGAGGGGGTGGGGAGGAGGGAGAGTCCCTCTGAGTATACACCTAGTGTGCCACTTCCTCCTACTGGGCCCCACCTCTGACAGGTTCCACCACCTCCCAATATTGCTGTAGATTACGAATCCATCATCAGCGGATGGATCCATCATTGAACACAGAGCCCTTATGGTTCAATTGCTTCTCAGTGATTGGACCCATTAATCCTTCAATGCAGGAGTCTTTCTGGGCAAATGATAATACAGTGTCTGCAACAGAGTCCTTGTGAGTGAGAACAGGTGACAATGTTGGATAGAAGTGGGGGTCCAGGTAGCTTTCTAAGATGTAGCCGGGGAGCCAGGAGTCATCTATCCACCCACCCCATCCATCCATCCATCCATCCATCCATCCATCCATCCATCCATCCATCCATCCTTGGTCCATCCATCAATGGTCCATCAATCCACCCATTGTCATCAATCATCAATCCACCCATAAATCCATGCATCTTTATTAAAAATCATTACTTATTGTTATTTTAAAGGTGATGTAAGGAAGTATTACAATTACATGAGTCAGGTAATGAGTACATCTCCTTTGTACAGTGTCTTCCCTTCCCTCACTCTCTCCCAGTCCCCCTCTCCTGTCTCCACTCACTAGTTGTATTGTCCATATGTCTTTTTAAAAGTTATGTTTAAAAATTATATAAGTAGTTTTACAAAGAGGTGGTCATTCAACGAATCAGTTTATACATACAATGCATCTTGATCAATATCACCCTTTTCGTCATTCCATCCATCATCCATCGTATTACCCTTCCTCCCTTCTTTCCTTTCTGCTTTCTTTTCATCCTTCCTTTCCTCCTTGCATCCATCTATAGAAGGATGTTCTCTCTCTCTTTTTTTCCGGTTATGGGGCTTGAACTGTGGGCCTGGGCATTGTCTTCAGCTCAAGGCGAGTGCTCTGCCTGTAAGCTAGGCTTACAGGCGTGAGCCACAGTGCCTGGCTGGATGTTCTTTCTTATTTAACCATAGTATGTGCTCTTTGTGAAAAAAAAAAAAAAAGTCAAGCATTTCAGAAACAGTCTAATATACACAGTTACACTCCATCCACCAGAATTAACTAGTGTCTAAGTTTGGCATCTTCATTTATGTGAGTGTATGTGTAAATCTACACACATATTTAGATCATTACATACAGTGTGCAATTTTTTCACTTAACCTTGTGTCTTAGACAACTTGGAACAAAGGGGCCGACCTCATTCTCTCAAAGCTTGACCTTCTTTTCCTCTCTTCTCCTTTCCTTTCCTTTCCTCTTTTGAGTGGACAGCCAGGAAACCATCAGGGCAGCTAGACCTTATATAGATCAGGCTGGCCTCCCACTTGCTATGTATCCCAGATGAGCCTTGACAATCCTCCTAAATCAGCCTTCCAAATGCTGAGATTGCAGGCATGTACTGCCACAACCCAGCTATGGCAGGGCTGTCCAGCCTTGACACTGTCAGCATTATGGGCCACATAATTCTCTAGTGGGGGCTTCCCTGTTGCACCCTGAGATGTTTGTAGCATCTCTGTATTTTACCCACTAGATGGCAGTGGCAACTCCACCCTGCTACCCCACCACCCAACAACCTCAGCATGGTGCTAACAACCAAAAATGTGACATTGTGCCCTAGTTGATGCTGACTGTGGTCTATAATACAAATGTACTTTATTTTGACCTGTCTCCAGTGTTCATATGTTTTTGTTTGTTTTATTTTCTGGTGAGATGCTTTGTCACTGTGAAGGGAAGTCTGATGTCAACAACTTACCAGATGGAAAGGTTTTATTTCGGTTCATGATTTCATGAACTGAGGGTCCAGCCATGGTTGCCTTGGCTCTGCTTTGGGCCTGAGGCTCAATATCAGGTGGGAGGTGGGAGCTTCTGGAGGAGGAGGAGTAGGAGGCTGCTTCCCTCATGGCAGCCAGGAAGTAGAGTGAGGAAAGGACAGGAAGTCCCCTTTAAAGACACACCCTCCCCCATGAGATGCTCCCTCCCACTGCACCCCTCCTTCTAAAGTTTCCAGAACCTGCCAAAATAGCACTGCCAGCTGGGGATGAAGCAATTGCCCATGAGCCTGAGGGGGACATTTTCTATCCCACCTCCTAACCTCCTGCCCTGCTCCCCTCCACAGGCCCGTCATGAAGATGGGCCCTCACAGTCCATCTCCCAGGTGCCCCAAATCTTAGCCATTCTGACATCGTTCAGAAATCGAAATTCAAAGTCTCTTCAGAGACTCAAAACCATTAGCTTGAAAGGAAGTTTAAGATATCTCAAAGCACGATGGTGTAGAGCACACAATCCTATTCCAAAGGGAGGAGTAACAGAATAGCAGAGAAGGATCGAATCAGAAAGAACATCATGTATGGACCAAAGGGAGGAAGGAAGGAAGGAAGGAAGGAAGGGAGGGAGGGAGGGAGGGAGGGAGGGGGGGGGCGGGCGGGCAGGCAAATAGGAGTCTTGTGCATGCTAGGCAAGTGCATACCCAGCACCGATCCTGTGTTAATTGAGGTCTTGGGCTGAAAGTTTAGATGAGCTGGCAGTGCAAGGAGCTGTAAGGCAGGCATTTCAAACCCAGTCCTTCATGGTTGCCAGGTGCCTTGTATCTTATCTAAGTGGATCACCAAATGGAACCACGTAATATTGTCTCAGAAGAGAAGCCAGAAACTTGTGTGGACTTTGGACTCTTTATTGGAAACATCAAGTCCCTATTGTTTTATTTTCTGCCAGTCCTGAGGCTCGAACTCAGCAGGGCCTGGCTGCTGTCCTTTAGCTTATTTTGCTCAAGGCTAGTACTCTACCACTTGAGTCACAGCCCTACTTCCACCTTTTGGTGGTTAATCGGAGTTAAGCCTCACAGACTTTTCTTTTGTAGACTGGCTTCAAACTGTGAGCCTCAGATCTCAGCCTTCTGAATAGCTAGGATTGCAGGCATGAGCCACAGTGCTGGCTTCAAGTACAGATTCCCATGAGCAGATGCAGAGGGACAAGGTAAACATGGTGCCACATTAGCCTAATTTATAACCTGACCTGCCTTCAGCTTTACCAGCTTCCCTGGTGTCTGCCCTGGGTCTCTGCAGGTCCCTGTCTTACCTCAGTTTCCTCACTTCTTCCAGGATCAGCAGAAAACAAGTGCCAAGAACTAATGTGCAAGTGTGATGCGGAGTTTGCTCACTGCTTGGTGGGGACTAAATACCACCTAAAATACCTCTTCTATCCCCAGTTCTTGTGTGAGGCAAACTCACCCCCATGTGACTGAACATTGGGACCTGTCTAGTCTGCTGCACAAGGAAATAAAGCTGCTTTTCACTACCGAACAATGGCATCCAGTTTTCTGCAGAAGGCACTTGAGGCCAAGTGATAAAGCTGCAAGCCTGCGGTTGCGCGTGCGCTCTTTCTCTCTCTCTCCATCCTGGAACTCAAGGCTCAGCTTGTTTATTTACTGATTGATGAAGGTCAAAAGCCCTAGGTGTATTTTATAAGACCACAACCGGGTTGGGTTTGGTATCAAGTTTTATTTCTTTCCTTTGTGTGTGTGTGTGTACTGGGACTTGAATTCAGGGCCACTTGAACTCTAGCTGGGCTTTTTGAGCTCAAGAAGCTAACACTCTACCACTCCAATCATATCGCCACTTCTGGTTTTTTGTTGGTTAATTGGAGATACGAGTCTCATAGACTTTTCTGCCCAGGCTTGCTTCCAATCAGAATTCTCAGCTGTCTCCTGAGTTGCTGGGATTACAGGCGTGAGCCACCAGTACTGACCTGCTATCAGTTTTGAGGTCTAACTCACTGGAAGGCTTTCTATTCCAACTGTGAGCTGATGGCTAGAGGTTACATGTGAGTGGCCATCTTGCCATGTGGTAGGCCACACTGGAAGCGAAGGGTCTTAAGGATGAACTAGCTGGGAGCTGGCGATGTGGCTCAGAGGTAGAGAGCTTGACTGCAGAGCCTGGGGTTGCATCTCCAGCACTGCAAAAATGTCAGATGATCACGTAATACACCACCCTTGTTACTTTCAAGTGAAGCAATTGTTACCTTAATGGAGCCTTTCCCCTTCCACTGCTTGTAACAGTTAAAATTTATTTCTTGGCATCCAGGTACGGTAGTGAATGCCTATAGTCCCAGTTACTGGGGGGGGGGGGCTGAAGGGTGGCTTTAACGCAGGAGTTTGATGCCAACATGGATAATATAGCAAGACCTATTTATAAAGAGAAAAAGAAAAATCTGGGGCTGAGGGTAAAGCTCCATGAAGAGTCAGGCGCTGGTGGCTCACATCTGTAATCCCAGCTACTCAGGAGGCTGAGATCTGAGGATCGCGGTCCAAAGCCAGCCAGGGCAGGAAAGTCCATGAGACTCTTATCTCCAATAAACCACTAGAAAACTGGAAGTGGTGCTGTGGCTCAAGCGGTAGAGTGCTCACCTTGAGCTGAAGAGCTGAGGGACAGCACCCAGCACCACCCCACGACCAACAAAACAAAACAAAACATGAAGAGTTCAGTGCTCACCACCCCCATCTCCCACAGCAAAAAAAAAAGAGGAAAATACAGAGCAATATATAAAGCAAAAGAAAAAAAAAGGAAAATACAGAGCAATATATAAAGCAGGAAAAAAAAATCCCTAAAGCACTATAATTCCACAATCCAGAACTATCCTGGTTAGCATTTGATTTTTCTAGTTTCTTAAAGTGCAGTCAAAGCTAGGCTTGGTAGCATACGCCTCTAATCCTAGCACTCAGGAGGCTGAGGTAGGAGGATCGAGAGTTGTAGTAGCCAGCATGGGCTACAGGTCAAGTTTGGATAACAGCCTGGACTACAGTAGGGCAGTCTCAAAAAAAAAAAAAAAAAAAAAAGGGAAAAAAGCAAAAATATATATAGTTGAGACTATGCTGTATAATGTTCATAAGGTTATTTTTTTCTGTGTCATGAAAAAACAATCACCACCTAGAAGGAAGCCTTGAGTTCAGCAAACAAAAAAAGCAACGGAAACTTCCTCTTGAAGCGTTCTATGACTTAGTGGCAGAGCACCTGCCTACCAAGGGTCTGGGTTCCATCCTCAGCCCTCAGAAACACAGACCCCCTCCCACCCCCACCCAAGAGTTAAACGGTATCATGTTATAGGTCACAGACTTGGACATGAGAGCTGGTTCCTGTTTTTGTCCATTGTTTGGATAAGGATGCTTGTAAATAATTTCTCCCAACTCCCCCAACCCGTTTTTGTTTTCAATTATGCTGGATTTGGAGAAATGACATTTTCAGTGGGTATTTTCTGTAGACTCCTTTGGCGCCCCTAAGCCTGCCTTGATAAGGACGGGGGCTACCCTTGAACTGCCCTGTGGAGGCGCCCAGACAGGAGCTGGTGCCCAGCTGTTTGCTCTGGGCGAGTCTCCTTTGTGGGCGTCACCTGTGGGGGAGGGAGGCAAGGTGTGGGCAGCTTGTGGAGCGGGGCTGATGGGCGCCCAGCCATCTTGTGGTCAGTCTGCACCGTGGCCAGCTACCACCTCTTGTGGGAAGGGAAGAGTAACCAGCCCAGGGCCTAGGCCAGACTCGCACAAACATTGCCCAGGCCCAGGGAGCCTTTCCTGTCTGTGGCAGGATTTTTCTCTTGAGGCCACCTCTGGGGGGGTGGGGGGCCTGCACCTGGAGACTTGAGGCTGGCTTGCAGAGTTTATCATGTAACTCAGAAGTTTCTATTTCCTAAACAGCTGCTCTTCATTGTACAGAGGTTTTATCTGTATAAAAAAAAAAAATCTTTATTTTTATTTCAAGTATTTCCTTCAAACTTTCAGAAGCGAAGTTGGAGTGAAATGTTCACTCCAAGATAGTAAGGGTTAAAGAAAGGCTCCTGGAGGCGTGCACACACACTTTGGATACAAGCTTGTCTTTGAAGCCAACCTTGATGAGCTCATAGTTCATCTACCTGCTGTTTGTACAGGGGAGGAAATGGGAGGTCCCCCTGCCAGGCCCCCCCCCTCAAGTCACAATTACAGCAATTAGGCCTGCTGTTTATGCAGAATGGGACAATAAAGACTACACATTATACAGTGTGAGGTCAACTTAGAAAATGTTTTCTTGAACAAAGACTACCTTGGGTATATTTTACAGGTCAAATTCTTAAGAACAAAACAAAGCCCAAGCAATACTTGGAAGGAGCCTGCATCAGCTCAGCCTGAAATGCCTGACACCCCAGTAGGTGCCCCCCAACAGAAAGGGAGCAAACTTCCAATGATTACAGAAAACAGCTACCACTCTTCATCTGCGTTCCTTAGCGGTGCGCAACAGAGCGGCTGACCGATTTCTGGGTTTTCCTATTTTGATATCTGTGCCTATGGCAAAATCTTATCCTTGCTTTCCTACACTTGGCTCACAGGGTAGGCCTTACCTAGAGCCTGGCCAGAGGCTCTGGGCACCTCTGTCCTCACGGAGTTTGGGAGGGGGTACTGCTGATGGCCTGCGGTGTCCCTTGAAGACCCTGAGTCCTCCAGCCATCATGGCAGGCTCCTCCCAGACCCTAAGAGAAAGGAGCTGGTGGGAGGGGCTGCTCTCCTGTCACCTCCATGGTCCTTGGGCACTGGGACATCGGTCTCTGCTGCCCCTGTGCCACAGGCTGAGGGAGAGGACCTGGTGGAAGCCTTCGATCAGCAGCAGCACCTTGCTTTTACCAGGGGTAGAAGCAGGAAGTTCGCTTCCTCTGCCCCTTGTGGGCACAGGTGTCGGGTCGGGAAGATCGCCTCCACGCCTCGCCACAACGCCAGTCACAACACTTGGGTTTCCAGCCGCCGCACTTCCTTGACCACAAGATCGATGTTAATGATCGGATTGAAATACAGGGCCCAGTAAAACAAACAGTTGCACACGAACTGTGGGATGAGGGGCCAGAACATGGCCACGAACAGCCCCTGCGTGGACACCTTCCAAAAATGGCTCCACATCCTCTGAGGTACTGTCCTGCAAAGACAAGAGCTGGTTGGGGCGGGGTGGGCCACGGCAGGGCTCTGACCCAGGCCTTCTCCCTGGCTTCGCAGGGTCTTCTGCTCCCAGGACCCAGCCCAAGGGGGCTTCCCCGGGGGGCTTGGGGAAAGAAGGGCTTGGGGCAGCCTGGTTCCAGTGGCCCCTAGCTATGATCCTAGCTAGTCAGGAGGATCACGGTTTGAGCCTGGGCCAAAAAGGAGCGAGACCCCATCTCAACTACACACCTTCCTCCCCCTTCCTGCCTGGCCACTGCTACCAGCGCCGTACTGCGCTATAAAACCGCTCTTACTTCAATTCACTTCTTGACCAGATCCTCCAGAAGGAGAACAGTTCCAGAACGGAGAGGAGCATGGCGTTGACGATGAGGAACCGCGAGGTCCAGTAGTGGACCTCCAGCCAGTCCCAGGCGAACTCGGCCATCAGCTGGTACGGCAGGAAGGAGTACTTGACGAGGAACTCCCTCCACTGCTTCCAGGTAGGCTCCCTCAGGTCCTTCCGGGGGTCACACAAAATGGGGCGTTAGCCAGCGCAGGAGCGTGGCGTGTGCTGAGCACGTGCACGTGCATGTGCGGACGGACAGACACGGACACACACACGGACACACACACGGACACACACACGGACACACACACACACACACGGACACACACACACACACACGGACACACACACACACACGGACACACACACACACACACACACACACACGGACACACACACACACACACACACACACACACACACACGGACCTAATTGTCTAAAAAGAACTTAGTCGACTTTGGTATGCACCATAATATGCAGTGGGGCAGTCAGCAAAGTTGGAGCTGGGAGGTTTGTTACATGATTGTGGAAACCCAGAAGTGACATCAAAATGAGCCTGGTGTGAAAAATGGGGTTGAGATGAATTTACACGAGCCAGTGTGTAAATTCCTGTCCCCATGGGGATGTAAGCACACTCTTTTGTTGTTGTTTTGCCAGTCCTGGGACTTGAACTTGGGGCCTGGGCACTGTCCCTGAGCATTTCTGTGCTCAAGGCTAGTGCTCTTACCACTTGAGCCATAGCACTATTTCCAGCTTTTCCTGTGTATGTGGTACTAAGGAATCGAACCCAGGGCTTTATGCATGCTAGGCAAGCATTCTACCACTGAGCCACCTTCCCGGCCCATCAGAGCATTCTTGAAATCCAACGTCTTCTTACCTGTCGCAGAATGAGGACAGACATGGGGGAATTAAATGTATCATGGATCTGGATCAGTAATTTAATGTGTGTGTGTTGTGCGTGCATGTTTCCATAGAAACAGGCTCTAAAACAAACAGCATTTCTCTCTCTCTCTCTCTCTGGCCCTCTCTCTGTTTTTGTGCCAGTCCAGGGGCTTGAACTCTGGGCCCGGGTGGGGTCCCTGAGCTTCTTTGGCTCAAGGCTAGCATTTTACTACTTGAGTCACAGCGCCACTTCTGGCTTTTTCTGTGGACAGAAAAAGGAATAAAGCCAGTGCTTCATGCATGCGCGGCAACACTTTACCACTAAGCCACATTCCCAGTGCCAAAGAGCGTTACTCTCAAGTGATCGAATAGATATGAAAAAAATCACCCCCCCGTAAAAGAGGGTCCCCTATTTGAGTCTCTGTTCCACTTCTGGCTTTTTTGTGTTGTGGTTAATTGGAGACGAGAGTCTCACGGGCTTTCCTGACCAGGCTGGCTTTGAATGATGATCCTTAGATCTGAGCCTCCTGAGTAGCCAGGATTATAGGTGTGAACCACCGGTCTAGCAGCTCTAAAATAATCTGAGGGGGAAGGCTAACAAACAAGTGGCTAGGGTGGGGCACCACACACAACCCTGGAGTCAGGTGATATGACAGCATTGGTGACTGGGGCCATGGCTCATTGAGGGGGGGAGGCCTTTGGGATGGACCCTGCCCATAGCATTTAATCTCAGCATTAGTCCGTCTCACTCTGGCTGGTCTCCAGGGAGCACATGACCCTAGGGCTCAGTGGAGCAAACAACCACTCTTTGGGAGTCATTATTAAACTAAATATGGTCAGGACCTTCACCAGCTTCCTTTATAGTTATAGCAACCATTTCTTTAAAAAATTAAATCCAGAGCTGGGAAGGTGGCTCAGTGGTAGAGCGCTTGCCTTGCATGCCTGAGGCCCTGGGTTCAATTCCTCAGCACCACATAAGCAAAAAGAAAAAAGTCGGAAGTGGCGCTGTGGCTCAAGTGGTAGAGCACTAGCTTTGAGCTGAAGAGCTGAGGGACAGCGCCCAGGCCCAGAGTTCAGGCCCCACGACCGGACCCAAATAAATAAATAAATATTAAATTCTTCAAGTCTAGAGGGCCGACTCTGGTCTCTAGAAGTGGGATGGTTTGCTTCTTTTCCTTTCTCTCCCTCTCTTTCTCTCTCTCTCTCTCTCTCTCTCTCTCTCTCTCTCTCTCTCTCTCTCTCTCTCTCTCTCTCTCTCTCTCTCTCTCTCTCTCGCCTTCCTTCCTTCTTTTGGTCATGGGGCTTAAACTCAGAGCCTGGGCTCTGTCCCTGAGCTCTTTTGCTTAAGGCTAGTGCTCTACCACTTTGAGCCATAGCACCACTTCTGGTTTTCTGGTGGTTCATTAGAGATAAGTCTCACAGGGACTTTTCTGCCTGGGCTGGATCTAAACTGGGATTCTCTGATCTCAGCCTCCTGAGTAGCGAGGAAGGCTGGCTGGTTCTGTTTGCGCTGCCCGGCCTACCTACCAGAAGCTTGCTGAGAAGGTCCTCCCCAGAGCTGTCTTCTTGCAGAGGGCAGATGGTGTGGATGAAGGGCAGGAAGGTGTCTGTGTAGTCAAACAGGTACAGGTACAGCAGGCCGAGTCGCGGGGAGCTCTTGAGGGCGTAGAGCAGGAAGAGGGACCGGCCGGGGTTCACTGCCTGCAGGGACAAGGCAGGCACAGGGCAGTCATGGTGGCTGATCGCACGGAACACCTCCAACAACAAATAAGTAGCAAGAAGAGGCAGGAAACTCACCAGGGCTGGGGATGTGGGTTAGTGGTAGAATGCCTGTTTAGCAAGTATGAGGCCCTGAGTTCAAGCCCCAGCATATCAGTACTGACATAAATATTGTAACTTTATGATGTAGCTGTCTTGTTACTTGGGAGTATCAAGTAAAGAAAGTGTATATGAAGATGCTCAAGGTCACCTGTCCTTAGAGAAATGCACACCTCCAATTGTGTGTGGGAAATGCTGGAGGGCAGACTTTTGGCAAAGGGGCAGGAAGAAACTTGGGAGTGACAGATGTGTTCGCCATCTTGGTTGTGGCAATGGCTTCTCCCATATGTACATATGTACAGCTTTGTTCAAGACCAACATGGGCTACACAGCAAGACCCTACCTTAAAAAACAAAACAAGGGCTGGGAAGGTGGCTCAGTGGTAGAGTGCTCGCCTTGTATGCATAAGGCCCTGGGTTTGATTCCTCAGCACCACATAAGCAGAAAAAGCTGGAAGTGGTGCTGTGGCTCAAGTGGTAGAGCGCTAGCCTTGAGCTGAAGAGCTGAGGGACAGTGCCCAAGTCCAGAGTTCAAGCCCCATGACTGACAAAAAATAAAAAATAAAAAACAAAACAACAAAACAAAGTAAACCTTGAACATTTTGTGTGTGTGTGTGTGTATGTGCTTGCTGGTCCTGGGGCCTGAACTCAGGGCCTGGCATTGTTCCTGAGTTTTTTGCTCAAGGATAGCACTTGAGGCACAGTCCCATTTTTGCCTTGTTGGTGGCTCATTGGAGATGAGAGTCTCACGGGCTTTCCTACCTGGGCTGGTTTTGAACCCTGATCCTCACCTCTCACCCTCCTGAGTAGCTGGGATTACAGGTGTGAGCCATTGTTGCCCAGCAAACTTAAATATCTTTGACACACAAGAAGGAAACCCATTGGAGACTAATAAGGTGATACCAAATGTAGCAGGTATGTACTTTATTAGTATTCTGGGGTGCTTGGGGATGGAGCCTAGGGTCCTGCACATATTAGACAGTTGCAATCATCCCTCTGAGCTACAGCCCCAATACGATAAAAGCTTTTCACAATCCTTCAAGAAAAATAAGATGTATACATCTGCTTAGGAACTGCAAGCTGGTGGAAAGCCACAAACCATGTCATCACTAAGATGTGGTTTGTGCCCCAGTGGGGTGGCGCGGCTATCACTGAGGAACCCAGTCCTGAAATAAAGCCTGACTGAGATCAGCTAGACTGTGGCGGGCACCAGGGAGGAGGCAGAGCACCCCCGTTACATCCCATCAGCTCTGCTGTCGGCAGGCGCCCGTGGGAGCCAAGCGATCAGGTCCTGCCAGCCCCATCAGATAGGGAGGAAAAGCACTGTGAGAAAGGCAGCAAGGGAGAGGCCTTTCCCGGCACTCAGAAGGAATGGCACAGGCCACTGGGAGTGGGGAATGTTTCAGCTAACTGCCAAACACCCACCCCCAGGGCGGGGCTGGGCAGTGTGGAGAAGGACTGAGTGTAAGATCCTTCTCCATGATAGGATCAGAATTAAATTCCCGTTTGCTCTGGTTAATACTGAGACAACTTAAGTACTCCCCTCCCCTCCCCCTCCTCTCTAGTCCTGAGATGTGAACTCAGGGCCTAGGCACTGTCTCTGAGCTTCTGTTTTGCTCAAGGCTAGCACTCTACCACTTGAGCCACAGCACCACTTCCAGCTTTTTCTGTGTATGTGGTACTGAGGAATTGAGCCCAGGGCTTCATGCATGCTAGGCAAGCACTCTACCACTAAGACACATTCCCAGCCCATTCTCTTTTTAAAGGTAGGGTTTTCTTATGTAGCCTAGATTGGCCTAGAACTTTTTTTTTTTTTTTTTTTTTTTTTGGGTCTGGTCTTGGGGCCTGAACTCTGGGCCTGGGCGCTGCCCCTCAGCTCTTCAGCTCAAGGCTAGCGCTCTACCACTTGAGCCACAGTACCACTTCTGGCTTTTTTCTTTTTGCTTATGTGGTGCTGAGGAATCAAACCCAGGGCCTCAGGCATGCAAGGCAAGCGCTCTACTGCTGAGCCACCTTCCCAGCCCCTAGAACTTTTGATCCTCCTGCTCTGCTTCCTGAGTGCTGGGACTACAAGCTTGCACCATTATACTTTTAAAGTATTCCCAATCGAGGGTCACTGCTGGATGAGAGATTTGCAAATGATCTACCAGATATTAAAAGCCATAGTGGGTCTACATACAGGAGCCACAGAAAGTTCAGCATTTGATCAGACTCTATCAAACCAATAACTTGTGACAAAAGAGAAGTAGAGATTAAAACAAACAGTGATACAAAACACATAAACATACAAACTTTCTGTTTCAGAAACTCTAGATCTTTATCCTGAGTGCCTGGATGACATGTGCACCTCCACAGCTAACTCTGATAGTGAAAGCGGTGCCCATCAATGGGGAAATGCACACAGGGCCCCTACGTATGTGAAGGATTATTACAAAAGAGCCCCAGAGGTGAAGCTTACAGCAGGGCAAGCTCGGCTCACGCCTCTTATGCTAAGGTTAGAGCAGGTCATACAACGTCCCACAGCCGCTGTAGGAGCACAGGGGTGCCCAGCACCCAGTGCAGCACAGTGGGCCCTGGAGAGGGAGAGCTATTGGGGTGGGGGCAGGGGCTTTAATCAGGCTAGGGGGTTTTCCTTTTTTTTTTTTTTTTTTTGCCAGTCCTAGGGCTTGAACTCAGGGCCTGGGCATTGTCCCAGAGCTTTTTGTGCTCAAAGCTAGCACTCTACCACTTGAGCCACAGAACCACTTCCTGGGGGCTTTTTTTTTCTTCTGCTAAGCAAAGAGCACGCAGGTGATTGCTATCATTCTCGATATTCTTTTCTTGTATGTGTGCTAGTCCTGGAGCTTGAATGCAGGACCTGGGTGCTGTCCCTAAGCTCAAGGCTGGTGCTCTCCCGCTTGAGCCACAGCTCCACTTCCTATTTGTCTGGTAGTTAATTGGAAATAAGAGTCTCTTGGACTTTCCTGCCTAGGCTGGCTTTGAACTGAGAGCCACAGATCTCAGCCTCCTGAGTAGCTGGAATTACAGGCTCACACCTGTAATGTAGTACCCAGCTACATTACACACTCCATTTTTGGAAAGGAAGAACTCACCTTATATTCCCAGAGGTTCTGGGGGGGCTTCACGCCGAGGGCTTTCACACGCTCTAGCTCCGTGAGGATGACTCTTCTGTGGCTGCTGTTTTCTATGGTGTAAGGTGCTTGGGAAAATTCTTCCTCTGTCAAAGTTAAAAGCAATCTGTGGAGGGGTGAAGGGATATTGTTTTTGAGATTGGGTACTGACTGGAAGCATCTTTTCCACACTGAGATCCATTTCCCCGGAGTAGGCTCTGTAGGGGTAAGGTGAGATCTAAGCACATGACTATTTGCAATCCCTCTATCAATCGCAGCTGAGCTATTGGATAGCTCTGCAGAGTAGTGGCATATGGACACTTTGTAACCATGGCCCAAAGCACACCAGGGCATTCTGTTCCTAAGCCATTCATCTCTCAGTGACAGACTTTGATTCTCACATATTCTTCTATTTTACAAGTGTGGGCATAGAGCCAAGCAATAATGAAAAGTCCAGGAGACTCCATCCCCAATTAACAAGGAAAAAGCTGGGCTGGAGATGTGGCTCAAGTGGTAGAACACCAGCCCTGAGCATGCAAGCCGAGCAAGCAAATGCCCTGGGTTCAAATCTCACTACAGGAAGAGAAAGAGGAGGGAAGGAAACACAGAGTTAGCCAATGACCCAGCCATTCTACTCTAATAAGAGTACTGAAAATAGAAGCCTCTCAAAAACTGTACTCTGAGATCAGCAGAGCATTATTTGCAATAGCAAAGGAATGGAGCTGATCAAGACAGAGCAGATCTGGCTGGTCTCTATAATGTCATGAGGACAAATGAAGCACTGACAGGTGCTCCAGCATGGCTGAAACCAGACCCAGAGACCTAGCCTTTTTTGAGAGAGAGGAAGAGGGAGAACCAAGGGCTCTCTGCCAGGGCTGCTCACAGCAGGGTGACAAGTTTTCCCCACAGGTAAGAAGCATCTTTCTGGGTTGTGTGTTTCTCCTCACCTTCCATTTACTCTTTCAGATAGAAACCTGTCTCTATAGAGGGAGGCCCACGGGCCCAGCTGCTCCAGCCACAGGACAACCTCTTCCGCCGTCCACTTGGCCACGGCCTTGTGGACCAGAAGGTCATGTTCGGACTCTCTGCTGCTCCAGTGGTATACCAGCAGGACTACCTGGAAGATGGACAGGGACCTCAGGACGTGAGGGTGGGTTGGGGTGGAAAGAGCGCCAATGGCGTCCCTGACCCCATCCACAAGGCTTGGAAAAACACCTGGATTTCTGTAGCACTGCCGTAGTGGGCTCAGAAGATTCTATCTCAAGTAGATGTGGGAGTTACTTACTGCCACACCAGTTAATGCGGTAAGCACCCCGGAGAAGAAGCCCCCTCCTCTCTGCTGGTTCATGCGGCCTGTGTTGGGAGCCGAAGGCAGCTGGTCATTCCCGAGCCTCTGAAAAGCCGTGAGACTTTGGATGATGTCACTGTTGTGCTGG
Organism: Dipodomys merriami; assembly: GCF_024711535.1. NCBI lineage: Eukaryota > Metazoa > Chordata > Mammalia > Rodentia > Heteromyidae > Dipodomys > Dipodomys merriami. The sequence goes on from NW_027202693.1 coordinate 2,591,410, forward strand.
ATGTCTTCACGCCTCATCCTAATGGCATCTGGAAACAGCTTCTCAATGGCATCCCTATGGGGAAGGCAGGAAAGCAAGATTAGTCAGACTGTCTGCTGGACTAAGTAGAATTTTCCCAGGTCCAAATAATCCAACGTTAGCATGAGTAACAGGCAGATTGGAAAAGAACATTTGCCAGGGCTTTGCTTTATGGGAAAAGTAAATCATTAGTAACTTATATACACATGCTCAGGGAAAGTGACAGCTAAATGATTTAGAATACAATAATTTTCGTTTTTTTCTTTTAGTGCTGGTCCTGTGGCTTGAACTCAGGGCCTGGGTGACATCCCTGAGCTTCTTTTGCAGTGAGCCACACAGCTTCATTTCTGGCTTTTTTTTTTTTTTTTTTTTGGTTAGTTTAGTGGAGATAAGAGTCTCATAGACTTTCCTAGCTGGCTTTGAACTGTGATCCTCACATCTTGGCCTCCTGAGCTGCTAGGATTATAGGCATGAACAACTCACTCTGTTCCTTCATGTAGAATGAAGGCCAAGGATGGCAGTCCCTTGGGAGGGCAAGTGGCCTCAGCGCCCACCCCCACCCCCGCACGGGCACGCCCAGCATGCCCAGCATTACCTGAGGAGAATGTTGACTTTGGGGTAGCCTTCCCACTTTTCTCTGCATTCCGGACACTCTGTTTTCTTTGAGGACACCCACCATAAAGCCAGGCAGTGGCGGCAGAAGCTGTGCCCACAGTTCAGGGTGGTGGGGTTCACCAGGATGTCGTAGCAGCAGTGGCAGGAAAACTCACTGACCGAGATCTGTGGGCGGGGGCTGTGGGTAGCAGCATCCTTCTCCGGCCCTGTCCTGAGCCCATCCGTTTCCTCGGCCTCCTCCATCGCTTAGCAAGTTCCAGGACCCCGAGACATAGAAAATTCCAGACTCAGGAAACTCCGTCAAGCATCAGACCATCTAGGGGAAAAAAAGGATCAATGAAATAGGATAAATAGATGTTGGATCTCCTGGCTAATCAGCTAGTTGAGATCTGAGGATAGCAGTTCAAAGCCAGCCTGGACAGAAAAGTCTGGGAGACTATCTTCAATTAACTATCTTCAATTCCAGAAGTGGAGCTGTGGCTTAAAAAAACAAAAAACAAAAACAAAACAGTTAAGGGGCTGGCTTTGTTTTTGTTGTTTTTCTTAGTTGGTCATGAGGTCTGAACTCTGGGCCTGGGCGCTGTCCCTCAGCTCTTCAGCTCAAGGCTAGCGCTCTACCATTTGAGCCATAGCGCCACTTCTGGCCTTTTCTGCTTATGTGGTACTGAGGAATCAAACCCAGGGCCTTATGCATGCAAGGCAAGCACTCTACCACTGAGCCACCTTCCCAGCCCAAGGGGCTGGCTTTGAACTGATTTTTTTTTTTTTTTGTCAGTCATGAGGCTTGAACTTTGGGCTTGGGTGCTGTCCTTGTGCCCTTTAGCTCAAGGTGAGCATTCTACCATTTGAGCCACAGTGTCACTTCTGGTTTTCCGGTGGTTTATTGGAGATAAGAGTCTCATGGACTTTCCTGCCTGGGCTGGCTTTGAATCGTGATCCTCAGCTCTCAGCCTCCTGAGTAGCTAGGATTACAGGCGAGAGCCACTGGCACCTGCCTTTGAACTGATTTTGAACTGATATAATTGTAAAAGATCTTCACAGCTCAAACTTTCTGAAGAAAGAAATCAAAGAGGACACCAGGAAATGTAAAGACTTTCCATGTTCATAGATAGGTAGAATCAATATTGTGAAAATGACCAGATTGCCAAAATGATATACAAATTTAATGCAATCACCATCAAAATCCCAATAACATTCTTTACTGAGACAGAGAAAACCACCCAAAAATTCATATGGAGAACAACAACAACAACAACACAAAGGCGTATAATAGCCAAAGCAATTCTAGGCAAAAAAAGCAATGCAGGTGGTATCACAATAACAGATATTAAACTCTACTATAGAGCCATAATAACAGAAACAGCTTGGTACTGGCACAAAAATAGACCCAAAGATCAAGGGAACAGATTAAATGACTCAGAAATAAAACCACACACTTATAGTCATCTGATAATTGTCCAAGGAGCCAAAGACATACAGTAGAAAAAACATAGCATTTTCAACAACTGGTGTTGTGAAACAGGGTAGCCATATGCAGAAAACTAAAAGTGGGTCCCTGCTTGTCACCATGCACCAATATCAATTCAAAGTGGTTCAAAGATCTTAACATCAGACCCAAAATTGAAAGTACTGTGTGACAGAGTAGGAGAGACATGAGAACTTATAGGTACAAGTAGGAACTTCCTGAACAGAGTCCCAGGAGCACAGCAGATAGGAGAGAGACTCGACAAATGGGACTACATTAAAACAAAAAGTTTCTGCACAGCTAAGGACATAGTTACTAAACTAGAAAGACAGCCAACCAATTGGGAAAAGATCTTTACCAGCAATATATCAGACATAGGTCTAATATCCAATATATACGAAGTGCTCAAGAAACTAACCCTTTCCAAACTTAATACACCAATCATTAAACAGGTAAGGGAGCTAAGGAGAGACTTCTCAGAAGAAGAGGTTAAGAATGATAAAGAAACACATGAGGCCACTTCTAGGCATCTACCCTGAACAACAGGAACCAATATACAAGGACACGTGCACCTCCATGTTTATTGCAGCACTGTTCGCAATAGCTAGGATATGGAAACAACCTAGATGCCCCACCACAGATGAATGGATCCAAAAATTGTGGTATCTATACACAATGGAATATTATGCAGCCATTAGAAATGACAAAATAATGGCATTTGCAGGGAAATGGATGGAGCTAGAAGGAATCATGTTGAGCGAGGTAAGCCAAGAACGAAGAGACAAACAGTACATGGTCTCCCTGATAAGTGGATGATAAATCCAAAATGTTAGGTGATATGACAAAACTAACAGGACTTAAGAAACAAAGAACTTCCACTCATCTGGTTGAACCACTACTAAATATCCCCATGCTGCTGATCACATATATGGTATATAACATATGAGCACCGTTATATATTACAGACTGTGATAGACAATTTGCTCCAGGAAAGTTAGAATGAACTTGTGACTTTAAATGAGCATCATTATTCCACAATACTGTGAATTTCCGGAAATTAAGTAATCACTTAATCACAATAAAAAAAAAAAGAACCTTGGGGAAGGGAGGGAGGGAGGGGATGGTAGGGGGAAAACAGTGGAGGGGGTAACAATGTTCAAGAGGAAGCGTACTCATTACCTCACTCATGTAACTGTAACCCTCTGTATAGTATCTTTACAATAAAAAAATTAAAAAAAAACACATGTATTTAAATATTCTTTTTTTCCTTTGAGATGTATCCATAATTTTATATGTAAGTGCACTTTATTTAACTGTTCAGACGTTAAGCAAATTTAAAACCATTAAGTGGAGTGAGGAAGGGGTGACACTGTCCAAAGAAATGTACTCTTTACCTGACTCATGTAACTGTACATCACCTTTATAATAACAATTAAAAAGTTAAATTAAAAAAAAAAAACACATGAGGAAATGCTCATCATCTCTGGCCATAAAGGAAATGCAAATCAAAACAACCCTGAAATTCCATCTCACCCCAGTTACATTGGTCAACATTTTGAATTTGAACAACAAATGCTGGTGAGGATGTGGGGGAAAGGAACCCTACTGCACTGTTGGTGAGTATGTGAACTAGTACAACCACTCTGGAAAGCAGTCTGGAGATTCCTCAAAAAATTAAACATAGACTTTCCCTATGAGCCAGCCATACCAGTAGGCATCGTGAACCAGGATATGATAAGGACACCTGCACATCCATGTTCATTGCTGCACTATTCACAATAGCCAAGACATGGAAACAACCCAGATGCCCCACCATAGATGAGTGGATCCAAAAAATGTGGTACCTATGTATATACAATGGAATTTCACACAGCTATTAGAAAGAATAAAATGTCATTTGCAGGGAAATGGATGGAACTAGAACAAATCATGTTAAGCGAGGTAAGCCAAAATTAGAGAAACAAATGGCACGTGTTCTCCCAGATATGTGGAAGTTAGATCTAAGACACAATGAGATATAACGACTTACACAGGATTTTAGGTACTCACATACAGTGAGACCAAAAGAGGGTAGTCATAGGAGAAAATAACAAAGGTGCAATACCCAAGCGCCTCTTCATATGTAAACAAAATAACACACATTCTGAAATGAACTCCAGAGCTATGGAAACAAAGGACAATTTTCTTGTTTTTTCTTTTTCTGATGATTCTGTATTCTTTACTTTATATATGATATATTCACATGCATATCTGTGGGAAGATGGGGGAGGGCACAGAATCAGAAGAAAAAGGATGAAAAAGTGCAGCAGTAGAGTGCAATAGATATTGATGAAAGTGAACTATGCAACTCGTGGATGGAGATGGAGGGAGGGAAAGGGAGAGAATGAGGGACCATCTGACACTGTACAAAAGGAAATGTACGTATTACCTGACACATGTAAATGTAACCCAGCTGTCTATTACCTCTATAATAACAATCCAGTCAATAAAAGATACCTGAGGGTTTAATCTTACTGTATGCATTCATGAAAGGAAATGGTTTTCTCTGGATTATTATTTTTTAAGACATATCTGCCAAGGTACAATACTTGAAAAATCTCTGAAAGAGAAAGGCTGGCACTGGCACATTTCCCAATACACTATGTAACTGAAGAAGATGAGAGGGTCTCCCTGGGAAGTGAGGTTGTCTAGACATGGAGCTGGTCTATGGACTTATCTGGAAGGCTGCTTTGTGGGAAGTCATGGTACTACGCTTACCTTACCTGTCTATTGCTTTTATTTTTTCTCTCCTGTGTGTGATGTTGAGGTTAGAATCTGGGGCTATATGTATGTTAGGCAAGCATTGTACCACTGTGCTTCAACTTTTTTTTTTTTTTTGTCCTCTTGGTGGTGATACTGGGGTTTAAATTCAAAACCCTCTGCTTCTTATACAAGCATGCCCCTAGCCTGTTTGTTTTTTTAGTTACCCATTAGGAAAGTCACACCATTTAGGATGTTTTTTTGTTAAGCTTATCAAATAATGCACCAATTCTGAGCTAAAGTTAAAACCTTTTTTTTTTATACCTTAGCCTATAAAGATCTCATTATGTGATGCTGGTTAATGCTTTAAAAATTGTAAGCTTGAAACTGTATCAGCAGTATATGATTATGGCTCTCCCCTTCATTCAACATACAGTTGGGTGTGGTAGTGCATACCTTCAATCTTAGCACCTGGGAAGCTGAGGCATGAGGATTTCATGCTGAAGGGCAGGCCAGGCTACAAAGATCCTGTCTTAAAGAACAAACACACCTCTGCTGCTGCCAACATTCCCTATTCCCCCTGCCCCATTCACCATGTAGACTACTTTGGCAAAATGGTTCGATCCAAGGTACTACGTCCTCATGGCAGTATGTGTTGAAGGCAGTAAAGATGATAATACAAATGTCGAAAAATCCAGACATACTTTTAACTATCCTCGAAGAAGGGACAATTTTAAACATTTAAACGAAATCGATCTTTTCTACCATATCGACCCAAAATGACACCAAGCATAAAAGAAAGGACAGGTCGATTTTATGTTGTTTACGAAAAGGAGAATCTGGCCAATCGTGGCGTAGCTTAACACAAGAAAGGGCAAAGTTTAATTGGCTCGGTGTGGATTTCAATCACTAATGAGGCAGAGAAGATGACTCAGATGAAGATAGTCTATTTTTGATGGTTTCTCTGAGATGATGAACGACATGGGTGGGTGGTGATGAAGATGTGGATTTACCATATATATATTTTTGCTGTTGTTTTTTAAGGCTTCACTAAGAGTTTGTCAATGAACTATTTGTAAGAGAAACTTTTAAGTTGGCCATGGTAATATTTCTTTGTGGATAAGCATTTTCCAGATTTCACAAAGCTGTCAAAGATCCCAGGCAAGTAACACAGCAGTTATGATAAATAAAAACCTTTCACCTCAGTCTTTTGTTTTTCTTTGTCCAGTTGTGGGGCCTGAACTCTGGGCCTGGGCGCTGTCCCTCAGCTCTTCAGCTCAAGGCTAGCACTCTACCACTTGAGCCACAGCGCCACTTCCAACTTTTTTTCTTTTTGCTTATGTGGTGCTGAGGAATCGAACCCAGGGCCTCAGGCATGCAAGGCGAGCGCTCTACCACTGAGCCACCTTCCCAGTCCCCACCTTAGTCTTCTTTACTCACAGTTTAGCTACTGACATGATAGGCAGTTCCCAATTTATGGAAAGATGACTAAACTTTAAATTTGGATTCAAAAGTGACTGAGACAAATGGGCTGACCTTAAACTGAAAACCTGGAATTCCTCTGGTGTAGCCTTCAGGACTGTTCCACTTAAGTTTATTTTTAAAAAATTACATCATAGCATTATACTTAAGTGATTCACTTGTCAGTGTTCCAGACGTGTCTTAGCTATCTTAGCTAAAGTGAGTGAATGCCCTGACTTAGATGATGTTTGAAGTATACACATTTGGGATTGTTTGGTCCAAGAGCTTTTACATTTCTTAGCATGGAGAACAAAGAAAGTTGGGCATTGTTTGAGAGTATGTACATTTTAGACAAGATTTGTACTTGCATTGTCAGTATGGCAAGCAAGTAAGAAAATGTTAATTAACACTAGTGGATTCCTTCCTTTCTTCCTTTTCTTATTTCCCTACTTCCTTCCTCTGTCTGTCTTTCCTTATAACTGACTTCAGCTTGTGTTCATGACAGTGGGGATTAAAAAAAAATGTTGCCAGGCTGGGAAGGTGGCTCAGTGGTAGAATGCTTGCCTTGCATGCATGAGGCTCTGGGTTTGCTTCCTCAGCACAACATAAGCAGAAAAAGCTGGAAGTGGCACTGTGGCTCAAGTGGTAGAGCGCTAGCCTTGAGCTGAAGAGTTGAGGGACAGCGCCCAGGCCCAGAGTTCAGGCCCCATGACCAACGTCCCCCCCCCTAAAAAAAATGTTGCTATTCTTTCTAGTAAACTGTTGGACGATTTCTTGGCTGTCCTAAAAAAAAGAAAAGAAAAGAAAAGAAAAAAAACCCACACATTTCTTGTGACCATTATATATACCTGGTGTCCCATGAATAATAATCTGTTTAAGGGCTAATTTAGTAGAGGTCTAGCCTGAAAAAAATATGGTCTCCAGTCATTCTTTGCTAGGACATTCAATACAAGACTAAAGACATTTTGGTTTGTGTGGCTTTCTGGTTAGGCTCCTTCTATGTTACATATTTCCCAGAAATACAGAACAATGACAAGTACTAACATTTACTAAGCCCACATAATTTGAAAGGCGCAGCAGTCCCAGGGGAACGTATTACTGTCATTTCCCTTTACAGGTGAGGAAACACAGGCCTAATTAGTAAAGGGCAAAGACAGGTCTTAAATGACAATCTGACTTTAAAAGTCTGTCCTCATAAAGACATTGTTCCAATGAAGCAAATAGGAAGTTATTAGTTCAAAGGACTGATGACATCCTATTCCTATGCAGGCCACATTCCAGGGATGCTACTGCACAGCTGAGAAAAACAAACCACGTGTGACAGGAGTCTGGAAGGTGAACTCCAGCTGCTGTAGCTAGGGGAGCACACTGTCCCGTAGAGGAACCTGTACAATAGAACTGGGACTTCTATTTCTGGTATACTAAATCCTGGCACTGCCACAAAACTCTGGCAGAACACACCAGACATTAAATGTCCAAAGAGTGCCCCCCAATAGCAGTGATTATGAAATAAAAATAAATGTGCCAAAATGAAATAAGACAAGGAGAAGAAATAGCAGTAAATATACAACACTACAAGTATGTAATGCAGGCAGCAAAATGGACTCTTGTTTTGTTACAGAAAAGCAATTCTAGTCTGACTGTATGGAATCTTTTTTCCCCCTTCTAATTACAAAAGATGTTCTTTCGGAAGGGTTGGAAATTACTAGGGTAAAGGTAGTTGCTTGGGATGTTGACTTGCTGCCTGAACTTTGAAGTGCAATGATTGATGCCTTGAGTGGTATTGGGCAAGAAGAGGACACGCTGAAGCGGAAGCTGTCCTCTTGTACTCACCTTGTGGCAGATATTCAAGGACCTACCCTGTACTGCACACTGTACCTGTCCAGTAACTCAGAGAGCGACACAGATACAGAGACACACATACATAGAAACTGCTGTAATTACCAAGTAATCCATACCTTAGCTACCAGTTTTTTTTAAATTTTTTTTTGTTTGGCTATCAGTTTTAACATGTCCAACTAAAACTCTCGACTGAATCCCCAGTGCACATACACATGCATACAAATGCACACACACACTTCACTTTTGACTCGTATATTAGCAATGAATGTATCTTTTGCAGACTCAGCTCATTCCAACACTTAAAATTTTTTTCTCTAACTGGGAGAGCGAGGGAAAGGGTTACATTGTCCAAAAAGAAATGTGCTCTTTATTTGACTTATGTAGCGATAACTCCTCTGTACATCACCTTTATGTTAACAATAACATTTTTCTTTAAGCTACTAAGCCCTATTAATAAACTATATGTTAACATCATATTTTTATTACTATACTATTTTATTAATATACTATACTTTATCAATATTAATATACAATACACGTTGCCATTTATATTATATTTTATATGGCTTATTAATATATACTATACTTTTAATATATTAATATACTATTACTAATATACTATATTTATATTATACTTTAACATATTAAGAATCACAAAGTCTTAAGAAAGCAAGAAGTCAATAAAATCACAACTCAAAATCCTGCAGTTTTCACTATGACATATAAAAAGGCTTCTGATGTTTAAGTGATCTGTAACTATAAATTACACTCATATAATCAGACATATGACCACAGGCTATGGAAGACCATGGATTAAAACTCCTCTCCAGAATTGCCTTTGTACAACTTAAAAAAAAAATTAAGTGACAATCTTGATTTCTTTGGTTTTTTTTTTTTATTTTTTTTAAATTTCTTTGTGCTGTTCCTGGGTCTTGAACTCAGGGCTTAGGCACTGTCCCTGAGCTTTTTTGCGTAAGGCTAATGCTCTACCACTTGAGCCACAGTTCTACTTCCAATGTTTTGGTAGTTAAATGGAAATATTAGTCTCACAGATTTTTCTGCCCAAGCTGACTTCAAACCACAATCCTCAGATCTCAGCCTCCAAAGTACTTAAAATTATAGGCATCCAGCTCCAAAAAAAAAAAAAAAAAAAAAACCATCATCCCCAAGTGGACTGAGACAGCCTCTAGAAGAGGCTTGTTTTAAATTTTTTTTTTTTAAATCTCCCAAAGTAGTGCCTAACATCTAAGAGATACCACTGGATCCCTAAGCTGGTAAAGAAGAGCAAGCCATGTCAAGACTTTCACCAGATGCCAGTGGCTTACACCTGTAATCCTAGCTACTCCGGAGGCTGAGATCTGAGGATCCAGTTTAAAGCCAGTCTGAACAGACAAATCCAGGAGACTCATCTCTAATCCACTCAGTGTCTCGATCCTCAACCACAAACTGTGAACTACTGCAGAGCTCAACTTTTTTGGGTGGTACTGGCTTTGCCACTGGAGCCATGGACCCAGCCCTCTGTTATACAATTTAAACCCAGCAGGAAATTCTAGGTTCTACCTGGAAACCAGCCACTCACTAGGGCTATCCTCCCCTTGGAAAAGTAACAGGTGTTTACCAACCTCATTCCTATGTGTGTATACATACACACATCACTGCTTCAGCCACATCCAATTTCTAAGATCCTTGAAGTCAGGAACCAAGTCATAGAAGTCTATCATACCTGACAGTGTCTAATACTGGGGTCCAGATATATGTGGATGAAAACCAAATCAACAAATACCTGACTCCGTATCAGTGCTCTTAACATCTCCATGACAATCACCTGGGATGTTGGGGACACCTAGACAGGATGTCTGGGATCAAGGTAGAGGAATACATTGTTGTCCCTTGGCACAGGTCAAGAGACCTGGAGGGTACTGATTTGAAGGTATCTGGAGCAGAAAAGTTTGCTACATTCCATTTCCAAAATAACCAGTAAAGACAGACTCAAGTTATGGTGTACCAGCCTAACAGAGGACCCTGAGCTGGGTGCTTGTCATTCTAGCTACTCAGGAAGATGAGATCTGAGGATCACAGTTCGAAGCCAGCCCAGGCAGGAAACTTCTTGAGACTCTTTGTCTCCAATTAACCACCAGAAAACCAGAAGCAGAGCTGTGGCTCAAAGTGGTAGAGCACTAGCATTGATCAGAAAAGCTCAGGGACAGCATCCAGGCCCTGAGTTCAAATTCCAGTCCTGCCAAAAAAAAAAAATCCCAAAAGACAATTATTAGTCACATAACTTCAGGAAATTCACTTAACCTTTGTCTACCTCAGCAGCCATCTGTAAATGAATATATATGACATATATACATATACATATATACATATATATATATATATATATATATATATATATTCCATCATGAGTCTTGAACTCAGGGCCTTGTATGTGTCCTTGAGCCTTTTTGCCCAAGACTAGTGCTCTACCTCTTTGAGCCATTAGTACCACTTCTGGTTTTCTGAGGATTAATTGGAGAGAAAAGTCTCATAGACTTTCCTGCCTGAGCTGGTTTTGAACTGGCATCCTCAGATCTCAGCCTCCTGAGCAGCTATGGTTAAAGGCATAAGCTACCAGCACCAGGCAGAATGGACATATTAACAGCACTTAAAAGGTTGCTGAGGGCTGGGAAGGTGGCTCAGTGGTAGAGTGCTTGCCTTGCATGCCTGAGACCCTGGGTTCGATTCCTCAGCACCACATAAGCAAAAAGAAAAAAGCAGGAAGTGGCGCTGTGGCTCAAGTGGTAGAGCGCTAGCCTTGAGCTGAAGAGCTGAGGGACAGCGCCCAGGCCCAGCGTTCAGGCCCCAAGACCGGACCCAAAAAAAAAAAAAAGGTTGCTGAAAGGATTGAAATGATTATCATGTGAATAACATTTGGCAAGTAGTGAGTGCCATGAAAATCCCAGCCATTTCTATTACTATGACTATTATGATTATTCTCTACTTCTTTCCTGGTCACACACTACACCTTGGCATTTTACCATAGGCTCATGCTTTTCCACCTGCAACACAACCCTAAACCCGAAAGTACTCACTTGTAAGACCCAAATCAAGTCACTAGGTCCTTTCATACCCGTTAATCAATCTGTCCTGCCTCTGTGTATTAGTGTAAGGCTTATTTCCCCCCCCCCCCCAATGCCTAGACTGTAATTTCCCTGGAGAGTCTGATAGAGTTGAAAAAACATAATCCCCGGAGTGAGACTTGCTAGTTTACCATTTACTCTCCCTGAGTCTCGGATTTTCCTACGGAGTAGTCCAGAAATGAGAAGGCTTTAGCTATTCAAACTACATCCACTGATGCTCAGAAAAGAAGCAGGCTGTATGGCTGACTGGAATGATCATTTCTAATTATTAATAGTGCCATTTTACTGAGTTCCCCCCCCCCCCAAATATAGTTTGTTGGTGTCAGTGTCAACACTCCAGGAAAAAGTGGGAAGGGTGAGGGGAGTGGGTAGTTTTTCCATCAGGTCTGTGAAAATACCCAGACAACTGGGGGTCAGCAGCTTACAACCTGACAGGCTGTTTACCAAACAGCTGGGACAAGAGCGAACGTGATCTCATTGGCGCGCGCGCGCGGGCCGCCCTGGCTGGCTCTGGGGTGTGCCTCAGGATAAGCAGCGCTCCTTCCCATTGGCTTCTCCCGGCGTGACGTCAGGGCCACGCCAAAGCCTCGACCAATGGGCTTCGGCGGGGCGGGCCCAGCGGCGACAGTTGAGGGCATGGTCCTCAAGGGTTCTGGCTTTTTCTTTTCTACCAAAGTTAGGGGCCCACCCTTTCGGCCCCGACCAAAGATCCTCAGTGAGATGCAACCGGGCTCATTCGCTTCCCCTCCTTCCCCGCCCCTTTCTTCCTATAAAGCAAACGCACTTTGGCCGCGAGTTCACATTCCCGGGTCGAGGGTTCAAGCCCAGCCCCACGGTGACTTTGGAGTTTCATGTTCCCCCTTTTCTGAGCTTCCGTGACCTTCTTTTAAGAGAGCAAGTGTATGTGTGTGTAGATGGGGGCAGGAACGGGTTGAACCCAACAGACCTTAAGCTGGGCCAGATCCTCACCCAGGGTCCGATTAGTTCTAACCGGTGGGTCATCGGCCCGTCCCCGTCCCGGAGGAAGGGCGGGCGCCAGATCGCCCCCCTCCCAGGTGTGTGGAGGCGACGCCCCTCCTCCCGATCTTGGGGTGGGGGGCCCCCAGAGTGGAGTGGCTCTGACCCTGACGCCCAGGGGCGCAGTGCCGACGTTGGGGATCTCGGAAAGGGATGGGAGAAGCGGGCCAAACGAAGGCCGGCGGCCAGGACACGGGCTAGGGCCCCCAAAGACCCAGGCCTGGGTGAAGAAAGGCCCGCGGGCCTCTTCGGACCCCGCGGGGCGACTCAGGAGAACGGCTTCCTCGCCACACCCACAATAAAGCCCACGGATCGTCCCTAAACATCCCCCGCCGTGCCTCAGCTTACCCTTTCTCTGGTCCCGGGGCCAGCCCGGCCATCGCGCCCGGGCCCCCGAGCCCCGCGAAAGCCGAGGCGCAGGTGAATCCTTCACTTCCGGAAGTAACCTGAGACCCTCAGGAGAAGATGGGGAGGCGGAGGAGAATGCCCCAGGCCCGTGACCATAGAGAGGCCGCACTCAGTGCTCAGCCACCTCAACCCCGCGACCTCCCGGGCGCCTAGAGCGGCCACGCCCAGACGGAGGCCGAGAGCGCACGCGCACTAGCAGGCCCCGCCCCTTCCTCTTCAACCACAGACTAATAGCTCCAGCTGGGGAACTGCACCTCCAGGGGCAGGCGGGTGCTTTCCTGTAACTGTTCCTCCAGGCTGGTGGTTTCTGTATTCAGAGGAAATAGCCTAGTTCAGTAGTGCCCAGAAGTTAAAATAATATCACGAAACTGCCCTGTACGCTCCACAATTTTGTCTTCACATTTTGTGCAGGAAAAAAAAATCACACAGCTATGGCTAAAGTTCCAATTGTATTGTTAAAGACCAGGAATTAAAATGACCTTACACGTTTACCCTTAAGGCGTCTGGCCCTGTTGAGCTCTCATCCCTGTTTTTAAATCGCCCAGAGAATGTTTTTAAGTCTCCCAGAGATCGTTAAGTTGCTAAGTTTAAATGAAATTTTTTTTCCTACATAGAAAAATTGGTAGATTCTTTGCTAGTCAGAGAGTGTGTGCATTCATTTTCTGGCAATAAACATTTTTTCTTTATTATAGAAGGTGCATAGCAAAATTTACAAGCTGGGAGCCAGTGGTTCACACCTGTAATCCTGGAGGCTGAGATCTGAGGATGGATGTTCAAAGCCAGCCCAGGTAGAAAAGTCTATGAGAAGCTTATGTACAATTAACCAGCAAAAAGCTGAACTAGAAATGTGGTTCAACCGGTAGAGGCTAGCCTTGAGCAGGAAAAATAAGTGAGAGCATGAGGCCCTGAATTTAAACCCTAGTATTTGCACGCGTGTACACACACACAATCACCACCACCACCAAAGTGAGAGAGACAGACAGACAGACAGACAGACAGACAGAGAGAAAGCATGCCTTCTAACCAGCTTCATATGGAAGGCTTTTGTGAAAGACCAAGGTGAACTTATTAATTCAACCCGTGTTTATACACTTTTCTTCTGTATGTCAGCCCCATGTTAGACTTTGCTGGTCAACCTCAAGCCGACATACATCTTTCTTAGGGACAGATGTTCTATGCGTTCCAGGTCACGAAGATAAAGGTCTCAGCCTTGGCTTTTCCAGTCATCGAAGTACCCACCCTATTATTCTCTATTGCAACAGCCTCTTGCTCCCCCCTCCCCCCCCCACTGAGATTACAGACTTTCTCCTTCCAATCCCAAGGTTTTGTTTTTGTTTTTGCTTTTGGTCACGGGGCTTGAACTCAGGGCCTGACACTGCTCTTGAGCTCTTTTGTTCAAGGCTAGGACACTACCACTTTGAACCACAGCTCCACCTTCGGCTTTCTGGTGGTTAATTGAAGATGAAAATCTCATAGACTTTCCTTCCTGGGGGGGGCTTTGACCTGTGATCCTCAGATCTCAGCCTCCAGAGTAGCTAGGGTGACAGGCAGGAGCCACCAGAGCCCAGCCATATCCCAAGTTTTAATCTCCATTATGGGCTGGGCCATGCTTCCTCGCTGCACCGTTACCCCTATCGGAGTGACACAGACTAGGAACTCCGCAAATATTTGTCAGCGGGACTAGCTGTCAGGACTCGCACTAGTGTCCTTTTCCAAATCAAACGCCACTATACATTAGGACACACCCTGGAACTTGGATAGCGACGCCCCCCCATCGATCCCTGAACGGTGATTGGGCTGTACCATTAGCCCCGCCCCCGGCGCCAGGCGACGCGGGCGCTGACGCAGACGCAGCCGGCGCGCGCTGTTTCCGGAAGTCGGCTCCGAAGGCTGTTCTGTGGCTGCTGTCGCTGCCTCGGTGTGCTGTGGTGGACGCGGCGGAACTCTGCGAGTTGAACGGCTGAGACAGGCCGGGGGCAGGGCCCGGGTTCCCGCCACTCTGCAGCATGGAGATAATCCGAAGCAGTGCGTGCACGACCCGCGCCCCCAAGCTCCCCCCTCACTCAGCCTGCTAGGCCCAGACCACCGGCAGCCTGTTTGGCGGGGGGCGGGCTTCTTCAGCCCCGCGGGGAGTCGCCTTCCTTAAGCCCGGGCACCTCTTGGGGGGGTGGGGACCTCGTTCCTGTGAGAAACGTGCCCCCCCCACTCCCCCGGCCCAGCACCCTGGTGTTCCTCCGGCCCCAGGTTCCCTCAGGGGCCTGGTCTTCCGTCCAGCCACGCGTCTGGGAGTTGACCCCACGTGGCCCATGCACCTCCCGGGACTTGACCTCCTGCGGCCAGTGCACACCTTTGGGACCTGTCCCCCACCTGACTCCGCGGGTCTCAGGTGTCCCCCTCATCCCTTCTCCCCTCAGTGTGTAGGCAGAAAGCCAGGCCACAAGTTCTGAGCCTCTTCTCGCTTTCTCCGCAGATTTTAAGAGTAATCTTCACAAAGTGTACCAGGCCATAGAGGAGGCGGACTTCTTCGCTATCGATGGGGAGTTCTCAGGTATCCCCTTGCAAGCATCGGGGCTAGCTAGCGCCGTGCAGTGCAGAGCTCAGGCTCCTTTAGCCGCTCTCTACCCCACCTCGCGCCCTCCCCGACTCCCACCTCAGTCACCTTCTTATGTAGGTTGGGGTCTTGGGCGGGCAGAATTCTCTACATTTCCTCTTAAACACTTTAAGGCATGAAAGAGATGTGGTGGTTGTTTTATTATTGGCCAGGCTGTGAGGGTTGTGGATGGAGTTTGTGGTTTTGGTGCTGCTTAAAATTTGACCCATACATGATAGAAAGCATGAGGACGAGGGTGAGATTTTTCTTTTTTTTTTTTTTTTTTTTTTGGTGGTAAAACTGTATGTGCCATAAGTTTTCTATTTTAATCTTTTTCTTTTCATTTTTTTTTTTTTTGGAGGGAGAGTCTGGGCTTTTTCACTCAAGGTTGGTGCTCTACCACCTTGGTTAATTGGACGTAAGAGTC
Source organism: Dipodomys merriami (assembly GCF_024711535.1). NCBI lineage: Eukaryota > Metazoa > Chordata > Mammalia > Rodentia > Heteromyidae > Dipodomys > Dipodomys merriami. The sequence continues at coordinate 2,607,114 of NW_027202693.1, forward strand.
ACAGACTTTCCCACCTCGACTGGCTATGAACTGTGATCCTTAGAGCTCATTCTACTGAGTAACTAGGATTACAGGTATGAGCTACTACTGTCTGATTTACCTGTTTTTGTCTTTAGAGTGGTTTTGCAGTTAGGTATGTCCACTTTCCCATGCAGCTGCCACCCATCCATTTCCTCCTCCTCAACTGACACACTACATAATGAATTCTCCATTCCTCCCTTTCTCCAAATCCTTGTCAACAACTATTTATCTGTATGAATTTGGCTCTTATAGACACATCATATAAATGGAACCCTACAATATTTGTCCTTTGTAACTAACCATGGTCAAGCTTTTGCAGTAAATAAGATATTCCTTTATGCATTAGTGGAAGTGTTTGCCTACCTGATTGTGTGTGTGTGTGTGTGTAACTGTGTAATATTCTGCCAACATTTGTGATGCTCTTTTATTTTTTTGAGAGAAGAAATGCACAATTTTAAATTGTTAGTGACAAGATGAGCAGTTTTCTTCCTTTTGCTATAATAAATATCCATATTTTCTCTATGACTATGTTTTAAAAACTATAATTTTTGGTGCCAGTCCTGGGGCTTGAACTCAGGGCCTGAGCACTGTCCCTGAGCTTCTTTTGCTCAAGGCTAGCACTCTACCACTTGAGCCACCGAGCCACTTCTGGCTTTTTCTGTGTATGTGGTACTGAGGAATTGAACCCAGGGCTTCATGTATGCTAGGCAAGTACTGTACCACTAAGCCACATTCTTAGACCAAGTATTCGTTTTCTAGTTGGAGTTGATTACCTAAGAAGCCAAGGGTTTTCACCAGAAAGAATTCAATTACTCCTCTTCCCTTTCCTTCCTTGTCCCCCGCTCTGTCCCTGTGTCTGTCTCTGTCTCTGTCTCTCTCTGTCTCTCTTTGTCTCTGTCTTTCTCTCCCTCTCTCTCGTCAGGCTGGCATTTTGCTTGAGCCATACTCCCTATCCCTTTTTGCTTTAGGTCCTTTTTTTTGTTTTATTTTTGTTTTTTGCATAAAGTCTGGCCTTCATGTGGGCCATATTAGACTTTGGTATTCCTATTTACTATAGCTGGGTGACAGGTCCATACCTGTGTGCTTAGCCTTAATTGATTGAATGAAGTCTTAGAAACTCCCTCCCCCAGTAACCTTGAAGATCAAATTTCATTCTTCCCCTTCTCTGCCTCTTGAATAGCTAGGATTATAGATGAGGACAAATTTCTCAGTCTGGAAATAACTTTTCTTCACTGTGAAAATGCCTACATGGATGCCACTCCAAACTTTGGCAAAGACTGTCAATCTAAAGATTCTTGGGTGTCTGGTTGTATATTAATACTTTAGAAAGCAGGAAAATAGGCTGGGTATAGCAGTGCTCACCTGTAATCCCAGCACTTGGAAGGATGATGCAAGAGGATGAAGAGTTCTAGGCTAGCCTTGACTACACAGAGAACCAAACAACCAACCAAACAAACAAAACCCAAAAATAACCACCAAAAAACTTATTTAAACATAAAGGTTATTGTTGTTATTTTTTTATTTTATTTTATTTATTTTTTGTTGGTTGTGGGGCTTGAACTCAGGGCCTGGTACTCTCCCTGAGCTCTTTTGCTCTCTACCATTTTGTGCCACAACTCCACTTCTGTTTTTTTGAGTGGTTAATTGAAGATAAAGAGTCTCATGGAGATTTTGCTGCCTGGGCTGGCTTTGAACTATGCTACTCAGATTGCAGACTCTTGAGTAGCTAGGATTACAAGTATAGGCCGCCAGCACCTTGCTAGAGGTTTTTTTGTTTGTTTGTTTTTTAATACTAGGTTCTGAAACCATTTTAAGCCATGGAAAGTACACATTCTTAGGTTGAAATTTTGTCTATATTTATGTATTGTTCTAAGTTTATGTATTGGTGACCAGTCAGTTTAACACCGTGTGTGTGTGTGTGTGTGTGTGTGTGTGTGTGTGTGTGTGTGTGTGTGTGTGTGTGTGTGTGTGTGTGTGTGTGTGTGTGTGTGTGTGTGTGTGTGTGTGTGTGTGTGTGTGTGTGTGTGTGTGTGTGTGTGTGTGTGTGTGTGTGTGTGTGTAGCTATGAATTGACCCAATAGTTTTTCATAAACTAAGAAAGTTTTCTTACCTTCATAGCCACAAATTATAGCTAATTTTGAAAAAAAAATGAGGCAGGGCATAGTTGCAGTTAGTTTTAACTCAGAAGAATATGAAAATAGTCACTAAATGGTGACTGTTGACATTTTTACAGTGGCATTTATTAATAAGTCAAAACATATATTTTTTAAATCTAGGTATCAGTGATGGACCCTCAGTGACCACATTAACTAATGGTTTTGACACTCCAGAAGAGAGATATCAGAAGCTTAAAAAGGCAAGTAGATGCTTCCAGAAGTCTTTTTTGTTCCTGGGACTCCTCCTTCCATTGACTTACAGTGAAAGATCTAGAAGCTTGCACATAAGTACATAGCACTTCCTCTCAACTTCTGCCATAGCACAGTATTTTTGTGGTATCTAAAACAACAGCAAAAATAATTGTTTGCTGGAAAACATTGTGGAGGAAGGCTTATTATTTTTGATATTACTTGAGTAATAGAGGATATGATACGGTTATTTTAATAATTTTGGTCATTAACTTTTTGGTGTGTGTGCCGGTTCTGAGGCTTGAACTTGGGACCTTGTACTCTCCCATAGCTTTTTTACTCAAGGCTGGTACTCTACTACTTGAACCACAGCTCTACTTCCTATTTAATAATTTGGAAATAGGTTTAATGTCCTCTCTGGAAGGTGAATATTATTTGATTGGGAGAAATAATTAAGCAATGTATATAAGCTAATAGTGCTTCTGATCCATCATGTGTATAATCTGTTTCTATCAGAAGTACTCTGCTAAGAGATTCAGAAAGCACCTGATTGAAAATGCTGTTGCTCATGTTAAATATTCAGCACCATAGTGATAGATGTTTTATTTCCCTTTTCCAGCATTCCATGGACTTTTTGCTGTTTCAGTTTGGCCTTTGCACTTTTAAGTATGACCACACAGATTCAAAGTAGGTTGTTTGAGCAAGTGGTGGGAATTCTGTGGTGGAATCATGTCATCCCCTAAGTCTCTTTTTTTGTCTGATTTTTTTTTTCCCAGGTATATAACAAAGTCATTTAACTTCTACGTTTTCCCCAAGCCCTTCAGTAGATCCTCACCAGATGTCAAATTTGTCTGTCAGGTAAGCAGCACAATGGCATTATTTTTCCTCATGGAACAAATGAGGCAGTGTGCAAAAGTGAGATCAGAACTCTCTTTAAATATAGGGCAAGGGATGTAGCCCATTGAAAGAATACTTTGCTTTACATGTACAAGACCCTGAGTTCTATCCCCAAACCTGCAAAAGCAAACAAACAAAAACATCACATTTCACTGGTGTTAGCCAGGCAGTATACTCCTGTAACCTCAGTACTCTGGAGAGGCTGAATCAGGGAGATCACAAGTTTGAGGCCGTACTGGGCTACTTAGCAAGTTCCAGGCCAGCCTTAGCTAGGTAGTGAGACTCTTATCTTAAATTTTTTTTTTTTAATTTTTAGTTCTATTTACTAACTTAGGGCGTTAGGCAAAAAATTTTACCTCTTTGGCCCTTAATTTTAGTTTGTTAGTTAATCACACTATTATTTCCCCCTTTGTTTCAGAATTCATTAATAAGATGTAAAGATAGGCAGATAGAAATTAGGATGTGAAATTTATTCATTCATTTATTATTTTTATTTATTTATTTATTTATTTTTGGTCGGTCGTGGGGCTTGAACTCTGGGCCTGAGCACTGTCCCTGAGCTCTTCAGCTCAGGGCAAGCACTACCACTTGAGCCACAGTACCACTTCTTGTCTTCTGGTGGTTAATTTGGAGATAACAGTCTGATGGACTTTCCTGCCTGGGCTGGGTTTGAACTGTGATCCTCAGATCTCAGTTTCTTGAGTAGCTAGGATTACAGGTGTGAGCCACTGGCGTCTGGCTTCATTCATTTATTTTTGTGCCAGTACTGGGGTTTGAACTTAGGGCCTTCTATTCTGGCCTAGCTTGCATGCTCATGGTTAGTTCTGAACCACTTGAGCCACACCTGGCTGCTGTGGTTTTCTTGCCTGAGTTATTTCTCTGTTCTGTTAGCATCCCTTCCATTAATACCACCCAAACCTGTGTTTTCATTTCAGAGCTCCAGCATTGACTTCCTAGCGAGCCAAGGATTTGATTTTAATAAAGTTTTTCGCAATGGTAAGACATCATATGTATATCATATGTAGCAATTTATAAGCCTTTAAATTGTCCTTGGAAAGTACATCTGGATTTGGTGGACAATTACCATTTTGTGCCAGCTGGGTAAGAGGGAATATGTAGTCTTCAGTTTTTCATAACTCTATGAACTGTAGACACTGCTTCATGGAGGTCCGCTGTGGCTTCCGGTCTCACTTCATAGTCTGTTCTACTGCAGATGGGGCTTAGTTACCTAAGCACCACTTAAGACCATGCTTCCATGTTTTCTTCCAGTGCAACAGCAGTAAAGAACTTTATTTTAATTTTTTGTTGGTTTATTTATTTTTTGTTATTTTTTGCTCAGGGCCTGAACACTGCCCTGAGCTTTTTTTTTTTTTTTTAATGAACAGCAATGTTGTGCTGAAGTCTACAGCCAAAGCCTAAACAGAATGAATAAATGAATTTTTTCTTTTCTTTTTTTTTTTTTTTCTTTCTTTCTTTTTTTTGTTTGTCTCTGAGCTTTTTTGGTCAAACATCACATATACCACTTGAGCCACAGCTCCACTTCTGGGTTTTCTTTGGTGGTTAATTGGAAGTCAGAGTCTCATGGACTTTCCTGCCCAGGCTGGCTTTAAATCGATACCTTCCAATTTAGTAGCTAGAATTAGAGGCATGAGCCACAAATACCTGGCTTTGTTGATTTATTATTATTATTTTTAAAATTTGCTTATTTTTTGCTTGTCCTGGGATTTGAACTCAGGACCTGGGCACTGTCCCTGAGCCTCTTTGTGTTCAAGGCCAGTGCTCTACCACTTGAGCCACAGTGCCACTTCCAGCTTTTTCAGAGTAACTTATTGGAAATAAGTCTCATGGACTTTCATGCCCAGGCTGGCTTTGAACCAAGATCCTTAGATCTCAGTCTCCTAAGTAGCTAGGATTACAGGTGTGAACCACCTGTGCCTGTTGGGTTATTTTTCAGACAGGGTCTCACTATAAACTCAGGCTGGCTTCAAATTCTTGATTCTCCTGTTCAGCCTTCTGAGAGCTGGATTGTAGGCATGGACCACTATACCACACTAGTATCATACTTTTTTTTTCCCCTTTGTATTGCTGGAAGTGAAACCCTGGGCCTTGTGCAATGCTAGGCAAGCACTGTACCACTGAGCAACACCCCTCCCCACTTTTTTTTTTGCTAGTAGTGGGGCTTGAACTGAGGGCCTAGGCACTGTCCCTGAGCTTCTTTTTGTTCAAGGCTAGTACTCTACCACTTGAGCCACAGTGCCACTTGTGGCTTTTTCTATTTCTATGGTACTAAGGCATTGAACCCAGGACTTCATGCGTTCTAGGCAAGTACACTACTGCTAAGCCACATTCCCAGCCCATCCCCAGGCTTTAAAGTGGCTGCATTCCTGTAGTGCTATTGGGAAAAATCCCTTTTCCATAGACAATTGTTTTATAATTGGAGTCAGTTCTCATCGGAGAAAAAGTCTGTGTAGTTGACATGAGTGTGTGAGTATGACTGCTAGCCTCCTCCTGGTGTGCAGGGCTGGAGCGCACCCTGAGGAGCCATTTCCCAGCCCCAGTACAGAGCATGCCATGTCTCAGATGTCCACTCATTGTTTGCTGGGTGAGGAGAACTGGCTATTAGAGCACACCAGAGAGGCTGCCTTTCCTGGAAAGAAGAATGAATGCACAGACAAAATGAAGTTACTTTTTTTGTGTGATATCGTTAAATATGACATATGTTTCTTTAGTATTATAGACTCTTTGATGAGTTAAAAAAATTGTGAAAGCCAGTGCCAGTGGCTCATGCCTGTAATCCTTGCTACTCAGAAGACTGAGATCTGATCATGGTTCAAAGCCAGCCCAGACAGGAAAGTCTATGAGACTCTTATCTCAAATAAACCACCAGAAAACTGGAAATGGTGTTGTGGCTCAAGTGGTAGAATGCTAACCTTGAGCTGAAGAGCTGAGGGACAGTACCCAGGCCCACAGTTTAAGCCCCACAACCGACAAAAAAAAAAAACGTGAAATAGTTTCTTCTGCTGATGTACTCTTCTTCACATTTTTGCTTAGGAATTCCATATTTAAATCAGGAAGAAGAAAGACAGCTGAGAGAGCAATATGATGAAAAGCGTTCTCAGGCTAATGGGTCAGGAGCACTGGCCTATGCATCTCCCAACACTTCACAGTGTCCTGTGACAGTTCCTGAAGATCAGAAGAAGTTTATTGAGCAAGTTGTGTAAGTTCCTAAACTAAAAACATGTGTGCACTGGGTCTTTCAATCTGTGCTGCATCCAAAGGGCTCACGTGTAAGCTTGAACTTAAGAGGGACAGGATCTGACTTTGAGCAACAAGCACAAATTGTGTCATTGTGCATGCACTTGCTTCATGTCACCAAGCAAGAAACCTCCACCATGGGCCGACTTGCATGGACTAAGGGCCTGACAGCCAGCCCTCGTATGCTCAGAGGCAACCAGGTTTGCAGACCCAGCCAGGCTTCAGCTTGCACTTGCTTTTCTGTATCACACTCACGTTTTTAACAGCATATCTGTCCTTGGAAGAGTATCTGGTTTGGCCCTAATCTAGTTATCAGTATAAATATTTTACTAGAAAAGTAGAAAATTATATCACTGTTTTTGACAATTGTTTTGTTTTGTTGTTTCTGATCCTGGGCTTGGACTCAGGGCCTGGTGCTGTCTCTGGGCTCCATTCACTCAAGGTTATCACTCTACCACTTGAGCCACAGTGCTACTTCTGGCTTTTTATGTGATTAGTTGGTGATAAGTTTCATGGACTCTCCTGCCCAGGCTGGCTTTGAACCTTGATCCTCAGATCTCAGCCTCCTGAGCAGCTAGGATTACAGACCTGAGCTACCAGCACCTGGCCAAAACAAATTCTTTTTTTTTTTTTTTTTTTAATTTTTAAAATTTTTTGTTAGTTGTGGAGCTTAACTCAGGGCATTGAACTCAGGGCCTGGGTGCTGTCCCTGAGCCTCTTTGTGCTCAAGGCTAGCATTCTACCTTGTGCTACAGTACCACTTCCAGTTCTTTTGAGTCATTGGAGACAAGTCTCGTGGACTTTTCTGCCCAGGCTGGCTTCGAACTGTTTCTCAGATCTCAGCCTCCTGAGTAGCTAGCATTACAGGCATGAGCCACCAGTGCCTGGCCAAGACAAATTTGTGTGTGAGTGTGTGTGTGTTGCCTGGCCAAGACGTGTGTGTGTGTGTGTGTGTGTGTGTGTGTGTGTGTGTGTGTGTGTGTGTGTGTGTGTGTGTGTGTGTGTGTGTGTGTGTGTGTGTGTGTGTGTGTGTGTGTGTGGTGTGTGTGTGGTGTGTGTGTGTGTGTGTGTGTGTGTGTGTGTGTGTGTGTGTGTTGGCTTGAACTTAGCCTGTGCACTGTCTCTTAGATTTCTCCATCAAGGCTAGTGCTCTTATCATTTTAGTGCTCTTATCATTTGAACCATAGCTCCACCTATAGCTTTTGGGTGGTTCATTGGAGATAAGACTCTTATGGACTTTCCTGCCCTGGCTTACTTCAAATCTCAACCCTCAAATCTAAGTGCCTGGAAATTTGACAAAACCTTGAAGAAGTTGCTACCAATTCATTAATGATAGCAATAATCCTGCCCAAAATGTGTATTAAAATAAAACACTTTTTTCTAAGTATTGGAAGAGAAAAGTTTGTGATTTGTTCCAAATGTATAGAAATAAAAATTATGGGCTGGGAAGGTGGCTCAGTGGTAGAGCGCTTGCCTTGCATGCCCTGGGTTTGATTCCTCAGCACCACATAATCAAGAAGAAAAAAAGCCGGAAGTGGTGCTGTGGCTTAAGTGGTAAAGTGCTCGCCTTGAGCTGAAGAGCTGAGGGACAGCGCCGAGGCCCAGAGTTCAGGCCCCACAACCGGACCCCTAAAAATAAAAATTATGTGCTCAAGAAATATGTTCTTAGGTCTAGACTGCTTTTGAGTATGATTATTGATGAAGGATTTGAATAGGATTTGAGTGTGATTGCTCTCTTGGTTGATGACTTCATTCCTTCAAGGTACTGATGGTTGGGATCTTATTCTAACTTCTCAGAGCGAAAATAGAAGACTTACTGCAAAGTGAAGAGAACAAGAATTTGGATTTAGAGCCATGTACCGGGTTAGTTCTTCTGCACACGTTCATATATTCTTTCTTTGGAGAGGAAGACGACCTCTGACATTTGATGTATTTGGTCTTTTTAAAACTTCTTTATAAATAGTTCATCTATTAGCATCATGTTCCAAGAGTTAAGCACTATGGCATTAACATAGTGTGTGTGTGTGGGGGGGGTACTAAGGCACAAAATGGATGCTTTGTTCTGTCCCTGGATTGTAGAAACAATGTGAGTTTTGACTTCAGGTCTAGAGGGGCACATGATACAGGAAAAGATTCATTTTCAGGCCACTTTCATCCTTTAACTTTTCTTCTATTCCCCCCCCCTCCCCCCCCCCCCCCGATCCTGGGCCTGGAACTCAGGGCCTGGGAACTGTCTCTGAGCCTCTTTGTGCTCAAGACTAATGCTCTACCACTTGAGCCACAGTGCCACTTCCGGCTTTTCCTGAGTAGTTTATTGAAGATAAGAGTCTCGAGGACTTTATTGTCTAGCTGGCTTTAAACTGTGATCCTCAGATCTCAGCCCCCTGAGTAGCTAGGATTACAGGCATGAGCCACTGGTACCCAGCTATGCTTTAACTTTTCTGAGCAGGGACATCATCGGCATTTCACATATCTCTTTCTTCTGGCTTCCTGCCACACTTGCTTCACTGAGTGTTTTAGTTAATCTGTCTACTTGTAGCTCTGTTCACATAGCCCTGGCAAGTAATGAGAGATGAGTATTTCAGGTACTTTCCTGCCCAGCCTGGCTTCAAACTGCCATCCTCAAATCTCAGCCTTCTGAGTGGCTAGGATTACAGGTGTGAGCAACCAGCACTCAGATTCCTCACTATTTTTGTATATTACATGTCTCTTCTAACAAAAACTCTTTTAAAAATGAAGTGCTTAATCAGAGTTTATCTTTAATGGACCAAATTAATATGTTTTCTTTTGTTTTATAGGTTCCAAAGAAAGCTAATTTATCAAACTTTGAGCTGGAAGTAAGTGATTGCATTGTATGTAAGAGCTCTGTGGAGGGCCTAAGATTTTAAAATGAAATATAATCTCTTTGCTTACACTGTCCTTGAGTTCTTTTGCTCAAGGCTAGCCCTCTACCACTTGGACCCATAGCTCTACTTCTAGTTTTCTGGTGGTTAATTGGAGATAAGAGGCTCACAGACTTTCTTGCATGGGCTGGCTTTGAACCACTAAGATCTCAGCCTCCTGAGTAGCTGGGATTATAGACATGAGCCACAAGTGCCTGGCTGCTGTATCTTTCTTGTTTGTTGATTTCACTGTACTAGGATTTGAACTCATGGCCTGGCATTTGTTAGGCATGCATTGTACTAGAGTCACACCCTAGGACTCCCACCTTAAGATGAATCCTTGGGCTAGGAATGTGGCTTAGTGGTAGAATGCTTGCCTTGGGTTCGATTCCTCAGTACCACATAAACTGAAAAAAAGGGAAGTCACACTGTGGCTCAAGTGGTAGACTGCTAGCGTTGAGCAAAAAGAGGCACTACCCCCACCCTGAGTTCAATCCCTGTGGCTGGCAAAAAATAAATAAAATAAAAAAATGAATCCTCATTTATGCATGTTTTGTTTTTGTTTTTCCCCAGTCCTGGGGCTTGAACTCAAGGCCTGGGTTCTGTCCCTCAGTTTTTGCTCAAAGCTAGCACTTGAACCACCAGCTTTTTTCTGTTTATGTGGTACTGAGGAATTGAACCCAGGGCTTCATGCATGCTAGGCAAGCACTCTGCCACTAAAGCCACATTCCCAGCCCACTTATGTTTCTTAATAGAGATGCTTTAGGGCTTCTAAGTTTTCTTTTATCTTTTTTACTTTATCCATTCAGCTTTTGGCTGCATTGTATTTTTGCATTTGTTTTTTGAAGATATTTAGTAAAGATTTGGTTTTAAGACCTAAGAGACACTCAGATAAAATGTTTTCTAAAGCAAGGATTCTTTTTTTTTCTTTGGCAGTAACAGGATTTGAACTTAGGGCATCAGACACACTATATGTTCTACCACTGAGCCACTCTTTTAGTCCTTTTTTTGCACTGGTTATTTTGAGATAGAGTCTTTAACTCTTGCTTGGGTGTGAATCTAGACTGCAGTCTTCCTATTTTAGGCTTCCTGACATAGCTGGGAGATAGATATTACCACCATGCCCAGCTTCTTCTGTTGAGATGGAGTCTCATAGACTTTTCTGCCCAGGCTGGCCTTGATCTTCTGTCCTTGAACTTCTGTCCTCTGGATCTTAGTCTTCTACATATCTGGGATGACAGGCATATACCACTGTCTCAGCTGAGTTGAGATCCAGTTGTGAACTTTTCTCCCTGGGCTGGCCTCAAACTGTAATTCTCCTCATTTTAGCCTTTCCAGTAGCTAAGATTACAGGCATAAGTCAGTGGTGCCCAGCTGAAGCTGGGATTCTTAACTTGGAGTTAGATTATAGGTGATTTCAAGAGATCTGTCAATCTCTTGAAATAATATCCCAAGTTTTGTGCCTGTATTTTTCTGGGGATGCTTCCTTTGGCTCTCTCATTCAAAGATGAACATTGACATTCTGCAGGTTGGTGTTTGCATTTGAACCTGTGGTTCTTGTTCTTTTATTAGATCGTGGCTTACTGGTAGAGTATTTGTCTAGCATGCACAAGGCCCAGAGTTCCATCTCCAGTACTGTCTAGAAACAAAACAGAAAACCAAAATCAGAAATATTCAACAACCACCTGATAGTAACATGGGTACTGCAAATAAACTTGAAACAAATTAGAAAGGGACTGGGGTGTGGCTTGAGTGGCAGGTATGAGTTCAATCCTTAGTACCACAAAAATGAACAAGAACAAAAGAGGAGACTGAAAAGGACCTGGTTTGACCAGCCAGCTCCATCACACTGTTCTTGCAGCTTACCCCGTGTACCTGCCAAGCTAAACCACAGCCCAGCTGGTCTTCTCAAACCCCGCTCTGTGTGGCCTATGCAGCCTCAAGATACTTTCTATGGTTCACAGGCATTTTCTTTTTAGAAGCAAAGTTTGCCTGTGGCAATGAGTTAATTATATTATATGATACAAGGCATTTTGTAAAATGCTGAAGTCCTTACAAATGAATTTGATGCATTCTTGCACATTTAAGTTCAGAGCTAGAATATGGCTCAGCGTAAGTACTTTGGAGTACTAAGTATATTAAGAAAACGTTCCGTTTAGTGCTACGTGGTGCTTTTAAGATATTTCAGATTTTGGCAGCCATGCATTTATGCTCTGATGTCATATTTTCCTTTTTCTCTTTAGGTATCCCAAAGGCATTCATGTTGAGACTTTAGAAACAGAAAAGGTAACCTCAAGAATTACTTAGGGATAACAGTCAACATACACAGTGATCTATTGATGTGTTCCATGTCAGTTTACTTAGTTATGCTGTCAGGGGCTGGTCCTTTGGCAAGTTCTCCCCCCCCCACCGCCCCCCCCACCGCCCTCCTGGGTCGTGGAGCTTGAACTCTGGGCCTGGGGGCTGTCTCTCAGCTTTTCAGCTCAAAGCAAGCACTCTACTGCTTGAGCCACAGCACCACTTCCAGTTTTCTGAGTGGTTTATTGGAGATAAGAGTCTCACAGACTTTTCCTGCCTGGGCTGGCTTTGAACCGCGATCCTCAGCTCTCAGCCTCCTGAGTAGCTAAGATTACAGGCATGAGCCACCGATGCCCGGCTTTTTGGCAAATTCTTTAATGCCTGTAAGCCTTGTTTTCCTCATTCGTACATTGGGCTGAATGAACATGCAGGTCATGATCTAAATCTAGAGCTGAGGATGGAACTCAGGGCACACACTTAGTGAGCCCTCTGCCACTGAGCCCTTCCCCAGCCCAGCCCAGCTATCAGTGTTACTATGTGACACCCCCTCCCCTAGCTCCACTGAGTAGAAGAGCACATGTCTTGTAAACTGGAACGTGCACATACACCAATCTGTGTTCCAAAATGGCTTTGTATTGTGCTGGCAGGTAATATTAAGTCTTACAATGGGAGTCATGAGTATTGATCTTGTCATGTATTTCCAGTCTTCACTGATGGAATTGTAATGGGGAATATATGTCTTCAGAAAGGGTTCCTTTTGCAGAATTTAAAAAATTTAGAATTTGATGTTGTTCTTAAGTCATATATCAGCGTAGAGATTATATAAGGTACAAACGTTCTTCTCAGAAGATAAACCTCAAACATTGACACAGCAGATTTTGTGGGTTTGTGTCTGTGTGTATGACTGTGGTGCTTGAATTTGGGCCCTTGAACTATTGCTAGGCTCACTTGCTCATTGCGGGCACTCTACCACTTGAACCACAAATGCAGCCTGTTGTGTTTAATTAACATAAGATGCAATGTATGAGAAAGAAGGCAGTGCCAGGTGCTGGTGGCTCACGCCTGTAATCCTAGCTACTCAGGAGGCTGAGATCTGAGGATCGTGTTTCAAAGCCAGCCCGGGCAGGAAAAATTGTGAGACTCTTATCTCCAATAAAGCACCAGAAAACCGGAAGTGGCGCTGTAGCTCAAGTGATAGAGCACTTGCCTTGAGCTAAAGAGCTGAGGGACAGCGCCCAGGCCCAGAGTTCAAGCCCCATGACTGACAAAAAAAAAAAAAAAAGAGAGAGAGAGAGAGAGAGAGAGAGAAAGAAGTCAGTATTGTTTTCTATCTCCTAACCAGAAACTGCAGTTTTTTCATAGAAAATATGCTATGGAAGTTTTGCTTTATAAGTAACTACTTAGAAATTATGTTCAAGGATCAGGAATGGTGGCTTACCCCTGCAAGCCCAGCTACTTTAGGGGATTAGAGTTTGAGGATACCTTGTGTAAAAATGTTAGTGAGACTCCATCTCAGCTGAAAAGCTGAGGTTCCAGCTGAGGTGCATTTCTGTGGTTCCAGGTCAGTGGGAGGCTCAGATAAGGAAGATTGTAGTCTGAGACTGGCCTGGCCAAAAACTCAAGGTATATCTGAAAACTAGGGCACAGAAGACTGAGGGCATGGTTCAAGTGGTAGAGTTCCTCTCTAGCATTTTAGCAACTTGCTAAAATTTATGTTCAAAGATACATAACTTATTGCTAATATGTACGTGTGTGTGTTTGTGTGTGTGTGTGTGTGTGTGTGTGTGTGTAATTTTTTTGTCGGTCATGGGGCTGGGCCTGGGCGCTGTCCCTGAGCTCTTCAGCTCAAGGCAAGCACTTGAGCCACAGTGCCACTTCTGGTTTTCTGGTGGTTAATTGGAGATAAGAGTCTCGTGGACTTTCCTTGCCCAGGCTGGCTTTGAACTAGGATCCTCAGATCTCAGCCTCCTGAGTAGGATTACAGGTGTGAGCCACCAGCGCCTGGCATATATGTATAATTTTTGTGGTGCAGGTATCTCTCTCTCTGTCTCCTCTCTCTCCTCTCTCATCCTGGGGATTGAACTCAGGACCCAGGGTTTTGTACTTGCAAGGCAGGCACTCTTCCACTTGAGCCACACCTCCCTTCCATATCAACTTGTACTTTTGGTGGCATTTCACAACACTCTGTGTCGTGCTTAGTCCATGAAGTCTATGCAGTGATAAACTTGCAACTTAGCCATAGCATAATTGTGACTTCTGCTTTGTCTTTTAGAAGGAGCGATACATAGTTGTCAGCAAAGTAGATGAGGAAGAACGCAAGAGAAGGGAGCAGCAGAAACATGCTAAAGAACAGGTAACTGGGCTCTGGTAGTTTTACCTGTGTGATGAATGCAATAATAGATGCTTATTTATTCCTTCAGTGTATTTCTAGATCATATGCTGGGTTTAATTTACTATTCATATTACTTTATTTTTTGATGGTTCTGGAGTTTGAACTCAGGGCTTTGCACTGCTAGCCAGGTGAGATGCTCTACCACTTGAGCAATACTCCAGTGCTTTTGTGTGTGTGTGTGTGTGTGTGTGTGTGTGTGTGTGTGCGCACGTGTATGCGTGCATGCACACTCGCACACTGGTCATAGAGCTTGAACTCAGGGCCTGGACACTTGAACATTTGTGCTAAAGGCTAGTACTCTACCACTTGAGTGACAGTGCCATTTTCAGGTTTTTGGTCATTAATTGGAGATAAAGAGTCTCATAGACTTCCCTGCTTGGGTGGCTTTGAACCAAGATCCTCAGATCTAAGCCTCCTGAGTTGCTAGAATTACAGGTATGAGCTACTGGTGCCCAGCTCCCAGTGCTTTTTTGCTTTAGTTTTTTATTGTATGTGTTTGTTTGTTTTTTTTAACTAGAATTTGCATTTTTGCCTTTGAGGTAGCCTTAGAACTGATCCTTCCACCTCTGCCTTCTGCATGGCTTTGATGATGGGTGCATTGTTACCACATCGTCTAAACATAGTGCATTATTGAGTTCAGCCAGCAGGTGGCTACTTCCCAAAGGTGAAACATTTGTTGGTTTTTCAAGACAATTTGACCAAAACTTGAACACATTGTATGAAATGATGGGTGAAGCCTAGGTACTGTTACTTCTGTAAATAATGAATAATTTGTCATTTAATTGTTTTGTAGTACAGAAGACTGTATATAGATCAGACATGCAGTTATTTGGGATAGCGGGTACAATGTCTGACACTAACATCAAACCTGACAAAAAACTTCATTGCTTTGATGGGGAGGATGCTAGGATTTTAGTTCAAACATACCTCAATCATTTTCTTTTCCAATGTAGGAGGAGCTGAATGATGCTGTGGGATTCTCAAGAGTCATTCATGCCATCGCTAATTCCGTAAGTGAAACTAACCTTTTGTTTGTTTTTAGCTAGGTTGCCAAACATGATATTTAAGGTGAGTTACCTAAATAGTAATGCAAATGAATCATTTAGTCACATGTGGAATGCTTACCTGGCATGGAGGAAGAAGTTGGACTTGAAGAAGGATAGACTTGATGAGAAGGGTATACTTGATGAGAAAAGCACTGATTTTCAGAAAAATCTTTCTTCTGGAAATACACCCCAGGATTCGACTACTGTTTGTTGTCCTCCTAGGATACCCAAAATTAATACTATTTTCTAAACCATAGGAGGAATCAGGAAGTAAGAAATAAGGGGAAAAACAATCAATGTTTGACTGAAGATGTCTTATTTGCTAAGTAGAAGAATCCAGAAGATTAAAAATTATAATGTTGAGTTCTTGTGCATAGGTATAATTATAGCTTTAATTCCATCTCTTTTTTTTGGTCAGTTGTGGGGCTTGAACTCTGGGCCAGGGCACTGTCCCAGAGCTCTTTAGCCCAAGGTGAGTGCTCTACTACTTGAGCCACAGTGCCACTTCTGGTTTTCTGGTGGTTAATTGGAGATGAGTCTCACAGACTTTACTTGCCTGGGCTGGCTTTAAACCACGATCCTCAGAGCTCAGCCTCCTGATTAGCTAGGAGTAGAGGCGTGAGCTACCGGTGCCCAGCTTTTTTTTTTTTTTTGGTTGGTTGTGGGGCCTGAACTCTGGGCTAGGCACTGACCCTCAGCTCTTCAGCTCAAGGCTAGTGCCCTACCACTTGAGCCACAGCTCTACTTCCAGCTGTTTCTGCTTATGTGGTGCTGAGGAATTGAACCCAGGGCCTCATGTGTACAAGGCAAGCACTATATCACTGAGCTACCTTCCCAGCCCTCCCTCCCCCCTTTTTTTCAAATGATGGTTCTGGTTGCTTGAACCCAGAGCCTCTTTTTCTCTTGCTTGACTTTTGTGGTTGTTGTTAGTTGTGGGGCTTGAACTTGGGGGCCTGGGCCTTAAATTCAGGGCCTGGGCCTTGTCCTTGAGCTACTTTGCTTAAGGCTAGCACTCTTATCACTTTGAGCCACATTGCCATTTCCGGTTTTCTGGAGGTTAATTGGAGATAAGATTCTCATGGATTTTCCTGCTCAGGCTGGAGACTTTTCTGACTGGGCTGGCTTCGAAACACAATACTCAGATCTCAGCCTCTTGAGTAGCTAGCATTATAGATGTGCGCCACCAGTGCCTAGCTATCTCTGTCTTTTCATTACCTTGAACTTCTGAGAGTATTGATTGTTTTGTCAGACATCTGTCCTTCTGCTTGGATATGCTTCCTTACACTTGGACTTGAGATCTTTGGTTTTGGCAAGGGTACTGTAGAAATGATGTGCAAGATGATGACCTGATCATCTGATTAAGGTGGTATCTGCTGGGTTTGCATTGTGTCATGTTACAGCTTTAAAAGGCTGATGAAATCATTGTACATGATAGACAGACACATGTGCTTCTTGTCAGCTGCCCCTATGTGGGCAGTTGTACTGATAATTTGCTAAAGCCTGTGAATGATGTTATAAATATCCAAATGGCAGAAATATCCCTTGGCAGAAAAAATATTCCCCACTCCTGCTCTAAGTTTGTAGCCCAGAACAGGAACAGTGGCTAAATAAACATATACCTAGGAATACAGTGTAGGTCAGATCATCTAGTTTTGTGTAAGTCTGTTCTGTGAAGTTTGCCCAATGATGAAAATGGCCTCATGGTGTGCACAAGTGTGAGTGTGTCTGTACAAACATGTACACACAAACATGGTTGCATTCATCTAGGCCGTTATCTGATAGATCCCAGCACAATACCACAGAGCTTATTTTTAGCCTGTTCTCTTTCCTTACTTGTATTATTTGCATGTTATGTGTATATATTTTTATTTTTTATTTGTTGTTGTTGTTGGTTGTGGGGCTTGAACTCTGGGCCTGGGCACTGTCTCAGCATTTCAGCACACGGCAAGCACTCTGTCACTTAATCTACAGTATCACTTCTGGGTTTCTGGTGGTTAATTGGAGATAAGAATCTCATGGACTTTCCTGCCTGGGCTGGCTTTGAACTTCGATCCTCAGATCTGAGTCTTCTAAGTAGCTAGGATTACAGGTGTGAGCCACTGGTGCTTAGCTATATTTTCTTCCACCTGGTACACACCTAAAGCAGTTTCAAATTACTAATCCGTACTGGAATGGGAGTGGACGTGGCGAGATCACAGCTTTGTGTATGGTTCTCAGTATTCTGGTAACATCTGGTGAGAGTACCTTGTGCCACATTCCTTTCTTCTCTTTGCCTCTGGCTGCCCAGAGTGTTTGTGTGTAGCATTGTTGGTTTCACTTATCAGTGTTTGGGCGTGATTTGGGCTCCCCACATACTATATTCATGGTTTTAACCAGTGCTTCCTATGTTAGCATTGTATAGGGACACTGAATATCACTGAACTAGAAGTCAGCTTGTTAGATAGGGACTTTTCCTCTCACATTAATTATGTCAGAGAATTTTGTTTATTCACGTCATAATCCAGCAATATTATACTAAAGGCCCACTGGGACCTTATGTAAAGCTCCACTATTGCAACCTTAAGTTGTATGTGTGTCACCTGACTAGCTTAGTCTAAAGTGACATTCAAGAGTTTCTTGGTCACTTAATTTTTTAAAATCAAAGTAGAATAATTTACACATAATATACAATTATCATTGACAAGCAATGTAATGTAAATGTGCTTAAAAACTTGAATTTGGACATAAATGATGTAAGAAATGAAGAAATGAAGATTCATTGCGTTTAATATAATTAGAGATGAGTTGTGTTTTATCTTATGAAGTTATATTTTTTTCCCTGCCAGTGCTGGAGCTTGAACTTAGGACCTGAACCACTTTGCTCTAGACTAGCACCCTACCACTTGAGCCACAGTGCCACTTCTGGCTTTCTCTGTGTATGTGGTACTGAGGAATCGAACGCAGGGCTTCATGCATGTTAGGCAAGCACTCTACCACGAAGCCACATTCCCAGCCCCATGAATATATATAAGTAAGGTTGATTTTAAAAAATACAGTCTTAAAATACATATTTGGAGTTTTTTTGCTCAGAATTCAGTTTGACAGTTCAAAGGATTTGGGTTTCAGATTTTACCTTTAAAAAACTTTTTAGTCAGCTGAATGCCAATAGCTCATGCCTATAATTTTAGCTACTCAGGAGACTGAGATCTTAGGATCCTCATTTAAAGCCATCCCTGGCATCCCTAGCCTGTGAGACTCTTATCTTCAGTTACTTACCAAAAATGCTGAAAGTGGAGTTGTGGCTCAAGTGATAGAATACTAGCAGAGTAGCTCAGGGACAGTGCCCAGGCCCTGAGTTCAAATCCCAGCACACAAAAAATAATTAAAAAGAGCTTTTCAGTCAAAATTTTACTGTTTCTAGCCAGTGGTGCAGTGGTGCACATCTGTAGTCTTGGCTACTTGGGAAGCTGAGTCAAGAGAATCAGTTTAACCCAGGAGTTCAAGACCAGCCTGGGCAACACAGTAAGATGTAAGATAACCCTCTTCTTCTTGACTACATCTGATTCTTATTGAGGGATCCTACTTAGTGAAAAAGCAAAAAAACAGGAATCATTGGGAGCTTTTAATTGCATTCTGAACACTCCAACATTGAAGAGAAATGAGGCCTGTTCATACCTATGTATTTGCTTACAGCTATGCTTTTTTATTTTTAAAATTTCTAACATGGAAAGCAAATCTGGTTTGAGTTCCTCCTCATGGAGCTTATTGCGTGCGTTTTATATTCAAGCCCCAGCAAGATTTTGATGTCTTTTTCCTGCCTTGACTCTGCAGGGGAAGCTTGTTGTAGGACACAATATGCTCCTGGACGTCATGCACACGGTCCACCAGTTCTACTGCCCTCTGCCTCCGGTGAGTGGCTCTCCAGCCAGTGTTAAAAAAAAATTCTGCAAATTACCTAATTAATTAATTTACTACGAAAATGTACTCGGCTTCCGTGCCATTCCTACAGAACCCTCTGTAGGAATCTTCTGTACCTCACTGTGTTTTTGTTGACAGGATGTATGTAGATGCTATTTTAAGGTGTCTTTAATCAACCATCATTCCCAGAGCCAGGTTAAATATTTGCTTCATCATCTTGATGCTCAGGGTTTGCTTATTCAGCGTTGGGCAGAGGGGGAAGCCACGGGTATGGCTTTGAGCTTGGTACTGCTAAAATTAGATTTTCGGCCACTGGAGTTAAATGGTGCCAAATGAACTGGGTCAGTGCCTGCAGAATTCTCCATTGCCTGCTCATGGGGTTGGCCTTCCTCAGGTTCTCTGTTGCCCTTGGTTGTGTTTTTTCCACTCTTGGAGCCAAGCTGTCTTAAGGGCACAGGCAGGAGTTCCTTTGGCTCCTGGCTGGCACTTGCTCTCTTGCTCCTTAATTGCATGTGGCTGTCTTACTGTTCCTTGTCCCTCAATCCCCCTCTCTCCTGAGCTTTTTCTCTGCATGCTGTGCTGTAGTGGTCTCACCCACTTGTGATAACTTCCACTGCAGGTACCACATACAGACATGCGCATATTCTTACCTGGATGGCCTTCAGGCTGAGGGTTGTTTAGGATTTACTTGTCTTGGAAGAGATTCTTTTTTAAATTTCAACTTTTATTTCTTCCTTCTATTCCAACTTCAATATGTGTGTATAGGTCTAAGAGCCTAATATTTCTCTTGAAGCAGAAGAATCGGTAAGACTCTGAGCTGCTTTAGAAGAGTTTATTTTAATCTTTTTTTTTTTTTTTTTGGGGTCCGGTCGTGGGGCTTGAACTCTGGGCCTGGGTGCTATCCCTCAGCTCTTCAGCTCAAGGCTAGCGCTCTACCACTTGAGCCACAGCACCACTTCCGGCCTTTTTCTTTTTGCTTATGTGGTGCTGAGGAGTCAAACCCAGGGCCTCAGGCATGCAAGGCAAGCGGTCTATCACTGAGCCACCTTCCCAGCCTCTCTTTTTTTTTTTTTTTTTGTCGGTTGTGGGCCTTGAACTCTGGGCCTCAGCTCTTCAGCTTAAGGCTAGCACTCTACCACTTGAGCTAGAGCGCCACTTCCTCTTTTGTTTTTTTTTTTTTTTGGTCTGAGACCAGGACTTGAACTCAGTACCTGATGTACTTTTGCTCATTGGCTGGCACTCTACCAACTGAACTATGCTTCCAGACTCCTCAGAAGAGTTTTGTTTTTTTTTTTAAACTTTATCCTTTTCTTTTCTTAGGCTCTCTCTAAATCAGTTTCTTCTGAGTCCATTTGGGTAAATGATTTCCAGTGTTCTACCCTGCCTTAATCATCACTGTTGATGCCTCCTTTGTGCACAGGTTGTTAAATCCTGATACATTTCCCTGCTGTCCCTTTCCATGCTGGCTTT
This sequence comes from Dipodomys merriami, assembly GCF_024711535.1. Taxonomy (NCBI): domain Eukaryota; kingdom Metazoa; phylum Chordata; class Mammalia; order Rodentia; family Heteromyidae; genus Dipodomys; species Dipodomys merriami. The sequence goes on from NW_027202693.1 coordinate 2,627,617, forward strand.
CTTGGCCTTTCTGCTGCAAGGAACCTTATTTCTGACTTGGAGTTCCATAAACTAGAGGCTAAATTCCTTGTCACCCTTCAGCATGAGCCCAGTATTTGGAACTTGCCAGGCTGTGTGGTCTCTGTTACAACTCACAGTGCTGTCTTATGGGTCCCAAACTGCCATAAAGTACATGGCAGTGGGTGTGGCTGTGTTACGATAAAACTTTATTTAAAAACAATATGTGGGAGACCACATTTGGGCTGCAGGCCATGGTTATTGTAATCAGATTAGATGAATCTTCTGTTGCAGCTAGCTGCATTGGAAGGTGCCTCCTGGGGAAGTGTAGTTTTGTTTGCACATCTGCTGCCTTTCTCACCTTTCTCAGCTCACATTGCCCATGAGCATCTTGCTCATATTCCAGCTGGGCCATGAGTGACATAGCATGGCTCCCCTTCTTCTCGTTCTGTAAGCTTTAGGTTGCCTGTTACCCTCTGGGAGACAAGGGCTTCTTCGTGACTGTGGCTCTGAACAATGTGATGGGAGTATCTAAAGAGTAATGTTTCACACCAGCCACTTCCCGTCGGCTTTGTCCACCTCTTCTCTTGACTCTTTTTTTTTTTTCTTTTGGTCAGTTGTGGGCTTGAGCTCTGGGCCTGGACATTATTGCTGGGCTTCTTTTTCTCAAGGCTAACACTCGAGCACTTGAGCCACAGTGCCACTTCTGGCTTTTTCTGAGATTAATTGGAGATAAGAGTCTCATAGACTTTCTTGCCCTGAACTGTGATCCTCAGATCTCAGCCTCCTGAATAGCTAGGATTATAGGCGTGAGCCACTAGTGCCTGGCTCTCCTGACTCTTGAACTTTATGGAACTTTATGTAATTAAGTTGTCAGCAAGGACAGAGGAAAGCATATTTAATACTGTGCTTCTAGGCATTTTGAATACCAAACAGGATGAGACATGGGAGGAATTAAATATTGATTTAATGAGTGGCTATCTTCCCACTGTGTCAGTTTTACAGTCTTCCGCTATATGACTGCTCACATGACCAATCCCACTTAAAATTCTCAGTCTCACATTTTGTTTTTGTAGAGTTGACCCTTTTTAGCAATGTTTTCTGTCATCAGGCTTTTTGTCATCGGGCCCAACCTTCCGTGTAATCCAACTACTTGTCACCCTCTTTCCCAGCCTGACTGGCTCTTCTGTAACATCCTTCTTCTAGGGGATTAGCTACTTGGGCAAAGACGTGCTCTTTTCCTTGCCTAAGTGCCTGGCACAGTTCTTCATGTGTGAGCACTTAATAAATGTTGACTTGAATGGGATTAGTCTTTTTTTTTTTTTTTTTTTTTTTTTTTTTTTTTGTCGGTCGTGGGGCTTGAACTCTGGGCCTGAGCGCTGTCCCTCAGCTCTTCAGCTCAAGGCGAGCGCTCTACCACTTGAGCTACAGCGCCACTTCCGGTTTTCTGGTGGTTTATTGGAGATAGGAGTCTCACGGTCTCTCCTGCCCGGGCTGGCTTTGAACCGCGATCCTCAGATCTCAGCCTCCTGAGTAGCTAGGATTACAGGCGTGAGCCACCAGCGCCCGGCTTGAATGGGATTAGTCTTGAATGAAGTTCTTGAATGATTTATTATAGTGTAGGAGTGGGTTAGGATAAACAGTTTTATCCCTTGCTTTATTACCAAGGAGACCTGGGTAATTTACTTACATATGCTCTAACATTGTCAGAGGGAGAAGCTAGTTTTCTTCTACCTTCAGAAGAAGTGGTGAGAATAAATAAGAAAACACTTTTGAAATGGCAGAGCTCTTACATGTACAGATACCACATATTTTTGTTTCAAAGTATACTATGGAATTGGGCACTGGTGGCTCACACATGGTAATCCTAGCTACTCAGTAGGCTGAGATCTGAGGATCACAGTTTGAGTCCAGCCCAGGCAGGAAAGTTATCTCCAGTTAATCAGCAAAAAGCCAGAAGTAGAGCTGTAGCTTTAGTAGTAGAGTGCTAGCTAGCCTTGAGCATAAGAAGCTCAAGGCCAGTGCCAGGCCCCCAGTTCAAGTTCCAGGACTGGCACACAAAAATAAAGCAGCCAGTGTATACCACAGAATCCCTATCTTAGAAGTGCCTTTTTGGGAGCAGTTTCCTTGTGAGACTGCTTTTGAACAGATCTTTCAGAAGATATTGGGCCTGGAGGTCCCATCCTTCTGCCTTTTTTCTTGCTTGAGGATTCATGGCAGCATTGAGAGATTGTAGACAGTCATCCTGGCACTTTCGTTTGACTTAGCATTGAAACCACGCTTGTGCCTTGTCCATTAATTTAACGATAACCATTGAAACTGGTAAATATTTCAAGCCAGCTAAGTACAGACTGCATTTACAGGCTTGAGAAGCTAATTGGAAACGGCAGTTTCCTGTGAGGCATGAGGAATGCTGAAGAGAGAAGTGTGGTTCACGCAGGGTCAGGAGTGTGACTCTCCAGGCTAGCTTGGCAATTATATATGTAAATGAGTTAATTCAAAATTAGAGCACTCTCATTTCTGCTCTAGGCTTCCTGATCAAAATAAACTTAGGAAATGAATAGTCTAATTTAGGCACTTGCTGTGAGTGCCATTTAGCAATTTTCTGAGTACTTAAGGCAGGAATCGTGTGTCTGTTGGAAAAGAGTAGCCATTTCAACTAGCGTTAAAGGATGGTCCCAGAAGAGGTATGAACTAGTTTATAATAGGGGCATTTCCTATATAGACTCTAATGTGACATTGCCACTTCCATGAAGTCTAAATAACAGAACACAACCTATTTCCTGTTACTAGGGCTTCTTTTGTTTTCTTTTTGCTTTTCTACCTAGAATAGAAACTCCTCCCTTTTGGCCATAAATACCCTTTAATTTGGCTATTATGGGTATGGTAAGGTCAGTTATGAGGTTCTGTGGTTCCCAATCAGTAAAGATTTGGGAGTTTTTAAAAAGTGATCATTACAAATGGGTTTTGCAGTCTAGCTGTAGCTCAAGGCCTGTGTGAGGTATGGTGGTTTGTTTGAGAAGACAGCTATGAGCCTGGGCTGCTAATGTATGTTTTGAATACCGTGAGTGTCTTAGAAAATTGTAAACAGTCATTCTCTTATTTTTTTTTTAGGACTTGAATGAGTTTAAGGAGATGACGGCGTGTGTCTTCCCCAGGTTGGTTTCTTCGAGGATTTGTCTTGCATTTACAAGTCACTGTGACATGGACGTTACAAATAGTTATGTAGTAATTCATGAAAACCATTAGGTCATGAGTAGTTCCTATAGGAACTATAGGAACTATAGTTCCTATAGGCTGGAAAAGGGTTTAATATAGCCAACTTTGTGATTGTGGGGTATTTGAAAATTATGACTAAGCTAGGCGCAGATGGCTCATGCCTATAATCCTAGCTACTTAGGATGCTGAGATCTGAGGATTGTGGTTTGAAGCCATCCCTGGCAGGAAAGTCCATGAGACTCTTGTCTCTAATTAACCACAAGAAGAACAGCAGTTGCACTGTGGTTCAAAGTGGTAGAGCATTCATCTTGAGCTGAAGAGCTCAGGGACAGCACCCAGGTCCTGAGTTCAAACCCCATAACTGACAAAAAAAAAAAAAGACAAAAGAAAATGATGACTATTTAGTTATCCCATTAAGAATTGGAATTTGGGCCGTGTACCAGTGGCTCATGCCTGTAATCCTAGCTACTCAGGAGGCTGAGATCTGAGGATCACGGTTCAAAGCCAGCCTGGGCAGGAAAGTCTGTGAGACTCTTATCTCCAATAAATCACTAGAAAACTGGAATTGGCACTGTGGCTTAAGTGGTAGAGTGCTCGCCTTGAGCTGAAGAGTGTAGGGACAGCACCCAAGCCCAGAATTCAAGCCCCACAACTGACAAAAAAAAAAAAAGAAAGAAAGAAAGAAAAGAAAAATTTGAAGCAGGGTATTGGTGGCTCATGCCTATAATCAATCCTAGCTACTCAGGAGGCTGAGATCTGAGGATCACAATTCAAAGCCAGCTCCAGCCCAGGCAGGAAAAGTCTGTGAGACTCTTGTCTCCAATAAACCACTCAGAAAACCGAAAGTGGCGCTGTGGCTCAAATGGTAGAGTGCTAGCCTTGAGCTGAAGAGCTGAGGGACAGTGCCCAGGCCCAGAGTTCAAGCCCACCCCCACCCCCCCATCCCCCCACCCCCCGACTGACAAAAAAGAATTAGAATTTGAGCTGAGTGAGCACAGATAGTGACTTTCTTTGCATTTCACATCTTGCTGGTGGAGAAAGGTTTCTGTGATACTCCAGTATGTTCTCATAATTACCAGCATGTCCAACAGAGAGCATGATGCTGTGGTCAAGTATCTGTCTGGCTATAGATTTATTTTCTTTCATCTCAAGTCAGTGCTGATCCTGATAAGCACCTAGTACATGTCTGATAAGAGCATAGGTCATCCATGTGCATCCTCCAGGTGCTTCCTTCAGCTGGGCTGTCTCTGTCATATCCAGCTTTCCCACTGATGTGAAGAGAAGTGGAGAGCTACAGTTTCCACATTGGTCAGTCTCAGTCTCTGGAATAGAGCAGTAAGAAGTTAACAACAAGCCGGGCGCTGGTGGCTCACGCCTGTAATCCTAGCTACTCAGGAGGCAGAGATCTGAGGATCGCGGTTCAAAGCCAGCCCGGGCAAGAAAGACCATGAGACTCCTATCTCCAATAAACCACCAGAAAACCGGAAGTGGTGCTGTAGCTCAAGTGGTAGAGCGCTCGCCTTGAGCTGAAGAGCTGAGGGACAGCGCCCAGGCCCAGAGTTCAAGCCCCACGACCGACAAAAAAAAAAAAAAAAAAAAAAAAAAAAAAGAAGTTAACAACAGCATGAAGCTAGGAACTCAGCGTTTGGGCCCATCTGAATGTATGCATCCAAATCTAGGTAGCAACAGTAGATGGCAGGGATTGGTGAAGATGAGTATTTGGACAGTGTTAACAAACCATGAGAGCATTTGACCCCTCTCTTGACCTTGATGCCCACCACATACCTCAGGCACAAACCAGTCTGGAATATTCCCTTAAGTGTTAGAGTGTGGATTGCCCTGTTCATCCTGTTAAGTTCCTGGGCATGGCATCGAATCCCCAGACTAATGTGCCATGATGCCATGACTGGGTTCAATATGGCTAACATGCTTGGTGTCCCTGTCTGCTTTAGTATTTTTTTTTTTTTATAGGTCTTGGGGTTTGAACTCTGGGCCTGGGCATTGTCCCTGAGCTCCTCAGCTCAAAGGAGTGATCTAACACTTGAGCCACAGTACCACCTTTCTGGTGGTTAGTTGGAGAAAAGAGTCTCATGGACTTTCCTGCCTGGGCTGGCTTTGAACTGTGATCCTCAGCAATCGGCCTCCTGAGTAGTTAGGACTATAGGCATGAGCCACTGGTGCCCGACTGCTTTAGTATTTTATATATGCAATGCTGTACTTTGTGTTGACTAAAATGCACTTTGAATATTGACCTATATTTTGTTTACCTTCTTAAAATTCTTCCTTCTTTAGGCTCTTGGATACTAAATTGATGGCCAGCACACAGCCTTTTAAGGTATTATTTAAATTTGAACTATTACTAATAAGCTGTATTTTGAGTTTTGAATGAACTACTAATAGCTTTGAGATTACCATTTGCCTCCAAGAGAAGAAGAAACAGGAAGAAGGAAGGAAGGGAAGGAAGGGAGGGAGGAAGGAAGGAAGGAAGGAAAGAAGGAAAGAAGGAAGGAAAGAAAGAGAGATAAATAAATCAAATGTAAACAGCAGTTATCTTTGGATGGTTGAATTAGGTTCTTTCCATTCCTTTTGAATGTTGGCTTTTAATATTAAAATATATAATTTCCGAGTAGGTTATATATGTACAAAGTTCATCCTTTCTCTATTTTCTTTTCCTTACATTTTGGATATATTTTCTTTTAAAAAATATTTACCTATTTTTTATTCTTTTTTTTTGACAGTACTGGGATTTGAACTCAGAGCCTCAAGCTCTTTTTTTTTTTTTTTTTGGTCTGGTTGTGGGGCCTGAGCTCTGGGCCTGGGCGCTGTCCCTCAGCTCTTCAGCTCAAGGCTAGCGCTCTACCACTTGAGCCACAGCACCGCTTTCGGCTTTTTTCTTCTTGTTTATGTGGTGCTGAGGAATCGAACCCAGGGTCTCATGCATGCAAGGCAAGCGCTCTACCACTGAGCCACCTTCCCAGCCCAAAGAGCCTCAAGCTCTTGCTCAGCTTGCTTGCTCAGCTGACTCTCTACCACTTGATTCACATCACTGACTCAGCTTTTTTGGCTGGTTATTTTGGAGATAGAATCTTGGACTTTACTGTGAATGCTCACTTCGAACTGTAGTCCTCCAGATTTCAGCCTCCCAAGTAGCTACAATTACAAGCCTGAACCATTAGTGTCTGGTTTATTTTTATTTTATTATAAATTAGTACAATTTTTTGAAACAGGGTCTTGCTGTGTAGCCCAGGTTAAACTCAATCTTGATTCTCCTACTTTTAGTCTAGCTTTTTATTTAATTTTTATTTATTTTTATTTTTATTTTTATTTTTTTTACTATACATTTTCTATTTTAGAATAGTGTGAAGGACTTTATATAATTGAGATCAGCACCAGAACAGAGTAGTTTTCTGGGAGCAGGTCAGGGCCTGGTGCTTACTGGGCAGGATCTCTACCCCTGAACCCCAGCCCCAGCTCAGAATGCCTGTAGGCTTGGTTTTATTCATAAAACTCTTTTTGGCTAGAGATGTGACTCAAGCATCAGGATGCCTGCTTAGCAGATGTGAAGTCCTGAGTTAAAATCCCAGTCCTGCCAAAACAAAAACTAAATAAAGAAATACCATTTTTTTTTTCTTTTACAGACAGGGTCTTGCTACATAGTACAAGTTGTGTCTCACCCCCCAAATTCTGGGATTATGGACATGTACCACCACACTCAGCTGGTTGTTCTTTCCATAGAGTGAAAATTAAACATGTTACTTTTTCACATAAAATAATGGCTTCTAAAGAACACAAGGGGGCAGCACGAAATGTGCTTTGTGTGTGTGCGTGTGTGCGTGTGTGCGTGTGTGTGTGTGTGTGTGTGTGTGTGTGTGTGTGTGTGTGTGTCCTGGAAGTGCATCTCTTTGGCGGGTGTATATTGTACTGAGAGTGCAGAGTTATAATCCTGACTTCCTGCTTTTCAGGAAATCATTAACAACACATCCCTTGCAGAACTGGAAAAGCGGTTAAAAGAGACACCTTTCAATCCTCCTAAAGTTGGTAAGAATATTATTAAGCCTGAAAACCCTGTTAGTGATAACCATTGATATATACTATAGAAAAAAAAATGAAATGCTTTCAAACTATAGTGCATATTTATTTATAGACTTGGGCCAAGTTAATTTGTTTATGTCCTGTGCCAAATTACCATTCTCTGAATAAAGTTGATCTTTGAATTCCACCTCTACGTTACATTAATCAGCGTGGGTAGAAAGGCTTCATTGAGAAGTTTAGCAATTAAAGCTTCAAGGCATTTATTTCCTAATGCTTGTAATTCTTCCAAAACTCAACACCTCCTTTTAGATGGTGCATTGTTAAAGCAGAGCCTGAAAGTTGTTGGTTGTCAGGAGTAAGATGAAAAATACATTTTCTGCCTCACAAAAGCCCAGGAATGCCAGATCTCGTGATGCACATCTGTAATCTCAATACTCAGGAAGCTGAGGAGGGCATAATTGTGAGTTCAAGGCCTTCCTGGGCTATGTAGCAAGACCATACTTGAAAAAACAAAAGTCCCCCAACTGGTTTACTGAGAGATTGAGCCACATGCCCTTCTTCCTTCTAAGCTGGTTTTGGAAGTGGAAACACTTCCTAACCAGAGGTGAGAAGGAGTGTTTCTCATGGATGTGGCCACCACTTGGTGTTTGGTAAACCTTGGGGAAGTACATCCCTGGTACTTCAGCCTAATTTGCTGCTTAAACTATAGTTATCCTTACATCAGCAGTGGCCTGAGGACTTCTGAAGGCATTGATAATAGAACTAATGGCTCAAACATTGACACTGTGAGGTATTAAAGTACCTAGATTATAATGACTTGCTTCCTTTTCTGGGTAATGGTCCAAGAAAAGAGTTAAGATGATGTATGGGTGGATGGTGGGGAAGCCAGTACAGTGGAATAATGGATTTGAGAAATAACGAGTGTTTGCTGGTGGTAATGAGGATATTACTTAGGTCCCTATCAGGCCATATTGGAAGGTTTTTTAAAAAAAGACATTCAGTGTAATATTTGGTACTTACCAGAGCTTAACCAATTCTTGTTTAAAGAGCCTTCTGTTGACTAAAACAGCTACAGCCTTTCACCGTTAATTTTCATTCATGCTTGCAGTAGCCTTCCTGACATTCATTCCTAGACTCTTAGGAAATAATTATTGATGAGCAAGAGTTTTATCCTCTCATTTCCATTTGCAATTCAGGTATCTGGCAGGGAATGTAGCAGGTCTTGCTTCCCAGATTTCATGCTGTCAACATGTGTGTCCATCAGTGTGATAATAATGTTAAAGTGTTGTTTTTGTAATGACCTAAGGGTAGATTATAGCAAGTTCTGATCTGTCTTTGAGGTGATGGTGCTGCTGGTTTGGAAACATGGTAGAGGGTGGCATTGATGTGGAAATGCCGGGGTATGGAGAGATAACAAGTAGTGAGTGTGTAATATGTATCAGACACTAGGTAAGAGCTTTGTGTTACAACATTTGACCTTTACAAAGACTTGTGACAATTTGATGGTTATATATCCATTTTACAAAACTGCAGATCAGAGGTGAACAGTCAGGCAGTGTATAAATGGTGGAGTGAGTTGGGCGCTGGTGGCTCAAGCCTGTAATCCCAGCTACTCACAAAGCTGAGGTCTGATGACTGGGCAGAAAAGTCTGTGAGACTCTTTTTTTTTTAAAATATTTTTATTTTTGGTCGTTCGTGAAGCTTAACTCTGGGCCTGGGCGCTGTCCCTCAGCTCTTCAGCTCAAGGCTAGCACTCTACCACTTGAGCCACAGTGCCACTTCCGGTTTTCTGAGTAGTTTATTAGAGATAAGAATCTCACGGACTTTTCCTGCCTGGGCTGGCTTTGAACCATAATCCTCAGATCTCAGCCTCCTGAGTAGCTAGGATTACAGGCATGAGCCACCAGCACCCAGCTGTGAGACTCTTATCTCCAATTAATTAGCCACCAAAAACCTGTATGTAGAGTTGTGGCTCAAGTAGTAAAATGCTATCCTCGAGTGAAAAAGCTCAGGGAAAATGTCTAGGCTCTGAGTTCAAGCTGCAGTACCTACATGTATGCATATGTGCGTGTGTGCGCATGCATGCACATACACACACACACAAAGTGGTGCAACAGAGGTTGATACTGAGACAGTGTAACCGGAGTCCTGATGCAATCGATGTGTGTTGGGAAGAACTTGCTTTCGTGTCCTCTGAAAGCAATCAGAGAAGGAATACCTTGCCTTAGGGTGATTTTGGTGTGGATTTTGATGGGGATATTTACTGTCTTCCCACCAATAGTGTAACTAGTCTGGACCAGAATTCTCATCTTCAGTAATTCTGTTATCTTCCCCTTACAAGATAGTGCATGGACAGAATGAAGAAACAGGCAATTTTTTGTTTTCCTGCTCGCTGCATGCCCTAGTGGTTTGGATCATCAGGCATTGTGCTTTCTGCTTTTCACATTTTGTGATGTCCCAGGGAAACCTCTTTTCTTTTTTCTCTGTAGAAAGTGCAGAAGGTTTTCCAAGTTACAACACAGCTTCCGAGCAGCTCCATGAGGCCGGCTACGATGCTTATATCACCGGACTGTGCTTCATCTCCATGGCTGATTACCTGGGTACCGCCTCTCTTCATTCTCCTCACTCACCCTCCAGGCTTCAGGGGCTCTCCCCTGCTCCCATGCTTAGCCCTGGCTGCAGTAAAAAGTTTCCATACATTGGGGGGCCCAGACAACAGATAGTTGTTTCTTGTGGCACTGGAGGCTGGGAAGGCTGAGATCAAGGTTCTGGCACATCTGGTGTTCTGGTTTGCAGCAACCCTCACATAGTGGAGAACAGAAAGAGGGGAAGCTCTAGCATGTCTCCCTTTAGCTGTGTCCCAAATGTTTCTTGTTCAGACACCATTGTGTGTGTGTGTGGGGGGGGGACGAGGATTCCACAGAGGAATTTGGGATAGGGAAGCGCAAACTTCTGCCATGTAACTACTGTTTCCCTAGGATCCATTCACCACGGCAGAAGTTCTGAGTCAGGAGTTGGAGGGGCCGGGGTGGGGGATAGACAGAGATCAACTGCCAATGCTTAGCTCTTGAAAGCACCTTTTATCTTTGCTGTCGATATAATCCACTGTGTTCTGTTGAATTTTCAGGTGCTGTCCACTTGACCAGGTTTACACCTGTTTATTTTCTTCTTCTTTAGGTTCTTTTCTTAGTCCACCAAAAATTCATGTGTCTGCCAGATCAAAACTCATCGAGCCTTTTTTTAACAAGTAAGTAGTAAGAGGTGCCAGCCCCCCCAGTCGTCTCATCAACAACCAGCCCAGGCTCTTGAGGTGATAAGGCACTGGTGTGTGTGTGACTGGTGTGTGTGTGTGTGTGTGTGTGTGTGTATTTTGCCAGTCCTGGGGCTTGAATTCAGGGTCTGGGTGCTATCCCTGAGCCTCTTTGTGCTCAAGGCTAGTGTTCTATCACCTGAGCCACATTGCCACTTTTGGCTTTTTTCTGGGTAGTTTGTTGGAGATGAGAGTCTCACGGACTTTTCTGCCTGGGCTGGCTTTGACCCGCAACCCTCAATCTCAGCTTTCTGAGTAGCTAGGATTGCAGACATGAGCCACCAGTGCCCAGCTTGTCATATATTTTTGAATCAAATATTTCTCATCTCTAGTAACTCAGATGCTATTTGAAAATAGGAGTTGACCTGTGGAAAAATAATTTATTAAATATATTGGGAAGGAAGTAAACCCTACCTACCAACAAACATTACCCAAGGTGGTCTCTTGGAAGCATTGGTAGTTCTGGCCTTCTAATTGCCTACCAGGGAGTTGTGTGGATTGTGACTCCTATCTCCTAAAAAGCTTTTCTTGTGTGTGTTCCCACAATTATGACATAATACTTCTAGAAAGGAGAACACTAATTCTGGATATTCACTCAGTCCTACGGACTAGCAAAAGTCTTCCCATCTCATGCAACCCTTATGACCTGGAGGAAGGCACATAGTTATTCTGTACTTGAAGAGGCACAAGCAGTTTGTCCAAGGGAATGTCATCATCTGCTATATAGCTCATCTCACCAGTTCTTTTTAGAAAGAACCCAAGGCAGCATTGTCCCTGAAGATAAAATTCTATGTGGAATCCTGTTCAGATCAGGGCTTGCATTTGAACAAGCATCCTCTCACTTACAGAGAACAGCGTGCTCATTCCCCTGCCTTTTTTTTTTTTTTTTGGCCATTCCTGGGGCTTGAACTCAGGGCCTGGGTGCTGTCCTCGAGCTTCTTTTCCTCAAGGCTAGTACTCTACCACTGGAGCCACAGTACCAATTCTGGCTTTTTCTGTGTATGTGGTACTGAGGAATCGAACCTAGGGCTTCATGCATGCCAGGCAAGTCCCCTACCACTAAGCCGCATTCACAGCCTCCTCTGCCTTTTTCTAAGAACCAAGGTCAATGGAAAATAAATGTCCTTCAGAAAACACTTTGTAAAAAGCTATCTTCAAGAGAGTCTAGGGTGTCTTGCAGAGACAGATGACTCAATAAAATAGAAGGCCAATGCCTGACTTTGTGCTTTCTGTGGTATAAGAAAGTAAAAGAGTATTTTTAGCTCTTTCCAGTCTCAAAGGACTTGGTCAGAAGATTTTCTCTAAGACTAGCTTTCCATGAATTGATTAAAAGAGACCAAGATGAAAGAAGGCAAGCCATTTCCCCACATCCCATGATGGCAGATGTCTTTTCCTCACCTTGTGCCTTGGTTCTCTTGACTCTCAACCAAAAGCAGCATGTGGGAGGTAACCAGGCCATGAAAAAGGCACAACGGGACCCTCTAAAATCATTTAAGGACACTCTTCTAGACATATATGGTATAAAAACACCTTTATTACATTTGATGTAATTAACACCTGTCATCTTGGGATGGTCTCAGTAGATGATTCAGTAATAGGTCTGGATTGGTGGTACACATCTGTAATCACAGAATTTATTAAGATGAAGATTTCAAATTCTAGGCCAACATGGGCTACCAAGTGAGAGTTTCTCTCAAAATACACTATTTTTACTTTTTTTTTTGCCAGTCCTAGGTGCGTCCCTGAGAGTTTTTGCTTAGGGCTAGCACTCTACCACTTGAGCCACAGTTCCACTTCTAGCTTTTTGGTGAGTAATTGGTGATTAAGTCTCATAGACTTTCCTGCCTGGGCTGGGTTTGAACCATGACTCAGTGGTAGAGTGCTTGTCTTACATGCATGAAGCCCTGGGTTTGATTCCTCAGTACCACATAAGTAGAAAAAGCTGCAAGTGGCACTGTGGCTCAAGTGGTAGAGTGCTTGCCTTGAGCTGCAGAGCTGAGGGACAGCACCCAGGCCCAGAGTTCAGGCCCCACGACCAACAACAACAATGATAAAACATCCCCTTGCCTTTTTTTATATTACTTTTCAGAAACGGTCTGATGCCTTTTTTTTTTTTTTTTTTTTTTTTACTCAGGGATGGCCTCAGACTGATCCCTTTAGCTGGGATCTAAGGCATTCACTACAGTACCATCTTGCTTGTTGGAATGGGGGTCTTGCTAACCATTTCCTTGTTGTTTTGTTTCTTGAGACAAAGTCTTGCTAGGTAGCTCCCTATAGGCTTGAATTGGATATATTCCTGCCTTAGTTTCCTGAGTGCTAAGATTATAGTCATGTGTCACCATAAAGCATAAAAACAGTTTCTTCTACAAGCTCTCTTTTTTTTTTTTTTTTTTTTTGTCGGCATGGGCTTGAACTCTGGGCCTAGGCGCTGTCCCTCAGCTCTTCAGCTCAAGGCGAGCGCTCTACCACTTGAGCTACAGCGCCACTTCCAAAACAGTTTCTTCTAACACAGGAATAACTTTCTAGGTGTTGGTTATCAGAACCCTTACCATGAAGAATGAAGTATCTACTTGGCTGGGCACTTGATGTGTCTTGCTGTTTCTTAGTATTGTAAGCAGTACCGATTTAGTTGGGTAAAACATGTACAAGAGCCTACTGATTCATGTGAGCCTAATCAAGTTTCTTAGCCATATTATTATTAAATTGTTGGTCTTCCAAATTCTCAGGCCACTGAGGGCCTTAGTGGGGTTTTCCTGTCATGCTCAGAGCAGTGCTGTTCCGGCTGATGACTCCATTTGTAAATGAGATCAAAACCTGCTCAGCCTCCCAATGCCTGCCAGTGATGGGCCTTAATTGCAGGTCAGTGAAGCCAGACTAATTGCTTGTTGGGCAGTTGGCTTGCTTTTGTAATTTGCTATTAAGTAGAATGTCATCTCTACCCAAAGCACACAATATATTGTTATCTAACTAAAGCTCATTAAAATCATCTCACACGAAACAGAATGCCTTGCAAATAAAGGAAAACAAGTGACATGACAGTTGTAATCAACAAGTGGGCTTTTTTAAGTCCTACTGGAGAAGACAGACACAAATGGTTGCTATGGTGTGTAGTGGTGACGTGGCCGTCTTAACCAGGGGTGGCCGTTGTTAGGCTGTCAGATGACAACCAGTGATGTGGGCTTTTGTTTCTGATTGTGAGACTGGCACATTCCCGCAGTGCCTTTGCACTTCCTGAAAGGAAAAAGCCGGTGCCCTAGCAGTCAGTTCATATACCATTCCTGCTAATTGGAAGTTGGGAAGATGGCTCAGGCTTGTTCCCATCTTGCAGCCTTTGGACTAACTAACAAGGCAAGCTCTGTGCAGAACTTTTCTTTCAACTTTCTCATTACTGATTTTCTTTTCTTTCTTTTTGTTTTTGTTTTTGTTTTTGTGTTTTTTTTGGGGGTCTGGTCGTGGGGCCTGAACTCTGTCCCTCAGCTCTTCAGCTCAAGGCTAGCGCTCTACCACTTGAGCCACAACGCCACTTCCGGCTTTTTTCTTTTTGCTTATGGGGTCCTGAGAAATCGAACCCAGGGTCTCAGGCATGCAAGGCAAGCACTCTACCACTGAGCCACCTTTCCCCTCATTACTGATTTTCATTCATCAGTTGATATTTATTGAGTAACTACTCTATGCCAGGAATTGGTATAGATGTTCAGGATAATAGCACAATTTGTTTTTTGTTTTTTGTTTTTTTCCTATTTATGACGAATACTTAACAGGAGAGAAAAATCTCTGAAATGAGTAAGAGCTCTAAAAATGTTTTAGAAACAACACTAGTAATACTGATCAAGGAGTATCTACTAAAAAAATGAATGGCATATTGAGTGTGTGTGTGTGTGTGTGTGTGTGTGTGTGTGTGTGTGTGTGTGTGTGTGTGTGTGTGTGTGTGTGTGTGTGTGTGTGTGTGTGTGTGTGTGTGTGTGTGTGTGTGTGTGTGTGTGTGTGTGTGTGTGTGTGTGTGTGTGTGTGTGTGTGTGTGTACGTTTAAAATTTGTTTTGTTCTTGACAATCTTACTACTTAGCCCAGGCGGGGTAGGAGTTTGATATTATAGCTCAGGGTAGCCATGAACTTTATTCTCTTGATTCTCATATCATAGCCTCCCAAGTACAGGGATTACAGGTGTGCACCACCACACCCTGTTCTTTCCTGGGGTCTATAAAGAAAAAAGTCTTTTTTTTTTTTTAGGTCCGGTCGTGGGGCCTGAACTCTGGGCCTGGGCACTGTCCCTCAACTCAAGGCTAGCGCTCTACCACTTGAGCCACAGCACCACTTCTGGCTTTTTTCTTTTTGCTTATGTGGTGCTGAGGAATTGAACCCAGGGCCTCAGGCATGCAAAGCAAGCGCTCTACCACTGAGCCACCTTCCCAGCCCAAGAAAAAAGTCTTGCCAGGTGCTTGTGGCTCATACCTGTGTAATCCTAGCTGCTCAGGAGGTTGAGACCAGAGGATTGGTGATTTGAAGCCAGCCCAGGCAGGAAAGTCCATGACACTCTTATCTCAAATTAACTATCAGAAAGCCAGAAGAGGTAGAATACTAACCTTGAGCACAAGCTCAGGGACCTTACCCAGGCCCTAAGTTCAAGCCCTAAGACTGACAAAAAAAAAAGTCTGTTAACCTTTTTTTTTGGGGGAGTGGGGGGTCCGGTCGTGGGGCCTAAACTCTGGGCCTGGGCGCTGTCCCTCAGCTCTTCAGCTCAAGGCTAGTGCTCTACCACTTGAGCCACAGCGCCACTTCCGGCTTTTTTTTTCTTTTTGCTTATGTGGTGCTGAGGAATTGAACCCAGGACCTTAGGCTTGCAAGGCAAGCGCTGTACCACTGAGCCACCTTCCCAGCCCTTTCCTTTTCTTTTTTTGTAGGCTATTTCTTATGAGGATCCTGGACATCCCCTATCTAAACCTGGAAGGACCAGACTGTGAGTAAAGTTTTATTTCTTCATTAAATCTGTACATTTCCTTGTGTGGCCTGGGAGGGGCGGCAGGAAAACTACATTGGAAAAGGCGCTTTTCTCATTAGCACTGGGCAGCAGTTCTGTGGCTGTCAGCACTGCAGTGCCTGAATTAATGGCACCCCTGGGCCTGCATTAGTCATCTCTCTACTCACATTTTCCAGTTTATGCATGGGCTGAATCTTGAAGAACTGTATCTTCTCTTCATTATTTTGTTTTCCCTCAGAATTCTAATTTCCTTATTTCCTATAAATATTTATAACAGATGTTAAGATAAGCTCCCCATGTCAGTCACTTGTTAAATTCCTATTTTCCAATTAGTTGATTATGCATATGTTTAAATTTAGTGGCTTGATTTCTTTTTCCATTAAGAACCTTGCAAGTTGGTGCATCCAGTGTTATGTGTTACTATAGGCCCTGGATTCCATCCAAATATAAAATAACCCAAAATTAACCACATAAAACCCTTGGAAGGCCAGGGTGTCTTTGGGGGAGAAGAGGGGCTCTACTGATACTTTCTTCTGCTTCCCACTTGCCTTCCATTGTTTTGTTTTGCTTTTTGTCTTTTGTCTTACTCTGGGCCTGGGTGCTTTCCCTGTGCTCTTCAGCTCAAGGCGAGTGTTCTGCCGCTTGAGCCACAGCACCACTTCCAGTTTTGTAGTAGTTTATTGGAGATAAGAGTCTCACAGACTTTTGTGCCCAGGCTGGCTTTGAACTATGATCCTCAGATCTCAGCCTCCTAAGTAGCGAGGATGACAGCCGTGAGCCACCAGCACCCGGCTTTATTGTTCTTTTTTTTTTTACCTCCCTTAATGCCTGTGACTGGCTGGCATGCAGAAAGGGGGTGCTGAGGTTGACCATAATCATGCCATGCCAGTTTGAGGCACACTTGGTTCTGCTCCATGTGGAGTAGGCACTCTCACAACAGTTGAAGCTCACTGTGGCCACTCTCAGTTCGTAGTTTTGAGTGGACACAGAAGTTAGGTAGGCCTCTTGGATATAGTTGCACAGATAAGGGATCTGGGATTGGAACATAAGATTGTGAGGAAGGATCAGCTCTACTTACTCCATTTAATTTGAGTAGTGCATTGTTAACTGGGAAATGAAATAAACCTTTGGACATCCTACTGAAAAGAAGATGCAATGCTGTCTCTGGAACAGAGCAGCAAGGTTTTCCTGTAGATGATTTGTGTAGGAACTCAGGAGAGAATGTGCTTCTCTGTGGAATGGCTAGGGAGGGTGTTAAAGGTTCTCTGAAGTGTGAGAATCTCAAACCCCACCAGTACTAAGGGTACTTTCTGGAGCTGCCTAGTGATCACGAATGGAGCGGCAGGTCCGCAGGCTCCTATGGCCTTGGTTTCCTTGATCGATTTTCAACTCAGAACCCTTGTCACACTTTGTCTTTTAGTGCAGCCTAAACGTGACCATGTTCTCCATGTGACATTCCCTAAGGAGTGGAAAACCAGCGACCTTTACCAGCTCTTCAGTGCCTTTGGTAGGTAAAAGCCAGGCACAGATATACCTTCCTGGGTTTTGGTGGGGTTTTTTGTTGTTGTTTTGTTTTGTGTAGGGGCATAGACAAACTAGCTTGGGTGTGGAAGAGTGTAAATAGACAATGTTTTAATTTTACTCGTGGGATTTTCCTGTACTAATGTATGCTGAAGGGCTTTTAATAATATTTCCCTATGGAGTCTTACTAATTCATGGAATCAAGATGCCATTACTGTGACTGACCTTACAACTGACCAGGGAAAATAAATAATTTTTAAGATTAAATTCAATGCCTGGGTGCCGGTAGCTCATGTATGTAATCCAACCTACTCAGGAAGCTGAGATCTGAGTATCTCAGTTTGAAGCTAACTCAAGCAGAAAAGTCTGTGAGACTCTAGGATAGTCCATGAGACTCTAATCTCCAGTTAACCACCAAGAAGCCAGAGGTGGACCTGTGGTTCAACTGGTAGAGCTCTAGCCTTGAGCATAAATACTCAGAGACAGTGCCCAGGCCCTGAGTTCAAGTTCCAGGACTGTCAACTAAGACAGAACAAAACAAAAGATTCAATTCAGAGAGAAAGCTTGTTTCATAAGGGCAGGCAGAGTACTTGAGCTAAAATAATTAAAGCAACAAATGCAGATGTCTGCAGACCAAGATACAAGATGTGTATGAGGCAGATGTGTACTGGGGCTTGAATTCAGTGCCTGTGCTTTCACTCAGCTTTCTTTCTTTTGTTTTTAAAATAAATTTCTAATAGCTTCTTATTTTCCCTGGTGTGGTTTTTCTCTTGAAGTTGTAAAAGAAATAACTGATGCGAAGGATTAGGTTTTCAAAGATCAGGTCAAGTTTTACACCAGGTCTTCTCTCTTATATTCCACACTTGACTAAAACAGGTCAGGTTGCAAAGTAAATTCCAAAGCTCTCTAAAATGGTCAGATGGTTACTTTATTTTCAACTAAATATTAACAGGTAACATTCACATATCCTGGATTGATGACACATCGGCCTTCGTTTCTCTCAGCCAGCCTGACCTAGTTAAGATTGGTAAGTGTCTTCAACATCAGCTTGGGGTAGTAACAGTGGGGGCTCACCTTCAACTTAGGGGCTATGGATTCCACCATCTCCTTGTCTCTAAAATAAAGGAAATAATTAGTATCATGGAAGGTGATGAAATGAGCCAAGGTTCTGGATTCATTAGACATGCTACCATAGTATATCTACTTTAAATCACTTGCCTATACTCTCTGTTCCTTTCCATTGTACTCTTTTTTTTTTTTTTGGTCGGTTGTGGGGGCTGAACTCTGGTCCTGGGTGCTGTCCCTCAGCTCTTCAGCTCAAGGCTAGTGCTCTACCACTTGAGCCACAGCGCCACTTCCAGCTTTTTTTTTTTTTTTGCTTATATGGTGCTTAGGAATTGAACTCAGGGCCTCATGCATATGAGGCAAGCACTCTACCACTGAGCCACCTTCCCAGTCCCCTTTGCACTCTTTCTAAAGTGATTTCTTTTTTTTTTTTTTTTTTTTTTTTTTGTCGGTCGTGGGGCTTGAACTCTGGGCCTGGGCGCTGTCCTTCAGCTCTTCAGCTCAAGGCGAGCGCTCTACCACTTGAGCTACAGCGCCACTTCCGGTTTTCTGGTGGTTTATTTGAGATAGGAGTCTCACGGTCTCTCCTGCCCGGGCTGGCTTTGAACCGCGATCCTCAGATCTCAGCCTCCTGAGTAGCTAGGATTACAGGCGTGAGCCACCAGCGCCCGGCTTTATTCTCTAAAATTTATATCCATTTTTTTTGTTTTACAAATGAACTGAGGGATACTTCATTTGCAGGATTTTTTTTTTTCCATCCTGGAGTTTGAACTTGGGAATAATATTACTTGCTATGGTAGGTGCTTTCTTTTTGAGCCTCCTGTGCAGCTTGCTGGTCATTTTAGATATGAAGTCTCATAAACTTTTCTACCTGGGCTGGCTTCAAATGGTGATCCTTTGGGTCTCAGCCTTCTGAAATGCTAGGATTGATAACAAGTGTAAGGCCCCAGCACCTGGCTTTCTTTGCATTTAAAAATAGTATTTTGAGCTGGGCATGGGTGGCTTATGTTTGTAATCCTCGCTACTCAGAAGGTGGAGATCTGAGGATCACAGTTCAGCCTAGGTAAGAAAGTCTGTGTGACTCTGGTCTCTAATTATAGCGCCAGAAAACTGGAAGTCGATCTGTGGCTCAAAGTGAGAGAGTACTAGCCTTGAGCAAAAAAGCTCAGGGACAGTGCCCTGACCCTCAGTTCAAGCCCCATCACTGACAAAAAAAAAAAAAAAAAGAATTCTTTAAAGATGGACTGCTACATTTCTTGTGTCCTTAAAAGTTTTCACACTTAACATCACTAAACATTGTTTTCTTAAGATGGAAAGTTATTGAATAAAATGGTGAAAAAAATATTGTTAAGCCATATCCAAATAGATTTCAAGCATCCAGGTGTTTGAAAATGTTAAGGTGTGAGAATTTTAAGTGAGGTGTGTTTTCTTTTGATTTCACAAAGTGCCACACCCTAAGATTATTTAATTCTACTACTGTAACACATGAACACTTAAGTATGAACACCTACAAATGTATGAATTTTGGTGTTTTGGTTGGGTTCTTTGTCTATTTTAGGAATGTACGCTGTGTGTAAAAGGAGAAGCTAGCTCTAGAATAAAGCTTGCTAGTTACTTTTGAGGAGTTTCTGCTTATTTCTCCACAGTGAGGATCAAAGTATGGGCTTCTTAGGCTGTTCCTGAGTATCACATGAGCTTATGTGCATAAACTTGGCATAGCCTTGGCTTTTATTATGGTTATATAATAGCAGGCTGAATAATAGCAGGTGAATGCATTTCAGGTTATACAACATCTGCAGATGGTCTTGTAAAGGATGTAGGTGATGTTACTTGTTGAATAATTTCAGATTTTGCTTACTTGTATTTTCGTAATCCATTCCTTCATGATCTTTAGACAGATGACTTAAGAGAGAATCCAAAAGGATCAAAGGATTTGTTAGAGCTAAAGTGGGAGGCAGGCCTCTAGGTGAAAGTCATAATGAAAGCCTCAGTGAGATTGAAAGCCACGGAACTGGAACTCAAAGACATGGATCGGGACCTGCCACCCCAGCTGTGGTTACTGCCTCCTGCTCAGTGTCCACACTCTGCACTCTGCCTGACTGGTCCCTGCAGGAGGAAGGAAGGAGATGCGTAGGCTTTGGAGTCAGACCCTCTTGGGAACTGTGGCTCCACCCCCTTATTGGCCAGTTGTCTTGGGCAACTTATGTAAACCTCCAGACCACAGGCTCCAAGGCTGTGAACAGGAGGAGATCAGAGGTACTTTGCAGGATGGCTGTGAGGATAAAGTGAGATCATGATATGAAATTCCCTGCCAGAACCTGGTCCTCTGCCAGGAACAGTCTGATGAATGGTAGATCATTGTTAAAACACCTGCTTAACCTCCTTTCTATGACCCATGACAGTGCTTTGAAATGGTTAACATGCTAATCAATTGTATGTAACTGGAAAGATGATAATGATTTCTCATCATGTGTATGGGTGTCAGAGTTCCTCTCAATGGCTCTGTTACAGTGTAGCTCATGTTAATCACCATTGATCCCTTAGTATCAAAAGCCTCTTTACACACTGACATTAATTTGTTTGTTTGTTTGTTTGTTTATATTTTTGCCAGTCCTGGTACATGAATTCAGGGCCTAGGCACTGTCCCTGGGATGCTTTTGCTCAAGGCTAGCACTCTATCACTTGAGCCACAACACCACTTCTGGCTTTTTCTGTGTATGTGGTACTGAGGAATCGAACCCAGGGCTTCATGCATGCTAGGCAAGCACTCTACCACTAAGCCACATTTCCAGTCCCACACAGACTTTTAGGCTGAGAATTTTGCCTAACGGTCCCTGGAGTCAGGGTGCTGTGTGTCAAACTATATTTGGTGTGTGGTGCCCATTTTGCTCCTGCCAAACCCTCAGTGCCTGACACACAGTAGCATGAGTCATATAGCTGAGCTTGTATGAGTGACATGAGCAGTAGGCAGGATGAAATGGTGAACTTTTTTTGGTGATGGTGGGGCCTGAACTCTGGGCCTGGGCACTGTCCCTGAGCTCTTCAGCTTAAGGCTAGTGCTCTACCACTTGAGCCACAGCACCACTTCCGGCTTTTTCTGCTTGTGGTGCCTCATGCATGCAAGGTGAGCACTCTACCACTGAGCCACCTTCCCAGCCCCTGGTGAACTACCAACCCCCCTCAGAGGACTGTTGTATTAATTTTTTTTTTCTTTTTATCTTTTTGTCTGTTCTAGGGATCAAATCTAGGGCCTTACACATGTTGGGCAAATGCTCTACCACTGAGCTTCCCTAGCCCTTTTAAAATTTTTATTTGGTGACAGAATCTTGTCGAGTTTCCCAGTCTGGACTTGAACTCTTAATCATTCTCCCTTAACCTTCTGAGTAGCTGGGATTATAGGCCTGCACCACTATGCACTAAGCCATTCATCTTCTAATAATATGCAGACTAGCTATTAAAGCGTGTTTTTCCCCCACCCCCCATACTCTTTTTCTTGCACAAGACAACTCTTCACAAAGTACCTAGCAAGTTGAACATGCTGTACCTCTGACCATACTTTTCCTCCCTTCCCCTTGCCTTGTCCCTCTCTCAAGCTTCCCCTGGGAATAACTAGGGATTGAGTGAATCATAATTTGTTTTGCCCGAACATCTTTTACTCAACTGTCCCCTTCCTGGACAAGCGCCTCATCTCTGCATAACCTTTTTGTTATGTTTTGTTTTGTTTTGTGGTGCTGGGGAACCCTGAGCCTTGAACATGTTAGGCAAGTGCCCTCCCAGCCAGCCGTGCCATAAACATCAGCCATCCCAGATGTTTCCTGTGGCTGCCTTGTAGGGGACGAGAGCCAGCACACCCTGTTCCTTAGTGGTCACAGGGAAACTGTACATCTTGAGAGTAGGGACCATAACTCCTGTCCACCGTTGTGGGTACAGTGCTTTAGGGTAGAGTCTGACCTTAGTAAGTACATGGGCAGTATTTCCGAATTGAATAAATGATCTTGTGGTATTACGACTTAGAAATGCCTTTTTATAATAATGGAACAATCTGATGTCTCTGGGCAGTTTTCCTCCGATGTCTAAAATTGTGCAGATGTTTCCTTGAAAGACACTGTGAGATTTGTCCTTTCCTCACAGTTGTTGTAGGGATAAGAGGGGCTAGGATTTTGGAATGAGCTGTAGATCCTATCAGTGCTCACCTGAAACTGATTACTTGGTCACTCAAGTAAGAGATGGGACCTGTCAGATCAATAGTGCAACATTGCAAAATTGTTTTTTGTTTTTTTTTTTTGGGTCCGGTCGTGGGGTCTGAACTCTGGGCCTGGGCACTGTCCCTCAGCTCTTCAGCTCAAGGCTAGTGCTCTACCACTTGAGCCACAGTGCCACTTCAGGCTTTTTTCTTTCTGCTTATATGGAGCTGAGGAATCGAACCCAGGGCCTCAGGCATGCAAGGCAAGCGCTCTACCACTGAGCCACCTTCCTAGCCCCTGCAAAATTGTTAAATGCCTTTTATGTAGCAACTTGTAATTATTTTCTCTCCGATGCAAACTGATTTATATTCAGGACTTTCTTTTTGACTGACACCTGTCTTTCTTTTGGTATCACTGATTCTAAGCAACATTTTAAAATCATTTTTGACATCTTGAATATGAAAGTTT
Source organism: Dipodomys merriami (assembly GCF_024711535.1). Taxonomy (NCBI): domain Eukaryota; kingdom Metazoa; phylum Chordata; class Mammalia; order Rodentia; family Heteromyidae; genus Dipodomys; species Dipodomys merriami. The sequence continues at coordinate 2,650,389 of NW_027202693.1, forward strand.
TCTTCTTATGGGAAACCTTTTTATATTATTTATTTCAGTTAATAATTTTGTCAGTTGTGGGGCTTGAACTCTGGGCTTGGGCGCTGTACCTCAGCTCTTCAGCTCAAGGTGAGCACTCTACCACTTGAGCCACTGTGCCACTTCTAGTTTTCTGGTGGTTAATTGGAGATAAGAGTCTTGAGGACTTTCCTGCCCCCTGGATCCTTAGATCTCAGCCTTCTGAGTAGCTAGATTACAGGTGTGAGCCACCAGCACCCAGCTTCTATTAATTATTTAAATTCCTCTATTGACTACCATTTGGTTTAAATCTTACTCTTTTTGTTGTTGCTGTTTTTATTATTTTTTATTATTTTTATTTTTATTATTGCCAGTCCCGGGGCTTGAATTCAGGTTCTGGATACTGTCCTGAGCTTTCCTGCTCAAGGCTACTGTTCTACCACTTCTATCTTTTATGGTGCTTAATTGCAAATAAGAGTCTCATGAACTTTCCTGCCCCTGGTTGGCTTCAAACCACGATCCTCAGATGTCAGCCTCCTGAGTCATTAGGATTTCAGGCATGAGCTACTAGTGGCCAGCATTATTTGTTTTTCTTTTATTTCTGCTAGTAGGCATTGAACTTAGGGTCTTATGCTTGCTAGGCAAGCATTCTACCACTTAAGTCTTGCCCCCCAGCCCTGCTTACTGCTTCCACGAAGGACTTAGGGGCTTTGGCGTGATCAGATGTGTGAACCCCACATGAGGGCATCCTGTGTCCATCTTCTATGGCTTCATGTGAGGCATACTTGGGAAGTGTGGAACTTGAGGTCTTAGAGAAGGCCACCTAGCCTAATCATTTGGAAAATTTTCACCCTTAGCAGTCAAACCTGAATTCAGTGCACATTCATGTTTGGAGAGACAGAGGGGCTGGGGGGGGGCGTGTGGGCCGGGTGGGGGGAAGGGAGACAGAGTGTTGTAGGGCTTGAACTCAGGGCCTGGGTACTATCGCTTTTGCACTCAAGGCTAGTGCTCTACCACTTTGAGCCACAGCACTACTTCTAGCATTCTGGTGGTTAATTGAAGATAAGAGTCTCATGGACTTTCCTGACTGGGCTGGCTTCCAACTGTGATTCTCAGATCTAGCCTACTGAGTAGCTAGGATTACAGGTGTGAGCTGATGCTTGGGATTTTTGCATGCCTACTGTAGTTTTGCTAAGTGAGTCAAGAACTCAACAGTATTTTCAATTTTGTAGCTTTTTCTAGTTCTACTCAGACACTGTCTTGAGTGTCTTTAGGTACATTCTAGGACAGTTTCTCTCTGCCTATAGCTTTTCTAGAAATGGCTTGAAGCTAGGTACCAGTGGCTCATGTCAAATTGTCTAATCCTACTCAGAAGGCTACTCAGAAGGTTGATACCTGGAAGCTTGCCAGCTGGGACATTCTTCAAGTAGTCAAGACTCTGTCTCTAATTAACCAGGATAAAGCTGAGCTGCAGGTGTGGCTCAGGTGGTAGAGCACCAGCCATGAAAGCAGAATGAGTGCAAGATCCTGAACTCAAGCTTCCATACTGACAACCGAAATCCCACCCGAAGCCACCCACACAAGCAAACAACAATCAAGTGATTTGAGAAAAATAGCATTTTTGTTCTTTAAAAGTGGGACTTTGCAGCACACTGGAAATATTACAAGAACAATTTTTTTTTTTTTTTTTTGGGTCCGGTCGTGGGGCCTGAACTCTGGACCTGGGCACTGTCCCTCAGCTCTTCAGCTCAAGGCTAGCGCTCTACCACCTGAGCCACAGCGCCACTTCCGGCTTTTTGCTTATGTGGTGCTGAGGAATCGAACCCAGGGCCTCATGCATGCAAGTCAAGCACTCTACCACTGAGCCACCTTCCCAGCCCCTACAAGAACAATTTTAAGCCAAGTAGGTTGGAAACACCTATAATACCAGCACTGGGGAGGCTGAGGCAAGGATGACCATGGGTTTGAGGTCAGCCTGGGCGACATACCAAGATTCTTCTGTCTTACCAAAAACATAAAAGAAGAAAAAATGACTAAGAGGAAAAGGAAAGATTTTTATGAAGCAGAAGTTGATAGACATGCCAGGTGCTAATGGCTCATGCCTGTAATCTTAGCAACTCAGGAGGCTGAGATCTGAGGATCGAGGTTCAAAGCCGGCCCAGACAGGAAAGTCCATGAGACTCTATCTCCAGATAACTGCCAGAAAACCGGAAGTGATGCTGTGGCTCAAAGTAGGTAGAGCACTAGCCTTGAGTGGAAAAAGCTCAGGGATAGCGCCCAGGCCTTGGGTTCAAGCTCAGCAACCAACAACAATAACAACAACAAAGAATGATGGTGGAAACAGCACTCGCAGTACCCAGCTCTTGTATCTAGGCTGAACCACTGGTTTCTTTTTGGTATGTCTTCTTTGAGTGGTCCTGGAGCCCTTCAAATCCAAGCATGTCTTCCCTGAAAGTATACATTTTATTGCTTAGTGGGGGCACTATCCAAGCCCCTATCCAAAAAAAAAAAAAAAGAATGAAAAAGAAATTGGTAGACATGTTAGAAAAGTTGGAAATCCAACAGTTTTATTTTGTTTAATGCCAGCACAGGTTCGGCTAGAGTACACATTGTTGATATATAGCCTTCAGTGCTTGTTCAGGGCAATTCACTGGGAAGGTGAGTAGCCTTGGCTTTGCTTTGCATCAGTATAGCACAAATGTGTTCTTATCAAATCATACTTCTGAAAGCACAACTTATGATTGTGCTGAACACTTAAATATTAGAACTGTGGGTTATGTTTTGAAGGTGATTATTCAGCCCTGAGTTTTCTAAAAGGCTGCTTACTTTAAACTTTATCGGGCCTGTATTATCCTTTAACTGTTCACAGACTTGTGATGGTAACTGCTTTTCATTTGTGACAGTGGTAATTTGTGTTCCCGTTTTTTTTTTTTTTTTTTCCTAGCGAGGACTCAATTTTGTGAAGCTTTATAAAAACCAACTTTTTTTGCTTACTTTAATCTGCATTGTTAGTTGAGATCTATTTTGCTGTTGTCTGCTCTTTTGATGATTTTTTTTTCTTTTGCTTGCGTTGGGTTTAACAGTCCCTTTTTTGCTCTAGTTATTATTATTATCTTTTTTTTTTTTTTTTTTTTTGTTGGTCGTGGGGCTTGAACTCTGGGTCTGGGCGCTGTCCCTCAGCTCTTCAGCTCAAGGCTAGTGCTCTACCACTTGAGCTACAGCGCCACTTCTGGTTTTCTGGTGGTTTATTGGAGATAGGAGTCTCACGGTCTCTCCTGCCCTGGCTGGCTTTGAACTGTGAACCTCAGATCTCAGCCTCCTGAGTAGCTAGGATTACAGGCATGAGCCACCAGCACCTGGCTCGTCTTTTTTTTTTTTTTTTTTCTGAGCTAGTCCTGGGGCTTGAACTCAAGGCCTAGGTTCTCTGTCCCTGAGCTCTTTTGTTCAAAGCTATCATTCTACCACTTGATCTACCGTTCCACTTTTGGCCTTTTTCTGGTGGTTAATTGGAGATAAGAGTCTCATGTATTTTCCTGTCTGGTGATCGCTTTGAACTGCCTCCCTAGTAGCTAGGATTACAAATGTGAGTCACTGACTGCTTCTTCTTCTTTTTTTATTTTTTATCAGTTGTGGGGCTTGCATTCAGGGCCTGGGTGCTGTCCCTGAGACTCTTTGTGCTCAAGCCACAGCACCACTTCCAGGTTTTGAGTAGTTAATTGGATATAAGAATCTCATGGGAGCTGGGCACCAGTGACTCATGTCTGTAATCCTAGCTACTCAGGAGGCTGAGATCTGAGGATCGAAGTTCCAAGCCAGCCCGGGCAGAACAATCCGTGAGACTCGTATCTCCAATAAATCACTCAGAAAACTGGAAGTGGCACAGTGGCTCAAGTGGTAGAGTGCTAGCCTTGAGCCTAACTGAGGGACAGCACCCAAGCCCAGAGTCCCAGTCCATGACTGACAAAAAAAAAGAATCTTACGGGGACTTTTCTGTCTGGGCTGGCTTTGAACCGGAATCCTCAGATCTTAGCCTCCTGAGTAGCTAGGATTATAGGTGTGAGCCACTGGCACCTAGCTTGGCTCTTTATTTTTTATTTCACTTTTTAAAATGTTTATTGCTCTGGTTATTTTTTAAATAGTCTTGCTTTTTGCCCTGTGGGATGACAGGTACACTCCATCATTCCCAGCCTTTTTTTGTTGAGATGATGTCTTCTTGTGAATTTTTGCTCAAGTTGGCCTGGAACTGCAATCCTCATCTCAGCTTCCCACATAGCTGGGATAACAACTGTACTCCACTGTACACAGCTATTAGTTGAGATGAGTCTTGAAGCTTTTTGCCTGGGCTAGCCTCAAACTGTCATCTTTCTAAGCTCTGCCTCCTGAGTAGTTGTGAGCTAGCAATATCCTCTTGGCTTAAAATAAGATTTCTGTTGCATTAGCTTGTTTTAGTGGGAGGAGGCTGATAGTTTATCTTATGGATTAAACTGACTATGTCTTTTTCTATAAGCACTGTATTTTGGAAACAATGTATCTCCTCCTCCCTCTTCCTTCTATTTTTGTGCTGTACTGGGGCTTGAAGTCAGCGCCTTGTGTTCTCACTTGACTTTTTTGCTCGAGTGGTATTCTACCCCTTGAACTGAAACTTCACTTCTGACCTTTTGCTGGTCTCTTGGATCTGCTGCTCAGGCTGGCTTTGAACTGCGATACTAAGATCTCAGCCTCCTGAGTAGCTAGGATTACAGGTGTGAGCCACTGGCATCAGTGCCTAGCCAATGCATCTGTTTTGTGTGAGTGTGTGTGTGTGTGTGTGTGTGTGTGTTGTGTGTGTACTGTAGTGGCTTATGGAGCACTTCAGTTGGCTAAAGGAAAAAGTATTATTAGGAAAATTTGTGATAAATGTATGTTTATGTAGCTCTCTTCTTTTTTGGGGGGGGGGTCATAGTGGGGCCTGAACTCTGGGCCTGGACCCTGTCCCTGAGCTCTTCAGCTCAAGGCTAGTGCTCTACCACTTGGCCACAGAGCCACTTCTGGCTTTTTCCTCTTATGTAGTGTTGAGGAATTGAACCCAGGGCCTCATGCATGCAAGGCAAGTGCTCTACCACTGAACTACTTTCCCAGCCCCTGTAGCTCTCTTCTGATGTGAAAACTCATAAGAGCCAATAGACTGAATATTTTTCTCTTTAAAATTCTTAATCCATCCAAAGCACTGTGGAAAAATTTAATAACATATCAATATTCTTCTTGTTTCCCTAGTATGTTTACTCTTGAGAATTTGCAGTATCGGATAGAGTTAAGTATGTGGCAGTATCTTGGCTGCTCCCTAATTAGCATTTTGCCGTCCTTGGCTGGTGCAAGAGTGAGCTGAGACCTTCCCCAGCCAGAAGACGCTTCCTAGTCCTTGAACCAGTTACCAATATTACCTAGGCCCTGGGACACATCCAGCAAATATTAACCTCATAAATGAAGGTTATTTAAAAAGAAAAAATCCAAATGAAAGACCAGCGTTAAGTGTCAGAGAACACTGTGTGTGTGTGTGTGTGTGTGTGTGTGTGTGTGTGTGTGTGTGTGTGTGTGTGTGTGTGTGTGTGTGTGTAACATGTGTGTGTGTATGTGTGACAGAGTAAGTGGGTGTGCCATGCTGGATACTGAGTTTCCAAGCTTTGTTTCCTTGGTTCTTTTCCAAACTACTGGCCTACTTTTTGTTTTAAAATCTGTTATATGGATTTGGGAATGCTTGCTTTATGATGTGCCATCAGAATATTCAGTAAATCCATCAGATTTAGTTGCAATGTCATTTGTAGTTTTTTTTAAAATAAAACAACAATAAAAATAAAATATAACGTTATTGTTTTACTCTCATGTCTCTAGTTTTCAAAGTAAATCAAACTCATCGTTGGAAATGCACAAAGTATTTGAACATGTAAAGGAGAAAATGATTTTGCTACAGTCTTACCACCTAGATATGATACCAGTAATATTTTTTCTTATTCTACTGTGTCTGGATGAGAATTTGCATAACATTCTCAATACTTATCGGGCTCTGCCTTTAAAATGCATTTTAAGAAAGCTTGTTTTGTATTTTCTTATTTTTAATTTTATTAATATTAAGGTATTGTGCAGAGAAGTTACCATTTCATAATGCAGATATTTCTTTTTTAAGTATAATTTTATTATTATTATTAAGGTCTTGTACAGAGGGGTTACCATTTCATAAGTGAGGTAATGCATACATTACTTTTTTGGACAATGTCACCCCTTCCTTTGCTTTTTCTGTTTCTCCCTTCCATTCCTGTCCACGAGTTGCATAGTACATTTTCCCCAGTGTCTCCTGAGTACTATGATTACATTTGTTCGCCCTTAAATACATTTGTTTACCCTTAAATGCCTTCTCTTTATACTTAACATGTCATTATACATTTGTCATCAGGAGTTTGATTTTAAAAATAGGTGCATTATGTTTTCTTCCTACCAACAGACATAACTTACTTCAGCTATAATCCAAATTTGTGGCATTTTTAATTACCACTCTCATGAGCATCTGTGCTTCAGACCTTATGTCTGTGGTTTTTTCAAGCCCCATGACCAACAAAAAAGTCTAGTTCTCCTGCATTAGCAAAGATAATTGCAGAATAATATTGGAGACTTACCTTTCAGTTGTGTGCATGGTTTCAATATATGTATGACATCTGTAATACCTTAGGTTTTGCTTTTTTATGTTTTTTTTGTCAGTCATGGGGCCTGAGCTCTGGGCCTGGGCACTGTTCCTCAGCTCTTTAGCTCAAAGCTAGTGCTCTACCACTTGAGCCACAGCACCACTTCCAGCTTTTTCTGCTTATGTGGTGCTGAGGAATCGAACCCAGGGCCTCATGCATGGGAGGCAAGCACTCTACCACTGAGCCACCTTCCCAGTCCTGCTTTTTTTGTTTGTTTGTTTGAGGGTGAAAAAGGTTCCAGGGTTTGAACTCGAAGTGGGCGCCATTCTTGAGCTTCTGTGCTCAAAGCTAATGTTCTCCAGTTAAGCCACAGCTGCACTTGTGGTTAATTGGAGATAATAGTCTCACAGACTTTTCTGCCTGGGTTGACTTCGAATCAAGATCCTCATATCTCCCCTCCTCAGTAGCTAGGATTACAGGTGTGAGCCACCATCGGCCCAGCTATAATTGTATTTTCAGGTGGAGGTATGTTCTTTTTCCACATTGATTTACTGTTATATGATGCTAGATACTGTATAGTTTTATGCACAGAGTCTTTATAGTGACAGCAGGATAGTTCAGGTTTTTGGCAAGGTTTTTTTTATTTTGTTCTTTTTTTTTTTTTTTGGCCATGGGGCTTAAACTCAGAGCCTGGGCACTATCTTGAGCTTTTTGCAAGGCTAGTGCTCTACCACTTTGAGCCACAGCTCCACTCCTGGTTGTCTAGTGGTTAATTGGAGATAAGAATCTCACAGGCTTTCCTTCCCAGGCTTGCTTCTAATTGTGGATCCTTAGCTCTCAGCCTCCTGAGTAGCTAGGATGATACGCATGAGCCACCAGCGCCCTGCCTTTGGCAAGGTTTATAAGGTGATGGCTGTCAGGAGAAACCCATAGTGCTTGTTGTTTGTAAAGGACTGAGGGATGCAACAAAGGTCAGGCAGAATGCCCTGAGGGAGGTGGCGTGAACTGCGGGGACAGCAGGAAATCACCATCAAGGAAGGCCTGCTGGAACACATGCCTGGGCTAGGATGATTTGGGAGGTAGCCTAGCAGAGAGGCGATCATGGTGGGCCCGACCCAGTGTGGCAAAGAAGGTAGAGACAGGAGCTTTTGTGCCTTAGAAGTTTACATCTTGTCTGTTGTACAAGTCTGGCAATCACGGGACTTGGATTGTTCATTTCTCTGTGATTAAAGCAGGCTTTTAAAAATAAAATCCATTTTCTTTGAAAAAGTGTGGGACTCTCAAAAGGGTTTCCAGGTATTGAGCCAAGTCGATCGTCCAATTATGGTGCTGCCCTTGGAAAGCTTGGTCATTCTCAGAGGTGTGTGCGCTGCGCCCATGGCACTCCCCCATGTGCGGTGGCACAGAGTCCAAAGGGGTGAAGTCAGCGGTCCCATTGGAGACGCCTGAAAGGCTGTGCTTGCATTTACTCCAGCTCAGAGCCTTACATCAAGGCCAGAATGAGCTGATCTGGGAAGTGGCCAGCCACATCTATAAATGCTGCACAGCGTAACAAATGGCCCATGGCTTCCAAGAACCTGTGACAGCTTTTCAGTTCATGAAAACCATCCCTTGACAAACGAGGTCACCAAAAAAAGAGCCCACTAGATGGACTCATCTTTTGACAAATGTCTCAATATTTACACAGATGGAGCTGCAGCCAGTGAGCGGGGAATGATAGAATGACTAGATGGACAATCGCAGGTGCCCGCGGCTCTGTGGCTCAGCAGGGGAGGGGATGGATGGGCAACTGGTGCTAACGTGCCTCAGCCCGGAGAGCAGCATGAAGTGGGGACCCCACCTCAGTCATGAATTTGGGTTGGTGCCAGGAACAGAGTTGTGGGGAGCTTGGAGGAGAGGAGTGATGTGATTCATGTGACAGGGACAGTTCTGTTAGCAGAGAGGAGGGGGGCATGCCACCACAGAGCTAGGGGACATGTGCCACCACACAGCTGGTGACAGTGCAGGTTGGCTACAGCGATCTCAAACTATGGGTCCTATTCCCTCAGTCCTTGGTGAAATTATTGCCCCAGTGACCAGCATTCCTTCTCTCCCTCCCTTTTTTCCTCCCTCCCTCCCTCCCTCCTCCCTCCCTCTCTCTCTCTCCCTCTCTCTCTCTCCCTCCCTCTCTCTCTCTCTCTCTCTCTCTCTCTCTCTCTCTCTCTCTCTCTCTCTCTCTCTCTCTCTCTCTCTCTCTCCCCCTTCTCCCCCCCTCTCTTTTGGTCAGTTGTGGGGCTTAAACTCAGGGCTTGGGCACTGTCTCTGAGCTCTTTTGCTCAAGGCTAGCACTCTACCACTTGGAGCCACAGCACCACTTCCAGTTTTTGAGTGGTTAATTGGAGATAAGAGTCTTATGGGGACTTTTCCTGCCTGGGCTGGCTTAGAACCATAGCTCTCAGCCTCCTGAGTAGCTAGGATTATAAGTATGAGCCACCAGCCCCATCCCTTTCTTTTTGGGGGGGGGGGGCGGTTGTGGGGCCTGAACTCTGGGCCTGGGCGCTGTCCCTCAGCTCTTCAGCTCAAGGCGAGCGCTCTACCACTTGAGCCACAGCGCCACTTCCGGCTTTTTTCTTTTTTGCTTATGTGGTGCTGAGGAATCAAACCCAGGGCCTCAGGCATGCAAGGCAAGCACTCTACCACTGAGCCACCTTCCCAGCCCAGCCCCCATCCCTTTCTTGATTGAACCAGGGCCTTACATATCCCTGGCAAAGCATTCTATCACTAAGCTGCACCCAAGCCCTCAACATTTGTTTTTTAAAGGAAGGAGTTAGAAAATAGCAGACTGTACTCCATATAACCAAGACAATTTGTTCTGTTTTATTTTGACTCAAGGTCTCTTTATGTAGTCCAGCCTGGCCTAGAATTCTCTATTGTGCTTCAGCTTCTGGAGTGCTGGTATCATAGGCCTGAGCTACAACCAGCATTTGATTCTCCCTGGTTGTAGGCTGGAACCTCGAGCTTCATGCAGGCGAAGCCAAGTGCTCAACTACTGAGCCACACCCCAACCCTGGTAACAAACATGGCCAGCATTCATGGTCAGGAGGGAGGAAAACTTAGGCCTCATGGACACAGCTTCTCAAGGGTAGGGGAGACTGCCCCTTCACCCATAAAACTCCTGGCCCAGGAGGGGCATTAGCACTTCATACTGGGCTCCTCTCGCCATTGGGCTGCCGGGAGAAGAGGGTGCTTGCTGTGTGCTGACTCAGCCAGGGGAGATAGGGTTGAGAGCGCCCATCCCTGTTCTCTGTCACCGCCCATTTCAAATTTGGCCTCTGTATGTGAGTGGCATGCCTGGGGGGTAGGGGGGGTGCATGTCAGGGAGGAATCCCTGAGAGCTGGGGCTGTGAGGGGATACAGTGTCTCTAACAACACAGTGGAAGGCATCCTGACCCACAGTTACACTCTCTATTTTGTGATTGGTCTGTGAGGTGTTTTATTGCTACTGGCACCCAATCAGTTTATGGAAACTGAATGTTTTACTTTGCTGCCCCTCTGGGTTACAAAACCTCCCATCATGACTTTATAGGGCCTCGTTTGCCTGCACCAGCCACAAGATGGCGCTGTCATGCCGGCCACCAGTGCACATCCCAAGTGACACCTGCCACCCAAAATGCTTACTCAGGCTCAGCTCACAGCTCCATACCCAGGAACCACTGAGGATTCGGGTTAGAACCCAGTGGGCCCCTCCTGCAGCGTCAGCAGGCAGGCAGCACAGGGCTAGAGAAGCTGGTGCAGAGCCACCTTTACAGAGGATTACAGTGATCCTTCTCTGTGTGCTTTGAACAAAAGATCAGAAAACTGCTGCCCAAACTAACGAATTTAGTTGTCTCTCTTTCCCATGACTTCCTGTAGCTGGGGTGGATTTTAATGAACCTCCTATGAATGGGGGAAGGGTCCCAGTTCATTGGTGACTACAGCAGCTTTCTGTTGGGAGAAGGTTGGTAAACAGTGCTAGGATAGTTCAGGTATGACTGGTAGAATGCTTGTGTCCCACCAGCCCAGTTCTGGGCTCCATCCCAGGAATGTGCGTGTGTGCCTGTGTGTGTGTGTGTGTGTGTGTGTGTGTGTGTGTGTGTGTGTGTGTGTGTGCATGCGCGCGCACATACACACACACACACACACACACACACACACGCCTGTCATTGGAAGAGGTTGGACTCATTAGTGTGTTGGCTCATGCTGGAAAACTAGTTTGGGGTCTGGTTAAAAAAAATGGGGGGGGGGTTGGGAAGATGGCTCAGTGGTAGAGTGCTCGCCTTGCATGCCTGAGGCCCTGGGTTCGATTCCTCAGCACCACATAAGCAAAAAGAAGAAAAAAGTCGGAAGTGGTGCTGTGGCTGAGCGCTAGCCTTGAGCCGAAGAGCTGAGGGGCAGCGCCCAGACCCAGAGTTCAGGCCCCACAACCGGACCTAAAAAAAAAAAAAAAAAAAGGCACAATCAGCCCTCATGGTTCACAGATTGGGTACTTGTTCATTCACCTACTTGTTACAGTTCTGGTGACCTCAAAACCAGCACAGTGCTTTCACGGTCATAGGCAGACACGGGAGTGGGGGAGGGGGGCAGTCGAGGGTCCCAAGAGCTTGTGTTTCTAGCTGCAGCGATCCTAGATGGTGCTCTCTGCCTTCTGCCTAGTTCGCATACTGTAAACAAGCGGCCTTTTCCTAATCTGCTCACTGCCATGTGCCATGTTTGTGAATTGTTATGCTGCTTATGGTAACACTGAGGCTAAATAGCCTCAGAGCCTGGCATTTTTTGTTTTTGTTTTTTTAGGTCATGGGGCTTGAACTCTGGGCCTGGGCGCTGTCCCTCAGCTCTTCAGCTCAAGGCGAGTACTCTACCCCTTGAGCCACAGTGCTACTTATGGTTTTCTGGTGGTTCATTGGAGATAAGAGTCTCATGGACTTTCCTGCCCAGGCTGGCTTTGAAATGCGATCCTCAGATCTCAGCCTTCTGAGAAGCTAGGATGACTGGTGTGAGCCACTGGTGCCTGGCTGCCTGGCGTTTGCAATGAGTGGAAGGTGGCCTTAGAGAAAGTATGTGAGGAGTTGGATAACCTTATGTTTTCCCCACACACAGTGGGCCGTGGGGTTCTGAGCAGTGTCTACAATGCTACGGCTTTGCTTTCTCTCCCAGGATGTTCGATGCGAAGCCTTTTAGGGAAAAGACATTCTGTTTGTGGCATGGGTTTTGGGATTTTGTTTTGGCGGTACTGGGGATGCAACGCAGAGTTTGTATAAGCTAAGCAGGTGTTTTATCATACAGCCATCTCTCCTGTGTTCTATTTGTCTTCAAGGGAATCGGGTCTGAAAAGCTGGGCTTCTAGCAGGGGGTGAGGCCCCTAATGTGGGGTGATTAGGTAAATGGAGGCATAGGGTACTATTGAATCTGACTTCAACCACAAGTGATGCCCTAGTTTCTTCTTTTGCTTGGTGCTTTCTTCTGTGGATGTACCGTCTTATGGTGGACTTCCACTTTCACCTCACAGTGTGTGAGGTTTGACAAAATCAGGTGGAGAACTTCCTTTGCCAGCCTCTTGGTTTCTGCTGCATTTTAGCTTTGCACCTGGGCCCTTTAGGAAGGAAGAACCTGGGATGGGGAAAAGGAAAAGTCAGGGGGATTTGACAAGCACTTCAAAAGCAGCGTGAGCAAACTGGGTTGAAACCAAAGCGAGGATCCTCGGCCTTAGGACACCATCTTTCTTTCACCTCTGTCCATGTGACACTGTGTGCCATCTTTTCCTGTGGAGCTTGGAGTTGAGGGACAGAGTTGCTCTTTGGTCTGGATTCGCTGACTGGCTCTGCCCCCGTTGTTGGCACGTGCGGCCCTGTGCATGGGTTATAGGAAAAGAAAGAGCCAGGAACACAGAGGACACGCTGACCAGGAGTGACCTGTGCAACCACCTTCACCCACCCATCCAACTGGAAGCATCTTCTGCCATCCCAGGTGCCATCGCGCCTCGGAGCAATGTGGCGCCCTGCCTTGCCAGTGCTGGTGATGGGGCCATTCCCGTAGTGAGTGCAGTGCTGGGAACTGGTGTGTATTGAATAGCTTCAAGCTGGCTTCCTGAGCTGGCCAGACACAAGCTTACCTGTCAGGTGGATGACTCATCTGTCTTGTATCTTAGTCATTGAATCCTTCTCTTATCTAGAGGTCACCTTAAGTGAGACCAGTATAAGATGACCTGGAGGCTGGGAAGGTGGCTCAGTGGTAGAGCGCTTGCCTTGCATGCCTGAGGCCCTGGGTTCCTCAGCACCACATAAGAAAAAAGCCGGAGAGCGCTGTGGCTCAAGTGATAGAGTGCTAGCCTTGAGCTGAAGAGCTGAGGGACAGTGCCCAGGCCCAGAGTTCAGGCCCCATGACCGGACCCCCCCCCAAAAAAAAAAAAAAAAGATGCGACCTGGACATTTTTCTTATATCTCAGATTGAAATTCCATCATGAGATAACTTCAGACAAGCAGAGATAAGAAAATACTTCATTTAACATCCTTTTTTTTTTGCTGGTCATGGGGCTTGAACTCTGGGCCTCGGTGCTGTCCCTCAGCTCCACAGAACCACTTCTGGTTTTCTGGTGGTTTATTGGAGATAAGAGTCTCACAGATTTTTCCTGCCCAGGCTGGTTTTGAACCGCGATCCTCAGATCTCAGCCTCCTGAGTAGCTAGGATTACAGTGTGAGCCACTGGCGCCTGGCTTCCTCATGTTTATTGTAATAATATTTTCTGTCACAGGCCATTTTAAAATTGGTCATCAGTTAAAGTCCTTGTTTTTCCTTAGATCTCCTTTCTCCCCACTACATACCACTCATGTTGGGCTATAATGTTGAAAGGAGAGATTCGTTTACATAATATCTGGTACTAGAAAAATTTAATGGATCTGAATGAGGAAAGACACATTAAAAACCAGGCAGGCTGGGTGCTGGTGGCTCATGCTAATCCTAGATACTCAGGAGGCTGAGATGTGAGTATTGTGGTTCAGAGTCAGCCCTGGCAGGAAAGGCCGTGAGACTTGTATCTCTAACTAACCACCAGAAAACCAGAAGTGGTGCTGTAGCTCAAAATGGTAGAGCACTGGCCTTGAGTGAAAGAGCTCAGGAAAAGTACCCAGACACTGAGTTCAAGCCCCATAACCAACCAAAACAAAACAACAAAACCATAGGCAGATCTAAGGAGGTACCAATGGCTCTGTCTTGTTTGTGTTACATAACAAATTACAGTTGTCATATTGTTTCTGAGATATTGCACCTGAATACTATTTTGGGAAATCATGTCTAAGAGGAGGTAAAATATGTACTAGTAAAGAACTGGAAGTAAACTTAGAATTTCCTCTTCATTCTCATTAGATTGCTAGCTTTTCCCTCCTTGCTTGCAAGAAAAATGGTAAGTTGTAGTTTGATCTTTGTTGTCTTCTTATCATTATCATTATTATATTTTTTGTCAGTCATGGGGCTTGAACTGGGCCTGAGCACTGTCCCTCAGCTCTTCAGCTCAAGGCGAGCGCTCTACCACTTGAGCCACAGCACCACATCCTGTTTTCTGGTGGTTTATTGGAGATAAGAGTCTCACAGACTTTCCTGCCAGGGCTGGCTTTGAACTTTGATCCTCAGCTCTCAGCCTCCTGAGTAGCTACAGGCGCCCAGCTGATCGTTGTCTTCTTATCTTGACAAATGGAACCGTTTGTATGCTACAGCTTAGAAGCAGCAGTGAACAGCTGCTCCTAGGAGTACAGAGCTTCCTCAGTCATGTCTGGACAGGAAAGTATACCTAGTAATGATCTTGATTATGTAAACCACCTGGATGGACCAATGGTGTGGTAACTTGGCCTCAGTTCTTCATCTTCCTTCTGGTAAGGAAAAACAAAGCAAGACAGTTTATAACTGGGTAGCTGCCTTGGGAAAACAGCAGCTCAGGTGGTGCTTTAAGTGTTCACAGACTTTATACTTATGTGTTAGAAGTAACTACTCCTTTGTTCCAGGACTTCCTTGGAAGTCCCTCTGTCCTGTGTCACTCATGGGAAGTTTGCAGGAGGGCCATTTTCTCCTCACTGAAATGCCTCTCCACGCATGCAGTGTGTGTTTTCCACCTGTGGAGGATGGGTGTCTCTGACAGTCGAGAGAAACACAGCCCTCAGTGGACTTCCACCAGTTTGCACCCAGGCCCCGACCCTGCTCTGACTTTACAGCTCTGTGTCAGCTAATGTGGTTTAGACAGGCGGTGGTGTTTGTTGAGTCTTGCCTGATGACTTAGTTTTTGTAAATATTCCAAGTGTGTTTGAAAGTGTACTTTTTAACTGGTAAGTCTAGTTAGAAGTCCAGTTGGTCAGACATAGGCTCCAATTTTCTATATATGCATTAATTATCATCATTAATTATCATTTGATCTAGAAGTTTGTAGTTGGGAGCTATATTTTTAACTCCTACTGTGGTTGTGAAATTGTTGGGCTTTTTGCTTGTAATTCTGTAGGCTTTTGTTTCACATAATTTAATGCTATTGTTCTAATTAGTGGGCTGTATTTTTTTTTGTCTGATATAGCTTAATTATTGCAAGTTTTTCCTGTTTTGGTTAGTATTTTCCTGATACATCTTTTCCATTCTTTATGACCCACTTTTGGAGTTGCTTTTGATGTGTCATTTGTGACAAGCATATAGGTGCAAAGTTGCTTTTCTTCTATCAGAATGAGAATGCCTATCTTTTAAGTAGACTTGGAAAATTTATCTTTGCTGTTTACTATGTTTTTTGTTTTGTTTTGTTTTGTTTTTGGTAAACATCCAAGCAGGGAGCAGTGTTAGAGTGGGATTTCTCTTGTAGACTTTTAAGTGTGGCCTGGTCCACAACTTGCCTTAAAGTTGGCGCTTTGGGCTGTGTCTAGCACTCCTGTTCCTCCTCTGCTTCCCTCCCCACCTGCACCCCAGCTCCGTTTGGTTCCTGATTGGGGTGCATAGAAAATCTGCAGCCAAAGTTCTTTCTGTGTTGGTGTTTGGGTTTTTCTTGTTTTTACTTGCAGGACTATTTTTACCTTAGACTTGGCTCCTTTATAATATTTAACAAATATTCACAGTGGAAAGCAAAAAACGTTTCTGTTGGCATATGTTTTTCTTCCACGATCCTGTGTGTTTATTTACTGGTGTGTGACTCTGTGTGGGTCTTTATCCCACGTTACATATTTGCTAGACTGGTGGACTGGGTGGCGGGGTAGGGTGGGGTAGGGACCTGTGGCCTGCAGCATTTTTTGGACAGCCCTGGTTTTCTTCAGAGAATTCCAAGAGCCTGAATTGGGGGATGAGCTTGCTTTGCAGTGGCTTGAACTTCTGATCCTTTGAGTGTGGGAATTGTGAGGAAGCCAAATTCCAGTCTTAGCCGTGGCGTAGGCCAATGTCTTCATTAATTGATGAGAGGGGGATTAACTGGACCGTGACTTACTCTGTTGTCCACCAAGTATTCTTGTTCTACGTGTGAGAAAAAGGGGGAAGGTGAGGTTTGCCAAAGTGGACAAAGTATAGTTGTAGCAGTTCTTCCTAGAATTGAAAAGCACCAGAAGTGAAACTGTGTCTAAGAACATAACCTAGAGCGTCTAAAGACTAAGCATTGTGGGGTCAGCAGAGGGGCCAGGTCCACGCTGGTGTTGCTGGTGGGGTTTCTTCTGGGTGGGGGTACACAGGGAGGGCCTACACAGTAGTGGTGATGATTTGCTTAAACTTATTATTGTGGAAAAAATTTAAATGTACAGCCTCCTGTGTGTTCCCTTCCAACCACTCTAAATGCATAGCCTTTCTCTTTTTTCTTGGTAGTAATGGAATCTCAACTTGCTTGGTTTGCTTGCTCAGCAGGCACTCTACCACTTGTTTTGTACTTCCAGCTCAGCTTTTTGCTAGTTAATTGGGGATCATGTCTAGGCAACTTTCTGACAGGGCTAGCTTCAAACCACAGTCCTCCAGGTCTCAACCTTCTGAATAACTAGGATTACAGGCAGGAGCCACCAGCAGCCCATGTTGGTTTTGTTTTGAAGGGTATTCTAGAGCCATATTATGTTAACTGGTAAATATTTCAGTGGGAATCCTTAAAAAGATTCTTCTTTTTAAAAATTGTTATAAAGATCATGTACAGAGTAGATTCTTCTTTTAAACATCAGGGTACTACTGCTATTGCTCCCATCTGAGGAGGGGTGTGACATAGTGTAATCACTAAGTCTCAGCTAAATGAGTAATAGTTCTTAGTGCTTACCTCCAGTGCTGGAAGAGAAAACTCTTTGTCTTGTGATTGAACACAATGTCTTGTCTTTCTTTGGTTGGACTTAGGGCCTGAACTCAGGGTCTAGGTGTTGTCCTTGAGCTCTCCTTTGCTCAAAGCTAATGCTCTACCACTTTGAGCCGCAGCTCCACTTCTGATTTTTGAGTGGTTGATTGGAGATAAGAGTCTCCCGGAGTCTTTTCTGTTCAGGCTGGCTTTGAACTGTGATTCTCAGATCTCAGCCTCCTGAGTAGCTAGGATTACAGGCATGAGCCACTGGCACCCAGAAAATAGTGTCTTTTTAACTTATGGCCTCCAGAAAACTGGGGGCAGGGGAAGGGGAGGAAATGAATTACTTTTAAACCTCAAAGACTTTTCAGAATTGCATAGAATCTAGTTTTTAGCTATGTTTATCTTTTAGACACACAGATTTCTACTTGAATCTGCTAAGCCGCCTCATAATTCAGTAGACAGAAGAGAGCCAACGATACTTTTGGCTCGTAGCTTTGGCTCTATTTTATCTCATATTTTTGTCATGATTTCAGCTTGTCGATTCAAGCTTACATTGTGTGTGATATATTGTTTATTAGCCCTTCTGTCTGCCTAGTGTAGGAATTCATGTACTGCTTAATGCTTCCCAAGTATCTTTTTTTTTCTTCTTACTATGCTGAAGATCAAACCAAAGGCCTCACATATGTTGAGTTAGTGCTCTGCCAACGGAGCTACACCCCCAGCCCATTTTATTTTTGTTTTAATTTTTTGTTTCTTAATGACTCCTCATACAGAATGTGTTTAAGGGTTTCTCAGCTTGTACGGCGCTGGCTGTTCTTTGCCTGCCCTTCGTGGACAGCCAGTGGCACTCATTTCTGACCAGGGATCAGAGGGCAGGCCAGGCTATGTCATCCTTGACCTTGGACTTACCTGTACCAGCTCATGAAGATAAGCAGCTGATTGCTGTAGAGTTTCAGCTGGCAGTGAACAGTTCAAATTTTTAACTAAACGAAGACTAATGTTCAGCTTAAAGGCAGTACTTGCTAGATTGGAAGATAATGGAATTGGTCCTTCTGATCTGATTTGGGTGTTCACAGAACTCTTTAAAAGGGCAAATGATCCAGAAACTACCTTTATTAAGCAATCCCATGGTTGAGTGGCAGTCAGAAATTTTGACATTGGTGAATTTTGTTGTTGTTTTTTTTCTCTCTGTGGTTCAGATCTTTTTTTTCTTTTCTTTTCTTTTTTTTTCAGTCAGTCATGGAGCTTGAAATCAGGGTCTGGGCACTGTTCCTGATCTTTTGTGCTCAAGGCTAGCGTGCTCTACCACTTTGAATCACAGAACCACTTCTCAGTTTGGGGGTGGTTACTTGGAGATGAGAGTCTCATGGACTTTTTTGCCTGGGCTGGCTTCAAATCACAATCCTCAGATCTCAGGCTCTTAAGTAGGTACAATTTCAGGCATATGAGCTACCAGTGCCTGGCCTGGCTTAGAACAGCTTAGAAAGAAAAATGTGGCACAGAAACCTTTTCTGTGTTTTTTTTTTTCTTCTTTTAATAGATGTCTGTTCTTTGTCTTGTCTCCTTCCTTGCTGGTGTAACACAATAGGAGAGTAAGCTTGACCACATGACTGAAGCTGTGTGTATGGTAAAGTCAAAACAGCATGCCATACAGAGAGTGGCCGGGTGGCCACCCTGTCTGCGCTTGTCCGTGAGGGGCAGGGTAGGATGAACTGGGCTTACAGCACAGTGGCCTGAGGTAGGCTTCAGAAAAGTAGTGATAGGTTAAGAAACCAAGTATAGCTAGTAGAGTTAAGAAATCAACTATATGTATGCCTGTAAGTTTCAGCACTAAAGATCCTGAGTTCAAGCTTAGTTTGGCTACAGATCCTGTCAAAAAATAAAAACAAAAACAAAAAACCCAGAAAATAACGAACTTGAAGGTTTATATTTCATTGTCATCTTTCTTTTTTCTCTCTCTTTCTTCTTTCTTTATCTTCTTTGTTTCTTTTTTCTCCTTCCTTCCTTCCTTTCTTTCTTTCTTCCTTTCTTTCTTTCTTTCTTTCTTTCTTTCTTTCTTTCTTTCTTTCTTTCTTTCTTTCTTTCTTTCTTTCTTTCTTTCTTTTTGTCAATCAAGAGGCTTGAACTCAGAGTCTGGGCACTGTTCCTGAGTTTTCTCACTCAAGGCTAGCACTCTACTTCTTTGAGCCACAGTTCCACTTCCAGTTTTCTTGTGGTCAATTAGAGAAAAGAGTCTCATGGGCTTTCCTGCCTGGGCTGGCTTCAAACCACCATCCTCAGCTCTCAGCCTCCTGAGTAGCTAGGATTACAGGTGTGAATCACCAGCACCTGGCTGAAGTAATTTTTCTCTTTTGAGTGTGATTTTTATTTCTTCTTCTTCTTCCTCCTCCTCCTCCTCCTCCTCTTCCTCCTCCTCCTCCTCCTCCTTCTTCTTCTCCTCCTTTTCTTCCTCCTTCTCCTCCTCCTCCTCCTTCTCTTCCTCCTCCTCCTTCTCCTCCTTCTCCTCCTTCTCCTCCTTCTCCTTCTTCTCCTTCTCCCCCCCCCTCCTTTTTTGATAGGATTAGAGCCAGGTGCTGGTGGCTCCTGTCTATAATCCTGGCTACTCAGGAGGCTGAGATCTGAGGATCGAGGTTCAAAGCCAGCCCAGGCAGGAAAGTCCCTGAGACTCTTAATCTCCAATAAACCACTAGAAAACTAGCAATGGCGCTGTAGCTCAAGCGGTAGAGTGTTTGCCTTGAGCTGAAGAGCACAGGGACAGCGCCCAAGCCCAGAGTTCAAGTCCCACTACCAACCAACCAAAAAAAAAAAAGGTAGGCGCTCCCACTTATTAAATAGGTATTGTACTGTTGAACCATGCCTCTAGCTCCCTTTTGCACTATTTTTTTTTTTTGTTAGTTTGTTTTTTTTTTTTTTTTTGAGACATAGTCTTGCTTCTTTCCTGGGATGTGTACCACTTTGCTGCCAACAAGGAAAGGGTCTTCCCTGTCTGCTGTACCCATTTGGCCAGAAAAGAGAATCAGTCATTCATCTAGCTAATATTTATTAGATGCCTCCGTGGCAGGAGGCTGCGCTCAAGCTGCCTCTAACCCCGGAGAGCCACTAGTTCAAGGGCAGGAGCCGGGGAGGAGAGGAGCAAGAATAGAATTTCTCCGCAGTCATATGTTTTATTTAAACTTGCCAATTTAAAAAAATTCTACTTTCTCTAATATGTCCATATTTGATCTTAGTACTAAAATGTTTTTAAATTGCCAGGTGAATTATTTAACATTTCCTCCCTAATCAGCAGTCAGCTCCCTACCCTGGAAGGTCAGCCTTGCTTGTTAGTGGCTGTAGTGGTGACGGAAGCAGAGAAGCACTGTGCTAGCTTCAGGGTGATGAAGACTAGGTGCCGTGTCCAGCTGCGTCATGGAGCTGGTACGTGTGTGCGCGTTCAGGCTGCCTGATGTTGGGTGGGTGTTTTGAGGCAGTGGAGACTGGTTTTTCTTGTTACCCCACTCTGAATTTGTGCCCTCGAGTGCACAAGAGAGATGCACTGCTGCTTTTCCCACATGACTGTCAGTTCCCAGACTCCCCTTGGGTGTGTCTGCTGACCGTGAGTTGTGTCTTGAGCAATGCGGCACTCATATGCAAGCTGTCATCCTCCGGTATGCGAGATCAGAGCCTGCACTGGTGATCGCTGCTGTCCAGGGTGGCATGTCAAGTGGCCAGCCAAGGTGAATTCGGGCTGTGCCTCCACCTGCCTCCCTACCGAGTGCCTGACTCAGAAGGGAGAGCAGTTTCCAGAGAGGGGCGTGGCAGGCAGCCTGGAAGCAAGGCTGTCACCATGGCTTGCTCACCCCGTGCCCTTCTCTCAGAGGATGATCATTAAAGCCTTTGAAATCCTCAGGTGGCCGGACTTCATTTACTTTTATTTATTTATTCATTTTTGTTGGTTGTGAGGCTTGAACTCTGGACCTGGGTGCTGTCCCTCTGCTCCTTAGCTCAAGGTGAGCTCTCTACCACTTGAGCCACAGTGCCACTTCCGGTTTTCTGGTGGTTTATTGTAGATAAGAGTCTCATGGACTTTTCTGCCCAGGCTGGCTTTGAACTATGATCCTCAGATCTCAGCCCTCTAAGTAGCTAGGATTACAGGCGTGAGCCACCAGTGCCCAGCTTTTACTTTTATTTTGTAAGTAATCCAAAGCTTCTTGAGAACACACAAGGTCTGCCTGTGTTCTTTCAGGGAACGGCAGTGAACCAATACCACACCCTAGTTCAGTGATAGAACATCACCCAATTGTGTTTTTGTGCCTTGATTGGATTTCTGGGGATGTGATCGGGAGATTGGGAGCATGCTTGTGGAGTGGGTTTCCAAGGGGAAGAGGCTGGCCATGAGTTAGGAGGTCTGGCTTAGCTCACTCCAGCAAGCTGCTTGCCGGGGACTCCCACAGACATTGCATAGCTAAATGGTGACAAGTCTGCTAACCTGAGAGTTGTGGCTACTCTGCCTCCTCCCCTCAAAGCTCTTTCCTTGCCTTAGTTGATCATGTGGGGACGCAGTGGGGTACACAGGGCTCTGCCTACACTTCCACCTTTGCTGTCTCTTCTGTTGTCAGTTTATGTATTGCCAAGCGGTAGAAGCCAGGCAGTTGATTCCTCTGGCAAGCCCTGTTAGTTGAAATCATCACTAAGTACCATCTGTAGCCATGTACCTCCTTGCTGCTAGTTGGACAGAACTGATGTGGATGTAGCTTTCGAAGCACGACAGTTCTTAGAAGCAGTTCTTTTCCTGTTGGGAATGGCCCTATCTGCCCAGCTAACGTGACATGGGACACGGGACACTCATTTGCAGTAAGCTCACAGGTAAAACACGATGTGTGGTGCCTTCTAGCCAGATTCCAGGGCAGTTGCTTCCAGAGAACTTGTGCAATCAAGCATAATACTGCATAAAAGCAGAGAAAGTAAAATCATTCATGAAGCACGCTTCATGACCAGACTACTTGTATTACAGGCATTTGCTGCGGAACTGGAGGATTAGAATTCAAAGGATGGCAGTGTTTTTCTAGGGAACAATGTAGCGAGTACTTTTAAATCTGCAAGCACTGTACTGTCAGTCTGCTCTGTCTATACCTGGCTCTAAGAAGTCATTTTTCAGTTTCCCAATTTCTATTGAGACCTTTTTGTTGGGGGAGAGGGGCTCTGTGGTTAAACCCAGTGACTTGTGCACAATAACCAAGCACTACCACTAATAGTATTAGGTATTTTGACATTACAGATAACCTTTGGGTCATTGGGAACTTTATTTTTTTTTGGGGGGGGGTCCAGTCGTGGGGCCTGAACTCTGGGCCTAGGCGCTGTCCCTCAGCTCTTCAGCTCAAGGCTAGCACTCTACCACTTGAGCCACAGCACCACTTTCCAGCTTTTTTCTTTTTTGCTTATGTGGTGCTGACGAATCGAACCCAGGGCCTCAGGCATGCAAGGCAAGCGCTCTACCACTGAGCCACCTTCCCAGCCCCTCATTGGGAACTTTATGATGCATTGTTCTAAAGCATTCAAAACCACTGAAATCTACCAATATCATGCTTGCCATTGTATTCATCATTTTTACACATATTATCTAGCCAATTGATTATTGCATTGCACATCTAAATAGACAAATATATATATATATATTACTTTCTCCTTATGATATGGAAAACAAAACAAATGATTAGAATAATTTAGAGATAAGTGTGAGATGGAAAGGCTGGACAGCGCCAGTATTGTATGTGTGCATGTGTGAGTGTACGTACCACATATGTGTGCTCGTTGGTATGTGTGCGTGTGTGCGTTTAGGAGAGCCTGGGGCCCCGGCGTAGTAAGACTCACTCCCCCACCGAGCCACACCTCCTGCCTCCAGTGTCACTTTAAAAACCAATCTTACTGAGGCTGGGAAGGTGGCTCAGTGGTAGAGCGCTCGCCTTGCATGCTCAAAGCCCTGGGTTCGATTCCTCAGCACCACATAAGCAAAAAAAAGAAAGCCGGAAGTGGCGCTGTGGCTCAAGTGGTAGAGCGCTAGCCTTGAGCTGAAGAGCTGAGGGACAGCGCCCAGGCCCAGAGTTCAGGCCCCATGACCGGACCCCCCCCCCAAAAAAAAAATCTTATTCTGTTGGCAGAGAATTTCACAGATTCTTCTAGTATTGGAGATTGTTTCTTCTCTGGGTTTGGGGACTTGCTAACCACTCAAAGCCCTTGCCACAGGGCAAAGCTTGTTCTTGCTGACTCTCATTCTCTCTATTCCTCTCTCCTTTCCTTCCTTCCTTCTCCTGCTCTCTAGGTACTGATGTGTTGGTTCATCTCATTTTGGCAGTTTAGTGTCCCCCAGAGCAGAGCAGGGTAACTATTTGATGAGGAAGAAAATGAGGTGGAATAATCTTCAAAAATTATGTCATAGACTGCGAAGTGATTTGAAAAAAAAAGAGAGAGAGAAAAAGTAAACCAAGTGTAGAATCATATGAAGTGCTAAGAGAGAATGGGGCTTTTAAATCATGGAGGTACACACCTGTAGTCCCAGCTACTCAAGCGGTAGGAAAGTTCCTTGAGCCCATGGGTAGGAAAGTTTCTTGAGTCCACAAGTTTGAGGCCAACCTAGGCAACCTTGTGAGACTGTGTCTCCAAAAATTAATAGAAATACCTGTATCTGTTTAGGGGTTTTATGTGTGCCATACAGAAAGAGCCCTCCAGCGAAGCAGGTGATGGGGCTCAGCCAGTCATCAGAGCAGGGAAAGGGGTATGGAAAGCCAGCAGTGCCTCTCGCTTTGCTTTCTGGAGAAGTGGGACTGCGGGGGATGGGGAGGGGGCATCTTCTCTAACTCAGATCATGGCAGTAACCACACATGTCTCTCGCTATCCTCAGGCCACCTGTGGTCTGAAGAAATGTCCTTCCTGTCCTACCAGGAAGCCCAGGACTCCTCAGCAGCTGGACAAGCATTGAAGGAGGCGTGCTGCCATTGCCCAAGACTTTTTTTTTTGGAGGAGAGGGTCAGGGGGAGGGAAAGACCACCATGCTGGGTATCCTAGAGACACTGGTAGTATGGGGACTCCTGCGGTAGTATGGGGTGTTTGTGCATGTGGAGTTGGATTGCAGGGGTAGGGAGTGGGGAAGAGGGAAAAGGCGGGGACAGACAGAGGGCTCTTGTTCCTAATGGGGCAACCTGGGACACGCCCTGCCCCCTCTGTGGGGACCCCTGCAGGTAGTTGACAAAGGCCTCACCTGGTGAAGGGATCGGTGGCTCCATTGCAGTCCCTAGGGAGTTTCTGTGACTGCTCTGGGTGTTGACACTTTACCGCCCAGGTGAGCCAGCTCAGCCCTGCCTGGCTGATAAGGACTTGTCATTTCCAACCCCCACCCCCCACCCCATACTGCTCAGCCAGGATTTTTGCCCACAGGGTGGCGTACCAGGTTGCTAATCACTGCAGAGGATTGAAAACTTCCTAAGTGGCCTACCAAGTTGCAAGGTTCAGCACTCCCCTAAGTGCTGTGGGTGTGTGGCATGCTTCTGCCTCTTATGCTGTGCATGCATGTGGTGCGCTTCTCCCTTGTGTGCTGTGTGTGCATGTAGCATGCTGCTACCTCGTGTCTGCACCTGCGTGGAAGCCGAAGCATCCTCCTTAGGAATGAAAGGACTACACTTCAATCTGCCACCTACAGCCAGCAGTTCAGCTGCACACAGCTCCGATGGGGTCGTGTCCTGAAAGTTCTTTTGTTGATTAACCTTTCAGAACACAAAGCACATTGTCACATAGAAAGGCGGCTTTGAATGGTGGGTATCAGCGAGAGCTTCGGGTTGGGCGGTAGTGGGTCAAGAACGCAATGCTGTTTGATACCAGTACAAAAGGAGGGAGAGGCAGGGGACATCGGGGCGGCTTCCTGTCCTGAGGAAGCCTGTGTTTGGTGATACTGGGCAATCTGAGACCTGTTGCATGCCAGTGGTGCAGGGAAGATGGTTTGGGGGAAGTGGGTCCAGCGATAGCCATGGACTTGCTGTGGTTACAAGTAGAGGCTTCTTGCTCAGCCTGTCAGAGACTCCCGGTGTGACACTCATGCTACGCTGTCTCATCAGGTGGGATCAGAGAGCGAAGAGGATGTACTAAGACTATACTATAGGGCACCGTGTTAGGATTTGAGATGATACAGAGCCTGTCCATGGCGCCTCTCACCATGATCGTTGTCTGTGTGCACACCTTTGTGTTATGTGCCCTCAGAGATCGCTATAACAAGCATGACTAACATGAGCGGGGCGGTCTTCCCCGGGGTGGGATTTATTCAGTGTTCTTGACATTTCACATGGTCTGGCTGAGCTTTGATTTTTTACCCCAAGTTATTCTTGTGTAGTTGAGACATCAGTCTCAATTTTCTTGCATGCAGTGTGAAGAATGTTGTAAATTGCTCAGGTCTTTCAGCTGTCTGTCAACTCCCGCAAGACTGTGAAGTGTGGAATTGCTTCCTAACTCCTGTTTTAAGTTAGGGGTTTTGTCTCAGAAAATGAAGGTTGATTTTTGGTAATTTTTTTTTTTTGGAAGAAGTAATTGTTTTAAACTTTTTCCTGAGCTCCATCTGTTCCTGCTTGCCTCCATCTTAAATTTCCTTCTGTTCTTCATGTCACCAGTCCACCTTGTAAGGAGGTATGTCGGCAGGTGGGATGCCTTTTGTGCTTGGTGGGGTTTTAGGGCAGTCAGCTACTGCTTCGAGGGTTCATTAAAGTTGTCCATAGCCAGGTGTGGTGGTTACATACCTGTAATCCCAGCATATGGGAGGCTGAAGCAGGACGATTGGGAATTTGAGGCTAGCTTGGCTACAAAGTGAGATTCTCCCTCAAGAAAACCCAACCAAGAGGGAAAAGGGTGGATGCACGCAAGAAGGACTAGTGGACACACACAGTCACAGTGTTCAATGTGTGTTTGTGAAAATGGAACGAGGAAACTTGGAGAGACGGATGGGTATACGGCCGGTGGGAGGACACCTTAGGGCTCAGTGTGAGCTGCTCTTTGCTCTCCCTTCTCCACCAGCCCTTTGTCCTTCCTCGGGGTTCACACTCCTTTCCGCCAGGTATTCCCAAGCTAGTTTCTTGTCTAGCCCACATCTCTCTACTGGCTGTCTTTCAGTCCCTCCGTGTCACCTTCCGCCCTCCCTACTCCTGAATGTCCAGCTCCCTGTCCCCAGCCCCTGGATGGGACCGGTTTGGGACTCAAGGACTGTTGCTCCTTCTGTCTTTCTGTACCCCTGCCTTTGCATCCTGACTCATACCCGCCTTCATATCCTTACTTACTGCTTGGCTTCTGCTACTCCCCAGAACCTGCTGGGCCTTCCAAGTCTTCCACCACACTGGCTATAGCGCCCCCTACCGTCGCCCAGCCTCTGCTCTGTGTCCTTCCCAGAGATAGCTCTCTTCATGGTCCTGCCTGGGGCTGGCTCAGTTCTCGTCAGTATTTTCTTTCTTTTTTTTTTTTTCTGATCCGGTCGTGGGCCTGAACTCTGGGCCTGGGAACTGTCCCTCAGCTCTTCAGCTCAAGGCTAGCGCTCTACCACTTGAGCCACAGCGCCACTTCCGGCTTTTTTTTTCTGCTTATGTGGTGCTGAGGAATCGAACCCAGGGCCTCATGCATGCAAGGCAGTGCTCTATCACTGAGCCACCTTCCCAGCCCCTCGTCAGTATTTTCCACACTACCTCTTCTTCCAACCCTTAGGCTCACTAGAGCCTAAGCATCTTTGTTAAGGGTACCATTCCTGTGTGTTTGGCTTGGTCAGGTGTCTCTGGAGACCACAGGTACACACGGTCTGTCTCCCCAATAAGTCCAGGTCTGTGTCTAGTTCACACTGTGGCTAGTTTGTTCATGGCTGAGTACGTGACTAAATGAACAAGTAAGAATTATGTGTATTTGTATAGCAGTTGACATGCTGCCCATCTTCCCAGTGGTTGATATTATCACTCATCTTCATTTTTGTACATTGCAATATTCCCAAAGTGATAATCTTGTGCTCCTCATTTGCTTGGGCCTGAGGTCGAGTGCCTCTGTGTGTGTTTATTGGCCTTTTGTGCTTCTGTGAGATGGTGATGTGTTATCCTCACTCCCTTTTCCCATTTCCATTGTCATCTGACTGATGTCGGCATTTCATGTATTTCTGGGCTGGTTTCTGCCAAGTGTCCTATTAATGTCTTCACTTCACCCAGTGTTTCCTCTCTCTCTTTTAAGAATCTTCTGATGGAGTGGAGTTTTAATATTAATGCAGCCAAGCCTCCTGATCTTTTCTTTTATGCCTCTTCATAAATTTTTCCTGTCAAGCTCAGAAAGATCTTCACTTATGTTTTCTTTTCAAGTTTTCAAAGTTTGCTTTTGACATCATTTAAGTTCTCCATCCATCTAGACTGGATTTTTTGGCCTGGCATGACTAAGAATCTACTTTCATTATATTTCTATAGATAAACAATTTTTCCAGCTCTTCAATTTTTCTAGACTGTTTTATCAAATATCAAAGTCTCACGGATGTAGAATTTTATTTCTAGGCCCTTAATTCTCTTCCATTGACCAGGTTGTTTACTTGGATACCATAACTACCTGTCTTAATTACGACAGCATGAAAATAAATTTCCTTTGGAAGTGTCTGGTGGCTCACACCTATAAGCTTTGCTATTCAAGAGGCAAAAGCAGAGATAGACTACTCATGGTCCAAAGCTAGCTTAGAAAGAAGCATGAGACTCTATCTGGAAAAAAACAAAAACAAATCTAAAATCAAACACTAGTATGGATCAAGTAGACAAGCACAAAGCCTTGAATTCAATACCCAGAATTACCAAAAGGAAAAGAAGGCGGTGAAAAAAAAGAAAAAGAAAATGAGCTATTGTTGGCTCTTTTATTCTACCATTTAAATTTTAGAATCTATCCTTCAGGCCCATGGAAAACTTAAGGTATATATCCCATATGCTAAAATGACATCCCCATCATACTTCCATCACCCCCTAAACTCCACATCCCATTGGAGTCACTTTCTGCCTCACCACCCATAACCCAGCCCAGTTCCTTCTAACTGCTGCTCTTTTCTGTTCAGTTGTTGAGACTTTCAGATGGCTTATATGTCATATGTTAAATCTTTTTCTCCATCAACAACTAGTCTGTCTACTTAGACTTTGCTTGACGTGAAAGGAAAGCCCTTTTTCTTAGGAGGCAGTGGTAAGGATGAAAGAGTCTGCCTTATACTTTTTTTCTTTTTTTTTTTTGTCGGTCGTGGGGCTTGAACTCTGGGCCTGGGCGCTGTCCCTTAGCTCTTCAGCTCAAGGCTAGCACTCTGCCAATTAAGCCACAGTGCCACTTCCAGTTTTCTGGTGGTTTATTTGAGATAAGAGTCTCACAGAGTTCCTGCCTGGACTGGCTTTGAACCATGATCCTCATATCTCAGCCTCTTGAGTAGCTAGGATTATAGGCATGAGCCACCAGTGCCTGGCTGCCTTAAACTTATAAAAATCCTCTTGCCTCAGCTACCCAAGTGTAGGAATTACATGTATAAACTATCATGCCTGGCTGGAAAATATCTCAATTTTTAAAAAATGTAAACATAGCCAGGTACCAGTGGCTCAGGCCTGTCTGTAATCCTAGCTACTCAGGAGGCTGAGACATCAGGATCGTGGTTCCTTGTTAGCCCAGGCAGAAAAGTCTGTGAGATTATCTCCAATAAACTATTCAGAAAAAGTTGGAAGTTATGCTGTGGCTAAAGTGGTAGAGTACAAGCCTTGAACACAAAAGAGGCTCCAGGACAGCGCTTAGGCTCTGAGTTCAAGCCCCAGAACCAGCCAAAAAAAAAAAAAAAAAAAAAAAAAAAGTAAACATTTTAAGTTATTCTTTAAAACTCTTAATACAGAAATGACTTTATGCCGGGCGCTGGTGGCTCACGCCTGTAATCCTAGCTACTCAGGAGGCTGAGATCTGAGGATCGCGGTTCAAAGCCAGCCCGGGCAGGAGAGACCGTGAGACTCCTATCTCCAATAAACCACCAGAAAAACCGGAAGTGGCGCTGTAGCTCAAGTGGTAGAGCGCTCGCCTTGAGCTGAAGAGCTGAGGGACAACGCCCAGGCCCAGAGTTCAAGCCCCACAACCGACAAAAAAAAAAAAAAGAAATGACTTTATGAGACATTTGTCAACCTTAAACAAAATACCTCCAAGTACACCATTTTTTTCTGGATAGTGGTATCTATATATTGCTCACGTGTTGATTCCATACCAGCTTGGCTGCTTAGTCTACATGGCCTCAGCCAGCTGTTGAGTTTGCTGGCTGCTCAATGTCTGTGTGGTCACTGAGACGTACCTTCTCTGGGGATTTGTGGAGATTGATTGCTCTGATCTGTGTGTGTCAGGAGCCGATGAAGCTGTGAACAGGTCAAGTTGTTCTGGCTTAGCTGCGTTGCTTGCCTGTAGGGAAATGGAGTAGATTCTCTATGCACTTGCTTCCCCTAGTGGCTTTGACACCACGTGTTGGGACCAAAAGATGGCTTTGAATCCTTGCCCTGACAAATTTAGAAAGGGTTTAATGTTACCACGCAGCCTGCTCCGCGCTGCCCTGCCCCTCGCAGGCAGGCTGGACGTGCTGGAGGACACAGTTGGCAGCCAGTTCATTCTGCTGATGCAGCCCTCGGAGGCGTGGCTGGCAGCCAGAGCTTGGCCTTCTAGACTGAAGGTCCAGAGCTGCAAAGCCGTGGGACATGAAGGACGTGAGGCAAGGCTGGCTGTGCGAAGGCCAGCAAAGTGGATTATTACTCATTTCCCTTCTTAAGTGAGCCTGATTTCCAAATGAATTCCCTGTTCACATTAGCCACTTGTTTGGGCACATGTCCATGGGACAGAGAACATGGTGACTGGAAACTGTCGTCGGATGCCATTAAACACGCACGCACGCATGCACGCACACGTACTACACACACCCCTTGGCTCTCTATCCCTCTCATCACCTTTGCTCTTCTGGGGGATATTGACCTGAGCCTCCTCTTTTACTTGGTAATCCAGATTCAATTCCAGAGAGGCTTGCTGCCAATGCCATCCTTTTGGGCAGGCTTCAGGAAAAAACAAAACAAAACCTTCTAGATCAAAAGCTGGCATTTAAGAGGAAGTTCCAGGAGACACTCACATGGCAGCCGCTGGCACAGACGGTCATTACATCGCTAGGACCTGCGGGTCTCTCCACAGATCACATGTCAATGGATTTTCGCCAGAGCCCTCACCCTCTCTCCTCCTCGTGAGTGGCACGTACCGCGTGCTCACAGTGTCTGATTCCTGTTCTGATCTCTTCAGGAGACTTTGGATAAGAGGAAAATTTGCAAAAACCCTCACCTTTTTTTTTTTTTTTTTGTCTTTTTTTGAGGGGTCCAGTTTTTGAAACCGTCTCTCCCAGTACCTCCCAAGATGTGTGGACCGAGAGTGGCCTCAGACTCATGATCCTCCTGTCTCGGTCTTTGGAGGACTAGCTCATTTCCTTTTCACCTTTATCTGTACAGCGAACATTTGCAAACTACAGAGCACTTAAGTAGTGACAATTTGTGTCTTACTTTAAGTATTTGTTTTTTATTAACACGGCTTAATAGTGCCTAAGCACTAGTGGCTCGTGCCTATATTCCTAACTACTAGAGAGGCAGAGATCAAGAGGATTGTGGTTTGGGGTCAGCCTGGGCAAAAGATTCACTACACCCCATTTCCACCAATAGCTAGCTAGGTGTGGTAATACCTTCAGTCCCTGCTATGTGGTCCAGAGTGCCGTGGGCAAAAAGCAAGACCTTACCTTTAAAATAACCATAGCAAGGTGGGTGCCAGTAGTTCATCTGTAATCCTAGCTACTCAAGAGGATGAGATCTGAGGAATACAATTCAAAACCAGCCTGAGCAGGAATGTCTGTGAGATTCTTATTTCTAATTAACCACCAAAAGAGCCGGAAGTAGGGCTGTGGTTCAAGTGCTAGAGTGCTAGCCTTGAGCCAAAAAACACTCAGGGATAGTACCTAGGCCCTGAGTTCATCTGCAGGACTAGCACATGTGTACATGTACACACACACACACACCAGCAAAAAGGCTGGACGTGGTAGAGCACTTGCATAGCAAGCACAAAGCCCTGAGCCCAAACCCCAACACAGCCTCCCCCCCTCCCGCCCCCAAGAATAGTTGTTTAAGTATTGAGGGCATGGAGTTGTTAAGTCATTGTACACTGCATGTGTGCAGCCTCTGATTCCTGTGCAATTAGCCTTCCCAGCCTTGGGCTTAAGGGCCCTGATGCATGGCAGACCCTGGTCCAGTTCCCTGTACTTGCATTTACCTCTCTGGCCACCTCTGCTGTGCACTCAGTCACGTTACAGCTTCTGAGAACTGCTCCACACCAGGTGCTCTTCTGGTTGCAGGGTGCATAGTTTCTGATGTCATTGTGCAGGTGCATGTGCCGAGGTACCAACACTGTCCTTGATAGTATGGCCAGGCTCTTACTGTTTCAGGGACAGCAGCTAAGAGAGTGCATGCACAAGCTGCACAAGCTAGCACCAGCATGCGGGAGCCATCCGTCCATCCTCCCTCATGTGGTGCCTGTGTGTTCATCCAGCAGCTTCGAGGGAGAGGGCAGCAGGGGGTGAGAACAGCTAACCCAGCTCGAGCTAGGGATGATGCTCAGTGGTGGAGCGCTGGCATAGTGAGGTCCTGGGTTCCATCCCCAACACTGCAGAAAGAAATTTAACAGAAAACTGGCACGAGGCTGGGTGTTGGTGGCTCACACCTGTAATTCTAGCTACTCAGGAGGCTGAGATCTAAGGATCACAGTTCAAAGCCAGCACAGGTAAGAAAGTCCTGAAACCTGTAAGTGGAGCTGTGGTATAGAGTATTAGCTTTGGGCAAAAAAGCTCAGTGACAGAGCCCAGGCCCTGAGTTCAAGCCCCACAACTGATTAAAAAACAACAACAAAAACCACCTGACTTGGTACTGCTCCCAAGTCTTCCTGCTGGTAGAGCAGAATCTGGAGAGTTGATGTCCTTGAAAAAGAAAAGGAGTACGGCATGTTTCAGTACCCTGGCAGTATTAGGGTAGCAGAGCCTGTTGTTCTTTGTTTTCAACAAAATACAGTTGACAGTTTTTGCCTAGTGGTGGTTTATTTTATTTTCATTTCTGTCTGAATAATTTACAAGCAGTCATGCTCACTGTGTTTATTTGGCTCGTGTTTTATATATATTACAGTTTGTTACAGTTTACGAAGCGTCTTCTCCCTGTGCATCGGTGGCCTCGCTCTAGGCGAGGATCCAGACCAGGAACTGTGCTGGACGTCCCTGGTGTCACCCGAGCCCAGGGCCCCTAGGCCACACCCTCACCATCAGTAAGGATTGCTTCCTTTTCCCTGCAGCTGTGAATACCAGCAAATACGCAGAAAGCTATCGGATCCAGACCTATGCCGAGTATGTGGGGAAGAAGCGGGAAGAGAAGCAGACCAAGAGAAAATGGACAGAGGACAGTTGGCAGGAGGTGGAACGGAAGAGGCTGGACACAAAAACCTTATCTCACGAGTTACAGAACCATGACTTCTGTACCAACAGGTGAGAGCCTAGCAATTGGGTCCCATGTAGCTTCATTTAGAATTGTGAGAAATCGTGTGTGTGGTGTGTGTGTGTGTGTGTGTGTGTGTGTGTGTGTGTGTGTGTGTGTGTGTGTGTGTGTGTGTGTGTGTGTGTGTGTGTGTGTGTGTGTGTGTGTGTGTGTGTGTGTGTGTGTGTGTGTGTGTGTGTGTGACTAAGGCTTGAATTCAGGGCCTTATATTGGCCAGGTGGTGCTTTGTTGCAGGTGGTGCTTTGTTGCTGAGCCACACCTCAGTCCCAGTTTTTTGCTTGTTATTATTCCAACACTATCTTGCTTTCTGTCCAGGTGTGGGTTTGGACTGGGATCGGCTTATCTTAGGTTTCTTGTCATTGAGAGGATGGTGGAGCCTCAAGGTCTTTTTCTGCCCCAGCTGGCCTGGAACTGTGATCTGTCCAGTCTCTACCTTCCACATGAAGACAACCACGTATAACCACGTACCACCACACCTAGCCACAGGTTGAGAAGGACTGGCGTTGAACCACGATGCTGCCAACAATCCTAGCCTCCCACATAGCTAGGATTACAGGTGTGAGCCATTATACCTGGCTGTCTTAGATCTTTTTTTTTTTTGTCGGTCGTAGGGCAACTCCGGGCCTGGGTGCTGTCCCTCAGCTCTTCAGCTCAAGGCGAGTTCTCTACAACTTGAGCTACAACGCCACTTCTGGTTTTCTGGTGGTTTATTGGAGATAAGAGTTTCACGGACTTTCTGCCCGGGCTAACTTTGAACCGAGATCCTCAGATCTCAGCCTCCTGAGTAGCTAGGATTACAGGCATGAGCCACCAGTGCCTGGCTTGTCTTATATCTTGAATTTGCATTTCTCATGATTAATGATGTTCATGGCCTTTACCCATGCTAGGCAGCTGCTTTACCATTGAACTACACACCCCATTGCCCAGCCTTTGATCTCCTTTGAAAGTACTTTTTGGCTATTCAAATATTTTCTTTTTTTTTTTTTCAAATATTTTCTTTTGTTTTCTGTCAGTTGAGCTTGAGCTCAGGGCCTGGGTACTGTCCCTGAGCTCTTCTGCTCAAGGCTAGTGATCTACCACTGTGAGCCACAGCTCCACTTGCGGTTTTCTGATGGTTAATTGGAGATAAGAATCTCATGGACTTTCCTGCCCAGGATGGCACTGAACCGCAATCCTCAGCTCTCATCCTCCTGGGTAGCTAGGATAACAGGTGTGAGTCACCTGCATCTGGCACATTCAGCTATTTTCTTTCAGAGGCGGCCAGTTAAATCTTGGTCCTGGCTCCTTTGTAAATTGGGTTGATTTATCTTTTTGCTATCAATTTATAGTAGTTGGTTATTGCACCCTGGATATACAACCCTTGTCCAATGCATGTATTAAACATAGTTTTTTTGAGTGCAAAACTGCAGCCTTATTCATTTTTCTTAGTGAAGTCTTTTAATGGGCAGTAATTTTTAACTTTGGTAATGTTCCATTTATTAACTTTTTTCCTTTATGACTAGTGGATTTTTTTTTTTAATCAGTCGCAAGGATTGAATTCAGGGCCTGGGTGCTGCCTCTGAGCCTTTATACTCAAGCCTAGTGCTCTGCCACTTTGAGCTACAAAACTCTACTTCCAGTAGAGTTTGGGGTAGTTGATTGGAGATAAGAGTCTCATGGATTTTCCTGCCCGGGCTGGAAACTGCTATCCTCAGATCTCCTCCAGCATCCGGCTGGATTTCTTTTTCATAAAAAAAAAAAAAAACTGCTCGGGCTGGGAAGGTGGCTCAGTGGTAGAGTGCTTGCCTCGCATGTGTGAGACCCTGGGTTCCATTCCTCAGCACCACATAAAGAGAAAAAGCCAGAAGTGGCACTGTGGCTCAAGTGGAAGAGCGTTAGCCTTGAGCTGAAGAGCTGAAGGACAGCGCCCAGGCCCAGAGTTCAAGATCCACAACTGACAAAAGACAAAAAAAACTTTGCTCTAAAGCAACAGTGATTATTTTTTCCTCATATTTTCTTCTTGAAGAAGTGATGTTTTGCTTTTTATATTTGTCTTAGTCCATTCTCAATGAATCCTGTATTTAGAGTGAGAATGGGTATTATGGTTTGGATCTCAGCTGTCCCCCAAAAGCTCATGTTTTGAAGTTTTTGTCTGCACTAGTTGGGGATGATGGAAATCTTAGGGGTGAAGCTTACCAAAGAAAGTAGGTCATTGGTGGTAGACCCTTGAATGAAGAGTTAGCAAAAAAGTCTTCCTTTCTTTTTGAAATACTGATATTTCTAATACCATTTGTATTCAATCTTCATTTTATTTTAATTCAGCTTTTTTTTATTGTGCTGAATTAATTAATTAATTGATTAATTTTAATCAGTCATGGGCTTGAACTCTGGTCCTGGGCACTGTCCCTCAGCTCTTCAGCTCAAGTCGAGCACTCTACCATTTGAGCCACAATACCACTTCCGGTTTTCTGGTGGTTCATTGGAGGTAAGAGTCTCGTGGACTTTCCTGCCGGGGCTAGCTTTGAAACAAGATCCTTGGATCTCAGCCTCCTGAGTAGCTAGGATTACAGGCTTGAGCTACCAGCGCCCGGCTTGAAAATTTTTTCATCTTAGTTATATTAAGGCATTTATTTTCTTTATCCCTGATAAAATGTGTGTGTGTGTGTGTGTGTGTGTGTGTGTGTGTGTGTGTGTGTGTGTGTGTGTGTGTGTGTGTGTGTGTGTGTGTGTGTGTGTGTGTGTAAAACAATCTCAAGATGACTATTGTTACCTTTATTCATAATTATTGAGAAAAAAATCTTTGCTGTTATTTGTATCAATGGCTAGGCAAGAGTGTATGTAGTTCAGTGGTTAGAATACCTACCTAGCAGGTATGAGGCACTGGGTCTATCCCCAGCATTGCTAGAAATTGGGGGAGGGGTGGCAAACAACCCACTGTGTTTTACTTTTAAACATTTCTATGTGGGGGTGGGGGGAGGGGGGAGGCGGGGAAGGGAAGTGAAGGGTAAACAAAGGAGGAGGCTGCAATGCTTGGTAAGAAATGTATGCATTATCCTGCCCATGTAATTGTAGCCCCTCTGTACAGCATGTTCTCAAATAAAATAAAATACAATTTAAAAAAAAAAAAAAAAAAAAAAAAAACATTTCTATGTGGAGCCAGGTGTCAGTGGCTCACAGCTGTAGTCTTAGCTACTCAGGAGGCTGAGATCTGAGGATCACGGTTCAAAGCCAGCCCAGGCAGGAAAGTTCGTGAGACTCTTATCTCCAATGAACCACCAGAAAACCGGAAGTGGTGCTGTGGCTCAAGTGGTAGAGGCACTGTCCCTGAAGAGCTCATGGACAGCATGTAGGCACAGAGTTCAAGACCACCCACGACTGACAAAAAATAAACAAACGTTTCTATGTGGTTAAACTAAAAACACAGTGAACATTTTTTTTTTAACTTCAGATCTTGCATTCTCACTTGCCTTATTTTTGCTCATAGCTGGTGCTCTACCACCTGAGGCAAACATCTTGTCCGGGAGTTTTGCTAGTTAGTGGGAAATAACAGTCTTGTAGATTGGTCTGCTCAGGCTAGCTTGGAACTTCAGTCCTTAGATCTCAGCTTCCAAATAGCTAGGCTTATAAGTATGAGCCACCAGTGCCTGGTATAGGCCTTGCCTTATTTTTACTTTTGTGGAGGCTACTTCTTCCAGAATTTAAATTTTCATGATCGTTACATTAACCACTATATGCAGCAGGGTGAATCTACTAAGCAGGATACATTTAGAAAGCCTGGCCTCTCCCCTCACGTCCTCTCTGTGTCTGCTCCATCCCCTGTGGTGATGCTCTTTCATCTTACAAGAATGTGGGTGTCTACATGAGCCCCTCACTGTCCCCCAGATCAATGCAAGGCACCCTGGCATTGTTCCCAGCAATTAGAACACAGCTCTCAGCACCACCAGGTCCTTCAGTCTCCTGTGGTTCCTTAGTTAAAACATGCTTTACCTACACCTGGCTATTTGACTCCTCAGTTATACTAAACCATCTCAGAGCCAAGGGCAGGACTGTTGATAGGTCAGGTGCTTTTTGAAAACTAACTGGTGACCAACACTCTCCTTGTGTTGAGAGAGAATCTGTTACCTTTCTCATCTTTTTGCTTTTTCCTGTCTGGTCAGGATAAGACTCACCAGCACACAGCATGCTTTCTGAGTTTCTTGTAGGCTGACATGTACAACATCTATTAAAGCACATTCTTGCTTCCAGGCACCAGGATAGGTGCTCATTTAGTTAACCTGTGTATGGGGTGATATGCTGTCCCTGAAGGCTGAATCTCAGTGAAGCTAAATCATTTAGCTTTGGCTACACAGGCACCTGCTTCTCCATGTGATATACGGCGTCATCTCCCAGCATTGTGGCGTGTTTGCATGATTGCGTGTCTCATTTGAATAAATTATGAAAAGAAAGGTAACGAGTAAAGTAGCCTAAGAAAAGCCTCCAACTTTCAACCTTGCTTTGTTGGGGAGAGGATTTGAATGTCCAGGCCAGTGTCAAATCCTGCCAGGCCCCATGCCACTACACTCCACATGGAATCCAGTCTTGATCTTTGGGCGGTTGGTTTCAAGCAGAGGAACAGGAGCCAGTCCACAGGAAAATAGGGTATATGTGTGTCTGTTCAGCCTGGCTGGGAAGGCTGCAAGGCTGGAGGGGTGGGGGAGAGGGGAAGACAGCCATGAGGAAATAGAGTCTGGATAATTAGAAACCAGCACTGGGAGAGTAGCCCTGAGGGGATGGAATGGCACCAGGGACAGAGCCTGGGCGGTCCTGCTGCCTCCCTCCACTGCTTCATCTGTTAAAGTGCTGGGGATCAAACCTAGGGCCTCGTGCATGGCCAGGCTCATGCTTTTCCTCTAGCCTTCTCTTTGCATCTGCAGGATGGTGTAGCACACCTGACATCCAGGTAGAGCGGTGTGGAGGGGGGAGGGGTCTGCTTTACTGTAGCAGTGTATAAAATGTAGGGACCACAGACATGGACAAAGCTCAGCTGGGAAGCACAGCAGTTGTTTGTATTAAAAATGATCTCTGTGTACATTTTTAGGACTTTTCATTGATTTGATACTGAGGATGGAGCCCAGAGTTGTGCACATGTTGGACGGGATCTCTACCATTGAGCTACATACACATCCCAGCCCTGTGTGCTTTTAGAGTTTAATCTCTAAGGCTTCTTTCCTTGATGTTTAAAAAAAGCTGTACCTCATTAAAATTTAGAAGGTTTTTGGCAGTGACATAGCTCTCTTTAAATTAGGAACTATGGAAAAGTTTTGTCACTGTCTTCAGAGTCAGAGCCAGTGTTTCCACGAAAAGCTTCTTGTCGCAGAAATTGAGGATTTGGACAAATGCCTGCTGTGGCCTTACTGTAGAGTAGCGTGGCAACTCAGGATTTTATTTTAAATAACGGAAGGCCGAGTTTAATGTCATCTTGTGGCATGCATTGCCTTTTGATGTGTTGGGGGGCTTTCATGTTTCATAATGTCAGGAATATTTGGAAATGAATGCTGTATTTCTCTGACTTTGGATTATTTACTCTATTCACCATTTTAGAAGTCATGGTCACCTGGGCTGGGTTTCTCGGTACTTTGTGTGGTAGCGTCATTTTCTATGAAAATGTATGGTACTGTGATAACAGACTGCTTCTCCCCCCCCCCCCCCCCCATTTAGATGGTACTTAGTGAAATTCTCTGTTTGCCATGTCTGGAAGCTAAATGCATTTCCTGTTTGAGTTGCCTAAATTACACGCACTTAGGCTTATTTCTGTCGTCTTTGAAATAGTGTTAGCTAAAACAAAGTATGAAACGTGTAAATCCTGCATTTTAATTGGCAGATGTAGAAATCGTTTGCATTTTTCTAGAAGGCCTTTTTCTGACACTTCATGCTTAGCAGAAATTCTGCGAGTGCGTTCTCAACCCAGTGACACCACCAAGCTGAGAGTTGGAGCCCAGTTCAATTGTTGGCCATCTACCACCCCTGAGGCAGAGTTCCTTGCCCTTAGCTGTGTGGCTGGTAGTACAGAAACCAGGGCTTGCTAGCTGGGATATTCTAGAATGTTCCAGAAGCCTTCCGTACAAGTGCAGATTTTGCTGAGGGTCTTGCTGTGTTGGACAGTGACAGGAGAAACTGCCTTTGATCTTAGGTCTTTCCTCTGAAGATCTTTCGGTTTCTTTATGGTGATATGTGTTTTATATCTACAGAAGCAATGTCTGCCCAAACTAAGGTCACAAAATGTTCTTATTTTCTCTAGCAGTTTCATAGTTTTCAGTTTTATATTGAGGTATACGATTTATTTCCAGTTGATATTTATCTATGTTGTGAGACAGAGGTACAGACATGCAGTCTTGATTACTGTGGCTTAGTGAGAAATCATCTGGCCGCGCCTGTGTGTGGACCTCTGGACTCGGTGTCCATCATCACCCAGTGCCCTTCTGCCCCTAGTAGTTGCTTCATGGTGAATCTTGAGGTCAGTTATTGCATTTGCTTTTCACATTTTTCTTTTTAAAAAAAAGTTTGTTCTTTTATTTTTTTGCCAGTCCTGGGGCTTGAACTCAGGCCTTGGCACTGTCCCTTGAGCTTCTTTGCTCAAGGCTAATGCTCTACCACTTGAACCACAGTGCCACTTCCAGCTTTTTCTATTTATGTGGTACTGAGGAATCAAACCCAGGGCTTCACGCATGCTAGGAAAGCACTCTACCACTAAGCCACATTCTCGGCCCCATTTTTTTTTTTGTCGGTCATGGGGCCTGAACCCTGGTCCGGGGCGCTGTCCCTGAGCTCTTCAACTCAAGGTGAGTGCTCTACTACTTGAACCACAGCTCCACTTCCATCTTTTTGCTGGTTAATTAGAGAGAAGAGAGTCTTATAAACTTAACCTGTCTGGTCTGGATTTGAACCATGATCCTCAGATCTCAGCTTCCTGAAATAGCTAGGATTACATGTATGAGCTACTAGGTGCTCAGATTTTAGTCAGTTTGTTAATTTCTACACAGAGCCTGCTAGTTCTTTGTTTGGAATGTCATTGAATCTCAATCATTTGTAGAAGAATTATCTTACCTATAGTATCTTCTTCTAGTCCATTAGAATAGTGTATCTTTTCACCAGTTTAGGATCTCAGATTTTTATCATCAGATCTGGCATGGATTTGTGTGTCTGTGTGTCTGTCTGTGTGTCTGTGTCTGTGTGCGCATTCATGTGCGTATATGCATGTGTGCGTGTCAGTTCCAGGACTTGAATTGATGGCCCAGGGGCTCTGTTTTTTTTCCCCCTCCAGGTTAGTGCTGCTCTACCTCCTGAAACAGTCCTACATCCAGCTTTTTTTTTTTTTTTAAGTTGGAAATAAGAGTCTCAAAGACTTTCCTGCCCAGGCTGCCTTCGAATCTCAGTCCTCAGATCTCAGCCTCCTGAGTAGTTAGAATTACAGGCATGAGCTTCTGGTGCCTGGCTAGTAAAAGGTATTCTGATGTGATACTGTTAATTTTGGGTAACTCAGAGCTAGTTTTTCTCTGACGTAGGCCATTACATGTTTTCAGCTAC
This sequence comes from Dipodomys merriami, assembly GCF_024711535.1. Taxonomy (NCBI): domain Eukaryota; kingdom Metazoa; phylum Chordata; class Mammalia; order Rodentia; family Heteromyidae; genus Dipodomys; species Dipodomys merriami. Next base: position 2,690,425 of record NW_027202693.1, read on the forward strand.
GGTTTTTGCCTATTTATGCTCTTTTGCTCTATATTTCTCTCATATATGCACAGAGGGACACTCTCATTCCCCAAGAGCTGTCCTTTATTGCTGTGTAGCTGTCATGCAGACATTTAATGTTAATTTTGCTTTTCAAACCCAAATTCCCATTTTTTGATAAGAGTGGGATTTGAATTCAGAGCCTTGTGTTTGCCAGACAGATATTGTACTGCTAGAGCTATGGCCCTTTTACTCCAGTTATTGTTCAGATAGAGCATAACTTTTTTGCCCAGACTCATCTATATGAGGATTCTCCTATTTACAGTTTCCATATAGTTGGGATGACAAACACTTTTACCATGCCCAGACTTTTCTGTTGAGGTGAAGTTGCAAATTTTTTGCCGAGGCTGGCCTCACACAGCAATCCTACTCATCTTAGCCTCTTGAGTAGCTAGGATTACAGACGTGAATCACTGCACCCAAGTCAAACTCAAATTCTTCTTTTTTTTTTTTTTTTTGCTGGTTGTGGGGCCTGAACTCTGGGTCTGGGCGCTGTCCCTCAGCTCTTCAGCTCAATCTAGCTCTCTACCACTTAAGCCACAGCGCCACTTCCAGCTTTTTCTGCTTATGTGGTGATGGGGAATCGAACCTAGGGCTTCATGCATGTGAGGCAAGCACTCTACCACTGAGCTACCTTCCTAGCCCCAAACTCAAATTCTTGATTAGAAATAGTCCTAGTTCTGAGGGAGTGCCTTCTGAGTTGAGCACATTCTGGCCAACATCCCACCTTGCACCCAGATCATGCCCTGAGTCAGAGAAGCAGTCATGGTCATGGAATCTGCACTCAGCCTGAGCATTTGTGAATGAATACAAGAAGCAAGCTTTCCAACTCCCACCTCCCTGCATTTTTCCAGTTCATTCTGATGTGAGAGGCTGCACTGGGGTGGGAGTGGTGGGTGTCTGTCCTTCCTTCCTTCCCCTCAGGAAGCATTTTTATCCAGCTGACTGAGCAGTCAGTTGCCCATATAATAGAGTGTAAGCCATGCTAACATTATATATAATTCAGGACTGAATGAAACAGTTTCGTGTTTGTCACTTGCCTTGTTGCTTCTGGGGGGGACAGCACGCTCTTCTTCCATTTATTTTACCCATTCAGCAAGCTGAACAGGGTGGGGTGGGACAGAGAACCCAGTGCCTGCCAGGCCCTGAAAGTGCTGTGCACATGGGCGTACATTCTGCTCTGGTGGAACTTGCCCTCTCCAGGGAGGGAGGGAGGGAGAGACAGAGAGAGGAGGGAGGATGGGAGGAGAGAGCAAGAAAATAGAAAAAGAAATTACAAAGAGCCAATGAACAGCCAGGTAGAGGTGAGGAGAGGCCAGGCAGGGCAGCATGGAGACGTGAGTATGAGTGCTGCAGGCTACAGGGTCTTGGGCTCCTTCAGGGAGCACAACCTGAGAGAATGAAAATGGGGTGGCTCTAAAACAGTGACAAAACTGGGGGGACAGTCTCAGGCCTGCCCCATTGCTTCGCCACCCCGGGATGAGCTTGCTCATCTGTACCTTAACAATGGTCACATACGAATATGAAAGGAAGGAAGTTTATAAGCTGAGAAGCCTCTCGAAATGAAGGGGCAAAGCTGGGTGCCAGTGCTCACGCCTGTCATTGTAGCTACTCAGGAGGCTGAGACCTGAGGATCGCAGTTTGAGGCCACACAAGTGTAACACATGGAATGCACGATGATCCCTCTGAAGGCCTCTCAGCAGAAGTCCCAGTAACCAGTGACCTTTCCTAGGAAACAAGAGACTCTCACTTGAGAGCAAACTTAAGATTAGTAACTGAGAAATAGCCTGTAAATTAAGTTGTAAATGTTCACATACATACTTTGTACACTTAAAAGTTCTATGAGCTGAGTGCTGGTGGCTCACGCCTATCATCCTAGTGGAAGATCTCAGGAGGCTAAGATCTTTGGATCTCAGTTTGAAGCCAGCCCAAGCAAGAAAAGGACTGTGAAACTTTTTTTTTTAATATTTTTTATTGTAAAGATACTGTACAGAGGGATTACAGTTATGTGAGCAAGGTAATAAGTCCATTTTCTGTCAAGCATTGTTACACCCTCCTTTATATTTCCCCTACCATCCCTTTCCTCCCCACCTTCCCAACTCCTCCCTCCCCTCTCCCACCCCAACCCCCCTCCCTACCTCCCAAAGTTGTAAAGCTAGTTTTCAACCTAGTGTCTTGTACATCTCATTGTTACAATGGCTCATCCAGTATCCTTATTTCAGCATTTTGTTATTTCCCTTCCCTCCCCAAATTAGAAAAATGTATGTACAAGATGCAGGGCACTGGAATCAAATACAGTGGCAACGGGGAAGGACTGTGAGACTCTTATCTCCAATTAACCATCAGACAACTGGAAGTGCTACTGTGGCTCAAAATGATAGAGCACTAGACTTGAATGAAAAAAGCTCAGGGACAGCACCCAAGGCCCTGAGTTCAAGCCCCATGACTGACAAAAAAAAAAAACAAGTTCTGTGAGATCAGGACTTGTCAGGCCTGCCCAATACAGTACCTGAAGCAGGGGGGCACTAAAGTTTGTGGTGGGCACTGCCCAGGCAGGAGCCCATTAGCCATAGATGCCACAGTAAGTTGGGGTTAGATAAAAGCAGAGTATCCTAACAAGGCTCTTCAGTTAATGTTAAAAATTAAAGCAATCAAACCATTTGTCTATGAGATATCCATAATCTTGTTGTTTCTGATTTTTTTCCTTTTGGTGTTGCTGGAGATGGACCCCAGGGCCTGTGTGCCCTGGGCATGCACTCTACCACTGGGCCACTTTGCAAACCTACCACCTCAATGTTGCACACTTGTGAAGAAACAGAGCGCTAACACATGCCAGAAAGTTTCCTCGTGTCCAAACCTGCTGAAGTTTTTCCTCTCTAGACCAGCTTCACCTCATCTGGAATTCACATAAATGGAATTAGGAAATACCCACTCTTTCCCGGGAGGCTTTATGGCCTTAGAATGCTTGGGCGATTCATCACGTTGTCGTGGCAGCTTTGCCTTGCCAGGCTGTACGTTGTGGTGCGAGTGCACTGCCGTTTGTTTCTTCCCTGTGGATTGCACCCTGTTTTCTCCTGTTGATGGACACCTGTGCTGTCACCACGTCCTGTGTGCTATAAATAGAAAAGATGAAGGACTGGGTTATCCCTTGAGACCATCTAGCAGAGTATGATGGGATGCACGGGTTGGGGGAGCCTTAGGGGCTGGGAATGGATGTGGGAGAGTGGAGTGTTGGAGCAGGAAGTGTGGGAGGGGGGGGAGAAGCTTTTGGGCTTAGAAGCTCTGAGGGGAGCCGTGGACACCCGGGACAGAGCATCTGATGGACTTCCTTAGTTCAGCCTGTGTTGAGGCCCAGCAGAAGAGCAGACTAGAAAAGCTGATTGGGCTGGGCGCCAGTGGTTCACACCTGTCAACCCCAGCCACTCAGGAGGCCGAGATCTGAGGGTTGCAGTTCTAAGGCCAGCCTGGGCAAGAGAGTCTGTGAGACTTTTATCCCCAATTACACACACACACACACACACACACACACACAGGCACGTATACATGCGCCCAGAAGTGGCACTGTGGCTCAAGTGGTAAAGCCCTCACCAAGAGCAAGAAAGCTCAGGCACAGCACCCAGGCCGAGTTCAAGCCCCAGTACCAATGGAAAAAAAAATAGTAATAACAGAAAGGAAAGCTGATTGGACCCAGCAGATGGAGGATCCCAGCTGTCATCCCAAGCATGTACAATTCAGGTCTGCAGTGACATTGGGGAATGACAAAGGCCAGACACTGCCTCCAAGCCTGTGGCCAGGCCCACTGGCGGGGAGGGGGTGGGTGGGGGTGGGGTTAATCAAATGAGATCGTTTGTTAATGAGCCAAGATGGCTCTGCTTTGTTTCAAGAGGCCCATAGTTATGTATTTATTAGTCATGTATCAGTGCGTGCATCAGGACACTCCCCCTCCCCTCCCATTCTTTCTTTCCCTCTCACCTTCCATCCTTATATGATATCCATCTGTGGGTTCTTTTTTTTTTCAACAGTTTAGCATTTATTATTTCTGTTTAATTATTTGGCTAAAGCTGCCCTGCCAGCTCCTTTGCCCCTGAGACACACTCCGTTAATCTTTGAGCAGTTTCCCCCCTGGTGCTATGAGGGAGTTCACAGTCATTTTCCAGCTGGAATCAGACACTCTCAAGAAGCTCTGGTCTGTGTGGCTGAGTGTGGTAGCATATACCTGTAGTCCCAGCATTCAGGTGGCTGAGGCAGTCGGTTCATGGGTTTGAAACCAGCCTGGGCTACATAACAAGAACTTAATAAAGCACATGAACAAAAAAAAAGAAAGAAAGATACTGTGTAGAGATGTGAAAGGGGGTAAATGAAAGGCCAGCCAGTCTCAGAGGCCAACCACCCAGACCTCTCTCTCCTGTATCTCTTGTGACTCAGAAGAGGCACGAGGAAGCATTTGTTCTCCTGTTGGGCAGAACAGCACAGAACAGAACAGACCTGGGACAGCTGGATGAACAGTTTCTACCTGGGACACCTGAACATTCGCTGTCCAGGGAGGGTACGTGGGCGCATGCTCACACTGTCTCCTGACCGCACCCCGCTGTCCCCTTTAAATGGATTGCCTTGCGGCTTTTTATTTAGGGTTGTTTCTTTTTTTTTTTTTTTTTTTTTTTTTGCTTGATGCTTTTCTTAATAAATAACCTATAGTATTTGCAAGACCATTTAGAGGAGAAAAGTTCACTGGCCTTGAGCACTGTTTTGTTTTTTTAATGAAGTTGTATTTCTGGAGACATGTTAAGGGAAAATGAGGACACATAACCTGATTTCATTCAACATGTCAAATCTTATAAAGCTTCCAAAAGGGACCAAGGTCTCAGGATAAATGTAACGAGTCACCTTTTTGGAAAAGAAGGGAATTCTGTAGCTCACAAACTCTTCCTTGTAAGCCGGATGAGAGCAGGTGGATCGAAGATCCCGGGGAGACTCCATTAGAAGATTTAAGTCTCATCCTCTACTCTTCCGCTGCATCAGCTTCATTAAACCAAGGGCGGGAATGTTCTGGCAGAATGTGCCCTCACCACTCCCAGCAGCTTGGCACAGGGCAGAGCCAGCCTCTGACCAGCTGGTCTTGGAGTTTTTAACCTGGTTCATAAGAAGGCCCTGTTTCCAGCCATCACCCCATTGCTGAAGGCTAGGGAATGTCCCCTTCCGCTCCTCTGAACAGCCCTGTGTCCCCCTTGGTGCCTTTCAGCTTCTCGGCCACCAGCACCATGGGAGAGAGGAACGTCAGCCCTGGGGCAAGAGAAGCTGGCTCGGAGGACGGAGTGGCTGGGGAGGAATCTGAGTGCGAGGCTGAGCCCCTCTCCGAGGGACGCAAGAAGGCCAAGAAATTGAAAAGGATGAAGAAAGAGCTTCCTCGGGCAGGTTGGTGCCGTTCTTGCTAAACCCCTGGGCTGTGTGTACTGCCTAAAGGCTCTAGACACTCCTGTTTTTAGGGAGAAATGCTAGCAGTGTTTCCCCTTGCAGGCAGAGCCTTGGCTCTGGTACCCAGGCCTCTCCCGTGGGGCTCCACACTAAGTCCTGCCTCATGCTTTCGATTCTGGTCATGTGTTCAAAGCAGCCAAGGTATTTCAGATGTGCGTTCCATCTGCCCAGAGCCACTCCTGCACGATTCCCACCCCTCCTAGCAATGCCTGACCACCCGGATCTCTCCCTTGTGCAGCGTTATGTAAGAAGCAGGGAAACAGGAAATCAGCATGTGCTGAGCAGTATACCTGCCAGACTCTACCGCCTGCTCCCCCTTTACTGTCCTTGGTTCCCTCGCCGCTCCCTGCTGGTGTGGGGAGCCATCACCCCTGTCTTAGATGTGTGGCGCTGGCTCAGAGAGGTTAGGAAAGAAGGATTCGGGGCCACACGGGTACTGGAGGCAGAGGTAGAGCCCAGGACCTCCAGCCCCGTGTCCCGTGCAGCTCCGGGCACAGACCCCACGCAGGCCAGAGCAAGGGCAGGGGGTGGCTGAACAGCAGGCCACTCCTGCTGTGGGGGACGCTGGTCATTGGTCAGACTGCAGTCACAATGACAGTACCTGTGACACTGCCTCCTGAGTACGCCTTGCAGGCTTGACCGGAGGCCTCCCCTTTGAATCGGTGAGGCGTTCACCATTGTCCAATTCACGATTGAGATCGAGGCCCGGAGGTCAGTGGCTTGCTGATGGCCCAGAGCCCTTAACATGTGTGTGCCCCACATCACGGTCATATCTGTGCACTTGGGATGACAGAGGCACAGGCCCGTGGCTGTGGCTCCCCGCCGTTGCACATAGTGCCTGCGGCTGGTTAGAGTTCAGCCGAGGTGGAGGAGGCAGCAGCCGGCGGTGGAGCTGGGCTCAGACCCAAGTCCAAGTCTATAAGCTCCATGTGCTTTGGTCCTTCTGCCTGTGTGGCCTGATCTGACTACTGAATCTCTATCTCTCTCTCATCGATAGGAATGAAATCCCAGAAGCAGCAAAAATGCAGCAAGTGCTTTTTATAAATTGTGCTGAAGTTTAATTTTAACAGAAAACTTGGACTCTTGTGTGAAGCCTTGATTGTTGTAGTTTAGCCATTCCCGTGGAGCCTGGCACCCCCCTTTCTCTGTCTCCTCTCCTTTTCCTACCTGAATTTAGGAGAAGTCTCTAATCCCTGGCCCGTGTTCATAAAAGGGTAAGGGATTTAGCTGGACATTGCTCATATTTTCTACCGCAGTAACTTGGGGGGGCAGAGATTGGGAAGGTCAAGGTTCAAGTCTATCCCTGGCAAAAAGGTCCCGAGACACCATCTCAACAATATCCAGGCATAATGGGGTACACCTGCCGTACCAGCTGCACAGGAAGTATACATAGGAGGATCAAAGTCCAGTTGGGGCCTAGGCAAAAACACTACACACCATTCAAAAACTAACAAAGCCAAAAAAGTCTGGGGCAGCAAGGGCAAGGCCCAGAGTTCAACCCCGCCAAAATAAATAAATAAATATTAGATGTTAGCATGACTTAGCAATCATGCTTAGCTTGTGTCCGCTTGGTGTCTGTCCTGTGTAGCTTGGTCTCTCAGGAGCTTCTAGTTTATCTCCTCTCAGAGACAAGGTTTTTAATTTTTCTCCGATGTCACCATAATCTTTAAAATATACTATGTTAATAGATTAGCTCCTTTTACAGTTTTCTTCATTCTAAATGAAACCTTTATATAAATTATTTGGGGTTTTGGACTTCTACTACCGTAATAAGATAGGTTTTTTTTTTTCTTCCCCTCCCCTTTGACAGTAAAGCTGTTATTGCCAAAAGATTGAGCTTTTTAAGCCAAGGGCTGGTGGCTCATGCCTGTAATCCCAGCTACTCAGGAGGCTGAGATCTGAGGATCATGGTTCAAAGCCAGCCAGGCAGGAAAGTCAGTGAGATTCTGATCTCCAATAAACCACCAGAAAACCGAAGCGGCGCTGTGGCTCAAGTGGTAGAACGCTAGGCTTGAGCTGAAGAGCGCAGGGAGAGTGCCCAGGCCCAGAGTTCAAGCCCCATGACTGACCAAAGAGAAAAGATTGGAGCTTTAAAAAAAAAAAAAAAAGATCGAGTGTGTGCTTCTCTGTCAGTGCTGCCAAAATAGGGAAAAGGATGTCATGACAAGTTTTAATTGAACCTGGGAGATGGGCTTTTTTTCCTGGCCCTTTCCCCCTTACCCAGGGAGGCCTGCGTACGGGGTAGAGCTGACTGGACCCTCTGACTGGCTGCTTCCGGCACTCTCCTCCTTTTGGCCTGAGCTGCCCATATACCGGTCAAGAGTGCAGGAGCCAGACCTGTTGAAAAGATGACTGTGCTTTTTCAGCCCCTTGAGTAAAACCCCGGGATGCAAGAGGGCTTGAAGCCCCAGCCTGCGGAGGGCCTGTGTTGAGCAGGAGCCAGAGGGCGTGAGTGGCGGTGTGGTCAGGGTGACCCTCCGAAAGGCTCCAGTGTCAGAGCATTGTCACAGGTGGTCAGACAGCAAGTCACCTGGCTTCTGAGGCACACTGCCTTTTCCAGAACCTTTTCACACACACAATCCAACCTCGATCCTTCTTCCTTTATCTACCACAATGCATTTGACATCTGTGATGTTGCTTGCATCATTGGTTCATTTTTTTTTGTTATTATTGCGTAATATTCCACTTTAAAGGTCTATGGCTGTTGGCTTATCCATTCTCCCAGCCCACGGACATCTAGGCTTTGGTTTGGGCTTTGGCTTGGAGGGTGGCTAGGCTGGTTTTCCCTGGACAGCTTCACCAGTGCACAGCAGCCCCTGTGCGGCCCATCCAGCCTGCACATTTCACTCTATGAGCCTGCACTCCCTGGGTAGGTCACAGACCCAGAAGGCAAGGTGTCCTTCTAGACACTCTTTGCCTTAGCACTGACAGAAAATGGCATGCATGAAAAATATAGGCTTCAGACTTGGGGAGGAAGATATCTTCCATCATAGAGATGGACCTGGCCAGCCTCAACCAAGTGGGGAACGCTGTGGCTGCAGCTTCTGTGCCATTCTGGGATCTCTGGCTGGCACGCTTCCCTTTTGCTGCGGGGTGTCTCTGTGCCTCCCCACACAGAAACCCACATTCCCGGGTCCCCGGGGGAGCTCGGCGCCACAGAAGCAGCAAGCCACCCGCTAGCAGCGTGGCTCTGCCATGTCTTTCTGGTCTGTGTGTGTGTGGCTGCTGGCGACACTGGGTGGACGTGAGTGAAGATTACCCATGAACCCGGCACCCAGCGTGATTGCGTGTGTGTGCACCCCTGCGCGCCCTTGTTTAAACTCTGGAAGTGAGAGAACAGAACTGGGGCAGGGCAGGGAAGCTCCTCACTCCACCCGTGGCAATGGGTGACTTCCACGTGGCTGCTGGGGATGTCGCCACAGCCAGGCATGGGCTGTGACCTTTGCCCTGCCTGCCCACCTGAAGATGCGTGCGTGTCGGGCAGGGCGCAGCGCCAGTCGGCGCCGCCATGCGTCCTCCCAGGTCGCCCTCCCTCACTCATGCGGTGCTTCCTTCCCCTCCAGGGAGCTGCACGGACAGCCCGGCCAAGCTCTTCGAGGTTCCGGACACCTGGTAACGGAGACCCGAGCAGGAGCCGCCGCCGGCACGCTGGGAAGCCATACCACATTGTGTCACTAAAGCCACGGTGTGGAAGAGGCAAAACCACGAGTGTCTCCGGTTTTTACTTTGGTGGCTGTTGCTTTTTTTTTTTCTCCCCCCCCCCTCTCATTTTTAATCGAAACTAACTGTGGACACACATCACAGCTGTGGGCGGTCATGAGCGTGGGCATTCCTGTACTAACCCGCTAATCATTTTCTGCTCCCGGGAAGCTTTCCTGCAGGTTAGTGCGAGAACAGAGCCCACTTCTAGTGTCTTGGTCGCAGGTTCAGGCCTGAGCTCCCTCCTGCTTACCTTCCCATCCCTGTTTGTGGGCTGGTCAGAGGCCAAGGACATGGCTCCTGAGGGCCTCGGCATCCCACCACGGCTGCCTGAAAACATCCATCAGGCTTGTTTCCAATGGGAAGGGTGCAGGGTTGATCGCTGGGGGAGCCCGCATGGGCCTGGGCCTGTGGACATATTTATTACCGTTACTCTCCGGCCGTGCCAGCTTCTCATGGGAGCGGTCCAGTGAACACCCAGTGCTGTTCTAAGTGGGTGCTGTTCTAAGTGGGTGCCCTACACTCTCCACCGCTCATCCTTGCTTGGTGTTTTTCTCTATGTGTGTGTGTGTATGTGTGTGTGTATGAGAATGTGTATATGTGTATTGTGTGTGTGTGAGAGAGAGAGAGAGGTTCAAGAAGGAAAATCTAGTGGTTTGTCAATGTCTAGCAGAGCTTCCTACCCTACAGGGAATGTGTGTGTGTGTGTGTGTGTGTGAGAGAGAGAGAGAGAGAGAGAGAGAGAGAGAGAGAGAGAGAGAGAGAGAGAGAGAGAGAGAGCAGGAGAGAGAGAGAGGGAGAGAGAGAGAGAGAGGGAGTATGGGGGAAGGAGGAAGGAAAGGAGGTGAACCCCATGGTGAACCCCAACCTGGATGTGAGCATCACGAGGCAAAACAGCACATCCCGGACCTCCTTCCGCAGGTCTGCTTCCAGTAGATCATCGTTAGATATTGAACATTTTTGTATCGTGAAAATAAAAATGAAAAGTGTATTTCCAAAAGATAAAATTAAAGAAATTTTCATAGAGCCCTGGGTCTTCCTTGCTCTGTGTCATAAGTGAAGGGCTGCCGGGGGTGCGTCTCACCTCTGAGAAGACCTGGGAAGTTGCTGGGCCTGGGAGCGCGTGGACTCTTTCTTCCCTCCTCACTTTGTCTCCCCCCCCTCCCAGGTCAGACACCGGTGCAGGAGGCGGTGAGAGGGAGGGGACCCCTCACACCCCTCATAGAATTCCTGGCAGACCCCTTTACTACGTAAATTCTATGTTGGTGCAGTCTGTTGTGTCTTTTTTTTCCTTCTATGTCTCATCTAAGAAACCATAGAGGGGTAAAACATGCTTACTTATTTTCTTACAGAAACATTGTAGTTTTAGCATCTCATCCTGAATTATCTTTTTAGTCTCGTGTGAGACTCGGTCGAGGTTCCTTCCTTCATCTAATACGTCATCCGGGCATTCCAGCGACACCTGCAGAGGCTTTCCTGTTCAAATGCTTTGGGAATGTAGTTTTAAAAACCACCACCACCAACAACAAAAATGATTGGTTGAGCCCAGCTCCAGTGACTCCCATCTGTTAGTCTAGCTACTCTGAAGGCTGAGATCTGAAGATCACAGTTAGAAGAAGAAAATGCAACAACAGGGCTGGGAAGGTGGCTCAGTGGTAGAGCACTTGCCTTGCATGCTCAAGGCCCTGGGTTCGATTCCTCAGCACCACATAAGCAAAAAGAAAAAAGCCGGAAGTGGCGCTGTGGCTCAAGTGGTAGAGTGCTAGCCTTGAGCTGAAGAGCTGAGGGACAGCACCCAGGCCCAGAGTTCAGGCCCCACAACCAGACCCAAAAAAAAAGAAAATGCAACAACATTTGGTGACTGCTAAGGACCATGCCAAACCATCTCTCTCAACCTGGAGAACCAGTGAGTATTAGAAACAGTTCAATCTTTTTTTTTTTTTTTTGTCGGTCATGGGGCTTGAACTCTGGGCCTGGGCGCTGTCCCTCAGCTCTTCAGCTCAAGGCGAGCGCTCTACTACTTGAGCTACAGCGCCACTTCCAGTTTTCTGGTGGTTTATTGGAGATAGGAGTCTCACGGTCTCTCCTGCCCGGGCTGGCTTTGAACCGTGATCCTCAGATCTCAGCCTCCTGAGTAGCTAGGATTACAGGCGAGAGCCACCAGCGCCCGGCACAGTTCAATCTTTTAAGATAACTTCATTCACTCGAAAACTGACGGACCTCTCTTTTTAGAACCTTCCATTTTGAAACCGATTGCTTTCTGGAATGGTAGTCCTTGCTTTTGGAATGTAAGGGCTTTTGTCTTGTTTTAGACTTTGGTTAGGTACGTAAGTTGGTTTAGGAGACAATGTCTCAGTGTGTGGCTCAGGCTGGCCTCCAGACTTGGAATCTTCCTGCCTCAGCATCTTGAGAACTGGGATTACAGGTATGTGCAACCTTACCCAGCTGAAAATACACTTACTGCTCCACTCCCCTGTGTATTTTTACTGTATCCTCATGGGAACTGTGTGTTGGGGCTTACTCTGCTCTGAGCCCTTCATACTTCACTGAAGCAAATTATTCCCATTTGAAGGTAAACTTTATGCCTGTGGCCCATTGTATTTGAGGCTCATACAAGCGTGTATTACATTTTTGTTCCGTTATGTTTTTTGTTTATTGTCAGTTGTGTGGCTTGAACTCTGGTCCTGGGCACCATCCCTGAGCTCTTCAGCTCAAGGTGAGCACTGTACCACTTGAGCCACAGTACTACTTTGGTTTTCTAGTGGTTAATTGGAGATAAGAGTCTCACAGAAGTTCCTGCGCGGGCTGGCTTTGAACTGTGATCTTCAGCTCTTAGCCTCCAGAGTAGCTAGGATTACAGGTGTGAGCCACTGGTACCCGGTTCCAGATTTTTTTTTTTTTTTTTTTTTTTTTGTCGGTCATGGGGCTTGAACTCTGGGCCTGGGCGCTGTCCCTCAGCTCTTCAGCTCAAGGCGAGCGCTCTACCACTTGAGCTACAGCGCCATTTCCGGTTTTCTGGTGGTTTATTGGAGATAGGAGTCTCTCGGTCTTTCCTGCCCGGGCTGGCTTTGAACCGCGATCCTCAGATCTCAGCCTCCTGAGTAGCTAGGATTACAGGCATGAGCCACCAGCGCCCGGCCAGATTTTTTTTTTTATATATATTACTTTTTGCTGGTTTTTCAGATAGTATCTCCCTAAGGAGCTCACATGTAGCTCAGTCTGACCTTGAATCACAATCCTCCTTCCTGAGCCTCCCAAGTGCTGGGCATGTCATATGCCCAGATGACTGTACATATCCAGAATTGAGGTACTAGGTTGGGGCCATATGCTCCCCCCATCCCCCACTTTTTCTTTTTCCTCCTTCCACCTGCAGCTGTCAGGAATCCAGGACCACCCAAATACACACAACTCTTTCTTTCTTTCTTTCTTTCTTTCTTTCTTTCTTTCTTTCTTTCTTTCTTTCTTTCTTTCTTTCTTTCTTTCTTTCCTTTCTTTCTTTCTTTCTTTGTCGGTTATGGGGTTTGAACTCTGAGCCTGGGAGCTGTCCCTCAGCTCTTCAGCTCAAGGCGAGGGCTCTACTACTTGAGCCACAGCGTCACTTCTGGTTTTCTGAGTGTTTATTGGAGATAAGAGTTTCACGGACTTTCCTGCCCAGGCTGGCTTTGAACCGTGATTCTCAGCTCTCAGCCTCCTGAGTAGCTAGGATTACAGGTGTGAGCTACCGGCACCTGGCCACACAACCCTTTCTTGATGCTGTGGGCAACCATGAAGTCCTAGGGGATGGCCTCTGGAGGTGGATTACAGCATTGGGTGCTGGAAATGCTTAGCCAGGTTCCTTTCCCAAACACCTCCGAGAGGACAAGTCCTGAGTCACAGCATGCAGGTCACCCACCTGGGGATCCAGCTCGTCAGTCCAGTTACAGAGAAGTCCCAGTGTTCACAGCGCCAGAGGATGGCTGGCCTCCACTCCTTACATACCGTGGGTAGAGCTGAGAGAGAGCTCCATCCAAGGTTTACAGATCAAGGGAATGAAGATGGAAATGCCAGTTACCTGATTGATCATTGTCTACCTTGAACATCCCACTATTTCCTATAAACAAGTACAGTTAAAATCAGTCGGGCATGGTAGTGCACACCTGTACTCTCAGCATTGAGGAAGCTGAGGCAGGATGATGTTGAGTTCGGGGCTATGTAAAGACGCTGTGTCTCAACAATCACAACAACAAAATCAAAGATTTAAAAGCCAGAGAAGAGCTGGGCAGAGAGGCTCCAAACAGCCCCACCCTCCACCCCCCGCCCCATCCCCTTACCCCCATCTTTGAAACTCCTTGTTCCCAGAGTGAGCTTGGAGCCTGGCACCACCAGCAGCAGGTGAGCCCTAGTCAGAAGCACGTGCTAGGCCCCTCTCCGGTGGCACTGAGTCACAGCCCTGGGGCTGGAGCCCAGCCGTCTGCGAACACCCCCCCACACCCCGGGGGATTCTGGTGCCCAGGCAGGTTTGGGAGGCTCAGGAAACAACCCATCCTTGTTTGTGCCCAAATGTGTGTGGGCCGGGCAACAATCCAAGGGAAATGTCCTTTCACCCCTTGTTAATGCGAAGAAGCACCATCTTGGAAATGGATAACATCTTTGCTTTGGATAACTTGGGCCATGGTGGGAAAATGTCACTCTTTCTTTCTGGTCAGGGGACTGGTGAATAGCATTGGCATTCAGACTGAGAGGTTCACGGTCTTCTCACCTCCTTCCCCCAGGAGGGAAGGTGAAAGCTTAAAGCAGCTCAGAAACATCCAGAGGGACACAGCTTGCGAAAGGGCAATGCTGAGAGGCAACCCCAGCCCAAGTGCCAGGTCTGGGCTCTGCATGGCCTTCCCTCCTGCACTCACATAACATGGGAGCTGGGAGTGTCTCCAAAAACTTGGCATCTTTTAACTGTACACCCCTACAAACCACTGGTGGCTCTTGTAGGCTTGGCACATCCCTGGCAAACTACCGAACGATCCTTTTCTTCTTCCACCTGTTTTCAGTGCTAAGGAATGAATTGGTTTTAGATGTGTCTCCACCAGATGTCCCCTCGTCCGCGTCTCAGTTGAATGTCGCCCTGCCTGTGACATTTAGGTGATAGACTCCCAGGTCCTATCTCCAGTGACAGATGGAGGCCAGAGCCATTTGAAAATGAGGGGACAGGGGCAACAATGGCAACTTCGGGTATTTTATTTGGGCATTTCACTCTGGATGGGCCTCTCGTTGCCGTGGCTGGGATGTAGCCTGGCACACTGGCTCTTCTTGGTGGCTGGTGGTGGAGAGCTGTGCCAGAGGCCAGAGCTGAAGGGTGGGGCAGAGCTGCCGCCCATGGAACCCTCTCCCTCCCTCCCTTCAAAAGGGTCTCCAGGGGTGCCAGTCACAGCAATGGAACAGAAGACGGTCCAGCCATTTCCTTTCGGGGCTCGGGAAGGAAGTTGGATGGAATGTGAAGCTGCAAGGCCGGAGGAAACCAGAAGATCCTTCCAGACGTTCTATTTGCGGCAAGAAACCTTGGCATGGGGCGGCCAGCTCTGCTGCAGAAAAATAGACTAATTTGCTGAGAAACAGCTCACTTCTGCAAGCAAACAGGGGGAACACAGTTCCAGCTGAGACTCTAGGAGCTTCGGTCTCTCTTCTCTGCTCCCCAACTCTAGAAAGAGAGGGAGGAGAAAAGCCACTGAACCTCAGAACAGCTCGAGCAACACCATGACTTTACTACCATGGCCAGAGGGACGCAGAGCAGAAAGATAGGTTTGTAGCTTTCGTATCTTGGAAACACAAAGGGCCCTTCCCTGCACCCGCCAGGAGGTGACACACAGGCCAAAGCTCAATTCCCGTTCCTTCCACAGAGGTCACATGACTAAGAAAACAGGCCACTATGCAACAGAAGGGCCTGTGGCTAGACAGCATGGTAAGTGGCAGCTGTGGTCTGCATCGTGTCCTAGAAATGGGACCATTTGTTTGCCAGGCTGCCATCATAGTGTCATTCATTCATTCTGTTCGACATCCCATAGAACTGTGTGGAAAGTGACCAGCAGATCCCAATGAGCGGCCACACAAGCACATCCATAGGCATGCATACATGCATGCATACTCAAGATCTTTGGAAGCAGTGGAAGAGTGATACGATTTGTAAAGAAACATACTGGAAGTCCAGCCCTGCCTCACACACTGACTTGCTTTTGACCTGGGATAAATTCTAGGTAGCTATAAACCTTAGAGTTTTCTTCTCTGAATATGGGGTAATTATACTCCCATGTGTTCAGTGAGTGTCAGCTGTCAACAGAACTCTGAATATGATGGTTTAAAACTCATATATGACTGCCAAAGCAGGCAATCTGAAGTCAGCCTTCTGGAACTAACTTCCATTCCAAGATCACCTCATGGTCACAGGTGGCTGCCACAGCTCCAACCAACCATTATGTTCCTCAGTACAAAAAAGGAGGAGGAAGGAAGAAGAAGGAGGAGGAAGGAAGAAGGAGGAGGAGGAAGGAAGGAAGGAGGAAGGAAGATGGAGGAGGAGGAAGGAAGGAAGGAAGGAGGAGGAGGAGGGGGAGGAGGAGGGGGAGGGGAGGAGGGGGGGAGGAGGAGGAAGAGGAGAAGGAGGAGGAGGAGGAGGAGGAGGAGGAGGAGGAGGAGGAGGAGGAGGAGGAGGAAAGTCTGTGAGACTCATCTCCAATAAACCACCAGAAAACAGGACGTGGTGCTGTGGTTCAAGAGTGCTCGCCTTGAGCTGAAGGAGAAGGAGAACAACAACATTTTATCTCATCTTTTAAAATCCTTTCACAAAAGTGCAGCCCAATACTTCTGCTTATAGTGTATTGGCTACAACTTCAGTCTCATGGTCACATCTAGCTGCAAGGGAGTCTGGAAAAGGAGGCTGAGATAAGGAGCCTCTAGGATGGCCTCCACCATTTATCACTGCTTCCTGGGTTTCACTTCTTGTGAAGTGACAACACACCCCTTGAATGTGGGCCAATCTTAGTAACTTTCATCTAACCAAGAGAAAAATGACAAAATAATAGGATGACATTTCTGAGATTAGTTTGCAAAGAGAAGGTAGGTTTTTAGCCTGGGTGCCCTCTCTTGCTCTGGGGGAAGGAGGCTACCATGTTATAGGCTGCCAGATCCCCCACTCACCCCTGTCAGGCCCACATGGCAAGGAACATAGACCTAGTAAATAGCTACCAAGGACTAGAGGCCCTCAGTCAACCGCCTCATGGAAGAAGGTCCACCCCCACTGGACTCCTTAGACAACAGCAGACCTGGAGGACATCTTGACTGCAAGATCTGAGCCAAAGGAGCCATAGAACTGACCCACAAAAATGGTGAGAGAATTAGCATATTTTTTCTGTTGCTACATTATTGGTCTCATTTGTTACCCAGCACTAGCTAACAAATACAGTGGTTTTCTGGCTAGCCATATTCTTAGGCTTCTGTTACTAAGCTGTCACACTCTGGGAAGTGGTTTTTAATGAAATACCAGGCCCAGGACCTCTTTCCCAGGTGTCTCCAGCATCTGGCCCTGGAGAGATGTGGAAAGAAGACAGAGCACTGACTTTACAAAGTGGTTGTAAGACACTAGCACAGTTTGAGCACCTGTCTTATGGGGGGAGCAAGCTGGGCAAGCAGCAGTGTGTAGGGTGCATGGGGCGGGGGGCTTCAGGTGGGAAAAGCATGTGAAGGAGACATCTCATACTTCATGAAGTCCAGAAGCCAGGGGCTGAGCAAGTGGCCACCTTGGTTTTTGTCGAGTTTGGTGACAGTGTTGGAGAATTGGCCTTGGGTGATCATTTTTCTTAACAAAACAGCCTGAGTTTCTCTACTGGGCGCTCAGTAGGCTTGAAGTACAGGAGTTGACCGCTTGCTCACAATGGGCCTCTTTTTGCTGACCGTGGTGTCCTCCACAGGAAACACTATCAACGCATTTCTTTCTTTTCGGCTTGTACTGGTGCTTGAACTCAAGGCCAGAGCATTGTCCCTGAGTTTTTTACTCTAGGCTGGAGCTCCACTTGAGCCCCAGCTCCACTTCTGGCTTTAATTGGAGATAAGAGTCTCACAGACTTTCCTGCGTAGGCTGGCTTCAAACTCTGATGCTCAGATCTCAGGTTTCTGAGCAGCTTGGGTTACAGGCAGGCACAAGCCATCAGCGTCACGCTTTCACCAGTGGGTTTTTGTGACCTGTACTCATCTTTTCAGACCTCGTGGAATAGCCTTGGAACTTCTGAGCCAAAGTAACTGGTCCTAGCACCAGGACAGTGGACTGGTGGCAGGTGGTTTAACACTTCCAGCCCAGCCTGGCTTTTTCCAGTGTGTGCTCACCACGGGAGGGGCAGGGCTGGTGGGCTGCGCCAGCTTCCGGTCCACTTTAGTGAAAAGTTCAGCAGAATGGCAAGGAGTTCCAGATCCTGGCTCCATCTGATCTTGGGTATCCGCCAACTTTTCTGAACTAGCTATCCCTCATACAAAATGGACAAAGCTTGTCATACTGAGTGCGTAGTGTGGCAGGTTGGGGGGGGGTGGGAGGCAGGGCATGACCAGAGAGGGTGGACTGCTCTCTAGCCTTCTAATTCGAGAGGATCAAACATCTGCCCCCTCACAAAGATACATTCAAGTCCTGCCTCCAGCCAGCTGTGGGCACATTGTTATGAGGAAACAGGGACTTTGCAGATGTGATTGGAATTAAGGATCTGAAGATTATCCAGGTGTCCTTGTAAGAGAACAGAGAGGGAGGAGGGAGACGCAGGATGCAGAAGGAAAGGCCACGTGTCAGTGCGCAGACATCGTGGCAATCTATGATCTCATTCCGGGGAGAGCCAAGGACTGCCAGCCGACCCCAGCACCTGAGGCGGGGGGTGCGCACCGGGCTGTCACCCAGCACCTGATGAGAAGCCAGCTCTGCCAAGGGAGCTCCAGAGAAATCTCTGGCACCCAAGTTTAGGTAATTTTTATGGTCATTGGTTAGGCAGGAAACGAATAAACAAATACACAGATATTGATCAGTTAAGTAAATGTGACAGTGCAGTGTGACCAGGGAAGGGCAGCATGCTATAGGGAAGTCACAGGAGGAGCTAACGAATCACAGAGACAGCATGGGCAATGGTCCTGGGGTGGGCAGTTAGTTTTCTCCTGACTTTCAGGTCACAGTGGGTCTCTTAGGAATTGTCTTGGTCACTGACAGCTTTCAGACGTCATGAAATGCCGGCCACCGGGGGCTCATACTTATAATCTGAGCTACTGAGGAGGCTGAAATGTGAGGGTCACAGTTCGAAGCCAGGCCCAGGCAGGAAAGTACATGAGATTCTTATCTCCAATAAACTAGTCAGAAAAAGCCAGAAGTGGTGCTGTGGCTCACACGGTAGAGCCCTAGCCTTGAGCACAGAGAGGTTCAGGGACAGAACTCAGGCTCTGAGTTCAAGCCTCAGGACCAGCAAAAAAAAAAGTCATGAAACTAGATAGCTGTCCTTAATAGCACGAGTGGCAATTTGGCGCCTGTGGTCTCAACTCCACCCGTTTCACATGTTTATGATCGAACACTGGCCCCTGAAGGGAATCGGCTTGCTCAGGCCCTGACCTGCTGACTAGAAGCAGCTTTGCCAGCATCCTCTGACCTCCACCCAGCCAGTAGAGCTGGTGCCTGGTTGCTCAGGTTAGTTGTGCCGTGGTGTCTGTGTTCCCAATAAACAAAGAGGAGAATTTACTCTTACTTTTCATCGCCAATGAGAGCTTGTAAGGCCTGGTTAGAGGTGTGCTGCCTTGGAGGGCCCCAGACCTGAGCTTTCTGGCAGGAACTAAGTGAGAATGCAGCCAGGTTAGGGAGGGATGCTTGGTGCTGGGTCTTGGATGGTTTGCGGGGGGTGTAGCCTACTGGTCCTTAGGGGCGTGGCCTCAGGACAGTGGGGCGTGGCCTGTAGCCACTTGGAGGTAGTGTAACACTGCTTAGGGGTGGGGCTTCTGGTTGTTTGGGGGCGTGTTCGCCTTGCTTAGGGGCGGAGCCTCAGGCTGCTCAGCAACACCAGAGTGGTTTTTTTCCTTCTCTGAGCCGTGCTACAGCACATTTTTAGGCTTGTTTTCCCATCAGTGAATCCAGAGAAAGTATTCTCTTAAACTCCTCCTCTATGAAAGAGTCCATCACCCCCTTGGTGACACAGTTTCAAAGGCTGAGATGATTTGCTTTCATTCAACCAATACGTTTGATCTGCTGCTGATACTAGGCCCCATTCTAAAAGAAAGGGATGGTAAGTAGCACAAAGTAGAAGAGGAATGTTCTGTACAGCTGTATTGGAACAGGGGCCCGCAAGCTGGGGTTCCAGAGCTAGATTTGAGGGACTGGTTTGGCCTGGACTGTGAACTCAAAGTGGGTTTTGCTTTATTGGGGGAGGAGGGATGGGATACAGTGGTACTGAGGATTGAACGCAGGAACTCACACTTTCTAGGCAGGTGCTCTGCCACTTGAACCATGGTCCTTGCCCAGTTCTTACATTTTTAAATGGTCAAGGATAGTCAAAATAATAACAGGATTTCTAGACCTAGGCAGATTACCTGCAATTCAAAATTCAGCCTTATAAATGAGCTCACACTCTTTCTTTGGGGCTTTTTGCTATACATTGAGGCTGAGTTACGTGATCAGAGACTACTGGTAAGGCCTGCAAGGCAGAAATCTTTCCTGTGGAGTCTTTTGCCTAAAAGCATTTCCCCGTCTCCTTCTAGTTCCTTGCTGTTCAAAATGGCTCTGGATCACTATGATTGGCATCACCTGGGTGCTTGTTAGAAAGCCAGACCCGAATGGGAGCCTGTAGTCTAACAAGATAGCCAGGTGATTTGTGTGGCTATATCTGAGTGTGAGAAGTGCAGAAGCACAGGGCACGTGGGCTACACCTAGCACCTGGGGTGTGGATAGTACAGTGTAGAGCTGCTAAATCCTTCCAACCTGCAGCTATGCTTGTTTACGTGGTAAAAGGGACTTGGCTGGTGTCATGGGATTACCCAGTTGTGCCCAATGATTGGACCACGAGGGGCCTTATAAGAAGGCCCAGGCGTGAAAGAGGAAGGAAGAAGAACCCCACTGAATGAAGTAGAGCTGGAAGGAAGAAGAGCTCTGGGACCAGTAGGCCTTGTCTGGAAAAGCCAAGATGCCGTGTTCCCGCTTGGAGCCTCCAGGAAGACCACAGGAACACCTAGACCAGACTTCCTACCACAGAACTGTAAGCAAGTGATTTTCTATTTTAACTTGTGGAGTTTTTTGGAGCTTGGTTCAGCGGTGATGGGAACTGAGTGCAAGTTACTGTTGGCGTCAGTGCTGTGCTGGCTCGCTGCGCCATTAGGTGTTTCCACCGTAGTTTCCTGCTCAGTTAGGGGTGGTGAGAAGCTCTGATGTTGTGCAAATGTTAGCCTAGAGCGGTGGTATACGCCTGTAATCTCAGCCCTCGGGAGTCTGAAGTGACAAGGATGGAGAGTTTGGGACTGTGTGACTTTGGAGAAGTTTTGGGAGCTCTTTGACCTTGGGTTTGCTCCAAGGTCAAATTGTGTTGTGTTTACCTCCCAAGGCTGCTGGGCGTCCCTGAGCAGAACTCTGGGCCCAGGCGGTAAACAGGGAGGGCAGGGCACGTTTCGATGGCCTCTGTTTGTCTGTGTCAGCCCTTGGCCTCAGTTGGAAATGTGGAAACCTGTCCAGGGCGTGCTTGCTTTCCTGGGCCCCTTTGTCTCTGCTTGTGGCCCCATTGGAGGGGCCAGGCCCATGGGAGGGGCTCGGAGCAGGGCCTGGGCCTTGGCACCCCAGCATCCATTCTGTGCTGGGACTCCCATCTTTGCTGGATCCAGGGGGATCTGACGCCTGGCCTTGGGACTCCAGTTTCCAACTAGGCTGGGCTTCTGGGGGCTTTGCTAAATAGGCTCTGTCCATGTGCTATCATCGCGCTGAGCTGAGACTTCTCTGTCTTGGTGGGGAGGGAGGGAGGGAGGGGAAGTTGGTCGCTCCTGCAAGGCACACAGAATGCTGGGCCTTTGTGTGGATGGATAACTCAGAGGCATCGCCAGGAGCCAGCACTATCAGGAAGCTGCGTAGGCCCCCTAGCAAGCCGTGTGACCCGGGGCTGCGTGTCATGGAAATGCCCAGCATTTCCCCAGCACCTGCTGTATGCCAGGTTCATTGGCAGTGCGGTATGGAACATTCATCTGTCTCCCGCCTCTCTCCTGGAAGAGATCTCATTTCCCTGTTCAGACCTGAACCTGGCTCCATGTGAGAGTCTGATAATGACCCCAGGAGCGGCAGGTGTAGCTCAGTAGCAGATCACTCGCTTAGCTGTTGTGAGGCCCTTGGTTCCAACCCTAGCACCACACACACAAAAGATAATAGCAGCCAGGTGTTGGTGGCTCATGCCTGTAATCCTAGCTACTCAAGGAGATTGAGTTCTCTGAGTATTGCAGTTCGAAGCCAGCCCAGGCAGGAAAGTTCACGAGATTCTTATCTCCAATTACGACCAAAAGGCTGGATGGAAGTGGCGCTAGCCTTGAGCAAGAAGTTCAAGCCCCAGGACTGGACACACACACACACACACACACACACACACACACCACACACACACACACACACACACACACACACACACACACACACACACACACGTGTAAAATCAAGTTAGCAATGTGCTCAGGGCTGCTCCCCAATACTGCTCTCACTGTTTCTCATATTGGAGTGAGAGTAGGGAGCTGCTTAGGTCTAAACCCTCTGTAGAGCCATCCTCTGGGGGTGTATGGTAGTTGAAGCTCAGAGAAGGGAGGTGATGGGTCCCAGGTCACACAGTGTCCTGCTTCCAGGTCTGGAGGTGGATTCTCCATCCCAGCCGCCGGGACAGTGGCCTGGCCGGGGCGGAGCTACCTCCCCGGCCGAGGCCCGTTTTATGGTGGCAGCTCTCTGCCTCCCAAATGCGTTCCACGCGGAGGCCAGCGGGCCTGCGGTTTCCACTTGTTTTCCGTAACCCGAGCCTGCCCAGTGCTTGGCACGGCATCTGGGCCTCTGCTCAGCTCAGGTTCCTGATTTCCTTGGACGGGTTTGAATTCTTCACTGGCAGAGAAGAGCCGAGCCACAGGCAGTGTGGGCAGATCCCTGCTTCTCCTCCCACCCCATTCCCGGGGGGTGGGGGGGTGGGGACCTGCTGAGCACCCTGGGCTCCCTGCTCCCATCTTGAGTGGAAGTCAGAGAGGTTGAGAGCCATGCCTGGGGTCACACAGCAAATGGATGATTGGATTCAACACCCAGCCATCCAGATTCCTTTTCCTGTGTGGGCTGCAGGTGGAAGCTGGTCACGGGAACACGGTGTGGCAAGAACTAGGCCCTTGGCGAGGGGTTCTCTGGGATCCTTCTTGTCCTCCTTGCTTGTGAAGGGCTAGAGGTGGGGCTGCACGTTCTGGCTTATTTGGAGGGTGCGTTTGGAATCAGTGCTGGCCAGTAGCTCGTGTTACCTGAATTAGGATATGATATAAACAGCTGCGCGTCATGTTGCATGCGTCTAACTCTGGACTGGGCGCCCCTGCTAGGTGCTGTGGAGACGAATGGCTGAGAACAGTCTGGCAAAGCCCAACCCCTGCGCCATGGGTCTCCTAAAACAGCTGTCGGTGTGCTCTCACTATTACAAGGCCAGACGCAGTGGCGCAAGCTTGTAAACCCGGCCACTCGGGAGGTAGAGTTGGGAGGATTGCAGTTCAAGGCAGCTCAGGCAAAAATGAGACCTCTGCCCCCCTCCACCACCACAACAAAGAAGCTGAGAAGGTGTTTTACTTTATCATCCCAGCTACCTAGAATGCATCACTAGAAGAACTGCGGTCTGAGGCTAGCCCCAGGCCAGAACCAAAAACAAGACCTGCAAAGTATTACGGTCCGTGGTCCTGCCGGAATGTTTCTGGCCTGTCTGTCTCTCCCAGCCCTCCAGTCCCACTGTGTGCCTGGGCCGACATGCTGGGGATTGGTTGGGATGGGGAGGGTCCCAGAATGCCCCACACCTTGCTGGATTTATGAATGACAGGCTGAGTCATTATGATGGCCAATTTGGGGGATAAGACTTGTTGTTGTAAAATAGCCACACGGTGGTCTTGCTGGGATTTGAACCCAGACAGCCCTGACTCCAGGGTCTGTAACCCATCCCCACGCTCCACACAGCCAGGGCCCAGTGTCCTTGAGCTGGCAGGAGGGTAGCCCTTGCTGACCCTGGGACTTATGGGTGGAGGGCCCTGCTCTGGTGGCACAATCACAGGCTGTGGCTTTGATGCCCGCCTTCTTCTGACCTAGGGGAGGACCACAAGGGGGGAGGGGCTATGCTTCCTGCCTCTGCCCCTCGCCTTGGCTGGCATAGATAGCTGTGTTGGTTCCTGCTACTTAAGCCATTTACTTACAGCATCCAGATGAACCGATTACCCAAACAGTAGCACCCCTTCCCTGCTTGACTGCCCTGTCCAACTCTCCTTAGAGTGAATGACCACAGCCAGGGGAGCTGGGGGGCAGGGGTGGAGTAGGGGAGCTGGCCACGTCCCACTCACAGCAGCCCCAGGAGGAGCTCTTTTGTTAAACAACTTTGTTAGATATGTTTTATAGAACCCCCAAACGCACTCATTTAAAATGCATAATTCGAGGTAGGGTGTGGTGGTTAACAGGCCTTTAATCCCAGCTTCTCCAGAGGTGAAAGCCGGAGGAACATGGCTAGCCCAGGTAAAAATGGAAGAAGCTACTTGAAGAATAAACAAGAGCACCAAGGGCGCCAGCAGCTCATGCCTGTAATCCTAGCTACCCAGGAGGCTGAGATCTGAGAATCGCAGACCCAAGCCAGCTGGGGCAGGAAAGTGAGGCTCTCAAAAACTAGAAGTGGCACTGTGGCTCAAAGTGATAGAGTGCTAGCCTTGAACAAAAGAGCTCATGGTCAGTGCCCAGGCCCTGAGTTTAAGCCCCATGACTGAAGGGGGGGGAAAAAGCCAAAAGGCTTGGTTGGGGGCGTGGCTCAGGTGGTAGAGCACCTGCCTAGCAAAGTGCAAAGCCCCGAGTTCAAACCCCAATGCACAATTCTGGGAGTTGTAGTCAATTTGTGCAACTGTCTCCACCATCTTCACTGAGGCTTGTCCTTCCGTTCTTTGTTCCTGGAAGTGGCGTCCCAAACCCCCAAAACTTTGGTGCCCTCCATAGCTAGGCTTCATCCTACACGCATATGCCTCTGACTGGTTAAGTGGTAAGAGACTAATGATGAAATGGAACGTTGGTGACCACATACTGCAACAAAAGTTATGGGAATGTGTTTCCTCTCTCTCTCTCAAAATTGGTTTGTAGTTTTGCTCTTTTTTTTTTTTTCTGTTCTCTTTTTGGTGTGTTTGTACTGGGGCTTGAACCCAAGCTCTGGTGTTCTTGTCTGGCTTTTCTTTTTGCAAGCTGGCACGGTATACTTGAGCCACGCCTCCACTTCCTTGGCCTCTTTCATGTGAAGGAAGGATCTTGTCACTTCTCTTGTCACAACCAGCTTGCCAACATGGGCTTCCCCTCCTGCTCTTGGGAGCCATTATTAAATAAGACGACGGTTGCTTACCACAAACTCTGTGATTCTGAGAGACATGAGCTGGTAGCCACGATGGCTCCCAAGTGACAAATGGGCAGGTAGCATATACAGCTTGTGCACTTTGGACAAAGGCAGGATGGGGTGGGACGGAGTGGGCCCAGGGGCAGCAGGAGGGAGGGAGGGCCCTGCGCAGTGGTGGGGTGGGAGGGAGGAAGGCCTGTGGGGAGGAGGGAGGGAGCTCATGTCTGTTGTCACTTGTTGTCTGTTGACAGCTAGATACTGTCCTTCATTGAGACCCAAGTTGTGGTTGGTGGCAGCTAATTCCACTAGGGAAGGGGACTCCAAGGGAAATGACCGGCTCAGGGTCACTAGAGGCCTGGCAGGAAGGCTGAGCTTGGGCCTCAAGCTCTCATCCCCTGTGCTTGCTGGGTGGTACCTGAAGGAATGTTCTGGAATGCCTGTTCTGTTATGAGTGACCGTAGAGGTACGGGACGGGGATGTGCCACATCTGTGCCTAGAGAGCCAGCGGTGAAACCTAGCAAAAGTGGCCTCTGGGGAAGCTTCTGGAAGCTCCAGCCAGCAGCCAAGCCCTGCCTAAGGGATTGGAAAGAATGACTCCCACCAGCCACCCGGCCTCTGAGGTCAGGGTGACCCGTGAGCCGGGCCTGGAGCCTGCCCCTCAGCCACGCCACCCCCAGCCTGGGCCGGCAGCTCTTGTGGCCCCAGGCACCCCTCCCTGCCACGGCCCACACGTGGCCTGGCCACTCCCCGTCCTGAGCTCTGGGCTCTGGCCCCACACAACACACTCCCTGGGGGGATCTGCAGCGAGGTCTCCAGAGCCCTGTCCCCAGCCTGACACGCCAGAGCCTTAGGCTGGCAGGGCTGGGGGGGGGATGCTGTGTCCCCTGGGGTGTACATGTAGCACAGAGCTCAGGTGGTCAGGGTGGGGGTGCCCGGTCTTCGTGCATTCTGCACAGAACCACAGGGAAACTGCATGAGACTCATCTCCAGCGAACCCCACCGTAAAGCTGGACGTGGCTTTGTGGCTCAAGTGGTAGAGCACCATCCTTGAGTGAAAAAGCTAAGGGACAGCATCCAGTCCCTGAGCTCAAGCCCTAGTATCTGCACACAAAACACCAGGGCTGGCTATTCGGGTGGCGCCCGCTGCTTCCCTCTGGAGTCCGAGTGGCCTTCAGTAGGGTGCAAGGTTTCAGGAAAGTCTAGGGTAAAGGATGTGGCATGAGCCCTGGGATTGGTGTGGGTGATGTGACAGCTAGGAAGGCCATCCCTGATTCTGGGCAATGTGTCTAGTGTCAGACACAGGGAAAAGAGAGCCAAAGGTAAAGTTTCAAGTTGAAAAGGAAGCTGTTCCAGGAGGAGGGAGGGGCTTGCGCAAAGGCCCTGGGGTAGGAAAGAGCCCTGGGATGCTGATCAATTGAAGTCTATCTAGCAGCCCTTGCTTCTCAGACCAGGATAAGTCTGGGGTCACCCGAGAAGGGGCGGGCTGCCTCCTCCTCTTCCATTCAGCCAAGGGGGGATGTGGGGAGACCAGATTTGCTGAGCTGACGCCCCGAGGCGCTACGTAAATATGGAACTCATCTGTTCTATCAAACTGCAAGCTTAGGGCTTTTGTGTTTCTGATTTCTGAGCTGGCCTCTCTTTTGTGGCTGGGGTTTTGTTGAAGTGCAGTGGGGCGTGCGTGTTTCTGATCAAATCACTGGCTCTGTGCTGGCCGGCCCTTCCTGAGGGCTGGTGCTGGGCTGCCAGAGGGGAGCAGGGATCCACAGTCCTTCTCTGGCCACAGTGATGTATGTGGTGTGACTGAGGGGTGTGATGGGGGAACCCTGACCCAGGGGGCAATTGGGGTGAGTGGAGAAGAGGGAAAGGTATTTCAGGCTGGAGGAAAATGCCCGCAGGCGTGCGTGTGTCCCTGTCCCGGCAGGGGTGACCATGCCACACTTCACCATTAGCCTGAGCTGAAGCTACCACTCCCATTGTGGAGCTGGGGCTCTGTGAGGGCCCTTCCCTCTTCTTTAGAGTTTTCAGCATTGTCCACCCAACTGTCCACCCATGTATGTCTCTGTCCATGCACCCATCTGTCCCTCTATCCCATCCGGCGCATCCACTATGTGCATCTGTCTGTGTGTTCATCTGTCCATCTACCCGTGCATCCACCTGTTCGTTCATCCAATCATCTGTCCGTCCATCCACCAACTCCACATGGCATGCTGGGCTTAGCCTTCCCTGGCAGATGTGGGCCGGGCTCTGCCCAGGATGGGCACAGATTTGCTCCTGGAGCTACTCCCACTCAGATCTGGCTGCCTCAGGCAGAACAGGGGTCCAGAGCAGCCTGGGGCGGGCCCCAGCCTCTTCCCAACATTCTCCTTCCCTGACTCAGGGTAAGGAAGCACACCCACCACCGCCCAACCAGCCACCCTCTCCAGAACAGCCCCTCCCTCCAGCCCCCCTGGCCCTGCTTAGTCTCTTCTGGGGGGGGGGTCTGCTCAGCCTTTCCTCCCTACTTAGCCCTTCCAGTTTCTAGACAATACGCTTAGTGCTACCTGGTGTCTGTCTGCTTGCCTTCCTTTCCTTTTTTAAAAAAATTTTCTAGGGGGCTGGGACGGTGGCTGCCTTGTGTGCATGAAGCCCTGGGTTCAAGCCCTGGGTTCAATTCCTCAGCACCACACACACAGAAAAAGCAGAAATGGTGCTGTGGCTCAAGTGGTAGGGTGCTAGCCTTGAGCAAAAGCAGTTCAGGGACAGGGCCCAGGCCCTGAGTTCAAGCCCCAGAATCAGGGGAAAAAAATTCTATTTTTTTGAACAGTCTTGCTGTATGGCCCAGGCTGGACTGGAACTTGCCACCCTCTCGCCTAGGTCTCCAGAGTGCTGGATTACAGGAGTGTACCACTAGGCTTGGCAAATCAACCTATCTTTTGGGCGATACTACTCAACCCACATCACTACAGGATCCTGATTCTACATTAAAAAAAAAAATAACAAAATACAATAACAGCAACACACAGGCCTGCTGTTCCGTTTCCTAATCGGGTCGCTCATTATAGACTTGGGCTCTGCTCACTGATAGGTCTATGTTTTAAGGTGCCTGTGCATGTAGTTCGCTTCAGCTAACGTAGTACAAAGCACACGTGTAGCAGGAACAGGCTGGCTGGCGGCTGAGAACTTCCCCTACGGTGCCGTTTGTGGACTAGCTTCATTCCCCCTTCCCATGTGCCAGGTTTCTGGCAATAATCGGAAATTGATTTAATCAGGGAGCATATACGTGCCTTTGATTAGAAGACTTGTGGTGGGATGTGAGTCAGATCCTTTCCAAGTATTTTTGTTTGTTTGTTTGTTTGTTTGAGGGTCGTGGGCCTGAACTCTGGGACTGGGCACTGTCCTTCAGCTCTTCCGCTCAAGCTGAGCGCTCTACCACTCGAGCTACAGCACCACTTCCAGCTTTGTTCTTCTTATGTGGTGCTGAGGAATCGAATCCAGGGCCTCAGGCATGCAAGGCAAGCGCTCTACCACTGAGCCACCTTCCCAGCCCTCCAAGTATTTTTAGCACCGTAGTGCACTCCACGTCCTGTTCAAACGTCCTGCGCATCATTTGTGCCTGAGGACTTTGTGCAGAACGGGGTGTGAGCTCTCTGGAGGAGAGCCCTGAGAACAGAGCTGACCTCGTGAGTGCTGGCCAGCTCTAGGGTGGCCAAGGGCAGGCTGCTGCGGCCAGAACCCTTCTGGTGAGGTGATGCCAGGAGAATACGAGGCCGCCATTTCTCCATGTTCTTGGGGTGGCGGGAGGAGGGATCGCTTCCAGCTCTGGTCACCTTTTGGGGGCCCCTGGACAGACCGGTCAGGGAACTTGGGGTTTCCTTTCCCATTTTTGCCCCACAGTCTCGGTGCTCTTTTTCTGTCTTTGGGTATGTCCCTGTCACCACTGTTCAGTCAGTCTGGGCGGGAGCTGCTGCAGGGGACAGGCTGGGCTCAGCTGGGGACAGGCCCAGGGAAGAGCTGCTTCACTCCCCAGACATTGCTCCAATAGACCACGCCCCCAGAGGCGGGGTGGTTCCAGGCTCTACCCAGGCAGCCCAGGTGGCCACGCCCCCACAGGCGGGGCCCTTTCAAACTCCGCCCCCATGTAGCCACGCCCCCAAGGGCCAAGCTCTGGCCTGGTCTCCCTCCCCCCACCCTGCCCCAGGGCTCAGGGCTGTGCTTGGAACCTGGTCTGTCCCCTTTGGCAATCGCTGCCCAGATGACAAACGCAGATCCTCTGTCCCAGCTGGTCTCCTGCCCAGCAGTAATCCACTGATAAGCGGCGTCTGTGAGCCCTTATGTGTGTACAAGGTTATTCTTTGCACCGCGATTTTAGCAGGGAAAGATTTCTGTGCTCTACAGATGTGAGAACTGGCCAGGCTCCATCTCTGCGCTTTATTAGGTGCAAACTGGAAGGTTTGAACCAGCATGGAGCAGAAACCTCTTCTCCTAAAAGGGAGGAAAGGGGGTGGGTGGGGGAAACCACTCATGCTTATTAGCATATATTTGCATATAAACCCCATCCACTTAGAGGAACTCAGAGTTACTTAGGTGGAGGAGGCAACCCTGGCCTGTGTAGGTAGGGGAGCTGGAGGGCAGGTCACAGATTTGCACATTACATTGTAAACTTACTCTAATTTGAGAATTAAACATAGATACACACACAACACGCTGAAAACAAGAGTGTGGTTTAAAACTGCGGCTCCTTCGGTTTGCACCTTTCCCTGGGACATTCTTCCTTTGATAGCTGGGTGGCCTCCGGTAGGTTACCCAAGCTCTCCATTGAGGGGGATGAGTAATAAGTGCTCCGACCTTGGGCTGCTCAGAGGATGATGAAATCAGATAAACTAGGCCTAGTGGCTGGCCTGCAGTGGGCAGGTTGGCAAGTCAGTGAAAAGTCCTATGGTTTGAAAGTAGGGAGAGCAGCAGGACGGAAGCCCAAGAGGCTCACAGAGGCTGGGCCAGGCCTGGTGGGTCCCTGTCTGAAAGGAGCTGCCTGTTGAGCAGTGGGGGGGGGGGGTCTCCTTTTTTGCTCCAGGTGTGGGGGGAATGTGTTTCTGTCTGTCCCGTGGTTAAAGCCTGGTGTGAGAACAGGGTGTCACATGGAAGTCTT
The DNA here is from genome assembly GCF_024711535.1 of Dipodomys merriami. Lineage (NCBI taxonomy): Eukaryota > Metazoa > Chordata > Mammalia > Rodentia > Heteromyidae > Dipodomys > Dipodomys merriami. The sequence goes on from NW_027202693.1 coordinate 2,720,335, forward strand.
GGAGCCCCTTTGGCTCCACTTCCGGGGAGCCCCATCTTTGGGGAGGGCCTACCCCTGGCTTTGTTTCACAGATAAACAGCACTCTTAGGATGAGACTACAGTGTTCTGCCTGGGTCGCGGTTGCTGCAGAGGATGACAGTAGGACAGCCAGAGTTGCTGGTGTGTCCCGTTTACCTGGTCTCCATGTGGCCTGCCAGTCCCAACAACATCTGGTGATACTGCATGTGTATGTGTGTGAAGCGGAGAGGTTAGGACTCCCGGAGGGGCTAAGCTCTGGCTCACACTTGTCATTCCAGACAACTGAGAGGCATTATCCAGGAGGATCACGGTTTTTGAGGCCAACCTAGGCAAATTTTAGTGAGACCCCGTCTCAACAACAAAAAAAAGCTGTCCGTAGTACTACACATCTATCATCCCAGGTACTACTCAGGCCATGGAGTTGAGAGGATCTCAGTCTAAGGCTGGCCTGGGCAGAAGCCAAAAACCTTATCTGAAAAAACAGACTCAAAAGCAAAAGGGAGAGGGGCGTGGCTCAAATAGAAATGATTTGTGCCTAGCAAACCTGAGGCCTTGGATTCAAACTCCAATACTACTGAAAAAGCAAAACCAGCTGCTGTGGAGGCCCAGGGCTGCCAGGACAGAACTCTGCAGTCAGGCTCACCTGTGTCCCTGGCACCGCATCCTTCACCCCTTCTGCCTGGGGCTCAGCATTGTCTCTATTCTGTTGTTTCTAGCATGTTCCTGGCTCAACCTGCACCTGACCGCAATTCCCATGGCCCCGGTGGTGAAGACAGGGGTTGGCAAATTTATGTCTTAAGCTTTGTCAGCCACTTTATCTCCGCCCATTGATTGAGCCAATGTAGGTCAGGGGCAGCCAGGGACTTGAACAAACTGTGTCCCAATAAAACTTTATTAGCAGGTTGCCAGTGGCTCACACCTATCCTCCTAGCTGCTCAGGAGGCTGAGCTCTGAGGATGATGGTTTGAAGCCAATCCAGGCAGGAAACTCCATGAAATTCTTACCTCTAATTAACCACCAGAAAACTGGAAGTGGAGCTGTGGCTCACGAGATAGATCGCTAGCCTTGAGCAAAAAAACTCAGGGATGGCACCCAGGCCCTGAGTTCAAGCCCCAGGATAGTGCATGCACGCACACGCACACACCCCTTTATTTACAGAAACGGCACAAGAATGGAAACAGTGGAAAATAAAACCTTCAGGAGGGAGAAAATAGGTGCAAGCTGGTTATCAGTTTTTTGATATAAGGGTCTCATGGTGTAGCTCAGACTGGCCTTGAAATTGTGATCTTCCTACTTCAGCCTCCCAGTCGCTGGGATTACAGGTATGCACCACCATGCCTGGCTGAAACCTATGTAATCTTAATAAAGCGGGGATGCAGAATGCCAGACCTTTGGGCTCCAGTTGGCACAAGATAGGACAGGCCTGGGTTGGGAAATATGGATCAAGTGTGAGACCCCGAGTTCAGTCCCTAGTACCACCAAATGTAAAAAACAAACAAACAAATACAGTCCTTGTGTACTGTTGGATGAGAATGTAAAATAGCACAGCTCTGCTAGAATGCCCTAAGTACAGACATTTTCCCCAAGTCCAAATTGCCACATGGTGCTAGCCAAGGCTCGACTGGACATAGCTCCAAAATTGACATCGGGATGTTAAAAAAAGATACCCTGCATACTCACCTCCGTGGGAACATGATTCGCAGTAACCAAGAGAGGGAAGCACACAAGTGCAGATGGATAGAAGAAAGCCCCCCCCCCACACGAGACATTAGTCAGCCTTCAGAAAGGAAGAAATTCCCTATCACATGTGACCCCACCAATGAGCTTGAGGGAAAGTACGCCGTGAAATAAGCCAGGGACAGAAAGACCAACCGCCTTGAGTCTGCTTCTGTGAAGCCTGTATTTACGGGTCCCCTCCCTCACCCCCATATACTTCATTTCCCCTAGCTGACACAAATTTCCAGGGATGTAGGGGCTTGAATCAATACAGATTCCTTATCTTACATGTGTGAGTGTGTGAGTGTGTGTGTGTGTGTGTGTGTGTGTGTGTGTGTGTGTGTGTGTGTGTGTGTGTGTGTGTGTGTGTGTGTGTGTGTGTGTGTGTGTGTGTGTGTGTGTGTGTGTGTGTGTGTGTGTGTGTGTGTGTGTGTGTGTGTGTGTTATCTGAAATAGACTGGTAAGCCTGCCTGGACATGCCAGGAGAGCACCAGCATTCCTTGGCTTGTGGCCCCTTCCTCCATCTTCTATTTTGGATTACTGTGTTAAGTAGTTGTACAGTGGTTTCCACTCAATGTGTCTGCAAGTACAAGATGCCTTGATCTCCTGTGCCTTTGGGGTGAGGGCAGGAGCAGAGAAACCCCCAAACCACCTCTGAGACGTATGGCAGAGGGAGGGAAACACGGGGCCCTGAGTCCATGCCTTCATCCTTAAGGTGCCTCTCCTTAAGGCAAATGTTGAGTACTGACAGCACACCAGCCCTGCAGACCATCCTTATGTGTGGGCTGCTGCTGGAGACATTGCCTGTCCCTCTGGGTACTGGCCAAGGACAGAGGTGACATGTCTTCCCCTCTAGTCACTCAAGCTCCAAAGTTATAGTGCTCATCATCCGTTCCATTCAGCTTGTGTCTGTCCCCTGCCTGCCACCAAGGCCACAAGGACCAGAGCAGAGAAACGGCACAAACTTTGCCTTGCGGGACCATTCTGGGGCTCCTGGACACAGGAGATAAGGTCAGGTGGCTAGCTGACCCTTCCCTGACCTCCCTTCCCACAGTAGTTTGATCTGGAATATTCCCCCGAAGGCTCAGGCACTGAAGGTTTGGTCCCCAGTTCTACAACTAGAGGAGAGGAGCACCGGGGATCCCAGGGCTCTGAGGTCATCATCACTGGGTTCACAAGGGAGTGAACTGGTAGGAGGTAATGGAAGGTGGGAGGTGAGACTCCAAGGGAGAAAGTGAGTCATGGAGGAGTGACTTTGAAGGTGGTGGTCGTGGGCTTGAACTGTGGGCCTGGGCGCTGTCCCTCAGCTCTTCAGCTCAAGGCGAGCACTCTACCACTTGAGCCACAGCACCACTTCTGGTTTTCTTAGAGATCAGAATCTTGTGGACTTTCCTTCCTGGGCTGGCTTTGAACCATGATCCTCAGATCTCAGCCTCCTGAGTAGCTATGATGACAGGCGTGAGCCACTGGTGCCTGGCTGAAGGGGAGATCTTGTCCCTGGCTTTGCCCTCCTTTCCCCCATTCTCCTCCCCCTCCCTTCCTCCCTCCCACGTCTCTCCTCCCTCTCCCTCCCTCACCCCCTTCCTCTTCTCTCCTTCCTGGCTGTCATGAGGTGAACAGTCTCTTCTGCTCACATCTGCCACTATGATTGTTCTGCCTCTCTCGGTCCCCAAAGCCATGGAGCCCACAGTCGATAAAGGAAAAGTCTTGAGGCCATGAGCAAACAAAACCTTTTCCTCCTTTAAGTTGATTGGTGACAAAATGTGACCAATCCCTACGTGCACATGTGGTAGTTCTTTCCACCCCCCCCCCCCCAGTGCAGTGCGTGCATGCCCAGGGGCTGTCCAGCAGGGCATAGAGGGCATCTCTAGTGTATGGTTCTTAAGAGGCCTCCACAATGACTGCCGTGATGGTGGCATTCGGTCCTGCTTCCAGCAGCAGTGTAAGATGCCCAACCCCTCCGCCACCCTCCAGTCCTGCTCAGCATTTATTGTCTTCTTGATCATGGCCATTCTGACCAAGAGCCAGAGTAGCAGTGTGGCTTGGATGTGCATTGGCTTGCTATTTTTGTCTGTCGCCGTCCCTCCATGTCAGGCATCCTGAGATCCCAGGCCACATCTGCCACCAGGATCCATGCCTGCGTCCTCAGGCAGTGACCAACTCGCTAAGATGCAGGAAATAGCCTCTCCCATGAGGGCCGGCAGGGTGGGCAGTGTCTCTGTCCCTTTTGCTGCATAACCAGCAAGCCCCAAAATGCAATGACTCAACACAGCCAAGTGTGACTTTTGTTGTCTTCGTGGTTCTGTGGGTGAGCTGGACAGTCCATTCCCTCCTGACCACAGCTGTCTCTGGCTGGCTAGAGCATGATAGCCTGGCCGTGTGCGTCATTCTGACAGTCAACAAACACAGAAGCTTCTGGAACATGCTGCTAGTGGAAGTCAGATCACTAGGACAGCCTTGATGTGTGGGAGTAGAGAAAGGGACTCCACTGCCTATAAGCAGAGCAGCAGGGAGCTTCTGGCCAGGCTTAAACAGCAGCAGGCGGCTATGTGGTTTGCAGCAATAAATCCTCACCTCTCTGTGCCTTGGGAAACACTCCGAGGAAGGACCCCCGGCCATTTTTGCTAGTGATCGTGGGAGCTGGGTGGGTAGATGTGGAGAGGGATGGGGAGAGGTGGATGGGTGTTGGGTAGATGGCAGGTATGGAGGGCTTTATGAATGGCTTTTGATGTTCAGATAAGTCCTCTTATTAGTTAATGATAAGTCATCTTACTTCCTGGGCCTCAGAATAAACAGCTGCTGTCTGCTGTTGACACCAAATACCTGGATTTCTAAAGAGATCCGGCCTGTGGCTCAATGTGCGTTTTCGTCATCTGTATTTGTCTGGGAAGAGGGGTGGGAGGCTGAGGGTCAGGCCAGGCTACAGGCTTTGTGGGTGAGAGATTAGATCCAATCCTCCCTCCCCTCCCTGGGTCTGTCCCTCCCTCTCTCCTTCCCTCCTTCTCCTTCCTCCCCACCTCCTCCTCCTCTCCTTCTACTCTACTCCAGTCTTGGCACAACTTGGTAGTGTTTGGTTACATTGAACCACCTCAGCCCTACCTTCTCCTGCAGAAGGGAGCAGCAGGTGGCTCTGCTCTGGGCATAGCATTGGTGGGCATTCACCTTGGGGGTGCAGGGTGGGTGTCAGAGCCCCAATCCTCTCCCAGGCCATCCCCAGGGCTGCTGGATGGGGGTGGAGGGGCTTCCTGACCCTTGTTGGCACTGTGAGGGGCGGAGGCATGGGTGGTGTTCTCCAGGCCTCATGGGCAGAGCAGGTTTGGCCAAGTGTGCGTTCTGGGCACCCCGGGGTGGCTGCCCCAAACATCAGCCACCCTGGGCTTGGGGCTGCCTCCCTCCACACAACCCTCCTCCTTGTGGGTGTCTCCTTTTATTTTTTTATTTTTATTTTTAGGGGGTCCAGTCATGGGGCCTGAACTCTGGGCCTGAGCGCTGTCCCTCAGCTCTTCAGCTCAAGGCGAGTGCTCTATCACTTGAGCCACAGCCCCACTTCCGGCTTTTTTCTTACGTGGTGCTGAGGAATCAAACCCAGGGCCTCAGGCATGCAAGGCAAGCGCTCTACCACTGAGCCACCTTCCCAGCCTGGGTGTCTCCTTTTAGAAGGACCCTGGCCACTGGATTTGAAGCCCACCCCAACCTAGTGCAGCCTCAACTTACCCCATTACCTCTGCAGATGCCTGGCTCCCACCAAAGTCAGACTCTGAGCTCCTGGGTAGGCATGAATGTTCTGGACCACCATTTAACCCAGTCCTGGAGGTGAGGCAGAGGTGCCTGGGGGCATGGGGAGAGAAGCAGAGGGTGGATGGCAGAATGATGTAATCCAGAAGCTTCTGGTGTAATCCAGAAGGCCCTGAGTGGGAGCTCCTTCAGCCTGGGGCAGGCTGGCCTCGAGGTTCAATGGAGGCCCAAGTCCTCCTCAGCTAGCGCCTCCCTTGTGAGATGTGAGTCAGAGGGCCTGGCACACCAGGTGCCCATGGGGTTGCCATCGGAGAGCACTTCCGGGTCCCCAGCACCGTGGAATGCCTGACCCGGAACCACTGGGCAACCCCAGCTGAGCCAGGTGTCTTTCCCGGAACTGCCTGTTGCAAGCAGGCTGCTCACCACCATGTGTTCCCCTCGGCCTAAGGGACGGCCATCTTTCTCTGTTTCCTGCCTCTGTAACAGTACACCCCGAGGCCAGGCCAGGTATAGACAAGAAAGGCTTACTGAGCGCTCAGTTCTGGAAGGTCATGTGGTCAAGGACACTGTGCTGGCATGTGCTGGACCGTGTCCACATGGTGGCCCTCCTGTGGGATCCCCAGTGGATTAATCCTCTTACAAGGGAGACCTAATCATCTCCACTTAGAGGACTGCATGTGGTCTCACCTCTGATCCTTCACCACATGGTTTCACTTCGCCAAGAGCTGGCAGGGACGTTCATGTCAGGCTGTGAGCAGCTAAAGGGAAGATGCTGGTAGCGCAGGACAGAGCCGGACGCTGGCCTTGGAGGAGAGAAGGAGGCTTGTGGACTGCCAGGGTTTGGGGGAGTTCTAAACTCAGGTTGTAGCCAAGGTACTTTCCTTACACCATGTGCATTCAGCTTTTAAACACACAGGCTTTCCCCAGGACCTATTCCCTGGGCTGTGCACACGTTACAAGGTCCGACTCAGCACTAGCAGTCTGGACTGGCACTGTCTGGGTTACTGTGTGTATATGTGTGTGCATGTACACATGCATGCATTTGTGTGTGACGTGTAGTTTATGTGTGTACATGTGTGTGTGTTGGTCCTGAGGCTTGAACTTGGAGCCTGGACACTGTCTGAGCCCTTTTGCACAAGGATAATGCTCTACCACTTGCTATCTCTCTCTTTACTCCTGGCTTTTTGGTGGTTAATTGGAGATAAGAGTCTCAATGGACTTTCCTGTCTGATCTGGCTTTGAACTGTGATCCTCAGCTCTCAGCCTCTGACTAGGATTATAGGCATGAGCCACCAGTGCCTGGCATAAATGGCAGCTGTGTGTGTGTGTGTGTGTGTGTGTGTGTGTGTGTGTCTGTGTGTGTGTGTATCTGTGTGTGTGTGTGTCTGTGTGTGTGTGTGTGTCTGTGTGTGTGTGTCTGTGTGTGTGTCTGTGTGTGTGTCTGTGTGTGTGTGTGTCTGTGTGTGTGTTGGTTCTGGGGCTTAATCTCAGGGTCTTGCCGCTGTCCCTTAGGTTTTTTACTCAAGGCTAGCACTCTACCACTTGATCTACTTCCTACTTTTTGCTGGTTAATTGGAGATAAAAGTCTCTTGGATTTTTTTTTTTTTTTGCCTGGGTTGGCTTTGAACTGCGATCCTCAGATCTCAGCCTTCCAAGTAGGATTACAGGGATGATCCAGGCTGGGTTTTTATAGTAATCTTTGTGGCTAGTTTAAAGCTGATGGCTCTCAACATTAATTATCATCACAAGGGGGACCCGCAGGTTCTTGACATAAACTCTGGGCTGTTTTCTGTTCTTAGGGTTTTTCCCAAGTTTGGGCTTTGGCAGAGCTAAGGAGAGGCATCAAGGCTCTACTGACGTTTCATTTCTGGTCCTCCAGAGTTAGATTCCACAAGGTGGAGGCCAAGTCCTTTCTTGTCTTGTGCCCCTCTATAACAAGACTTGGTGATCCCATTTTACACCTGGGGAAACTGAGGCTCAAGGAGGCTAGAGATCCTGCTGTTCAGTGGCAGGATCAGAATTCGAACCTGGATTTGTTCTCTCCAGCCTCTGGGGCTGGCCCCCTGGGGCTGTGGAGAGAAGAGGGGAGGGGGATGCAGGTCTGCGCAGGGCTTGGGGTTCCTCAGGAAGATGCTTTCCTCAGGGAACAGCTCTGTGTGTCCCAGTGTGACATTGGCATCCTGGCCTGACCCTCAAGTGGGCGAGAGACTTCGGGAGGCTGCTGCTTCTCCCCTGCCTCCCTGGTTGCCACGGAGACGGGGCAGGAAGCTTGAGGATGCATTCCATGCCTGCTGCCCGAGCTCATACCCGGGGATGCCAGCCGTGGAAAGGCAAGACTAGCCTGCTCTGAGGGAAGGAAGGAAGGAAGGAGGGAGCGGGCTGGCCTTCCCTCTGGTTGTTATTATCATTATCCTTAGTGATTATTAAAAGTGCATGCGCAATGGATTTCATGGCCTGGGATACCTAGCCAGGCCCATCCCCAGCTCTCAGTCCATCTTGTCGCTTGGATGCCTCCCTCTGCCTCTCCCTCTCCCCTCGGCTATTTTGAAGCAAATTCCAGACAGCAATCAATTCCTTTTGCAAACCTTTCCATCCACAAATCCCAAGGAAAAGATAGTTTCGTAACCACCATCACCCCTGGGTTAAGTTTTAGAGCCCTAATGAGATGTATGTGGGATTGCTTGGTGCATCCTACCTCTCTCTCCGCTACATGCTTCCTTCACATTCACTTAGGTAATTTATTTGTAACTTGTTTCCTGAGGAAAGCCCTCCCCTCCCATACTTGGTTTGACCTCAGAGCCTTGAGTTGGCCAGGCAGGCACACTACAGTTTAACCCATGCCTCCACAGACCCTATTTTATTTTTTGCTTTAGGTATTGTTGATATAGGGTCTTATGCTTTGGCCAGGTGCCTCCTCCAACCCATGTACCTCACATAATTGGGATTACAGACACACACCACAACTCCTGGTTTGTTGATTAAGAGGGGAATCTTGTTAACTTCCCCACTCCTACCCCCGCCATCCCATACTGACCTCTAAGCACAGTTCTCCTGAGCTCAGCCTCCCCAGTTGCTGAGATTTCAGGTATGAGCCACCACAAATTTTAATCTTATTCTGTCTTCGTTGGCAGGAATTCTTCCATTAAGTATGTCAAGTTACTGCTAATCACCTGGGCTCAAGATCTTAGCTCATCCAACCCTAGAATGAAATCTGTGGAACAACCCTGGGCTCTGGAACTTTCTATAAGGGTCAGAATGACCTATGTGTATCTATCCAGTGTGGTAGCTGCCAGCTATATAGAACTATCAGATGCTCGAACTCCTGGCTAGCACAACCAAGAAATAGTTTTAAATGAATTTATTTAAGCAAATTTAAACATAAAAAAGAGTCACTGAGATAGATGTTGGTGGCTCATGCTGTAATTTTAGCCACTCAGGAGGCTGAGATTAGAGGATTGCTGTTCGTAGCCAGCCCAGACAGACAAGTCCATGGGACATTCTTCTCCAATTAGTCAGAAAGTGGAAGTAAACAAGCCTTGAACAAAAAAGCTCAGGGACAGTGCCCTGAGTTCAAGCCCCAGAACTGGGGGTGGGGGGATCACAAATGGCTGTCCTTTTGGACAGCCCTGTTCTATCTAGAAAGTTCCCTTGTAACCCAAGCTTCACATATGTAAAGCTAAGAATCATGATGATTTTCCCAGGAAATTGGTGGGATTAGAGAAAATGTATATGAAGAACCTGGTGCCAACAAGGAACTCTATAAAACACATGTTTTCTTTATTAGCATCTGCTTGCTATTCATTAAAAAAAGGGGGGGAGGGGCACAAAGTTTGCTTGGAAATCAGGCGCTAACATACCTTAACCAACAAGCTAAAACTTCTAAGTTTCTAAGTTTCCTTAGTGGTGGAAGTCAGATTACAGTGGGAGCAAGGGGCGGTCTGTTACAAGGGCTTCATTTCATGGCAGATGCAGCCACAGCTTGATAAATGAAGCAATCAACTCCCAGTAACCAGGCGTTTTAATCCTCTGACTTGGAACCGTTTCAGGTTGCTTGGTTTTGTGTTCTCACAGGCTGAAAGGAGGCATCCATCCTTAATTCTGTTCTTTTTTTTAAATTTTATTCTGTCTTGGGATTCGAATTCAGGACTTGGGCGCTGTCCCTGAGCTTTTTCACAAGGCTAGCACTACCACTTGAGCCGCGGCTCCACTTCTGGCTTTGAGGTGATTCGTTGGTGATAGGAGTCTCACAGACTTTCCTTCTCTGGGCTGGTTTTGAACTGTGATCCTCAGCAGCTCTCAGCCTTCTGAGTGGCTGACAGGTGTGAGCTACCAGGTACAGTCTAATTCTTTTCCCTTAGTTCATCAGTTCTGTTCTGGAAACATCTTTGCAGATGCGTAAGTGGCAGGAGGGGGCAGGGAGGGAGGTAGGAGGCTGGAGCCTCTCCATCCTCTAGCCCAGGGTCGAGTGCTGAGATTTCCTGCAAGTTCACCTGCAGCCCAGCGAGAAAGAGGAGAAGGAGCTGCTGCTGGCCTGCCAGCCGCGGTCTCCTGGCCGTTGGGTGCTGAGCCTGGATGAGGCCATCACAGTAGAATTTCATTTCTCCTAGAAATCTTGGCATCCGAAGTGTCAGCCTGGGAACATATTTGTTTGTGTAAATTAAAAAGGAAAAAAAAGAGTATGTTTTGACCATATTTAAGTGCTAACTGCGCGAAAGAAATAAATCCTGGCGTGGGCTGTGCTCCTCTAGCCTCGGGTCTGGCTGTCTCCCTCCCCTCTGCCTTTGTTTATAAAACTCCAACTAAGGCGGATCTCAGTGGCTCCCTGGGGGCCAGCCCCCTCCCCCACGAACAAAGCCCACTTACCTCTGCCTCCCCTGTGTCTCTGCAGAGGCAGGAAAAGGTGTGGGAAAGGGGTACCCGCTCCTGGTTGCTGTTTGAGCCAGTTGGCCATGGCTTTCTGGGGAGCACCGGGCAGTCTGTGGAAACATCTAGAGTGTCCTTGTCCTCTGACAGAGAAATCCTGCTTTGAGGCAGTGGGGTGCAAAGGAAGAGCTTGTGCAGGTCACCCCCGTGGGTGCTAGAAGTCACTAAAACTCCTCTTCGGCATGCACGTACAGTCATCACCCGGAACCATCTTCTTTTCCTTGTGGTAGTACTGGGGTTTGAACTCGGGGGGGGGGACCTCTGGCTTGCTAGGGAGACACCCTACTGGGTGAGCCATGCCCCCAAATCTCCATCCTTAACCTTTTTAACATCATAAGCCAAAAAACATCATGCTTACAAAATGTATGAAGATGGAGCCAGGTGTGGTAGTGCATGCCTGTAATCCCAGCTCTACACAGGAAACAAAGAAGGATCACAAGTTCAAGGGCGAGTCCAGGAAAAGTTAGGGAGACCCTATATCAGTAAACTAAATGAGAACAAAAGGATCAGGGTGGGGGGTGTGGCTGAGGTTCAAGGTTTGAAGTCAGCCAGAGGAGAAAAGTCTGTGAGACTCTGATCTTCAAAAACCCAGAAGTGGAGCTGTGGCTGAAGTAGTAGAGCACCATCCTTGCGTGGAAAAAGCCAACCAAGAATGTAAATCCCAGTACTGGCACAAAAAGAAGGGGAAAAAAATTGAAATTTTTGAGGATGGTGCAAACTATGCATTGATTTCTTTTTCTTAGTAAGGTTGGCTCATAGAAAATTTATAAAGGGGCTTTTGATTTCCTACCTTAATCTTTTTTTATATACTGTTTCTTTCCACAAGAATGATGTTATTTAAATTTTGAGATAATTTGAAAACATAATAGGACGGTGTACTCAAAATTATTTCTAGCCAGGCATGGTGGTACATACCTTTAATCTCAGCATTTAGAGGAGGCTGAGGCAGGAGGATCCTAGCCCATGCCACATAGCAAGAGCCTGTCTAATCAGCAATAATAGCTTCTACACTCAGAGCAATAGAATTCACACTTTTTTTTTTGTTGTTGTGGGGCCTGAACTCAGGGCCTGGGCGCTGTCCCTCAGCTCTTCAGCTCAAGGCTAGCGCTCTACCACTTGAGCTAAAGTACCACTTCTGGTTTTCTGGTGCTTTTACTGGAGATAAGAGTCTCACGGACTTTCCTGCCAGGACAAGAGAGAGGTGGCAGGCAGGAGCTGGCTCTGTCTTGTGGGTGACATGTGCACAGCTGGTAGTAGTAACAAGTGTTGGAATGAATGAATGTCCCAGGGAGAACAGGAGGGGCTGACAAGACCCTTCCCTGTCCTCCCGCCTCTGCGCTCCCCAGCCGTGTGCTGCACACCCCTTCAGGATGTACAGCACTGTCACGCACCTGTGCGCATGTGCCGTCCCACCCACGGGGGAGGGCGTGGAGGGAAGGCTGCAGCTCCCTGGGGCCCAGGGCCTTGGTCAGCACATGAGGCCGGATGGAGGTGGCCAAGGCCTCTCCCTCGGGGCTTGCATTGGCTGCCAGGGGCCGCAGACTTCTCTGTGGCATCCCGGGTCCTCACCTGGCCGCCGATCAGAGCCTGCTCAGAATCGGAGCCACGCGAGTTCTTAGCACACAAAGCTTGGGGTGGATATTGAAGTGTCTGGGGCCATTTTATGTTTGGAGATTCTGATGGAATGAGTGTCTTAGGTGTTTTTGTTTGTTTTGATCATGAGGCTTGAACTTGGAGCCTGGGTGTTGTCAAGGCTAGCGCTCTACCCACTTTGAGCCACAGCTTCACAGCTCCAGTTCTCTGGTGGCTAACTAGAGATTAATCTCACTGGCTTTCCTGCCTGGGCTGGCTTTGAACTCTGAACCTCAGATCTCAGCCTCCAGAGTGGCTAGGATTGCAGGTGTGAGCCTGTAAGTGCCCGGCTCAAGATTTCATTTTAAAACAAACGTGCGATCCTACAAGCCTCAGTCAGGACGGCTCTTGTTCCCTCCCAGTTCCTCCGTTCTCCACACCACGGCCGAAGCTGGGGGTGACTTGGAAATGCTCGGGAGTGGACTGTGGGGCCTGGAGGAGGAGAGGGAACTCCAGGCTGAGGCTGATCCCAGTCAAAGCTGGATAACGACTGCACATTCCAGAGGTTTCTCTCCTCCCAGTGATGGTGGGAAAGTTCCCTGCTCCAGAGTTGAAAAGGGTCCTTTAAGACCTGTCTCTGGAAATTCCACAAAAATATGAATCTTACAGCTGCCCTGTGACCCAGCACGTCCACTCCTTCATCCCCAGGAGACCCGGAAGCATCTCTGCATGAGAGCATCCGGGAATGCGTGTAGCAGCGTCATTTATAATGGTGTAGAGAGGAAACGGCCCATACATCCATCAACTGACAAATGGGTAACGGATGAGTGAAAGGTGGTCTCTCCACAGAATAGAATATTACTCAGCCCTAAAAAGGAAGTCCTGATGCAAACTACAACATGGCTACATCTTGAGATCATCACACCACGTGAAAGGAGCCACACATAAAGGCCCACGTACTGTAGGATTCCATTTCTGTGAAATGTCCAAAAAAGGCCAAGCCATGGAGACAAACGTAGACAGAGCAAATGCTCGGGGCCGGGGGAGAGGAGGCAGGCAGGATGACCACTACAGGACATGGGTTTCTTCCTGAGGCGATAAAAATGTCCTGAAATTCCTTTGTGATGATGGTTGCACAACTCTCTGACACACGCAATGCTATTTAAAGTGAATTTTGCCTCAGTCTAGCTGTGAAGAAAGTCTGCCCTCCATCAGGCATGGTGGTGCATCCTATAACCTCAGCTACTCAGGAGGGAGAGGTAGGAAGATTCCCATACAAGGCTAGCTGGAGGGAGGGGGGAGGGGGAGGGGAGGAGTGGGACTGGGCTAAAGCCAAAAGGACTAGGAACATGGCTCAAGTGGTAGAGGCCCTAAGTTCAATCCCTAGTAGCACCGAAAAAGAAAAAGAAAAAGAAGAAAAATCTGCCTTCCTTCCTATGTTGCTAGAGCTCTTAACTCCAGCCTCCTTCCTTACCAGGGGGCCCCCCCACGCATGCACACACACGTGCACACACACTTGCGCACACACACACGCGCCCCTCTCCTTTCTAATTACCTTCTTATGACCTAAGACGGTTTTCTTTCCAGTTTCTACTCTTTTAAAAATGCCTTCTCTCTACAACCTTTGTGTCCTCTTTGAAAATTCTCACAGGGCTGGGGCTGTTGTAAAACTTAGCATCTGCAAGATTTACAATTGATCCCCAGAACAGGAAGGAAAAAAAGGAGTCAACTGAGAGACTAAAATGCCAGCCGCCAGCCCCCGCCTTGTCCTGAAGAGCCACCTGCCTCTGCCTCTGCCAAGTCAGGGGGTGAGCTCCAAGAGCTTCAGAATTCCCTGCAAGGGGAAGCAGAGGCGCCAGCTCCGCCTCTCGGAGGCCCTGGCGGCCTGCTCGGATGGGTAGCTGAGCCCTCTTCCAGGTATGGGGAGGAGAACATTGCCGGGGCTGAGGTCCTGTCGGTCTGACTGAAAGGCAGTCTGAACCGGGGATGGGCACACTGTGGCCTGTGAGCCATCTCTGACCCACTCCCTATTTTTTTATTTTTTTGGTCGATCAGGGGGTTTGAACTCTGAGCCTGGGTGCTGTCCCTGAGCTCTTCAGCTCAAGGTAAGCACTCTACCACTTGAGTCACAGCACCACTTCTGGTTTTTGGGTGGTTAATTGGAGATCGGAGTCTCATGGACTTTCCTGCCTGGGCTGGCTTTGAACCTCAATCCTCAGATCTCAGCCTCCTGAGTAGCTAGGATGACAGGCATGAGCCACCAGCACCTGGCTCCCACTCTCTATTTTTTTTCTTTTTTCTTTTTTTTTGGGGGGGGGGTCCGGTCGTGGGGCCTGAACTCTGGGCCTGAGCGCTGTCCCTCAGCTCTTCAGCTCAAGGCTAGCGCTCTACCACTTGAGCCATAGCGCCACTTCCAGCTTTTTTCTTATGTGGTACTGAGGAATCAAACCCAGGGCCTCGAGCATGAAAGGCAAGTGCTCTACCACTGAGCCACCTTCCCAGCCCCCCACTCTCTATTTTTATAAATAAAGTTTTATTGGCACGCTGAGCCACAGCTGTTCTTTTGTGGCTACTTTTGAGTAGAGAGGAGCAGGTTCAAGAGTCTGCCACAGGCTCTTATGGAAAAATGCGGCCAACCCTTGAAGAGAAGATTGGGGTTTGAACCCCGGCTGTTCATACACTGGCCATGTGACCCTGGATGGATCACCTCCCAAACCACAGCCTGGTATGCACTCTTGAGTAAACCTGGGCCAGTAGGTGCACCTCCATCTTTATGGCTGCTGTCATTTAAGATGCATCATACAAATTGGGTGCTGGTGGCTCATGCCTGAAATCCCAGCTACTCAGGAGGTTGAGATCTGAGGACTGCAGTTCAAAGTCAGCCCAAGCAGACAAATTTGAGAATCTTCTAATTAACCAGCAAAAATCTAGGAGTGGAGCTGTGGACACACACACACACACACACACACACACACACACACACGCGAAAAAGCTAAGGGACAGCACCCAGGCCCTAAATACAAGTCCCAGTATGGACACACACACACCATATGTGTATACCAGTATATGTGGTGTTGGCAGTTATGGAGGAAACCAAGACAATGTTTCTGAAGGTTCCGATCTGAGATACCTGTGAGCCCGCTGGCAAGGCCCCATTGCAATGCTGTTATGGGTGTCTGCAAGGTTTGGGGAGTGAGTCTTTACGTCTGGGTAACATTTTGGCGTGGGGGTTGGGCACAGTGGAGATGAATTTTAATCCCAGGGGAGGAGAATCTTGAATCTGGAAGTTAATGTCCTGGAACGTAACGGTCCCTGCCACTCTGGGTGCCACCCTGCAGATCTCTTGGGCTGAGTAACCAGGCTCCGAATCCAGCCTGGGCCTTTCAACTTCTGCCATTGCACTTCCCTGCGCAGACTGTTAACGAATAACCCATGGCAGGGTGTGAGGCCGGAAGAGGCCCCCCGTACCCACACCCTCAGAGCTGTCCAGCTGGGTGGCCGTGCCGGGCACTGTGCCAGCGGCCTGCTTTCCCTGGAAGGGGTCATTGAGGTGGGTGATTCAACAGCATTTGATTCATTGGCTCTGCTTCTTAACCATTAACTGAGTACCTACTACTGGGTGAGTGGCTTCCAATGCAGCTCTTCAGACGCCTGGGCCTGGTATGGTTCTTATACAGTGCTCAGCATGGGCGATCTTGGCAGTGTTTTTGACCCTCAGCAGCAGCTGGGACTATGGCATTTCGTCTTACAATAGTTCATGTTTAATATTACATAATCTTATCTAAACATATGGTGCATAGTCATCGCCAGGTACAGTTCTCAGGCCTTTAATTTGTTTATTTCATTGTCCCTCTAGCCTCTTCTAGTGCCTGCAGATGGGGAAACTGAGGCACAAAGAGCCAGAGGTTGCACAACCAGTCAGTTACAAACATAGGAAGCGTGGATGCGCTCGTCCCTGTATGTAATCCCAGCTACTCTGGAGGCAGAGACAGGGAGGTAGCCCATTAGAGGCCAGACTTGGCAAAGTTATAGTCTGTCTCAAAATACAAATAGAAGGGCTCAAATAATAGACAAGGCTCTCAGTTTAATCTTAGCTCTGGGAACAGGGGAAAGTGGAGAAGGCTAGTTCCCTATCTGTGTGTGTGTGTGTGTACATGTATGTGTGTGTACCAGTACTGGGGCTTGAACTCAGGTCCTGGGTGCTGTCCTTTAGCTTTTTTATTCAAGACTAGCACTCTATCACATGAGCCACACCTCCACATCCACCTTTTTGTTTTTGGTGGTTAATTGGAGATAAGACAGCCCCTGTTTTGGACCATGATCCTCAGATCTCAGCCCTCTAAGTAGCTGGGATTACAGTCATGATCCACTGGTGCTGGCTCTCCAGTCTATCTTCTTAATGTGCCATAAGGTCCCAGGAATTGCTGGGTCACTGAGGCACGCATGTGTACCATCCCTTGGCTGACCCCCCCAGCATGGAAATCTCTCCCTCACAGAACTATCCTCTTCTCTGCTTGACCATCAACACTGCCCCATGGGAGCCCCGGCCTCACACACTCACACTCAGCACACAGTGGGCCCCCAACACATCTCTGCCCATCAAAGCACACAAGGTGCGGGAAGCCGGGCCGGCCCGTTCTAGAAGCCACAGTCCATCGTAGCTCTCTGGATTGAAGCCTGTGTGGCTTAGAACTTTGGGGGAGTCCCTGCGGGCACCTGGGTTTCCCAATGGGTGCATGTGGGTGGAGGGGTAGGTAAAGGGATGCCCTGAGGGCTGCAGGGCGGGGTAGAGGCATGGGCTGGCATCTGGCCTGGCAGCTGTCTGTCTGTCTGTCCCCCTCTGCCACCCCCACTCCCCCATGACACAGCAGAAAGTGACACCCGACTTGGCTCTGCTTGCTGGGAACGCAGCACGACTGTTTGTCTGCACAGCCCGGGTCCTGGGGGACTGGTGGGGAGTGGGCACCCCGCCCAGAGCAGCGTGGCCCTTCGGACAAGCGCCCCTCAAGGCCGAGGGTGCTGGGGACCCTCACCTGTCCTGAGGCTCCGGGGGTCTCTCTAAACCCTGCTGGCAGTCACACGGGACCTCCCCTGTTGATTCTCCCCGTCTTAGCCAGGAAGGGGGAGTGGGGTGCTGGCCCGTGTGCACCCACACAGGGACAGATCAGAAAAGGGAACATAACAGGAAGCGTCAGTGTCCAGGAGCGGGGGATGGCTCCCAGGTTTTTCATGCTGTAGCCCCCCCACCCCATGTAGAAAACTCCTAAGGACAACAAGGGTTCTTTACCAGGTAGACCTGTGACACTCTGCCATTCTGGGCTACCAGTGCCGCATCTGCTGCCTTTAAAAAAAAAAAAAGAAATTCTCAAGAATTTTTACTTGGTGGCTCAGTGGTAGAGTGCTTGTCTAGCATTCATGAAGCCCTGGGTTCGATTCCTCCATACCACATAAACAGAAAAAGCCAGAAGTGGCGCTGTGGCTCATGTGGTAGAGTGCTAGCCCTGAGCAAAAGAAGCTCAGGGACAGTGCCCAGGCCCTGAGTTCAAGTCCTAGGACTGGCAAAAATATATATTATTTACAAAAATTAAAATTTTTCTTAAGTGGGTAGTTCACATCTATAATCCTAGCTACTCAGGAGACTGAGATCTGAGGATCGTAATTGGAAGCTAGCCCAGGCAGGAAAGTCTGTAAGACGCTTATCTCCAATTAACTACCAGAAAACCTTGAGCAAAATTGCTCAGGGCAGTGCCTAGGCCCTGAGTTCAAACCCCAAGGCTGACAAAAAAAAATTCCTCTCTATCTCCACCCCACATGGAAAAACTGACCGCCTGCTTTATTACCATAATTGAGATCTTTAGCGCGTTCCACTTAAAATCGCTAATGCACAAGTGCCTACAAGACTTGGGAAACCTCTAACCCAAGCCACGGATTTCACTGCCTGAGAACCAGAGGCTTAGAGAGACGGAGTCACCTTCCCTGGGGTGACGCAGCAAGAGACACCCAGAGGCTGAGCTGCGGTTCCCCCTTGGGCTGTTTGAATTGGCCTCTCTGTATGAATAAAAATTAGTATTAAAACCTTCTGCAAGCTGGACATTGTTCGCTCACGCCTGTAATCCTAGCTTCTCAGGAGGCTGAGATCTAAGAATTGAGGTTGAAAGTCAGCCCGGGCAGCGAAGTTCCTAGGAGACTCTTTATCTCCAACTAACCACCTGAAAATCAGAAGTGGCGCTGTGGCACAAGTGGTAGAGCACTCACCTTGCGCTGAAGAGCTCAGAGACAGTGCTCAGGCCCAGAGTTCAAACCCCACGACCCACCACAAAAAAACAGCCTTCTGGGGCTGGGAAGGTGGCTCAGTGGTAGAACGCTTGCCTTGCATGCCTGAGGCCCTGGGTTCGATTCCTCAGCACCACATAAGCAACAAGAAAAAAGCCGGAAGTGGCGCTGTGGCTCAAGTGGTAGAGCGCTAGCCTTGAGCTGAAGAGCTGAGGGACAGCGCCCAGGCCCAGAGTTCAGGCCCCACGACCGGACCCAAAAAAAAAAAAAAAAAAAAAAAAACAAAAAAAAAAAACAGCCTTCTGTGTTGAAAGCATTGATTTCTCCATTGCCAGACCTTGTAAGTCAGTCGAATTCATTACAACATCAGGTATTGCCAAGAATTCTTTTGAGGCTGTCACCCCTCCCTTGGTGGGTGGGGAAACTGAGGCACACTGTCTGAGGGAGCTGATGGGCCTGTCAGGGCCCCCTGTCAAGGTGAGGATCCCAGAGGTCGCTCACCAAACAGGTAACTCTTGTTTCTCCTCCATCCGTTCCCCATCCAGTCCTTTCCCAGGCCTGGAGGAGGGAGATTGACCAGCCAGAGGGCTGGACACCTGGCTCTCCTTCCGCCAGCTGTTGGCAGAACTCGGGGCTGCCGTCTTCCCGACCCAGGGACCCCAGAGGAATACTGCAAGAGCAATAAGGATTTTTAGGGGCATTATGATAGTGGAGACATATCTGCCCCCAAAAGTCCCTCATTTTCCCTGCGGTAACCAGAGCAGGCTTCCAGGAGGAGGTGGCTTGGGGAACACTCAAGAGCCCAAGCTAAAGAGGACAAACAAAATGCATAAAGTTAGAGCAAACTTGAAATAAGTCCACACTTTGGGGCTGAGCGGCGGCTCCGTGCAGCCCCACCCTCACCCAGAAAACCTCGTGTCTTGGTGTCTTGGCAGTAAATGGCAAAATGCTTTAGCTCAAAGGCTTAATACAAATGTTCACTGGGGGGGAGCCCACAGGTCTGGAACCCCAGAGTTCCTGAATCTGGACAGGGGGATGATTCCCTAGAGCCACATGACCCACAGGAGTCTATACTGTTCTATTTTTTTGCCTGTCCTAGGGCTTGAACTCTGGGCTCTACCATTTCAAGTGGTTTTTTTGTTTTTTGTTTTTTGTAGTTTAGTGGAGATAAGAGCCTCACAGGCTGTCCTGCCCAGACTGGCTTTGAACCATGATCCTGAGATCTCAGACTCCTGAGTAGCTGGGATGCCAGGCTTATAATGCTTCCCCCCTGCCCTCCCCACCCCCCCACCCCACAAAAAAAAAAACCAAACACCTCTGGGTGATCACTGATGATCAAATTGAACAATCTTTCTCTTCTGCACCAAGGGAAAGCCGGTCTCCTTGGAGACACATTTCAAGGAGGCTGGGGGCACACTATGAAGGTTGCCCATGGGGGCAGGTGAGGGCCCCACACAACCAGCACCCCAGGGCTATGAAAGGGTTAACCAGATCCCAGGGAGGAGGAGGAGGAGACCGCAGCTCACCCAACAAGGCCCTATCTCCTGGCCCCTGGGGGTGGGGGGAGGGCGGGGAGAGACTGAGTTCTATGAGTGAAAAGTGGTATTCTCTCCCCCAAAGAAAAAAGGGGCAAAAAGTCATCCGAACACATCCCCCTCCCCTCCCCACACAGAACCTGCGGGCTCCTAGGTTCTGGCTGGGTGGCCCTGAAGCTGGCAGGGCCTGGGACCTGGGCCAGGCCAGGCCACCACTGCTCTGTGACATGTGACAAGGGGCAAGGTGGCCTGGAGCTCTTCTCTGGGCAGTCCCTCACCTAACCCTCTGGGTGGGGCTCAGGTTAAATGCAGCAGGCCCCCAAGTACCCGGGTTGGACCCACGGAATGCCAGCCTGAGACAGAATCGAGAATCCATGAGGCCTGTCTGGTCGCCTGGAGTCAGTTACTGGGGCCAAATGGGAGTCCCACAGGTTTGGCCCAAGCTCCCTGCGTGTGGGCAGGCCCCATGCCAAGGCCTGGCAGGCTCCACTGCTCTTAACTGGCACGGCTCAGCCCAAAATGCCCACTCCCCCAGACCTTGCCCTCAGTTGACCCGCGGTGGCTTGAAGGTTGCCCACCCAGCGGCCCCCCTCAGGTCCCCTGCGATCACCCGCACAGCTGCGGCCCCAGCCCCTCCAGCCTGGGTTTGCCTGGAAGCCAGACCCCTGGAAAGAGCTGGAAACAAATGCAAAAAGAACTCAAGCAGCCTATGGGGTGACCATTTTCCTGGGTCACTTTACAGTGACAGCGACAGCTCTACATGGGCAGAGGGGGCTGGCTGCAGAAGCATAACCCTGCCCCGGAATATTCTAGAGCCATGTGTGTGTGCTCGCCCAGGGTAGATTTGCCCGTGGGACAGCCAGGTGGCCCCCAGGCTGCGGAGTGCTACCTGCCGGGAACCGAACACTCGCCTTTCAGCAGAACCCCAAGGAAACACGCTCCCAGCCACCCGTCTGGGCCACATTTGGGCTCCAGGTGTAGCTTCGACCACACCTGGGCCTTGGCTGGCAGGGGTCAAGCTCTAGAGGTTACAAATGCCCACAGGCTAGGCCACTAGTACCCTGACCACGGACTCCAGCCACAAACGCTCACAAACGCTCACAGCCCACTGTGCGTAGGGATGGAGCCTCGGGCCAGCCCTGCCTCCCCCAAACTGCCCCCACCCCAACACTTCGCATTTTTCTGAAAGCAGGGTCCTTCTGGGCACTAGGGGAAATGGGGTGTGTGGGGGGGGGCGTGATTTGTCTTTGTGGTTTCCAGAAAAGTCAGATATCTTACAGAAGGAAGAGGGAATCAAACCAGGGCCTTTATTTTAAAGATCTGTACGTGTCCCCCGCAACTGCGGGCATCTGAGAAGGCAGTGTCTGAACATTTAGCTGCTTTGAGTGGAAACCATTCATGGGGTAGGGGGCTCAGCCTGGCCCTGGGAGATGGGGACCCCAAAGTCTACTCCTTACAAACCTCAATATTTGCCCGTGTCCCTGAGGAGGCTGGCTGGGCACCAGGCCTACCAAGTGGATGGCAGTTTATATCCTATTTGTAAGTGTCAGCGTTGTTGTTTGGGGTTTATTTTCATCTCGTTACAGATCTGAGGCAAAGAGGACTTTGTTTGCTTGGGTTGGAACAGGGGGTGGTAAAGAAAGATTGAGCATGAGGTAACTTTGATCCACAGTGTTTTTTTTGAAGAGTGTGTGTGTGTGTGTGTACATGTTACTATTGCTGCACACAGGGCCTGGGCGCTGTCCCTGATTTCTGCCTCTCAAGGCTGGTGCTCTACCACCTGAGCCACAGCTCCATTTCTGACTTTTTGCTGGTTAATTGGAGAAAAGAGTCTCATGGACTTTCCTGCCCAAGCTGGCTTTGAACCTCAATCCTAGGATTATAGGTGTGAGCTACAGGGCGCCCAGCTGTTTTTTGTTTTGCGTGGTTATTTTCTGACATGGGACTCGGAGGACTGTTTGGTTTAACACTTTGGTTTTTACTCTGTCCTGACTGAAAGGCAGCTGATCTCTTTGCCTTAGGGAAAGCTACCTGGCCAGAATCTTTGCAGGGGCACAAGAAATGGAGGAAGACCCCAGGTAGAACTTCCCCATCTTTCATTGTGTTGAGTCTCCTAGGCATGCTTTATTTTGAAGCAACTACTCATTCCCTCCTCCCTTCCATTCTTTTCTATGGAAATATTTTTTCCTTATATATTTTGTTAAGAACTAAGTTGCTTTTTTTTCCCCCTAATTCCACACTTTTTTGGAGTGGAAAAATAGCAACTGTTTAATGAAATTTCACAAGGAGAGGCAAAAGGAGAAAAGCCAAAATGCGTTTGGTGTATTCAACAGTTCCCTGTGGAATATTATTTTTTCTTTCATCGTATTGCTTGGATAGGAGTAAGCGGGGTGGTGTGGAGAGGGGGTAGGGAGGGGTAGAGAGGGGAGTGGGGCTTAGAGAGGGGCAGAAGAGTGTGAAAAATGCTGAGTTCTTTGCTGAGGACTTCTACCCGCCAGCTCCTGATTTATAATCTTGCCATCATACTACTTTGCCTGTTTGCAGACTCGCAGGGGGAGAAAGTTTGCTCGATGGATTCCTAATTATATGCGGGGATTCGGGGCTTGAATATAAACCAAAGCCTGTGCTTGGAAGTGTTCGCCTTCCAGGCAGAAATGGGTTTGCACTTAGCACTAAATTCTGTCTGCTTTTCCACCCTGAACCATGCATTCATTTCTAACGTTCAGCTCGGGCGCCTCGATGATCGCTGGGTGTCTGGGCCCTGGCAGTCAGTGTTCTGGCCTCGTTAACTCACCTAAAACACCCTATTGGTAGATGTGTCGTTAGAAGCTAATTTGCCAGAGATAGCCTTGCTTAGCAAAGCAGATAGGGTTTGACGGTGAGCTCGGGTGGTAATTCACACGCACTGCCACAAGCACGCTTGCGGGAGGACTTCCCACGGACAAGCCAGGCTGTCGCCCTGGCCGCCTAAAAATGGTGTGGCTTCACTCCTCCCCATAGGACAGAAGAGGACTAGGAAGTGGAGATGATTTTGCCAAAAGCTACTGTCATCCATGTGCCATAAATCTCTATCCCGGGGATCAAGGATTCTGTGCTCAAACATCCTTTCTGGTCTAGTTCACCGTTCTGTTCCCTGTTGTGAACACTTCATGTAAAATCCAGGCTTGCAAATAACTTAGGGCCTGTGGCTGCCTATGGAGAGCGTTTGTGTGTATGTGAGTGTGAATTAATACAAACTGACAAGGTGTACTTGTGTGCTGGGAGGGGCGTGTGTACCCCCACTGTCTTGTGCTAAAGACTCCCCTGATCACATCTACACTTTGTGTGTGTGCACATACAAACACATACACACACACACGTGCCAGTATTAAGGCTTGAACTAAGAGCCTGGGCACACTGACTCTTCGCTTTCTCTCTCAAGGCTGGTGCTCTACCACTCACTGAAGCCACATCTCCACTTCCAGCTTTTTGCGGGTTAACTGGAGATGGACTTGGCTGCTAATCATGATCCTCAGATCTCAGCCTCCTAAATAGCTAGGATTACAGGCGTGAGGCAGCAGGCACCGGGCTCAGACTTTCCTATAAAATGCCTTTGACACTGAGATAGCATGGGATTGCCAGGTAGCAATGGGCAGCGTGCATCTTTGACAAGCGTGAAGCGGAATCTAATGTCATTACACTTTATGATTTCAGTGGCATTTTGTTTGGGCAGCTTGAAACACTTAACATGCATCTGTCCTTCACTGCCCCCCCCCATTCTGTTCTCTCAACCATTTTAATAAACCATGGGGAGGGAATCATTTTGCTTTTTGGCCTCCCAAATCACAGCAGGTTCAGCAAACCCAACACACACACACACACACACACACACACACACACACACACACACACACACAGATAAGAGCACCCCCTCACCCCACAATGGGTCAGTCAGTGTGACCTTTAACAAAACAGCAAATATCCCTTTTGACTTTGTGGGCTTTAGACAGCAGCCAGGGCCACAGTACCACCTGCCCTATCCCCCACCCCACCCCATCCCACCCCAGGGTCTGCCAGGTTCAGTCCCTCGGTGTTAACAATGACCCCAAAAGCGGGACTTTGTGGGCCAGTTGGATAAAACACAAACTCATCTCGCCCTCAAAACCCCGATTCTGGGCCCACAGCCTTCGGAGGAGCTTTCCTTTCTCCCAAAGTGAGATTCCCTCTGCTACCCCTCCCCCTCCCCCTCCCCCCAGCTCACAGCACCCAGAGGAAATCCTGAAGAATTAAAGGGGTGATCACTGGCTCTTCCCTTAGAAGGTGTTTTGTTTTTTTCCCTCTGTAAAGTGTGGAGGGGGAGTGCCCAAGGTTTTGTACCCCAGGGAGCATCCTATCCTTCAGCTCCCTTACCCAGAGCCCACCAGATGCCCCCAGCCCAACACTGAGTCCTGAAAGCTTCCCAGAAAACATCAGGGGCTCCCCCCCACACCCCACAAAAAAATCCCTTGGCACAAAGCATTCCTGGAGTGTGAGGAGCCTTCACAGTTGAGCTCACGTTGACAGCTAAATAAAGTTTAGTTATAATTGTCACTCATTAAAGTCAAATTTGTTGCAGGTCCAGATTGGGAGAAACTATTTTCATCTTAATAAGCTCAATTAGTCTGTAGCTTCCGGGGAGGCCATCCTGCCCTGAACATTTCTTCTCTCCCCATTTGACCCCCTCCCTCTGTACCCCAACTTCTCCTAAGAACAGATGATAAATCTGGGCGTCCTCGGAGGGGTGAGGCCGACCCTGGGCTCCTGGCGGAGGCAGGGACCCCCAGCCCCAGCCAGAAGGCCGCCGCCTTTTTTTCCTTGATTTTCCCCTTGAACTCTTCCCCCCACCCCCAACTTAGTGTCTGGCACCGACACGCCGATCCGTACCCTGAAACCTAGGGGTTTTCTTTCTATTTAATTAGAAATTGGATTCTCAGTGGGGTCCCCTCAGCCGCGGTCGGCGTGCGGGGCGCCCGCGCCGGGGGGATGGGCCCCAACTTCACGCGGGGTGCGGCCAACTCCCCGGGGACGGTCCCCGGCCGGGCCCGCACGTGCGGGGCCCGCGCTCAGCTCCGCCTTGATATCGGGGTCACCGCGTGGTTTTATCGGGGTCA
Source organism: Dipodomys merriami (assembly GCF_024711535.1). Classification (NCBI taxonomy): domain Eukaryota; kingdom Metazoa; phylum Chordata; class Mammalia; order Rodentia; family Heteromyidae; genus Dipodomys; species Dipodomys merriami. The sequence continues at coordinate 2,745,236 of NW_027202693.1, forward strand.
CGCAGCGAGTCAGTTTCCCCAAAGGGCTGTGGGGGGCGGGGCGCGGTCTCCGCGCCGCGGGGAAGTGGGGGGCGGCCCCGGCCCCCCCCCCCCGCCTGGCCTGACGCGCGCTGGTCCTGGGGGGCCGCGCGGGGAGCCCCGGCCCGCCGCCTCCCCACCCCCAGGCGGCCGACCCCTGCCCCGGGCTCGGAGGAGGGCGCCGTGCGGGGAAAGCGGGGAGACTCACCGCTGCCGCCTCCTGGGGGGCGCCGGGAGCCCCGGGGCTGCGCCTTCCCGCACCGGCCGGGCGCCCCGGGCCCTGCAGCCTCCGCCTTGGTCCTCAGAGCTCCATCCGCACGAGGAGAGGGGTGAGGTCGGGGGGTGCAGGAGGGTCACCTGTCCGCCCCACGGACCCGGCGGGAACCCCAGACAAGAGCCGGGTGGGGGCAGGGGTGGGAGCTCTGCGGAGAGCACCGGGAGTCGACCCGGCGGGCGGCACCGGCCTCCCGTCAGGGGCCCGCAAAGCCGCGCCCCCGCCCCGCCCCGGCCCCGCCCACCGCACGCCCCGCCCACCGCGGGGCCAAGGTCCCGCCCAGGCCCAAACCACGCCCCCGTCTGGATCCTGCCCCGTGGCCCCGCCCAGATGCCCCCAGAGCCACGCCCCTTTGTGGAACCCTGCCCCTATGGCCCCGCCCTGCCACAAGGCCCCGCCCCTCCCCCAGACCACGCCCCGCCCACAAGGCCTCCGCCCCAGAACCAAGTTCTCGGCCAGGTCCCGCCCCCGCCCCGCCCCCGAGGCCCCGCCCCGCTCCCCAGCGCCCGCCGCTGGCCGGGGTCGGTGGTAGCTCTTGGCTGGGCCTCGCAGGTTGGGAGATCTGGGGGTGCGGGAGGGGTCTGGGGGTGCGCCTTCCTGGTCTCCGGGCATGGGAATTCCTAGAAGTTCCGCGGCGACCCTCGGGGTACAGCCTGTCGGGGGGACCCCGCTTCCCACCGCAGGGTCCTGGCGGCTGGGAGCTTCCCCGCGCGCCCTTCCCTGTGCGCCTGCCCCTGGAGGAATCCGGGGGTTGGGGGCCCCCGTGACCGAGCCCCTCCCCAAGCCCTCACCCCGTGAGCGGGCTGCGCCCTCCGACCCTGCCCCCCGAGGCGACTGATGCCCCCCCAAAGCCTCAGGTCTGAAATCTCAAGGACGCATTCCGTTCCCAAGATCGCCCCCAAATTCTGACCCCGCAAATGAAGTTGGCTTTTCCCTCCCGAGCCGGAGTCGGGGTCGGCTCGCGGGTGCCGGGGCGGCCCCAGGCTCCGGGCTGAACGCGGGGCGGGGGGGGGGGGCTGGCGTCCGTCCCCGGCACGGCAGCTGGGGGGCCTCCACGCCGGCCGCCCCGAAATCCCCGCCCCCGCCCCCTCGGGGATCCCCGCATCCGGTGCGCGGCGCTCGCTGTGCCCAGAGCGGTTCCCACGGCCTGCGGCCCGCGTCTCCACCGCCACAGCTGTTAGCGCTGCCCCCTGCCGGCCGGCCGGCGCATGCACAGGCCCCGCCCAGGGTCCCGCGCGACTCGGCCCCCGACACACGGTCCCCACGGTCCCCGTGCGCGCACGCGCCCCCGCCCCCCCCCCCCCCCCCCCGCCACCCATGCTCCAGGGGTCCTGAGACCCCAGGCCGCAGAGGACGCGCTCCCTCTCCTGTTTCCTGTGCTCCTTCCCCTCACCGGAGGCTAATTCTAGAAACATGGCAAGGAAGCCTGGGGCGCGGGGACTTGTGGGGCGCGGGGACTTGTGGGGCGCGGGGACCTCTGGGGCGCAGGGACCTCTGGGGCGCAGGGACCTCTGGGGTGCAGGGACCTCTGGGGCGCAGGGACCCCTGGGGCGCAGGGACCCCTGGGTGCAGGAATCTCTGGGGCACAGGGACCCCTGGGGCGCAGGGACCTCTGGGTGCAGGGACCCCTGGGGCACAGGGACCCCTGGGGCGCAGGGACTCTGGGGCGCAGGGACCTCTGGGTGCAGGGACCCCTGGGGTGCGGGGACCCCTGGGGATCAGGGACCTCTGGCGCGCGCAGCCCCAGCCTCTTGGAGAGGGGATGAACTTTGCAGAAGAGGCGCGGGCCCTCCCCAGCCCCTCGCCCCTGCTGTGGCACTGAGGTGCGGTGCTTTCTAGATGGCTGTGGGGTACCTGGTCCCTGAGTCCTACCGTGAGCTCCCTGGCCTCCAGCTCCCCAGGACAGCTGCGGCGGGGTGTCTTAACCTTGGCAGAGGGAAGGGGACCCCCCAGGTCTCCCCCAAGTCCCCCCAGGCATCTAGGCTTCCGCTCAGACCCCACGGCCCGGAGCTGCTTTCCCAGGCTCTGTCTGTCTGCAGGCCCCTGGCACCCCTCTCGCCTCGCACACCCAAGGGCTCAAGAGAGAGCTGCGAGATAATGAGAAAGGAGAAAAACACTGGAAGAGGGGCTGAGTGAATTCAGGGGTGACTTGTTTGTAATGAGCTTCGTAGGAGGCCAGGAACACCTGTCTTCATGTGGACAGACAGACAAACCAGCCAGCCTCCCCCCTTCTTCCCCCCTCCACCCCCCCCCCCCCAGAGTGCCTTGGTGAGACTCAGGGTCTGTGGTAGACTGGGAGAATGTCCTCACTACTAAGAGGCCACAACAGGAGCACACAGGAGCCTGGCTTTTCAAATAAAAAAGATAGAATGCCGGGTGCTGGTGGCTCACGCCTGTCATCCTAGCTACTCAGGAGGCTGAGATCTGAGGATCGCAGTTCAGAGCCAGACCAGACAGGAGAGTCCATGCTGTGGCTCCAGTGGTAGAGTGCTAGCCTTGAGCTGAAGAGCTGAGGGACAGCACCCAGGCCCAGACTTCAAGCCCCATGACCAACAAGAAAAAATGAGTGCTAGTACAATTGAAGGCTTCTGCTGAGGGGTGCAATTGATGGCAAAGTGGAGCCTGCAAATGTGTTTTATTTGTCCTTCAGAGCATTTAAAATAGTAATAATTGGGGCTGGGAAGGTGGCTCAGTGACAGAGCGCTTGCCTTGCATGCATGAGGCCCTGGGTTTGATTCCTCAGCACCACATAAGCAGAAAAAGCTGGAAGTGGTGCTGTGGTTCAATGTGGCTCAAGTGATAGAGTGCTTTCCTTGAGCTGAAGAGCTGAAGAGCTGAGGGACAGCGCCCAGGCCCACAGTTCAGGTCCCACAACAGAAAAAATAATAATAATAATTGGATATAACAGCCAACTGTTTTTTTTTTCTTTTTTTCTTTTTTGCCTTAACTGGGGCTTGAACTCGGACCTGGGTGCTGACCCTTAGTTTTTTTCCATTCAAGGCTGGTGCTCTACCACTCAGGCTCCGTTTCTCACACTTTTTTTTCTGGTTAATTGGAGGTAAGAATCCTACAGACTTTTTTTTTCTTTTTTTGCTCTGGCTCGCCTTGAACCTGGATCTTCAGATCTCAGCATCCTCTCTCTCTCTCTCTCTCTCTCTCTCTCTCTCTCTCTCTCTCTCTCTCACACACACACACACACACACACACGTCCAAATTTCTGCCTTTTCTTTCTTTTTTTTTTTTTTTTTTGTCGGTTGTGGGGCTTGAACTCTGGGCCTGGGCGCTGTCCCTCAGCTCTTCAGCTCAAGGCGAGTGCTCTACCACTTGAGCTACAGCGCCACTTCCGGTTTTCTGGTGGTTTTATTGGAGATAGGAGTCTCACGGTCTCTCCTGCCCGGGCTGGCTTTGAACCGCGATCCTCAGATCTCAGCCTCCTGAGTAGCTAGGATTACAGGCGTGAGCCACCAGCGCCCGGCTTCTGCTTTTTCTTTAAAACTCAGATGACCTAGAAGATTTGGCTGTGGAGAACATTCCGTCGGGGTAGAACAGTTGCAAGTTGGTCAGGGTAGGCTTGCTGCTATAACAAAGAGCCCCACGCTTCTGGATTGCTCCACGCAATGCAAGTTCATTTTTATTGTGGCCCAGACTTGTAGAGTACGAACATCTACAAACTGGCATTTGTCTTCTTCTATAAGGCAGTCTGTAAGCAGGTGGTGTCATCGGGGATGGGAGGCCACTAGCCTTGGCCCTGAGGACGCCTCCTGCCGGTCCAAGGACAGAGCCGAGTCTTCACGGGGGGCCTGGCATGTCGTCTCCTGACGCCAGTTCTGTGCCCTCTGTGCTCCCCAGAGACCTCCCTAGCTTTCCCTTCCATCCATTCCTTTTCTTCTTTTCCGGGCTTCATTTTGTACATTTTTTTTTTTTTTTGCCATAAAAGTAGTGAACTTGAAAGTGGCCCCGTTTCTCCTTGCTGTGCTGCGATCTTAGAGACAGACAGCGACTCTGCACCCCGTGCCCCACCTGGAGTCCTTCGTGACTGCGGTGAGTGTTTGGGATGGGGATGGAATGGTATGTTCACAGCCTCAGAAAGCCGCAGGCATGGTGTGCACCCCCGTGCAGCCCTGGGGAGGCTGAAACAGGATGTTGGGGAGTTTGAAGCCAACCTGGGCTAGACAGTGACAGCCTGTGTCAAATAATAGTCACACAGATTAAAAAATCAAAGCCAAAATGTGCATATATGCGTGTCTATTTATTGAAAGATTTTTTATGGCACTGGAGTTTGAACTCAGAGCCTGATAATGCTAGGCAGGTGCTCTACCATGAGGAAGGAGAGGAAGAAGATAGAGAGAGAGGAGAGAGAGAGGAGAGAGAGAGGAGAGAAAGAGAGAGAGAGTATTCTGGGGCTTGAACTCAGGGCCTGAGCACTGTCCCTGGGCTTTTCAATTCAAGGCTTGTGTAGGAGTCTCTGCTCTATTTAAGCTTTTTGGCTGCTTAGTTACAGAAAAGAGTCTCACAGACTTTCATGCTTGAGCTGACTTCAAACCACGATCCTCAGATCTCAGCCTCCCAATTAGCTAGAATTACAGGGATTACAGGCATGCGTGAGTCACAGGCACCCTACAAAGTTCTGCTTTTCCTGACTCCCAGACACACACTCCCTCACCCTGGGTTTCTCCATGGAGATGGAGTTTCTTGAACACCCATCCTCCCCCCCCCCCACACACACATTGTCCTGAACTGAAGCTCAGGGCTGGGTGGGCAGCTTTGATGATGAAGCCATCAGGGGGGGGGGGGCGCTCTTGTCCAAGGGAATCAGATTGCATGCGTTAAATATGTGCTTCCTCCTCCATATGAACTACACCTTAATAGACTTTTCTTTTTTCTTTCCTTTCTTATTATGTGCTGGGACAGATCCCTGGGCCTCCCACTCCACAAACTAGGTACAACTCTAACCCTTTATTATTTTAGGCCCTGGGCTTTTTCACTCACTTTGAGCCACAGCTCCATGCCCCAGTTTTTGGTGGTTCATTGGAGCTAAGAGTCTCAAAGACTTTCCTGCCTGGGCTGGCTTTGAACCTCAGTCTTCAGCGGTCAGCCTCCTGAGTAGCTAGGATTACAGGCGTGAGACATTGGCAGTTTAATATATCTTGAAACAACAACAATCATGAGATCAAATGTCTCTGGGATGAACTGTGTTCGTTGATCTCCCTCCCTTCACCTGATCTATGATACTACAGAGTGTCTGTGTCACCATTTATAGAACCAACCTGGCTCGTGGGTGTTTAAAATGTCAACAGAAGTTCTTGGTAGAGGAAGCAAATGAACCTGTGTCTGTGGGTAACTTCACATTGAGAGAAACTGAGGCACAGAGAGATCACACCCTAAGCCCAAGGTGCTCCTCAGGCAGTTGACTGGTAGAGCGGTGGGACATCAGTCTCATAGTGTTGTTTCTTCCTGCCACCACAAGGTGGTGCTGTGGACAAAGCATCTGTGCAGCTTCTGTGGCGATCGGGTCCTTCCAGCTGAGGGGCTACGCAGAGCCCCTCTGCTTCGCGTCCCCCGGGAAGCCCTCACCTGCCACCAAGGGACTCTGAATACTAGGGAGGTGAATTGTAAAACTTTAATTTCCTTCTTTCCCAGAAAGCCACGGGCTTCAAAGGTCATTTCCCCACAGGGCAGTGAGGGTCTCCAAGGGTTGCCCCAGCTTCTCCACCCACCCCTCCCTATCCCCTGCCTAGAAACCTCTTGGCCTTCCCTTCTCGTATCTCAGGGAGGCATTGGCAGACTGCTCCAGAAAGCCAAGGTGACCCTCACACCTGAGATGCATATGAAAGTTACAGGAATCCAGATGCCACTTTATATATTCATGAGTGCAAGAAACATCTTGCTTGTTCAGGGCAAACAGAACTTGGGTTCAGGATTTGCTTCTCTAGTTTCTGAGAGAACAGTCCCACCAAGCTGGCCATTCCTTGCCCTCCTTCCCCGCCTCCCCCCCCCCCCCCCCCCCGTGGCATCCTCCCAATTCAACCAGAGGATTCCTGCCTAGAAACAGAAAGAAAATGGCAAGCATTAATTCATCCTTTTAGCTGTTTGTTTCTATGTGGTGTGGGGGGGGGTGTGTGGGGGGGTGGCAGGTTTTGTTTTGTTTTTGTTGGTTGGGGGGCTTGAACTCTGGGCCTGAGCACTATCCCTTAGCTCTTCAGCTCAAGACAAGCGCTCTACTGCTTGAGCTACAGCGCCACTTCCCGTTTTCTGGTGGTTTATTGGAGATAGGAGTCTCATGGACTTTCCTGCCCTGGCTGGCTTTGAACTGCAATCCTCAGATCTCAGCCTCCTGAGTAGCTAGTGTTACAGGCGTGAGCCACCAGCGCCCAGCTTGAGCCTAGGAACATGCACTTACTAGGCAGGCAGGGGCACTACCACTGAGCTACATCCCTAGACAGAGCAGTTTGTTTCTGTTGTATTTGCATATGTGGTTTATATAGTAAATTTGCCATTTATTTATTTTGGCGGTGGTGGTACTGGGGTTTGGTCTCAGAGCTTTGAGGTAGGCAGGTGCTGCACCACTTGAGCCATGCCCAAGCCTTTTGCTTTAGACTATGTTTCAGAGACTTTCGCTGTTTCTGCCCAGGCTGGTCTTAGACTGCCATCTTCCTAGCCCTAGATTGCCTTGTTCTAAAGAGCATAGCGGGGTGGAGAATGAAGGCATGAATAAGCTCTTACCCATGATGATAGCCCAGAAAGCAGTCCTCGTCTGTCCTGGGGCTGGGAAGGAAATTGGGTTGGGGTGACACTTCTTGCTCTGCAGGTACAAGCTTACTTATTGTCTATTGGTGTGTGTGTGTGTGTGTGTGTGTGTGTGTGTGTGTGTGTGTGTGTGTGTGTGTGTGTGTGTGTGTGTGTGTGTGTGTGTGTGTGTGTGTGTGTGTGTGTGTGTGTGTGTGTGTGTGTGTGTGTGTGTGTGTGTGTCTATGAAGTGCTGGTGTGTGTGTGTGTGTGTGTGTGTGTCTATGAAGTGCTGGTGCTTTACCACTTGAGCCACGCCTCTACCTCCTGAACAGCAGTCTTTGTTTATTGGAGAGGAATATTTGATGACCTTTCTTGCTTTATTTTGGTTTTTGCCATGCTGGAAAGTGAACCCAGGCTCTGTGCGTGCCGGGCAAGGCCTCTACCTCTGGGCTACTCTCACGCCTCTATATCGGTTAGTTGGTTTACTATTTATTTGAGACAAGAGTCTCTGTTTTTCAGAGCACTGGGATTTCAGGTGTGCGCTACCTCAACTGTCTGGGGCATTTCATGATGATCATTTTTAATGGGGAAAGAACCTAAGTGCTCTTTCGAGGTCTCTTCTTCAAAAAGAAGCAATTCTGCATTCTTGGCATCTGTCTGTGTGCTAGTAGTTTTGTCTTTCGTGGGCTGTTGTGGGGGGGGAGGATTCTGGGGGCCACCAGCTTGGCAAAGCCCAAAACATGTCGAGGGTAGGCACAGAAGGAATCCTTTCCGCAGCTTCCCTTGTCATTTGCTGTGATGCGGCCTGGCTGTGCTGCTCTGCTGGGGGGGCCCCGGGGTGCTGGGGGGGGCCCGGGGTGCTGGGGGAGGGGCCCGGGGTGCTGGGGGAGGGGCCCGGGGTGCTGTGGGGGGCCTGGAGTGCTGGGGGAGGGGCCTGGGGGAGGGGCCCGGGGTGCTGGGGGAGGGGCCCGGGGTGCTGGGGGAGGGGCCGGGGTGTTGGGGGGGGCCCGGGGTGCTGTGGGGGGTCCTGGGGTGCTGGGGGGGGTCCTGGGGTGCTGGGGGAGGGGCCCGGGGTGCTGGGGGGGGCCCGGGGTGCTGGGGGTCCCGGGGTGCTGGGGGGGTCCCGGGGTGCTGGGGGAGGGGCCCGGGGTGCTGGGGGGGCCCGGGGTGCTGGGGGAGGGGCCCGGGGTGCTGGGGGAGGGGCCCGGGGTGCTGGGGGGGCCCGGGGTGCTGGGGGAGGGGCCCGGGGTGCTGGGGGAGGGGCCCGGGGTGCTGGGGGAGGGGCCCGGGGTGCTGGGGGGGCCCGGGGTGCTGGGGAGGGGCCCGGGGTGCTGGGGGAGGGGCCCGGGGTGCTGGGGGGGGCCGGGGTGCTGGGGGGGGCCCGGGGTGCGGGGGGGGCCCGGGGTGCTGGGGGGCCCGGGATACTGGGGGGCCGGGGTGTTGGGGGGGGCCCGGGGTGTTGGGGGGGCCCGGGGTGCTGGGGGGCCCGGGGTGCTGGGGGGCCGGGGTGTTGGGGGGGCCCGGGGTGTTGGGGGGGGCCCGGGGTGTTGGGGGGGGCCCGGGGTGCTGGGGGGGCCCGGGGTGCTGGGGGGCCCGGGGTGCTGGGGGGCCCGGGGTGCTAGGGGGGCCCGGGGTGCTGGGGGCGCCCGGGGTGTTGGGGGCGCCCGGGGTGTTGGGGTGCCCGGGGTGTTGGGGGGCCCGGGGTGCTGGGGGGGCCGGGGTGCTGGGGCGCCCGGGGTGTTGGGGCGCCCGGGGTGTTGGGGTGCCCGGGGTGTTGGGGTGCCCGGGGTGTTGGGGTGCCCGGGGTGTTGGGGGGCCGGGGTGTTGGGGGGCCCGGGGTGCTGGGGGGCCCGGGGTGTTGGGGGGCCCGGGGTGTTGGGGGGCCCGGGGTGCTGGGGGGCCCGGGGTGCTGGGGGGCCCGGGGTGTTGGGGTGCCCGGGGTGTTGGGGGGCCGGGGTGCTGGGGCGCCCGGGGTGCTGGGGCGCCCGGGGTGTTGGGGCGCCCGGGGTGTTGGGGTGCCCGGGGTGCTGGGGTGCCCGGGGTGCTGGGGGGCCCGGGGTGCTGGGGGGGCCCGGGGTGCTGGGGGGCCCGGGGTGCTGGGGGGGCCCGGGGTGCTGGGGGGGGGCCCGGGGTGCTGGGGGGCCCGGGGTGCTGGGGTGCCCGGGGTGCTGGGGGGCCGGGGTGGAGGCGGCGGCGTTAGAACTCAGCCTGGGCAGGGAGGCCCTGGCCGCGGCGCCCACTTCCTGCGGGCGGGGCCGCCTCGCTCTGGAATGCAGGGCCCGCCTGGAGTTCCGTTAAAAATAGCAAGCCGGACAGACAGACAGACAGACAGCAGCGGAGGGCGGGGCTCCCGCACCTCTGCAGGTGTCTGGGGCGGGAGGAAGTTGGATTTAATGTTCAGAAGCAGCACAGGGGTCTTTGGGCCCGGGGAGGCCTGGCGGTTCCGGGGCTTGGGCCGCGTGTCCGGCAGCGCGGGGTGGGCAGAGGGCGGGCCCAGGGCAGGAAAACAGCGGCTCCCATTCGCAGCCACGGATCCTCGCCCGTCACCTTTGAAAAGTAGGCTTCCCCTAAAAATTCACCCCACCTTGCGAGACAGGGCAGCCACCCCACAGGCACGGACGGGGTTCGAACCCGTGATCTTCGGTTTACGAGACCGACGCCTTACCACTTGGCCACCGCGCCTGCGTTGGAGCGGCGGCCCGGAGATCCTCTATGCTGGCGCCGCTCCCGAGCGAGCGCCGGGCCCGCGGGCACGCGCGCAGGGCCGGCCCCGCCCAGGGCTGCCAGGGGGCGGGGCTCCGCGGCCGCGCACGCGCGCGGGGGCCGGGCTGTCAGAGCGCGGCCCGGGGCTGGGGTCCCCCGCATCTACGGGGAATTCGGGGGCCCGGCCTGCCGTCGCCGGCGGAGGGGAGGCGTGGGCCCGGTGTTTGTGGTTCGAATCCCAGCGTGGCGAGCGATCGTGCGATTGGGGGGGGCAGCTGGTGTCGGAGCCTCAGTTTCCCCCTTGCAGCGGCGGAATGGCGGCAGTTATGATCATTCGCCGTCCAGCTTGGGATGGGGCTTAGCGAGGGCTGTGGTGGCAGCGGGCCGGAAGGAGGGGGGAGGGGGTCCGCCCCCGTCCCCGGTTGCCCCCGCCCAGGCCCCCCCCCCCCCCGCAGCGGGCGCCTTCGGCTCACGCCCGGTCACCCCGGCTCCTCGGGTTCGAGGCCAGCCCGGCGGGAAAGTCCGTGAGCCTCTGGCCTTCCGGGCAGCGCCGAGGCCCCACGGCAGCACCCGCGCCTCCCGGGCGCCCGGCTGTGCGCTCCGTCCGGGATGGGTAGGTGAGGGTGCCCGGATGTGGGCGGAGCCCTGGTGCCTGCCCCGCCCCCCGCGGGAGGCCCCGCCCCCGGGCGCCGCCCCTGGCCGGGCGGGGCCGCCGGGCTGCAGGTTTAACTGAGGCTGAAGGAAGGAGGCGGAAAGCCCGGGTGGCCAGCGAGGAAGGGCTCGGTTCACCCGAGAAGACACGCACTCCACCTGACATCGGTTACACAAGAATAAGACTCACCATGTGAGCCAGCACCGTGGCTCACGCCTGTCATCCCAGCTACTCAGGAGGCTGAGATCTGAGGATCGCGGTTCAAAGCCAGCCCGGGCAGGAAAGACCGTGAGACTCCTATCTCCAATAAACCACCAGAAAACTGGAAGTGGCGCTGTGGCTCAAGTGGTAGAGCGTTGGCCTTGAGCTGAAGAGCTGAGGGGCAGCGCCCAGGCCCAGAGTTCAAGCCCCACGACCGACAAAATAAATAATTAAAAAATTATCGTTAAGGAGTAGAGAAGGGTTTCCACTCCAGCATCTCTGCTTTCTAAAGTATCTGTGTATTCTGAATTTTGAACAATAAATACTTCTGATGGCCAAGCTGCCCATCAGGCCTCCTGGGCTGTGGGACAGAGATTTATATTTGAGATGATCTGTCTGTCTGTCTGTCTGTCTGTCTACCTGCCTACCTATTTATCTACCAATAGTCCTGGGGCTTGAACTCAGGGCCTGGCAGTGTCCCTGGGCTTCTTTGCTCAAGGCTAGCGCTCTACCACTTGAGCCACAGTGCCACTTTGGCTTTTTCTGTTCATGTGGTACTGAGGAATCAAACCTAGGGCCTCTTATATGCAAGGCAAGCGCTCTACCACTGAGCCACCTTCCCAGCCCCAATATTTTTTTAAGGCAAATTTTCTTCTTGTAGCCCAGGCTGCCCTTGAACTTACCATCCTCCCTCAGCCTTTGTGTAAACTGCTATGAGCATTTTACCCATATGACAGAGAGCTGGTGTATGAAAGAATCCTTTATTTTTTAAGTTAATTAATGTTATATAACATTTCAAGAGTACTTTCTCACGGCTCTAGGGAAGTTTTCATCGGTAGGTAGAGCCCTTTTTCTAGACCTGCCATTTTGAAATCACTGTTACGTAAGTGGCGATCAACAAGCCAGGCATGGTAGCTCATGTGTGTAATCCCACTTACCTGGGAGGAAGCGATCAGAAGGATCTCAGTTCAAGGCTAGCCAAGGCAAAAAGTTAGCTTGAAAATACCCTCCCCCCCACCCCCCAGCAATGAAACAAGTCTGGGCTTGGTGGTGCATGCCTGTGATCCCAATTACTCAGGAAGTATAAATAGGAGGATTGTGGCCCAGGCACAAATGCAAGGCCCGATCCCTCAAATAACTGGGTCAGACAGGGCTGGTTGACATGGCAGCGTGCTTGCCTACTGGGTGCCAGGCCCCTGCGTTCACACCCTGGTCCTTCAGGCCTGTGTGCGGAGCTGCGTGCACAGGGTTAAGGATGGAGTACCTGTGCTGAAGTCTGCAGTGACTGTGGAGGTGTCTTCTGCCACCCGCCTCCAGCTGCTCCTCCCGCTTGGTGAGTGATCACGTGGTCCCGCCCCTTGTCACCCTTCAAGGCACAGGGTGGGAGTTAGAGCAGCGCTGGGTCTGAGCCCTTCCCAAGGCCTTTATTTGTCCTTGTTATTTTTCTAGTAGAATCTTTTTTTTTTTTTGCCCAGATCTGTCTGGCCTTAGACCAAGACCTACAGCTCCCACAGTAGCTAGGGTGACAGGTATAAGCGACCACACCTGGCTTACTGATTGAGATGCTCTTTGCCTGGTACCATGATTCCCCTGATCTCTGCCTCTCAAGTAGCGAGGATTACAGACTTGAGTCACTCTGCCTGGACTACACTGCCCCATGCCATGGTAGCGTTGCCCTGTCAGTTGCTTTGCAGTAGATTTTTTTTTTTTTTTTTTTGGTCTGTTTTGGGGCCTGGGTGCTGTCCCTCAGCTCTTCAGCTCATGGCTAGCATTCTACCACTTGAGCCACAGCGCCACTTCCGGCTTTTTTCTTTTTGCTTATGTGGTGCTGAGGAATCGAACCCAGGGCCTCAGGCATGCAAGGCAAGCGCTCTACCACTGAGCCACCTTCCCAGCCCCTGCAATAGGTTTTGAGGTTGGAAAATGCAGGTCCTCCAGCTTTGTTCTTTTAGTGGCTATTCTGGATCTTTCCATTTCATGTGTTTAGGATTCACTTGTCCACTTAAAGAAGCCAGTTGGGATTTTGGTAAGGAGTGTAAGTTGTAGAAGAGTTTGTTGGGGAGGGAGTAACTGCTGTCTTAAAAATAGTACAGTCAGGCACCAGTGGCTCATCTGAGGATCACAGTTCAAAGCCAGCCTGGGCAGGAAAGGCCAGGAGACTCTTATCTCCAATAAAACACCAAAAAATTGGAAGTGGTGCTGTGGCTTAAGTGGTAGAGCGCTTGCCTTGAGCTGAAGAACCGAGGGACAGCGCCCAGACCCAGAGTTCAAGCCCCACAACTGAAAAAAAAAATAGTACATCTTGGACTGGGAATGTGGCTTAGTGGTAGAGTGTTTGCCTAGTGTACATGAAGCCCTGGGTTGGATACCTTAGTACTACATAAGCAGAAAAAGCCAGAAGTGGTACTGTGGCTCAAGTGGTAAAATGCTAGCCTTCAGCTAAAGAAGCTCAAGGACAGTGCCCAGTCACTCTGGAGCTTCTGTATGCGACTGTGTGTGCTCCAGAGGGCCTTGGGTCAAAGGCAGTGTTTCATCACAGGTGATTTGGGCTCAGTCAGGCTCCTAGAAGGTGTCTCAACCTCTGGTTAGCTTTGGGTCTGGCTCAGGTGACCATAAAGGTGCCCACTGCGTGGCTTTTACCACCATGCGCAGCCATGTGTACAGCAGGGGCCTTGAAGAGGCCTAATGGAGACCTTCCAACTTCATCATGGGTGAGCATCAGCTATCACCGACTGTACCGCAGAGCATGTGAACGAAGGCTGAGTCTACAGGTTACTACCCTCCAGTTCATGGTGGCACTTGATCCTGCATGTAGAGATTGGGAGGTGGGCCTTGGGGAGAGGGTCGGGCTGGGTGTGTGTGTGAGTGTGCTGCTGGGATCAGAGCCCCGGGAAGGGGCTCGAGGGAGGCCGGGCATTAGCCCGTGTCCAGGTGAGGACACAGGAACACAGCGCCATCCTGGAAGCAGAGGCTGGGCCTCACTGGACACGGACTTTGGGTCCTTCAGCTGCCAGAACGGTGAGAAGTATGTTCTGTTCATAAGTGGCCCTGGCTCAGGGACATTCATGGGGCAGCCTGCACAGACTGAGACCCTTGGTCTGGGTTCTAGGATTTCAGCTGTCTGGGCGGAATCTGTGCTTTGCTGGTGCTGGAGGCTTCCAGTCCTTGGTGGTCTGGCACGCAGATGGGGCTGCCAGGGTCTCCCCAGTCGTCCGAGGTGCCCACAGACTAAACTCACCATGTTCTTCCTGAGGAACGCACTGAATTTGAAGGGTGTTTTGCTCATTATGTGAATGGTACAATTGGAGGGCCTGCTCGGAGTGTACTGGTGGTGCATTCATGGCGCGTGTGTTCACGTGTGTGTGGCACTGGGGTTGGTGGGGGCCTTGGACCCAGTCTTTTCTCTGCATTGCAAAAAATCACAGTTTGTTAAAATGGTTTCTTTTATTTGAGACACAAAAATGCAAAATCGCTGATATCAAACATTTCCCGACCAGCTACGATACCGCTATGTACAAAAGATCTGATGATAAATGTGCACACATATAAAAATACAGTATGCAGAACCTATGTACAGTACATGTGCAAAATGTATGGCATCAAACATGATAGGGGACTGATCTCAGGGCGCAAACAGCACGCACAAAGGCATCATGGTTTTTTCTTCTTAAGAAAACGACACAAGGCAAGCCGGGCGCCGTGGCTCAGGTCTGCAGACCCTGGCGACTCAGGAGGCTGAGAGCTGAGGATCACAGTTTGAAGCCAGCCCAAGCAGGGAAGTCCGTGACACTCATCTCCAATTAACCACCAAAAAAAGCCGAAGTGGCGCTGTGGCTCAAGTGGTAGAGCATCAGCCTTGAGCAAAAAGAAAAAAAGCTCAGACGGCGCCAGGCCCCGAGTTCAAGCCCCAGGCCCGGCACGAAGCGACGACGACGACGACACAACCGACACAAGGCGACGCACGAATGGACCCGGATTGCCATCGACTGGTTTATTCAGTGGACAGGGCTGGCGGACGGGCGCCTGCTCCTCCCCGCGGCGTGAGATGTTAAGACCTAAGTGACAGTGAGCGCGCGACCCTGGCCGACGGCGCCGCCTCTCCACCCGGCCCGGGCAGAGAGCGGGTCCGCGCCCGGCCCGAGCGCCCAGAGCTCGGCGCGCCCCCTGCCCCGCCGCGCCCCGCCTCACGCGGACGGGCCTCGTGGCGGCTGTGGTGCACAGCGCCTCCTTTTGGCAAATACTTGGCAACGCCTTTGGTTTGCAGGACTGCAGGTCGCTGGAGGCCGAGCGGCGCTCCGTCCGGCTCCGCGGCTGGGGCGCGCGGCGCGTGCGCAGGGGTGACGCCGGGTGCGGGTTCGGGGCTCTGCGCTTAACTTTGCCTGGCAGTTGGCACAGAGCTCGGCACACGCGGCCGCCGTGACCTCTGACCCCGCCTGGGCAGCACCTGGCGGATGTGAGATGGCCACGCTGCTGTCGCAGAGCGGGACGCTTCCCGGGCGCGGGGGGGGGGGGGGGCTCCTGTAAACATGGACAGCTGGGGGGGGGGAGGCTGCGGGGAGGAGGCCCTGGCGGGGAGGAGCGGTGCGGGTGCCCATGCTCCGCGGACAACCACTTTGCAAATCAACACGCAACCCTGAGCGCAAGGCCGGCGCGGGGAGGTCGGGGAGGTCCGGGATGGAGGAGGAGGTGCGCGGTTCCGTTCCAGTTCTGGCCGCAGGGCGCTGGTCTCCGGCACCGGGGCGCCCGGTGGCCCCGACCTTCCAGTTAGCGTGGATCGTCCGGGGCCGGCCGCGTCCGCCTCCAGCGCTGCCCCCAGCTCCTGCGGGGAGGCGGCCGTGGAGGGGCCCCAGAGGCTCAGCCCGGTCTGAGGCGGGCCCGCGGGGGCCGTCACCGTCACCGTCACCGTCAGGCGGCGGGGCGGGGCGGGGCGGGCGCAGGGGCGGGGCGGGGCGGGCGGTCCCGCCTAGGCAGCAGCCGCGGCCTCCGCGCTGGGCGCGCACGTGCGTGGGGGTCCTGTACAGTAGGCGCGTTTCAGGAAAGCGCTAGAAGCCAGCGGGGGGCGCCGGGGTCCCCGCCCCGCCGCGGCGGCTCCCACCCGGGAGACTGAGATCCCCGAGGGGGTCGGCGGGAGGGGGGGTCGGCTCGAGGGGGGCCCCGCGCGTTTACATCCCGCATGCGCGCAGGGCCCGCCCGGAGCTCGCTCGCGAGAAGTGACAGCACGGCAGCCGTCTGTGTGTGAAAAAGCCTCCAGTTTTTCAGTCCGGCGAGGGGTCGGCACGGGTGCGGGGACATCCAGTTACAAGGCGGAGGGAGGGCGGCGGCTCCGGTTCCCTGGAACACTCAGCCACCTGACCCGGGATGGGCGGGGATGGCGCGGGCATCCGCCCCAGCGCTGCTCAGAAGGTTCCGGGCCTTTCCCGGGATTGTCTGGTGTCCGTGTTTTACAGCATGGGAACCCGGAGATCTACCATGAGATCCCCGAACTCCACGGTAAACTACAGACGCGTCCGGCGGCCGGCGGCCGGGGTCCCCCGCGCCCCTCCCCTTCCTGTGCCCGTGGAAGTCCGCGCGGAGCCTGCGGGGCGGCAGGTGCGTGTCTCCGTGGCCGGCTTCCCGGCCCCCCTCCTCCTCGCGCTCCGGCCCGCGAGCCGTGTGCGGCAGCGCCTTAGTCCCAGGGCAGCGGCAGGTCCTGGGGGTCCAGAAACTCGGCGGAGAACATGCTGGGCGCGGTGGCGCTGAGGGGGGTGAGCCCCGAGGACGAGCTGGGCAGGGTGATGTCCAGCCACTCCATGCTGTCCAGGTTGGAGTCTGAGAGGTCGAGAGACAGGCAGGGGGTGCCCGCGGCGAAGGGCGCGTCGGCCGTCTCCATGGGCGCCGGCGAGGGCTCGAGCGCAGGCTGGCTCAGCAGCTCGGCCTGCAGGTCCTCGATCAGGCAGAAGGCCTCTCTGTCCTCGGCCGCGCCCTGCAGCGGGGTGACGTCGCCGGCCGGAGGCAAGGTTCCGTCCAGAAAGGCTTCCAGCTGGTTCTCCAGGCTGGCCGAGAGGCTGCTCAGGGGCTCTAAGGCTACAGGGGGCGCCATCTGGACTTGGGGCGGCGGCCGGGACACCACGGTGTTGACCGGCATGGTGGTGATGCTGGCTGTCACTGGTCTCATCTTGGAGATCGGGGAGGGCTCTTCTTTGATAGGGAGGGAGATCTCTGTGTAAAGTGATGGACACGATTAGCAAAGAATTCAGGCACCACTGGCTAACTTACTACTTTGACTCCTCCTTGCATCTTGGAACAGAGAACTGTGGGATCAGCCTAAGTCCCCATCACCTGCGGGGTGGGTAAAGAAAACCGGCCCAGACACGCAGGGAATACTGGGCACAAAGAAGGAAAGGATGCTATGTGCCAGCGCATGGATGGAACTAGAGAGCATGATGTTAAATGAATTCTGCCAGAATTAGAAAGAAATCATATTTTCTCTTATACATGCGATCTAGATTAAAAAACAAACACCTGAAAACAGAGGAGGGTAACAGAGGGGAAGCAGCGGGGGGGTGGGGGGGGAGGGGAGGGGAGATGAGGCACTGGTGAACGCATGGATGGAAGAATGAACAGCACAGTGGAACTTTCCTAAGATTAGATTCCGCGTGTGAGCCACCAGCGCCCGGCTTGATGTGTGTCTTAAGCACAGATTATGTTATTCCTCGCTAGGTCAAGTGGCAAGTTATTGGCCCCTGCTGTAGTCACATGTGTACACAACCAACCTCCTTCACTTTTATGAGGATTAGCTGGCTTTGTTTTATGCAGACCCACTAGGAGAACCAACTAATGGCAGGTCTTACAGCTCAGCTGTAAAGTGGACACTTTAATAGGTGAGAGCACGGCCTTGGAGCATGGGCTGTGCACGTTCAGCAGTGCCGCCCTTCCTCACCCAGCAACCTAGCCCGTGAGCAGGCTTGTGCTGTGCCCAGCGTCCTAGCCCGTGAGCAGGCTTGTGCTGTGCCCAGCGTCCTAGCCCGTGAGCAGGCTTGTGCTGTGCCCAGCGTCCTAGCCCGTGAGCAGGCTTGTGCTGTGTCCAGCGTCCTAGCCCGTGAGCAGGCTTGTGCTCTGTGCTTACACCCTTGTTCCACTTGCTGCTGGCATCAGCAGTAGGATGAAGTAGCACACAGCTTCACCTCGTAATAAGAAAAGCTCTCTCTTTTAGAAAGTAATTGCTGGCTTTTGCACTTTCATTTCCAAGTGTAGGCTGTAATATGATGCTTGCTCATCATTTACGAAGTCTTTTACCAGGTTTAGAAAAAAAATTTGGGGGGGCAGTTGTGGGGCTTAAACTCTGCTCAAGGCGAGCACTCTACCACTTTGAGCTCCATTTCTGGTTTTCTAGTGGTTAATTGGAAATAGTCTCACAGGGAGTTTTCTGCCTGTGCTGGCTTTGAAGTGTGATCTTCAGATCTCAGCCTCCTGAGTAGCTGCGATTACAGGCGTGAGCTACCAGTGCCTGGTTACATTTTATTTTATTTATTTTTTTGTCAGTTGTGGGGCTTGAACTCTGGGCCTGGGCGCTGTCCCTCAGCTCTTCAGCTCAAGGTGAGCACTCTACCACTTGAGCTACAGCACCACTTCCGGTTTTCGAGTGGTTTACTGGAGATAGGAGTTTCTCGGACTTTCTTGCCTGGGCTGGCTTTGAACCGTGATCCTCAGATCTCCACCTCCTGAGTAGCTAGGATGACAGGTGCGAGCCACCGGTGCCTGGCACATTTTACTTTTTAACCATCACATTAGAACATGGATTGCCTCTTAAAAAGCCCATGGTTGAGATGCACCATGAGCTTATTTTGCAAGGCCAATATAGTTCTTAGCAAAACCCACACTCCACATGCCACTGCCTGTAGTCATGTGTCAGAACTCTCTTTGGTGCCAAGTTTCCAACTAGAACATCAACCTCACTGTCAAAAGTGCCTGGTACCAATGGAGACATTTCATCACACTGAAAATGTCAAAGAAAACTTCTTCCATCAGGGTCAATTAAAAAGTACTTTGAAACAGCCAGGCGGCGGTGGTTCTCGCTTGTCATCGTAGCTTGTCAGGAGACTGAGATCTGAGGATCTCGGTTCAAAGCCAGCCTGGGCAGGAAAACTGTGAGACTCTTATCTCCAATAAACCATTCAGAAAACCGGAAGTGGCGCTGTGGCTCAAGTGGTAGAGCGCTCGCCTTGAGCTGAAGAGCTGAGGGACAGCGCCCAGGCGCAGAGTTCAGGCCCCACGACCGATAAAAAAAAAAAAAAAAAGTACTTTGAAACAGCAAATAACTTTTGTCCTTTTTTTTTTTGTCAGTGCTGGAGACTGAACTCAGGGCCTCGCACAGGCTAGGCAAGTGCTCTAGCACTGAGCTATAATCACAGCTCTTGAACTTTTGAAATAGATTTTATACTTACTTTGAAGGCCACGTAAGCAGAGGCAAAGATACCCTTGTTGTTATTTTGTGGTGGACTGACCGCTACCTCTGTTAAGACTTTGTGCTGTAAGTCTGAGTCTTTGAGCCCAGGTGACTTGCTGGCCCAGGACTAACGCAGCCTGGGAGGGCCCTGGACACACAGACCTGAAATGGAAACTGCCTCTATGCTGTGCCTGGGAAATGGTCTTTGCTTTTCATCTGGCATGTGTCTATGGAGACCCAGCATCGCGTACTGTGTGAACTCATCAGCGGCCTTCTCTCCTTGTACTACAAGTTGTCTTAACGGCCTTAAACGAAACAGATTTAAAAACAAGTGCTAGGATTAGCTCTTTCTTGGTGTGCGCAGGTGAGCTGAGCTGGAGGGACACTCTTGGGCATGTGTGTGTGTGTGGTCAGGTCCTGCCTGACTTCACCTACCTCCACTCTTTATGAGGATGTCGAAGAGGTCGTCCATCTGCTGGCTGTGCGCGGTGGAAATCTGCAGAAGAGAACACCGTGTTAGCCAGCTGCCCAAGTGTGCCGTGCCACCTCCCAGCACATGCCATTCTACCATGTGGTTTTCTGGGAAACACTGAGGGCACCTGAGAATGAGCCCAAGTGTCACAGCTGTGTAGGTAAACTGAGAGCAGAGCAAGAAGTCGGCTCAGAGCACTTCTGCGCTTCCTCATTTCCTGTCACAGAACCACTCTTTCAAAGGTGTCTAGAACTTTGAGTGCCTTCATTAACTGGCCTGTTTAGGAAATTTGGTTGTCATCTCTCATTTCTCCTAGTTTCATGAAAGGTCAGATAACAGTTTGGTTTGACTTTTAATGTAACTCCATTTTCATTTTCAGTCTGTCTGTTGGGGCCTAATACAACAGTTAGTCCCAAAAAAAAAAAAAAAAAAGAGTGCCTTCATTCACTTAGGCAAAAAGCTGTACATCAACAGACGACCACATCACGTAGTGCATGCTTTGCCAGCTTTGACTTTTACCTACTGAACAAGAAGCTGCCTTTAATGTAAATGAGACATTTAGTTCCTGACAGCCGCTGACCTGTTTCCTGTGCCCTCTCTAACATTTTTCTCATCAGCCTATGTTCTTCCAGTGTGTTAGTTTGCTTTGGGCAGGGCTGGGCCTCACACTTGCTAGCAGGCGCTCTACTGCTTGAGCCTCACTCCCTACCTCATTTTGTTTTCATCGTTTTTCAAATAGGGTCTTGGTTTTAGCTGGTCTGAACCATGATCCTCCTGTTATTCTTCCCACGTAGCTGGGACACACAGGGGCAAGCCAGTGCTCCCAGCGTTTTATTGGTTGAGAAGGGATCAGGCAACTTTTTGTCTGGGCGGTCCAGTCCTCAGCCTTCTGGGAGCTAGCATTACAGACCCATCTGCACAGATCTGTGGATGTAAATGGATCCACGGTAGGGTCTCTTTTTGGCAGACATGAGAAGAATTAAGATTCTTTTACTCTGTAATTACTTTGAGATTTATGCCTTTAGGAATAGTTCTTTCCTTTTTATTTCTAAGTGGTATTGCTGGACTTCTTCGTTCACCTGCTATTGGACACTTTGGGTTTCTAATTGAGTTGCCAGGAAAATGTGGGTACAAGTCTTTGTAAAAACATATGCTTTTTCCTCTTTGGCAAAAATTTAAGACTGGAGTAGCTAGACGATTGAGTGGATAGACCTGCAACTCTTTTTAAATTAGCTTATAAGGAAAGAGATTTTACTGTTCCATTTCGACATATTTACCATAACAGACCTCAGCCTCCTGAGTAGCTGGGATTACAGGGGTGAGCCACCAGCGCCCGGCTACTCACACATTTCGTATTCCCATCAACAGGGTGAGATTTCTTGGTGTTCACATTTACACGGCTGGTTTGTAAATGCTGGGTGTGTCATGAGGTATGTAGTGATGTCACAGTGGTTTTATTGGCATTTCCCTGAGGACTAAATGGCTGGGCGCCTTCCCACATGCTTCCCTGCCTGTTATTTTTTTGGTGAAATGCTTGACTCTTGCCAACAGCAGGTGGTCTGTGTTGTTTAGGCATCGGCCCTGAGCCTGTGTCTGTGTTTAATGTAGGACTATGGAGAACGTCAGGCATCTGTCGCTGCCCTGACTGCCCCAGCCCTCTGTGGCAGGTCTGCGGGCATGGAGCTTAGGGCGGGCTGGGCTGCGGCTTGCAGTGCGCCGGAGGTTGCACGGAGGTGCTGGCTGCGCTGGGTTGTCTGGGTCCTTGGCTGGGCGCTGCCTAGACAGACCATGGAGCGGGGGCAGCACAACCGTCAGACTCCCTCTGTCTACATGAGTGAGGGCCAGTCCTGCCGGGGTCCGCTGAGGAACATGCCAGCAGGGCCGTTCCTTGCGTCCTCTAGGAAGAGGTGGGCCTTCCTCAAAAAGGAAGTTAAGTGGGGGAGCTCTAGGAGGCAGGAATGTCAGGAGGTGCTCAGGGTGGTGGGTGAGATGCTGCTGGATGGACTATGAACTGGCGCGCTCCCCCGCCCCGCTCAGGGGAGAGAGAGGCACCGGAGGCCACCCGGGCACTAGGTGGTGAAGTCTGCAGAGCTGGGGGGCTGGCCTGCCAGGAGCGAGTGCATTGGAGGTGTGCAGCCCTGACTGACGGCCTGGCAAATGGTGGGTTTAATAAAGCCAAGGGAAACGGGAGAAGTGCCATCCTGGATGGAATAGCAACGTTTAAGGACGTCTCACATAAATAATTCTTTGGACCCAACCAAAACATGAGGTCACAACTCTGTGTGTTGCAGGGGCGAGTTTCTGAATGGCCGGTAGCCAAAGGGTATGCAAAAGTGTCTGGGGTTCTTCCTAACATCCTTTCAGTGGTGCACAGCTAGGTAAAATGGAAGGCTCCTGTCCTGGGCATAATTTTTGTGTTTCGATGGCGGCAAGTTGTTGTGGGAACAGATGCCGGCCTGTGGCCTGTGCGCTGGGCGCGGTGCTTGCTCACTCGCTCACCTCCGGGAGGGCCGGGGCTGGGGCCGCGCTGCGCGTCTGCTTGATGGCCTCCTCGTAGCGGGGCGGGTCTTTAGTCTTGGTGACAGGGGTCCCAAACAGAGAGTGCTGGACGACAAATGGCTGGGCTGGAGGGGGCGAGCTGGGCTGTGTCAAACAGAGGGGGAGGGGTCAGCCGGATGCTCACCGGGCTGTGGGCAGGCGCCATCATGGTGTTCTGACCATGTCACCCCATCAGTACCAACTGCAGCCACTCCATGTGTGACGCCCAGGCACTGGAATGACTGAACCCAGCACGCACCGCGCCCGAGGTCAGCCGCCCACCCAGCATGCACCACGCCCCATGGTCATCATAGTTACCTTGCTGGGCACGCTGGGCCCGTTCTGCAGGGGAGGAAGTGGGGCGCCTCGCGGCCCATTCTGCGGGGGAGCAAGCGGGGCAGCAAGCGGGACAGCTCTGGCGGGAAGCGTGCTGTTGGCGGCCTTAGTGATGAAGGGCTGGGGCGCGGCGGGGACTGCGGGGGCAGGCTGTCTCTGATATGGAAGGATCGCAGTGGGCGCTGAGGTTGTAAAAACCTGGAATGAACGCGTGTTTCTCTGTCAGCCTGTCCTTTGCAGACAACCCAGTCTGAGTGCTGCGAAGGGCCAGGGAATCCCATGCGTGAGGCCTGTGAGCAGCCTCTGGGGAAGGCCTCCGGCAGTGGAGGTGAAGGGGCTGGGCGCCCCGGGCTGGCATCAGTGTCTGAGCACACCCCCACTCAGGATCTGCCTCCCCAGCGTCTGCCACTCCCAACATGACTGGGAAGTGCCAAAGCCATGTGGACTCCATCTTCCTGCGTCCACGCAGACAAACGGGACAGGGGAGTGCTGGAGAGCCTTCCTGCTTCAGCACTTTCTAGAACTGCCTCAAGTCAAGCCTCCGCACTGTGTCGCTCCCTGGAGACTGGGGAGCGCTGCACAGCTGCCTGAACACACGCCAACACAGCGTCCCACCGGGCGCTGGCGGAAGCCTAGTCTGCCCTAGGCACTAGGCACTGTTGGCTCTTAATACACGAGATGACAAACTCTTTATATACATACACGTGTGTGTGTCTGTGTGTGTGAGTGAGAGAGAGAGAGAGAGAGAGAGAGAACACGAGTACTTGAGATAAAAATAATCAAGTATCTTCCTCTTCTGTTCTCAGGGAACAGCAGATTTAATTCACAAAGAAATGTATTTTAAAACAGTAAATTCAATATATGAGAATTTAAAAAGTACTTCTGTAACTCACCTGGAGGAGAGTTAACTATCAAGCTGTCTTTAGTGCTAAAGAGCCCCTCAATCCCAGAGAATGGGACATAGTAGCCCAGCAGCCTCCAATCTAAGGCTCCTCTGATGGCGGGGACCGGGGCACTGGGGAGCTTCCCGAGGCCCAGGCCTCCTCCAGGAGGAAGAGCAGCTGTGCTCTTGGGCGGCACCCTGGCCTGACTGACCTGAGGCTGGCTGAGCACGTGCTGTGGGAAAGTGTCTTGCTTCTGAGGCCCGGCGGGGGCCAGGCCGGAGGGCAAGGCCGCAGCTGCTATCTGAGGCTGGATTCCTGCTTGTTGCGGCGTCTAGGAGGTGAACAGAAATCAAGGAAAAATCAATGGGCGAAGCAAAACTGGAACCAAGAATTGCCAATTGTATCTAAAATGAGACACCATGTTGATAATGTCCTCTCATCTGTACAGATCTGAGTCTTGTTTTTGTTTTTGCCAGTCTTAGGGCTTGAACTCAAGGCCTGGACGCTGGCCGAGCTGCTTTTTGCTTAAGGCTCGTACTCTACCACTTGAGTCACAGCGCCACTTCTGGCTTTTTCTGTGTATGTAGTACTGAGGAATTGAACCCAGGGCTTTAGGCATGCTAGGCAAGCACTCTACCACTAAGCTACCTTCCCAGCCCAGATCTGACTCTTAACTGTTTTTTCAAATTTAATTTTAACCCATACCTATGTACCATTAATGGGGTGCCATGGGTGGATGTTTTGATAGCGTACATATTATACTTAAGGTTTAAAAGTCAGGTGAAACTTTTATCTTTCTGGTGCTGAGTGATGAACCAGGGCTCCACGTGCCAGGCCAGTGCCCTGCCACTCTATCACGTCTCCACTCTGTCATTTCTTTAGGAAAACGTTCACAGCTTTTCTCCTGGCTTTATGGAGGGGTCATCTGTAGTGACCCTACTGTGCAACAGCAGGCAGGACTCCCTCTCCTCTTTATTTTTGTTTACTTTTGTCGGTAGTGGGGCTTGAACCTGTGGCCTAGGAGCTGTCCTCGAGCTTTTTCATAAGGCTAGCACTCTACCACTTTGAGCCACACCTCCGCTTCTGGTTTTCTGGTGGTTAACTAGTGATGAGTGTCGTGGATTTTCCTGCCCAGACTGGCTTCAAACCGGGAACCCTAGATAGACCTCAGCCTCCCAAGTGGCTGGATCATAGTTATGATCCAGCCCGCCAACCAGCTTTCCCAGGTGAACCTGAGCAGGGCCGACCCAGCATCCATCAGCTGGCCCTTCCATCTGCACAGGGAGCAGTTTCCACCAGAAAACTGGGAACTGAACGGGGCTGCGTAGTAGCTCTGCCCACGGTAGGGCAGGATTGTACATTTCACAGCAGCAAGGAAATCTGTGAGCCCCAACTCCACAATCCCTGTTTAAACATGCACCAAGGAGCTTGGGGCGGCCGGCCATATGCTGGGTCCTCACAGGCTTGGATAAAATCTGGGTTCATTTCTGTATCAGCTCTAATGAAAAATTGTGTGTGTGTGTGTGTGTGTGTGTGAGGTATGTCTTTTAAAGAGACAGCATGGATTTCTCTCTGCTGTTACAGATATCAAGACCAAGAAGCACTGGTCCACATGGTCTGTTGTGACTTATAGCCCACAGGTGGTTAAAACCTACCCAGTGGTACTACACAGAAGCGACTCGGGCAGATGGGAGGTGAGAAGTTACGTGGAGAACTGGGGGCCTGGAGCTCCCGCGCCCCTGCCCTAGGGCTGTGGGTGAGGCAGCGTCACATCACCAGCGCCTTCTAGGATCCAGATCTGGGGGTCAGAAGACCTGGGTCTAGAGGTCCTTAGCCAGAAGTGGGGTCTGTCGTTGGGGCCCCTCTGGGGAAGGGGGAATTGATGTTGGGGCTGTGCTAAAGGGCAGCCACTGGTGTTCTAAAGGGTCTCTACGCCCGACACGGTTCACTGAGGGGAACAGCAGGAACAGAAAGGCCTGTGTTCACTGGATGAAAATGGGGCTAGCCCTCCACCTGTGAACGGTTTCCCTGCCAGTGGTGAAGCCACTGGGGGGGGGAGGGGAGTAAAAGCGACTCGGCATGATGGGCCGATGCGCATCCCACCTGGAGCTTGAGGCCGCCCACCGGGAGCTGCACTGAGGTGACGGCTGAGCCCTGGATGGAGACGGGGAGCAGCAGCTGGGCCGTCTGCGTGGTGAGCAAGGCCTGCGGCTGGGCGACCACGGTGGGCGGCTGTCCCTGGGGGCTCACATAGAACTGCGAGACGATGCTCTGCGGCTCGGCCGGCGCCTCCTGCTTGATGACCACGGCCTTTTTGGCCACGAGGGCCTGGCCGCCGGTGGACACGGGCTGGCTTCCTGAGTGGCCGGCCACGGGGCCAGGCTGCCGCGGGCTGGAGCAGTCCGGGAGCGAGGCCTCGTCCTTGACGGTGGGAGGCACGCTGCTGCCCTGCTTTGGGTCCGACATGCTGACGGGATGTGGGGCCGTGCCGGGCTGGGGCTCGGGGGGCCGCTGCTGCTGTTGGCCTCGTTTCTCCACCTCCAGCTGCATCTTGAGAACCTCCACGAGCTTCTGCTCCTGCTCCAGCTTCCGCTTCAGCTCCTCGATCTGCTTCTCCTTCTCCTGAAGCTTGCGGTCCTTCTCGGCCGCGTCCTGCTCCAGGGTGGACAGCGTGCTGCTGGCGGGGCTCAGGCTGTCCTCGTGGTTCGCCACTCTCAGCGGGGACGAGCACAGGAACTGCGAGGGTGACATCATGGTCATGATCTCGGTCAGCGTGTCGGCCATGGCTGCGTCGTCGGTGCTGAGGCTGGACTGCTCGGAGGGCGCGGGGGAGATGGGCAGGGGGGAGTGAGCGGCGTCCGCAGGGGTGGGGTGGCTGGCTCCGGCAGGCGGCAGCTCCGCCTTGAGCGTGGGGACAGGGCCCGGCCCGGCAGCACTGGGCAGCGCTGTGACCGGCAGGGCCACGGCAACCTCCGGGTTACTGGTGACGATGGCAGCGGAGGCCGCCACCATGCCGCCCGCAGCAAGGCCGCCGCCTGCCTCCTGGAAGGGCTTCAGGCGCTCGATGAGGTCCGGCTTGGTGCCCGACACTGGCAGTCCCCTTAATTTCAACTCTGTCTTCAGTTCTGATACCTGGTGGCACAAAGAAATCACATCTCTGGGTTTATAGGGATGTGGCGGAGCCACAGGCTGCTGTCCACCCCATAGCTAGGGAGCTGTGTTGTGTCCCCAGCCTGCAACCATGGCTACCCCGGGAGCTGTCTCCTCCGTGTGTTCACCGACAATGACGCTTGGTTAGCAAGCAGGGCATAGGAGGAGACGAACCAGAGACTATGCACACCCTCTACCAACAGCTGCTCTCCACACCGAGAGCTGTTACGGGCATTCTAGAAAACCCACGGGAAGTAAAGGCAAGTGCCTCTGAAAAGGCTGTGGTGTGGTGGAAGGTGCTGTGGGCTGAGTGCCCCGCGTCTGGCGGGCTGGCCTAGGTGCTTCGAGTGGGCTCCGTGTGGAATCACCTTGAGGTCATCCAGACTGGAAGGCAGAGGCCCCGGCTTCCTGCCGGGCGCGGCGGGGCTCTGTCGGGGGGTGCTGGGCGTGGTGCTGCTCAAAGTCGGAGTCCCACTGTTGCTGTTTTTATCATTTCTTCAAAAGAAACCAAGTTCATAATTAGACAGTTTCTCCTCAGGGTTTGTTAGCTTGGGAAGAGACCGGGGCCTGGTCACCGATCGGGAGAGTCGACAGTGTCAACTAGATCTCAACAGCACCGCGGCAGGCTTTGTGAGCTTGTTTGTGCCGGGGTGCCTCACCGAGGGCAGCTGGGCTGGAAGGGCAGAGGGCTGGAAGGGCAGAGGGCTGGAAGGGCAGAGGGCTGGAAGGGCAGAGGGCTGGAAGGGCAGCTGGGTTGGAAGGGCAGAGGGCTGGAAGGGCAGAGGGCTGGAAGGGCAGCTGGGCTGGAAGGGCAGAGGGCTGGAAGGGCGGCCTGTGCGCTACCAGCTCGCGCTGTGCTCCAGGTTCCGCGCCGGCATGGTGCTGATGGAGAGCAGCCAAGCAGGGGACAGAACGGAACCGGAACCAGAGCTCCCTCCACACAGCCCTGGAGCTAGCAGGGTGGGCACTGCCATGCCGTGGAGGGAGGGGGTGCTCCAACGATGGCACACTTTCTAGAGGTTTGGATAAAATGTCAAATGCTTATCTTTGTTTCCCTCTCCTCAGGTTAGTGAGAAATCTGTGCTGCGCAGCCTCACTGTCTCCTAAGGAGCCTTCAGACACTTGCTTTCTGCTCCTGCCCTGCCCTGCCCTGCTCTGCTCTCCCTGGGTCTGAGCAGCGGGCGCACGGCCTCCGCGGCCCTGGCGCGCCGCCTCAGCCACTGCCCGGAGGACGCACACCTCAATTATTCTATGCAGACACCCTCCAGTTGAAAAGTACTTGGTTTAAAGTACTTGTGACTATGATGCGGTGTTTAACTTGGTTCTGTTAAAGGCTGAATGAGTCTCTTCACTCAAAGCCAGAGAAACAGAGAGGAAGGAGCTGAGGGGTGCGCGCAGGCTGCCGTGCTTTCCCGACCTTCCGTGGCGTCCACGCTGGCCGAGGCAGATGGGAGGAAGCCCTCTCTTACTCCTCCCACAAACAGAAGGACTACACAAGGTGGGCAAATCCACTGGCACGGGTACTATCGGGCTCCAGGCTTTGTGAGGGAATTCGGGTAAGGATAAATAATGTGGTACTGGGGTTTGAACTTGGGACCCCGTACTTGCTAGGTAGCTGCTCTACCACGTGAGCCATGCCCCAGTCTTTTATGCTTTAATCATTTTTCAGACAGGTTCTCGCTATGTTGCCCAGGTGGACCCGGACTGCAATCCTCCTCCTTTGTGTCCTACATGGCTGGGAAGACAGGTGTGAACCACCAAGCCCGGCCTTTTGCTGTTGAGATGGGACTGTGCTAACATCTCCCTCCTTTGCTTTGCCACCACCTGGCACCTGGGCACCCTCTCCACCAGCACTCGCATCATGCCCCAGCCCTTCCAGGTGCGTCCTGAGCCATTCCCACAGAAGCATTTGCTTTCACCGGGCGCTGGTAGCTCACGTCTGTCATCCTAGCTACTGAGGAGGCTGAGATCTGAGGATTGTGGTTCAAAGCCAACCCAGGCAGGAAAGGCCATGAAACCACTAGAAAACCAGAAGTGGCGCTGTGGCTCAAGTGGTAGAGCACTCACCTTAAGCTGAGGAGCTGGGGGACAGTGCCCAGGCCGAGTTCAAGCCCCACGACTTGCTTTCTTAGACCATTCCCACTCTTGTGCCCACTTCTTTTCAACAGGCAAATCTCTCCCGCATGACTAATTGTGAAAGGGCATCTCTAACTTACAAAGCCACCCTCACTGTGACTTCCAGTGCTATACTCTGAGCTTGGACAGCAAAGTGTGAGCAACCGTGGAGCTTGAACACAGGACCACACCCAACCTCCAGACCTCGGGTCCTCCTGACCCCAGAGCCCCGCCCACTGCCCACGCCGTACTTGATGGGCGCAGGCAGGATGGCCTGGTAGCTGTAGTGCTGCTGTTGCTGCTGGCTGAGGATCTGCAGCTGCAGGAAGAGCTGCTGCTGCTGGAGCAGCCGGGCGTAGTTGGAGTCCATCTGGGGTGCATTCTTCTCCCCCTTCTGGTCTGGAGGAATGTACTGGTGGTACTTTAACTTCTTTACCCGTGGCTTGGGATCTTTGCACTTTTTGCTGCGGTGTTTATCATTCGGATTCTTGGGATGGCTTTGCTGTTTTTTGGAGGGAGAAAGACAAGATCGTTTTTCACAGCTTTACCCTTGCAGTTGATGGTAGTGGGAACCTCAGTGACTAAGTGAAAAAGCAGTGCACCTAGGAACTAGTGTAGCCATTACATGGCAAGAGCCAGGGAAACAGGCCATTCTGGCTTAGACCACACAGCCTCTCCCGCGGTACTGTTCTTGGGATTAGTGCGGCATTCGCCCTTTAAGCTGGATGAGCCCTTACTGCGGCCCTGTGTGGACACAGTGCTCAGGGTTTACCTGTCACTTCATAGTGAAAGACACACACATGCACACTAAATGTGCAAAGGGGAAGGACAAGACTAGTTCACTGCAGTGTTTAAAAATAGATGGGGGCTGGGAAGGTGGCTCAGTGGTAGAGCGCTTGCCTTGCATGCCTGAGGTCCTGGGTTCGATTCCTCAGCACCACATAAGCAAAAAAAAAAAAAAGCCGGAAGTGGCGCTGTGGCTCAAGTGGTAGAGCGCTAGCCTTGATCTGAAGAGCTGAGGGACAGCGCCCAGGCCCAGAGTTCAGGCCCCACAAAAAAACAAAACAAAACAAAAAACCAGAAGGAAGAGAAGGGAGCGCTTGCCCGTCTATACCTGGAGTGGTCCCTGGCGAGTCTCTGTGGGCATGCTCCGGGCCAGCGTGTGCTGACCCTGTCTCCCGGCCTTTGCATGTGGTGACCGCTCGGTGCTCAAAGGACGCTTCTGCAGCATGTCATGGCTGTGTGATGCAGCGGGTGGACATGGCCGGGGCACTGGAGCCAGCACTGGCTCACCAGGGCTGACGTGGACATGTCCTCTATCTCCTCCCAACTCAGCCTTGTGGTGTTGTGTTATCCTCGGCTTCCCTAACCAAGTCCTGAGTGTCACTTTTTTGGGGAGGGGGTCAATTTGGGGCTTGAACTCAGGGCCTGGGCACTGTCCCTGGGCTTCTTTGTGCTCAAGGTTAGCACTCTACCACTTGAACCACAAGGCCACTTCTAGTTTTTGAGTGGTTAATTGGAGATGAGTCTCATGGGGACTTCTCTGCCTGGACTGGCTTTGAACCGCGATCCTCAGATCTCAGCCTCTCAAGCAGCTGGGATGACAGGCGTGAGCCACAGGCAACCAGCTTGAATGTCACATTCTTATGTCAGCAGACGAAAACGAGCTGCCACTAGCCCTGACATCACGAGGATGTGCGTATGGAGAAGCCCAGGTACGAGCTGATGGGCAGGGAGCGCCCACTTGCCCCTCGCTGGGATTTCTGGCCCCAGTGCTGAGCAATGGGAGTTGGTGACACACAGAACGTGCTGTCCAGCGGCCCGTGGGGGAGAGAGCAGGCGGCAGCTCTTGTGGGCGGCGCTCCCGTGCTGCTGGCTGTGGGGCGGGCAGAGCGGCCCTGGCCCCGTCCAGCTCCTGAATGGCAGCAAGAGGGCAGCTAAGTCTCTCATGCCCTTTCGAGTTCCACTTTGAAATGATCATAGCGTTACCAGCCCGCCCATACACTTCAGTGAGAGATTCTAAATATCATTTTAAGAACTTTAAGAATGTTCTTTTTCCCTGAGATTTTTTTCTAACTGCCCAAGTGAAATGTAGGGACGGGACCCAAATCGGAAGCTTCTCTAGGAGGCGCTGGTGGGAGGACTGGAGGCCTGGCCCCAGTCTGCAGAACATGTTGCATATGGACAGGTCTAGCGAGACTTGGGGGGACACTGGGCATGCAGATGGGTGCCCCACCCCGCCGTGTGTGCACCCGGTACCCACCTTCACCAGGGCAGGGCCAGGCTTTGCGGAGGACACAGTGTTTGTGGGAAGGACGGGAGCTGTGGACCGGGTGGGAGGCTGGTCCGTAGGGGGAGGTGTTTTCAAGAATTCAGGAACTGTTGGGGTCACTGAAGTAAACTGGTGAAAAAGGCAGAAAAGGAACAAGGAAACTGGAATGAATGACAAGAAATTACCTCATTAAAAGTCTAGCTGGGCACCAGTGGCTCACACCTGTAACCCCAGCTACTCAGGAGGCTGAGATCTGAGGATCATGGTTAGAAGCCAGCCCACTCAGTAAGTGCGTAAGACTCTTGTCTTCAAATAACGACTCAAAAACCGTAAGTGGAGCTGTAGCTCAAAGGGGT
Source organism: Dipodomys merriami (assembly GCF_024711535.1). Taxonomy (NCBI): domain Eukaryota; kingdom Metazoa; phylum Chordata; class Mammalia; order Rodentia; family Heteromyidae; genus Dipodomys; species Dipodomys merriami. The sequence continues at coordinate 2,776,361 of NW_027202693.1, forward strand.
ACAGACTAACCTTGAGCAAAAGAGCTCAGGGCCTCAAGTTCAAGCCCCACAACCAGAAAAAAAAAATCCACTATAGAAGAAATGAAGGAAAAATGCATTGTGTCCGAGACTCAGGTGGTGGAGCATCATGCCTTACCTTGGAGGGATCAATTATTTAGGCTTTGTCCCATATCAACGAGCAACTCTAGGTAAGGCCAGCCTGACTGTTGTATGTTCTCAGAATTATGCTCAGAGCTTACCACTTTTTGGCAGAAAAAAAAAAAAAATCAAGATTCATGATCAGAGCAATATATGGCATTTGTATGGTTTTCGGGCTGGCTGGAGGCTACGGTACAGCCCCCACCCCCTCCACCTACTGCATCCCCAACCCGACCAGCAATAGTTGGCCACATCTCCATTTCCCACGGTAGGAGAGTGGCTGAGGGGCGCGCTGTGCTGGGACGGGCCAGTCTCCCTCTAGCCACCTTGCCTACGGAGAAGGGCTGTCCTGTTCTCTCCATCACAGCTGCTGGTGCTCAGTGGAGGGAGTTGAGGTGAGCAGAGGAAGCGAGGAAAGGCTTTGCTGGGCTTTCTTCACCTTTTGTTGTTGTTGTTGGCTGTGGGGCTTTAACTCAGGGGCTTGAGTGCTGTCCCTGAGTTCTTTTTGCTCAAGGCGAGTGCTCTACCACTTTGAGCCACAGCTCCACTTGTGGTTTTCTGGTGATTTATTGGAGATAAGAGTCTCATGGACTTTTCCTGCCCGGGCTGGCTTTGAATCCTGATCCTCAGATCTCGGCCTCCTGAACAGCTAGGATGACAGGCGTGAGTCATTGGCACCACGTGGTTTTCTCACTCTACGAGCAATCTGCTTTCAGATTTTAAGTGTCCATCTTCTGGAAATAGCACTATGTCAGCAGTCAGTGGGAGGGATGTGGTAGGCTTAATGCCAGCTTTATCTTAAGGAACAGTGTCTTGATTTTCTTTGCTTTCATTCCCCACACAGTTCAGACTTGTGACACTAACAATCAAAGTCAGTTCTCTAGAAGTACTTGTGTTTTAAAATAGCAAATCATATTTTCCCTCCTTAAATGACCCCAAAACCCAGAGGGCTATTAGCAGCAAGAAATATGAAGCACAGCGCATCTAGTTACTTAACAAACATTTGTTTAATGGATGAATGGACATTCCTTGTGGCTTTGCTCAGCTAGGTCACATTCCCCAGCCCGGCTGGAGCTGTGTGAGCGTGCAACTGTGTGTGCCAGCTCAGCTTTCTTCATGGATGTCAGCTTGGAAGTCATGGCTAACGATACGAAACCCTTCAGAAAGATGGTGGCACTCCATGATTCAAGCAGAAATGAAGGGAAACGACTCACCCCGGCGATGGCCCCAACATCCCTGGAAGCCCTGGCCCCTTCCTGAATCTCAGACCAGTTCACCTCACACTTCACGCAGAGGATGTGGCTGTCCTGAATCCTTGCATCCTTTTTGCGAACAAGGGTACTTATCTCTGGGTAAGTTATCACAGAGGGCAAAAAACATTTCCTGGGCTATTCCGTAACTATCTGAGGTAGAATGGAATGTTTGAATTATGAATTATATATGCATGTATCTACTCCAGATACATTGTGAGCCGGGGAGCATCTGACCTGTCCAGCCCTCACCAACTACCTGGTATGACAGTGTGAGCAGGGTTAAAAATCTGAAAAAGCATCCAGAAGCACGGATGCAGAATCCACTATAATAGCTGTGCAAATGTTTTGCCTCATTTCTAGGCTGTGCCAAAATCATCCTTAGTCGCAATCACTGTTCTCATGAACTCCTTTGGAATTTCAGAAAAGCACAAGAATAACTGAACTGAAATAGTGGTGGTTAGCCACTCTTATTGCAAAGATAATTGCTAGTAAAGAGAGAAGTGTTTAAACTCTTCTTCACATTGTTAGTACACACACCCCTTTTTTTGGTAGTACTGGCTTTTTGTCTTGCTCTACTGCTTGAGCCATACCCCCACCCCTTTTTGCTTTTGAATAGGGCCTTGTGTTCATTCCTCAGGCTGGTCTGAACCTTGAGCCTCCTACTTATGCTTCCCACATATCTGGGGTGACGTTTATGTACTACAGTACCCAGCTACTGATTGAGCTCAGGGTCTCACAAACTTTTGCTTGAACCTCAGTCATTCTATCTGTCTCCCAAGTACCTAGGACAATAGCACTTTGTTATATTTTGTAAGGCTTTTTACTTGTTATTTACCGAAGTGTCGCTTTGAGCAGGGCTGTGCCCGACCCCCAGTATCTAGGATAGCAGGCACCATACTGAAGAGTCTGGTTCTTTGTTAAGAAGGGGTCTTATAAGTAGTTCTGCCTGGTCTGGCATCAAACTATGATCCTTCTCCCCCCAGGCTCCCAAGCAACTAGGATTAGAGGTGTCAGTGGTTCCCAGTTTATTAGTCTTTTTAGTGTGCCTTAAAAGAAATAGGCCATCCTGGTGGATCAAGCCTGTTAATTGTAGCAACTTGGGAGGTAGTGAGAGCCATCTCAGTCAGCAGCTGGGTGTGTGCCTGTTATCTGCGGGCTGGCATCGTGGCTCTTGAGCCTGCCCTTCCCCAAAGATGGGGGAGGGGGGAGAGGAGCACACGTAGGAGGCTCACAGTCCAGGCTAGCCTGAGCAAAAAGGAAGACCCTACCTTGAAACAACCAACATAAAAACGGGTGGGAGGCCTTGCTCAATGGTGGAGCATGTGTGTGGCGAGCTGGAGGCTCTGAGCTCAGCTACAAGAACTGCAGTCCCCAAACACAACGACCTGAGACCTCATTTAGGCCGTGTCTCTGTTTCCTTCCTATCGGCTTACATTACCAGAAGAACTTAAAAGATTAAGAATATCCAGGCTACAGAGGATACCATGGCTCACAGTAAATTGAGCAATGTGTTAAAATCTTAAAAAGAATACTAGGCAAGCTTAAGTTTGATACTATAAAAATTGACTTTCAAAATGCTGGGGAAATGTTTCCATAGAGAAACAGGCAGGCAAGTTGCTGACTTTCCTCTTCTTGTTGCATGACTACTCATGATTCCTTCTTAGGTCACAGGTGGCAGGAGGCCCTTTCTCTCATTGTCATGTTAGCACCGTAAGAGGACACATCAGAAAAGTGCTTAGACCAGCGGTTCTCTTACTGGAGATTGCCACGGAGTTCTGCACCATGGAACAGTTAAAGCTGGAGCAAATGAGCAGGCTCTGTGCTCATTCTCCTACAGAACAGCCACTCAACAAGGAGCAACATCGCTCTCTGGCAAAGTGCGTGCATGATTGCATTCTTCCTTCCTTCTTCTTTTTGTTGGTCATGGGGCTTGAACTCTGGGCCTGGATGCTGTCCCTGAACCCTTTTGCTCAAGGCTAGTACTCTACCACTTGAGCCATAGCACCACTTCTGGTTTTCTGGTGTTAATTGGAGATAAGAGTCTTTTGGGGACTTTTTTGGCCTAGGCTGGCTTTGAACCATGATCCTCAGATCTCAGCCCCCCGAGTAGCAATGCCTGGTGGAAGTGCTTTCTTCAATTACAATTTTCTTTATGCAATATTGGGGACAGAAACTAGATACTGGGGGAAAAAAAAACTAAACAAAAGAAGTTTTTGTATACTGTAGCTTTTAAATCTGCAGTAAGTCTGTTTTCACTTTAGGATGTAATAAGAGTTTTGATTAAGATGTCTACATGCAAACAAATTCAAATGTAGCTAGTCATTAATGTTTCTATATATGAATCCCTAGACAAAATGAACAATGAATAAGTTCAATGTAAACTGAAAACATGTTTTGTATGTTTGAAAGATGTGTCTAATGTAAAACTCTAGATTTGTCTAGCCCTGATTGTTCTAATTTATAATTTTCAGTTTAACCATTTTACCTTTAGAACAATATAAAAAGCCATTTGATTTACTGGTGTAAAATCTAGTGGACATTTAGCTGATTTACATGCATCACTGATTAGTAGTGCAGATTTGCATAAATCATGGCTTTGAAAGGTGCATCATTAAAATCTGCAGTAATACGTACATAAAATTTACCATTTTTGATCACTGTAGGTGATCACTGTAGGTTTACACTCTTCATTCCTGTCACCGCCAGCTTTTTTCATGACCCCATCATTCTCTAATCCTAGGGACAGTTTACGGGTCCCTGGAGTGGAAGGACAGAGTAGCTATGGGGGCTGGGCTGTTTCTTTCGGTATAATGGTGGAGAGTCACCTATGCACTGCGCCTGGTGGAACTGTCTTCCGTTCTGACTGTGAGAGCCACTGCTGGCGTTCTGTGCACTGGGTTTGCCCACTGTCAATGGATACTAGCTCCCTGCACTCCGACTCTGTCAATGCTGCTTCTGCAAGACAGGTAGGCACATGTCTGTCCTAACTTGGGCTTCCCATTCTTTCAGATGGAGGACACAAGCAGACCGGCTAGATCGTACGGTGGATTCCATTTCAAATGTCTGGAGAGGCCAGCACCGGTCTCCAGGGCTACTTTGACTTCCTTAGCTGCACATACAACCCCAGTTTGCTCAGCATCCTTGCCAAAACTTGTTACTTTCTGCTCTTTGGACAGCAACAGTAACTATGGGCATAAGGTGGCATCCTCTGGTTTTGATTTGTAGTTCCTTAATGATCAGTTACATTATACGTTATAACATTATTTGTCATCATGTGTACAATGGGTGTATGCTATATGTTGGGAGGTTTTGTGATATGCCCATTGACCAATGTATAGTAATCCTTTATCATGACTTTCTAATATTTTATCCTATTCTATAGGTTGACTTTTGACTGTTGATAATATGCTTTTTTTTTTTTTTTGGCCAGTCATGGGCCTGGGTGCTGTGGCCCTGAGCTCTTCAGCTCAAAACTAGCGCTCTACCACTTGAGTCAAAGAACCACTTCTGGTTTTGAATGGTTTATTGGACATAAGAGTCTCACGGCCTTTCCTGCCCAGGCTGGCTTTGAACTGCGATCCTCAGATATTCAGCCTCCTGAGTAGCTAGGATTACAGGCATGAGCCACCAGCACCCAGCTGATAATATGCTTTGCACAGAAGTTCTGAATTTAATACTTTATTTTTAACATTGTTACTTTGGTCTCATAGTCAAAGGAAATTTTCATAACATTGATTTGGCAATGATTTCTTGCTAAGAATTTTATTGCTTTGGATCTTACATGGAGCTCTTTGTTCATGAAGTTAACTTTGATGTAGGATGCTACAGAAATAGTCCCACTTCATTCTCTCCCATGTGGATGCACAGCTGCTGAGCATCATTGGTTGAGGAAGACTGTCTTTTCCTTATTAGATGATTTGGTACCTTGTCAGATTCTTTCACCATGCATGTTAAGAGCTTATTTCTGGGCCCTCTGCTCTGTTGGTCTGTATTTGTGCCTGTACCACACTGTTTTGATTAGTGTAGCTTTGAAATAATTCTCAAAGTCAGGATAAGACAATCAACATTGTGATTTCTGGTTTATCACAGGGGATGTACTGCAGCCACCGAGTGCCCTGTGTCGTAAGGACTCCCGAGGTACAATTCCCTCCCTGAACTTGGGTGTCTTTCCATTTGTGTTTGATGCCCTCCTCTTTCTCTTTTGCTTAGATTCTGTAGATATTTTCCTAAAATAATCCATAGATTACAGTTAACACCCTACATTTGTGACATCTTGTCTTTTTTTCCCCCCTTCCCTCCCTACCTTCCCCAAGGTTCTTTTTTTTTAATTGTGATTACGTGATTACATAATTTCCCAAATTTCACAGTATTGTAGAATAATGATGCTCATTTAAAGTCACAAGTTCATACTAACTTTCCTGGAGCAAATTGTCTATCATAGTCTATAACTTATAATGGTGTACACATATACACCATACATGTGATCAGCAGCATGGGGGTATTTAGTAGTGGTTTGACCAGATGAGTGGGAGTTCTTTGTTTCTTAAGTCCTGTTAGTTTTGTCGTATCACCTAACATTTTTTTTTTTTTTTTGTCGGTCGTGGGGCTTGAACTCTGGGCCTGGGCACTGTCCTTCAGCTCTGGGCCTGGGCACTGTCCTTCAGCTCTTCAGCTCAAGGCGAGCGCTCTACCACTTGAGCTACAGCACCACTTCCAGTTTTCTGGTGGTTTATTGGAGATAGGAGTCTCACGGTCTCTCCTGCCCGGGCTGGCTTTGAACCGCGATCCTCAGATCTCAGCCTCCTGAGTAGCTAGGATTACAGGCGTGAGCCACCAGTGCCCGGCTCACCTAACATTTTGGATTTAGCATCCACTTATCAGGGAGACCATGTACCATTTGTCTCTCTGCTCTTGGCTTACCTGGCTCAACATGTTTCTTCTAGCTCCATCCATTTCCCTGCAAATGCCATTATTTTGTCATTTCTAATGGCTGCATAATATTCCGTTGTGTATAGATACCACAATTTTTGGATGACATCTTGTCCTAATACCGACTGTAGTCATATACAATATACTGCTTTATAGGCTCCACAAATTATACATCTACATTCATGGCTACATGACATACAATTTTTACGTATTTTTGCTTTCAAATCCTTTAGGAAACATGTGGAGTTACAAACCAGAATGACAGTATTGTAAACATCTGTGCACATGTCCTTGTGTTAGCTTTCCATGACTGACAAAACACACAGACAACCTACTTGAGGAGGGCCCACCTGCCCGCTCATAGGCTCCAAGGTGTTAACAGGTGACGCAGGACGGCGCGCTCGCTGTGACAGCAGCTAAGGTAAGGGAAGGTTTGGCCTATGGTTCAGAGATGATCAGTCCTTGGTCCCTAAGCCTGTGAACACACGCTGTGATGGGAGAGAAGAAAGAGCAGAAAAGAGACATACAGAGCCAGGCGCTGGTGGCTCACCCCTGTAATCCTAGCTACTCAGGAGGCTGAGATCTGAGGATCGCGGTTCAAAGCCAGCCTGGGCAGGAGAGAGACTGTGAGACTCCAATCTCCAATAAACCACCAGAAAACCGGAAGTGGCGCTGTAGCTCAAGTGGTAGAGCGCTCACCTTGAGCTGAAGAGCTGAGGGACAGCTCCCAGGCCCAGAGTTCAAGCCCCACGACCGACAAAAAAAAAAAAAAAAAAGAAAAAAAAGAAAAGAGACATACAGAGAGACGGGAGAAGAGAAGACACACAGGGACAGATGGAAGAGAAAGGACATTCAGGGGGGAGAGGAGAGAAGGAACAGAGAAAGGGGGGGACAAAGGAAAAAGGGGAGAGGACAGACAGACAGGGGAGAGAGAGATAGGGAAGAAAAGAGGGAGGAGAGACACATAGAAAGGTGAGCAGAAAAGAGACATACAGAGAGAAGAGAGGATACAAAGGGAAAGGAGAGAAGAGGGAAAAGAAAGGGCAAGGAGAAGAAAGAGAAGACACACAGGGACAGATGGGAGAGGAAGAGAGGACATTTTGGGGGGAGAAGAGGAGAAGGAAAAGAGAAAGGAGGGAGGAGACAGAAGAGAGAGGGGAAGAGGGAAGAGAGGAGACAGAAAAGGGGAGGGAGAGGGAAGAGGAAGGGGTCAGGCACACAGAAAGGACAAAGTGGAGAGGAGGGAGAGAGGAAAGGGGAGGAAGATGGTGAGGGAAGACAGGGAGAAAAGAAAAGCAGCGAGGGAAAAGAGAAAGAGAGAGGATAGACACACGGAAAGGACAAAGTAGGGAGAGAGGAGGGGAGTGATAGGGAAGGAAGAAAGGGGAGGGAGAGGGAACAGAGAGAAAGAGAGAGAGAGAGAGCAAAGAGGACAGACACACAGAGGACAAAGTGGAGAGAAGACACAGCGGAGAGCAAGGGAAGAGAGGAGGGAAGACAGGGCTGGGAAGGTGGCTCAGTGGCAGAGTGCTTGCCTGGCATGCATGAAGCCCTGGGTTCCATTCCTCAGTACTACCTACACAGAAAAAGCCGGAAGTGACACTGTGGCTCAAGGTAGAGTGCTAGCCTTGAGCAAAAGAAGTTCACGGACAGTGCCCAGGACCTGAGTTCAAGCCCCAGGACTGGCAAAAGAAAAGGAAAATAAAATCAGGAAAGACAGAGAAGGAGAGAGACATGAGGGAGAGGGGGAACACAGAAGAGGAAGAGAGAACTGTTGCTCACCCAGGAATGGCAGGCAGGGAAGCTGGGAAGAGGATCTAATAGTCCATTCACCTACAAACTCATCCATGAATTGATCCATTAATGATGTCAGGACCTCATGACCCAATCACCACCTAAAAGCCCATTAGTTGTCAACCAAGTCTTGGGTAGGGTTTGGATCTAAAAATATCCATTTCATTCATTAAATCAGTAACTACTTGCTGATGTGCTGGACCCAGGTATTTGGTGCAAGTTACTGGGACAACCTGAGGGAAATCTTGGTATCTAATAAACAATGTGTTAAGTCCTTTTCCTTGAGGGAAATAAGAGTAGGTAAGCTGGGCGCTGGTGGCTCACGCCTGTAATCCTAGCTACTCAGGAGGCTGAGATCTGAGGATCGCGGTTCAAAGCCAGCCCGGGCAGGAGAGACCGTGAGACTCCTATCTCCAATAAACCACCAGAAAACCTGAAGTGGCGCTGTAGCTCAAGTGGTAGAGCGCTCGCCTTGAGCTGAAGAGCTGAGGGACAGCGCCCAGGCCCAGAGTTCAAGCCCCACGACCGACAAAAAAAAAAAAAAAAAAAAAAAAAAAAGAGTAGGTAAATATACACATCAACTAAGAAGTCTGGACAAATTCTATATAAAGTACAAAAACTACCCAAATAAAGAAAGCCTAATTATCCATTCTTTGTGACAAAAACCCCAGAGACAGCACTGAACCATAGTTTGCCACTGAAAACTATTCCAGCTGTGCTCCGTCTACTCAGGATGCTGAGGACTGACGGTTATTAGGCAGAGCTAACCTGAGAGACTTGTATTTTTTTAATCAGTAAAAACCTAGACATTTGACACTTGAGATGGCTCAAGTGGTAAGGTGCCAGCTGTGACCCAAAAAGCTGAGAGTTCAAGGCCTGGAATTGAAGCCCCAGTACCTGCACAGCAACAACAGAAGAAACCAGAATCCTCACCATTATTTACAAACCTCCCGAAGATGCATCTTTCTCCGATAGCAAGCCGGCACATTTTCCTTGGATGTGCTTTAATTCCATGAATAAAAGCACAAGAAAAGTGGCTGTCAGGTTCCTTACTGATACGACGGCAGGCACGGGGCAGGGCTCCATCTTTGGCTCTGGCCTGTTAGCAGCCTCTAAAGTGGGACAGACTTTCAGCAGTCTGCATGTTGCCTATAGACTGGCAACACCGGAGTTATTTAGTTAGAAAGGCTGTGCCTCACTTACCAGTCCAAATTCATTCTTTAACACCACCACCATTCCTGTTTTCCTTCAAAGATTCTAAATGCCAGTATGCTGGGTGGGGCTGCTGCTTTTAACTTAGGCTCATCTAAGTAGAAAGCTTAACTATCACAAGCAATACAGGGAAAAGAAGAAGATAATCTGCGCACGCGCAGGCAGAATTGTGATGAAGCTATTAGCAGGCAGATGGGCAAGGTGGTGAAATGCTTAGGTCATGCTAATAGCCGTCACATCCTGAGGCGCTCGGGTGGAAGCAGAGGACAGCCCAAACGCTAAGTAGAACTGGGTTTTAAAAATGCTATTTGCTTGCATGCTTGACATTCTTTTTGGCCCTATTTTTAAAGCTCAAATCAGGGTGCACCAAATATGAGAACACAGCAGGATGGGGGGCATGGCTCCCCATCCCTCATCCTGTTTGCAGGCCAGCTGCCCAGAGAGCCGAAGGGTCATGCTTGCTGATGACCGTGGACAGGATGGTGTGAACTGCTGGCGCTCACACCACCTCGAAGGAGCCCTACTCAGATGAAGCGAGCAGAACCTTCTACAAAGAGTCTGTCAGTCTGCACTCACAGAGCCTGCATGGGATATTGGATGCGCACACACAGTAGGTCTAACCTCTAAGGGTCAATGTCTCCCCTCTCTAGTAGGCTTACATTCTTGTTAGAGGCAGAGAAAGAAGGAAGTAAATGAATGTACTTCACAGCACAGTGTGAATGAGGCGAAGGAAATAGTGCTGAAGGCATAGTTTCCGCCAAACAGATGTTTGTGAGGGAAAAGCAATGATGTAGGAAAATAGTCTCCAGTCTATCATGCTTATGTAAACACAGGCTGTCTCTATGCTAAGGATTAAAGCAGATAACTGTCAAAAGTCCTTTAACAACTCAGAAATCCTAAGACAACAAGCTTAACAAGAACATTTTCCTGAACTTGAGCAGTCCCAATAAGTACTGCCAATAGTTTTCATTATAAAATAACCAAGGGCTATTAAGATTCACGGAGATGAAAACAAGTAATATACAACACTAGAATTCCTATCAAACCTACAGACACATGAATACCATTAAAAATTGGAAATGTGAACTTCCAATGTAATTACCGATAATGTAAGATTCTTTTGCACGTCCTACATTTCCAGTTCCAATATAATCTAAGGGTAATAAGAGCTCAATATTTGCTAAACAAATAACTTGGTTTCAGAAACCATTTAAAATGCCAGTTATAACATTAAAGGTCGAGGCTGGGGTCTAGCTCAGTAGTAAAATACCTCCTTGACATTTGTGAGGTCCTGGGGTCTATCCCTGGCACTGCAAAAGGAGACAAACATAAAACTACTATCCAGGGTTGAAAGTATTGTTACTTATGGAAAGATAGGGATAGGTAAATCTGTAATACACTCCAGGAAAAACAATCATGTGCCCACCTTAGGCCCAACAGACTCAGTATCTGGTCATTTATCCAAAGAAATAGACAAGCACCCAATGATATCTACTTATCTAACTATACTTGTAGCAAGTATGTGAGAATACAATAGTGGTCTTACTGTATGGACAAGAATGAAAAAGAGGAAAACAGTTCTAGATAACCCTCAACAAGGCACTGGTTAATTGAGATACAGTATATTAGTTCAATTCAACTGAAATGATATATATTTGCTTTGTGTTTTCAAGACAGTCTATCCACAGGGCCTAGGTGGCCCAGTATTGCCTATAAAGCCTAGGCTGACCTTGAACACTGATCCTCAGACCTCTCAGTGCTGGGATTACAGGAGTACACCTTGTGTTTGGCAAGTGTATCTGCTGATAATGAAAAGCATTTATAAATGTTAAGATCAAAAAGATAGATGTTGAATTACTATGTGATACAGCAGTTCTAATCATAGGTGGAATGTTAAGAAAAGTAAAAACATGTCCACTTAAGACCTGCCTATCTATGATGATGGCAATATTATTCAAAAGTCCATGTTGCTGGGCACCGGTGGCTCACGCCTGTCATCCTAGCTACTCAGGAGGCTGAGATCTGAGGATTGTGGTTCAAAGCTAGCCAGTGCAGGAAAGGCCGTGAGACTCTTATCTCCAATTAACCACCAGAAAACCAGAAGTGGCGCTGTGGCTCAATGTGGTAGAATGCTCGCCTTGAGCTGAAGAGCTGAGGGACAGCGCCCAGGCCCAGAGTTCAAGCCCCACTACTGACAAAAAATGTCCATGAATATGGCAAGTCTATAGGCTGGACTACTAATCAGCTATTAAAAGAATGATATATTGATACAGATGGTAAATTATGGATGATTCTTCAAAACATTGTACTAGCTGAAGGAAGCCAAGTGTGAGAGACCACAGGTGTAATTCTATTTATAAGCATGTTCACTGAGCAAACTGAAGATAGAAAACTGATTGGTGGTTGCCTGGACAATGGGTCGCATCTGTTAATGGGTCAGTGATTTCTTTCACGTTGTATACTTAGAGAGTGGCAATGATCACACAACTGTATATATTGAGACCTACTCAACTGTATGCGTCACAAGGGCCAATCTTCCCCCAAACAAAATATTAAAATTCATATGGAATCTTTCTGGTACTCTTAAGTATAGTTTTGAAAAAAATAGGAAAGATGGTGTTTGCACACATTGTGTGCAGTACTGACATTAAGACAGATGTAGAGGTCAGCAGGACAAGGAGCTGAACAGTTAGCCCTCGCGTCTGTATAGTCAGCTGGTTCTCAACAGGGAGCCGCAGCCTTTCACTGGGGCAAGAACAGTCCCTTCAACAGATGGTCCTGGGAGAACTAGCTGTCCACATGTGGAAAATGGGTGGGCCCTCTTCCTAACACCATATAAAAACCTTTGGGGTCTTAGGACCCCAAACCATGAAACTCCTGGAAGAAAACACAGATACAACGAATAAACATAATGAATAAACACACACTGGAATAAAAAGAGATCCTGACACCCTTCTTTCTTGGGGAAAAAAAGGAGATTCTGACAGACTATAGTATAGATAAACATTAAGGACAGACAGTATGCTAAGTGAAGCAACTATCGCAAAAAGATGAACACTGGTCATGCACCCATGGCTCATACTTATAATCCCAGTGACTCCGGAGGCTGAGATCTGAGAGTCACAGTTTGAAGCCAGCCTGGGTAGTAAAGGTCACAAGACTCTTATCTCCAATAAACTACCAAAAGTCAAAATTGGAGCTATGCCTCAAGTGGTAGAGTGCTGCCTGAAGCATAAGCAGCTCAGGGATAGCACCCAGGCCCTGAGTTCAAACCCCACCATAAAAAAGAAACGCACATGTAGAATAGAAATAATTCGTAAGAAACTATCGAAAAGTTTTAAGTGTTTGATCATAGGTAAGTAAGTCTATTGTATTTTTCTGTGTGTTCAGATTTTTCTTCTGGTGAAAATATGTGGTCCTGATGCGGTCTATAATAAAAAGCAGAGCAGCGCGAGGCCATACCTGGGTTGGAGTGTTTGTGGTCACAGGAGATGGCGACTCCCTGGCTTTTGGCTCACTTGGCGATGCGGCGGACCCCTGAGACTCCTGGCTAGCTGGCTGGTCGGGAGACAAAGCATCACTGCTGTCTTCGTCGAATGAGAAGTCGCCCTGACTGTGGGGATAGCCCTCCTTCCCGGCGCCTGGAGACAGAAATGACTGTCAACGTACGCTGGCCTGGGAATGCTACGCTTAAAAGGAAAAAGGGGAGACAGCACCACCCATGTGAATGTAACAAGCTGGTTTAAAGTAATAAAGAAGAAAGGAACACAGTGGAAGCACACCTATGCTACCTATGATTTATTTTGGGGGAGAAAAAAATTAAAAACATCGAACATGAATCAGACCAAGCCTTTAGATCCGACTACCAATTAAAGTGCAGAAGACAGGAATGAAATCCTATGGCTCAGGTTAGAAAACAACTTGGGCCTGTTTGTCAACAAATGAGTAGTAAGATAAAAAGGGAAGGCCAAGGTAGAGATTTAAAGATCTGTAAGGGGCTGAGGCAGCATGCGGATCAAGCTCTGACAGCCCCAGAAACAAGTGTTGAAAGGCCACATGGTTATGGGGGGAAGGGCTAGAACGGCAGAGTTCCTCCAGGTAGATCCACACCTTATTTCAAGGGGCGGGGGGAGGAGAAGGGGGGTGTAGAAGGGTGGTTCCTCCAAACCTAGATGGACAGTTGATTGCACAAATTGGAATTCATGGCTATAAATCGTCTAAGCTTTAAACTCACACTTAAATAAGTCCCTGGGAGCAATGGAAGCTACAACAATTTTTTTTTTTTGGATCAGTCGTGGAGCTTGAACTCTGGGCCTGGGCACTGTTCCTGAGCTCTTCAGCTCAAGGCTAGTGCCCTACTACCTGAGCCACAGTACCACTTCCGGTTTTCTGGTGGTTAATTGGAGATGAGTCTCATGGCCTTTCCTGCCCGGGCTGGCTTTGATCTGCGATCCTCAGTTTCCTGAGTAGCTAGGATTATAGGCGTGAGCCACCGGCACCTGGCCTAACAGTTTTAAAACAGGACAGTAGGGCTAGGAACTTGGCTCAGTGGTAGAGTGCTTGCCTCGCAAGCATGAGGCCCTGGGTTCAATTCCTCAGCACCACATAAGCAGAAAAAAGCCAGAAGTGGTGCTGTGGCTCAGTGGTAGAGCACTAGCCTTGAGCTGAAGAGCTGAGGGACAGTGCCCAGAGTTCAGGCCCCATAACTGTCAAAAAAAACAAAAACAAAAAACCAACAAACAAAAATCTGCCGGGCGCTGGTGGCTCACGCCTGTAATCCTAGCTACTCAGGAGGCTGAGATCTGAGGATCGCGGTTCAAAGCCAGCCCGGGCAGGAGAGACTGTGAGACTCCTATCTCCAATAAACCACCAGAAAACCGGAAGTGGCGCTGTAGCTCAAGTGGTAGAGCGCTCGCCTTGAGCTGAAGAGCTGAGGGACAGCACCCAGGCCCAGAGTTCAAGTCCCAGGACCGACCAAAAAAAACAAAAAAACAAAAAAACAAAACAGGACAGTAACCTTTCAAAAGATTAACTACTATTATTTTTGAAATGACGTTTTCCCCCTCCTAGAAGTTACACCAGAAACAAAAAAGAAACACTGGAGATGGGGTATAGCCCAGTGGTTCAATCCTTAGCAAGGAAGAAGAGAGGGAGAAATCAGGAAGTATGGGAAGGCCAAGGATAAAGCAGACAGAAACTACCATTTCACAGAACACATCTGTATCAGAGCACCACTGGCCTTCCTAAAGTAACACAGACCAAGCCATTTCTTTATTCTCTTTTCTAAAAGAGAAGAAAAATAGCTTGTGAAAATATAATGAAAGTCTTGTAAAAATACCCAGCATCAGAAATGAAAAAGTATAACACTGAACTTTATCCTAGGAAATGTGATAATGAAAGGAAAAGTCAGACCTAAATCTCAGACATGAAAGGGGAATCTGTGTTCATCGGGAGGAAGTAACAGTCCTGAGAATCACTGTCAGTGTCAGGCAACTTCTAACTGAGCAAGAGAACAATACCCATGGTGGATGCTGGTCCTTTCATGAATGTGCTTTATCTGAAATCCATCCATCCTCCCTCCATCTCTGCCTCCCACCTTCCCTTCCTTTCCCTCTCCCCTCTCTTTCATTTCCCTTTTTCCTCAAAAGACCCCATAATCCAACACTTGCCTATAACTGCTTCCTTCACACTGGAGTCCACGGGGAGGATGTTCTTCTCCACCAGCTCCATGGGACCAGGTCTTTGAGCAATCTTCTCATTCAGATCGTCAGCCAGCCGAGCTCTTTTCAACTTCATCTGAGTAGCCTGCAGGGAGGGTTCTGCAAACGTTTCTGAAAGAGGAAACAATTTTCATTGTTCCATGGACTACTATCTCCATCCCATAATGTTATCAGGATCTTCAGCTCAGGCCTAGACGTTTACAGGTTCCTAGAATCTTTGCTGAAGAGGAGATGACTGGTTATGAATACTCCAGGTCAGACACTGGAGGCTCACGCCTGTCATCCTACCTACTTAGGAGGCTGAGATCTGAGGATCCTGGTTTGAAGCCATCCAGTGCAGAAAATTTAGGCACTTATCTGCCAATTTTATTTCTTTAAACCAAGCTAATCAAAATTGATTTAATGTTTTTTTTTGCCAGTCTTGGGGCTTGAACTCTGGACATTTTTTTGTTCAAGGCTAGTGCTCTACCACTTGAGCCACAGCACCACTTCTGGCTTTTTCTTAGTTTATTAGAGGTAAGAGTCTCATAGACTTTCCTGCCTGGGCTAGTTTCAAACTGTAATCCTCAGATCTCAGCCTCCTGAGTAGCCAGGATGACAGGCGTGAGCCACCAGTGTGCCAGATGGCGATTCCTTTTGTAGTTGTATATTTGCCCTAGTTTTAATTATTTTAATTAAAAAGGAGTTTTGGAAGCAGATACCACTGTTACTACACAATGTTGTTGCTCATATGTCAGGAAATTTTGACCTATGACCCAGAAGGAATCATTTTCCATGTTACTTACCAGAGGGCTGGCTTCTTTGAAATTACTTATTGCTGATAGCTGGTAGATGCTCTGCCCGACTGAAACTCTGGGAAAAGCCATTTCAATCCAGAGGACTTCTGAGAACATGACTCAAGTAGAGCAAGGTATGTTTGTACCCTCTACCCCTTGCGCTGGAGAGAGGAAGACTAGCACACAACCATGGACTCTTCAGGCCAGAAGAGACCCTACTTTGGACCCTAACTCAATACACGAACTGTTTTACAACATCCTAAGGTGGTGTCAGCCTGTGCCTTTCCTCTACCACAGCAGCCTCTTTATTCTCCAGTGGAACACTGTTTCAGTTTGAAATTCACCTTTTTGTTTATTGTGATCTGTTTTCGCCACTAGAACATCAGCTCCAGGAAGGCAGGGGTCCATATGTCTTACAACTCGTGAAGATTTCACTTTTGGACATGTCTGACCTTTGAGGATTATTCCTCATGTTAAGCTGCAATCCTAATTCTATATTCAGGCTCAGAGACAACGGATCTTACTTCTACCTGACAACTATCTCCAAGTGCTTATAAAGTTTCCAGATTCTTTCTGAATCTTCTCAAGGCTTAACACACTTGTGACTATCACAGGATCAAGTTCCTCATCCTGCTCATTAAATCAGAAAAGCTTTGGATAGAGGCATAAGCTTCCAAGACTGCTCTTCCTGAAAAGAGGGAGCAGGGGGGCTAAGCCATGTCTTTCACAAGGATGGAAGGGCAGCTGTTCCCCTCAGGATCCTCAGGAAGGAGGTCATGTCACTGGGAGACTTTGAGAGCGGTGGGTGGATAAATGTCAGATCATAAGGATTGTAGTCATGCCCAGGAGATATGAAGGACTTGGGGCTTACAGTTAGATTTATGACTTAATGAGCAGAGCACATGTCCTTCATTATTTAAAAAACAACAAAAACCCCTCTGGATGAAGCCTGTCCAGGGGTGTGGGCAAGGCACCTGCAGGACTGGCAGTGGGAAGAGCCAGCTCATCAGCTGGTTATTTGGAGAGTCAAGTCTTCTCCTGTACCAAACACAGTGTTTTAGTTGGGGGTCTTCAGATCTGGAGAATGCCAGCCTGTGAGGTAAAAAGTTACTAGGATGGGAATCAGAGGTAAGAACGGAATTTGTACTTGCTTTCTTGAGAAAAACGCAGCAAAATAAGCAGAAATAAAACTTGTACCTTCTAAAATATGCATCCTGACAAGTTCAGATCGGTCTGGTCGACTCCGAATCTTGTGTTTCAAAAAGTTTTCAGTCTTTAAAAAAAAAGAGGTAAAGAAAGTCTTATCATAAATAATTCATAATTTATTGTGGTTTTCCATTTTTTCAGGGTAATCCACTAAGTAAACTGTGTATTCTTTCTGTCAGGTGTTTGAGAAAAAGGCTAGAGGAGCTGGGAAGTTAGCTCAGTGGTAGAGCGCTTGCCTTGCATGCCTGAGGCCCTGGGTTCGATTCCTCAGCACCACATAAGCAAAAAGAAAGAAGCCGGAAGTGGCACTGTGGCTCAAGTGGTAGAGCGCTAGCCTTGATCTGAAGAGCTGAGGGACAGCGCTCAGGCCCAGAGTTCAGGCCCCACAACCGGACCAAAAAAAAAAAAAAAAAAGAGAGAAAAAGGCTAGAAATCAGTAAGAAACTATTTCCAATATGATTTAAATTGTTATCTTCAAAATGCTCCAAAGACTTGAAAAGGATGTTAATACCAAGTAAGTACTTCATTGTCTTAACATCAAAACTTGTGAAAATCAAAAGCTCAAAATGTTAAAGATGAGTCTTTTTTTAAAGCCGGGCGCCAGTGGCTCACTCCTATAATTCTATTACTCAGGAGGCTGAGATCTGAGGATCGTGGTTCAAAGCCAGCCTGAGCAGGAAAAGTCCGTGAGACTCTTATCTCCAATAAACCACTAGAAAACCAGAAGTGGCGCTGTGGCTCAAGCGGTAGAGCTCTTGCCTTGAGCTGAAGAGCTGAGGGACAGCACCCAGGCCAAGAGTTCAAGCCCCATGACCAACCAAAAAAAAAAAAAGATGATTTTTTGAAAAAACACAAATCTAAGCTGGGCGCTGGTGGCTCACGCCTGTAATCCTAGCTACTCAGGAGGCTGAGATCTGAGGATCGCAGTTCAAAGCCAGCCCCGGCAGGAGAGACCGTGAGACTCCTATCTCCAATAAACCACCAGAAAACGGGAAGTGGCGCTGTAGCTCAAGTGGTAGAGCGCTTGCCTTGAGCTGAAGAGCTGAGGGACTGCGTCCAGGCCCAGAGTTCAAGCCCCACAATCGACCAAAAACAAAAAAAACCCAAAAAACACAAATCTAATCATTTAAACATATTTCAATAAAATATTATTTTTGGATTTCTAAAAAATATTAATATCCTTTGATAAGGTCATTATCATAATTCATATTTCCTTTATCAGAACTATACTCAGTTCTTAAAAATAAGGCTTTAAAGTAAGTCTTAACCAGGCACAGGTGTCTCATGCCTGTAATCCTAGCTACTCAGGAGGCTGAGATCTGAGGATCGTGGTTGGAAGCCAGCCTGGGCAGGAAAGTTCCCGTGGGATTCTCATCTCCATTCATCATTCAAAAACTGGAAGTGGTGCCTTGCCTCAAGTGGTAGAATGCTAGCCTCAAGCACAAAGAAGCTCAGGGACAGCACCTAGGCCCTGAGTTCAAGCCCCACAACTGACAAAACAAACAAACAAGTCTTGTATCTTATAAAATTCTAAGTGGTTATTACTGCATGCTGGGAAAACTGTTAAGGAATTTTTTGAATATGTGTCACAGACATTATACCCCAAAACAAACTCAAAGGAACAAATGAGCATAATGGCACTTTTAGAGACAAACGCAGACACCCAGTACTGATGGTGCCTCCCCGAAGGACAGGGTGGCCGGGCCGGCCGGGCCAGCACGGCAGGGTTCTTATGCTGCCATTCCTCCACGCTCAGGGAAATGCCTCACTGCTGCTCTTGGCAGAGTAAGGGAGGGAGGATTACTCTCTTATGACGTCTCTTAAGACCTTTCCTTAGGTCCTGAGAACAAAGTGAAGAAATGTGATTGATACACACAGTGGGGAAAACTAATCCATTTCTGGCTTAAAACTAATACTATTTAAATGTGACACATTTTCTTCGAACTCCACCAAACCACCTCAGAACCCACACCATTTAGGCTGTGTTTTTCTACTGACACACTTAGGTGTGCGATTATGTGTCCACATGTACAATACAACAACATGGAAAAATAAAACACTTTAAAAGTCCTTACTCTGGCTCGTTCCAAGCTTTTTATCTGTTCATGGAATGCCGCTGGGCTCTTCAAAGCTGTGAGGGGAAAATCAATGGTTTCACAGTATAAATACAGGAGTTCACGCCTCAGTCCAAAGCTACACCACATCACCTTGATGGATAATCCTAACTGTGCATAGCTAGAAGTCCATTTAATTCCTCTAAGAGATACCAAAAATTTGAAGTGCTATGAAATTAAATGTATATATTTTACAAATAAACATTTAAAACAGGGTTGCATATATAAAGAATACCGGGCCAGATGACTTCCTACCACTAGCTGGGCAAGCTTGCTTAGGGCCCGTGACTGGCCCTTCAGAAGTCTTTGCTCTTCATGCCATATCAGCTCAAAGCCCAACGTGGTCTCAGACCCGAGGCGCTGTTTATTCCTAACCCACAACAGGCTCAGCTATGGGGCCATCATGATGCTGCTGCTTTGGTCTTCATAGCAGCCGTGCACGTAGGTGTCAATCAGCCTGGGACATATGAAAGACCCAAAGAAGCCAGTGACTTCTTGAGGTCATATAGGTAGGTGATGGTCAGAGGGACTGAGATTTAGGGGGGTGAATTTCTAAGGCTCATGTTCTTCCTATCACATGCTCAAAAATCACAGTGACTCTTCAACATGAGGGTAGGCAGAAGTTAGGAAAACCACACCTGCTACACAATTCCTATGGACTGTCTCTGCAAAATCATTTTGGCTATGTGCATCAAAATCTCCTAGTAGACTGCATGGATGCCCACAGGTGAGCAGAAGGGATGCGTAGCCCATCCACCAGGGCTAGGCTTCCTGTGTCACTGAGACTTGGTCTGGCCTTGAGGCACTGCAGGGGCTCGCAGGTTCTCTATAGCAGTTAGCGTGGCCTAGTGATGATATCCTGAACATCTCCATGGAATCCTGCTTGTTTGGTTCACAGAGAAGAATTCAGTAGTGGGAGAATCGGGCAGATTATCAGAGCAGCCTTTGACTATTGTAATTCTTGATGGAACCTTTTTCAGTATTAATTGTCTAGGAAAAAACTTTCACTAGGAAAAAAAAATTTACTGCTGAGAAAATTCATTCCTTTACAATAAATCAGTAAATGATTTATGGGCCAGCAGTGATTTAGAAGACTGGGAAGCAAAAAACTCACTCGAACTTCTTTCTAGTGTTTTAACTGTTGTAAAACTTAAAAAAAAATCCAGATAATTTAAAAACCTACATAAAACAACTAGCTTCCCCTTAAAATACAAAATCACCCCCAAAGAAGGAATGTTTAAAGGAAAAGAGAACAACTTAGGCAAATACTCAAAAATCTCTTGAAAGGTTGAACCCAAGGGACACTCAGGAAATATTTGTACTTGAGCCAGAAGGATTTTTATTAATTATAAATAGAATGCTTATTAGTCTTCTAATTAAGATACATTTAATTACACAGACTATAGTACACAGTACCAAAGATAATTAATTTGGATTAAATGAGTAGAACAAGACTGAATCAACTTCATCATGTTACTTTTGCAAGTCTAATCTCATATCCATTAGCAAAATGATTACTTCATTTTAAAACTAAAACAAATACTCAAGTTTGAAGGAGGAACTTCAGTGTATTAAGAGTGTTCCTCAGATAATTTGAAGCGCATTTTGCGTGGTTCTCTTAGATTGGCAGTGATGACGGCTGCGTCTCCTGCTAGTGATGTGGTGGCGGCTCTGCCTGCGTGGACAGGTGCCCCCAGGCCGGACATGGCCATGCTGCTGCTGCACACAAGAGAAGAAAACACTCCGGGTCTTACGTGGCATGATGCCCTGGTCCACTAGTTGTTCTCGCGTCCTCCTCTGCTGCAGCCTCAGCTGGAGCACTGTGGAGAGAAAATAATGACCGTTGAAGCTGATGGACAACTGCAGGGCATAGCGACTCAGGCCTTATTGAACACCGATTTCATAACCAAACAAGGACCTGGCCTGGCACTATCCAATTTGCCAAGCGAATTGTTTTGTGATTTCTGTCTGCTGGATGAACTCTGAATTTACACTGCATAAATTTTGTTTAGCTAACAACTTTACTATAAAGCTTATGATTTCCTGTTTAAATATCTTCATATGGCAGCAAAGCAAATCAACTGAAATTGGAGGTTTACACTCTACGACTTACTAATAAAGGGACTCTCTTCCAGAGAAACAGAAATGGGAGGTTCTGTGGCATCCTTTAGCTTCTTAGCTAGCTGGCTTGCCAAACTGAGTGAAAGACAAATCCTCCCTAGATTTCCCAAGCAGAGTTCTTCTGTGGCATCTCATTGCCTTATTTAGAAAATGAGCCTTTTTCAAAGGATGTGATGGTGGAAAATGCTTCCTTGGTATATTAGCTATGTTTGGGGTTAAGCTTCCATTTAGGTTTTTATAGCAGACCAGCAATAAAAAGCAAGGTTAGGAGGATTAAGCCTGCGCTTAGGGGTTATCAATAATAGGTATACAAAATAATAGCTGTGCATTTTTCCAGCAGTGGGGAGGCAGGAGTGCAGGGCCCCGCCCCGGGCCGCCACTCACTTTTCAGTGGCTCTCAAATGTCCTTATCTCTGCTTTATATACAGAAGTGTGGCTTCTGTTAGTTTTGGGGGCTACAGGGTCCCAATGCTTCACCTACACCTCACGTAGAGGTGAAGCAAGTGATGAAGAACTGTGTTACACAAAACAAGAGAAAAATCATGCTTGCAAAGAACTCTGCACGTTTCTGACATTTAAATGTCTGGTGACAGTTTGTGTCAGCTGTGTGCGGCACGCGAGCGCGTCTGCGTCTGCGGATGGTGTGCTCTGCTCCGCTCCGCTAAGTTAGGAATAAACAGAAGCAAGGCGTGGGCCTCTGTGTCTGGCAGTGCCCAGTGGTTGAGTTCTCACAGGAGTGCCAACACTAGTGCCCAGTGGCACATAAGGTGGTCACGCACAGAGCAGAACCCGGGGAAAAGCAGCGGAGGGCAGGGGTGAGGGGAGGGCGCGCAGAGGCGGGCTCTGGAGTGGAGTGTCAGCGGCGGCGTCTCTCCTTTCTCCTGATGTGATCCTCACGGAAAAGCATCAAAAACAAAGAGTAACACAAATATTAACAGCCTTCTTTTCTGTGTCAAAATAAGCAGAAAACCATCCCCAAAGCAGGAAATGTACTTTCAAGGCAAGTGTGTCCAACACAGTTCACTTGTGGGCGAGTGGTTTCTGAGAGTGGCAAGTGACGTGTAATTAGACTGGAGTGTCTCCCACGCTGCGGCGGTCACGGCAGAGCCCACACACAGCAGAGCAGCCGCTCCAGCTGATCTCCGACGATGGCACACCCCGGCATCACGCTCCTGGGCACTGCCACCTGCAGCCGTGAGGGCAGCAGAGACACGCGTGCCTCTCCCCGCTCCTTCCCTGTGGGCCTGCCCTGCACCAAACACGCAGCTGACAAGTTACTTCAGCTCTGACTCCAAGCACCCAGTTAGGAGTAGATTCCCAAGCCCGCTCCCATTTCAGATGCCAGTCACTAGCCCAGATGATTCAGACTATGAACTTGTGAGGATCCCACCAGACCATTCTCAGGTTTGAGAATTTGCTAGAATGGCTCCCAGAATGCAGGGAGGCACTGCATTATTTTAGAGCACACAATTTAGAAACAGCCCAGTGAAAGAATGGCATAGGGTAAGCATGGGGAAAGGGCGCCCTCTCCAGGCAGCCTTTGATACTGGCCTTCACATGGTACAGTGCACGGGAGGAGCGGGGGGGGGGGGGGGGGGGGGGGGGGGGGGGGGGAGACAAGACATCCTGGTGTCCTGCGGAGTAAAGGGCCGAACTGTGTGCTTTTGGGGTCCTAGTTCACAGCTGCTATGCTGTTTGTAAGGTGACTCTCCCGTGGTTGTCTTGCAAACAGTTGCACATCAGCTATAGATTTCTCAGGAGGGAAGACAAGTCCAAAACACTCAGTGACAGTATTTACATCTTAACAAAAACCAAGTGCATAGGCCATAGACTAAGACAATGCATGCTACAATTGCTCTTATTTGTTCACTTCAAAGAATGTCTCAGAAAAACCTAGAAACTAAAGCAATCCACATAACAGTCCCTAAGTCATTTGTAAGTTTGATTACTACAAAAAGAAAGGGGGGGGGCAATACAAAAAAAGTCCCTTTCAAACAGGCAGAGTGTGTTCTCCATGGAAAACACCAGCCTCGTGAGGGACTACGACAGCTGTGCATTCCAGAGGAGCAGTTCTCCAGAGGCTGCCCGGGCCACCAGCGCAGAGCCCAGGGTATGCTTAGACCATTTGCTTTTTGCATGCATGTATCTTTCTTAACTAGACTACACCAAGGCCTCTGAAATCAATTTTTCATACATAGTAAGATTGATACACATTATATAGAATGAGAAAATATAAAAATGTAGGAGAAAAAAAAAAAGAAAGAAAATTGCCAAAAATGTCACCCAGAAATGCAACTGCTGTTATTATCTTGGTATATTTCCTGTCTTTTATTTAAGCATAAATTATTTTTATTTTTTTGTTGGTCGTGGGGCCAAAACTCTGGGCCTGGGCGCTGTCCCTCAGCTCTTCAGCTCAAGGCGAGCACTCTACCACTTGAGCTACAGCACCACTTCTGGCTTTTTCTGCTTATGTGGTGCTGAGGAATCGAAACCCAGGGCCTCATGCATGCAAGGCAAGCGCTCTACCACTGAGCCACCTTCCCAGCCCTAAGCCTAAGTATTGACTGTTCTTACAAATTACAGTTGTAGTCTATGAACATGGAACAGACATAATTTCACAGCTACAACGTTCCCTCTTGCTGGGTCCCTAAAGATCCTCATTGCTGCTGGGCGCTGGTGGCTCGCTCCTGTAATCCTAGCTACTCAGGAGGCTGAGATCTAAGGATCATGGTTCAAAGCCAGTCAGGGCAGGAAATTCTGTGAGACTCTTATCTCCAATAAACCACTAGAAAACGGGAAGTGGCGCTGTGGCTTAATCCGTAGAGCACTTGCCTTGAGCTGAAGAGCGGAGGGACAGTGCCCAAGCCCAGAGTTCAAGCCCCATGACCCACCACTTTGCTTTTTTCCAATTCTTGTACCTCTACAGAATTCTGTGGTGCACTTTTCCTCACTTCTCATTATCCCCAAATTCCTAGATGGAGTAACACTTCTGTGTAAGCGGGACTAGGCACAATTGCTAAGAGGAAAATTCTGTTCCCAGACATTGTCTTTTGAAATCATGCCAGATGCAAGAGACGATGGATGCAGATGACCTTTTATCTATTTCATTCAGAGAAAAAAAAAATTAAGTAATTATGGACCTTTGCCAAGACAATGTGTCTTCATTATTTCCTAAGAAGTCAGGTTCTTTTCTATTACATGCCAACAAAAGAAAAATGCATAGACTTTTGAATATTTAATACTATTTATTTCTTGCCAATAGATTAAAAACAGTATTATCTAAATCAAAGTGCTTTCAACTTTCTCTACCTTTATACAAGCAAAAATTTCATTTTAATCACTATGTTGAAGAAAGCAGACTTGCAATGCTACACTGGAATTATCATTTCTTAGTACCATGGATAGTTCAGATGTCAAATTATTTTCCCCAAATCTCTAAATGGTTCTAAGTGACAAAACCTTAAGACTTCCAATAGAAAGCACCTTAAAATATAATTATTTCACTATCATGTTTGTACCCAATTTTAATTTTTCAACTGATTTTTGAACCAAGATGCTGCTGCTTGTCTCCCTAAGCACTTTCACATTTAAGAATAAATTCCCAAAGGGGAGAGGTGATTATTTGAGGGAAAATTGTTTTACTTCAGTGTGTGAATTTAGGGTCTTAGGTTATTTTGTTCATTTTGAATTTTTTGGCAGTATTAGGGTTTAAACACAGGGCTCTGCACTTGGTAGGTAGGCACTCCACCACTTGAGCCATTCTGCCAGCTGTTTTTGCTGTCATTTTTAAGACAGGGTCTTATATTTATGCCCAAGCTAACTTGGACCTCCTATTTACACTTCTCTCCATACCTGGGATGGCAGGCACATACCACTATGCTCAGCTTTTGCTGTTGATACAGGACCTCACAAAGTACACAGATTAGCCTTCAATAACAGTTCTTCTGATCTCAGCCTCCTTGGCTGATTACAGGCATGAGACAACGCACTTAGCTTTGAAGTTATTTTTGAATTTATCTTGATGGAAGATAAAAGACAAAATGTGATTATGTTGCCTTGAAGAAGCAGCTATGGGCAAAGTGAAGATCATGAGAAAGTAGTGGATACCAGGTTCTTCTCATCTCCATTACAATTCATTTGTGCCACACTGGGGGAGAAACAAAGCACTGCATGCTCTTAGAGAGGTTAACAAGTGGCAAACATACATTAGAGTTCTGGGCATATTTTCAGGGGGTCTAATTTGCCCATTATAAACTAAGATTCCTTTTCCAGTAATTTTTTTTTGTTTGTTTGGTTGTGGGGCTTGAACTCTGGGCTTGGGCGCCATCCCTCAGCTCTTCAGCTCAAGGCGAGCGCTCTACCGCTTGAGCTACTGCGCCACTTCCGGTTTTCTAGTAGGTTATTGGAGATAAGAATCTCACGGACTTTCCTTGCCTGGGCTGGCTTTGAACAGTGATGCTCAGATCTCGAGCCTCCTCAATAGCTAGGATTACAGGCGTGAGCCACCAGCGCCCGGCTTTCCAGTAATTTTTAAAAATGTGATGCAAAGTTACCATAAAAATGTTGGCGTAGGGGCTGGGGAGGTGGCTCAGTGGTAGAGAGCTTGCCTTGCATGTCTGAGGCCCTGGGTTCGATTCCTCAGCACCACATAAGCAAAACGAAAAAAAGCCAGAAGTGGCGCTGTGGCTCAAGTGGTAGAGCGCTAGCCTTGAGCTGAAGAGCTGAGGGACAATGCCCAAGCCCAGAGTTCAGGCCCCACGACCGGACCCCCCAAAAAAAAATGTTGGCATGTCAGTGAGAGCCAGGCTTTCTATACTACTAAGCCAACTTCACCATTGCTTCCTGAGACAAAAGCAGAGTGGTGCATGCACACACAGATGCAGAGCTCAGGCACCACAAAGAGCAGGTAGTTGTGTACCAGGAATTTTCATATCATAACTATTTTCTAGTGAAAAGGGCAGTAGAGACATCAAGCTAACTAAAAATCTGCACCGACCTTTGGCCTAAATAGCAGATGCTACCTCCATTCTACTGCACCTTGTAATGCAGGCTGCTAGCTTGTGGAGAGACGGATTTGGAGCTGCCATCCTCTGCCCGTAAAGAGGTCTCCTAATCTAGAATGCAGCATTTACCCTCTATTAGCAAGGAAAGAGTAAAACTGTAGGAAAAACTGAAGGCTGACAAGACTGCTGTCATTCCAGGCTGCCTCACTGTGGGTTTCCTGCATTGATCTGCAGCATGAGGTCAGGAAGACAATGTTTTCAACACCCAGCCTTGGAAATTTACAGGAGCTCTGATAACTTGCTGGTTGGCTGCTGCCTCTGTTGCCATGGAAACAGACTGCTAAAAATGGGGCATGTTTCTTTAAACTGATCATACCTTCACATAAATCCCTGGCTCCTTTTTGTCAAAAGTTGGAATGAATTTAAAGTACGTTTCTTATGGTATGAAATGAACTATTAAGCCAGGGGCCTAGTACAGATGGGCAGAGACTGCATGAACCATCAAACATACAGAGAACTATCATAATACATCAGGGTTTTTTGGGGGGAGAGGGGTGGTAGTGGTGCTGGTCCTGGGGCTTGAACTCAGGGTAGAGCACCCACCCACTTAGAAAGTATATGATCCTGAGTTCTGAGTTCAAACCACCTCTCCCACCCCCACACCCCCGGCAAAAAAAAAACCCCAACCCCTTAGCATACAGAAATGCTTTCTATATTGTATTAAGTCTTAGTTATAGTTATCAAGGAACATCCATAATGCTTTTACTCATATTGACTCTATTTTATAAAAAGTCCTATTTATATAATCCCAATAGAATAAGATATGTATCAATAAGAATTCACAGGTGTCTAGCTTGAATAGTGTCCTCAAATTCCTATGTGGTTGTGTTTGGAGTGAAGGTGATGTGGGCCAGGAGGTGGGACCTCACCCACTAGGATGCGTGAACTGACAAAAGACAGCAGAGCTCTCCGAGGGGCCACGGAGCGGGCACAAAGCCAGCAGTGGGACAAGATTAGGGGCCCTGCCCAGAAACCCACAGCCTTATGTGATTCCAGCCTCTAGGACTGTGGGAAAAGTGATGCTGTGGTATTTTGTCATTGCAGCCTGGGCTGACAACTCCAGACACAAGAGGAATTCTAAGCTTGGCCTTTTTACCACTCAGGAGCTTGTTTAACAAACCCGATAAAGCCACCATTAGGAAATAACCAAAACCCAATGTTTGAAAGCTTTGAATAACAGCTGTCTGGTGTCATACTGGTCTGTCACCTCACTGAGGTGACACTGTAGCACACTTCTAGGGGGTCTCAGGGGAGCTCTGATGAGGGCGGCCCAGGACAGCCCATCAGCCCATCCCTGTGTGTGTCTGATGAGCCAGCTCAGGACAGAGAGGTCTGCTCTCAAAGCACCTTCCCTGAAGAGATGTGCAGCTCTGCCTGCACACCTGCGGTCCAGGGGAGACCACATGATCGGGGTGCACGTGGACCACTGACTCGTGTCCCAGAAGGCTGGCGTGCAGAGGACCTGAGGGGGGCGCAGGGAGAGGTGATCTGAGACAGCAGGGACTCGGACTTGAAGGTTTTGGATTTTTTCCCAAGCACACTGGACATCCTGGGTAAGGAGTGCGCAGTGGCTTTGGAGACTGTGTGGAGAGCTCTGTGAGTAGGGGAATGGTCCGGCCAGCCACATGTGCCTATTACTGAGCAGCTGAAATGTGGCCAATGTACCCGAGGAAGTGAATTTTTCAATTTTTATTAAGTATTTTAGCCCACTCACCTTGTTTTTTAAGACAGACAGAGTGCCCTGTGAACTCCTGGGCTCCTTCCATCCTCTCAACCTCTGGTACTGATTGATAGCTGGTGCCACTCCCACCACCCACCGGCCACGTGTGGCTGGTGGACATGGCGGGCAGTTCCATGAACTGGCAGCTACCAACTTTATCCAATCTACATTACCAGCGTGGATTACTCAGAATACCTCAAACATTCATCTTCTTTCCAAGTCTACTAACAGATTTGCCTCAAAAACACTGCTAGGGCATTGTTATGTTTCCTTGGCAATCCATTGCAAACTGCCACATGGCAGAACTGAGACCTGGTTCCCCAAATAAGAAACTCTTCCTCGCCCCCAACTCCTGGGTTGAGTTGCCTATGAGACAGTAGTCTAGCAAATCACACGAGTGTGTCTTTAATAGTGACACATTGAATTTGAGGCTGCTGGTGACTTTTAGCCAAGTAACAGTTTTCTTTTTGTGGTACTTTACTGTCAATGCTAGAGAACTCTTTAGGTTAGCCTTCAATTTCCATCCTTTAAGGCCACTGACTACCATTTTGCCTTTGCCAAGTATGCTGTGGCACTGATATTATGTCATTTGTCTCAATAGTGATTCATATTAAAATAATTGTATTACATAATCTCAAGTCAATTGATTTTTCCTGAAAATTCATAATTATCATTTTTCTATTGCCAAGTCAGTGTGGTCTGTAACACCCTTCTTCACTGCAGGTCTACAAATTAATTTTAAATCCTATGTGTGTGGAGCATAATTAGAACATGTTCAAAGCTAAAAGCTGAGATTTCTCCACCACTGCTATGATAAAAGAAGCTAATCTAAGTAGAATGCTATTTTGAATTTGCTCACGAAAATGTGTGACCATTATTACTATTCTTGCCTATAGCAAAAACGTACTTAAGCTCTCCAACTAGTATTTATTGGAAAAATCACGTAAGCACGGACCAACCTGTGGTGATACGGTTTGTTATGCACACGTCCCATGCTGTGGCGGTCTGCACAGTGACTTTCCCGTGGGCTGGGAGTGGCTCTGGGACACAGTACTTGTCTAGCATGTGCAAGACCTGGGAGAGACTGGGGGAGGGGGGCACGTTCGGAGTACACTTCTCTTTTTCATATGTTACTAACATTTCTTGTTGAGGTACTATGAAAATCTCTGAATCTATTCAGAGTCTGTTTCTTCCTGCTCCCGTCCCATATTTTCAGCCAACTACTATTATCCACAGTAACACAAATTAAGAAAAATCCTAATACAAAGAAGCAAGCACCTGAGAGGCAGGATGACTCCAAGTCCCTTCCAGCCGACATTAAGTCAGCCGCTCCAGAGAGCAGGCGGGGTGCGTGTGCGTGCGTGCGTGCGTGCGTGTGTGTGTAGAATTACATGAACCAAAATTGTTCTCTTTCTATCACCTAGAAACTTCCTATTCACTCATTAAAAACAACATCAACAACAACAAACAAACCAAAAAACCCCAACAATCCCAAGTAGGTGGCATGGCTCATGCCTGTAATCCTAGCTATTCCAAAGCCTGAGCCAGCCTGAGCAGGAAAAGCACCTGAGACTCTCATCTCCAACAAACCAATTAACCTTGAGCAAAAGCAGCTCAGGTACAGTGTCCAGGTCCTGAGTTCAAGCCGCACAACTGGCAATAAAAAATAATAAAATCTAGAGGCTGCTTTTTCAAACAGATTTTCTTTTAAAAAACCGACCCTGACAAGGATGAGTAGCAAATCAGATGTGATGGATGGAAATGTAATGCTGGAGGAATAAATGATGAGGCGTTATTGACAGTCACTTATGTATTTGTCTCTGACAAAACAGCGTAGGACTGCCTATCAGACTCTAGGGCACTTTCAGTGATAAACTAATCACAGGTGTTTGCACAACTGCTGGCATACTGACGGCCTTTCAGAAATTAATACAATGCACGTGTAATCCAACACTCAGCGCAGATGAAGCTCCCCAGGGCGCCTTGTCCCTATGTTGCAATCTGTTGTTCCGTGGGACTGTCCGCTGCTGCTCATCTGCAGGCAGCGCCGCTGTGACACAGCCAACTTCAGGGGTTCCGCCCGTCACAGGAACCGAGGTTTTCATATGACCAACCAGCCATTTCCACAAAATTCTCAAAACTGCTCTGGATTTTTTCCCCAAAATAAACCCTGGTCTGAGGTAGCAGATCACACACATTCTCTCTCTCCTCTCTTTCTCTCTCTCTCTCTCTCTCTCTCTCTCTCTCTCTCTCTCTCTCTCTCTCTCTCTCTCTCTCTCTCACACACACACACACACACACACACACTTCCTCAAGAGAAATACTTTAGTCAGATATAAATCAAAGTCCAGTCCAATACAACTGTGGTAAGATGGACAAATTCATCATCCAATCATTTCTGTGCAGTTTTTTGAAACATGAAAGTTCTTTCCTTACCTCTTTATATCTACTTTTAGGATGGTAATAAACAAGCTACTTGGTAAGCATATGCCGGCTGGATTTAAGTGTGTGTGTGTGTGTGTATACATATATATATATATGTATATATATGGAGAGGTAACACAGGATTAGAAAATGAGTGGGAAGAGGATGAGAACCTGCATCAAGGCAGACATCTTGTGTAAACAGCAGGAAATAGATTCTGTTTATCTTCACTGTACAGATGAGGAAAGAAAGGTTCAGAACAATGAACATGGGCAGGGGCACAAAACTAGTCAATGGTACACCTGGGATTTGAACCTGAGGACACTTCACGCCCTAGTCTATCCACATGGTATCACTGCAGCTCCAGCTGTGCTCAGAACTGGGCGGGGGGGGGGGGGGGGAGGACTGGAATCCATCCATTATGAAACTATCAATGCTACTTTGCCATCTGGTAACAATGCCCTACCCCATATTGTACTCATGGTGCTGAGGATCAAATCGAGGCCTGCGCATGTGCCAGACAAGTGCTTTACCCGGAACCAAACCCTAGTTTCTGTCTTTATGCTTTTAATCCTTTCGTTCTATGCTCCTTAACCATTTTCTTCTACCTTTGTGGTTTTCAAGTAGTGTAAAAACTGCTTTGAATATATGGAGCTAATGGGAATACTCAAATGTGACTTAAATGAAACATAGATAAAAGTTAAAGTTTTTTAAAAAGAACAAATGACTTAAAAGTTTTGTTTCCTCAATGTGCCTTAAAAATCTGGTTGGCCTTGATTTTTATGAGTCTACAATAAAGCAAGCTGGGTACAAACAGAAGCAATACACTGTTCAGTTCATGACAGTGGCCGCTGACACCTCATTGTCTATCATTCATTCCCATCCAGGCTCCTCTGGTTCTACACACACCAAAACAAGTTCAAATCCAGTAAGTCCAGCAGCCACTGTCTCTTCTTACAGTTGAAAGTCATAACTATCTGTCATTATATTCTCATATTCTAAACATGGGAGGGAGCAAGGGAGGGAGGAGGGAGAGAGAATAAAGGAATATCCTTTTGGAAGAGGCTCCCAGTGGTCCTTAGGTGGATGAGTTTTTGTAAAATGAACAAGATCTAGAGGGAAGGCGAGGGCAACAGGAGGAAAGGAAAAGGGGTCCCGGGGTCTGTGCTTCCTGAAGTGGGACTTGAAACATAAGGTCAAAGACAGCAGGCATTGGGAGGGGTCTCAAAGTTAGAACAAACTTACTGAGATCCCCGAATTAAGGCCTTAAACCAGGGCCCCTGGTCTCCAGCTACTGGAGCGCAGCATTCCACAGGGGCCTGCCTCGGGCAGTGCCAGGCCAGCCCAGCCAAGTCCCTGCCTTTGGCCATTTTCTTAGGTCAGTCAATCAGTGCTGTGCTTGCTGGTGACAGTAACTAACAGTATTCTCGAGCTTATTCTTTGCTTGCTTTGTTGAAAACAACAACAACAACACTACAAAAACCCAATATACAAAACAAAAACTATGCAATATGCTTTTAAAACAAAAAAAAATTTAAATGTGGTGTGCGTTACGAGCAACTGGCCATCATTCAGGATTTAATGAGAAGCAGCTAGCTCCTTCCTGGCTTTAAACAATACAAATTGCTAATATGTTAAGTGAGGGAAAATTAATTTTCCGGGAATTATGTGTATGCAAACCTAAAAGAAGCACTGCTCTGACTAATGTTGAAAAGGAAATGGCTCCTAAAAAAACAGCAAAAAACAACCATGGGGGAGGACCAGAGAAGAGATACAGGACGAGCCAAAGACGTTCCTGCAATCCGGAGGGCTTCCTCGGTGGGGACGGATGGAATCATCACTGCGGCATGCCCAGCGCTCGCTCCCCGGAGCCCCTTCCAGGACCGGCACGGGCTGTGGAGCCCGGGCGCGGGCGGACCGAGCGGAGGGCAGATACACGGACGGCGGCACGGTACGCGGACAGACGGACACGTGGCCGGCCGCCCGGTCCACAGACTGACCTTCCTTGAGGCTCTTCTGGTGGCTCCCCTCAAGGCATTCCTTCCCCTTCAGGGGCTCGAAACCCCCGGCGGCCAGAATCTCTGGGAAGCCCGGCGGCTGCTTCTTGGAGCTGTCGATCATGGTGAGGCTTTAGGATGCGGAGGCAGCGGCATCGGCGGGAGAAGGCTGGCTCTGCGGGACGCGGCTCCTCGCTCCTCGCACCCCGCACGGGGCGGCCAGGTCTTCCACTAGCAGAGGGCAGCCATCACCCTCCAGCCGCGGCCCGACCCGCACGCGCCGCGCCGCGCCGCGGCCCCAGCTCGCTCCCACGCCCGTCCTCCGCGGGGAGGCGGAGCCGGTGCGCACGGCGCCAGGTCCCGCCCCGCGCCCGCCCCGCGCCCCCGCCCGCAGCCTGACAGCCCCAATCATCCGATGAACACTGAGTCAGGCGGTTAAAAATAAATCCTCCGGTGGTGACGGGAGAGGGCTGCGGATACCCAGAAGACGGGGCCGCGGCCTGCCGTCCCGGGCTCCCGCCGTCCCGGCTCCGGGCTGGAAAACTTCCCACTGCGGCTGGCGAGGGGCGGGCGCCGCCGGCCGCGCTGCCTTTGTACCGGGAGGTGGACACTGCTCCGGCCCGCGGCAGTTCCCCTTCCCGCCGCTAGTCGGCCGAGAGTCCGCGTGGCCCGGCCGGCGAGGGGCCGAGGGGACCAGGACGTGGAGACAGGGCACAGCTACCTGTGGCCGGAGGATGGTGCAGGCGGGCGCCTGTGGGAGCGGCCGCGCCGCGAGCCTCGCGGGCCTTCCCCTTCTCCTAACCAACCATCAGCAGAGTGCCCGAACATTCACTTTCCACTAAAGGCGCGAGTGGACGAATGAGTGAACGGATGAATGAATGGCGTGTAACAGGCGAAGTGCTAATACATCCAAAGCTCCAAACTAGTCCTAGCCCAGCTGACAAAGAACCGCCAATCTGGGGTGAACAACTAGCCGTGGCCTGAGGACAGACAGCGCGGCACCTTCCTAGGCACTCGCACCACCCACTCGGCGGCCGAGGCCGCACACAGATGGGGCTGGAGCTTCGGCCCAGTGCCGGCCTCCCGGGCTGCGGCCTTGGAAGGGGCGGGCGAGCTTCCTGTCAGCCCAACCCCGGCAGGAGGCCTGGCCCGTGCAGGCAAGGCGAGGGGCTGGTTTTAGCACACCTCTCAGACAAGCTCGCACATTCTCCACTATTCTCTCTAGTCCTGAGGCCTGGATTTTGTGAACAAGAATGCCAAACAAGAGCACGGGGCTGCGTTCAAATCCCAGTTTATCCCCCCCCCCCCCCGCTTCATATAAGTAATAAAAAAGCACTATTTTCTGAGGATACATTTTAGGTTGATCACTTAGATATTTTGCAAAGATTATTTCATGCGACCCCCGGCAAAATCTTGTGCTCTCTACCGTTATTTGGACAGTTAGACATTTTATACATCAAGACAATCTGACAAAGCTTGTAGCAGCCTTAGGATTTAACCATGTTTTAGTCCCTCAAAGCTCAAATCTTTCTACTGCAGTTCAGTATATTGCCTCCCTTCTCTAGAATACCACCATTTCCAGGCTTTGTTCTGATCTTTAGACAGATTCATGAGCAGAAGCCAAAACTTTTATGACCTTTTAGTAATTCTACTGGCGAAAGCAGAAGCAATTATAACATAATGATTTTACAGAATTTTAATCTTTTATGAAATAATGTTAATGCTTTATTTAGTGCTTATCATGTGCTATGATCTAAGTGTTTTTCATATATTATCTCATTTATCTTGCCAGTAGATTGGTGGGGTCAACCTCAGATGGAAAAACTGAGGCATAAAAAAATCAAATATTCGAGCCGGGCGCCAATGGCTCACGTCTGTAATCCCAGCTACTCAGGAAGCTGAGATCTGAGGATCCCAGTTCAGAGCCAGCCTGGGCAGAAACATCCTGATACTTATCTCCAATAAACCACCAGAAAACCGGAAGTGGCGCTGTGGCTCAAGTGGTAGAGTGCTTGCCTTGAGCTGAAGAGCTGAGGGACAGCAGCGCCCAGGCACAGAGTTCAAGCCCCACAATCAGAAAAAAAAAAAAAAAAGTTCTGTCAGAGGTGACCTATTTTGTAAGTGGTGGCCAGGACACCAACACAAGTAGACTCCAGGCTCTACATTCTTAACTACTTTGCAAAAGGAATAATGAAACCAGCAAATACCAACATTCCCTTTCCCAGGATGCTGCTTTTAAGTTCTGAAAATGAAGTCTAATGTCACAGGTTCATTCATTTCTCTCTTTGCTGCTGGTAGTTTCCTTCCCTGAATCCTATAGTCTCTACCACCCACCTCATGGCTGCCCTGGATGCCCCCTCCAGCTGATGCTGCTGCTGCAGCTGACCATTCAGGTTCCTCCTCTGCCGAGCCCACTGCCTCTGCTGTCCCCACTGAGACTGGCCAGCCACTATCTCAGCCCCATGTCTTTGGATGGAATTAGGGAGGAAGGAAGGAAGCCTTCGTTCTCTCTCATAAGAGAAGCCCAGGGTCATTCCACTATTCCTGCTTGTTTCTGAGCCCAGTGCTGGACCACCTTCATTGGCATTTGGTTCTGTTGTTACGTGAGACATTGAACTGCAGATGGTATGTGATTAAGGTCATTTAATAGATGCCTATGATCTGCTTCCACAGTGTGTGTGCGCACTTGAAAATGTTTTACTATGAACAAGACTGCTATACATCACGTCAACTTTCCCACCACCCAAGCAAAGATATTTAATAAGCGTGAGAAAAACTGCATGGCTTAGAGTAGCAGCAATCCAAGAAAGACTTTGGGGAATCAGAACACAAACAGACGTGGCTCAGGGGAGCTACACAGAAACTTGGCAGAGCCAATGTATGCTTACAAAGCCGCTGAAGAAAAGACACTCTCTGATGACGCTGTGCCTCAATAAGGAAGACACAGGGCATATTACTAATGGACAAGGCTTCCCTGGTGCCAAACACTCAAAAGCCAAAAATGTAAAGAGCCTGCGGAGAAGCAAGGGCTCCAGAGGCCTCTCTCACCATTCCTGCCATGGAGGGGAGAGAAGAGGACATTCCACCTCGCGCTGCTTTGTAGTCAGCGGGTGAATGGCGCTGCGCTCTGAAGCTTCATCCAGAGGTTGTGGGTGGAAACATTTGATGTGTGCTGAATACATTTTAGTGGAGGTTGTATTCAAGATTTCTTCCAGGGTGCCATATTTCAAGGAAAATACATATTTTTTATCTGTATTCTAAATACTACTGAGAAATACTATACCTTTAGATCACTTCTAAATGGGCATGACATAAACTATTTTTGTAAAAAAAAAAAAGGATTTGAGAGGAAGAATTGAAGAAAAATGTTCTGTTTATACAGAGAATAAAAAGGAAATCAAACTATGCTATCTCTGAAATCAGATAATGTACCTTAAAAGACCTTCATTTTTATCACTAAAATGTGTGCATATATATGTGTGTGTGTATATATGTACATATATATATATGTATGTATGGGCTGCACAGTGACACATTCCTGTAATCCAAGCTACTTAGGAAATGGAGGCAAGAGTTTCAAGAGGCTGAGGTCAACCTGGACTTTACAGTGAGATCCTACCTCTAAAAACTACACATGTAAGAAAATGTGCACACGCACACGCACACATTGAGGGGAGAGATGTCCTGTGGAGTGGGGTTCACAGCTCTGTGCTC
Source organism: Dipodomys merriami (assembly GCF_024711535.1). Taxonomy (NCBI): domain Eukaryota; kingdom Metazoa; phylum Chordata; class Mammalia; order Rodentia; family Heteromyidae; genus Dipodomys; species Dipodomys merriami. Next base: position 2,812,542 of record NW_027202693.1, read on the forward strand.
TGTCCTCACACTCTCCGTTCTGCTGCACGCTCAGTGGGGGTGTCCTGATGTCCCTGAGTGGAGTGTGCTGGTCTCTCCTCCTGCTCAGAGCAGTGGTACAGATGTGACAGAACCACAGAATATGCCTTATTAGCGTAAAGCCATGTGAGCTCTCCCCTTTACCCAAAGTTTACAGTTAAGTGAAACCCATCTGCTCCACTCAATAACTACTCCTATCATCATGCTACAAGTGAGACCCTGGGAGCTTAAATGACTTGTACATCCGTGGCTTTGAAGAAGTGAACAGAAAACTTTTAACCTAGGTGTATGGCTTGAGTCTCCTTGCTTTTCTCAATGAGCTCTGTGAGAGAATTGAGCCCTCTGCCCAAAGGCATTCACTGTACACAACAAATTAACTTCTAAGAATCTAAAATGATTCACACACTTATTCTTTGGAGAATTGGGAAGTCACTCAAATCACATTTGTAGGATTTCTCTTTCAGAGTCTGGACTGAGAAGAGTATTCCATTGCCCTCTCCCTCCTCCCTGCCCGCTGCTCCTCCCCTTTCAGCCACTGGGTAACCTGGATGGTGTTCAGTACGAGGGAGAAGGGAGAGCTCATTCAGGAGGAGACCTTGGTGGCCTTCCTGAAATCCCTCAGTACAGAAGGCATGGGTGGCAGGCAGCCTCCAGGGTGAAGGAACAGGGAGGGAGAAGCAAGGACAATTACAATTAGTTCTCGAAACAGGGATACTTCCCACAGAGGCTGATAGACTCCACCTATCTAGCAGAACACAAACTGCCATTGAAACAGTGTAACAAAATGCAATGGCTAGATACAAAAATTTAGTTTTGACTTTGGCATACCGGCTCCTATAGCCTTTGTGTTTCTGCACATAAAAGCTTTAAATATGTCTGTTTGTGTGTGTGAGAGAGACAGAGAGACCAGGGATTGAGCTCAGAGGCCTTGTGCTTGCTGGGCAAGGGCTCTGCCACTAGAGCCATACTCTGAGTCTGAAACATACAGTTCTATGCAAATAAATAAAACTCCTGTCCCTTGTCATTTCAAGCAAAACATTCAGAGAAGTTAAAAGTACAAAACAGTGTCTGCAAAACAGAGAAGGCTAAATGTTTTCTATGGCCTAGTGTGCCAGAACTAAAAACCAACACAGAATGGTAATCAGACTTTAACCTGGAAGGCCAAGGTGAAGCATTTTATGGTTTAGATTGACCTCCCTACAGTGATTTACTCTGAATCATCTATCGGGACAAGGGGAAAAGGAGTGGGGACGGGGGGGGGGGGGGGGGGGGGCGGCGGGTGCCTCACAAACAAGGCTGTGGGGTGAGAAGCCTGGAAAGGGAAGGACAGGAAGCGCATGCAGAGAGAACAGTGTGTTCAAAGATACCAAGTCTCAAGGAAGAACAATGCCTGGGGAGCAGTGGAGCCAGGCTGCTGGGCAGGGTGCAGACAGGCACAGGCAAAGGCTAGTCGGGGTCTGCAGGTTGTGGAGCATCTGGGCTTTCTCCTGAAGACAAGCCTCAGGAAGCCACTGGGAACACACTGGGACCCAGGGAATGGCCAGGCCGCAGGCTGTGTGTGCAGTACGGGAGGATCACACCGCCTGGGTGGCAGAGATGTTCTCCCCACAACATGGGTACTATTTTGGTTTTTGGGTTCCAGATAAATACCTTTCCACTGACTAATCTAGAACCATTTATTTTAAAAAGACCATTTCTCCTCTACAAATGGCTCATATTTATAATACACAAGTGGCTGGGTATTATCTCTTCTCTACTCTGCCTCACTGTTGATGAGTAAATCCTCTGGTTTTGCTCTTTCAAGACAGCATGGCTACACTTGGCTGCAACTCACTGCTCTTAAAAAAGAGCCACACAGCAACAAATACATCTAGCCAATTAGCAACAAATACATTTAGCTTTCAAGTATTGGCTCATAAATAAAAGAACCAGAGATTCTTAGCAAAAGGGTTAATTTTAAGACTAGGTCAACAAAAGTATAAGGGAATCCTAAAGTATCTTGTGCTAAACATGAACATTAATAGGTTAAAAAGGATATAAAAGAGAAATAGGTAAAAAGAGTCAAAATAAGGGGATCTAATTGTCCACATCTGTGACAATTTGTACATTCAAAACTATAGCAGTAATGGATAAGACCATTCCAATTTCAAAAATTAAGGACTCTAAGTCCATAGCAATTCCTTCCTTAGAGAAGGTGGCTATTCTTTTCAGAAGAATGCCAACTGTCAGAGAAAAAACTGTGTCAGAATTAGAAGATCATTTTGCAAGTCACTCTATAATAATTTATTTAAGTGAGAACTGTCAGTTTAACCATGAATATAAGGTGTCTGGGACACAGAATGGTTTCAAGGCACAGTCCACAGATTACTTATTATAAAGAAGAAAGGCATATTACATAGAAAAGGAAAGGAGAATATTATATAGAAAAGGAAAGGAGAATGTCATCTTCACTAAGTGTCCACACAATCTCACCAACAGTGGGTCCAACTGTCACGTTCCTTCTAATGTGATTCATGGAGATGAAGCACCTATGTTTCTCACTGAAAATGTTGAACATGAACTGACCAAGCTAATCCAAACTGGGGTCATCCTATAAAGTAACTAGTTGTTCAAGAACACTGTGAAACACTAAAAACAAACCAGAGAACTGAACTACACTAGAAGAGTTTAAAGGTGTAAAACAGCTAACACACTGAGTTAAGTGGATTAGATCCTGGCTTAAAGAAATGATATGGGACATTATCAGGGTGAGTGGAGAAGTAGAAAAATAGGTCAATTAAAAACTATTTTACTGATGGTACTTTTTTATTTTTTCGTCAGTCATGGAGCTTGAACTCTGGGCCTGTGCGCTATCCCTCAGCTTGTCAGCTCAAGGCGAGTGCTCTACCTCTTGAGGCACAGTGGCACTTCTGGTTTTCTAGTGGTTTATTGGAGATAAAGAGTCTCACAGACTTTCCTGCCAGGGCTGGCTTTGAACCATGATTCTCAGATCTCAGCCTCCTGAGTAGCTAGGATTACAGGCATGAGCCACTGTTGCCCGGCTGATAGTACTTTTTTGAGGGTGATAAGGATATATGTAGTATATAAGAGAATGTATTCTGACATATTTGGGCATGCCTGTAATTTACTCATAATCCTTAAAATTACCAAGCAGCTCTAACTTTGGCAGTTTAAAAAAGTATGCAAAAAGACTATTGTCTTATTATGAGAAGTCATTTAAGAAAAATGCTAATTTATATTGAACAGAAAAGATAGAGTTGATTTACAGAACTAGTAGATTTTTTTCACTCTCTTGATGTCAAAGAAAACTTGCCGTAAGAGAGTGATCGATTGTAAGCTCTTGATTTTCCTGGAAATAAAAATATATTTGCTTAAAAGATTTAAAAGAACAAAAGGATTATTTGCTCATCTACTGAAAGGATTTTTTAACTTTTATTTCATTTATTTAGCTGAGTACCTTCAATGAGCATATACAGGACACAGAGCACATTTCTGTATTCAAAATCACCGTGATGCCTGCTTGGAAAATGATTTTTTTTCTAGCATGGCTACATTTTCTGAGAAGAGTGCGAAGTGGGATGCAGTACAAAAAGAAGGTAATGAAGACTAGGATGGATTCATTTCCATGCATGTCCACGTGAGTACTTCAGTGCACACGTACATATCTATATACTATCATATATATATATATATATATAAACACACATATGTATGTACATAGGTTCAACCAGTGCATGCATATGGTATAATATATATATATATGATTGTGCGTGCATATATATACACACACACACACTCAATCTTGACTATTTTAATGAGGTAGATGGTTAAGCAGAATGTTTTAATCTTTAGAATGTTCTTATTTATTTGACAGTACTGGGGTCTGAGATCAGGATCCTGTGTCCATGTGCTTACTATCAAGTGTTCTACCCATGAGTGACACTTCTAGCCCTTTGACTGCCATTCTTTTTCAGATAGGGTCTCCCTTTTGTCTGGAACTGGCATTGGACCCTGATCCTCCAATCCACAGCCTCCCGAGTAGCTGGAATGTCAAGTATAAGCCACATACTTGGCTTCAGGAGACTTTAAAAGAAAAATTATACTGCTGAAGTAAAATCTTCCACTTATGTTAATTTTATATATAGTCATTTATTTTTATTTGCTTTATGCAAAAGAGAAAAGCCACAGACTACCTTAAAAATGTCCTTGTTTGAGCTTTCAATTAAAACCAATCTTTTTGAGGCTGGGAAGGCGGCTCAGTGGTAGAACGCTTGCCTTGCGTGCCTGAGGCCCTGGGTTCGATTCCTCAGCACCACATAAGCAAAAAGAAAAAAGCCGGAAGTGGCGCTGTGGCTCAAGTGGTAGAGCGCTAGCTTTGAGCTGAAGAGCTGAGGGACAGCGCCCAGGCCCAGAGTTCAGGCCCCACGACTTGACCAAAAAAAAAAAAAAAAAAAAAAAAAAAAGATAAAACCAATCTTTTCTTTTGCACTAGCACTCTTTATAATTTCAGAGCCAACTGTGTCATTAAAACCTCTTTTTTATTAGCTGGTCTCCTTTACTTTATTAAAACCTCCTCTCAGTTTATAGGTCTTATAAAATTAAGAACCTACCTCATGGGTAAAAGGCTTTGCCTAATGAGCAGGGGGAACCTCTACCTCCTGGCAAATTAGGGGTTTAACTTGGCTAGCTACCGGTTGGTTGTAGGCTCTTGGTTTGGTGAGGAGAAAACACGTGGACAGAGCCTTGTTAGTAGGTGGATCTAGAGAAATACCTGTTGGTGGTTACATTTTCAAAGAGAGTGAGGGAAAAAAGTGGTATGTTTTTGTAAGAAAATGCAGGATAACAGAGAAGGCCAGAATATGATGTTAGGTATTTAATTATATGATTACAGCCCTTAGAAAAGCAAAAGAATGGGAGAAGAGCACCTTATAAAAAGTATATTACTTAAAAACAAAAATCTTTTGGAAAAGATTCTGTTGGCACATTTTACTTGCTACAAAGCAAGATCCTATCTCAAAGACTTAAACAAACAAAAAGAAAAGATAGGAGTATTACATATTTAGGTAAATGGCCAACCATAATTTGATGTAATTCATTCAAGGACTTTCTTATGCATACATATGCTTTCTTTTCTTGAGGTGCATATATGGGGCAGAGGGAGAGGATGGCAGGATGCTTAACCAAATGGTTAGTTACATTCATGATAAATCCATAGTTTTTATTTCTTGTTTATCGCAATATAACAAGATATTCTTGGCAAGAAAATTCCCATTTAACACACATATGAGAAGAAAAACAGAAGCTTTACTTATCTCCTAATGGTTGTTTCACCTAATTGAATCAGTCAGTTCTTTATTAATGAAGTTAGGATTCTGTAAACCAGAGAAACCTTTCATTGTTAATTTTTTTTTTGAAGGAAGGAAGGGAGGGAGGAAGAAAGGAAGGAAAGGAAAGGAAGAAAGGAAGGAAAGGAAAAAAAGGAAGGAAGGAGAGGAAAAAAGGAAGGAAGGAAAGGAAAAAGGAGGAGGGAAGGAAGGAAGAGAGGGAGGAAAGTGGGAGGGAGGAAGGAAGAAAGAAGGAGAAAGGGAGGAAAGAAAAAAGGATAGGAGGAAAGGAAGGAGGGAAGGAGGGAGGAAGGAAAGGAAAAAAGGAAGGGAGGAAGGAAGAGAGAAAGGAAAAAAGGGAGGAGGAAAGGAAGAGAGGGAAGAAGGAAGGAAGGAAGGAAGGAAGGAAGGGAGGGAGGGAGGGAGGGAGGGAGGGAGGGAGGGAGGGAGGGAGGGAGGACCTTTTAAACAAACGATATTCTGCCTCTAGCTCCCAGTACCAAGAGGTTTTTCTCACAACTTGCTAGACATTTTGTCAGCTTCACAGGTTCAGGGTTACATGTCTCACTTTGTAACAAACAGTTCATTCACTGACCAAGAAGTACAGAACACTTTGGTGTGCCCTGAAAGGCTGGGTCTGAGTGGATCCAAAAAAAATGGCTTTGCTGTCCCAAGTCTAGTCTGAAAGCTCAGTTACACCTATCAAGAGTGGATGTGTGTTTCTAACCCGGTGTTTTGGCAAGTGATAGAAGCAAGCCCTGAACTTCACCTCCTTCCACAAGAAACTTGACAAAATACACGAAGTAACTGCTTTCACACATTGTGAAACAGGTAATAAGGGAGAGAGGTTGCTACTAAGGGAAGGGCAAGGAAGGGAAGGGATGGGAAGGAAGGGCCTTAGCTTTCTGCTTGGAGGCAATACCCAGTCCCCGGGTTTGAGAAGCTGGAAGTTAGAGTAGCCAGTCGGCTTGTGGAGCTTAGGAGACAGAGGAGAGCCAGGGAAGGCAGGGAAGCTAGAAGTATAGGGCAGAAACCAGGAGGTCCAGAAACCCACCTAAAGGTATCCTTGATCCTTTGCTGTACTAGGCTATATGTACATGGAGTAAAACCTCACAGGGTTGGGAAGAAATAGCCAGGGTCTATAAGCTGAACCACCCGAGTGCATACTGGTTCGAGCTCTCCCCAGCCGGGGTGCAAAGTCCTCTCTGGGCATTCAGCAGACATTCTAAATGGTCAGCCCTGGTTGTGGAAGCACCATCTCTGGCATGAATGCCACACTAGATCTTTCCTAGGAAAGGTCTTGAGGGCAATCCAAAAGCAACTCAGCTGCGTACCAAATCACAGCACAACATCCTCTAAAGGAAGACAACAAAATAAAATCCAGACCCTCAGCAATGTAACATTCACAGTGGTATATTAGGAAAACAAAAAACAAAAAAAAATCAACCAACTACACACTACTTAACAAGAAGCAGGAAAATGTGACTTGTTTAACAGGAGACAAATTCATCAATAAAAAGGAGGACAAAAACTGGAACTATGAACAGCTATATAGCTATGGAAAAGCATTTTAAAGAAAACATGATCATAATAAGGATGTGGGGGGAGAAATGGACAATGCAGAAAAGAACAAAATGGAACTTCTAGATAAAAAAACTCTAATATTTAAGATAAACATTTTATTGGGTGGGATCAGCAATATATGAGATCTACCTTAGGTAAGACCAGAAAAGTCTTAAAAACAAAAAGTGGAGCTAATAAGACATTACAAAAATTAAAGTGTAATCTTTATAAAAGGCCCCCCCCCAAAAAAAAAAGAAAAAGAAAAGAGGGAACAGAATGGACCAACAAAATCCAGTGTAAGACAAACTTAAACATAACTGTGGTAGGTAACCCCAGTAGTGGCCCCCAGTGATCCCTTCCTTATGGTATTTATGGTCTTAATCCTCTCCCCTTGAATAATGTGTTTCTAATCAATAGAACATGGCAACATTGAGGAAATGCTACAAAAGACTCAGAGTTTTGCTACTGCAGGACAGAGTAAGAGAGACACTTGAACTTAAAGGCACAGGCAGGAACTTCCTGAACAGAGAGAGTCCTAGGGTCACAACAAATTGGAGAGAGACTGGACAAATGGGACTACCTTAAAATAAAAAGTTTCTGCACAGACAAAGAAATAGCAACCAAACTAGAAAGACAGCCAACTAATTGGGAAAAAATGTTTACCAGCAAAATATCAGACAAGGGTCTAATATCCATTATATGCAGGGAACTTAAGAAACTAACCCCTCACAAATCTAACAAACCAATCATGAAATGGGCAAGGGAACTAAAGAGAGACTTCTCAGAAGAAGATATAAATGGCAAAGAAACAGATGAGGAAATGTTCATCATCCCTGGCTATGAAGGAAATGCAAATAAAAACAACACTGAGATACCACCTTACCCCAGTCAGAATGGCTCACATCGCTGGAGGGGATGTGGAGAAAGAGGAACCCTACTGCGTTGCTGGTGGGAATGTATACTAATACAACCACTTTGGGAAACAGTCTTGAGATACCTCAGAAAGCTAAATATAGTCCTCCCTTATGACCCAGCCATACCACTCCTAGGCATATATCGTGAGCAACAGGAACCAGTATACAAAGACACATGCACCTCCATGTTTACTGCAGCACTGTTCCACAATAGCCAAGATTTGGAAACAACCCAGATGCCCCACTACTGATGAGTGGATACAAAAATTGTGGTACCTATACACAATGGAATATTATGCAGCCATTAGAAAGGACAAAATAATGGCATTTGCAGGGAAATGGTTGGAACTAGAGCAGATTATTTTGAGCGAAGTAAGCCAAGAACAAAGAGACAAACAGCACATGGTCTCCCTGATATGTGGATGCTAAAGCCAAAATACAAGAAGATATGGCAAACAGGACTCAAGAAACAGACAGCCCCCCATTTTGTCATATCATTGCTAAATGACTCCATGTTCTGGACCATATATATGGTAGATATGTGCACGCAACAGAGGGAAGCCGGAGGAGGAACAGAATAGGTGGGAACAGCCCACACTGAGCAAAAGGGAAGACATGTAACCATCACCTGATGTGGAAAAAAATAACTTGTAATGTCAAAGCTCATAGAATTCAAACTATATAGACCATGATACTGACAATTTGCCTTGTGAAAATTAAAATGTGTTTGTAACTCTAAGTATCACTATTCCACAATACTGTGAAATTTATATAATCACCTAATCTCAATTAAAGAAAAAAAAGTGAGAGAAGGGATGACAATGCTGTCAGACACTATGTACTCATGTTTTGTAGAATGGCAACTTTTTTTTTTTTGTCGGTCGTGGGGCCTGAACTCTGTGCCTGGGCGCTGTCCCTCAGCTCTTCAGCTCAAGGCAAGCACTCTACCACTTGAGCCACAGCACCACTTCTGGTTTTCTAGTGGTTTATTGGAGATAAGAGTCTCACAGAGTTTCCTGCCCGGGCTGGCTTTGAACCGTGATTCTCAGATCTCAGCCTCCTGTGTAGCTAGGATGACAGGCGTGAGCCACCGGTGCCCGGCTAGAATGGGAACTTCTTTGTACAACTACTTAAAGATAATAAAAGTAAAAAAAAAAAAAAAAAAAGACTCAGTTTTGCCTTGCGAGGCTATTTGACACAGGCTTTAAACAAGCTGGCATGCTGGGGACACCCAGGTGAGGGCCGCCAACAGCAGCCAGCAAGGAACTGATGCCTGCAGGCCTCACAAACAGCATCTTGCTAAGAATAGTATAAGTAAGCTTAGAAGCGGCCCCTTTTCCAGCTCAGCCCTGGCTGACACCATCTCCCGGCTCCCAAGAGACCCTGAGGCAGAGGCAACCAGCTAAGCATGCCTGCACCCTGACCCACAGAAACAGAGCTGAGAAGAAACATGTGCTGTGGTACTAAGCTGCTGAGGTTTCAAGCAATTTGTTTCATAGTAATAGTTCAGCAATACATCAGACATATTCCCTTCAATGTTACTGTTGAAACACGGCAATAAGATTATCAGGTTACAATTTCAAAAAGAGAGATCTAGCTATATGCTATATATAGATATAGATATCTAGATATAGATATATATGCTATAAGTAAACCATTTTATAGCTACAGATGAGTTGAGGGCAAAACCATGGAAGATGGTAGCTCACATCAGGCTAGATGAAGAAATCCAGAATGGCTGTATTAGTATGAGAAAGTCGACTTCAGAGGGACCATTACCAAGGAGGGAAGAAGGCTCGATAATGGGGAAGGGATCAGTTCATCAAGGACTTGCGTCAAAGCCTCAAAACACATGAAACAGAAAACATACTGAAGTAGAAATGAACACATTAGGTTGGGTGTTGGTGGCTCACACCTGTCATCCTAGCCACTGAGGCTGAGATCTAAGGATCGCGGTCCGAAGCCAGCCTAGGCAGAAAAGTCCCCATGAGGGGCTGGGAAGGTGGCTCAGTGGTAGAGCACTTACCTTGCATGCCTGAGGCCCTGGGTTCGATTCCTCAGCACCACATAAGCAAAAAGAAAAAAGCCGGAAGTGGCGCAGTGGCTCAAGTGGTAGAGCGCTAGCCTTGAGCTGAAGAGCTGAGAGACAGTGCCCAGGCCCAGAGTTCAGGCCCCACGACTGGACCCAAAAAAAAAAAAAAAAAAAATCACAAAAGTCCCCATGAGACTCTTATCTCCCCAGGAAACCAGAAGTAACACTGTGGCTCAAAGTGGTATAGTGCTAGCCTTGAACAAAAAGAGCTCAGAGACAGTGCCTAGGACCCGAGTTCAAGCTCCATGGCCAACAAAAAACAAATTTACGATGGAAGTGGAAGTTTCCAATATTCCCCCAACCCTTGGTGGAACAAGAAAAAAAGGAAATCCATGAACAGGGACACTGCAGACTTGGACAACTGTATCAATTCAACCTACTGGGCCTACTAGCAAAAATATTGGCTGTACCCTCAAAGGTACCTAAAATAGTCAGTCATTTACAAAATACACATATTTACGTGAGAAAGTATAAACCATTTGTGTGTCTTCACTGAAGAAAATAAAAACCATAGTACTTTCTATATGCACTGGGCTTTGAGAATCATAATTAAGTCCTTAGATTTCTTTAAATTTCATTTTTTAAAAATCCTAACTTGATTTGATTCATGGAAGTTTAAACATCTTCCAAATTACAACGTTCGGGTATCCAAGTCAAATTTTGAACGTTTTAAGGTTTTAAGCATCTTGCTCCATGGGGGTTCAGAAAGCACTCACTAGTCAATTAGCCAGACACCCCCTCTTCTACCCACAGACAGCAAACATGCAATTATGCCCCATCAGCAAATTGTTATTTAACCAAATTCCACTTCTTTGGAAAAAAAAGGAAATTAACAGATATATAAATGTTGAAGACTGTGTTAAAAATATATTTGAAATGCAGTATTTTCTCATGTTATGAATACCACTGCTTGTTCATTCTTTCTTTCCTTCCTTCCTCTCCCCCTCTCCCTCCTTTTCTTCTCCTTCTTCTCCTCCTCCTCCTCCTCCTTCACAGAGATGAGGACTGAACTCAGGGCCTCTAGGCAAGTACCCTTCCACTGAGCTAAATCCCCAGCCTGCACTGTTACTCTTGGCTTGAGAAAAACACCTTCCTGTGTACATATTTTTCAGCATACAGTATATACCTTATCTATATTTTAAACATTAATCAAGAGCCATACAATTCTCTAGGACATTCTATTATTTATTGCTGACCAATTTCGTACTTTGATTTCATTTCTTTTTTTTTTTTTAAACTTTAAACCTAAGGTAACCTAGAGTAGCCTGGGCTTCTCTTTTTTAGAATAAAATGAATTTTCACTTTTACTACTAATTTTAAGAGGCTAGCTTGAGATCATAAATCAATTTATTTGTTTATATTCCATTTTTTAAACTTATTCAAAATATATTACATTCCAACAAGAGAATCAAATGTCAAATAAGGACTCTGATTGTGCAGGGTCTCTAATTTAATAGAACTCTATGGACTTACCTAAGGATCACCACTTTGAAGAAAAACATGCAGACAGAACAAAACAAAACACAAAATCTCACAACAAGCCTGCCTCCGCACCGCACCGCACTCTGGAGCACGGTTCACCTCTGGAATGGGTCTCAGCAGTTAAGGCCAACTACAATCCAAACAAATGCTAATTACCCACTCATTTCCTTAAGTTATTCAGGCTCCAGATCTCTAGGGTTCTGCCCTTCTCATGTATTTTTAGCACTATATTCTTTTTTTTTTTTTAAAGAAATGTGTAATAATACACAGTAAAGTATCTTAAGGGGATCCAGATGGAGTGAAAACGCTCTGCAGAGCCACCCCCACGGGTGACCTCAAGCCCTGTGTGGGGCAGCCGCCACCGACCCAGATCCTCAGGGGAACTCTCTGACACAGGAGCTGATGCTGCTCTCGCCGTCCCAAAGGTCACTGTGAAACACTTACAGATTCTTAACATACATATTGGTTTGTTAAAAGAGGATTTACCAATTTAACCTAATTCTTTGTTAAATGATTGGGCTAAAAAAATGAAAAAAAAATAGAGATATGATTATGACATAGGTTCCCTGGAATCAAAATGAAAGTGATAAAGAATGTAGAAGATGACTTAGAACAAGAAACTTGGTAACTGTTTTATTGCTACTGGATCCCAGGTCTTCTATACAGTACTTACTATATACGTCTCTCATGCCTTAGGAGTCTCAGCAATCATATCTACTTTCTAACTTCCTGGAACAAGGAGAGAAGAAGAAAACCTATAAATCAGCCCCTGATGACAGGGGGTCTGTTCAGGAGTTTACCAAATGGAATGACCCTACTGGAATTCCTTCAAGCAGCCTGTGAAAACGTCAGAATGGAGTCTTGTTTTAGAGGTCAGAGTCCCTAGAGGGCTCTGAGTTTTGGCCTGTTTGTCTTTTCACATGCCTTACTATTGGAAAATCTTTCCTTGTAGACACTGACTGATGCCCAGAGAATGTGAGGATTGTGGGAACTGGCAGTACCCATAGGAGACGAACTTCATGGGAAACCCATGCCTACTGCCCAGGCCCACTCAAGAGCGCATCAGATAAGCTGCTCTTCAAATACTATGACGGACACGAGATACATTAGGAAACTGTGTCATTCTGATCTCTACAAAGAAACACTCATGGAATAGGGGCAAAAATTACTGGAACTATTGAAATAAATATTTTAATTCAAATACTAACTTTGTGCTCTATACCAACACCAAAAGAGATGAACTTACCTAATAGTTGAGGGGTGAGACCTCCCCCCCCCCCCGACTTGAAGGTGAGCAAACTGAGACAAAGGCAGAAAAATCACAGCAAGTACTGGTAAGGCCAGGACCAAGACTCAGCCAAGGTGGCCTCAGAGTTGTGCATGTGGCCGCCGTCCTGGCATGTGTGGATCAGGCACATCACGTGAGGCTGGGTGGCCAGTCCAGCCATGAAGGCACTAGTCACTTTTCATGTTTTATCTCAGTTGTTCTCCAAACAGCCAAATGACCATTTCAACTCTTAGCCTACAATTATCTCTAGAAGAAGCTGGTTTAACGAAGGAGGGGTACAGAATCTGACCTTGTGAGAGCCCTCTCCATTGAGTGGGTATTTGGCCTGGGATACAGCCTAGCCTGTCTGGTATGTGTAAGGTCCCAAGTTCTCCTTATCCTCAGCCATCTGCAGGTATCAACCTCACATTAATTCTCTGTACAAGGTCAGGGGGTTACCTTTAAAGATCTATGTATCCAATAATTAACTTTATGAGTCAACTCACTTTTAAAATGCCAACTTTGTATTAGAGGCATAAAATCTAGAGATTATTTTAGGGTAAGAGATGTAATGATCATTCAACAAATGTTATTCCTAACAATAATGAAAATATCCTTATTTTCATCCTTGGAACATCAACTTTTTAATCCTTTGAAAGATCAGAGTATCGGGCATAGCAAATGTTTCTTTTTTTTGGGGGGGGGGTCGGTCGTGGGGCCTGAACTCTGGGCCTGGGCACTGTCCCTCAGCTCTTCAGCTCAAGGCTAGCACTCTGCCACTTTGAGCCACAGCACCACTTCCGGCTTTTTTTTTCTTTTTGCTTATGTGGTGCTGAGGAATCGAACCCAGGGCCTCAGGCATGCAAAGCAAGCGCTCTACCACTGAGCCACCTTCCCAGCCCCAAATGCTTCTTATCTCTAGTACTTGATGGTATCGATCAGTTATCTTCCTGACAAAGGGTCAGACTATGTCGCTTTCCTTGTTAGGCTTCTATTAAACACAGATATTGTATGTCAAAATTTTAAGCTAATGAATACAGATAGTAGCATCATCTTAATGAAAACAACATACATGACCATAAAAGAACAAACAATTTGGACTTTAAAAAAGCTGAAATATTGCCTTTTGAACTGAGATTCTGATGCTACAATCAAAACAACACATACCTGCCAACTCTTGAAAACCAAGAATAGGAAAATATTACATATTCTAAATTAGACACATTATTTTGGAGAATAATATAAATTGAAGCAATTTCTCCTTCCTTTCAAGGGAAGTCTGATGCATTGAGAGAGCTGGCATGTATGTTTCATGATTCTGCAAGGTCCGTGTTTAAACAGCCACAGGACTAACTGGGACCTACAAACACTCCATCAGCTACCACGATGGAGGCATAGTTCTCTGTGCCACAAGGTGAGAGGGACATGGTGGAGAGCACATGATGCAATGAAGGGCAGCCAGAGGAAGACACATGGGCCAGAAGCTCCCATACGGACACTGCGATGGTCACAAGGCCACAGAGCGCGTCTCAGACTTACCCACGCTCACGGGCTGAGCCAGCAGAGGCGGCTGGAGTCCTGACTCCCACAAGACTACACTTCCTGTTAATAGGAGGGCAGCAGGTGAGGGCAGGAGAGCCAACAGTACAGATCAATTAAAGGAGATAGAAATACATTGGGTATGAAATCAGCTTACTAGTCTATGTGATTAGTAATTACAAAGCAGAGAAGTTTCCAATACATTTGTCATTCTAACATATTATTGCTGTCATAATAGTACATTAGTGATGTTTTAAAATATAAGCCAAATAACAAAGGGATAAAAATAATTATGGGTCACCTTTTCCCAGGACAGTCCCCATAGTTAATAGGCTGTTTTTTAGGTATGATAGAGAACGGGCAGCCCATGCCTATCATTTCTCTTGCCCTGTGGTGAGGTCAGGTGGCAGACATATAAGTAAACAGAGCCACAAGTTAATTGTACTAGATCCCTCAGCCCAGCAAAGGGACTGATAGTAAATTATTCAAGTCCAAGAAGTCTTGAGATTACTTTAGTAATCTTCTCTTCCTCCCTTCCTCCAGATCTTAGCCTTCTGAGTTGCTAGTATTACAGGTATGAGCCACCAGCACTGGACTAATGATATTTCTTAAGTATCCATTTATCTTAAATATGCTGTGATTGCTTTCTGAGGCATAGCAAAGACTGCTCCTCCATACATTACTTTTTTTTTTTGGTCTGGTCGTGGGGCCTGAACTCTGGGCCTGGGCGCTGTCCCTCAAGCTCTTCACTTCAAGGCTAGCGCTCTACCACTTGAGCCACAGTGCCACTCCGGCTTTTTTTTTTCTGCTTATGTGGTGCTGAGGAATCGAACCCAGGGCCTCATGCATGCAAGGCAAGCGCTCTACCACTGAGCCACCTTCCCAGCCCCATAAATTACTTTGTTTACCCACAGATGGGATGTATGGCAAAAATCATACGGTGGATTCAAATTTTAAGACAATCATCTCCACATAAGAAAAATGTATCTCTATGACTATAGTTAATTACAACAGCTTCATCAATTTTTTAACGTATTTTTGTAAGTTTAAGTTTAAACGGCTAATTGATATTATGCTGTAAGTCTTCCTTAAATCCTGGTAAATTACTCAGAGTGAGGCTTCAGGAGTGCTATATTAAAGCTTCCTCCACCCTCCACCCCCAGAGATAGCTAGAAAGTGTTCACGCTGGCTTTGAGATCAGACTCACTGCCAGCTACAGACTGGAGGAAGATGACTCCCACACAGCCTGCCCTGCTTGGGTGTGTTCAGCCACACACTGAAGCAAACTAAATCCTTAGTAACAATGAAACTATCTAAATAATTAGAAACTTAGCATAGAAAAAAAGAAGACAGAGATGTTCCAGGTTTTTATTTACCTTGGGAAACAAGGTAAAGAGAGATTTTTGTGAAGGCCATTTTGAAAGAGTATGTCATCTTTAAGCTGTTTAGAAGGAAGGGTTCTATAGATAAATTGTCACACAGGGAACAGGAACTGCTACAATTAAGAAAGAACCTTATTTGCAGCTGTCAGGAGGTTTGTAGCTCACTTGTGCACTTTGTGTTGTATTTAGTATATGTCCTACAGGTTGATTAAAAATTACAAAGAGGCTGGGCATTGGTGACTCATGCCTGTAAGCCTAGCTACTCAGAAAGCTGAGATCTGAGGTTCACGGTTCAAGGCCAGCCTGGGCAGGAAAGTCCATAAGTCTCATCTCCAATGAACCACCAGAAAATTGGAAGTGGAGTTGTGGTTCAAAGTGGGAGCTCTAGCCTTGAGCAGAAAAGCTCAGGGCAGCATCCAGGCCCTGAGTTCAAGCCTCACAACTGACCACCCCCCCAAAAAAAAAAGTTTACTAAGATGAATTATATTCAAGAAATTTTTTTCAGTCTCCTGAAAACAGCAAAAGAAATGATCAAAAAGCATCAGAATGTTCATTAGTGCCCTTGAGCCAATAAATACTCACGATCCTATGTGTTAACAGCAAAAAATATGATGATTTTATAGCAAAATATTCACTTCTATAGCTCCTAGTTATTTAGAAAGGACATGTGAAAATCCCATAGTTTTGTTTTGGCTACCTAGCACCTATTGATTGCCTCCCTATTTATGATGCTATGAGAGTTTGCTGTGTGGTTGTCAGCTCCAGAGGAAAACAGATATTTCCTGTTTTCCCCACCAACCTCCACTCAACTCCATGTCAGTTCATATGCAGTCTGAGGAAGACAAAGGCACAGATGTGCATTTCCAGACATCTGGACTGAGAATAAGTCTGACAGGTTAAAGAGGAGTGGGAACGAGTTTTCAGAGCAAAAGTTAAAGAGAAGGTCAGCTATAAATGTAGGCCATTCCTTTTCTAAGGTGCAAGGCAAGCAGTTGTCTTTGATTTGGTTCCCCAACCTGGCAAAGTTCATCTGTCTTTTTGCAAATATGTTAATAATACACGTACGAATCCAAGGCAAAGAGCTACCTTGTGTGCAACAAATTTTTCAGGAAGTTATTTTCTCTCTAGTAAGTTATCATTTAAGAGGCAGTCTAAATTATTCACTATGATAAATTTAATGGATGAGAAATCATAAAAAAAAAAAAAAAAAGCCAAGACAGGACCAAAAGCGAATCCTCATGACTGCAGGGACTGGTAATACCAAGCTAGGTGCAGATGGCTCACCCTACATTCCTAGCTACTCAGGAGGCAGAAATTGATCAGAAGATCACAGTTTGAAGA
Organism: Dipodomys merriami; assembly: GCF_024711535.1. Classification (NCBI taxonomy): domain Eukaryota; kingdom Metazoa; phylum Chordata; class Mammalia; order Rodentia; family Heteromyidae; genus Dipodomys; species Dipodomys merriami. The sequence continues at coordinate 2,829,464 of NW_027202693.1, forward strand.
AAGATTGGACAAAAAGTTCATAAGACCCTACCTCAACAGAGAAGTCTGGGCACCTATAATCCAAGCTATGGTGGGCAGCATAAATGGAAGGATTGGCCTGGGAAAAATATGATACCTTATCTAAAAACTAACCAGTAAAAATGCTTGTGGGCATGGTTTAGCTATAAAGTGCCTACTAGTACTGGCTAAAATAGCAACAAAATCTCTTTTTATTGAAAACATGTATCACAATGAACAGAGTCAAAAAGTCTCAGTAGAGGAGGGTGGCAGGGTCCCCTCAGAACCCCGTCCAACTGGAGAAGGCAAGGCCAAGCATGGCACCCTTTTAAGAAGATCATTTCCATGACTCCACCTTGCCCTGAAGCCATGATATTCAACCTCCGCCACGTGAGCAATCCCTACGTGAACACTAGTTGACCTGTCCCTTTCATTCCCCTTTGGCCCAGTGCTGACCACTGTGAGGAACACCACTATGATGCAGAGAGAAGCCTATGACGTCAAAATGAACACTACTTGCTTCTGTAACTACCCAGCTGGCTGTGCCACCTCTGAGGAGCTGCTTTCTATCTATTTGGTCTGGCCACATCCGGCATGAAGAACAACTCCAGCTCATCTCTGTGGCCGTCTTCCTTGCCACTCCCCTCTCGGTACTCTCCTCAGTACTTTAAGAAGACAGGGAAACCCTGGAGGCACTCCCCAAATGTCAGCTTCCTTTCTGCACACAGCACACAATAACCTAGCCCATAACCTACCAAGATGCCCACACCTCCAGGCCACCTGGGAGAAATGAGCACACCTGAGGAATAACAGGACCAGACGATCTGAATCGGCCTCCTCTACCATAGCTACACAGTATTTTGTAGTGACTAACTTTAGGCCAGCCCCTGCATTTTTATATGATTAAATTTGACACTAATTGGACCTAAAACTACAAAGAGCAAACATTAAAAAATCATTAAAATAATAAAGTTTGGTTTCTTACATATTTTTTGATATGAGTGAAGATACTCTGTTCACATAATTGTCAAAAAGCTCTATGTTTTTACTTGGCATTTTTATTTGTTCTAATTGATGAAAATGATATATATCTGTCATGATAACATCATATTATGTACCGAGGACACTTCCAGTCTATTCTGCTGGCAATTTTTAAGAATATGATGCATCGTTAGTAATCATAGAGAATGTATTCCTCTAACTGAAATTCTGTATCCTTTGTTAAACATTTCCCTAAAGACCCAGAATTTTGATCTCTATACAGAAGTGCTTTATATACCATAACCTGGGATTAGAATTCCTGAATATAAGATTTCAAATGTCTTTCTTTATTTTGCTATTCTTGGGGCTTGAACGAGGGCCTGGGTGCTGACCCTGAACCTCTTTGTGCACAAGGCTAGCGCTCTACCACTTGAGCCACAATACCACTTCTGGTTTTTCTGAATAGTTTATTAGAGATAACAGTCTTAGGACTTTCCTGCCTAGACTGGCTTTGAACTGTGAGCCTCAGCTCTCAGCCTCCTGAGTAGCTAGGATGACAAGCGTGAGCCACCTGCACCTGGCTTCAAATTTCTTGAAATCATTTATTAGAAAAATGAATTACCTTTGAATTGATTCCTTACACAAATTCCTTACATAGTATTACTTGCTTACCATTGAACAATGAGGCATTTGAAGAAAACACACAGTTTGAGATTTATACAAACAATGTAATGAGAATCAGAAAAAAGGAGAAAATGTATATACATTAATTATTCCCTGGCTATCTTCTTAAAATTAAAACATTACTTGTTACAAAGAAGCCTTTTAAGAATCACTTCTTAAAAAAGTAGCCTGTTTTCTCTCTGAGGAGATACAAGAAAGAGTAGTGAATTCTGGGAAAAATCAGGCAGGTAAGAAGGACGAGTTGCTCTCACTGTGGGCACAGAACATCTTAAACCATGCCAATACATCCTCTACAGAACCAGAAAACAAATCAAAAGGTGAGATTTCAAAGCAAAAATTCACACCTAGAATAACAAAAACAAATTACATGATTATGTTATAGAGATTATGCAGGTGTTAACTACACAACAACTTAAAAAACCAGCCCTACTGTTTTGTGACTGGTTTTTATGATGTAGGTATGAAATTCTCCATGTCAGGGCATGCACGTATTTAAAAATTTCTGGAACTCAAACAAAAGAGGCAGATATGAAGACATGGAAATTAGATGGGAGATGGTTGGTAAAAACAAAAAAACAAAAAAAACCCCACACTGATCACAGGATTCAGTGCAGAGTTTGAGCATGACGATTTTAGGAACTGGAAGAACAGAAAAAACAATCCTCCTATCTATTACGGCCTTGCTTCAAAGCTATAGTTACACTGATAAGCCAAATTCTGACCATTTCATGTGGCTACTAAGCATTTGTGGGGGAGACACAGAGACAGAGAACATAGAAGACATGACCAGAGTTCCTCCCCTGCTGCACATGGCCAGACTTGTCCATAGTAGAACATTCTGATTTTATGCTAATAGGACTCTAATTTCTTTTAGGGAAGGAACTTTGGCACTTTACTGGCTCATGGGTACTATGTAAACCATATCATACTTAGTCATTTCTCGTAAATGTAGTCCTTTGTCTCTGCCACTGGCTCCTACTGGCAGAAAGTTCAAACACCATCACTAGTGGACCTCAGCCTCCTGATGGCGCTGATGGCAACGTATCCAAGATGTTGATTTAAGCCAGTGCCTAACAAGATCCAGATATTGAAGGGAGAACAAAGTCACGCCCAAGGCTTAAGCCAGGGGACTCTGTTACTTCCCCACCTAAGATAAGGTCACTGGAAAACACTCAGGACTAAGAAACCTGTCACAAGGTACAAGGGGAACAGTTCCCTTTCTTCTGGCTTTTTTATTATTCTTATTTTTGTTGGTTGTGGGGCTTGAACTCTGGGCCTGGGCACTGTCCCTGAGCTCTTCAGCTTAAGGCTAGCGGTCTACCACTTGAGCCACTGTGTCACTTCTGGCTTTAGTGGTCAATTGGTGATAAGAATCTCATGGCCCTTCCTGCCCAGACTGGCTTTGAACCGAGATCCTCAGATCTCAGCCTCCTGAGTAGCTAGGATTACAGGCGTGAGCCACCAGCACCCAGGTCTTCTGGCTTTTAAAGTGAAATTAAGAAACTATGTTTGTGATGGCAAGACTCATTAAAACTGTGAAACATACAGTAACCCACTTAAAATTCTGCCAGTTCAATATGTGTACTTAGTGTCATCATCTTTAACATCACATCATATCTACATTTTATTGTTCAAGTGTCTATCATCTTTCTTCATCTATTTGAAAAACTGACAGCACTGTGTTTTCTGGAGACTCTGGATTCCTCTCTGACTGAACATTGCTGTACCAGTAAGGAATGAATAGAAATTACTCTCTTTACATACAAAGATATTCTAGCTAAAGCCTGAGCCTTTGGCCAGATCTTGAACCCACTAGTCTAAAAATACTCAAACAAGAAGTCCTTGCCTTCTCAGTTATCACTGAGCAGTCTAAGTCTTGTCATTTCTGAAATGAAGGCCAACAACTTGGAGATGAGGAGGGAGGAGAGGGAAGTCAGACCCCACAGTCTGCCTCCCCGGCATCGCACGCGGTGTGGCTGCCCAGTGCCACTCCAGATGAGATCTTCTGTGCTAAAATGCTTTCTGAAGGCAATGCTGCTACCAAAGCTACCTACTGGGGCACACTGAAGGGACTGGCTAGAAAGTAAAATTCTGCCCACTGTTCAAAACCATCCAGATCCTCCAGTTCTCTTCCATGGCAGATTATTGATTGTAACTGACAGACATAATGAAACTGGAATCCAAAGCACTGCTGCGTATGTTGAGGAACTCACCGTTCTTCCTTTCGTTCAGAGGGGGCAGGTGCTGACTGGACTGCAGGGAGAGCTCCTGGAATTCATGAGCCACCGCTTCACTCTGAGGACTTGGCGCAAGAGGAGCTAGAGGTCCCAGCTCATCCTCCGTGTCTATGGCCCCCACGTGATCCATTGTGTCCAGCTACTGGCGACAGGGAGTGTGAGATACACCTTACACGTGGCCTGTTGAAGAGACTGTCAGAACAAAGTATGGGTAAATAAATGGCACGCTAATTGTTCTTCAGCTTCCACAGAAGTGGCAGCACAGGGTTCTAGTTCAATTTTACTGCTGTGTCCATTACCAATTCATTTACCTTTCTGGAATAATAGGAATAATGTACTTCTCAGTTAAAACTTTACTTATTCTAATTTATTTACTTTATAAGAGTAAATAAAGGGCTGGGAAGTCAGCTAAGTGGTAGAGTGCTTGCCTTGTACACATGAGGTCCTGAGTTCGATTCCTAGCACCATATAAGCAGAAAAAGCTGGAAGTGGCTCTATGGCTCAAATGGTAGAGCGCTAGCCTTGAGCTGAAAAGCTGAGAGACAGTGCCCAGGACCAGAGTTCAGGCCCCATAACCAGAAAAAAAAAAAAAAAAAAAAAAGAGTAAATCAAAGTTGAAAGATATGGGACATAATTCTTTGGGCCCAAGAATGAAAGAAAGCTGTAACTATAACTATCAATTAGCATTCATCTTTGATGCACTGAAGATTTCAATGCATGTTAAAAATGAGATAAAAGTCAACTAATGCTAATGAAAATCAAGAAGCAGCTGGCTTGAAAGTCCCTTAGCTCTTATATATTAAGCAACATAAATTAGTCAACATCTACAACAACTAGCAATATTTAAGGTAGAGAATCCCTCCTCACCCTGGGTCTCAAAGTGAAAAGACCAAGGAACAATACTTTCAGGTAAGTACATCAGAAAGAAATACATCTTTAATCACTGAGATTTGGGGGTGTTTTAGACAAAAACACCAATAGAGGAATTTAAAAAATACTCAACCCTCCAAAAGAAAGAAGAATAGAGAAATAAAAAAGGGAAAGAAAAACAAAAAACAAACTGTAAAACAGAAGGCCTTAAATCAACTTAACAGTAATGACATTAAATGTTAAGGGACTAAATACTACAATTAAAAGACAGAGACGGGCAGATTTTTTATTTTTTTTTGCTTGTCCTGTCTCTGACCATCTTTGTACTCAAGGATAGTGCTCTAACATTTGAGCTACAGCACCACTTCTAGCTTTTTCTGAGTAGCTTAGTGGAGATAAGAGTCTCATGACTTTCTTGTCTAGACTGGTGTCGAACCATAATCCTCAGATCTCAGCTGTCCTGAGCAGATAGGATTACAGGTATGAGCCATCATCGTCCTGCTTGAATGTATTTTAAGTAAAACATGTGTGTTCATAAATAACATACTTTTAGAAAGAAGACGTGAATAGGGTGGAGGATAAATGAATTATAAACAAAGTCATAAAAATGGGAAGCCAAGAAGGCTATAATGTCAAGTAATAGAGACTTGAAAAAGTTGTATTAGATAGTTAAAATTTCAGGTGAAATTATTTACTTCACTACAGAACACTGAAATGAAACTCCTAGGTTTTTCAATACTATTCACTTTAATTTCAAATTATTTATTTCAACAAAATCAAATCAGTTCATATCAACATTTTTCTAAGGTACCATAATGTCCTTAATAAGCCTAATGGAAAGATGTACATCCAAACATTAGTTCTAGTGATATCAAAGATACTTTATGAATAGATTTAAAAAATAAGCCAGGTACCAGTGGCTCATGCTTGAAATCCTAGCTACTTAAGAGACTGAGATTTGAGGAATGCAGTTCAAAGCCAGCCCAAGAGGGAAAGTTTGTGAGACTCTTATTTCCAATTAATCACCAAAAAGACAGAAGTGGAGCTGTAGCTCAAGTGGTAGAGAACTAGCCTTGAGCATAAACATCAAGGATAGTGCCCATGCCCTGAGTTCAAGCTCCAGGACCAGCATTAAAAAAAATATGTATATATTTTTTTCATGGCAGTATTTTTTCAATCCCCCAATTAAGAAAATTATAAGCTAAGCAAATCTTTACAAAATGAAGCAAAGGGGAGAGATTACATTTTCAAAAAATTAATTTTAATATTCATGAACATTTTTGATGAAGTATAGATTATATTCTGAAATATTGCTAGTTGTCATATTAAAATCTACTTAAGCAGCTGCTTGACAATTTCTTTTGAAAATGAAATTCAATATTCATCATAAAATCACTCTAACAGTCTCTAACTGGGATGCTATGTGTAGGAATCATTAATTAAGATGGTAAGAAACTGTATCAGAATGGATTTTTTCACTGGGTCATAATTCAGATATGAGAGTAAAATGATCACTTAGCTCTAACTGGTCAAAAAAAAAAGACACAACACTAATTTGGCTGATCTAACAGAATGAGCAAATAGGGACTAAATACCTTACAAATATCATTAATATAACTGGATCCCAAAACAAACCATGCCATATTATCTGGCACTAGCCTGAAGCATAGCACAATAGGATTTGAGATACCACTTCTATTCTCACAAAACAAACCACTTCCATGTCAGATAATACTGTCATGATAGAAAAACTACAGGAAAAAAAAAAAGAATGCCACAAACCGAGGAGCCATTATACTTTCATTTCTTAAAATCATCATTTCCTCATTCATTTTTCCAGGATGAAGCAAAACTAACACCAAGAATCATGATTTTAAAGAGATTCTGGGTTAGTGGGCTAAAACATTTGTTTTGAATTTAACACAAACCCAAAGGCAACTTTCTTTCTTCTTTTTTTTTTTTTTTTTTGTCTGTCATGGGGCTTGAACTCTGGGCCTAGGCGCTGTCCCTCAGCTCTTCAGCTCAAGGCGAGCGCTCTACCACTTGAGCTACAGCGCCACTTCCGGTTTTCTAGTGGTTTATTGGAGATAGGAGTCTCACGGTCTTTCCTGCCCGGGCTGGCTTTGAACCGAGATTCTCAGATCTCAGCCTCTTGAGTAGCTAGGATTATAGGCGTGAGCCACCGGCGCCCGGCTCCCAAAGGCAACTTTCTATCCTCTGGACCTTACTGTTATAATGACTAATATGAATGGCATACTAGTAAATAAAATGGCTATAATCATTGCTATCTATGTACAAGAAATGTATATAGCTCAAAGATATCATCGTTAAATTTCAAAGGTTCAATAGGTAACTAACTGATTGAACATAAACAGGTAGATTATACCAAAAAAAAAGTTTTGGCAATAATGTTTTGCTATTGCCACTGTCCCTGCCCTTTATTTTTTTAAAAAAAATTTTTATTGTAAAGATACTATATAGAGGGTTACAGTTACATGAGCAAGGTAATGAGTACACTTCCTATTGAGCATTGTTACCCCCTCCATTGTTTTGCCCCTACCATCCCTTCCCTCCATACCTTCCCCAAGATTTTTTTTTTTAATTGTGATTAAGTGATTACATAATTTCCCAAATTTCACAGTATTGTGGAATAATGATGCTCATTTAAAGTCACAAGTTCGTTCTAACTATCCTGGAGCAAATTGTCTATCACAGTCTATAACATATAACGCTGTACACATATACACCATACATGTGATCAGCAGCACGGGGATATTTAGTAGTGGTTCAACCCCTGAGTGGAAGTTCTTTGTTTCTTAAGTCCTGTTAATTTTGTTGTATCACCTAACATTTTGGATTTAGCATCCACTTATCAGGGAGACCATGTACCGTTTGTCTCTTCGCTCTTGGCTTACCTGGCTCAACATGATTCCTTCTAGCTCCATCCATTTCCCTGCAAATGCTATTATTTTGTCATTTCTAATGGCTGCATAATATTCCATTGTGTATAGATACCACAACTTTTGGATCCATTCATCTGTGGTGGGGCATCTGGGTTGTTTCCAGATCCTAGCTATTGTGAACAGTGCTGCAATTAACATGGAGGTGCACGTGTCCTTTGTCCCTGCCCTTTAAAGCTCCCTGAATCACATACATTAAGGACACATAAAAGCCGGGCGTTGGTGGCTCACGCCTGTAATCCTAGCTACTCAGGAGGCTGAGATCTGAGGATCGCGGTTCAAAGCCAGCCCGGGCAAGAAAGACCGTGAGACTCCTATCTCCAATAAACCACCAGAAAACCGGAAGTGGCGCTGTAGCTCAAGTGGTAGAGCGCTTGCCTTGAGCTGAAGAGCTGAGGGACAGCGCCCAGGCCCAGAGTTCAAGCCCCACAGCCGACCAAAAAAAAAGGACACATCTAGTTAATAGCCAATATAATGAACTTTCTAAATACAAGTAACACAGCAAAGTTGGATAAAGAAATTCAAAGTTAACCAAGTTAACTACATACACAAAGTAATTCCCTGCATCAGAAAAGTATTCACAATTAAGTCCTGTGATCAAACAGAAAGATTTGGGTCAGGAAACAGAACTGTATGTCACTGTTGAGGCATGTCGATGATGTCAGCTGTTAGTTATTTTACATTATCTGTTCTTCCCCCAAAATTCCTGGTAGCAACTTGTAAATATCTGCTATGAAAGTTTACAATTGATTTACTAATGTGAGCATAAAATCATATCAACTGGCCATGTGAAACTATTTTAGCATACATACTATTAGCATAGTTATTTGTTTTCTTCTTCCTACCCTTTCTCCCTCCATACTGGGGTTTGAACCCTGACAGGAAGGGGAAGAGTCTCCAGAGATTTAACTGCAGTAGGTCAGGGAGAAGGATTTAGTGTGTAGCCAGAGTTGCGAATGACCGATTTAGTGGAACCCCTTATTTTAAACAGAGAATAAATCACTTATCTAAAGAGTGGAAAGACAGGAAAGAGGCAAATTACTACAGTCTATGTGAAAAAGAGAATGCAACAAAGTTAAGAGAGTGGTATCAAAGCCAGGCTACCAATTTAGGGCCCATATTCCTTCCACGAACACAAAACACATATGCCAAGATACAAATGCAGTGGAATGAAAAACATGAAAAATGAAGAGAGTCGGCTTCAGCCAGTGGGGAGGAGCAGTAGGGAGAGGGAGATGGCCCATGTATTAGTGTGTACTAGCACAGGCTTGGAAGCTGGGTGTGCTGTCAGGCACTGTGCTGGCCTCCGGCCTCCCTGCCAGCAGGGACACAGCCCTGCTTATCAGGAGGTCCTGGTGGCTGAGGAAAACCCCTCCTCCCGTTGTTGCAATTTAGCAGCGTGCTCACGTCATACTGCAATTAAACAAGGGAAAAAATAAAATCTACACTATGTTTGGACTACAAATAACGGGATTTTTTTTTTTTTTTTTTTTTTTTTGCCAGTCCTGGGGCTTGAACTCAGGGCCTGGGCACTGATCCTGAGCTGCTTCTGCTCAAGGCTAGCAGTCTACCACTTGAGCCACAGTGCCACCTCCTACTTTTTCTGTTTCTGTGTTCCTGAGGAATTGAACCCAGGGCTTCATGCATGCTAGGTAAGCACTCTACCACTAAGCCACATTCCCAGTGCATAGAACATCTTTTAAGAGCAGATTATAATTCTTTCAAATAAACAGCTTCTAAATAGTTTTAAAAATTATTTGTAGCAGTTAGATTTCATGCATAGCCATTAAATATGTAACAAAAATGTACTATGAACATACCAAATACTAATGCTGTATACTATACCGATGTATAGAAAACTTACTAATAGCACTTCTGTGCTAAAAATGGTTGTTGGGGTTCTAAGGAATGGTAATGGGATGATTTGGGGTTATTTTTGTTGATTGTGGGGCTTGAATTTAGGACCTGGGCACTGTCCCTAAGCTCTTTTGCTCAAGGGTAGCATTCTACCACTCTGAGCCACAGTTCCATTTCTGCTTTTCTGGTGACTTACTGGAGATAAGAGTCTCACAGATTTTTTTTTCCCGGGCTGGCTCTGAACCACAATCCTCAGATGTCAGACTCCTGCATAACTAGGATTTACAGAAGTCAACTTGTGTCTTGCAAGGGATGATTTGTTTTTAAACTTATTTACAGAATGAACATAGCACGAAAACAACTACACACTGACCTTCACAAATGATGCATTCTTACTAAAGACAATACTAATACTTAAGTAAACAGCATTTCTGAAATACTTATTATGATCCATCTATAAATATAGTTTTGAGTTAACAAAAATTTAAAACACATGTGGCTTTTAAAATGCTACACAAAAGATACCAAGAACTAAAATGTTCTTTGTTCGCAAAATAAAGCGCTCCAAATCAAAGTCTTTTAAGCTTGAATAGCTGTTCTCCAAATTTTATTCATAACAAATGATTCTTAAAGAACTGATAAGAGAATGAATTCTAAGTTGGAATGAAATGATTTTCACATTTAGCAAATATAAAGATAGTAAGTATTAGTTAAATAAGACACTTTGTATTATTTCAAAGTTCTGGGAAGTAGGAAAGAAGGAAAGAGAGGGAAAGGGAGGGAAAAAAAAAGAAAGCAAAAGGGAAACTAGCAAGAGGGAACTCTCGCCGGGCTCACGCCTGTCATCCTAGCTACTCAGGAGGCTGAGATCTGAGGATCATGGTTCAAAGCCAGCCCAGGCAGGAAGGGTCATGAGACTTTTATCTCCAATTAACCATCAGAAAACCAGAAGTGGTGCTGTGGCTCAAGTGGTAGAGTGCTTGCCTTAATCTGAAGACCTGCGGGACAGCACCCAGGCCCAGAGTTCAAGCCCCACGACTGACCCCCCCAAAAAAGAAAGAGGAAACTCTCTTTTGTTTTCTAGTTTCGTAATCCTGATATTAGTAACCTATAAAGCTTAAGCTTAAAATACACTGGGATAAACCCAAGATCTGAATTACTTGTGTGAAATATCCTAACTAGTTTAGCAAAGTATTGAAACCAGGAGTTCTAGTTGTAATTCAGTTCTTTATGTCTATTTATTTTTTCAGTAGTGAGATTTGAACTCCACGCCTCACAACTGCTAGGCAGATGCTCTGTAACTTGAGACTCAGTTTTTTTAGTACTCACATAACCAGTGAATTGGTTGGTAAACTATTTCTACATGATCCTTAACTTCTCCATTTCTACAAAACCAGCCATTGGGGCTTTGACAGGCACTGCTGCCTGTCTTAATAATATTACGTCTTCCAATCTACAAACATGGAATTTCATTTCTTTTAACTTGTCTTGCTGCAATATGTAAGTCTCATACGTCTTTGGTTGAATTGAGGTATGTTATGTTTTGGATGCTACTGGCAATGAAACTTCTTAATATCTTGGTAATTGTTCACTGCTGTACAAATAAAAACTATTCAATGTGCACATTAACCATGCACCCTGCAACCTTGCTGAACCATTTTATTGGCTCTATTATTTTATGTTAAGGATTTTTTTTTTTAATACAACAGATACTATATACAGGCATTGGCAGTTTTCTGCTTCCTTTCCAATTTGGATGCTATTTTTACTGGGACTTGAATTCAGGGCCTGGGCGCTGTCCCTTAATTTCTGCTCTAATCCTTATTATTTTCTTCTATTTGTCTTAGTTTATGCCTCTTTTTCTAGTTTATTAAGGTGGAGACTGGTTTATGGATGTTAGTTCACTGGATGAAGATATCCTTAAAGTTCCAAACTTTTCACAAAATAATATAATATACATTTGAATGTTTCATATGTGGCATTCATGCCATTCATAACTTTCAAGTCACTTATTATAATGTTCAAACCAGCTAATCCCAAATGTTTCTTATTTAAAATACACTTTTAGGGCCAGGAATATGGCTTAGTGGTAAAGTGCTTGCCTAGCATGTATGAAGCCCTGGGTTCGATTCCCAGTACCACATACACAGAAGAAGCAGGAAGTAGTACTGTGACTCAAGTGGTAGAGTGCTAGACTTGAGCAAAAGCAGCTCAGGGACAGTACCTAGGCCCTGAGTTCAAGCCCCAGGACTGGCAATAAGTAAATAAATATACACTTTTACTTTTTATAATTCTGATCACACATTCTGGATTAAAGGACAGTTTACCAACATTCTCTTCCTTATGAGACCCAGAACAGAATCTAGTCTTCTGACTAGGGTATGTATAAACAGAATTAATTTACTCCTTAGCTCATTCTTGACTTTAGAGGAAATTATTTGTTTTTACCTGTTTAGTATGTTATCTATAAGCTTCTCATATATAGCCTTTATTATGTTGAGATACATTTCTTTTATTACTAGTTTTTTTCAGAGTTTTTAGCATAAAAAGGATATTGAATTTTGTCAAAGATATTTTCTGAATCTGTAGAGATGACCATCATTCTTGCCACTGGTTCTGTTTATGTGCTAATTACATTTATTGATTTACATATATTGAACCAACCTTGCATACCTGTAATAAAACTAACTTGATCATGATATATGATCTTTTTGATGTGGTTGTTAAATTTGGTTTGTATTTTATTGAGAATTCCTGTGTCTACACTAATTAAAGAAGTTGGTCAATAATTCCCTATTTTTGTTGTTGTTGTATCCCTGTCCAGAATAAGTACAATAATGGCTTTATAGAATGGTTTGGTAGTGTTTTCTTCTCTTTCTGTATTATGGAAATGTCTGAGGATTATTGGTGTAGCCCTGCCCTAAAGGTCTGGTAGAATTTGGCACTGAAGCCGTTTGAGCCTGAGTTTTCTTTGTGGGGAGACTATGTCTGCTTCAATCTCTGCTGTTACAACCTTACTTAAGTGGCTCATGTCTTCTTGGTTCAATTTTGGTTAAGTGCATCTAGGAATGTATCCATTTTTCTAAATTTTCCAGTTCACTGGAACAAAGGTTTTTTTTTTTTTGGTCGGTCGTGGAGCTTGAACTCTGGGCCTGGGCGCTGTCCCTCAGCTCTTCAGCTCAAGGCGAGCGCTCTACCACTTGAGTGACAGCGCCACTTCCGGTTTTCTGGTGGTTTACTGGAGATAGGAGTCTCATGGTCTCTCCTGCCCGGGCTGGCTTTGAACCATGATCCTCAGATTTCAGCCTCCTGAGTAGCTAGGATTACAGGCGTGAGCCACCAGCGCCCGTCCTGGAACATAGGTTTTCAAAATAGTCTTCTGGATTTCGTTGGCATTTGATGTGATATCCTTATTTTCATCTCATTTGAGTTCTTTCCTCTTCCTTTTAGTCAGAATGCCAATGGTTTATCAACCTTAATTATCTTTTCAATGAACCAACTTTTTGTTTCATTGGTTCTTCCTACAGTTTTAAAGTCTCTATCTCATTAATTTCTGCCTTGATCTTTAACATTCCCTGTTTGGAAATTATGTGATCCTACACCTAAAAGACCTTAAAGATTCGATTCCCAAATCCCTAAATCTAATATACCCCTTTAATCAGTACACAATGAACAGGTTGAGAAACAAAGAACAAATCCATTCATATTAGCCAACTCCCCCTCACATCCCCCAAAAATCTAGGAATAAACTTAAGCAAAGAAGTGGAAGACTTCTACAAGTGAAAACTAAAACACTGAAAAGGAAAGTGAAGACCTTGAATTATACCACAGAGCCATAGAAACAAAAACAGCATGGTATTGGCACAAAAACAGACATGAATGAAACAGAAGGTCCAGAAATAAATCTACACAGCTTATCACTGAAAGCTGGTCAATTATGGAGGCAGGGGAGAGGGAGAAGAGGAACATGAGAGGAAGAGAGGTCAATCTAATTAAATATTGCAAATGCATGGGTGATTGATATCAGAGTGAAAATCCTTCAAACAATATATATTTAAAAATGAATGAAAGTAGCTGGGTGGTGGTAGCTCATGCCTGTAATCCTAGCTAGTCAGGAGGCTGAGATCTGAAATTTGAGGTTCAAAGCCAGCCCAGGCGGAAAAGTCCTTGTAAGACTCATCTCCAATAAACCACTCAGAAAACCGTAAGTGGCACTGTGGTAGAGCGCTTGCCTTGAGCTGAAGAGCTCAGAGACAGCGCCCACGCCCTAAGTTCAAGCCACATGACCACCACCACCACCACCAACAACAACAACAGAAGGAAGGAAGGAAGGAAGGAAGGAAGGAAGGAAGGAAGGGAGGAAGGGAGGGAGGGAGGGAGGGAGGGAGGGAAAATAAAATAAAATATGGGAATGTAAAATAAGGGGTAAAAATAGTGTGGGCACTAACGTATGGTTGCAATCAACAGGAGATAGGTTCATGTTATTATAAATCTGTACAGTATTATACCACTCAGAAGGATGAAGGAACCGCTCTACATATGAAACTGATGTGGAAAATAACTAAACTGTGTTGCTAAGTGACAATAAAAGGAGAAAAGAAGAATATGAATGTATTTGTCTGGAGTTTCATTTTAGCCATGGTGTCTATGTTCACATATGTGTATGCATTCAGACATATTTAAAGACATTTCTGATTGTACAGTCACCTATCATCCACATGCACAGAGCCATGTATCTCAGCGGTGTGTGAGCTGGACAGTGTAATGAAGTAACTGGCAGGGGCACAAGGAGACATTTAGTGTTGTTACTATCTCAGAACGTGTAGATATACTCCACATCAACTCAAGATCTTTGGAAGATTCCTCCATCTTGGCATTGAGAGTACTCAGCTTTGTTTCATCTAAAACTTGTTCACCTTTTATGTATTTTCATATTAGTCACTGATTAAACTAGAACTGAACTCAACCAGAGAAATCTTAACTAATAAGACTGCTCTTAAGCTGATGCTGCACCATCATTCACGCTGGAGTGGGTTACTTGGCCTCCTCAGGCCTCTGTAAGCATCTAAGTACGCTTGGCCTTGAGGACACATTTGGTAGCTCGTGGCTTCACTAAAGTTGCTGTGTCCGCTGGCTGATGCACCCACCCAGCCGCACGTCACCCACAGCGTGGTGGAGCTGAGGGAAGGCAGGCTCTGTCCCTGGCTGCCTGGGCTCACGTCCGGCTTTCACACCTCCCAGTTAGGATGGCAGGCCACCACTTACACTTTTAAAGCATAAGATGTTTAGTTAAAATGAGAGCAACAGAATGGAAGGAGTATAAGAAATCCACTCGTGGGGCACGGCGAAGGTTTGAATAAATCAGTGTCAAGAATGGGAATAGTTAGTGTTATTATTTCATCTACCATACTCCAGGTTCCCTGTATCTCTTATGTGAAATAACACAAAAAGCACAATTACTTGAAATTTTTCTAACTGCATGTCAAGCCTCATTTCTAGTTTCTCTTGACTTTCTAATTATACTTCAAACTTCTAAATTTTTAAAAAGTTCATTCCTACCAACTGTTCTTACACATACACAGAAAATATTCGGACGAATAATGACAACAGGGCTTGAAATTTCCTCAAGATGAACACACCACAGTCTAGTTCTAAAGTAACAGACATTGTTTCACCAATATTTGGGATGTAACAAGCATTTGGGTCCTAAGATATTCAATGATACGTGCATGGCTATCTGTAAAAGCTAAAGGTTTTAAAGGAAATAAATAACTATAAAGAAAAGTATTCTTCCTAAAGTTACTTCTTAAAACTAGGGACTCAGAAACTGAAGGAAGGCTCAAATAGCCAAGTGCTAGTCATAAAAGAGAAAAAAAAAAAATCAAGCAAAAGCTAGACAGCCTGAGTTTAAGCCCCAGGATCAGCATGCATGTACATATGCACATACACATAAACACACACACATAAAACAACAACAACAAAACCTCAGCATCCAAATTAATTTTGGTAGACTATAAAAATTTCCTACACTTTAGTTCAGTCAGTAAAACTGTCCCACAAAGTTTTTATTCCTTGTTATGTCATCTTTAGTTTTTCCTCACTCAGAGCAGCTCAAGAGTTTGAATCTAGTCCTTAAAAATAATTATTTAACTGGGCACCAGTGGCTTATGCCTGTAATCTTAGCTACTCAGGAGATTGAGATCTGAGGATTTTGGTTCATAGCCAGCCTGGGCAGAAAAGTCCCCATGAGACTTATTTCTAATTAACCACTCAAAAACTGGAAGTGGTACTGTGGCTCAAAATGGAAGAGCACTAGCCTTGAGCAAAAAGATTTCAGGGACAGTGTCCCTGGCCCTAAGTTCAAGCCCCATGAAAAAAAAAATTAAATAAAATAATTATTTAGTTATTTCTGTGCTGAAGATGACTAAACTAGTGAAGTGAAAGAGATCTCAGATTTCTGTGTTCTGCAAGCCCTTTGTTTTTCAAGTAGCATTATTTCAATTATTTCCTACAAATACATCACTGTCCTGACAATATCCTGTTTGTGTTTATCTTTACAAACTAAAAACCCTATAATCATTATCCAGAGCATCACTTACCATATTATAAACTTTATAGAACAGACTTAACCCTTGAGCTTATCTGCCAAATGAAGAAAGTAATGATTGCATGCAATCTCACTAAGAATTATTTTCTATTAATTTTATTTATTACTGATATTGAGACTTGATCTCAGGGGCTGGCTCAGTGTTGGATCACAGCTGGTGCTCTACCCCCTGAGCCATGTTTCTGTCTAGCCCAGTGTTTTGCTGGTTACTCTAGATGGAATCTTGCAGACTTTTCTGCCTAAGATGGTTTCAAACTGCTACCCTATAGGTCCCAGCTTCCTGAGAAGCTGGGATTACAGGTGTCAGCCAGGGGTGCCTGGCTTGAATGAGTTATTTTAAAAGGCAAGAGACTCAAAAGGTTTTTAATCAGACAAGTGATGACAGAGGAGTTTTAGAAAATTTCTAGACTTTTTTTTTTTTTTTTTGGTCAGTCGTGGGACTTGAACTCTGGGCCTGGGTACTGTCCCTCAGCTCTTCAGCTCAAGGCTAGCGCTCTACCACTTGAGCCACAGCGTCACTTCGGTTTTCTGGTGGTTTTATTGGAGATAAGAGTCTCACAGATTTTCCTGCCCAGGTTGGCTTTGAACTGTGATCCTAAGATCTCAGCTTCCTGAGTAGCTAGGATGACAGGTGTGAGCCACCAGCGCCTAGCTTTTTTTTTTCTCACTGGATGAAACTGAGGTGTTATCTGCCCACTGTCACCCGGTGCCCTCAACCTTGGTCCCCTCCTGCCATACCCTCTGTCTGTCACAACCACTCTCTTTGTCAGGACAGATTTCAAATTCCAAGTGTTTACTTCCCATGGCACTCTGACCAGGAAACAAAGGTGGTCTTCTGGCGGGCTGAGCCACAGGGGAGCCTGGTGCCATTTCATACACTTGCCATAGTGGCCTCAGGAAACCGCGCAGCTGTGTCTTGTCACTCTCCAAACAGACTGCAGACACCGCCTCCTCCTCAGCACACTGGACAGCACGCTAAACACGGCCACCCTGTTGCTGCCCAGGCACAGACTGCAGCACGCCCCTTCAGGCTGCAGCAAAGATTCTGGGGAGAGGTGTCTTTATTTGACACATGAAGGGCATTCATTCCAACAGGTGCCAAAGTACAAATGAAGGCTGCCCTTAATATTTTTAAGGACTAAATTCCTGAGCTGATCTGACTGAGGAGAAACCAAAGATAATTGATGGTTTTGAATAAACCAAACCAGTATATGCCAGCAAGGTCATTGAAGAGTACACAAGAAAGAAAAATAGATACAAAGAAAAACACGTAGTGGTTAAAGAGCATTAATAGGGAAAAGCTAAAACAGCCTATTACCCTTCACCCCACTGAAATGATGCCAGAATTGACAAGAATGACATGGATCTATATGAACTGAAATGAAAATGCCCTATTTATGTTATTAAGGAGATGGTACAAAATATACATCACACACACACAACAGAGAGAACAAGAGAAAGAATGAGGTGGGCAGGTAGAGTGGAGGTAGACTGGCGGGTGAGCCCAGGCAGAGCCGGTCTATGAGTGCTGAGTGACAAGGAAACAGAGAGGTGAGAAAGTAGGGACAACACAGGGACAATGAGAGGAAATGCAGAGGATGCTGGCAGGCTGGCAGGCAGGCAGGCTGGCAGGCAGGCAGGCAGGCAGGCAGGCAGGCAGGCAGGCAGGGCAGGCAGGCAGGCAGGCAGGCAGGCAGGCAGGCAGGCAGGCAGGCAGGCAGGCAGGCAGGCAGGCAGGCAGGCAGGCAGGGCAGGCAGGCAGGCAGGCAGGCAGGCAGGCAGACAGGCAGACAGGCAGACAGGCAGACAGGCAGACAGACAGACAGACAGACAGACAGACAGACAGACAGACAGACAGACAGACAGGGAACGACATACACCAAGCACCACACTGGTGTGTTCCACACAGCAGCTCTTCGTCACGTGCCCATTAAACATGAACCAATTACACCTAGATCAAATAAGCAATTCAGTCCCACACTCATGACCGTCTCAAACATGTGGAGTGCTCAGCAGGTGACTGCACGTGGCTAAGAGACACCATGTCATATAGGATGTACCAGCAGCACAGAAGGCAGCTTTAGGCAATGCTGCCATACCTTTAATATTACGTAACGTTTTTTATAACAAGCTTGTAAGGAATAAAGACATTTTCAATTTGAGCATAAAATTGCTTTGGAGTCTTCTCATTCTGTCTCTCTTGTAATGTTTTTTTTTTCCCCCAATACCTCATAAATACCAGAGGTTTCATAAGGCTTTAATAACCTGTGGACTGGCCAACTTTCTCTATGTTCTTTGACTCTTACGCAGGTCTACTTAGTGAAAGTTCAAATGCCACCAAAATAAAGAAGATAACGACATGAGTTTGGAGCATTGTGACATCGCTCTTGTTCTCTGAAACCTAAAAAAGATCTTGTTACTCATTTTTTCTTTGCAGAAGCAGAGCAGTTGATAGAAACCCCGTGCAGTTCCAACAAACATTTTAAACTGATGCTTTTCTTCAAAAGAACAATGGTGTTTAAAAATAGCACTTTTTTTTCTGACTCAATTCAGTACAAAGTAGAAGGAGAAAAAAAGTAAGCCTAAAACTTAAAAAAATCCCCATGAAGAAAACGGCAATGCTGAAAATCAGTTTTTATATGAAGACTGCAATACCAAAGCAAAGAATATCCACGATAACCAACTGTCAAGGCTTTCTGATATAGCAGAAATTTGAGGCATCTGGTGATGTTTTAGGGAGGTCACAGTTTAAAACGAGCTAACTGAAAGATCTTTGGGGAAAAAAGTACACACAAGTTTATAGGCAACATATAACAGTGTCTTAAGACTTAGCTCCCTTTGAAAATGGGACTGATTTGCAGCCCAAGATCACAGCCTCAGTCCTGACTGCTGTACAAAGCCTTCACCAGGAAAAAGCAATTTTCCTAGTGCAGCCACTCACTGTATCCACAGTATCCACTCAAGGCCCTCGCTACAGGCCAAGTGCAGTGTAGAAATGTAAAAAGCCTTGGTAATTAAGACAGCATGGAAGTGGCCAAGGGTATATCTACAGCCCAGTGGAACGGACCCTGTGCATGTTGAGCAATGACACGGTGGCATCACAAATCAGTGGGGGAAAGACAAACCATGAAATAAGTAATGCTGGCTTATGCAATTAGCTCATTTGCATGGAGTATTATTCTCCATCTCATACCACACAGAAAAATTAATTCCATGTGGATTAGATTTACACAGGAAAAATCTTTGAATGAGGATATATTATGATCTGTGTGACCCTAAATTACTTAAGGAATATGGAGGCATCAAGTATGATGCAAAAACACCCACCCTAAGTAAACAGACGGGTAAGTATGTCTTGACTGAAATATAAAAATGCTACACAGTGCAGCATAACACAAAAATGAAAGATAAGCCATTGCAGAGAACACATCTGAAGTATGTGAAATATATCAGAAATGTAAAATATCCATAGGAGATTAATCTTGAATGTACAGAGATCTAAAAATACATGGGAAACAACATACAGATGAAGAACAGGACACAAAAGAAGAAACTGTAACAATCAAACCTAAGAAATGATGTATTTCAAAAGTCTGACTATACCAAGGCTTGGCAACAATGTGAAGCAACAGCAACTCCAGATAGTGCTGTTAGGGGCTGAAATTTCAAAGGCTACTGTGGAAAAGGATCTGGTAACATCAAGTTAGGGTGAGGATACATATATCTTAGGCATCAGTAAGTAATTCCACCTCTAGGTACAAACTGTGGAAGGGCCAGGAGCATGGCTCATTGGGAGAGCTCTTGTTTAGCATGCACAAGGCCCTGAGTTCAATCCCTAGCACTGTGGATAAAAATAATAACAGCAATAATAGTAATTTAAAAATAAACTCTAGAGAAGCTGTCAAAAAACATTTTCATAAGAAAACAGGCACCATAGTGTCCACGGTAATGTTGTCTAACAGCAAAGCACAGACTCAAAACTTTCACTGACAGAAGAATGTAACCTTAGGGGCTGGGAAGGTGGCTCAGTGGTAGAGTGCTTGCCTCGCATGCATGAAGCCCTGGGTTCGATTCCTCAGCACCACATATACAGAAAAGCCGGAAGTGGCATTGTGGCTCAAGTGGTAGAGTGCTAGCCTTGAGCTGAAGAGCTAAGGGACAGCGCCCAGGCCCAGAGTTGAGGCCCCATGACCAACCAAAAAAAAAAAAAAAGGATGTAACCTTAGGCCACCATACAGCAAAAATGAAGGAATTTCTGCTCCACTTCCACATGGATATATCTCATACATAGTATTAATTTTTTTAAGTGACAGAAATACACATACAGTTTGATATCTTACTGTAAGAAGTTCAAGATCCATAACTTAAATACACTGCTCCTAAGTACATCTAGACAAGTGCACATAATCATGCCTGGGCACTTTAGGCACACGATTCTTCTGCAGATTGAAGATGCAAGAGCAGCAGCCGGAGAAGCCCACAGGGTTATCAGCAGTGCTGCAAACCACTGTGGTCATGGCTGTGTTGGTGATGAGGAGGCAACAACCCTGACTGCCACTCACTCCTTTCATTCAGAAAGTATTTAAAGAGCCAGATCGTAGATGATGAAAATGCAGCAATTAGCACAACCAGCAAGAGGTCTCTAGGAGGCTGTGGACCTTACAGGCCTGCTAGGCATGGGTTATTTAACTGCAGCAAGGGGTGGTAAGCCATAATGAGAAAGCATGATGATCACAGCCCCAGTGGCAGAGAGTCCAACATAGTAAGAAGGGAAGAGTCTACAAGTCCTTCCTGTGGTGAAAACAAACTATGATCCAAAGTACAATTAGAGCTTCTCGGTCCAAAGGGACTAGGAGAAGGACGTAAACTGATGCCAACCAGAGACAGGAAAGAGTGGTGAAAAGCTGAGGGTGGGAGACAAACCGAAGCACTAAGCCAACACAAGCACCAAGCATCAAGCCCTGCACACCAAAGCCATAGCACAATTGTGGGGAGGAAACTGATTCAAAGTCCATTTGAAGCTGGACTCCTTCTGATGGTCTGGAAGGTACCTCACACCTAAAATCTAAATAGGAATGTAGGACGTGGCATCCTAAATGCTTAAGCATGTTTTGTTTGTTTGGGCTAAGGGACAACTATCCTGAAGTGCACTTCATATGGGTCAAATGAACAAGTTATACACTGAAACATTGTAAGGCTCACAGTGAGTCTGAATAAATTAGGTCATCAACCATATGCTGCCAACTTTGTAAAGTGCTATGGCCTGGTAGGGCTCTTTAAAATAATAAATTTACCAGAAACCCAATTTGAGATATTCAGATGTCAACTGGAAAGACTTTGGCAATATTAAAGTTTCCAACCACAAACTTATCAGTATAAATCATACTTTGTACTTTGAATTTGTGACAGTTTAAGAAACCAAACGCGAGTACTCTATCCCAAAGAATCGAAGGAACTAACAACCAGTACCATCTATTTTTATTGACAGATTCTTGGCATCCCAAGCCAGAGCAGCAGACTTTAAAAAATTGACATTAGCTTATTTCACTTTTGCATGTGTTATATTTATCCTAAAAAACAAAACAAAACAAACAAAAAAACTCAAGACACTTACTAAGCCAAAGATCTCACACTAGCCTAACACTGCCAAAGTGAATGAGAGAGGAACAGGCCTGGCTAAAGAGAGTGAAGTGCTCCGTAAAGCCAGGCCCTCCCTTGATTAGCTGGTGTTGTACTGACACCCACCCGAATCCTCCTCAGTTACTCAGTGATGCTGGGCCAGCCTGGCAGGTTTTTTCTCTGTAATCTGCCATCAAGCTAGGGAAGTGGGAATTACTTCTAATTACCCAGTGCTGCAGAAGTTCAACTTCCTCAACAACAGGAGCCCTCCGGTTCTCCCCACCTCAGCCTCCCAGAGGCAACAGCTGCAGACACCGCCTACTTTCTGGTAGATCTTGAATCTGAAGCCCTGAGTGTGAACACATCCTTTCTGTGTGCCTCTCACTCTGTTCTCAAATCTTTCCTTTCCTTTCCTTCCCACCACGCCCCCCCCCCCCCCCCCCGTCCCCCACCTTGGTTGTGCATTCATTCCACATTCAAGTAGCATTTAGAAACATCTGCAACTTGCCAGGTTATGTTCTAGGTATATGGAGAAATACTGTTATTAAAAATAAAGAATAAACAACTCAGACAAAAACTATTGTTCTGGACTATGGCAATAAATAAAATAAATATGGAATTAAAGATACCAATATTAGTGTATGATTACTCCAAGTGCCAAGCAGAACACTTGGCAAACGGATGACATTTCAGACAGGCCCCGGCGCCTCCCCACATCCTCAGCTCTGAGTCTCCTTCCTACCATCCCATCACCTCCTCTTCTCACTAGCTGTTCTCCACAGCCCTCCATCCTCCTCCCACTACTCACTCCGTGATCAGCCCCCAAATAAGCACACCCTTCATCACCCCAACTTCGTAGCCCTTCCCTCTGGACTCACCCTAGCCCCCTTGTCGAATTCTTCATGCAGCCACACTCTCCATACATCTGAAGCCATCTCACACCCTCTGGGGTCTCAGGCCACAGACCCTGCCACCTTTACTTTACCTCCTGCCAGAAGCCATCTCTCCTGACTCTTGGCTACTTGGTTAAACTCCACGGCTTTTCTCTGTATCTGCTGGCAGCAGCTCAGTGCTGTTTATTTTTTTTGTCGGTCGCGGAGCTTGAACTCTGGGCCTGGGCACTGTCCCTCAGCTCTTCAGCTCAAGGCTAGAGCTCTATCGCTTGAGCTACAGCGCCACTTCCAGTTTTCTGGTGGTTTACTGGAGATAAGAGTTCCATGGACTTTCCTGCACGGGATGGCTTTGAACCGTGATCCTCAGATCTCAGCCTCCTGAGTAGCTAGGTTTATAGGCATGAGCCACCAATGCCCTGCCTCAGTGCTGTTTAAACCACACTAACTAACCTGCTCCACATGTGCCCTGGACAGGAAACAACTGAAGGGGCAGGAGGTCATGAGTCAGAAAGGCCATGCCTTTGAGAAGGGAAAAGCAGCAGCCAGAGAATTAAGTGTCTTGCACTGGAGCCCACAAAGCTCTCCACCTAGGCTGCATCCACCTGTCTTTCCCTCCTCAGACAACCCCACCTGTCTCTCCTCCACCCATCCCCTATCTGCAGGCTGGATGGGCAGCCACACACGTGGGCACACAGAAGAAGCTTGCTCGTTCCCTTCTGATGGCTCCATGTGTGGAGGCAGGGTAGTGGTGGGGGACTGAGAAGCAGGAGGAAGTTACAGTGCTAGAATGGGTGGAAGCTCTGGAGCTAGCCAGCCCTCCCCCACTCTCATCGCCTTGTTACCCCAGAAGAATCTGGTGGAGGAATGGCATATGTCCACTCCAGCAACACCAGTGCCCAACTTCACATGCCCCGTCCAGATCCCAACAGACAGTACTGTGGAACAAACCCAGAAAACTACAATGGGTTCATCCCCAGTCTGTGTCATCTCTTTCAGCGAGATTCTCAATGTCGTCTCAACAAATCTTTTATTCACTTCTGCTTGGGAGGTACCTCAGTGACGGACACCCCTCACCATTCTGAGCAGATGAACTTTGCTTCGATTCTATTCTACTGAGATCAGTGGGCTTCTTAAAACTTCTGACTCAAAAATTGGGCACACTTAACATCTACCTTCTATCAGGTCTCGGGAAATTCTTTCCTTCCCTAAGGCAAACCCATTCTTCTCCACTATCCCCTGCTCCACCTGTGAAGCTACACCCAGTTATCCTACTGTTGCCTCTCCATTTAATTTATAGGTACTGAGGAGAAGAAAAGGTATGAGTAAGTTACCAAAGTGGGGGAAACATGGCATGTATGTAAAAGCAGTGATGAGACTGGTCCTGTGACGCGGTGGGGTGTGTGAAGGCCATGGTCACTAAGCTAGATGATAGACAGGAGCTTAAAAACCACAGCATGGGATGAGGATTCTTGGATGAGAAAACTGTTGTGATGAAGGCATGGCATAAGTGAAGTGGGATAGGATGGGATGGGCAGGGGACAGCCTCATCCTTTGTAGATAAGGCAATCTCCCTGACAAATGTGAGCACCTGGATGCTCACAAGTGAACCATGGAGAAGGAAGAAAGGGAGGACAGTGGGCTGAGCCTGGTGACAAGACGTGCTATGAACGCACTTTGAGCCTAAATTCTGTAATGGTACAAGGCTAAAGTATGACATGGCACTGTGCAGGTGGGGTTTCTTGGTCTCAGCATTTGAGGCTGTGGAGGTCAGGGGCCCTGAGGTCACAGGTCTCAGCAGCCCTGATGTGTGACTCAAGAAGCACAGGGCTAAAGAAGCAAAGCTGCTTTTTGAGCTCCTTCCATAGCTGCCTCCTCTGGAACCCACCAGATCCTCAGCTTCTACTCTTCTGCCAGCAAAAATGATGCCATGGACCCAGCCACCTGGCCTGGCCTCTGCACATATCCAGTCCAAGAGGGAATTCCGTTGGCCATCACAGCTTCAAAGCTGCTGGCCTAGTTCTACCCCAACCATCCCCACAGAAAAGCCTGCCGTGCCTTTAACATGGCACTGCACAGACTCTGGTACTCCTCCAGACACAACATTATCCCCAAGTGCTAGAGTGAACAAGATGCAGCCCTACTCTAAGGATCACTCAATATGACTCTGAGATTAAAGGGCAGAGCATACTGACCCGTATTGTTTCCCCCCCCCCCCCCGCACCCTCCCCCCATTCTGACTTAGGAACAAACCTTCACTAGGGATTCAGGAAAAGACACAGCAAGCCTGGAATGTGGCTTTGCCATGCACAGCTCTGCTTCATTTCTAAGCAGGGCTTCTTCCATTTTTGCCCAGACATCACTGCTACAAAACCAAGTTCCTAGCCATTGAAAGTATTCTAGGAAAGGAGATGGGGGGGGGGAGCACATTAAGAGGGAGGAGATTGATGGGAACACATTGTAGAAATTCCTCCCTGTGTAACCCATGAATGCTATTTTTATAAAGGGGATTTCAAGTATAGAAAAGAAGAAAATTAGAGGAGTTACTAGATAATTTCCCAGTGAATTTAGCATCTGGAAGCTGTTTATATGAACAAGCATGATTTTTTTATACTACATAAAAATGGACATCTCAGTATCTCAACAAGGGGCTGTGCAGGCTCTAGGCCCTAGTGATACTGTAACAAATACTAAGTGACTGTCCTGGATTACTCAAACAGCAATACCACCATAGACAGATGCTGCTGAACACTTTAATAACCCAATTATTTAGTATTCTATTTCTCTCGTCTTGCTAATCCAAAGAGCTAAAATTTAAAAATGAAAAAGGTACACAATTCAGATATCCAATGTGTCTCTTTAGTTTATGTTTTCTTATTTCCTCAAACTGTTTGATGCTTGATTTCCTTTTTACCACATGCTGTGAGCATCTCAAAAGCTAAACCCGGGTTGTTTGCTTACAGCTTTAAGATATTCTCTGTGTGACTAAGTGGCAGGTGGCGGTCAGTTTATTTTCATGCACGTAAATGAAGCCCTTGAACTTCAGGGTGAGGAAGAGCACATGCTTAAAGTTTAGAAAGGAAGGAACTCCACAGCAGTTTCCTTTGGAACAGCCTGCTTTTCCAGCTTCCAGAATGAAAAAAAAAAAAAAAAAAAAGTTATATTTGTATAGTGATTGCTAAGAAACAGTGATGAAATGATATAATTTTCAGATTACTAGGGAAGCTTACATTTTCTCCCACAAAATGAGAGACATTTATCCTTTGGCTTTAAAAGTCACAAATACTAAGCTACTGAACTTAGTAGAACAGATGACAAAGGCTTTACTAGCATCATTGCTCTTACAGACACGAAACTTCTGACCAAAATATATATACACACGCCAACTTTGTTGCTAAACACATCCTCTGACTTTAATAATACTCGATTACTTTTGAAAAAAAACACTCTTTAAAAATAAAAAATAAAATGCATTCAGAACCATACCTCTGAGTGGATCCCATCCACCAGCTTCAATGGCCTCACAGATACCAGGCACATAGCCAAAAAGAGCTATGTCACCCACTGGTTCTAAGTCTCCTCCTGTATAATCTAATTTGGTACTGTGTATTTAGAAATTCTCTCTCCAGGGCTGTTAAACGCATTCAACCTGGAGTTCTTAGGGTATTTCTTCCTGAGCACTGCTAGTCACCTTCTTCATGTATGCCAGGTTCACACATGGTAGAGAATGCCATACACTTGTTTGGTTTAGGGAAGAGCAATACAGACAAGCAAAACTACCAATAATTTAAAGTCTCTTGGATGCTCTTTAGCCCAGCCTAGTACTACTCCCTCTCAGCATGTAGCATGAGGCCCACCAGCTGCCTTGAACTCAGAGCTCTGAGAAGCACTGGGTCCTGCTATAAAACAGGCAACTCACTGCCAGCTCCAGCTTGCAGAGCCCACTGCTGTGGCCCAAGATGAGAGAGACCCAGGTGTCCCTGCAGAAGTGGAAAGGAGGCACTGGTGGCCAGTGTGCTTTCCTGGGATCAGATCATAGAGAGATCACAGCTTTAGCATTCCCAGCAACCTTTCCTGTGCCCTCTCCCTGGAGAACATACCAGTCCCAAGTCCTCTGCATCCTCCCCCGGCAGCTGCCACCAACAGGCACTGCCCTTCCCTGTAGGTAAGCATCTTCCCTTTGCCCACAGGAGGTCACCATCTCACCCATTCATCTGGGCCAAGTTCTAACAGTCATTCACAATGGACATTTGCACTATTTGCTGGAGACCAATTTAAAGTCTGTCTTCCAGTAGGTTCTTGCTCCTGCCCTAACTGTGCTCACCTTCCTTACAGCTAATCAAAAACTGCGATCAAGAAGGGATAATAAAAAAAACCCTTCACTCTAAAAGAAGAAGGTAGAGTTGTAGTTGCTCTTTCTCGGTGGCCCTGCAAATGATGGAATTTCACTGACCCAGATGTAATAAAGAAAGGCTCCCCATGGTAGCTCAGAGCTACCGCAGGTACGACAGCTTCCCTGCATGGCTGGGAGCTCCACCATGGGAAGGTGTTCTACCTTCACCCCGAGCCTAATCACGGCTGCTAACCTGTGCCTGGACCCCCTGGGAGACAGTCAATGCGCCGCGCAAGAGGCTATATCACTTCAATCAACAGGCTGACCATTGTACACAAGGCCAGTTTGACATCAATTTTACTTTATCTTTCCATTTTCATTCTCAGCAGCCACAAATGGTCCAAGGATAGGTGCTGAGCACATGGCAGGGACGATAGCAAACAGCTGCTACACGCGTTTCTAACATAAAAATGTGTAATATGGAAAGCATGGGAGATGTTTTAAGACCACAGAACTCTCACTCATATAAAAGTAATCACAATTACCGGAAGTTAGAATAATGAACAATGACAGTACTGTGCAATTCATGTTAGGATTCACTTCAAGCATACTCAACCGCAAACTCTGAGCCATGCCCTCTCCAGTGGCTCATTCGATCTGCAGAGCGGGGGGCCCCAGACAGTTTGGAGAGAGAGGCTCAGTACCTCACCAGTAACACAGTCAAGTGGCCAACTGGCCAGCTGATCCAAGATGACACTCAAACACCCATGAAGTCAAAAGTTTAAGACCTTGAATACTTCCTAGTGTCTGATTAAGAAGAATTGTGTTTTAAAAGCTTTACTTTAGCTTGCCACCTCTTTGCACACACTCAGGATATTTCCTTTGGGATAACACCGTCCTTATCCAATCTTGTCATCTGGCAAGCTGCTAGCATCCTTCTGCTGGGATGTACTACCATCACATTTCCTCTCCTGCCTCGTCTAGTGGCTTCTTGCCACACGCCTCAGGAGAAGTGGAGTCCCAGTCTGTGTGTCTGTACCCAGGACTTTTGCATTGTACCTGGAACATGGCACGCACACAGGGAGTGACCGTTCTTGAAGCTGTTATAGTAGCACTAAGATCCTCAATTTGTAACAACTATCTCTCACACAGCAGTGTCAAGTACCACATCCTAACCTGTAATAATTTCGGTTTAGTTCCACAGCAGTGAAGTAAAGTACTTTCTGTAATACTAGGGAAGGAAAGCCCTACCTTAAGGTTCTCCTACCGAAATGCTTCACAATCATTTGCATTTGTTCTTTGTGCAAAGAGGCAGATGACCACATTTAACTTTCCCTGATACTTCTCTTGGGACACGCTTAACCTTACTAATAACAATATGATTTATATTCTCAGACATAATTAAATTCGAATGTTCATTAACAAAAAGAACTCAATGAGAATAATGCATCTACTAGGCCACAGCAGTAGTTTAGATCCTGACAGACCAAAACATAGACATTGTGATTTTGTTTTTAAGGTAAAATCGTTTCTCGTCTTTTGTGGAGGGCAGCAGCAGCAGTTCTCTTAATCCTATCCTTCAGATATTTCTATAAAGCAAAGCAAAGCAAACAAAACAAAATTGGAAGAAGCCAGAATCAGGAAGAAAATACCTTTGTTGGTAAAAACCATGTATCCATTGACCTCAAGGTTTCTGGTCCAAGTCTGTTTCCTCAAGCCCCTTCAATGAGGGGCTCTGTTGTGTGCTAAACACGAGATGATCAGCCCCATTTCCTGACTCCAGGATTTGTTAGGATGGAACACATTTGGGGTGGGAGCAGTTGGAGCAGGGGAGTTAATAATAGTAGGTCAGGGTAGCAAAGGGACCCCAGAGCATGTGTGTGCCAAAAAATACAATGGTGAAGGATGGGGTGCTGGGCTGAAGAAAAGGCACTCTGGAAGGTGAGAGACGCTGACGCCCCCAGCACTGGAACAGTTTGAGATCAACCAATTTCCTAGTGAAACAGAAGTAGATCTTTACAACAATCTTCCTCTCCACCCCCATATTTTCCTCCTATTCAATATCTCAGGCACACCTGCCAATACTGTTACGGCTACAGTTACCATGACCACCGCAAACAGTCCCAACAGAAAAGAAAACTGGATTTGTCCATTAAACCCAAGGAAACATTAGCTGTGTACTACACTACTTTTGACATGTTCTAACTCATTCTTCACAACACAGCAACCAAGAGAGAGATCTGCAGCCAATGTAAGGTAAACTTTAAGAAATAGCCCTTCAGGGTGGGGGCAGTAGCTCTGTGGTAGAATGCTTTCCTGGCAGGCACAGGCTCAGCAGTCGGCAACAAACAAAATAACAAAAAATGAAACAAGGCAACAACATCACCTAACATCTTGGGGGTTTGATCTCACTGATTTCTCTGTAGATTTCAAGAGAGTAATCGGACATCATCTTCTTCAAGGTGTTCCTGCCCTGCCCTCATACCATGCCTCCCTCTGCACACCACTGTTCCCCCTCAGTCTGCAGAACCCCATGCACCCCCACTCTGTGGACCCCCACTTGCTCCATCACAGACTTGTCCCAGTGGAAGAAGGATGGGAGCATGCAGCTTAACTCTTCTGAGTGTACTTCCCTGGGCCTCCATCTTCATTTTTTTTTTTTTTTTTTTGTTGGTCGTAGGGCTTGAACTGTGGGCCTGGGCAGTGTCCCTGAGCTCTTCAGCTCAAGGCCAGAGCTCTACCACTTTAGCCACAGTGCCACTTCTGGTTTTCTGGTGGTTCACTGGAGTTAAGAGTCTCACGGACTTTCCTGCCTGGACTGGCTTTGAACCGAGATCCTCAGATCTCAGACTCCTGAGAGCTAGGATTATAGGCATGAGCCACCAACACCAAGCTATCTCCACATCTATGTCCTTGGAACAAACTAGTTTAAGAACCTTGAAGAACCATACTTCACTCTTGTAATTTGAAACAAAATAATAAACACCCACACACAAAGAGTAAGTGATATACAGGAAAGAGAGCAGAAAAATCAATGAATCAAAAAACAGAAAACATCATTTCTACTCAATGCTAACAAAGTAGATCCAACAATATATAAAAAGAATAATATACCATGACCGGGTAGAATTGTACTAAAAATGCAAGTCTGATTTGCCCATTCAAAACACAATGTAATTGACCATATTAACAAACAATAACAACAAAAGCCATATTATCATCTTGATAAATACAGAAAAATAACAGAATCCAATCTCAGCTTAAAAAAATAAAAATAAAAACAAACCAACAACCACAAAAAAAGAAACACAGCCAGGCACTGGTGGCTCATACCTGCAATCCTTGCTACTCAGGAACTGAGATCTGAGGATCACATTTTGAAGCCAGCTCAGGGAAGAAAAATCCTGTGAGACTCCTATCTCCAATAAAACTATTCAGAAAATGGCAGGAATGGCACTGTGGCTCAAGTGTTAGCCTTGAGCACAAAGAGGCTCAGGGACAGTACTTAGGCCCTGAGTTCAAGCACCAGGACTGGCAAAAAAATAAAAAATTAAAAACCTCTTAGCATAGTAGGAATAGAAGAGAACACTCTCATCCCAGCAAAGGGAACTGCGGGAACTGTGAGGACCCTTCAGCAATTACTATCTCACTCAGTAACGAGAGGCAGAAGCGTTAGCTTTTAGGGTAAGGGAAAAGGTGAGATGTCCACTCTTACCGTTCCCACCCATGTTACACCAGGAGGAAAATCATTCACATTTAAGAAGGAAGCGGTTACGCTGTCTGCATTTTCACACAGAAGGGTTAGCTATGTCCAGGGAGTCTACCAGAAAAACTACTGATGAGTGAGTTTAGCAAAGTTGCAGAATACACAATCTACACACAAAACTCAATTGTATGCTGAGCGAGCAACATGATTTTATACTGAAATAAAAAATTGTAATACCAAAAACTAAAATATTTAAGAGAGAAACTGAAAAATGTGCACAATGTGTATGTTAAGAGACTGCTGAGAGAAAAATCTAACAAATGGAGAGAAACATGTTTGTGGAAAACTCGTTAAGTCACTTCTCTCTCAAATGATCTACTGGTTCAGTATTGCATTCAAAATCCAACTGTGCCATTTTGTATGAATTGACAAGCCTATTCTAATCTTCAAGTGGATATGCAAAACCCAGAATAACCTAAAGAACTCCTCAGGGCTGCACACAATGGCACACATATGGATTCCTGCTACAGCTCTGAGACCAGCCCAGCTAAACTAGTTATTAGTGAGATCCTGTCTTAAAAACAAACCCCAGACAGGAGTATCAAGGTCTGAGGTTGGAAGTGGGCAAAAAAACTCAGGAGCCCTTCTGAGAAATCAACAATAAAACAAGGGCTAGGGGCATGATTCAAGTGATAGAGTACTTGTCATGAGGTCCTAGGTTCAAATCCCACTACAGCCCCCCCCAAAAAAAGAAAAGAAAAAAGAACTGCAAAATAAAAATGGTAGAGGCTAAATGCTACTATATTCAATACTTATAAAGTTATACTAATGACAATGTGGTACTGATGTAAAGAGCAAAAACAGCCAATGGAACCAAACAGAGACCACAATAGACTACTGATTCTGACAAAGGTACAGAGGGATGAAAATAATTCAACAGAGAGAGAACAGCCATAATCACAGCTGTGCTGGAACAAACCGATACAGGAAACCATGAACAAGGACTAACACAGTGTACCACAGGGCTAGAGCGCTGCCTAACTTGGGTGAGGCCCTGTATTCTGCCCAACCCTGGGTAGCAACCCTTACAACTTAGGGATGGTAATGAGTCCTTCGACATGACACCCAAAGCACAGAGCATGAAAGAATAAACTGAATGTCATCAAAATCATGAACATATGTTCTTTTAAAAACAGTGTTAAAAGAACGTAAAGACAAGTCACAGGCTGGGAAAAGTATTATCAAACATAAATTTGATAAAGAATCTGTATCCAGAATATAATAAATATAAGACTTAACATTTTATCCAGGAAGAGCAAACGCATGAAAATATGCTCAACACCTTAGCCATCAGGAAAATGCCAATTAAAAATATAGTGAGATACTGCAATGCACCTAATTAGGATGACTAAAATTAACAAGACTGGCCATACCAAGTAATGACAGAGACTTGAGTACCAGGAATTCTCATGCACTAGTGGTAGAAATATTTAAAAACAAAAACCAGAAAAACCTTTGGTCAGGTACCAGTGAATCATGCCTGTAATCATAGCTACTCAGGAGGCTGAGATCTAAGGATCTCAGTTCAAAGTCAGCAGGGCAGGAAAGTTCATCAGACTCTCATCTACAATTAACCACCAAAAAAGTCAGAAGTGGAAGTGTGGCTCAAGTGGCTAGCCGTGGACAAAAAAGATCAGTGACAGTGCCCAGGCCCTGAGTTCAAATCCCAGGACCAGCATATAACAAAACCAAACCTTTGAAAAATAGTTTGGCAATTTAAAAACAAGTTTAAGCACATGCCTACCACATGATGCATCTCACTCCTAGGGCCTACCTAAGAGAAAAGAACACGTGTCCACACAGACTTGTGCCAGATGGTTCTATTTATAAGAGCCCAAATCTAAAAGTGCCCCTATAGCCAACAACAGTGAAATGACATAAAAATGTGGCATATCCACACACTGGAATACTTCCTGCACTGTAAGGAATAGGTGGGGTTTTGTTGTTGTTTCAGTACTGAGGACTCAAACTTGCTAGGTAAGCACTCTAGCACTTGAACTATATCTCTATCACCCACTCCCCTGCTTTTTGGTTTTGTTTTTTTCCGTTTACATTTTGTTTTGAGATACAGTCTTGCAATGTAGCCCAGACTGGCCTGGAACTCACAATCCTGCTTCTGCCTCTAGAGTAGCAGGGATTGTAGGGATGTGCCAAGATGCCTGGCTATGAGTACACTATTGATCACTCAACACCAGGGATAAATCACAAAATAATCCTGCTGAGTGCAAAAGCCAAACGAATGATTATGTACAAGATTCCACTTATAGCAAACTTTAGAATAGGCAAGCTCATCTGTCTAGCAACAGAGAGCAGACCAGAGGTTGCCTGGCGACAAGGGCAGAGGACCAGAACAGTCTTACACAGTAATACAAAGAAATCTGGGGAAGTGATGGATATGTTCATTCTCCTTAGGGTGCTGATGGTTTCGTGGGTGTCAGAACCGATTAAGCCATATGCTTTAAGTATGCAGTTTACAGCATGTCAATTATACCTCAATAAAGCTGTCTTTAAAAGAGCTGTCTGAATTTTACAATATCCAGTTTAAGTGGTCCCTTTTCATCAGCATACTGAGGACCTTCAACTGTAGCTAAGCAACTGATATAACTGCTTCAAATATACCTTTTCCTGTGACCTTTACTCTATATAAACACAACTGTAAAATAAATTACTGTTGGATAGAAAAGTGAACAAACTGGTCTCCCTGGATTGCATAGTCCTCTCTGTTTATTAGCTTCAAGTGAAGGCTGGATTGTTAGCCAAACTGCCAGCACCGAATGTTCAACTTAATATTGAAAATATCACTACTGCAAGCCACCCTGAAGCAACTCATTACTTCAAGTAAACATTTATTGCACACACACTGTGTCTACCAATGTTGTACTGTTGGATTTCACACAGAAAGGCCAGCGTCAAAGTACACAGCTAATCTTGATCCTCTCTCAGAATCATCTGTAAGCTGTGTGTCATCTCACAATGAAGAAACAGCAGAGGAAACAGGCTACAGACAAAGTGGACAATGGCTCTCGTAATTCAAGGTAAAATAATGGCAGTGATAAAATGGCTGAAGAACCGTGCCCTTGCAACTTGGAGTTTCAGGATGAGAAGCTCTTGAACCCTGGGTAAGCTTAGGACAAAGATGAACAATTACTTCTACACACAACAAGAACGGAACCTGTCAGCCCCAAGAGGTCCTTCTGGCTTGGAAATGGGAAAGGATGTGAAAGGCTTAGAGAGGCCCGAAAGGATCTTACAAAATAATAACATCCAGAAAGTTTTCAGTCAGTTCTCTAAAGGTTGGAAGCAACAATAATACTTGTACCAAGCATGTTCTTTATGACTGAATCTGGAGACTTCCATACTAAGCCGAATATAAAAAGTGTAAAAATCCCATCTTACACAAGAGAGAAGCTGATTTACACATCACGAGTGACACCCTAAAGGTCCACGTCTCTTGTCACAATCTGTAAGATAATTTATGACTTATTCAGGGCATCCTCCTCCAGGAAGCTTTTACTATCTTCTCTTCCTTGTGATTCTTCCCCTAAAAGAATCAAATGAACTTGTGCAATGGACACAAGTCAGCGAGCATCCCTTGTCAACAGAGACTGTGGCTGGCAAGTGCCAAAACTCTCTTAGGAAATGCTGCTCCTCGTCTAAAAATTTCAAGTTGCCTATGAACTTGAGAATACTTTCGTGTTCTCAAAGGAATAATTTTACTCAACAATAAGCTTTTAGTGAATTTTGACTGACATGATTCCTTGTCACATGTTCTGAACATCTCACACCCAAATTCACAGCCACAGTAAATACCTCTATGCTCCAAATGTTCAGTAACCATGCCATTCCTGACTGCAAGCGTGTGTGCTGTGCATACGATCTTTATTTCTAGCCGGGCACTGGTGGTTAATGCTTATAATCCCAGCTACTCAGGAGGCTGAGATCTGAGGATCATGGTTCAAAGCCAGCCCAACCAGAGAAAGTCTGTGAGATTCTTATCTCCAATTAATCACCAGAAAACCAGAAGTGGCATTGTGGTAGAGAGCTAGCCTTGAGCAAAAACATGCTCAGGGACTGTGCCCAGGCCCTGAGTTCAAGCCCCATGACCAAGAAAACAAGTATCTTGGGCTGGGAAGGTGGCTCAGTGGTAAAGCGCTTGCCTTGCATGCCTGAGGCCCTGGGTTCGATTCCTCAGCACCACATAAGCAAAAAGAAAAAAGCCGGAAGTGGTGCTGTGCTCAAGTGGTAGAGTGCTAGCCTTGAGCTGAAGAGCTGAGGGACAGCGTCCAGGCCCAGAGTTCAGGCCCCACTACCGGAAACAAAAAAAAAGAAAAGAAAACAAGTATCTTCATTCCCATAGCAACAACCAAAGAAAAGATGAAAGCAAATCTCACAGTATTGATTTTGTCTTTCAGTTTTTGTTTTGCAGATTTTCCTAAATGAAAATGATTTGGTTTTGAGTAAAATAGTAAATATACATACATACTTATCCAAAAAGCAGTGAGATCCAACAGCTGATAAGTAAGGAAGTTTACGACATCTCCACCAACATGCCTGCTGTGGCTCAAGGTCCACTCAAGCTCGGAACCCCTGCTGTCTAATGATTGCTGCCTGCCATTCCACTGGACTTGGGGGGGCACCATGCTATAGCCTCACATCTGTCTGATGACGTGTACGGCACCGTACTAGGATGTGCATGTGGCAGCAGCCTGCTCTCCTCGCAACACCACCCAGAACATTTTACAGCCAGGTAGAGTGTGCTGCTCCCCTTCCTCACAGTGCAGAGGACACCTTGAATCTGTTGGCAGAAGTCTCCCAAGCCAGGCCAAGGGGAAACCCAGACTTGCCTGAGAACAAGGACTCATCTCACCATGAGGACCTGGCCTTACTAGTTCCCAGTGGGTTTATTATTCCCTAGTTCACCTTAGTCTGCCTGAGCATGGGAGATAAATCATGTAAAGACAGTGCTGGGCACACAACAATCTCTGTGCTATGTGTTGGATGCTTTGTTACCTTACTCTGACATAGGCTGGCAAGGTGACAAGAAAGACTTTGGTAAGAGGACAAGACTATGCTCCTATGTTTAAAGTGAATTTACATATTTAAAATAATTCTACTTT
The DNA here is from genome assembly GCF_024711535.1 of Dipodomys merriami. Lineage (NCBI taxonomy): Eukaryota > Metazoa > Chordata > Mammalia > Rodentia > Heteromyidae > Dipodomys > Dipodomys merriami. The sequence continues at coordinate 2,865,382 of NW_027202693.1, forward strand.
TATTCCTGTTTATCATAGAAATAAATAATTAAAGGTACAACAGGACACATAAATGGCTAACTTATCCGTCTCTCCTCTGAAAACAGTTCTGTATCTCACTGATGAAAGCATGGACAGTGTTTTTCCCGGAGCCTGGTGGAGAGCACCAGCCCTGCCTTCCACTTCCCTCTGATCAAGCCCCTATTTCACCTCCTATATAATGGGATCTCATGGATAACATCCAGAAAAGAGGTTGACAAAGAGACACAACCCATTCTTTCAGAATTTGTATACACTATTTGCTACCTTAGAGAAACAAAATAAAACGTAAAGTCACTAATGTAAGAGCTAGAACTGGTTGGAACTTCTGTATTTTCTCTACCCATGAAGAGACTTCGGTATCAACAAGATCTGCCAGCTACTTAAACTATAGGAATAAGTAAGTACATTAGAAATGTCTGTAGCCTACTTCCTTCACACACTTAAACAATTAAAATGTACTGAGTTTTTTTGTTTTTTTGGATCGTGGGTCTTGAACTTGGCCTGGGCGCTGTCCTCAGCTCTTCAGCTCAAGGCTAGCACTCTACCACTTGAGCCACAGTGCCACTTACAGTTTTCTGGTGGTTTGTTGGAGGTAAGAGTCTCACAGACTTTCCTTGCCCGAGCTGACTTTGAACCATGATCCTCAGTTCTCAGCCTCCTGATTAGCTAGGATTATAGGCATGAGCCACCGGTGTGCGGCTCAAAGTGCACTTTAATTATTTTACACCTTCTTATTTAAATTCTTCCCTGAAGTAGACTAGATACAGATTTTTAAAAATATCTTGGATTACTATACCCCTATTATTTTAATTACAGTAACCAGTCACTGGAAAATCCATTAATGAATGGAAAGAGCATACATGTGAAAGTAGTATTGTGTAGGTGGAGCATCAGAAGTGGCCCTGCAGTGCAGAAGCCAACTGCAGGAAGGCTACAGGTTTTCCCAACAGGCCCTGTGCTTAACACCTTCCATGGAAGAGCTCTGATTACCTCTCTGAGGTCTAGTCTGTGAACTTTTCTCTTTTGAATGACAGTACTTCTGAAGAAAGAATTCATTAGGAAAGAACAAGGCTGAACACTTTTTCAAAAATAGAATCATATTGCCAGGCGCTGATGGCTCACGCCTGTAATCCTAGCTACTCAGGAGGCTGAGATCTGAGGATCACGGTTCAAAGCCAGCCCAGTCAGGAACATCCGTAAGACTCTTATCTCTAATCATCCACCAGAAAACCAGAAGTGGTGCTGTGGTTCAAGTGGTAGACCACTAGCCTTGAAATGAAGAGTTCAGGGACAGTACCCAGGCCTAGTGTTCAAGCCCCACAACCAACCAAAAGAAAAAGAAAACGAAAGAAGAATCGCTTCCAGACATGAAACATGGTATACCAGATGGCACTTTACTTTTAGCCAGAGCTGATAAGGTGCCTCTAGAAATTAAGTCATTAATTTCTACTCTGTAATTGGCTTTATAAGTGATATAATTTGTCTGGGATCTTAACTCAGAAAATTTCTATGTAATTACTCAACTAACCTATGTTGAGGATTTAAACTCAGGATTTTGATGTCATTAAACCCAAAATGTGCTCTTCCCCAGACTTTGAGAAGATTTGTTAAAATGTAGAATGTAGTGTCAACTTAGGATTTGCTCAAATTCTATCTGAAAGAACAGCATTAATTTACAATTCAAATGAAAATGATCTGTTATTTTTAAATAATTAATTATAGCAGTATATCTAACAGTAATTTAAAAAACTGAGATGCTATAAATTGAGTTCTGAGAAAACACTCCATTAAATTGCAGCATGCTAACATACACTGACCTTCAGGAATATGGGGCCAAATTCACTAGAACTTTTTTGGTAAAAACAAATAAATACAAATGATTCACACATCTCTACACATTTATTGTAGGCAATAAAGTGAAGCATTATAAAAATACAACTAGGAAGCCAGGAGCTGGGTGGCTCATGCCTGTAATCTTAGCTAATTGGTGGCTGAGATCTGAAGATCAAGGTTCAAAGCCAGTCTGGTCAAGAAAATCTGTGAGACTCTTATCTCCAATTAATAGCCAAAAACCTAGAAGGGGAAGTGTGGCTCAAGTGGTATCATGCCAGCCTTGAACAAAAAAGCTAAGGGAAGTGCCAGGCTCTGAGTTCAAGTCACACACACACACACACACACACACACACACACACACACACACACACGAGTGCGCACGCGCACACACACACACACACAAACACACAAACACACACACGCCACTGGGCACCGATGGCTCATGCCTGTCATCCTAGTTACTCAGGAGGCTGAGATCTGAGGTTCGAGGATCAAAGCCGGCCCAGACAGGAAAATCGGTGAGACTCTTATATCCAATTAATCACCAGAAAACCATAAGTGGTGCTGTGGCTCAAGTGGTAGAGTGCTAGCCTTGAGCTGAAGAGCTCAGGGACAATGCCCAGGCCCAGAGTTCAAGCCTAACAAACAACAAAACAAAAACAAAAACCCTCCACAAAAACAGACTCCCTCTCCATAAGTTCTGCATCCATGCAGAGCCAAATGCAAATAGAAAATATGTGAAAAAGTATTGTTCTGAACATATCCAGACCTTTATTTACACAACATTGTGCTGTAGTGGATATGGTAAGTAACCTAGACATATCTCAGGAAACAAGAGCATGTGCATAGGTTATGGACAAATACCATGTCATTTTACATCAGGCAATGGAGCATCCTCAGAGTCTTGCAACCACAGGGATGTCTAGAATCAACTCCTATAGTCACTAAGGAATGCATGAATGTGCAACTTTCTATATTACTGTGTCATATGGACGTGTGGAATGACAGGAGTGTTTAGAACAGTATTTTGCATTAAATTTTTTTTTTTTTTTTTTTTTTTTTGTCGGTCGTGGGGCTTGAACTCTGGGCCTGAGCGCTGTCCCTCAGCTCTTCAGCTCAAGGCGAGCGCTCTACCACTTGAGCTACAGCGCCACTTCCGGTTTTCTGGTGGTTTATTGGAGATAGGAGTCTCACGGTCTCTCCTGCCCGGGCTGGCTTTGAACCGCGATCCTCAGATCTCAGCCTCCTGAGTAGCTAGGATTACAGGCGTGAGCCACCAGCGCCCGGCTCCCTGCATTAAAATTTTTTTAAACAAGTAAAACACCTCTCCCAAGTGGGAACATAAGATCACTACTTTATATAAACATAATCGTATTTTTCTACAAATTAAATAGTGAAAATTAGGGCACATCCAAGCTACCAATGGTTTGTCTGAATATGGGAGACACAGGGTTGGAAGCACATTCACGGCAAAATTAAAGGGTAAAAAAACAAAGTCGAATACCCTTTCTTGACTCATGTTCCAATAGTTACTAAGAGAGATAGGCATCAGGAGTCAGTTCTCAAGATACTATGATCTGAAATCTGCAATTCATTTTATTTTTATATAAAAGATGAAACTGTTAACATTTGCTATTCTAACTACAAAATTCTTGCCTACAAAACCTTGATGTGGACTGAATTCTTTTTAAATTCTCATTTAAATTTTTAATTTTTTGCTGTTATAAAGTTGGTATACAGAGGTATTACAGTTTTAATAAGTACCTTTCTTTTTAGGCAATGTCACCTCTCAATTCTTACTTTTAAAGTGAACTTTCAGGCCTTCCCATTGACAAATCAGACTTGATTTATAAGTTCTCTGCTTTCTATCTCCAGAGCTGACCAAAGCACATTTTCTTAGTACAATCTGTATTGTCCTGAGTGTTTTATAAACATCTCTTGAGTGTTTACAAGAGAGATCTGAAATCATAGCCCTGGTTTCATCCTATGAGTCAGTTATTCTTAAAAGGAAATAGTTCTCTCTTTATCACCTTTAATTCTCTATCTATCATAAGTCTAATCTTACAAACCCACTTTAATCAGAATTTACTGGCAGAATTGTCAACAGATAATTACTGGTATTAAATACTGGGTAATGCATAAGGAAAAAAAGAGAAATAGACACAATTTCATTATATGGATATGAAATGATTGTTGTAGATAACAGCTGAACTTTATAAATGTCTCTTAATAAGGTCTCCAAAGGCTTGAAAAATGACACAGCCCCACACTGATATTTAATATTTACAGCCCCACCTGTATTTAATCCATCCCTCTGCCTGCATGCATTCACTTACAGATACCAACTTAGAACCTACCACGTGCAAGTACAGTATGCCAGGCTCTGAAGAGTCACTCCCTATCTGGAGTGAAGAAACCCAAGTCTATTGATAACCACAAAAATAAGTCACACAGTGATATGGCACACACTGAGTCGGTTTAAAAGTGAGCTCAGCTGAGTCTGCATTCTAGTCTTCTCAACCTGGAAGCTTATTCTTGGATATAAATGGTGCCACCACTGGCATCCTGGCCCTCTCCCCTGTTTCCAGGTCACAGGATTGCCCAGTCAACCTCATGTTCCCCGAGGAAACATGCACACTTTGCTGGAACTTTCACTGATGGTGGCAAGGAGTTTCCAACAAAGACCCTTGCTTGAGCAAGAAGAGCAAGGTCAGAAGCTTCCTGAACTTTAGAAACCATGTCTGGCAAGAGTGCTTTCCTCCTTGTTGGAGAGACTGCCCTGTGGATGCAACTGGAACTGAATCCCCTGTGGTCACCCTGAGCTCCACAGAAATGCATTCCAGCTGCACCTTCCTCCAGGAAATCTATCCATCCTGGCAAGCACGGTCTCTTTTAACATGGAGCCAGGCATCTTGCCTACTGCCTCCACACACTTCCAGCCTCCATCTTCTCACCTCTGTCAGCAGCATCCTGGTCCAGGTCCTCCTCAGCTCCCACCAGCTCTAGTGTAACAGCCCTGCAGGTCTCCCATCGCCAGTCCCCATCCCCCACGCCCAGGGTTTGCAGTTTAGTAACTACAGTGACCATCATCGCCCTCTCTCTCTGTTGGGCTCCTCAATGGCTCCCCGTGACTATGGCCAAATTCTAACTTCCAAGATGACACACCCAGCTTCCCACAACCAACATTCCTTGCCAGCCAAACAACTGCCCTTCCACGCCTCACATTTTATGCTCTGAATACATGGAACTGCTGAGGCTTGGGCTCAGAGACATCCACCCATCCTGCTGAGTTCCTAAGGAAGTAGGACCTTTTCTTTCCCCAAAAATCTCAACAAATGAAAGCTAAATGGCTTTCTTTAGGCTGCCTTCTAAGTTTTACTACAATCATCTTCAGTAAGGCTGCTGCAGATACCTGGTGAAAGCATATACAACACACATGGGCAAATGGTAGGGACAGACGGGTGCAGTGCTGGCTGGCCAGGCACAGCACCAGCTCTCTGGCTGCTCTGGGAAAGGTCCGGGGCAGCATGAGAGCTCTGTGCTTTCAGGTCTGGACCAGGCTCCCTCCGCCCCTGCTTCCCCAAGCCCAACCAACTACTCCGTGCACACCACACACCTACAGATGTTTATAGAATGAGCAAGGTGTTCTGAGCTGAGAATACTAAAGGGCATTGTTCTGATTTTAAAAGATTTAACATGGAATTAGAGAAAAGCACAAAATATCTTGATGTTTCTAAGAAAACCTACTGCAGAGGTAATCAACTGCCCATTCAAATTTGTACACATTTTTGATTGGGAAATGTTGAGAAATAAGAAGCCATTTTTTTTAACTTACAGAAATGTTCAGAGAGAAAACTGCACAAACAAACAAAAAAATTGGAATATGGGGCCTCATCAAAATTTGAAAGTATTAGGCATGATGGCAGACACCTGTAACACCAGCATTCAGGAGGCTGATGCTGGAGGATCACAAGTTTAGGCCAGCTTGGACTACATAGTGAAACCCTATCTCAAAAACAACAGCAAAAACATTTCAAAGTATTTGTGTCAAAGACCATCAAAAAAGCGAAAAGACAATCTACAGAATGGAAGAATTATTTTTTAATTTCTGTATGAGATAGAGACATGTGTCCAGAAAATGTAAGGAACTATTATACCATAACACAAAAGGACAGCTCAATTATTATAGAGGGCAAAGAATTTGAATAGGTATTTGTCTGTGGAAGATACATCGTGGCCAAGAAACACACAAATGTTCAGTATCATTAGTCATTGGAGAAATAAAAATTAAAACCACAATGAGGCACTTCTTTGCACCCCAGAGGGGTGGCTACTTTGACAAAACATGGAAAACTGCTGGCAAGGATGTGGAGAATAAAATCCCGCAGCGCTGATGATGGGAATGTAAAATGGTGTAGCCACTTTGGAAAGTAGTCTGGAAGTTCCTCATAAAGTTGGAACATCAAGTTGCCCCGTGACCCATTAATTATACTCCTAGCTTATATCCCAAGTAAATGAAAGCATGTATCTGCTCATAAACGTGAACACAAACATTCACGAAAGCATGATTCACAATAGCCCCCAAGGAGACACCACTCAAATGTCTACCAATGAATAACTGATGAACAGAATGTGGTATGTGTATGCCACAGAATACTATTTACCATGTGCATGCAGTACTGATATCTGCTACGACATGGATGAATCTCAAAAACACATCAAATATTAGAAACTAGACACAAATGGCCACATCCTGAAAGACTGCATCTCTATGGCCTACTTCGAAGAGGTAAATGCACACAGACAGAAAGCAGATGAGTGGCTTCCAGATGGAACAAGAGGAGAATGGTTGCTGCTAATAGAGTTCTTTTGCAGAGGGATCCAAGTTTGTGGAATGAAGGCAGTAGTAACTGGTGTATCTCTCTGTGAAAATACTAGACATCAACGAATTACATATTTTTGATTGTAAACTTCATGATACATGAGTTATATATCAAGAAGACTATTTTTCAAGTGACTGTCCAGTAAAACCTCTATGGTAATACCTGGGTGAAGCACTCTGCATGCAACAAGATAAGCTGTCATAAAGGCACACAGATTTAGTTTCCTACCAATAAATCCCTACAGCCATCAACTATAAAACCAAATCCAAAGCAAAAAGTACAAAGAATAAAAAGAGGGGCTAGGAAGGTGGCTCAGTGGTAGAGCGCTTGCCTTGCATGCATGAGGCCCTGGGCTCGATTCCTCAGTACCACATAAGCAAAAAGAAAAAAAAAGCCAAAAGTGGCGCTGTGGCTCAAGTGGTAGAGTACTAGCCTTGAGCTGAAGAGCTGAGGGACAGTGCCCAGGCCCGGAGTTCAGGGCCCACGACCGGACCCAAAAAAAAAAAAAAAAAAAAGAATGCAATCTACAATTAGCTGCCAGGTAACAGAATGGAATTAACAAAGAAAAATGTTTACCAGGACTGCTCACTTCCCTTTGATTACACAGATTTAAACAAATCAAAAGTCCTTTCTACTCACAGGAAAAATCTGCCAGCTTCTTTATTAACACAGAGCAAGGAAAAACAAGCATTCTCTCCTATAACCAAATTAACATCCCGCAGAAGGTCTGTTTGTACTTGGCAGTCACAAACCTTTCATCTCAGAGCGTTACTAAATTAAACAATCCTATGTTGTATTGAACACAGTGAGCCAGACACCCTGGCAGGCTCCTCCACTTCCCAGTGGCTGTGGGGGAACATTAGGAATGAAGTGTGGTGCTGATGATTAAATAGTTTTTCTGTCATTCTGCTCAACACTTCAATTGTCTACAACAATGGAAACCTTTAACATTCTCTCAGCTCCTTACTCTGTCCCCATATGTAAGAGAGCACAGATCTTGGAATTAGAGTCTAGGTTCAGGTTACAGTTTTGCTTTTCTTTTTGGTCTGAGACTGGGACTCGAACTCAGTACTTGACGTTTTCACCCATTTGACTAGAGCTCTACCAATTGAGCCACACCTCCAACTCCAACAATTTTGATTTTCTTAACCTACTAAGCTACATACCCAAGGACAAATTTCACAGTTCCACAGCAGCCTTCCATTAGTAGCTGTGAAAACACAATGATGTAATGCAAACAAAGACAGGGCACATTGCTCAATGTCCAGCCCCACAGAAAATCCTCACTGTTAGCCAACTCTTCACCACAACACTCATTTTAGAGCTTAAATCAAAGCATAGGTAATTGACATCAGCATTTTTCTACCTCCAAAACAGCTAAATAATCAAAAGAGCCTGTGAAGATTTCATATCAAACAACTCCTTTCTTCATCCTTCTCTGACATGGAACTGGAGGTGAGGAAGCCATCGATAAAGTCTTTTTCAAATGTATTAAATCAGGGCATGACACAAAGCACTGATTCACTTGAGGCAAGTTTAAAAGAACTGAACTGAAAGACACAAGAAGAGAAACATTCACTATTAGGGGGAAATGCATATTTTGCAGTGAAATAATTGCTAACCTTTCCATAAAGATTGATGCAATTTGATTATAATTCCCAAGTGTCAGTAATCAGTTCTTAAGGTAAAAGAAAGAGGAAGTAGGATGGTTTTAAGCTCTGCAGAGGATGTGGGAGGATATCCTTTCCCACTGACAGCAAGTGATGTTTGATTGATGGCTGCTAGAATGTTCTGACTGAAAAACTTTGTCACATTAGAACAGACTGAAATCTATTTAAAACAAAACTTACCAGGTTTCATATACACAAACACTTGAGGCCTACCCTGACCCTAGGATGAGGGAGAAAATGCATGATGGCTCTCAGCCACATTCCCATCTTGGACATCTAGACAGTCTTTAAACTCTGCAGGGACAGACTTCTTTAGCCTAGCCACTACAACACACTAGTCAAGCTTCCAGGTTAGGGAAAAGGAAAATTCTCAGGGGGGTGGGGGAGTGTTCAGAGCACAGGGAAGCTCCTAGTGAGTTTCATTACAGAGATCATTAGGGAACTTGTGGCCCAAAACCACAACTCCTTCCTCCCCTCTGCAAAACTCTCTGCTTACACTTGGAGTGAATCATACCCCCAGGAGAGAACAAATCTGTGAGATTCTATAGAAGGAAGGCTCACATGCTGGCTTTTCTAGGGATCTTTTATCTGGGCTGCACACCAGCCTTAGTTTTCTTCTTCCTACTCACCAGGTGTAAACCAGTTTCAGCTGGACAGTCCTTGGCCACAAGTTCTGTATGTGAACACTCAACCCTTCTCCTCTGCCCAACACCCCAGCCAGTGGTCACTTACTTAGCCAGTCTAAACTTTAAGCTTTATGCCTAAAATAGGAAAATACTTACAAATGCACAAAATCCAAACCACTAAAACTGTAAGAAAATCTTAAAATCCATTTATACATAGTATAATTTTTTTTCCCAAATGGAGTTAGTCAGAAAAACAAATGATAATAAGCAAATTCCTGTACCACCACAGAACTAAAATTTTAGTATTTCAGAAAACAAAGACAAGAGTATACCATTAGCCACATTAAGGTATCTGAAGGTAAAGTCCAGGAAGACCTCATTCATTTAGGCCCAATTAATGAAGAAACAAACTGATATCTTTCCTAGCCTAGTTTTGGGAAGGAGGCTTAGCCCTCATTTTTTGGACTAATTTGAGTTCCTCGTGCTATGTTGATAAGATTGATTTACTGCTTAAAATCACTTGATCCAATTTTTACTGAACTTTTTATGTAAAAAATAAAATCAATTAAAGAAAAAAAAAGAGTTGCTAAGCAAATTAAAGAGTAAATGAAAATTATTAGCTGGGTGCTAGTGGTTCACACTTGTAATCCTAGCTACTCAGGAGAGTGAGACCTGAGGATCATGGTTGTACACCAGCCCCAGCAGGAAAGTCCATGAGACTCTTATCTCCAATTAACCATCAGAAAACCCCAAGTGGTGCTGTGGCTCTAAGTGGTAGAGCACTAGCCTTGAGTAGAAAAGTTGATGGGCAGTGACCAAGCCCTGAACTCAAGCCCCACAACCAACAACAACAACAGAAAGAAAGAAAGAAAGAAAGAAAGAAAGAAAGAAAGAAAGAAAGAAAGAAAGAAAGAAAGAAAGAAAGAAAGAAAGGAAGAAAGGAAGAAAGAAAGAAAATTACCACAGAATTAATCAATTAAAAACTTTACATTCGCCAGGCGCCTGTGGCTCATGCCTATAAACTAGCTCAGGAGGCTGAGATCTGAGGATCACAGGTCAAAGCCAGCCCAGGCAGGAAAAGTCCAAGAGACACTTATCTCCAATAAACCACTACAAAACCTGAAGTGGTGCTTTGACTCAAGTGGTAGAGTACTCACCTTGAGCTGAAGAGCGCAGTGATAGTGCTCAGGCCCAGAGTTCAAGCCCCATGACCACCACCAACAACAACCCCAAAACTTTACCCTCAAGTTACTACTAAGCACTAGTTAAAACTAGTGTATGTATTCTTCACAATCCCATATTCCAATGGAAACAAGTCTGACAGGACACAAAGAGTTGCTTGAGTCTATAGAGATAATCAACTGCCACCGTTTGCTCTGCCTATGAAAAACTGGCTTGTGAGTCAGAAAAGCTTCATAGGCAGTTCCCCCACTGAGAAATAGCCATTCTACAAGACTGCTGGCACCTAATTCTCTAGTTTTCTTTTTAAGAAATGCTGAACTATATGATGAAAATTCAATTTCCCTCTATTATGATTAAAAGTATGAGTGAAGGGCATTTACTTTAACCTCAAATAAACTTCAAATCCTTCAGTATAAACTGTAGTCACATGTCCATATCATGAAACATAAATAAGATTAAAGAGGACCTTGTATCCTACCTACTGTAGATATTTACTTTGTCCTTAGCAACAATGAAGGTAGATCTAACGTGTAGTTTATGTGATTTATAAAATAAATGTACATAGCGCAAATCAAAATGTCACAAAATGTTATAGTACCAAGTGTCATTGTAATTGTGTATGTACAGATTTAGGAGTACATAAAAATAACATTCTAGCTTTCTTCTCCAAATTAAAATTGAGGCTATTTAGCCTTTAAATCTTAATTTTGGCTTAATAATGACCATAAACACTGCCATTCATCTCTGTACAAACTCATCTGGACTGCCACGTCCTGCCAGGTGCGGCTGTATTTGGTGCTGATGAAAACTGGTGACTAACACCCCCACTGGAAGAGGTGCCCCTGACTCAGGGAGTTCTGTCAGCAAGGTGAACGTGGAGTGAAAAGAAAAGCGGCCCCAAGGAAGGCAATCTATATCATAAAAAGATGCGTTTTATGCATAGGAGAACAGTGAATATTAATTGCCTTTTTATTAAGTCAAAAAACAAATGGTATGTCAATGACAAAGTTGGTATGTGCGTCATGTGACTCCTTATGGAACTTTTGTTAGAAATAAAAGCTACAGCAAACAGAAGGTTAAATATCACACTCATATTCTTTGGACAGGAGAAATCCAATATGAATAGACAAGTTTACAAGTGACTACACAGAGTCCACAAAACTCAATGAAATATCACATCATCTAAATTGTAGGAATCATATATGCTGCATACTAGTCAGCAATTTGTATCCAGGTTTGAAAGATGTTCAATATTTTGTTTTTAAAGCTTCTGTAAGTTTCCCTATAACTGAATGCAACTCAAAGGGCATTGTTCTTTTTTTGTGTATGTGCCAGTCCTACAGCTTGATCTCAGGGCCTGGATGCAGTCCCTGAGATTCTTTTTCTCAAGGCTAGCACTCTACCACTTGAGCCACAGTGCTCTTCCAGCTTTTTCTGAGTAATCTAATGTAGATAAGGGTCTCACAGACTTACCACCAGAGGCTGGCTTCAAACTGCTAGGGTTACAGGCATGAGCCACCAGTGCCCGGAAAACAAGGTTACTATGTTATCTTTTTTAAATTTTTTTTTTAATTTCTTTTTTTGTTTGTTTGTTGGTTGGTCATAGGGCTTGAACTCTGGGGCTATGCCCAGAGCTCTTCAAGCTCAAGGCTAGCGCGCTACCACTTGAACCACAGCGCTACTTCCGGTTTTCTGATGGTTTATTGGTGATAAAAGTCTCATGGACTTTCCTGCCGGGGCTGCCTTTGAACCATGATCCTCAGATCTAAGCCTCCTGAGTAGCTAGGATAAAGACATGAGCCACCAGCACCTGGCTAAGGGCACTGGTTCTTTACAGAGGAAAAGTTTCTGTGTTCAAAACAATTACAGCTAGCTGATCAATAATTATCATGTATAATTCTTAAATACTTATAATCAAAGCAAAAGATGGAAAAAAAACAAAGAACTCAATGTATTTTAATATTTTCATTTCATTTCAAAGTCCAAGCGTACCTCATAGGTGACAATCACCAGTATATTCTAAGAAAATTCTTCTCGCAACCCTACTCAATTCCCTATTTTCCCAAGAAAGTATTCACTAATTTCCCAAGTCAATGTAACCGCAAATGGCTGTGGGTTTCTACTGCTGGTGTCTTTTGTAGGGCCGTGTGCTACATCAACCCAACAATTACATTCACATAGGGTGCCACCTTCCTGGCACCCGCCTCGCCACCCTTACGTTCTGTAAACTCAAACACTCCTAAAAGTGGTGAGCCTTGTGCCCCTTCACAAGCAGGCTATCAAGAAGGAAAGAGGGACAAGAGGCTCTGAAAATTGTTAAAAACTTACCTCAGCAAAAATCTTGTTATTCTTGTCTTACATTCTCTGTTTTAGCACCTTTATTATGAACCTGAGGGGGGGAAAAAAAAAGGAAAATTACTTTTCACAGAAAGTACTACCTGCCTAGCAAGGGTGGTGGGAGAATGTCTGCAATAAACCAGAGCAAAAAGACCAAGTGTGATTAAAACTTCTGAACTGTGCAGGACCATTGAGCGGACTGCATGTGAACACACTTGGGGGGTAGGGGAGCACCGTGGTGGTGGAGCGTGGGACTCTCAGTACAAGCATGGAGACCCATGCATGGAGGCCCATGCTGGGGGTGGGGGAGTGAGCCAGCTCCACCCTGTGGCATCAGTGCGGAGTCTGTTTCCCACACACATACAGCAGAAGTAACCAAGGGGATGCTGAGAGGTACAGGAAACAGCCACCTTAGCACTCAGCCAGTTCTGGGAACATCATACTTGTTCAACAAGTGTTTACTGATTTATTTTCACACAGCCTCATATAATTAATAAAAACAAACTTGCCTCTCACTACCTCTACCCCTGTTATTTATTATACTTATCATTGCTACTCTTGCAAAAGGCACCGTCTTTAAGAGGCTAACAGGGCAATGGTTGAGAGTTATCCAGGCCCAGACGGCAGAGGGAAGTCAACTCTTCATTCCCTTGTTCAGCACAATTGGAACATGAGTGCTGCTGGTACCGGGCATTCTTTACTGTACAGTACACTCTCTCGTCGCAGTTTCCAGTCAATGTATCAAGGTCCAAGTCACAAGACAGCCCAGCTAGTCTAGGTGACAGATACTGGTTTTTACTGGGTCAAGGGCAGTACACAAGTGGCAGGATTAGGTAGAACGATTTGGTCTCGCCGGAAACACAGGGTCTTTGGGGAATGCTAGGCAGCATCACACTGTAGGGACAGGCAACAGAGGAATGAGTAGCAAGGCCAGCAAGTAGGAGAGGCCTTGGGTGTCAGGCTAAGTTTGTCCTCATTGACTATTTTATCTGCTCATACTGATTAAGAGTTTAGTTTCAACTTCAATTCTAATAATTTTTTCTCTATTTTTTTCTTTTAAAAGCAAGCAAGGTAACATGGAATAGGAAAGTGAAGCGGCACTTGAGGTGGGAGAGACATGTAGACGGTTTCAGGGCTCTCTCTGAATCTTCCCAACATTCTCACAGAGGAACATCCTTATGATTGTTCCTTTACACACTGGGAAACTGAGGCATGGAAAAGGCAAGGATTATATTTTTAACATACTCTTGATTTCCTCCACCCCCAGCACTAGACAAGAGTTCTAAAGTTCACATGGAAAAATTTAAACAGCAAGAATTGCCAAGAAAAGAAAGAACAAGGTAAAAACCAGTTGTAAGGTATGTTACCAAAAAATGCGGCACACTGCTATATGAATTCAAAGACCAGTGGACTAGAACACACCATCTGGAAGTATACTGCAACTCACCCAGTTCACAAGACAATCAAAGCGTACTCCAAACAGCCTCTGAAGCAAATGAATAAAGAGAACTGGCAGCTAGCTGTGCAGAAAAAGATAAAGCTGAATCTACACACCACTCTGAATGCCAGAAAAAATTCCCAGTGGACCGAAGATATAAGTGTGAAAGTGAAACCATAAAAGCACTACAAGAAAACCTGGGCAAACTCCAATAATCCTGGAGGCCTTTGAGTCACTCAAACTTCAGACATCATAAACAATTAGTACCAACTACATAAAACCTAAAGAAAAAACTGTAGAGGTTTCAATTCTGAAGGTTTCAATGCTGAAGGCAAATGAAAACCAGCTGATAAAAACTGAAACTTCGATGACAAAGGGATAATCTCCCTCTAGTTTGTGTATTCCTAGAAACTGATTAGGAAAAAAGTAATTTAAAAGAAAACTGTGCCAGCTGCACAAGCAATTCAGAAAGGAGAGAAAGAGAGAAGGGGGGGAGGAAGACAGAGAGAGAATAAGAGGAAGAGGAAGGGAGAAAAGGAGGGAAGGAAGGAAGGAAGGAAGGAAGGAAGGGAGGGAGGGAGGGAGGGAGGGTAGAAGGGAGGGAGGGAGGGAGGGAGGGAGAGAGGGAGGGAGGACTGATGGACAGAAGAACGGACAGACAACTAACCTTTAAACACATGACCAGATGCTCAGCCTGGCTCATCATCTGTCACATACCATGTTGGCATCTCTCACCTATCAGTTGATACAAACTGGCAGGCTGGCAAACATAGTGGGCTCGAGAGGCCTAAGAGAGGCAGGTACCCTCACACACCCGAGCTGCCCTCTGCATCTGGGTGTCTGTATCCACAGACTCAACAAACCTCATACTTTATCTACACTGAGCATGTATGGACTCTTTTCTCTGATCATTATTCCCTAAACAATATGGTGTAACAACTATTTATACAACATCTGCACTGATTTGTCTTGTAAGTAGCCTAAACATCACTAAAGCATTTGGGACAATGTGAATAGGCTATGCAGACACACTGTCCCATTGGATAAGGGGCTGGAGAATCATCAGGTTGTGATGTCTATGCTGGGGTCTTGAAGAAAGCCTTCACAGACACCTAGACATTTCAAAATGCTGCTGCTATCAAAGGCAAAGCATTCACCAACATCAGAAACATGCTGCTTGGTGACCCAGCTCCATATATGCAGACACACCTGCACAAGTAGGTTTTCATCATGGTATCGCCTGTGAAAGACACAACACAAACATCCACCAGTAAGGGCTGGTTAAGTAAACCTGGCACAGTACAGACATTCAGTCTAAAAACACTTATTATAAAGTAATGCTATATACTTCCCTATACCAATATGAAAAGATCTCAAGCCAGGTGCTGGTGGCTCACACCTGTAATCCTAGCCACTCAGGAGGCTGAGATCTGAGGATAATGGGTCAAAGCCAGCCCCAGGCAGGAAAGTCTGTGAGACTCTTATCTCCAATTAACCACCAGAAAACCAGAACTGTCATTGTGGCTACAAGTGGTAGCACACTAGCTTTGAGCAAAAAAAGCTCAGGAACAATGCCCCTGCCCTGAGTTCAAGCCCCATGGCTGACTGCCCACCTGCCCCCTCTCCACAAAAATAAAGATCTCAAGAATATATAAACAATTTACTTTTTTAAATTTATTTTTGCCAGTCCTGGGGCTTGAACTTAGGGCCTGGGCACTGTCCCTGAGCTTCTTTTGCTCTAGGCTAGCACTCTACCACTTGAGCCACAGTGCCACTTCTGGCTTTTTTTGTTTATGTGGTACTAAGGAATCGAACCCAGGGCTTCATGCATCCTAGGGCAAGCACTCTACCACTAAGCCACATCACCAACCCATAAACAGAATTTTTTTTTTTAAAGGGCAAGAGGCAGAATACATTACATATCATACTACCGTGTGTGTATGTGTGTGTGAAAGCGTGTGCGCATGCGTGTGTGTGTATGTGTGTGTATATATATATTTATTTATTTATAATGGCATTTGCTTGCATCTGTACTAAGAAATGGACATCTACATGATCTAAGTACAGGTTATCTGTACCATCCCTACCAACCAGTTGAAAATTAAAAATTCCCAAAGTATGTTTTGTGCCAGTTTAAATTTAGAACCACACAAATATTTAACCTAAACATCTTTTTAAATTGACCTTTTACTCTTTAAGTATTTCTCAGTTACTTTCTTCCAAAGAGAATTATCATCTTTCTCAAATCTAGGAAAGGGCAAAACTATCACCCAACTACCATTATTTGATTTTTTTTTTCCTTTTTGGTGGTACTAGGGTTTGAACCTAGGCTTCCTGCTTGTGCTAGGCAAACACTCTACCACAGAGCCAAATTTCCAGCCCAAAAACTTTTAAAACTTTTTTTAAAAAGTACTTCACTGAAATAATAACTATCTATAAACAAGAGTCAAAATTCAATGAATCTTAAGAGTATTTTTCTCTTGAGATTGGATATTTTTTTTTTTTTTGGTCCAGTCGTGGGGCCTGAACTCTGGGCTTGGGCGCTGTCCCTCAGCTCTTCAGCTCAAGGCTAGCGCTCTACCACTTGAGGCACAGCACCACTTCCGGCTTTTTTCTTTTTGCTTATGTGGTGCTGGGGAATCGAACCCAGGGCCTCATGCATGCAAGGCAAGTGCTCTACCACTGAGCCACCTTCCCAGCCCGAGATTGGATATTTTAAAAAGCAATTTTAGCTGGGTGCTGGTGGCTCATGCTTGTAATCCTAGCTACTCAGGAGACTGAGATCTAAGGATCATGGTTCAAAGTCATCCCAGGCAAGAAAGTCCATGAAACTCTTATCTCCAATAAACCACCAGAAAACCAGAAGTGGCGCTGTAGCTCAAGTGGTAGAGCGCTAGCCTTGAGCTGAAGAGCTGGGGGATAGGGTTCAGCCCCAGAGTTCAAGCCCCATGACCAAAAGGAAAAAAAAAAAAAAAAGCAATTTTAAGTTGAATGCTGGTTCAAGCCTATAATCCTAGCTATTCAGGAGGCAGAGATTAGGGCTGGGAAGGTGGCTCAGTGGTAGAGGGCTTGCCTTGCATACACGAGGCCCTCGGTTCGATTCCTCAGCACCACATAAGCAGGAAAAAAAAAGCCACAAGTGGGGCTGAGGCTCAAGTGGTAAAGCGCTAGTCTACAGCTAAAGAGCTGAGGGACAGCGCCCAGGCGGAGTTCAGGCCCCAAGGCCAACAACAACAAAAAAAATCAGGAGGCAGAGATTGTGAGGACTGTGATTCAAGGTCCTATCTCAACCTGGGGTGGTGATTCATACCTGTAATCCCAGTTAGGTGAGAGGCAAAGATAGGCAGCTGCAGTCTAAGATTGCCTGGGCAAAAGCTCAATACCCTACCTGAAAATGACTAAGGCTAAAAGGGGTTGGTAGAAGAGGGCCTACCTAGCAAATGTGAGGCCCTAAGTTCAAACTTGAGGATTGCCAGGCAATTTCAATGTGTCCATCATTTAAAAAGATAGAATACTTCACCCTTCTATTAAGCTAAAGCATGTGACTAACACGTTTGTTGTTTTTTCAGGAGGGGTACTGGTTGAACTTGGCCTGGGCGCTGTCCCTGAGCTTTTGTGCTCAAGGCTGGCACTCTACCACGTGAGCCACCGATCCATTTCTGGCTTTCTGTAGTTAATTGGAGTAAGAGTCTCCTGATCTTTCCTGCCCAGGCTGGTTTTGAATTTCCATCCTCAAATCTCAGCCTCCTGAAGAGCTAGCCATCAGTGCCTGGCTACATTTGTACTTTTAAAGAAGCCGTCTGAGGCAGGAGGGTCCAGGGAGGACACCCTAGTTTACTGTCCCTGGACCAGCGGCATCCACAAACATGCTAACTTGTTAACATGCAAACTCTCAGGCTCCAGCCCAGACAGCCGAATGAGAAACTCTAGAGCAGCAGGCTAGCAATCCTGGCAACACACAAATCTGCAAGCCACAGGGCTGCCCCGCTGTCTTCTCACAGGTGTGCTCACACCACTCACACCATCGGCATTTTGAAAAGCAATGAAGTCCATCTGGGGAAGAAGGTGTACAAAATGGTCTTCACAGGGTTGCAGCCCCTAAGACCTGCTCTCAGAATCACATGGAGAAAGGCCGTGCACAGGTTTCCAAAGAGAGAGCACAAAATAGCTTCCTGATGAAGTTGTGTACATCATACACAGTATATGGTTTTGATGTTTCTTATTAAAACAAGAGTAACAATGAAGCACTGAAATTAAATTTAAGAATGTCCCATTTAAGAAAACACAAGCCTTCAGAAAGGAAAAACAAAGCAAAACAAAGAGGTAAATAAAATGAACCCATTCAAGGCTTGGTTTTTTACTATCTGCGTAACTACCTCAGACCCATAAACCACAGTGGGCTGGCCATGGAAAGGAGCCCCAAGCAGGGTCTCCAAATACTTCTTTAAAAATGGTTCTTAGATTTAGATGCATCTCTCAATTGATTTACATAGGGAAAAGATCTCTAAAGAAATCCTCTGAGTGATGAAAGCACTAAGAAATGGTGTACATCTTCATTTTTGCAAGCCACCCTTTACAGAAAGGTGTTGGTGTTAAGGTACTCAGCATGTGGGCACTTTTTTGTTTTTTTTTGGTCAGTCGTGGGGCTTGAACTCTGGGCTTGGGCGCTGTCCCTGCACTCTTCAGCTCAAGGCGAGCGCTTGAGCCACAGCGCCACTTCTGGTTTTCTAGTGGTTTACTGGAGATAAGAGTCTCACAGACTTTCCTGCCCAGGCTGACTTTGAACCGTGATCCTCAGATCTCAGCCTCCTGAGAAGCTAGGGTTACAAGCGTGAGCCACCAGCACCTGGCTTGTGGGCACATCCCTTGTGTCACTGAATCTAAGATGCCACCACTTTTAACACACTGCTTTACACACACCTTGTGAGGGAAAGCTGGCAAATAAACGACTATTGTTTAGATGCCACTCTAGCTCAGATGTGCATCTGAAGCAGACAAAATGCCCAAACTGTAAATGAGATATGTATATGCTAGGTTATTTTCATTTTAGTTAACATCTTTTTTCTGTCAAATGTAAAAGTCCACAGAGACACGCATACTTGGTCCATTAAACAGTGTACCTCTGTGACTTGAAAACTGGAATATTTCCAACAGTAATTCGTATGTACTTAAGTCAACTTAAAAACAAGGTGAATTTTTTACATGATTTTAAAAAATAGTATGGACTTATATTTAACCCTGAGACAAGACACAGCCTGCTCAAAGTAGTAAAATTAATTACTTTCTGTTTGGATGACTTTCCAACTCAAAAGGACTGAATGTACCTTATATCCTTTTAACTGTATCTTATCTCCTTTTAAATGTATCCCTAGTTTGGCAAGTCTTCCATACATATTAGTTTCTCCAGCACCTTTCAAAAGTAAAAGGCAAAAAACAATGACCATTTTGCAGCAAGGAGCATCTTTTTTTTTTTTTTTAAGGCCCAATAAACTTTCTGGCTAGATTTAAGCAAGTTGAAGAAAGTAGTTATACTGTAGTTATAAAATGTCAGAGTTAAACTTTCTTTGACTTTTTCCCTAAGTAGGAATGACTAGCAGAGCTTCAAATAAAAAGACAATTTCTAATGAGTCAGAACAGGACTGTAAAAACAATGGTAGTGTGATTGTATCACAGCATTTCATGTGCTTGTAGGACACTTTAGTTTTAACTCAGCACACCTGTGTTGTCCATGTTTGCTGACGTGAATCAGTAAGCAGAAAAGGTGAAAGTGATTCCACTAATGTGTGTTTTAATAAACCCAGATGGTTGCTGTCGCCTCCCAACTGCACACACCTGAAGCTGTAAAGCGATTTAAGTGCTTAGTTGCCAACATTCCTAACAAGAATTCCCATCAGGCAGAGAAGTTTCCAGAAAGGTGCAAACCTTACCTCATACAGGACATTCTAGAATTGCTGATGGTCACCGACCAAGAGGCTGGTTTTGTTTTGTTTTTGTTTTAGTGTACATCATACACTTCAGAAGGAAAATTTCCTGGTATACTTGACAAGATAAGTGTAGATGGTTCTTTCAAGATGTAGCCCAGGGTGGCCTTGAACACTCACAGTCCTCGCCATTGCCTCCCAAGTGCTGGGATAGCAGGTATGCACCACCATCTGGCACAGAGATTATTCTTTATAGCGGTTCTCAAGGGGACATCACTGGCATTTAGAGTTCGGGGCCCAGGATCTAGACTGGAACATACGGAGGGATGAATCGGTATAACAGATTTGCCTGAGTCCCACGAGTCTTGAACGTCAGGTCAGATTAAGCCCGTTATGAATTAGCCCTACTGTAGGACACACTACTGAAAAGTTTTGCTTTTACCAACGAGTATGGGACTCTACCCTCTTTCCTACTGTAGGAGGAAACAGTAAGGGAAGTTTCCAGGGGAACTGGGAGCCCGCCTAAAACCCGATGCTCATTTCCTCACACCTGTGCCCTGCGGCCCGGACTAGCGCTGCGTGTGCGTCTACTATTAGCACGGGTATCCACAGTGCGAGGCAGCTGTGTAAATGAGACGCACCACACAGCTCATACAGCAGCTTCGATCTTGCTAACATTGGGTTCTGAATGCAATAGAGATCCGGCATTGTCCTTTACAGTAGGGGTCCCAGAGTCTGACACGCCAGAGGGGGAGAGGGAGCCGGTGTAAAGACTGTCCGAGGCGGGGAGGGGACGGTCTGCGGGTGGCCTTGGCGGTCACCGGTCACCTCTCTTCCCACAGTGATTCAACAGCAGGTGCCCCCCCCATGTCCGCCTCCATCTCTGCTCTATGACCACAGTGTTCCCAAAGAGCTCCTGCTGTTTTATCTTTTCTTATCCCCCTAGACGCCGCAGGGGCAAGCAGCCTGGTCGGTCCCCGCGGTGGGCAGCGCCCAAGGCCCGGCCTGCCAGCCTCGTCCCCGCTTCCCGCATCCTGCAGACTCTCAGCGGTGCGTGGAGGCGCGGGGCGGGGGGGGGGGGCGGGGGGCGGCTACTATTAGGGATTTCATTTCAGGGTTAGCCAAAAGAGAGGGGCCTCGATTCTGAGCTTGGCCACTGGGGTTCCAAAAACTGGAATCACGTGCTACAAGAAAAAAAAACACGCTTAAAAAAGTTCCCTTTGCCCAAGGCAAAAAATGAATAAGTAAATAAGCCAACCAAAGGCAAAGGCCTGAGGCTGCTCGGGGCGGACCCCGGCGCCAGCGGCCCTCACGCGGGGGCGCGGGGCTGGACCCCCCCACACACACACACACAACGGGGGAGAAACCACCGGCGCGGGGCACGTCCCGTCTCCAGGGGCTCCCGGACACACCCTCGCCGCCCCGCCGGGACCCCGGGGAGGAAGCGCGGGCGGGGCGGGGCGGCGGGGCCCGCGGGCCGGGGCAGCCGCGCCCCCGCACGGTGACTCCGGGCCGAGCGCCGCACCTCTCCGTGCAGCCCCGGCGCCCGCCGCAGCCCCGAGCGCCGCACGCCCCCCCCCCGACCCCCAAACCTCCCGGCCCCGAGCAAAGCGCCGAAACTCCACGCCGCCCGGGGAAACTGAGGCAGGCCCGGGGCCGTCCCCGAGCGCGGGGACCCGCGGGCAGGAAAGCGGGGGGGAGGGGGGCTCCCGGTCCCCGGCGGCCCGCGGCCCCGGCCGCCCCGCCCAGCCCCGCGCGGTCCCGGGACGGCGCGGACCGGGCTGCAGCCCCGAGACCGGCGGGGTGGCCTCGGAGGACGCGGGGCGCCCGCGCGCCCCGCCGCCCCGCGGCCTCCGTTGTCCTCGCCCTCCTCAGCCCCCAACGGCCGCCACCGCCGCCCGCAGCTCAGCTCAGCTCACCTCCCCGCCGCCGCCGCTAGCGCCGCCGCCGCCACCGCCGCCGCCGCTGCGAGATCTCGCGAGACCTCGCTCCCTCCGCTCCCTCCTCCCCCGCCCTCCCCGCGGCCGAGCGCGGCGGACGCGGACCCCGGCCTGGCGCTGGCTCCGCGTCCCGCAGACGCCGCCCACCCGGCCCCGGGTCAGCTCTGGCCGTTTCGGCGGTCGGCTCCCCCAGACAACGTCCCTGCCTCCATTCTGCCCACCCAGCCCCGGGGCCGGGAAGGGAGAGAACCCAGGTGCGAGGCAGCTGTCCGGCCCTCACCTGGCCGGCCGGGTGCGCATGCGCGCGCCCGGGGCCCGAACCCGAGGCTCCGCGCCGGCGAGCCGCAGCCCCGCGGCCGGCCGGGTGCTGAGCCGAGTCCCTTTCCTCCACGTGACGGCCCTCAAGACGTGGGTCCTGCCGTCCTCGCGGCTGCAGAGAAGGAAACGGGAAGCTTGCCAAGGTTAGGTGACTGGTCCCATCCTCGTCACCAGCCGGCGAATGGCGGGGCCGGGCCTTGGGCTCCTGGGGTGTCCCATGTCCTACAGCAGCCCCGGGCCCAGGGCGCTGCGCCCCCACCCCCAGGCTTCACCAGGGGGTAAAGAGGTGACCGGAGGAGGTCATCTGTTACAACCCCCGCTCCCGTCTTAAAGGGCAGGGGATTGAATTTAATTGCATTGTGTTTCATCGTGACAATAAAATACATCCTCCTCATTGCATGGACTTCACACACACACACACACACACACACACACACACACACCCCATACCAGGCCCTGTTCAGGGTCCCGCAGACGATGTGACCACACTGTTGCTGGCATTTTGCAGGTAGAATGCCCATTGGAGTGGCTCACAGGACATAGACTAGAATGTATATGAGGTTAGAGTGAAGAAACGTAGGACTTTCCGCGCCCCCCCCCCCAAGACAACTCTTAACATGATGATTATTAATGAAGAGAAGCTAATATTTAGTCAGGGTATGTCACAGTGAATACCAATATTCTCCCAATACCAGAGATGAAGCAGCCTCCTTCCTTCCTTCCTTCCCCCGCCCTCCCTCTTTCTCTCTCTCTCTCATCCTTCCTCTCTTGAACTCAGGGCCTGGGTGCTAATCCTGAGTTTTTTCACTCAAGGCTACCACTTGAGCCACAGCTCCATTTCCAGTTTTTTCAGGTCTTTATTGGAGATAAGTTTCATGAACTTTTGCCCAGAGTTAGCCTCAAAGCTTGATCATAAGATCTCAGCCTCCTAAGCAGCTAGGATTACACATGTGATCTACTGACAGCAAATACTTAGTGTTCATGAAGAGAGAATGTAGCTGGGCGCTGGTGGCTCACACCTGCAATCCTAGCTATTCAGGAGGCTGAGTAGCTACTCAGGATTGCGAGCTACTCAGGATTACAGTTCAAAGCCAGCCCAGGCAGGAAAATCCATGAGACTCTTTATCTCCAATTAACCCCCAGAAAACCAGAGTGGTGCTGTGGCTTTTAGTGGGAGAGTGCTAGCCTTGAGCAGAGAGCTCAGGGACAGAGCCTCATGAGCAACCAAATTTAAAAAAAAATACAGATAGAATTTGGATCTGAGTCTCAGTCCAGATCCCAGCACTGCCTTGACAGAAGGCATTGTTCCTCAGGCTAGTGTGAGCTAGCTAGTTAGTTCTTCTGGGCCAGCTGTTGTAAAACAAGAGCCTTGAAGGTTCTACTTTATCCCTTCAACCTGCACCAGGTTCTGCTTGCATGAAGCTAGCATACCTGGATAGGTCACATCTAAGTTAGCAGATGCCGGCACACCAACCCTCCAAGCCTGTACACTCCTGCTCCATATAGGCCAGAGCAATGGGAGCTCTAGAGGGGCCAATGCAACTCAGCCCACCAGGTGAGCGAGGAGGAGAGGAGAGGGAAGGGCAGGAAGACTGCACCAAATAGGCAGCTAAGATGCCAGACACTGGTGCCAGTGCTGGCCATGTGTATGTAGTTTATTTCATCCAACAATGCAGGTGTTCTCTGGAGAAACAGAACCAATCAGACATAGATACCAGAGAGGATTTATCATCACAGCTAAGCCCCTAAGTCTGACATCTGTAATACAGCTCTGCGAAAGTCCAAAGGCACAAGGACCAGGGGGTCAAACAGTGTAACTCTCTAAAGCTGAAGACCTGAGAAATCGGGGAAGGGAAGGGAAGAGGGCCACTGGTATAAGTATCAGAGCCAGGGGATCAGAGAACCTGAAGTTCTGATGTAGGAGATTGGAGTTGGGTTCCAGATTTGTCTTTCCTCCTCTTCCTTCCATTCTGGTTTTCAACTAATTGAAGTTAGAGTAGTTCCTCCTTACTTGGTCACATGATTCAAACTGTGGTCTTTTCCAGACATGCCAGCTTTCTGGGTACCACTTAACCCAGTCAAGTTGACACCTCAAACTAACCATTGCAAAACCCAAGTGGAAATTATGTTGGTCCCTGCTGCCTGCGCCCCGCCACCCTGCAGTACAGATGAGTAAATCAAGGGCCTGTAAGATGAGAAAACTTGACAAGCCCACAAATTACTGTCTCAGTTCACCCCCAAAAGTCTATAGGTTTGTAAAACACAAAAGCTAAAGATGACCTAGAGTGAAGATGGCATTCTAAGGTAGAGAGCCTGGCCAAGGAAACACAGAATCAGGCAGGGAGATACAGGCCCATCACTCTGGCATCTGAGAGGCTGAGGAGAGAAAAACAAATGTTCAAGGCCAGCCTGGGCTACATAGTAAAACTCCAAAACAAGAAAGAATGTAAGCACACAGAAACATTGGAAATGAGAGAACTAAACAGGAGCACAAGGGTATTATGGGCAATGGTATTGGTCCCCAGAATCCAAGCACAGGATGGAATCATCTGTCTCTGTCCAAGTGCTTGGCCTGGGATGGATGGCCTGCTACAGGCAGCTTTCACATCCGTAGTCTCTCTGTATGTTAGGCAATCTCCCTGGATAAGTGCCAGCACCCGAGAGTTAGACAGCAAAAGATGTGCTGTAGGTCCCCGAGGGTTCACGCCTGTAATCCTAGCTACTCAGGGTGCTGAGATCTGAGGATCATGGTTCTAGGCTAGTCCGGGCAGAAAAGTCCATGGCAATCATCTCCAATTAACCACCAAAAAGCAGAAAGTAGAACTGTGACTCAAGTGGTAGAGCACTAGTCTTGAGTGGAAGGGGGAGAGAGGAGGAGATGACGTGGAGGAGGAGGAGGAGGAGGAGGAGGAGGAGGAGGGGGAGGAGGAGGAGGAGGAGGAAGAGGAATAGGAAGAGGAAGAGGAGGAGGAGGAGGAGGAGGAGGAGGAAGAAGAAGAAGAAGAGGACTCTCACAATTAGCATGAGGGCTGTATCCCCTGCTGCTCGGGTCCCATGGAGGCCAGCTCCTGCTCCAAGCCTCTGTTCCCCTGGCGGGGCTGCTGGCAAAAGCGGCTGGCTTTGGGGACAGTGGTTGCCGGGCCAGGTGCTGACGGCAGCAGTGGGGGCAAGCCCCTGGCACCCAGCACTTGAGGCAGGCACAGGCGGGGGGTGGTCCGTTCATCCAGCCCAGCCTGAAGTGTGGTTTGGGGCATTTTTCCTAGAAGCTTAGCCACATGTTCTTTTTGTTTTTTTTCTTCATCATTCCCAATGATCCTATGGGACATCTGACATTCTCTGTAGCACTCCATTTTCTGTTTAAAGCAGTGAGCATTTCTACCCCAGACACTGACCCTTGTGGACCTGAGCCAGTTAATGCTGGGGGGGGGGGGCGGGGAGGGAGATAGGCTCATGGGGCAAAGAGAAGGGAAACATTCTCTGCTATGTCAGACAGCCCCAGTAGGGCACTGGTGGCTCACGCCTGTAATTGTAACTATTCAGGAGGCTGAGATCTAAGGATCACCATTCCAAGCCAGCCTAGGCAGCCTAGTCTGAAACTCTTTATCTTCAATTAACCACCAAAAAGCCAAAAGTGGAGCTGAAGCTCAAGTAGTAGAGTGCCATACTTGAGCGACAAAGCCTAGGCATAGCACACAGGCCTTGAGTTCAAGCCTGGGACTGGCACAGAGAGGAAGGAGGAGACAGACAGACAGACAGACAGACAGACAGACAGACAGACAGAGACAGAGAGACTGGCACAGAGACATGGGTGGAGGGAGGGAGAGGGAGAGAAAGTCCCAGAAAGTCAGCCTAACTCCATGCCACCACCAAGGCTTTACCCACAGCTGATAGAACCTGATCCTCAGGTAAGGCTTGCATGGCAGAGAACAGAGAAGCCAAAAGATCCCAAGGTCCTCAGCATCACCATGTGGCTGGTTTGAGTCCAGACCCACAGAGCCCTGGACAGTTCCCTTCCCTGAGCTAATGCATGTGGTTTAACCAACTGCCCTTGGCCTCCTGTTCCTGGAAGCCCAAGCATTTACACAGATGCAAGAAGAAGGCAGCAATTTATAGGGAATGAATCTGCATCCCTCCTGCCGTGCCCGGGGCTGGCCCCTTCCCCTACAGCCTTCACAGCCCCTCACCCTCCCCATCCCCCCTCCATGAACTTTACTCTAGACCACGTATCCTTCCCCTGCCCCTCGCATCCTTCCATGATCTCTTAGATGGGCGTACAGTGGTCTTGTACTTGTCAGCTCACACATATGGTAAGCGACAGAGCTGCAGGTCTGGAGGCTGCCCAGATTCCAGGCTTTTAACCACTAAGTTTAATGTAATGCACCATCCAGCCTCATTATGGACAAAAGAGGCGGGGGCGGGGGGGGGGGGAGTATGGCTTTGAGCCAAACAAATCAAGTTTAGCTCCATATTTGCTCTCTGGCCTTGAATGCCCTTCTTCAGTCTCCCGTGACATGTAGTTGGCGACGCCAACGTCGCAGAGTCTGGGAGCATCATCTGTGCTGTCCAATGGCATCAGGCATTTTGTGGTTGACTCTGGCTAGTGATGAGTCCTGGCCGAAGCATGGAGTGGAGAGAGCATGTGTCCCTCGTGGCCCATGGGCGTCCCACGGGGGGGGCAGTCTGTCCAGCAAGGCAGAGGGCCCACGAGTGGGATGGCAGGTGTCCTATTCAACAGTGCCCGGGGCCCATCTACCACACACTTTGTGGTGTGAAGCCATTTAGACTAGGGTGGGTGGGGGAAATCATAGCATGCACTAGCCTTTCCTGGCTGATACAGCCTTTGCTCCATATCTGTGTGTCTAGCATTTGTGCATTCAATAACTAAGGATGATAAAAAAACAAACAAACAAACAAAAAGGCATTTTTTTCCCCACGAACTAGGATTGAACCCAGGGCCTCAGACTTGATCCATGTCCCCAGTCATGTTTCTTTTCAGTTTGTTATTCAGGTAGGGTCTCGTGCTTTACTTTTCTCAGTTGGGCCTCTGATCATTAGCCTCCGAGCTCTGACTCTGGAGTAGCTGGGACCACTGGTATTACAGCCATGCCCAGCTTGTTTTTTGAGATAGGGTACGGCTAACCTTTGCCTGGGTTGGCCTTGAGCCATGATCCTGAGATCTCTTTCCGAAGGAGCTGGGATTACAGAAGTGAGCCTCCGTACCTAGTCTTAATTATTTTTTAAAATAACATCTGTATCAAACATGCACAGACTTTTTTTCTTTTCTCATCATTATTTCCTAATAATTAACAACTGGAGATAGCATTTGTATTACACTGGCTATTAAATGATTTTGTGATGCCTTAAAGCATATGGAAGGATAGCCATAGGTTATAATGCAACCACAATGCCATTTCTATGAAGGAGTTGCACATCTGTGTGTTTTGGAATCAGAAGGGGAAGGGTCACAGGCACTGAGGGAGGAGTGTACACACAATATTATCATTTATTGGATCATTGATTAAAACACTGTTTTGCTTAGTTGGGCAAAATGAAAAACGTAGGCAATAGTCCTCAAGATCCCAGCTCAGAACATCTGGATGGGCTCTGAGCTCTGCAGTTTTCTGTAAACCCCCAACCCCCTTCATCTGATGCATTCTTAAGCCTGACACACCTGTGTAGCAGGTTGAAGCAGTGTCTGGTACTTGCTAGATAAGCATTCTACTACTTGAGCCACTACCCTAACCCTTGTAACCTTTGTTATTTTTTTTGAATAGAGTTTTGCTTTTTTTGTCCAGTTTGGGTTGGACTGTGATCCTCCTATTTATGCTACTGCATAGCTAGGGACGTCAGGCACACACCACACACCCAGCTTCTTTTGGGCTGAGATGGAGTACTGAAAACTTTTTGCCCAAGCTGGCTTTGAACTACGCTCCTCTGGATCTCTGACTCTTAAGTAGCTAGGATTATTGGCATGAGCCACCATGCCTACCTGACCCCTTTTCTTGAGGGTCATGTAGACTGGAGAGGACAAATGCAGAGATAGAAAAGTGACCAAACTGGGCATGTGGTCTGAGATATGTGAGGGGGGGAGGGGGCTGCTGCCTTCTCTCTCTGAGTCATGTGACTAGCACCAGGAGTATTTTGAGCTACAGCATCAGCCATGGCCACCTGAATGCTTGGCTCAGCTAAACCAGAGCCATAGATCTTACAAAGCAGCCCCTTCTAACAAGACCACATTGCATATAAAATAGGTACTAAAGAATGTGCAGAAGGCCAGGCGCCTGTGGCTCACGCCTGTAATCCTAGCTACTCAGGAGGCTGAGATCTGAGGATCATGGTTTGAAGCCAAGCTGGGTGGGAAAGTCCAGGAGACTCATCTCCAGTGACACCAAAAAGATAAAGTAGAGCTGTGGCTCAATTTGAGCAAAAAAGCTCAGGGACAGTGCCCAGGCCTTGAGTTCAAGCCCTGGGACTGGAAGAAGGAAGGGAGGGAGGAAGGAAGGAATGAATGAATGAAGGAAGGAAGGAAGGAATAAGGGAGGGAGGGAGGGAGGGAGGGAGGGAGGGAGGGAGGGAGGGAGGGAGAAAGAAAGAAAGGAAGGAAGGAAGGGAGGGAGGGAGGGAGGGAGGGAGGGAGGGAGAAAGAAAGGAAGAAAGAAAGGAAGGAAGGAAGAAAGGGAAAGAAAGAAAGAGAGAATGAGAGAAAGGAAGGAAGGAAGAGAGGGAGAGAAGGAGGGAGAGAGGGATCAAGAACAACCTCACATGGCCATTGAGAGAATCCAGTAAAGTATAAACTTGGGGGTAGAGTCTGACTCATAGAATAAAAGACAATGAAAACTCCAGCTACCTTTGTCGCCATTATCATCAGAGCCTTCTTCTTATCACACCTACTGCCATAATTGCCTCTCAGCCCAGCTGTGGGCATCGTCAACATATTATCCATCACAATCCGCTTCTGCCAGCCCCAAATGACTTTCCTCCGCCCCCTCCAAGAATGGCTAGTGTTCTCAGAATTCTCCACAAGTTCTCCATTGTCTTGCGCTCTGTCATGATTGCACAGAGCCCCATCCCCAGGAAGTGTCTGTAGTTCCCCAGTTTGTGGCTGGCAACTCCATTCCTGCCCCAGAGTCAGCTAAGAAGATATGAGCCAGCCTTAGGCTTACTGACTAGATGTCTCCGCACTGTGAGGTATTTGGGATCTATTCTTGATTAGCATAAGCCACTTATGGAGTGGTTCCCATCTCTCCCCCTGGGAGGATCACAATCAAACAGGCCTCTGGGCTTTGGGTATTGTTAATAACAGAAAAAGACCTATAATGGCCGGGCACTGGTGGCTCACACCTGTCATCCTAGCTACTCGGGAGGTTGAGATCTGAGGATCGTGGTTCAAAGCCAGCCTGGGCAGGAAAGTCCATGAGACTCTTATCTCCAATTAACTGTCAAAGAACTGGAAGTGGTGCTATGGCTCAAAGTGGTAGAGCACCAGCCTTGAGTGAAAAAGCTGAGAGACAGAGCCCAGGCCCTGTGTTCAAGCCCCACGACCAACAAAAAAAGAAAAAAGAATAAAAGCCCTCTGACCGATTTTATTTTCTTCCGGGAGAAACTCAAAAGACTCAGGCACTTGTGTTTGGAATAATAACACTGCCCAGGCCACCAGGAGGGCAAACCTGGCCCTTCTTCACTCAACTTGCACATATTCCGAGAGCAGTGGGCAAAATTTGGATTATTGGTGAAGCATTCTTTGAGGTTTCACGCTGAACCAAGTCCCTATGGCTATGCAAGGAGAGAAAACCAGAAAATTCTCCCACACCCAAAGTGGTGTAAGAACAGCAAGCCTATCAGGAACAAAAATAATGAAAACAATAACCTAGTTCTCAGACAATAAAATAAAGGAAAGATGGGGAGCTTAACTCTTCTGACAGATTTTAAAGTTCTATATGTGAAAAGTTTCTGCTAGCACCCCCTTGGAGGTGAAAAGTTTCAGGGCTCCTGCTGGTGGCTCATGCCTGTAATCCAGGAGACTCAGATCTGAGGATCATGGTTCAAAGCCAGCCCAGGCAGGAAGTCTGTGAGAGTCTTAGCTCCAATTAACCATGAAAAAGCCAGAAATGGAGCTGTGGCTCAGGTGGTAGAGCACTAGCCTTGAGCAAAAAAAGCTCAGTCCTGGAGTTCAAGCTCTAGGACTGGCACCAAAAAAGAAAGGGAAGGAAAGAAGCGAGGGAGGGAGGGAGGAAGGAAGGGAGGGAGGAAAGGAAAGGAAGGAGAGGAGAGGAGAGGAGAGGAGAGGAGAGGAGAGGAGAGGAGAGGAGAGGAGAGGAGAAGTGGAAGGAAATTCACTGGTCTTGTGAAGAGGGAAATCAGAAGGAAGGGCAACAGGAAGTGTGTTCAACGATCAAGGGACCAGAAACCAAAGGGGATCTCAAGGTAGCCAGCCAGAGGCAAGGTGCCTCGGGCAGGGAGGCCAATGCCAAAGCTAGAGGCCACGGTGTGAGAGTTCTCCCCAGAAGGTTACTGCAAAAAATAGGCCTTTCCCAGTTTTCACATGCTGCCCCCAATACAGTCTCATTCCCATCTCTTCTGAGTCATGGGCTGGAACAGTGAGTTCACATTCCAGAGTCTGGACTGACACTTTTGCACTCGTTCACTGTTGATGAAAGCATCATGTGTGCATATGCACGTGTGTCCACATGCATGCTCACTGCTCTTTCATGAAGAAGCTTACTCTATTGTGTAATTTCCAATGGCATCATCTAGCTTACACTGCTGTATTCTGATGACAGCCACGTTCAGGGGATTAAAGAAGGGAGAAAGGTGTGAGAGAGAAAACGTTTTTTCATGACTCATCAAAGTGTTAGCCAGGCATGATGGTTCACCCCTATAATTGCAACTTTTTAGAATGCTGAAATTGGGAGGATCATGATTCTGTTGGAGGCCAGCTTGGGAAAAAAGTTCATGAGACCCCATCTCAACCAATAAAAAGCGGAATCTGTATCTGTCATCCCAGCTATGTGGGAAGCATAAATAGGAGGATTGAAGTCCAGACCAGCCTGTGCAAAAAGTTATTTAAGAAAAAAAAAAAAACAACTACCCAGGTGCTGGTGGCTCAGGCCTGTAATCCCAGCTATGCAGGAGGCTGAGTCTGAGGAGTTCAAAGCCAGCCTGGCAGGAAAGTCCATGAGAGTCTTATCTCCAATAAAGTACTCACAAAAAGCCAAAAGTGGCACTGTGGCTCAAATGGAAGAGCACTAGCCTCGAGCACAGAGGCTCAGGGACAGGCCTTGAATTCAAACTCCAGGACCAGCAAAAACAAAAACAAAAACAAAAAACTGAAGCAAAAGGGACTGGGGGTATGTCTCAGGTAGTGAAGTAACTGCTTGTCAAGTGCCAAGTCCTGAGTTCAAACCACAGTACTACCAAAAAATTAAAATATTCCAATAAAAATACTTCAGTTAACATGTACTACAATTTCAGTGGTAGAGTGCTTGCCTTGCAGGTATGAGGTTCGATTCCTCAGCACCACATACGCAGAAAAAGCTGGAAGTGGTGCTGTGGTTCAAGTGGTAGAGCGCTAGCCTTGAGCTGAAGAGCTGAGGGACAGCGCCCAGGCCCAGAGTTCAGGCCCCACAACCAAAAAAAAAAAAAAAAAAAGTACTACAATTTCAAGTAAGAAAATTGATATTAGAACAAATCCTGGAATGACAAGTTAGAATCAATGGTTTGGGTGTGAACTAAACATTTTGAGGAAAAAAAGAAAGAAGGAAAGAAAGAAAAAGGAAGGAAGAAAGAGAAGAAGAAAAGAAAGAAAGAAGGAGAAAGAAAGGAAGAAAGGAGATAGGGAGGAAAGAAGGGAGGGAGAAAGGAAGGAATGAAGGGAGGGAAGAAGGGAGGGACAGGAATGGGGGGGAGGGGAAGGAAGGATGCTAGACAGCTTTCAGGACAAATCTCTAACTCTTCTGTGTACATTATTTGCATTGTGAACATCTTCCAGAATCCTCAGACCCTTATAAAGGGTTTACACATGTCAACCTGGTGTGTGTGTATGTGTTTGAGTGTGTCTGCACATCTGAGTGTATTTGTGTGTTTCTATTTCTACATTTCCCTGTGTGTGTATCTGTGTATATGTGTCGATATGGGTGTGTATGTGTGTGTGTGTGTGTGTGTATGTGTCGATATGGGTGTGTGTGTGTGCTGGCTGTGTCTGTGTATCACAGGTGCATGTGTATGCCCGTGTCTCTGTAAGCTTGTGTCCACATGTGTTTGACTGCACGTGGGCCTGTCTCTACACGTGCACGTCTGCCCCTGTGTCTGCATGTCTGGCTGTGTCTCTTTATGCCTGGCTGTGTCTTTTGTCTTGTGTGTGTATGAAATCACGGAAGGAACTAAGCTCCTGTGAGGGTGAAGGTCAATAAATTGCCCCGTGTCAGAGAACAAGAGGTCAGCGGAGACAGGAGGAAATGAAGCGGTGGTGACAGTGGCTCTAGGAATTCCATGTCGGCTTTACAGGGCACTGGCGCCTCCCCAAGGCTTGGAATGTGGGTGGGGGTGGCTGGTCTAGTCTGTGATCTAGAGACCAAAGGGCGGGGACCCCCACCCACCACAGCTCCCGCTGTGTTATCTCTGTTGAGCAGCCAGGGAAACTGAGTCTAGTATTTTTTTTAAACATTGGAGAGCTGCCAGCAGGGGCCTGTGTATGGAATGGCGCACCCAGAGGAGGAGGCTGCCTGCCTGTAGGGCAGGATTCTCCAACACCCCTCCAATTTCTTGGCTATCTTTTTTCACTGTTGCCTGTCCTGGGGCTTGAACTCAGGGCCAGAGAGCTGGCTCAGCTTTTTCACTCAAGGCTACTACTCTACCACTTGAGCCACAGCTCTACTTTTGGCTTTTGGTGGTTAATTGGAGATAAGAGTCTGACTTTCCTGCCTGGGCTGGCTTCAAACTTTGATCCTCAGAACTGAGCCTCCGGAGTAGCTAGGATGACAGGTGTGAGCCACCAGTGCCCAGCCATTAGAAACCATGCAACATCAGAAGCCCTCCTGAACTCCCAAAAGCATTGAGATTTGTGACGGGAGAGGTACTCTCCAGAAGGTTTTGTTTTGCTTGCTTTTAACTTTCCATTTTGGAAAAATTCAGGATTAGTCAGGCATGGTGGCATACATCTGTAATCCCAGCTGCTCAGGAGGCTGGAAGCCAGCAGGGGCAGAACAGCTTGTGAGGCTGTGTCTCCAAAATAACCAAAAAAAAAAAAAAGGACAGAGGTGTGGCTCAAGTGGGAAAGCAAGCAAACCGAGTAGGTGTAGGGCTTTGAGTTCAAGCCTCAGAACTGCCAATAAATAAATAAATAAAATAAAATAAACGTGAGTCAATCTGTGTTCAGAAGCAGTTACGAGCAGTGCGAGAGATTGCTATTGTTTGTTGATGCAATGATTTCATTCAGCTACGGAGGAAAAGCCTCATTCTCTGTGAGCTCCAGCTTCCTCCTCTTCTGACGGGAAGCTGTGTTTACTTGGTGCTGAAAGTCAGGCTATTGATTAAGAAACCTGAGCGAGGTGGTTGGGAGAAAGCCATGGGGCTCCTAGGAGCTGTGGATTAGCACCTTTGGGGGAGGGGGAGGGGGCAGGAGGGGACAGGCTTTGCACACAGAACAGTAGGGTGCGCACAAAGCAGGGGCCGAGAATGGTTGGGAACGAAATCTAATCTGCAGGTTTGCTGTGTTCTGTGGGAACGCCGTGGGTGCTGGGGGCAGGGCCGGGGGAAGCACTCAGGGGTCAACTGGAGGGTATGGGGACTGAGGAGGTTCATGTGGAGTGGGATGCTGTGGGGAAGTCAACTCAGCCTAGCGATCTCATCATCCAGTCACTCAGCAAAATATTTATTGAACACCTACTATGTACCCTGTGGAGAGACCTTCCAGGAAATGATAAGTATGCTGCACAGAAGTGATTACAATTTGAAGAGTCCACAGAACTCCGGCCCTAACCTTCATATCCTCCCTGTGGGGATGAAATGTTTCGAATGTTTTCCAGGACTTATAACTGAGAGCATTTTCTCAGCCATGATGGAGACAAATGTGCCTTCATTTTCCTGCTATTCCGAAATGACTAACAGCTCACATACCATACTTCCATTCGGGATGGTTTAAGGAACACATCCCAAATAAAACGTGCTTAATTGTTAAATGAGCATCTAGATGCACATGTTAACTGAGTATCTTGCAGTACACGTGGGACACAGAGACACTGTCTGCTATCTATCTATCGATCTATCGATCTATCGATCTATCGATCGATCTATCGATCTATCTATCTATCTATCTATCTATCTACCTACCTATGTTCAGCACTCCAGACTGAACCCAGAGCCTTGCTTTTGGTAGGATGGAAGAGGGTGACATTTTCAGTCTCAATTTAGATGTCATTTTCTTCAGGCAGACCTCCTTGAGTCTCCTGGTTGGGTCTAGGTGCTTAAATTACTCTTCTCCTTTCAATAGACACATTCTACATACTACTGTGTCCATCATGGCTCCTGTTTGACCTTGAGTTCTTGGGAACGAGTTTATGTTTCATCACACCTTCCTGCAACCTTACCATGGGAACTGGCATTGGTACTATGTATTGCTACTGTGTGTGGTGTCAGAGATGGAAGTCAGGGCCTTGCATTTGCTAAGCATGTATTCCAGCGCTGAGCAATGCCCCCACACACACATATTCCAGCGCTGAGCCATGCCTACTGCCCAGTGTGGCATGCTGCCACAGCTACCTGGCACTGTGCTTTCCTACCAAAGTCCCTTGCTAACTGCTCCAGTAACCTAAGGAGTCAAGGTGGCCTCCTGCCACAGGCCCATAAGAAAGCTCAGGCTGAGACATTAAGAAACTCAGTGTAAACCAGGTGTCAGTGGCTCACACCTGTAATCCTAGCCACTCAGGAGGCAGAGATATGAGGATCACAGTTCAAAGCCAGCCTGAGTAGGAAAGTCCCATAAGACTCTTGATCTCCAAATAAGCACCCAAAAGCAGAAAGTCAATCTGTGGCTTTAAGTGTCAGAGTGTTAGATTTGAACAGAAAAAGCTAAAGAACAATGCCTAGGCCTTGAGTTCAAGCCCTAGTACCGGAATGCACGCAGCACCTGGTGTTTCTTATTTCTGTCTCTTTCTTTGCCACCCTCCCTGGCCTGAATTCTTGAGGTTTGGGAATGGTAGGAAGTGCTGGGTGCTGGGCACCATGTGGCGGGTTGGCTGGGTGGGTGGGAAGCCAGAACAATGAGGAGGAGTGCATGTTCACAGCTGGCAACCACGCTGCACACCAGACACGGGGATCTCCCTCCATCACTGGACCACAGCGTGGAGACCACCGGAGGAGAAGCGGCTCACATCCTCTGAGTGGGGAGTCCACCTTGTGTCCGACAGGCGCCATCTGCTAGCTGATTTGGAACAAATGGGTGCGTGAATGCTTGGACTGTGATGTTGTCTGATGCTCTGGCAGAAAGAAAGAATTGGGGGGAAAAGAAACCAAACCAAACAAAACCAAGAAAATGCCTCAAAATTCCCCCCATATCCACATCTGGAAGACAAGATCCACACCTCATGGCACATTTAATTATTAATATCATATAAAGAAGCTCCCCCCATGTTGCTTTTCCAGGGAGCCCCCAAAGCTTCTGGGGATCTGGTTCTTTTGTGGATCTTTCCTGCCCCTACCCGTAAATCTGACCCTTTCCCTGGCCAGGGCGGGCAGCGGCCTCAAGAACTTGAGACTTACCGGAGCAAACAAACTTTGCAAAAACAATCTGTCCCATAAACAAAGCCGGTGGAAAGCATCCAGCAGCGCACACAATGCAGCTAATCTCCTGGGCACACATTTCCCGGCCGGGGTATCAGGTTGGACCCCACTTCCTTCTAGGTAGAAAGGCCACTTGGCCAGAAGATCCAAGAACAACAATGATTTGCAAATTCTCTCCCCCCTCCCCCACACTTGTCTGAACCGTAACAGACAGGAATTCAGAGTGGGGAGCTGCTCCTCCTTTTTTATTAAAGTAGCCCCACAAATTGAAGACACATTGGAAACTTCTACAGCCCTTGCCTTCGGCTCTGGACCACTGATGAGCACGGAATTTGAGGATAAAGAGGTTTAAAACTTCCCAGAACTGTACTTTCCCACCCATTTAAGGGAGAGGGTGTGTAGACTGCCCAGCCTCACTGGTGCTTGGTGAGGGTAAGGGTAGCTTGGCCCCTGGCACAGACAAAACAACAACAGAAAATATTAAATAAAAGTCAGCAAGGACATAGAGAAAAACCAGAGCACTTGTCTGCTGTTAAAGTGAATGTGCTATGCAAAGTAATAGGAGGCTTGTTTTTGTTTTTTTTTCTTAAAAAAGGGAACAACAACAGCAAAAATAGAATTACTATGCAATGCTAGGTACACATCCAAAAGAGCTGAAAGAAATTCTTTTTTTGTTTGTCAGTTGTGGGGCTTGAACTCTGGGCCTGAATGCTGTCTCTGTGCTCTTCAGCTCAAGGCAAACGCTCTACCGCTTGAGCCACAGCACCAATTCCAGTTTTCTGGTGGTTTACTGAAGATAAGAGTCTCATGGACTTTCTTTGCCCAGGCTGGCTTTGAACCGAGATCCTCAGATCTCAGCCTCCTGAATAGCTAGGATGACAGGTGTGAGCCACTGGTGTCCAGCTAGAAAGAATTTCTTACAAGTGCCGGGCACCGGTGACTCACACTTGTTATCCTATCTATTCAGGAGGCTGAGATCTGAGGATCATAGTTCGAAGCCAACTCTGGGCAGGAAAGTTTATAAGATTCTTATCTCTAATTGACCACCAGAAAATGGGAAGTAGAACTGTGGCTCTAAGTGCTAGGGTGCTAGCCTTGAGTGAAAACGCTCAGGGACAGCACTGCCGTGGCCCTCAGTTCAAGTCCCACAACTAAGGGGAAAAAAAAAAAAGGAATCTTACATCTGTGTTCAGCCAAGACCCCAAAACAAGCATGTATAAATGATGGCTGCACTGGGCACGCAGAGAGGGGACCGGCAGTGAAGCCCTGGCATACCCACTGCATGACACTTAAGATGCAGACACACATGCACAGAATCCCACAGTGATGGTGGATTCACTGGGGCCAGACTCCAGTCCCAGCCCCGCCGCTTGCTCATGTGTGACTGTGGGCAAATCACCACTGGGTCTAGTTTTCTCGTGTGGAAAGTGGGGAAGTGACATTATCTGGCCCAGAGGGTCACTAAGGATCCACATATGACAAATGTGTACAAAGTACTTAACTTGGTGCTAAGTACTTGGGCTTAGTGTGACTACTGTTCTGCAGCTATTACGTGGCAAGATGCAGACCTACATTTTGAACCAAGGCCATGTAAATTGCCTACTTAAAAAGCTGGTCCCTTGGGTCTCTTCTGAGCATTGCAGGATGTTTCCTATCTCCAGCCCCTGCCTGGGCCTCTGGGACTAAGTTTCCCCCACCATATTCAAGGCCTCCAACTGAAAACAACTTTTAGAGATTCTCCTAGACAAAAGGACTCAGTTTCAGAGTGGCTTGGTAGTGCATGCCTGTAACCCCAGCTACTTGGGATGCAGGAAAATTTCAAGTTCCAGTTCAGCCCAGGCAGTTATTGATACTCTATCTCAAAAACAAAATACAAATCCTGTGCCAATTGCTCACACCTGTAATTCTAGCTACACAAGAATCTGAGATCTGAGGATCAGGGTTCAAAGCCCACCTGGGCAGGTAGGAGGGTGTGGCACAAATGTAGAGCACTCGCCTCAAATATTTGAGGCCCTGGGTTCAGTCCCCAAAAACTTAATTCCTTGTCCCACCTCCAGCATCTCTGCTGTCTGAATCTCACCATGCATGTTGCCCACCATGACAAGAGCCTTCGATCCCAGCTTTAATCCCGGCAGCCAGGGGCAGCCATCGCTACACAATTCAGGGCAGTCTCAACACAATGCCCACATACGTTCAATGTCTTCTGGGCTCAGCCGCACGACCTGCATTCCCCACCCCCCCCAACCCCCCTCACATCCTCCAAAAAGCTTATGCGGTGCATGTTACCATTCCATTTCACAGATGGGGAAGTGGAGGCAGGGAAGGGAGGCCTCTGCAGCCTCCACTCCCA
Source organism: Dipodomys merriami (assembly GCF_024711535.1). Classification (NCBI taxonomy): domain Eukaryota; kingdom Metazoa; phylum Chordata; class Mammalia; order Rodentia; family Heteromyidae; genus Dipodomys; species Dipodomys merriami. The sequence goes on from NW_027202693.1 coordinate 2,903,677, forward strand.
CAGCCAGAAGAAGGGCAGAGGCAGGCCCGACCTGCTTGTGGGGGCTCTGCCGCAGCAGGGCAGAGGATCAGGGGGCTCCGTGCCCCTCCAGTGCAGGCACAGCTCCCCCTCCCTCAGTTTCCTCATCAGCAAACAAGGGCTGGGGACCCAGTGCGGCCTTGGGCTGCTCATGCTGCCTCCTGAGGCTGGAGTCTTGGGTGAGACCCAGAAAGCTGAGCAGCCGCAGGCCCAGGGCAGGCCCCGCCTGTGGCCGGCCTGCTGGCCAATCACAGGGCACCTCCCCCCACCCCCTCAGGCAGGTCCAGGTGTCTACTTGATCTCTACTTGATCTCAGGGCATTCCAGGACAGCAAGGATGCGATCTTGGCAGGACTATGGGGCCCAGTTCCCAGGGGATGTGGACAGTCGCCCTGGGTCCTCTCCAGAAGATGCTGTCCCCCAGGGGAGGAGGGGTGCTTCCAAGGACAGAAAGGGAACAGCTCTGGTGGCTGGGAAGACCCTCCCAGGGCCTCCCGTGCCAGGTGCTCTGTGTGCACACATGCGCTGTTAACCATCACCCCTGCCACCTGCCGAGGGTCCCACCGTCCCCTGCAGACTCCCAGGGTTTTCTGATTGAGCATTTATACAGGTTCCTGACCCTCACAGGTCCTGCCAGGCAAAGGCAGGATTGTCCTCATGGTAAAACTGAGATTCGAGACCTAAATAAGGTGCCCGGTGGGTTGATAAAGGGCAGAGCTGGGACTCTAGCCAGCAAATGGCCTCTCGCCACATTCTGCCTCACTGACAGAACCTTCTAGGCCTCCACCTCCTCCCACCTGTCTGAGATGTCAGTTCTCCTTCTTTTTTTTTTAATCCTTGTACCAGTACTGGGACTAGAACTCAGTGCCTGGTGCTTGTACTAGGCTTTTTCACTCACAGCTGGCTCTCTATCGCTTGAATCATGCCTCCAGTCCAGCTTTTTGCTAGTTAACTGGAGATGGAGTCTCACAGACTTTTCTGTTCAGGAAAGGCTTTGAACCACCACAATCCTCAGATCTCAACCTCCTGGGTAACTAGGATTATAGGTGTGAACCACTGGTGTCTTGCTTTTACTAACTTTCAGTTAGATCCTATGGCTAACTGAAGCCAGAAGATGGTCGGGGAAGAATAACTTATCAGAATAACCTATCAGAAAACAGGAGGCAGCGCTTTCCATTGGTACCCAGTGCGCAGAGAAGGTGAAAGACATTAACCACACTTCCTGAGTGTAAACTACATACCCAGCCCTGACCCTGGACCAAAGACAGTCCCAATCTGTACAGGCGTCTAGCAAGCGAGGAGATGACTCATAACCACCAAGATCACACAATTAAGAAGCCGCATAAGCCCGAGGTCATACCTGTAATCCTAGCAGCTCAGGAGGCTGAGGTCTGAGGATCATGGTTAAAAGCCAGCCTGGGCAGACAAACCTGAGTGATACATCTCTAATTAAAAGGTTGGAAGTGGTGGTGTGGCTCAAGTGGTAGAGTGCTAGCCTCAGGCAAAAAAGCTCAGGGACAGCGCCCAGAGCCTGAGTTCAAGCCCCAGGCCCAGTGTGCATGTGAGTGAGCACGCGTACACGTGTGCATAAACACACGCGTGCATGTGCACACACACACACACACACACACACACACTCATGCAGATTGGGTTTAAACTAAGTCTAAGAAGCTCCTCCATATTGTCTCCTGAGTTGTGGAACTGTAACCCCTCTGTACAAGAAAAAAAATGTAAATAAAAAGTCACACCCATAAAATAAAATGCCTCCTTTGAAAGTAAATATATATATATATATATATATATATATATATATATATATATATACATATATATGAAAGGAGCAAGAGAAATATGAAAGAAAAATAGAGAGGGTAAATGTGATTGTAGTACATTTGTGCGTGTATGGAAGTATCTCAGTGAAACCCCTTTGTTCAATTAGTATATACTAATAAAACTGTTCAATCCTCTCCCCACCCCCCCCAAAAGAAGCCCCTCCTCCTGTGGGGTGCGGTGGGGTGGAGAGCAGGAAACCTCAAAGTTCCAGGCAGACAGCGAAGCAGCCAAGGCTCAAGCTACAGGAGTGAAGTACTTGTCCCAGAGGAAAGGCTGTGTCTCCCCCGGGTCATCCGCCCACCAAATGGTCACTGTGGAACACGGGAGGAACCAGTCCAGTGCCAACCTGCCATGTCATTTCCAGAATCCCTGGCTCCATCACTCAGCCCCCTGCTGCAGGAAACCAGAGAATCCTGGCATCTGCCTGGCCAAGAGCCCAAGGCCACAGAGCCTGGGGGAGGGGTGACCTGAGCCCCAAGAATGAGGTCTGGGCTCCTCTTTCCCACCTTGGAAGTCACACCAGGGCAAATGCTGCACTAAGGTGACTCTTTTTGTTGTTGTTGGTCATGGGGCTTGAACTCAAGAGCCTGGGCGCTGTCCCTGAGCTATTTCACTCAAGTCTAGCACTCTCCCACTTTGAGCCACAGCGTTACTTCCTGTTTAATGGGAGTGATTAATTGGAGATAGGAATCTCACAGACTTTCCTTCCCTGGCTGGCTTCGAACTGTGATCCTCAGATCCCGGCCTCCTGAGTAGCTGGGATTATAGGCATGAGCACCAGCCACCATTCCACAGCTACTTCTGAAGCTCTTCTCACAGTCTGAGGCTATCTCTCCATCCTCTTCATCAGTTCCTTCTAAGACTAAAGTTCTACCTGTTGGTCAAGTCTGAAAGGATCCGTCACATCCATCCCAGAGGACCACGCGGAGGCAGGCAGCACAGGAGAACGATTATTACAAGGTTTACTAGAAGAGCCATATTTGCCCCAGAAAGAGAGCACAATGCGACTTCTGCTATCTAGGTCAAAGCAGGGTCTGGGGGTAGGAAGTGAGGTAGATGGGAGCTCAGGTGGGTCTGGGCAGAGAGAGGGAGGGGCCAGCTGTATGGCGCGAACTCCAGGGCAGGGAGCTCAGGTTTGGGTGGAGCTGAGGACCAAAGGTGGCATAATGCTTACAAAGTCTGACTTAAACACATTATTTCCTTTTATGGGTCATGTTTTGGGGTTACGTACAATAACTCCTCCCCTGATACTAGATCTTGAAGATTTTCCTCCCCATTTTCTCAATTCTTCGGGCTGTATATATGGTCCACTATGTTAATATTTGTACAAGGTCTGATACTTGGAGGGTGGTTCATATTTTTGTGTTGAGTACTCACTTGAGTTGAGTGAGAATAACCAGGCTCACACCTGGAAGACTCAATACTCAAGAGGCTAAGATCTGAGGATGTGGAATTCTTATCTTTAATGAACTGCCCAAAAGCCGGAAATGGAGGTGTGCCTCAAAAAGAAAAAAGCTAAACTACAGCACACTAGGCCCTAAATTCAAGCCCCAGTATCAAGACACACACACACACACACACACACACACACACACACACACACACACACACACACACACACACACACACACACACACACACACACACAGAGTGGAGCATACTTACATTGTTCTTTCTTAACTCTCTTTCAGTAGATTCTGTGGCCTATATTGAAGTCTCGGCCCCTTTATAGTAAGCCTTAATATCAGGTGGATCCTATGTAGCCTTCCATTTTGTTCTACCAAAAAATCATCAGTGATCCTCTAGAGACTGTGTTAAATTTGTAAAATAAACTAATCTGAGGAGAACTGATGTTTTTACTAGATCGAGTCTTCCAGTTCATAAACATTGTATAGTTTTCTGTTTATTCATATCTTCTCTTCTTTCTCTCACTAATATTTTATACTTTTCTTGTATAAAATTTGTACTATTTTGTTAGGTTTATAATGCCTAAGTAATTTTTTGAAGGATAGTAAAGGATCTTGCTTTTTTTTCATTTTGGATACAACTGTTCATGACTAATCTATGAGAAAACAACTGATTTTTGCATATGGACTTGCATTCTGTAATTTTGCTTCAGTAAACCATTTATTACTGCAAGGAGTTGTCTGACTTTATTTTTCTATGCTGACACTGGGGCTTGAACTCAAGGTCTGGGTGCTGTCCCTTAGCTTTTTTGCTGGTGCTCTACCACTTGAACTGTACCTCATATTCTGGCATTTTGCTGGCTAACTGGAATTAAGAATCTCATAGACTTTTTTTCTGCCTGAGTTGCCTTTGAACCACAATCCTCAGATCTCAGCCTCCTGAGTGGCTTGGATTACAGGTATGAGCCACCAGTACCTGACTTATCCGGTTTTCCTTTTTGGTTGTAGTAGGGTTGGAACTGAGGGACTTGCATTCATTTGCTTGCTCACTGTGCCACTTGAATTATATGTCTAGCCCTGTTTTATTTTTGGAGATAGAATTTCACAGACATTACTGTCTGAGCTGGCCTTGAACCTCAGGATTCCAGGCATAAGCCACTGGTGCCTAGCCTGAGAATTGTTGTGTTGTTGTTGTTTGATGAGTCCTTCTTGCCATTCCATGAATCACCGGGTCTGTTCTCAGCCTGACTATCCTCCATCTCCTTGCTCCAGGAACCTGAGTCTCCTGTTTCTGCCCTGGCCATACCAGGAGCCTGGGGCACTAGGATCTGCACAGGAGCAGCACAAAGACAGAGATTTGTTCCTTACCTGCAGTCAGACCGGGGCATGAAGTCAATTCATTTACTCCTAACGCATGTTAAGTTCTGACTGTGCAAAGTTCCTTGCTAAGTACTAGGAAACAAATGTATGGAGGATCATAAAGACCAACCCTACCTTTTTATGGCTGTATATTGGTCAACAATTGCCTTGAAACTTGCGTGAGCAAGCGCCTGGAAGGTTTTGAAGTTTAAACAACTATTGGTTGATACATAGTGCATTTTTTTCACATTGAGATATGAACTACTGGATTACTACTTCCTGCACATTACAGACTTTGCTTGGGAATCTGGCTACCTGGATCCTGATTCTAGCTCTACTGGACAACCTGCGGCAGTGACTTAACCACTCACTCTGTGCATCATGTTCTAATCTATAAACTAGAGATCAATAATGGTACCTACCTCCAATGTTGCTGGGAAAATCAAAATCAGGGCTGGGAGCGGCGCATTTGCTCTCCTGATAAAGACATAGAAAACCCCGCAAAAGAAGATGAAAATAAAAATCCCAGACAGATCCAGGTTCTCTCCTTCCTGCCTGCCCTGCGTCTCGGTAGATGCTACCTGTGTTGAATGGTACAAATGAAGAACAGAGCAATGTCCACTTCCTTTGCAATTTCTTTGGTAAGCATGCCAAGGTGGCAGCAAGCCAACTTTTGAGAACAAAAACTGCTGGCTCATTTTAATAGCTGCTGCCCTCCAGAGCGGTCAGATTGTTTCACAGGGAGGTGTACAGGTTCCATTTTTCAGGCCCATACCTAAGTTTAATTTAAAAGGAATGATACTGTAGCCCACTGACATATCCCTAAGTCAGATCTGGACTCACGTCGCATCCTGAAGTAGTGAAGTTGGTGAGAATAAAAAAACATGACTAAAATAAGGAGAATAGCGGTGAACGTGGGAGCAGCTAACCCATGCCGGATGCTGTTCTCAACGCCGTGCCCGAATTAACCCATTTTTGCTTAAGGCTAGCCCTCTATCACTTGAGCCACAGCCCCACTTCTGTCTTTTTTTGGTGGTTAATTGGACATAAGAGTCTCATGAGCTTTCCTGCACAGGCTGGCTTTGAACCATGATCCTCCAATTTCAGCCTCCAGAACAGCTAGGATTACAGGCCTGAGCTACCAGTACCCGGCAAGTATGCACACTTTTATAGGGCTACTAGAGTGTGTTTCCTTTAGAAAGGAAGCCCATTATGTTCAAAAAGTCCTTAAAGGTGTTAGAGACCTCAGAAAGATGCTGAGTGGCTGATTTAGGGCCCCCGAGTAATTTGCATCCAGACAAGCCAGTCCCAGGGACAAAGATACAAGCTGATGGCCAGAGGGTGAAAGAGAATGAGCCATAGGAAATGTCAATGAAGAGTAAGTGGGAGGGAGGAAAGAAAGATGTCTTAAAGACCTGTCTGGCACCAGTGGCTCATGCCTTGGAATCCCAGTTACTCAGGAGGTTGAGATGTGAGGATTAAGGTTTGGAACCTGGGCAGGAAAGTCTGTGAGACTCCATTGTCAATTAGCCAGCAAAAATCCAATCAGGAGGTGTGGTTCAAGTGGTAAAGCATTAGTCTTGAGCAAGCAAGTCAAGCAAGCCCTGAATTCAAGACCTGCTACTGGCACAAAAATAAGAAAAGATAAAGGAGACCTGGGCTTTTGGTCTGTTGAAATAGGAGGTCAAGACAGAGGGAGAAGGGGAGAGATGGAGGAGGAGAATTTTGAGAAACATACAGTCCTCACAGAGCAAGGACAATTTGGAAAAAGCCATCCATGCCTTAGGGAGGCAATGGGGCACTTTTGGGGTGATAAGTCTTGTTCTATTTGCTTCACAGGATGTGGGAGTTGGAAGCAGTTTTGCTAGTTTCTCTGGAGTTCGCTGCCTATGGCGGGCAGGCTTGATGGGAATGCAGGACCCTTGTGGCCATTGGCTTCCCGGTGGTCTCATTCCCAGGCCGCGCCATTGGCTTCCCCAGGGAAAAATGACATCCTTTTTCTGAGGTGAGATGCGCGGAATAAATCAAGTTCCCCAGGTGGAAAAGGTGAAGAAGGTGGAACCCGGAGGCAAAGGGTGGTGCGTGTCAAGTGGGTTACAGGGTCTCAGGAAAGGAGAGAGAACACCTGTGGTTATGGGGGAGTTGTAGACACCCCGAGTCCCATAAACACAGAGGAACCCCATAACTATGATGGAGATCCTGGGGTGGGTGGCTGAGTGGCAAATGGTGACATTGTAATTTCCCATGCTTTCTGTATGTTTTTTTTTGGCAGTACTTGGGTTTGAACTCAGGACCTTGACCCTGATAGGCAGGCGCTTTACCACTTGAGCCACACCCCAGTCTCTGTTCTTGTGCTTTTGACTGCACCTCTTTCCTACCATCACTTTGCCTGGAGATATTTTCCAAGTTTAGATTATCTGCTCATGCGGATAATCTTAGCTACTCAGGAGGCTGAGCTTTGGAGCATCATGGTTTAAAGCCAGCTTGGTCAGTAAAGTCTGTGAGACTCCATCTCCAAAATAACCAGCAAAAAGCTGGGCAGGAGGTATGGTCCAAAATGAATGCTAGCTGTATGTAAGCAAAGCTGAGCTTGAGCACAAGGCTGTGAGTTTAAGCTCTGGTACTGGTAAGAAAAAAAAAAGTATCTTAAGAGTGGAGATCTAGCCAGGCGCTGGTGGTTCACACCTGTAATCCTACCTACTCAGGAGGCTGAGATCTAAGGATCACGGTTCGAAGTTACCCCAGGCAGGAAAGTCTATGAGACTCTCATGTCTAATAGACTACTCAGAAAAGGCCAAAAGTGGAGCTGTGGCTCAAGTGGTCAAGCACTAGCCTTGTGCACAAAGAAGCTCAGGGACAGCGGCCAGGTCTGAGTTCAAGCCCCAGGACTGGCACAAAAAAAAAAAGAGTGGAAATGACTTCTCTAGGGCTCTTGTAGCTAGGATACAAGCTCTGCTCCTGGCTATGGGTCCAAGGTCTATGGCCGGGTCCTGCTGCAGATTCTGAGTCATCAAATACAACCTGACACTCTACTCAACTAGCTAAAATAGGTTCTGTTGCTTACAACTGAGTGTTCTGACAAACGCAGGAAGGGCGATTGAGTAAACAGAAGGAAAAGGCGGAAAACAAGGTAGGAAGACTCATGCCTGTGACAGAAATGGAACTACGGTGGTAGAGGTGAGCCAAAAAGCTCAGGGACACCACCCAGGCCCTGAGTTTGAGCCTCAGGACTGGCACAAAAGAAAAGAAAAGAAAAGGAAAAAGAAAAAGAAAAAGAAAAGGAAGGAGGGAAAAAGAGACTATTGCGCAAGCTTTAAGTTTGTAAGTTCCACCTCATTGTTTCTGCCTAGGAGGAGCCTGTTGCAGAGGCTTCTAGCAGTCTCTGGTCAGGATGGTGCCTTGGTCACTCCCCTCTGAGTTGTGACTCTTCTACCTTTCTGCAGAGCTCCCCCATCTGTTCTTCCATTTGATCTAAACTTAACAACACTGCCATGAGTCAGAGAGGTTCAGTAACTTGCTTAAAGTCACACAGACAACCCCGGTTCCAGTATCCCAGCTTATGAACAGAATGGTGGGTCCATGCACTGTGACCCTGGGGTGCTACGAGATGTGAGTTAGGAGAGAAAAGAAGTAGGATTACAGACATTTGAACAGGAAGAACCATGAAGGTTACACAGTCTTGGTGCATGTATGCAGAAGTCTGTATTCTGCAAGTCTGCAAGCACCTGTACAGACCCCAGCTCTGGAAGAGGCTCCTGACTGCACGGTGCCTGTGTTCTTCCATGAAGAAGGGAACCTGCATCTTTAAGGGCCATTGGATCCTCATTTTAATTATTAACTTGCTGCATTATTAACTGGCCTGCTGTGTGTGGAGGAAAACCTGGGCTCAGAACTCCACAGCAACGATTCTTTCCTGGAGCCATCTCCAGGAAAGGAGGGTAGGGAGAACTCTGAATTCTTCTCAGGGCAGCTCAAGAGCTTGGTGAATATCAATGAGCTTCCTTCCAGTTTAAAAAAATATGCAAAATTTGTCTGTAAGTTTGACTCAGTGAAGAATATAGTTCTAAAGCTGGACATAGTGACACACTCCGGTGTCACTCAGGAGGCTGAGGCAGGAGGATCTTAAATCCAAGGCCAACTTAGGCTACATAGTGAGGCTCTAACTCAAATAAAAAACAAATACATTAAAAACAAAAAACAACGGAAACCAGGTATTGGTGGCTCAGGTCCATAATCCTAGCTACTCAGGAGGCTGAGATCTGAGGATCATGGTTCGAAGCCAGCCCAGGCAGGAAAGTCCAGAGACTCTTATCTCCAATTAACCTCCTGAAAACCGGAAGTGGTACTATGACTCAAAATGGCAGAACACTAGCCTTGAGCACCAAAGTCCAGGGACAGCACCCAGTCCCTGAGTTTAAGCCCCACGATCAACAAAATAAAAACAAAAACAAAAAAGGGAAGCTAGGCACTGTGGCTCACGCTTGTAATCCTAGTTACTCAGGAATCTGAGGTCTGAGGATTGAGGTTTGAAGCCAGCCTGGGCAGGAAAGTCTGTGAGAATCTTATCTCCAATTAATCACCAAGAAAAGCCAGAAGAAGAGTTGTGGCTCAAGTGGCAGAGTGCTAAGCCTTGAGCAAAAATATGGTCAGGGACAGGCCCTGAGTTCAAGCCCCAGGGCCAGCATGAGCATGTACATGCACACACACACCCAGAGACACAGACACAGACACAGACACACACAGACACAGACACAGACACACAGACACAGACACACACACACACACACTTTCTCACCAAAAGGCTGTTTTCTCCTTCTCTATCCCAGTGAGGGAACTGATTAACTTAACAGGTATTTACTGAGTTGTCTATTGTGTGTGCTTGCCCTGTAGGAAGGAGGGAGAGAGTGGTGACATTTTTTTCCACGTTTTCCTAATAGAGACAAACAAGTCAATGGAAACTAAGCTAATTTCAAAGGGATCGAGCACTATTTGTGCCCCCACAAGGGGGTTGAGAGGCAAGCCAGGCAGGGGACTTAACTGCTGGAGGCCAGATCAGGAGGCAGCTCATTCCTCCGGTGAGGGAGACTGGAGTTTCCAGTGGAGAGTCCAGTTCTGGGTCAGATGCTACCAGAGCAAGAATAGTTATTGTAAGTGGAGATGGGGGCCTGTGTGAGGGACTCTTCTGAGATGGGTCCTTTGCTCTGATACAATCCCAAATCAAAACAGATGTTGCTTTGTCTCCCAGCCAGACAGGCCACAAGAAAACCAAGCACAGTACACATGTGGTTGCATTTAAAGGCTTGCATTGGCCAAGCAAAAGGGTTTGCCTTTTCTTTTTGGTGGTACTCAGGTTTGAACTCAAGGCTTTGCCACTGGCTAAGCAGGTGCTCTACTATCTGAATCATGCCCCCTACATATACCCTACCCTTTTTTCCTTTAGTTGTTTTTGAGATGGGGTCTTGCTAACTTTTTACCCAGGTTGCCCTCAAAACCACAATCCTCCCAAGCCACACCTCCTGATCTTTGCCTCTGGAGTAGTGAAAGGATTCCTTTTTGGTTTTTTTTTTTGGGGGGGTCCGGTCCTAGGGCCTGAACTCTGGGCCTGGACGCTGTCCCTCAGCTCTTCAGCTCAAGGCTAGCGCTCTACCACTTGACCCACAGTGCCACTTCTGGCTTTTTTCTTTTTGCTTATGTGGTGCTGAGGAATCAAACCCAGGGCCTCATGCATGCAAGGCAAGCGCTCTACCACTGAGCCACCTTCCCAGCCCAAGGATTCCTTTTTATACTAATGGTTGAGTTAAGCTAATTTATTGCAAACAAGGACTGCTTGCACAATGGTGAGATGTACACAGCAATTACAATGTTTCCTCCTCATTGCACTGCTTATAAATGTCAGTATACTGGTGACCTTACAAGGGAAGGTTTGCTGATTGGGCCTTAATCACTGCAGAAGCAAAGGGCTCCATACCATTAAAGAAGCCGGGTTTAACTGAGTATGATGCCACATGTCTAGAATCTCAACTTCTCAGGAGACTAAGATCTGGAGGATTATGGATGGAGGCCAGCTCCGGCGCAAATAAAAGTTTGCAAGATCCCATCTCAAGCAATACAAGAGCTGGGTGCAGAGGTGGGTACTTGTCATCCCAGCTACAGGGGAGGTGTGAACGGGTGGACTACAGTCCAAGCCAGCCTGGCAAGACGCTATTAAAAAAAAAAAAAAAAGAATAATAGGGGCTGGGAAGGTGGCTCAGTGGTACAGTGCTTGCCTTGCATGCATGAGGCCCTGAGTTCGATTCCTCAGCACCACATAAGCAGAAAAATCTGGAAGTGGTGCTGTGTGGCTCAAGTGGTAGAGCACTAGCCTTGAGCTGAAAAGCTGAGAGATAGTGCCCACGCCCAGAGGTCAGGCCCCATGACGAAGAAGAAGGAAGAAGAAGAAGGAGAAGAAGAAGAAAGAAGGAGGAGGAGGAGGAGGAGGAGGAGGAGGAGGAGGAGGAGGAGGAGGAGGAGGAGGAGGAGGAGGAGGAGGAGGAGAAGAAGAAGAAGAAGAAGAAGAAGAAGAAGAAGAAGAAGAAGAAGAAGAAGAAGAAGAAGAAGAAGAAGAAGAAGAATCAGAGCAAAAACGTCTTGAAGTTTAGCTCAAGAAATAGGGCACCTGCCTTGCAAGCACAGTGCTCTCAGTTCAAACCCCAGCACTGCCAAAAATAAAAATAAAAAAATAATCTACATCACTGCTTTTGGTTGTAGTTAATTAATAGCTATACAATCTAGGATTCATCATACTCCATGCCCTCCACATCCTATCCTGACTAAGAATTCAAAGTCTCCACAGCCTGCCCTCACCAGCCAGACCTGCTGGTCTCACTTAGAAGATGCAGAACTAGCCAGGCACTGGTGACTCACACCTGTCGTCCTAGCTACACAGGAGGCTGAAAGCTGAGGATCAAGGTTCAAAGCTAGCCTGGGCAGGAAAATCTGTGAGTCTCTTGTCTCCAATAAACTGCTCAAAAAAAGCCAGAAGTGGTGCTGTGGCTCAGGTGGTAGAGTGCCAGCATTGAGCAAAAGAGCCTCAGGGACAGTGCCCAGGCCTTGAGTTCAAGCCCTAGGAAAGAAAGAAAGAAGGAGAGAGAGAGAGAGAGAGAGAGAGAGAGAGAGAGAGAGAGAGAGAGAGAGAGAGAGAGAGAGAGAGAGAGAGAGAGAGAGAGAGAGAGGAAAGAAAGAAAGAGAGAAAGAGAGAAAGAAAGGAAACAGAGAAAAAAGAAAGAGAAAGAGGGGGGAGGGAAGGGAAGGGAAAGAAAGGGAAGAAGGAAGGAAGGAAGGAAGGAAAGGATGGAAAGCAGGCACAGGACCAATGAAATCTTCTCAGATGCACTTGTGAAATCTCAGGCTTAATTCTGGCCTACTTAATGCTAGTGCTTCCCAGAGGGCTGAGGGTGGGAGGTACAAGAACGAGAGGCTGATTTTAGCTCTGCTTTGGGGACATCTCCAATCATCTTTGGAGAGAGTTGGGGAGGAAAACGGACTCATCTCATACTACTAAAAAGAGCTCGCCGGCCTAGAAGGATACATATGAGATCTCCAAACCATAGACAGCTTGCTTCCTCCTTTGCTGCAGGCTAAAAGCTCCGGAGTCATGACTCTTTAGGGTTAGGATACAAGCTTTGGGTTCTGGCAGCAGTCCTGGGTTCAAATCCCAGCTCTACCCTTTGCTGCGTATTTCTGCGTATTTGCTGCGTATGTGTAAATGACATAGCCTCTCGAGCTTCCGTTTTCCTCTTCTGTGAAATGGGTATAGCACCACCACTGTATGCCTGTCAGAGGTGTCCTGGGGACGGGAGGCAAGGCCCATGCACAAGGCAAGGGTGATTCTGCCAGATGGCTACATGTGCTAGGTATCAGACATTTTCCACCCTCCCTTTGTTCACCAACCCTCCCCCTCCCTCCTCCCCCCCCTTCGCCCCCGTCAGCTCTTCCTATTTCCCTTCTCCAGTGACCTGTCATGGTGGCTGGCACTCCAAGCAATCTCTCCACTGTCATCTGACCCCCATTTTTCAGTATCCCTTTGTTTTTTTCAAGGGTAACATTAAATGTCACCTAGAAATACAAGGTGCTACTCAAAGAACCCTGTCCAGCGGAAATTCCCCAGTATGCTCTTCATAACAATAACTGATCCCTGTGGACATTTGGTGGGGAGAAGTTATTAAAAAATTATTTGGCCAAGCTGGGTGCCAGTGGCTTATGGCCCACACCTACCATCCTAGCTATTCAGGAGGCTGAGATCTGAGGATCGTGGTTCAAAGCCAGCCCAAGCAGGAACGTCTGTGAAACTCTTATCTCCAATGAACCACTAAAAAGCTGGAAGTGGAGTTGTGACTTAAGTGATAGAGAGCTACCCTTAAGCACCAAGGCTCAGGGACAGCGCCCAAGCCCTGAGTTCAAGCTCTAGGATAAGCACATACACAAAAAAATGATTTGGCCAGGCCAATTTGAGAAATAGCTTTGTTTACTCCAACTTCCTGAATTTATTTGGTGTTTTCTCAATGTGTTTAAATCTTTTTAGCCCAGCCTCTACGGGCCTCTACTTTGGTGATCTTGAAATGGAGACCAGAAACTGAGAGAGAGTGAGTGAGAGGTATACTGTCCCAAAAGAAATGTATCCTTTACTTGATGTACGTAACTGTAATCCCTCAGTACATCATCTTTACAATATCAATAAAATTTTTTATGAGATGTACAAGACACTATGTTGAAAGTGAACTTTACAACTTTAGCAGGGGAGGGGGGAGTAGTTGTGGAGGTGGAAGGGAGGGTAGGGGAAAACAAAAGAGGAGGCAACAATGCTCAGTAGGATAGGAAATGTACTCATTACCTTGTTCATAGGGTAGGAAATGTACTCATTACCTTGCTCATGTAACTGTTACTCCCTCTGGACAGTATTTTTACAATAAAAAATGTACCAAAAACTTTTTTTAAAAAAGAAAAAAAGTGACTTGCCCATGGCAGTCTAGCTGATTAGCAATGGAGTGAGCTGCTCTCTCCCCAAGTCCAAGGCTCTTTCCTGGACATCTGGATGAAATGGTTTAATCTATAAATCATTGAATGAATCCCAGAGATCACCTTGCCCAAAGATTTCATGATTTCTTGTCCAAGAGAAAATCAGAGAAAGGAAGTGATATATTCACAAAACACAGAATTAGGAGAGCAGAGACAGAAGTGGCACCCAGGCCTCTTCACCTCTAGGTCAGGCTGCCTCTGTCTTATGCCCAGGGCTATGTTGTCTGGTTCAAGGCCCTGGGGTGATCTTCCTTGATTATACCTTGCCTTCCTCTGCTACGGGAGCGATGCTGTCCAGTCTAGTCTTCTGTGATAATGGAAATCAGTGGACCTGTTCTATATCAGAGCTGACCCCCTGGAGTTATGCAGCATTTGTAACAGCACTGAATTTTTAATGTTATGGAATTTTAATAAATTTACATATGCATTCATGCATATATAAATGAAGGTGACTAGTAGCTGACCTATTGGACATGTCAACTCTAGAGGCAGGAGATCACAGTGAGTCTGTAGATATTAGTAAAGAGTACAAGTATGATATGGGTGGATTACTTTAATAGCACTCAAGGCTGACCTACCTGGACCTCATCGGGGGCTGACTTTGGTTTGATTTAATGGCAGGGCACAAGCTGACATGCCTTTGCTTGAGCTGTTTCCTCCCGTCCCTGGCAACAGTGCACCTACTCTTCTAATCTAGGCTTCAGGGCACCCTCCTCCAGGCAATTACTGCTCATCCTTCCCCACAAAGCAGAGGGAAGAATCGCCTGTGAAAAAATCCTCATTCCTATATCTGTCCCCATGAACAGGAAAGGAAGGAAGGAGGAAAGATGCAAAGGTAGATGGATGGAGAGATGATAAATGGACAGATGAGTGGATGATGGATAAGAATGGATGGATAAGTGGATGGATGGATGGATGGTGAAAGATGATGGGTAGAGGATGAATTGATGAATGGATAATGGATGGGTGGATGGATGGATAATGGATGGGTAGATGAGTGGGTGGGTGATGGAAAAGTGGCTAGATGGGTGGATGGATGGCTAATGATGATGTATGAATGATGGATGATAGTGATGGATGGATGAATGGATAGGTAGGTGGATGAGTGGATGGGTGGGTGGTTGGATGGATAATAATGATGGATGAATGATGGATGGTGATAGATGATGGGTGGATGGATAATGGGTGGATGATATATGGATAATGGATAGATGGGTGGATGGATAGGTGGGTGGATGGATGAGTGGGTGGATGGATGGATAATGGACAGATGGATAATGGATGGATGATGAATGGCTAATGGATGGATGGGTGGATGGATAGGTGTATAGATGGATGGATGGGTGGGTGGATAGGTGTGTAGATGTATGGATGGATGGATGGGTGGGTGGGTGGATAGGTGTATAGATGGATGGATGGGTGGGTGGATAGGTGTATAGATGGATGGATGGGTGGGTGGATAGGTGTGTAGATGGATGAGTGGGTGGATGGATGAGTGGGTGGATGGATGGATAATGGACAGATGGAAATGGATGGATGATGAATGGATAATGGACGGATAGGTGGATGGATAGGTGTATAGATGGATGGATGGGTGGGTGGATAGGTGTATAGATGGATGGATGGGTGGGTGGATAGGTGTGTAGATGTATGTATGTATGTATGGGTGGGTGGGTAGGTGTATAGATGATGGATGGGTGGGTGAATGGATGGATAGGTGTGTAGATGGATGGATGGACAGGTGGATGGATGAATTAATGGATGCTGGATGAGTGTATGCATGGCTGGAAAGAAGAAAGGAAGAAGGGAATGAGGAAGAAGGGAGAGAAGGAGAGAAAAGAAGACCTCAGTGCTACAGGCATCCATCCTAGCTTGCTGTGCAGGACAGCCTGGTGGGAGCCTCCATGAGGACCGTTATCTCCCAGGGCATGGCCACACCACGGTGTGGCCCTGAGGAGTGGTGTTCCTCCCAGAGTTCCACACTGTAGCAGGGCAGAAGAGCTCCAGAGCAAGGGAGTAAGCATGTGGGCGTGGAGGTGGGGGGGATACAAAGGCAGCAGGAGCAGAGGGAAGTGGAAACAGGGCAGAGGCGGGCTGCTTAGCAACCACCAAAAGAAAATTTAGAGAAGTGACAGGCCCATTTTTCCCAGTGTCTCAAAGGGAGTGGGGGGGAGAGAGAGAGAGAGAGAGAGAGAGAGAGAGAGAGAGAGAGAGAGAGAGAGAGAGAGAGAGAGAGAGAGAGAGAGAGAGAGAGAGAGAACAAGAAAAAAACAAAGCTTGTTACAGCCCACCCCCGCTGGTCATGTTGAGCTGTTGAGGTGGTTGGAGGAGGGCTGGTACAGATGGGATCCACGTGCACTGTGAGCCCTGGCCAGCCACGTGGGGAGGGCGGGAGGGATTAAAGCGCTGTGTGAAGATACTCACCCTCATCCCGCCTACTTACCATCTCTAGCCCTCAGCCATTCATCCCAAGGAAAGGATGGCCCAGGGGTCCTGGCCTCCACCCCGTGCCCTCCACCCACCCACCCTCCCTGCCTCTGAGAAGCTTGTCTTGCTTTCCTTTCTTAATTTGATTTTCTCTGGCTCAGAGTAGAGATCAAAAGAGGAAATTTTTTCCAGTCTTTTACGAGTAATTCCCAGAGCCTCCCACTGGAGATGCAGACGTAATTACCATAATTATTTAAAAATAAGTCCCGCTGGCTCCTTCACCCACTTCTTTCCATCTCTTCTACAGGGCTGAGAGATGGAAGTGAGGGAGAAGCCTTTGTAATGGTTGACCAAAAGCCTGGACATGGAGTTCCTTACCTTATGTAAGACGTAGTAGGCAAAATAGGCCCTAATGTAAAGAAACATAACAACAGCAACAACAAAAGAAACCTAAGCCAACAATATGGTGGGACCAGCTCTCCCTTTCTCCTTTTCTTTTTTTGAAAAATCTTTTCTTGGGTTGGGAAGGTGGCTCAGTGGTAGAGCGCTTGCCTTGCATGCTCAAGGCTCTGGGTTTGATTCCTCAGCACCACATAAGCAAAAAGAAAAAAGCCGGAAGTGGCGCTGTGGCTCAAGTGGTAGAGCGCTAGCCTTGAGCTGAAGAGCTGAGGGACAGCGCCCAGGCCCAGAGTTCAGGCCCCACAATGGGACCCCGAAAAATAAAATCTTTTCTTTCAGAAAGGTCTCTCTTTCTACTCCAGCCTACTCTGGAATGTGAAATCCTTCTACCTCACACCTGGGCTCTAATTGGTTTACAATCCCTTTGATTTAAGCAAGTGTCAAGTTGACACTGACATTTGCTGACTTTCCTTCCAATGTCAGCAGCAATAGTCCTCAGGCTTAAAGCAGACAAAAACACCTTAAAGAGGGATACCTCTGTGTGTGTGTGTGTGTGTGTGTGTGTGCGCGCGCGCGCGCGCGCGTGTGTGTGTGTGTGTGTGTGTGACTCAGTCGTGCAGCTTGCGCTCAGGACCTGGGTGCTGTCCTTGAGCTCTTTATTTGGTTAAGGATAGCACTCTACCACTTTGAGACACAGCTCCATTTGTAGTTAACTGGAGATAGGAGTCTCACAGGGGCTTCTTCTGCTTGGGCTGGCTTTGAACCATGACCCTCAGATCTCAACCTCCTAAGATCTCAACTCCTAAGTAGCTAGAATGATAGGCATGAGCCACTGGCGATCTTTGCCGTTTGGTACATTTTGTAGGCCCTAAGAAGGGTTTTTGTTATGACAAATAGGGAGCGAAGGCTTGGAGTAGAGTCCAGGGAAGCAGTGGTCAGGGGCACTGCCCCTTCACCCAGCAGCCTGTGAGCCCAGCTCTGGAATGGGTCCTGAGGTCACTCATTTGTGCCAGTTGGTCAACTGCTAGCACTGAGGGAGCCTGGATGAGAGCGCGCGTGCGCGCATGTGTGTGTATTAGTACTGGCACTTGAATTTAGGTTCTGGGAGCTCTCCCTTAGCTTTTTCACTCAAAGCTGGTGAGTTCTGTCACTTGAGCAACAACTCCACTTCTGGCTTTTTGGTGGTTAATTCGCAATAAGAGTCTCACGGACTTTTCTGCCCAGGCTGGCTTTGAACTGTGATCTTCAGATCTCAGCCTCCTGCTTAGCTAGGATTACAGGCGTGAGCCGCCGGCACCTGGTTGGATGTTTTTTTAATTTTTGTTGACGACAGGTGATCTGACATCGTAGGCTACTTGCAGCCATCTGACCGTGGTGGTACCCAGGTTGGGCACGAGGCCGGGTGAAGGGCAGCTGTAGGATGTCTTCATGTGGCAGCCAAGCCTAATTTCTCTCTCTTGGCAACCTGGGAACTAAGTGGAGGCCTTGGTCCCCTGTCATCATCTGTACCTGTCCCCTCAGGACATTCTGGTCCACGCACAATGATGGCTGGGGATTAAGGATGGGCAGTGAGTCCTTTTTCCACTGGCTTTGAACCCGGGAGGGTGAGACGCTGGAGTATTTCTGGCCATTTCTGCCACCTTGAGGAGGGAGCCGACCTCAAGAAATGGCGCTGAGACACCAGGAGAGAGAAACCCAAGCCTGATGGTATCGTTTCCACCCTTAGATCCAGCTGTGCCTGAAGCCAGACTCTACCCTTGGCCGCCTCTAGAGCTACTCATCAAGCCAATAAATCCCCCTTTCATGTAATCCAGTTAGGATCAGGGTTTCGGTCACTTGCAACCACAAGCATCTTAACTGATGAAACGGCTCGGTGCAAATCCTTGGCCACAGAGAGAGAAAGAATTCAAGACAGCACGTTCCGTGGACTTCAGGGCTGCTAATGTCACCCCACGAATCCCAGCGTGAGAAAGGCTTCCATTGTAACAAGAAGCCCCACATTTCAGATGAGCCCTTATTTAAGCCATGGAACAATCTAGCATATAGATACAGCATTGAAATGAACAGTTTATGTTGGTGGTACTGGGCCTCTTACTGGCTAGTCAGGTGCTCTACCCTTTTTGCTTTTTTGTTCTTAGGGGGGCTATTCTGGGCTGGACTGTAGTCCTCCTACTTATAGCTGGGCCGAGAGTCATACCGCCATGACAAACCTGTTGGTGGGGATGGGGATCTCACTTAACTTTTTGCTCAGGCTAGCCTTGAACGATGATCAGTCATACCAATCTCACCAACTAGGTTGGTTGGGATTATAGGCATGAACCACGGTGCCTGGATTCAGTCAGCGTTATATAGATGAGGAAATGGAAGGCTCAGGGACTCCCCTCTTTTGTGAACTTTAGTGGCAGAGTCCAGGCTGGGTTTCTTGGAGTTACACCCAGCCATCCCTTGGTGGCAGATTGCTTGTGGGGAAACACAAAGTTTTGACCTGGCGTGACTGGCAAGGTGGCACCTACTGATACCTCTGGGCTAGGTATGACCAAACTCCTTCCCCTGCAGGATCCGTACGGCACCCAGTAAGAGTCAGAGCCACTACCTGCTCAGAGACAGAGCAGCAACACAAAGGCCCCGGGGATGAGATCAGAGCACATCCGTGCTAAGTAGCTGGGGGATGCCGGACGGCTCACTCCAGCTTTCAAAGCCTCATTACTTTCCCTGTCTGGCGAGTGGAGATGGTTGCAGCTGCCGGCTCCCTCACCTACCCCGGCTGCGAGAAACGTGCTGGGGAGATAGAGGTGACCAGGAAGAAATCTAACCCTGCACACTTCCTCCAGCTGGCTCGGGGCTGGGAAGAGCAAGACTCGTGTAGTGACCTGAAAGGAACCTTTCTGTCCCCAAAGCAGAGACAGATAAGACACGAGGAGCGAGCGCAGATGGGTGCAGCTACAGGCACTTGTGGGTTTATTTTTACCCTGTTATCTGCAGCCTAAAATGTCAGGTCGGGGCCCGCCTCTCTCCGCTCCCCCCAACCCCCACCGACCCACTGTGGCAACACAGCCTGGAACAGCCCCTTCCTTCCCATGAGAGTCACAGCACCATGGTGACAGGAGGCATGGAAACACTGAAAGAGAGAAGGGGGAGGTGAGACCTTTTATTTGGGTTCTAGAATAGGCTCATTTCCTCCTGGAAACAGGGGGTGCAGAGGCGGTGCTCCACGCTTTGTATCGTGCAGGCATGAAACCCCACTTGTGAATGGCTTACGTAACATGGAGCATTTCATTGGGGAGAGCCACTGAAATACCCTGCCATGGAACGGGCTGCCGATGTGGGTTGACCTGCAGCTCGACGCCGCTACAAGGACTCAGTGTTCTTCGCTGATGCTGGTTCAGCCTCAGGAGCCATGTTGCCCTCCCCTACAACGCTGGAAAGTTCCAGGATCTACCCCCAGGGTCACACACAGTAGCAGGAACCGTTCGGAACATCACATCCTACCCTGGAGAAATCGAGGCAGGGTGTTGTAGCCCATGCCTGAGCCAGTCATTTGACTGTGGAGGCAAAGTTGCTTCTGAGTAGCTTAAGCCCAAACAGATCGCCAAGAAACAGGGGAGCTGTGGTTTTCTGAAGGAAATGTAGGGTGCTACACGAGAAGGTGGAGAGACAGATGTCCTGAGTGCAAGTGGTGTGTGTGTGTGTGTGTGTGTGTGTGTGTGTGTGTGTGTGTGTCTGTGTCTGTGTCTGTGTGTGTGTCTATGTGTCTGTCTGTCTGTGTGTCTGTGTGTATGCTGGTACTGGGGCTTGATCTCAAGACCTGGATGCTGTCCCTCAGCCTTTTTCACTCGCGGCTGGCTCTCTACCACTGGAGTCATGCTTCCAACCTGGCTTTTTTGGTAGTTAACTGGAGATAAGAGTCTCACGGACTTTCTTGCCTGGGCTGGCTTTGAATCCAGATCCTCAGATCTCAGCCTCCTGAGTCATTAGGATGACAGGCTTGCACACTTCTTTTCAGGGCAAGCTCAGGGGCAGCAGGCCCGACTTAGATGGAAGAGAGAAAAAGAGGCGGGGTTTTTTCACTGTGAATCACACCCTGCCCCTCCCCCCTTCGGCTCCCACGGTGGCATCCGGCCTAGAGCAGAGGGACCACAGATAATGGGGAGACAGATAAATGAATGGATACTGTTCTTCTCATTCCCAAAGAAGCCTGGTCATCTTGCCAAGGCTAAAGTCATGGAAAGGGAGAGCGGAGAAAGTTGCGATGTATAAACAAAAGCAGCCAAGTTCAAGGACCCATTCAGGACACTCCCTGCAGGCCCCGCAGGTCGGCCATGAATGCCGCATGCCAGCGAGGAAGCTTGCAGCACAAACTAGTTCACCAGAGACAATGCTGCTTTGGTCTTCGGAGCAACAAGTTCTGGGTTAGAGATTTAGCTTTTAAGTAGGCCATGCTTTTCTGTGTTTATCAGGTACCCTAGAAGACAAAGTGCAACGGCAACCACTGCCATCAGCACTACAAATCCACTCAGGAATGGCAATGCCCTCCTGAGAGATAACCAAGCCCAGTACCTGCCACCAGGTCTGGAGGGGACAGAGAAGAGAGGGGTTTTTCTCCTTCCTTCCCACATCCTCCTCTGGGTGATACCTGGGGGTCTCTTGTCTCCTGAAGTTTCACCGATCAAGAAGAACTCACCATATTTGGTTTCTGCCAATCCTTGCTGTGGGTGACAAGGAGAGCGCGGGCCAGTTCTTCTAACATCCACCCCGATCCCTACCCTCAACCTATCCTGAGATAAACCACATGCAAACCCAAGCCAGCCCTCTGGCTGAGTCAGAGGGGACCCCCCCTCCCAGCAGATCCAAGGGGTCACCTCTGAAGGAAGGAATTCCTTCCCCAAGAAGGAGGAGCGGGGAAAGAGGAGCTGTGGGCTGTCTCCCCGCTGGAGGCGCTGGCTCGGTCCTGGGATGAGTTCATGTTTTATTCTTAGTGAAACAAACAGCCCCTATAAATAGAGCGGGGATCCAAGAGGTCTTTGCTCAGGGACAGACAGACTCACTACACGGACGCTCTCGGGTTACTGGGCTGGCACCACGTAAGGAAGGTGGCCTTTTTTTTCTTGCAAATGGAAGGACACGTAAGAGGTGAGTCGGACTCTCGGGTTTGGCCTGATTTTGTAAGCTTCCTTTCTCTGCCCCTCCCTCCTTCTTTCCCTCCCTCCCTCCCTCTCTGTCTTTCTCATTCATTCATTCATTCATTCATGTTGTGGGAGGAAGGGAGGCATCCTGTCCACACTGGCCTGGCAGCTCCAGCTGTCCCCGGGGCTGCCCCCTCCCCCCGCACCGTCTCCCCTCCTCCCTGGGAGGGGATCTGGGTGCCATATGTGCATGGCAGGGTGCTCTGGCCTTTCAGCTCCCTAAGGGAAGGGTTCTTGTGCTCGGTTTTGTATCTCCCCATGTTGCCAGGAGCATGCGCACAGAGAGTCAGGTTTCCACAGCAGACCCTGAGCCGTGGTCGACTCCATTGGCCTCTCAATGACTTGGTTTTCTCTACGGAGAGGACAATATGGACCTGTGTGCCAGTTTTTCATCCCTGGGAGGCGAGGCATCTACAGAAGTTGGATAAATGTAAGAGCAACGGGAAAGTCCTTAGTAAGAGCTGCCCCGGGCTCAGCACTGGGCCAGGCCATTCCACACACTGTTTTAAGAGCTCTGTAAAACTCAATTCCATGCTGGACACTACTCAGGAGGCTGAGATCTGAGGATTGTGGTTTGAAGCTAGCCCACGTAGGGAAAGTCCATGAGACTCTCATCTCCGATAAAAGAACACCATCCATCCCTTCTTTTCTTTCACTTCCTCTCCTTTTTTCCCCTCTCCTCTCTTCTTTTACTTTCACCTCTTCTCCTCTCCTCTTCTCTCCCTTTCCATCTCCCTCCCTCCCTCCTCCTTTCCTTCCTTTCTCCCTCCCCCCCCCCCCACATAGGTCCAGGACCTTGAACTCTGGGCCTAGGCACTGTCTCTAAGTTCCCTTTGCTCAAGGCTAGCACTCTAGCACTTGAGCTACGACACCACTTCCGTCTTTTTCTGTGAGTAATTGGAGATAGGAGTCTTAGGGACTTTCCTGCACTGGCTGGCTTTGAACAATGATCCTCAGATCTCAGCCTCCTGAGTAGCTAGGATGACAGGTGTGAACCACCAGGATCTGGCTCTTTTTTATTTTTTTCCTCATCTCTTCCCACACGTCCAGTCTGAGTGGGAGGGGACGGAGAGGTTACATATGGAGGCACAAGGGACTGTCTGGGGTTTAGTCCCAAGTATCCAATGTCAAGAAGGTGTGAAAGCTGCTACCAGTTCAGTCTGGATTGTTCACCCAACCCCATGTGTTAAAGCCTTTGGCGCTTTGGTCCTATGGGGAGGTGGTGGAAACTGTCGGGGGGGGGGGGCCTGGTGGGTTAAGTCATTGGGTTATTCTGAAAGTGGGCTTCAGGACCCCAGCCTTTTCTTGTCTCTTCTGCACTGGGCCTTGAGGTGAGCTCCCGCCATGATGCTCTGCCGCACCACTGGCCCAAAGCAACAGGGCTCACCAAGTATGGACTGAGCCTGCCCAAAATGGGAGCCCAAACGCCCTTCTCTCTGTAAGTTGGTTACTCTCCCTCCGTGAGTTGGTTATTGCAGAGCACTGCTGTAGTCATGCCCATTCAGACTTAGCCCAGCCAGGATGAAGATGGCAAGTTGCTTCCCAAGCCATCACCACCCTCTAGCCTACACTGTTAACCATTTAATATTTTCTTTCTCTTCTCAGGACAGGACTTCACTGGTCTGGGCCATATCATGAAGGAGTCATCACGTGGGACCTAGCTTCCCTGGGCTGGCTCAATCAACCCTCCCCCCCTCCCACCTCCTGCTCCTTTTCCTCCTCCTCCTCCTCTGGCTGCAGTACTGGGGTTTGAACTCAGGGCCTCATGTTTGCCAGACAGGCACTCTACCTCTTGAGCCACATCTCTAGCTTCTTAAACTTTCTCAAGTGATTTCTCATCCTTCTGCCCAGGGCTAGCCTCAGATCATGATCCTTCTACATATGGCTCCTGAGTAGCTGGGACTGCAGGTGTGAGCCACAGTGCCCAGCCAACCCTCATGTCTTTTGAAGGCTCTGTAATGAGTCCTCACCAGGGCCGGGGGTGAGGGGTGGTGGTGGAAGAGATGGCTGAGTTGGTTAAAGTGGCACTGGTGGCAAGTTCCTGTGCCAAGGGGTAAGAAATACACTCAGCACAGAAGATTATCTGTCATTTCTAGCCACGCCTCTCTCGGGCTGTGGATACAATTCCTAACATGTCCCTGCTTAGGCCTAGACAAGGCTGATTCAGAAAGTGGGAGAAAGAAACTTGGAAGGGTGCAAGAAAGATGGCAGCCAGCCCTCCCCAAAGCCATCATGTTGTCTGGTCAGTTACTCAACAGAAAACAAACTACAAAAGATGAGGCACAGGTTGGAATTTTCTGGAAAACTAGCACTTTCCATGTGCAGCCAGGTCCTCAACGAAGAAGTATGGTTCTGGGGTTTGGTTTTGTTTTTTAACCTCTTTATTGTTAAATCTCTCACCGAATTTGCTCTCTGGACACTCCTTGGAGTAAAGACAAAGCTTAAGTGGTTTTGTTATTAAATAAAAATGACAACAAAAAATGCTGAGCAAATGATTTTAATGGATCCCCAAACTAATGGACAGTGGGAAAAAAAAGAAAGAAAGAAAGCTAAAAGCAGATGTAAGTGAATTAGAAAACAGAAACCAATCAAAATCCTGGCAAGGTTCCAGGTGGGAAAAAAATAAATATCCACGAGCAAGGTTTGAATTAAAAAGCATTAGAAAAACAGAGATGGGAGATCAAAGTTGACAGCATAGTGGTTTAGATTTTTGCTAATAAAATATTGACTAAAATAAGGCAATAAAACCTACTCAAGAAGAGGTAGAGAGCTAAGTGCTGGTGGTGGCTCATGCCTATAATCCTAGCTGCTCAGGAGGCTGAGATCTGAGGATCGTAGTTCCAAGCCAGTCCAGGCAGGAAAGTCCATGAGACTCTTAGACTCTTATCTCCAATTAACTACTAAAAAGTTAGAAGTGGAGCTGTGGCTCAAGTACTCTACCACTTGGGCAAAAATCTGAGGGACAGCACCCAGGCCCTGAGTTCAAGCCTCAGGACTGGCACTTATACAAGGGGGGGGGGGAAGACAGAGAGGAAAAGAGGGAGAGAGGAAGGGAGGGGAGAAGGAAGGAAGGGGAAGAAAGTACTAAAAATCATTTTTGTCTTCTCTTTTATCTGCCTTTCTTTGGGAGGGTAAGGGGCACAGAAATAGAGAGACAAAGGGTAAACAAACACAGCAGTGGAACTCACTAGACACAATGCTGAAAATGAATTATACAACTTTGGGGGGGGTAGGGGTTGGGAGGGAAAAACTGGGAAAAAATGAGGGACAAAAAGAAATGCACTCTTTACCTCATATATGTAACTGTAAACCCTCTACACATTACCTTTAGAACAATAAGCATTTTTTAAAAAACCTTGACAACACCAAATATTAGAGAGGTAAACAGAGTTAGTGATGTCAAATTTAGGGCAACCAATTCAAAAGACAGCCTGGCGCTAACCCCTAACATGAAGCCTACACACTAGACACACACACAAGGGCAGCGTTTGCACAGGTGAATGTGAGAATGTGAGTACAGTACCATTGACACACGAGCCCTGGAGAAGCCCAGCTGAGCAGGATGCAATGCAGGAGAAGAGAAGCCAGCGCCAGCACACCACCAGAGCTAGCACCAGCACCTGCACAGGGGCCAGACTAATGCCAGGCAAAAACTCGAGGAGCCTCACCCAGGTAGGTTAGCCCTAAAAGTCACTCTTCATATAAACTCTAAGCACAACGCATACACATACATGCATACAACCCTTTTTGGAATACATAACAGTATTGAAACATTGTTATGATGACACAAAAAAGCAAGGAAATATTTAAGCCAGTAAACACTATGGCTGGGCAGGAAGGGGATACGGCAGTTCGTGGGTCTGAAATCGTTTGTCATGATCCTAGCATATCTGCGGGGAGGATGGCTTCATGGATATTTTAACTATTATTATTGCAATTATTATTATTATTGTTACATTTGGCAGTACTGAGGGTTGGTCTCAGAGTCTTGCACTTGTTAGGCAGGTGCTTTACCACTTAAGCCACACCCCCAGCCCTTTTTTCTTTAGTTATTTTCAAGGTGAGAGTTCTCCCTTTTGGCCCAGGCTGGCCTTGAACTGTGATCCTCTTGATCTCTAGCTCCTGAGCAGCTGGGATTAGTCAGGAGCCATCCCACCCAGGTATGTTCTGGCTTTGTTTTTGTTTTTGTTTTTGCCGGTCCTGGAGCTTGAACTCAGGGCCTCAGCACTGTCCCTGAGCTGCTTTTGCTCCAGGCTAGCGCTCTACACTTGAGCCACAGCACCACTTCTGGCTTTTTCTGTTTATGTGGTACTGAGGAATTGAACCCAGGGCTTCATACATGTTAGGTAAGCAGTCTACTGCTAAGCCACCTTCCCAGCCTTCTGCATTCTTTGAAAACAATAAAAGTAGGTCATGTATGACTCAATGTATATTTCATGGGCCTGTGCTTGTGACTGCTCCAGTTCTAGGCACCATTGGTCTAGTCTAAAAAAAAAATCAATTTGAAACAAGAGAAAATGGGATTAGAGGGGCCAGAAGAGCCCGAATCTGAGTGGAAGCTTGAAGATTTATCTCACAATGGCAGAGACCAATGGTTCCCAGGGCCTGGTCACAGCCGAAGCAGCATAAAAAGCCGATTCCAGGATCACTCTAAGAAGGAAATGAAGAAGACCTACCTGGAGGAGGCTTTTTCTTTGATCAACGTTGGCTTCCATTTCAGAACGGCTGTCCTGACAAAGCCCAGCGCAGTCAGCGACCACCTGGGGGTTTACGGGGGACGTGGGCTCCTGGTTTCTCTCGAGGACGATCGCCCCATCCACTCCTTGGCCCACCGAGTGCTGTCTCGCCCTGCAAGGCAGTAAGTGTGCAATAAGGCCTTACCTGGCACTTTGCCATAGAGAAGGATCTCTTTACAACCTGAGCAACCCAGGCTCCCAGCACCCCAGAATTCAGTCATGTGTATCAGAAGGCCAGGTGGGTTAAGGTTCTTCCAGGCAATGACTAGCTTTGAAAAAAAAATACTACCATACATTGATTTTTACAAATATGAAAGGTTGGCTCCGCTTTTCAATACTTTTTCAGTTCTGAGGAAACCAATCACTTGTTCACTCGAACCTATGGCTGCACTGTACTGCATAGCATACAGTAGATGCTTCATCAATGCATATGAAATAGTGAGAATGGTTTTCCCAACAATATTTTGGACGGACTTAGACTTTAAGTGATTTTGAGGAACCTGGATTTCAAGTGAAAATACCTGTTGAGTGAAACTGTCTTCTTTACAGTTGTCTTATTTATTTATTTGATTGATTGCTGGTTCTGGGGCTTAAACTCAGGGTCTGGGCACCATCTCTGAGGTTTTTCTTTCTTTCTTTTTTTTTTCTCAAGGCTTAGCACTCTGCCACTTGAACCACACAGCTCAACTTCTGGCTCTTTTTGTGATTAAGTGGAGATAAGAGTCACAGACTTTCCTACCTGGGCTGGCTTTGAACTGTGATCTCAGATCCCAGCCTCCTAAGTAGTTAGGATTAAAGACGTGAGTCATTGGTGCCTGGCTGTTTATTTATGTAAGTGTTCATTTATTTATGTTGCCAGTTCTGTGATTATGACTCAGGACCTCATACTTGCTCAGCCTCCTGAGCCATGCCTCTAGCTTGACCTTTTTTTTTTCTGTTTATTTTATAGACTTGAAATCTTGAAGACTTTCCTGCCAAGGCTGGCCTTGAACTATGATCTTCCAGATCTCAATGTCCTGAGTAGCTAGAATTATAGGCATGAGCCAGTTTAGGATTGTTTTTTAGATAGTAAAAATGGATCTGAAGATAAGCTTTGAGTTCAAGCCCTGGTATTGGCACAAGTGGGCAGTGCACATGGACCTAAAAGGCACTTGTGTATTTCTGTGTTATGTCAAAAGAAGAGATGAATCTTGGGAAACTGAGGAGGACATAGATAACAATAATGTGTGAGGGCAGCCACTGTGTAAGGACAGAATTTCAAGGTGTGTATAGAATCTGGTCAGAAACACACACACACACACACACACACACACGCACACACGCACACACACACACACAGAACAACAGTGACTGAAAAGATGAGGAGACAAAAATCCTCCTGCAGAAATAACCCTCTTGCTAATATGACAAGTTTTCTAGATTGTTGTGATACACACATTGAACTGAATTGAACCACAATTCCAGGGACGGACAAGTCTGGTTATCACAGAGGCAGAAAGGAAAAAAAAAAAAAAGAAGGAAATAAAGGGTTGTTGTTTGTTTGTTTTTAGCCAGGTGCTGGTGGCTCATGCCTATAATCCTACCTACTTGGGAGGCTGAGATCTAAGGATCACTGGTTCAAAGTTAGCTGGACAGGAAAGTCTGAGATTCTTATCTCCAATGAACTACTCAGAAAAAGCCAGAAGTGGTTCAAGTGGTAGAGTGCTAACCTTGAACACAAAGAGGCTCAGGGATAGTGCTCTGAGTTCAAGCACCAGGACCAGCAAATATAAATAAATAAATAAATTAATTAATAAAGGTCTTTGGTATAATTCCAGGCTCAAAATGAAAATAAACATGAAAGAAATAGCCAGGCATTGATGGCTCATACTTGTAATCCTGTAAATCCTAACTACTCAGGATGCTGAGTGCTGAGGATTATGGTTCAATCTCAGCTTAGGCAGAAAAGTTCTTGAGATTCTTATTTGCAAGTAACTACCAAAATGCTAGAAATGGTACTGTGGCTCAATGGGCTAGAGTACTAGCCTTGATCATAAAAGCTCAAGGACAGTGGCCAGGTCCTTAATTCAAGCCCAGGGCTGGTACACACACACACACACACACACACACACACACACACACACACACATACACCTCTCACACACACACGCACACACACCTCTCTCTCTCTCTCTCTCTCTCTCTCTCACACACACACACACACACACGCACACACCCCTCTCCTGTGTCTTAGCCGGCAGAAGCAAGGAATATTATCCAAGAAAGAAAAAGGGCTTTTACCTGCACCCAAAGGGCATTTTATCTTTAAAAAAATCCCACATGCTTTTTTCAGATCCTGAGCAAGTCTGTACATAGACACACTTTTCCCAGTTGAGCTTATTGACATTAAAAACCAGCCTGGCCATCCCTCCCTTGCTGGCTGCTGTTTTCTTTGACTAACCCCAACTGCCAAGTGACAGCTCCTCACCCTCCCATCTGAGCATACGTGTTCATCTTTCCCTAAATGAGCCCACTTGCCCGTGCACCGGGTTCCAAGTGTTAGATCACTCCATGAGTGCGCATTTTGTGAGTGGTCCACTCACTACTTGATTCCCTTTACACTTGTTGGAACTGGAGACAGATTTCCTGCTGCAGCTGCCTGCGGTGTGTGGGGCAGGGCAGGAAGAGCTGCTGCTTTTTCTTTGCTATGTAATGCTCCTCCTTCCTCCAGCTTCACTTTTCCTATTGCGTCCAGTCCTTTCCTTCTGGTAAGAAGGGAGTTGGGGAAAAACCAGTTATTTACTCATCAACATGCCCTGCTGGGAGGCTGAGTGGGCATTTGATGCCCCAATGCCGTGGTCCTCTCCCTGCCGGCTGGTCACCCCATTTTATATGCCTGTACCCAAAAGCAAGCAGCAGATCAATAGCAGATCAGAGAAATGGTAATGATGGATCAGTCCCGGGTCATTCCTCCCAGGAAGATGTTAGCTATTTCCTCTTAAAGAATAAGTGGCAGGCTAGAAAGGTGGCTCAGTGGTAGAGGGTTTGCCTAGCATGCATGAAGCCCTGGGTTCGATTCCTCAGTACCACACAACCAGAAAAAGCCAGAAGTGATGCTGTGGCTCAAGTGGTAAAACGCTAGCCTTGAGTAAAAGCAGCTCAGGGACAGTGCCGGGGCCCTGAGTTCAAGCTCCAGGACTGGCAAAAAGAAAATAATAAGTGAAGCTGAGAATGGGGGGGGGGGGGTGCATGCCTGTAATCTTGACAACTTAGGAGGCTGAGGTGGGAAGATCTTGAGTTCCAGGCCAGCCAGGGCTAGAAAGTGACTGAGACTCTTAGTTCAGAAGCAAAGCCAAACAGAAATTATGATAGTCTGGTTTGCACACGACAAACCACAGGGAGGAACTGAACTCAGGGCCTCCTGCATGCTATGTAAGCCTCCACTATGGTGCCATACCCCACCCAGCTCTGTCTTTAACTTTTTTTTTTTTTTTTTTTTTTTTTTTTAAAGACAGGGCCTCTCTGCTACCTTTGCCCAGACTGGCCTATACCTTAATCCTCCTGCCTCTACCTCCCAAGTACTGGAATTATAGGCGTGGTGCATTACACCTAGATAAACTGCACCGATTAAAGTGTACTTTGATGACATTTGACACATACGTGCTGTGAAATAAAAACAAAACACAACACTGCTAACAAGTATTTGCAATCCAAATCTGTTGCCTTGTGGGTTTGGCCAAGTTGTTTTTTGTTTTTTTTTTCCTCCTGGCTCTGGAGCTTGAACTCAAGGCTTGGGCACTGTCCCTGAGCTCTCTGGCTCAAGGCTAGTGCTCTACCACTTTGAGCCACAGCACCACTTCCGGTGTTCTGGCAGTTAATTGGAGGTAAGAGTCTCTTGGACTTTCCTGCCTGGGATGGCTTAGAACTGTGATTCTCAGATCTCAGCCTCTTGAGTAGCTAGGATTATAGGTGTGAGCTATCAGTGCCCAGTGTATAGCCAGGTTTGTTTGCTTGTTTGTTTTGTGTGTGTGTGTCCAGATTTTTAATCTCAATCTGGAAATTTCCATAGGGGAGATGCAGGGATCTGATGTCACCTACAAGCCCAGGGTTTCATGTGGGATCTCTGGTGGCATTTCAGCCCCCAAACCCACCTCATCCTCAAGGCATGTTTCCCCTCTGACCTGCAAGACTTCTCACCCCACCCCAGCTCTGACTCAGCGTGTCTCGGACTCCGATAAGAAGCAGTGAATCTGTCCTCCATTTGTTTATGAGTCATGCTGCAACCCAGACATCTGCACGCTCTCCCTCTACCCGCCCTCGGTTAGGCAGAGAGGCAGCTACGCCCCATTCAGGTCCAGGGCACAGCCATCCTTAGGTGTCCCGGACTCCCGCCCAGCACGTGACTCAATGGCACTCCCTACTGGCGAATCCAGGAACAACAATCGCTCCCACATGTCTGTGAGTCATGGATTTTGCAAAAGGCCTGGGATTTGGGTTATCTCTGCACCCTGTTCACCCCCGTCTATTAGTGACAGAGTGGAGTGTGAGTCACAGCTTTCAGCCAGGGCCCATACTGGAGCAATGAACCACAGAATTGCTGCAGGGCTGGATGTTCCTCCAGCTGACCTGGAGGTAAGAGCTCCAGGACCCCAGCAAGCAAGAGGGGGGTGTGTGTGTGTGTGTGTGTGCGTGCGTGTGTGTGTGCATGTGTGTATCCTAAGTGTGTGTGTGTGCATGTGTGTATCCTAAGCTCCAGGACCCCAGCAAGCGAGAGGTGTGTGTGTGTGTGTGTGTGTGTGTGCGTGTGTGTGTGCGCATGTGTGTATCCTAAAGACCTGGGTTCAAGAACAGCCAAAGTTACAATTCTTCTAGGCTGGGCGTGCTTTCCTGACAGTGATTTAAAATTCCTATACACGAGTCCTGGTGGGATCCTGGAGGATGGGGGGGAGGTGGCATGTGTTTCAACTGGAATTAATGTCACGATCGAGTGACACGAAGTGGATTTATCGGCTGTTTCAATGCACGGAAGCAAACTGTTCTGTTTTGAGACCGAGTCTCCATAGCAACGCAGCCGCCCCAGTTACAGCAAGCTTGGTGGGACCAAAATAAAAATCCTTCCTCACCAAGTGTTGGGGTTGGGTAGAGAGATGGCTGAGGGTCTGTCCACTGGCTTTCCAGTCCCAGGTGACATTCGCCAGTGCCTACTTTGGCTTCGTGCACTCTGGAAAGGGTTGCTTTACGTAATAAGAGAGGGACACGCACTCCCCAGCCAGCGCCAGTGCCCGCAGATCCTGCAGAGAGGACCTCAGCAAAGGGCTCATTTACCCACTCTGGCTTTGCCCTTTCTGCTCCTCCAGGCTGGGGTACACTCGGTACCATAAACACTGGCCTTTAAGAGGTACTTCAATACAAAGCAGCTCTTCTGAAGGTGTAAAGGGAAGACAAGCAAACCCATGTTTATTTTTTAACTCCACCCTCAGCTCCCCCAACACTGGGCTTTGGTTCCTTTAAGTATTTCTTCTCTCCTAGACCTCCCTTCTGGATTACCCACAAACACACACAGAAAATCACCTTTGACCTGCTGCTTGTCCCAGACTCTGGGTTTCCTTATCTCCATCTTCCCACAGCTTTGCAACACCCCCAGGCCTGGGGTGTGGCCCCACAGGACCAGAGTGTGTGCTGAGGCCGTGTGATTCAGCTCCCCTTCTCCCTCTCCCCCCCTCATTTCCTCCTTCCCCTCCTCTTCCTCTCCCATCCTCCTCACTTCCCTTCCTTCTTTCCTCCTACCAGCTGCTATCACCTCCTCTCTGTTCCACCTAAATGCAGCCATTTTAGGTTTCTTTAGGAGGCTGAACTTGTAGGAGTATGAAGCTGGGAATAGATTCATCGTGAAGCTGCAGTTACCAGAGCTCAAGGCAGTATTATTGTGAAGTATAATGTTCCCAAGAGTTGAAAACATGACTCATTAAAGGAAAAAAACCCAAACAACCCAATAATGAATTAATAAGGAAATCAGGGTGATGTTTAGAGAAAATCTGTTTAGAAGAAAATCAACAACCCAGAGATTTATTGTTTGGTTAAAGGGTGGCAGAAATGTTTAACTGCCCCCCCCCCAAACAAAAGTAAAAGTGTTTAAGAACACCCCTCCATCCACTATGTAGCCCAGACTGGCCTCAAATTCTGGATCCTTCCTGCCTCAGCCTTTGGAGTGCTGGGATTACAGGCATACACCACCATGCCTAGAACTTCTGTTGTTGGGATGAAAGAAAACTAAGTTGTGTTTTCTGTAACATATTTATAGCTACTTATATGAGAGTGGACACACACCAGTCTCCCACAACCGGTCCCTCGCCTTCCCACCCTGTCTCCCGTTCCACCAGAGCCTCTGGAATCATACCACCTGTATTTCACATTGTGGTTCCACTGTTCACTACTGGGCCCAAGCTCAGCCTCAGCACCACAGGAGACAAAAGTTCTTTTACAGCCAGGTGCCAGTGGCTCATGCTTGTAATCCTAGCTACTCAGGATGCTAAAATCTGAGGATCACAGTTCAAAGCCAGGCAGAGCAGGAAAGTCCCTGTAAGACACTTTTCTCCAGTTAACCACTCAAAATCCAGAAGTGGCGCTGTGATCAAAGTGGTAGAGCACTAGCCTTGAGCAAAAGAGCTCAGGGACAGCGCCCAGGCCCTGGGTTAAAGCTCCATGATTGACCAAAAAAAAAAAAAAAAAAGCATTATGATGGGAACTGGATGGTAGAGACACTAGAGCTCTGCAAAGAGAGGGTTCATTTGCCTGCCAGCCTTTATTCGGATATAAAAGTATTTAGAGAAATAACATTTCATTAAATGGGAACATGAGCTGGGCACTGATGGTACATGCCCATAATTTTTGCTTCTTAGGAGGCTGGGATCTGAGGTTTGAGGCCAGCCTTTGCAGGAAAGTCTGTGAGATTCTTGATCTCCAATTAACCACCAAGGGAGCTGTGGCTCACTCAAGTGGTAGAGTGCCAGCCTTGAGCAAAAAACTATGGGACAGCACCCAGGCCCTGAGTTCAAGCCCTAGTACAAGCACAACAACAACAACAACAACAAAACAAAACAAAAAAGGGACAGGATCTACACTTCAAAGTAGAAGCAAAGATAATGAAATGAGCCAAATTTTAAACGTATTAAAATGTTTCAAGAAATTGCAATCAATTCCATATGTGCCAAAAAGACACCATTTCTCCCAACATTGATGTCAAGGGTACAAGAGTATGTGGCAGGCGTGGAGAGAAGTTAATTTAACCCTTGGCGGGAGGGAGGTGGAGCGCACTGGTCTAGCCGTACTTAATGCATACAACAAACCAATTCCCTGCAAAGGACAATGGGAGTGGGGGTGAGGGCTTGGGCGTCTCCAGTAGGAAGGAGTGTGAACCAGGAAGGGAAAACAAGAAGAAAAGGAACTGATTCCTGAGGAAGCAGGGGGCAGTGAAGCAAGCAGCACCAGGAGGGGCTCGCAGGGCATTTCAGCTTTACTCAGATGCTGTGCATAACCAAGAGCAAAGATGACAGCCTCCAAATTCTCAGCATTTACCAATACATGGCAGGTAAATCATGCTTTCAGTGTGCTGTTACTTTTGTTTTGCCCCATAAGACGTTGAATACTGAATAAATATACATTTCATTAGGTACACGCACACAGCTCAGTCATGGGCAGATGTGTTACAGTTTTCATCTCCCTCCTCACCGAATCACAGCGGTGCAGCCACCAAAGCTGTTGGCGAGGCTGGATAGTCGTGTGCTCATGTTGCACATTGAATCAGAAAGCAAATAAAAAAGTTCCTGTTAAAGCCTGGCTGCATTTTAATCCAGTCAAGCCTGAGGAGTTTTCTTTATTTATTGGGTGCCAGGCCTGGGGCTTTTGAACTCAGGGCCTGAGTGCTGTTGCTTCTGGCTTTTTGGTGATTAAGAATCTTATGGGCTACCCTGACAGGGCTGGCTTCAAACCATGATCCTCAGATCTCAGTCTCCTGAGTAGCCAGGATTACAGGGGTGAGCCACTGACACCCAGCAGCAGGTCACTTCTTACTTACTGAGAACAGTTTCTTCTTGAATCATGCTAAGTTAATTTTGAGAGGCTGCATGACTGAAACAAGCAAAACTCAAAAGTGATTTTCTTGAAAATGGTGCTGTGGCTCAAAGTGATGAGAGTACTAGATTCTAGTGAAAAAAAACTCAGGCCCTACAACCAACCAAAAAAAAAAAAATCCCTTGTAAAACAGAACAATGTTGGTTTAACAGCATTACTCTTTTGATGAACATTAGTTCATCTATAATCTGCATAGTCATAATTCTTAAAAGAAAAAGGTGGAGTTAGTGAACATGGTTAGAAAATCAAGGAAAGCTTTCATCTGGCAACTGCATGCATCTGGCAACCTTTGGATCCTTTATCAAAGGTTGTTAGATGGATTAGAGCTCATTAGAAATTTGTGGCCATACTTAAAACACAGAGACAGAGTCAACCTATCTGCAGCCGGCAGCTCCCACATGGAATAGATTTACTCATTTATTTTTTTGTCCATTGTAGGGCCTGAACTCTGGGCCTGGGCGCTGTCCCTCAGCTCTTCGGCTCAAGGCTAGCGCTCTACCACTTGAGCTATAGCGCCACTTCCGGCTTTTTCTGCTTATGTGGTGCTGAGGAATTGAACCCAGGGCCTCATGCATGCAAGGCAAGCACTCTACCACTGAGCCACCTTCCCAGCCTGGAACAGCAGATTTTTGAGGGACTGTTGTGTGTGCTGCCCTGGACACCTAGGGCAGGTTAAAGGGAGCTGTCAGAAGGGCTGACAAGACTTCACGTGTGTGGAAGCGTCATCCCAGAATGAGTCACACTAACATTTGTGTCACGCAGTGAGTAGCCATGCAAGGCAGATGGGATGAAATGAGAAAGGGACAGTGCAATCCCACGGCACAGGCAGGAGGGCTGGACCAAGCTGGGCAAGCATGGCCTGACTATGAGAAGAGGGGTGGGCTGGCGCTGGTGTGTGATGCCCACAGGAGGGTGCGTGTAGGGCACGGGTGCAGGAGCTCTGCCTTCCACGGAACACACTACAGCATGGCGGCTGTGGCCCCTTGGGAGGGTCCTGAAATGGACACTCCAGGAATATGGAGAGCTAAGTACCAACAGTCAAGACGCCAAAATGAGAGGTTCTTGAAAAGTGCTTTCATTAAATAGTTGACCATTTCATCACAAGGTCTACTTTCTATCTATTCTGTGCCACAAAGGAAAGAACAGCCAGCAGGGATGAGATCTTCCACTCTGTGACCTGGCCAGCAGAACTGACACTGCTCTGGCTCTTGAGGTAGAAGATGTGGTATGTGAAGATAAGTTAATAATGCATACGTAGCAAAGTTAACAAACTGTATCAAAATGTTATGGCTCTTCTGTATGCACATTTCAGAGATGACCTAAAGCAACCGAAGGTTTATGATGAGTTGAGTTTCTCCATGGACTTCTAAATACAGCCTTTGAATTCTTATATATTCTGCATGTCTTCCATTTATATAGTCTACAATGTCTTCCATTTAGCTCTAGTCATTTCATCTCTACTTGGAGCGGAGAAGAGCAAATGCTAGTTAGGCCATTCCTTTATTTGCATCCTCGCAGGGGTGGGAAGGGGCGGGCAGGGAAGTGACGAGAGCAACCAGGGACCCCAGAGCGAGCTGGGGATGGCCTCGTAGGACTCGTGGCTCCTTGTCGGGGTTTGGAGAGTTTTGAGATTTTGGAGGCTACAGAATTTAAGGGCCTCATTACCTGCACCATCCTGTGTTGTCATCCGGTAAAATTCATTGGATGTCTTAACACTCACACTCGCCTGAGCAGCCAAGTGTGAGTATGTGCCCATGTATGAGCACGTGCCCATGTATGAGCGTGGTTAGACCTCCAGTTGTGGCAATGCTCACAGGGGCAAAATGCTCCCAGCATGTTACTGGTCAGTTGGGGCTAGTCTTGCAGATGTTCCTGCTCAGGCTGGTTCTGAACTGGATCCAAAGATCACAGCTTCCTGAGTAGCTGGGACTACAGGTGTGAGCCACCTACCCGGCTTTAGATGCGGTTTGAAGTGAGTATAGTTAAGTCCAACCTGACACAGGTGGAAGGCACTGAAGCTGGAGGAAACGTGCGCAGAACTGGTCAGGAGGCTCCTCCCGGGGTCAGCAGGCCATGTGGATGGCAAGGGGGAACACTGGGTATGTGTGAGAGTGCAGGACGTGTGGACACCCTGACACAGCTCAATTCAGAAGTGGGGCTCAGCAGCCGAGCCTGGACACTGACCAGACAGAAATGCCGGGAGGAAGGAGCCCGGGCTTTGCAGAAGCGCCTGGAGGATGGGAGGCGAGCCCTGCGCGGCTGGCTGGCTGGGCAGCCTTCACAGGACCACGGGGCATCCCCCCTGGGGCCACCAGGGCGCACGCTCAGGTCCTCGGCCTCCCCGCGGTGGGCCCCGGGCCTGGGTAGGGCGTGTGGATGAACTCGAACAGCTGGCGGGCGTTGCCTGCGTGGCCCAGGATGGCGGCCAGCCGCTCCTGTGGGAGGGCGGCCAGCTCGGCGAGGCTGTGCACCTGTCGCATGAGCGAGCGGCAGTTCTTGGCGCTCACCCCCGGCATCCGCATCAGGAAGTCCTGCGGCCCCGGGTTGTAGCGCTCCGAGTCGGGCAGCGGCTCCGAGTCAGCGCTGATGGCGGCGGCAGCGGCCGCGTCGGGCTGGGCCCGGCCCCGTTTCAGCTCCTCCAGGAGCTCGGCCGCGGCGTGCGGGGACGGGCACCAGAGCAGCCGCAACCGCGGGAAGTGCAGCGTGAGCAGCACCAGCCGGGAGCCCACGTCCGGGAGCAGCGGGCCGGGCCTGCGCGCATCCAGCTCCACCAGCAGCAGTGGGCGGCGGTAGTAGCGCGCCATGGCCTGGCACTGCGCGTAGAGCCGCCCGCTGCCCAGCGAGGCCGCCAGGTCACCCATGCTCTTGCGCTCCACGCACAGCTCCGGGCTCAGCACGTAGTCGCCCACCGCCAGCGTCACCGGCTCCAGGTCCAGGCCGCGCCGGTGCAGCAGCGCGGGCAGCTCGCTGCGGAACTCGCGCAGGTCCACCACCACGCGGGCCGCCTCGGTGCCCGGCTCCTGGCCACCTGCAGGGAGGGCGCCGCGTCACCGTCCACTACCACTGAGGCCCGGGCCGGGACCCGGGGACCGGACCAGAAGCCGGGAACGGGAGAGCTGGAGGCCCAGGCCACGGGGCCAGGGATACAGGTCAGCGTGCAGAATGACTCCACACTTCATGCCGTTGCTGCTCTGGTGTTACACGCACAGCCCAGAACGTTTTAGTGTTATCAGTATTTAGAATTATTGGTTATATTGTTAATACTATTGGGACTTGAACTCAGGGTCTCTAGCTGGCCAGGCAGGCACTCCACCCCTCGAGCCAAGCCTCCTTTTTCTACTGGCTGTTTGGGAAGTAG
The DNA here is from genome assembly GCF_024711535.1 of Dipodomys merriami. Lineage (NCBI taxonomy): Eukaryota > Metazoa > Chordata > Mammalia > Rodentia > Heteromyidae > Dipodomys > Dipodomys merriami. The sequence goes on from NW_027202693.1 coordinate 2,941,558, forward strand.
GAGCTTGCCATATGCCCAGGCCGGCCTGGGCTGTGATCCTCCTACTTGAGCTTCCCCTGGGGCTGGAATCACAGGTGTGCACAGGTGTGCACCACTGTGCCCAGCCAATGGCGGAACCAGTCTTGTGAATTTCTTTTTGCCCAAGTTGGCCTCAAACCGTGATCCCACCCCACCCCCTTCCAGCCCCTCAATGAAGCAACAGAACACAAGTCCCTGTAAGCTGTTTCTGCAACTCCCTTCAGGGGACAGAACACCTGCGTGGCAGAGACTGTGTGTGGCTAAGGGCAGAGCTGGGGTTGGAGCTGGGGACCAGACACACTCTCCCACCATTTCTGCTTTGAGGTGTGCGGTGCAAATCACAGCCACCCTAACAGATGGCAGTGATAACCCTGCAGGACTCACCAGCTCTGCGAGTGTCGATGGCATCGCCCATGGACGCTTGGCCTCGCATCAGGTCCAGGTTGCTTTCATCTCTGCCTTCTCTTTCTTCAGGGACAACCATGCTAGCCTTTTCCCTGGGGGAGGAAACAGATTAACACTTCCTGAACTAATTACCTTACTCTTTAAAAAAAAATTCTAATGCCTAAAATGATCTATTCAACAGAAGCACTTATATTAGGTGTTGTGGTCCAGGAAGCATAAACAGGAGGATCAAGGTCCAGGACTGCCCAGTTCTCACTCAAAAAGTCTTACTATTTTAAAATAACAACAGTGGAAGTCCTGCCCTGTAGTGGTGTGAGCATCTGAAACCAATCCCTGCCCGTGGGACCTCAGCATCTTCACCTGCACAATGGGGATTGTCATCGGCATGGGGGTCTGCAGTGCCCTGCCCACAAAGGTGAGCTACGCTTATACTGGTAATCCCAACCTGCACATCTGGGATTGGATAGAAACACTGCAGAGAGTGACTCAGCTTCTGAGAAAATGCAACTCCACCAAGCCAGGTGTTGGTAGCTTACCACTGTAATCCTAACTACTAAGAAGGCTGAGACCGGAGGCTAAAGGTCTGAAGTCAGCCCTGGCAGGAAGGTCTGTGAGATTCTTATTGCCAATTAACCAGCAAAAAACTGGTGGCTTATGTGGTAGAGCTCCAGCCTTAAGCGGAAAAGCTCAGGGACAGAACCCAGGCCCTGAGTTTAAGCCCCAGTACTGACACAAAAAAGTAAAACAAAAGTAACTCCACAGATTCTACCTGGACAGTGAATTCTCTAACCAGTAAATCAAATTTGTCTTCTGGCTTCATAATTTATTCCCAGTGATTCACACTAAAAATTCTGATTCCCATTCCCACTTAACCTAAATTCTCTACTGTTACTTTAGTATTTCCTATGATTTTTTTTTTTTGGGTATGGGTATGTGTGGGAAGGGGTGGACAAGAGACAATGTCTCACTATAGCCCAGGCTAGCTTTGAACTTGTGATCTTCCTGCCTGCCCAGTGCTGAGATTTTCAATGAACAGCTCATGTAACAGTGTTACAGGAAAGAGGCACTGTGTTGGGAGTCACACACATGGATGCCTGTGTAAGTCCTCTCTTGTGATTAAATGTCCAATGAAACCACAAAGACTCTCAGCCCTTTCCTGGAAAAGCGGGGTCTGCTGTGGGGCTTAGCACTCGTTTTTTCTATCCAGGAGCATTTCATCATCAGTGGCCAGCTGTAATGTTTTCTCTTGTCAGCTGTAATCAGCCGATCTGTAGCCGAGCTAAACAATCCTGCATCGAATCATTCCTTTCTGGTTAAATATAACACTGCCTTTGTTCTTACCACATCACCCATGGAGGTCTTGGCAAAAGCGCATGATCTTATTCTCACATTCAATTTTCTTCTAAGTACAGCCATGATGCAAATGGTCTTCTGGTAATGTAACCTTATTTATTTATTTTTTTAAAACACCTATCAAATTCCCCCAAGATTTCTGGGAAAGTAAATATCTTAAGATTCTAAATAGTGTAACTATCTGATCTATCCTTTTCTCTTTCTTTTTTTCCCCTCCTTGGCATAGTGGGGGATTGAACATTGGGTCTTGTACTTTATGGAAGATCTTGTTTATAATAAAGAGGCAATTGCTACGCAAGAGTTTAGAAAAAACATCCTAGTTCTTATGCTCATAATAAGCAGGGCTTACCCACAGTGAGCCCGGATGTGTAGAAATCATAAACCAGGAACAGTGTGGGGGTGCCAGGACCTTACCTCTGCTTGGTGAGGGCTGTGGTGCTCTCTTACCACCTGCTTGGTCACTGCCCCCAACCCCCCCAACCCCGCCACAGCAGTCTGGTAGTCCAGTCCTATCAGCCAGAGAAGCCTGAGGCCTTCAGCATAGCAGTCTGTTCTGCTGACTACCTCATTACCTGATAAGTTTTTCAAAGGCTTCCTTTTCTTTCCGAAGGGTGGTGAGGTAGCGCTGCTCCTCTGTGGAACCCCCATATATAAGGAAGTAAACCCTGAAAGGTAAGGCAACTCTTAGGTTGCAGAAGCACAACGGTTCTATCCCTGAAGGGATCAGCAGAGCATCTGAAGTCAGCCACACAGAGCGTATCTGCTGCAGAGTGAAAGGCTGTCTACCACATACTCCTTCCTAGCAGGCTGCGGAAAATCCGCGGTCACAGGCACAGAGTTTAGGCCAAAACCAGAAAGTAACTAGAGGGGAGAATGAGATTCTTTCCTCATCATTATGGACAAATAAAACACTTGCAAAACCTTAGGAGACTTCTCTTTTGTCTCTGCCCTTCTGCCAATCACTTAACAAGTTGGACAGGAGGTCCAAAGATGAGTTTATCAAATTCCTGTTAGTGAAAAACTGGAATCCATGACCTTTGTCTTTACAATGATCTGTTTTATCCATATCTTAATATAATGGGGCCATCACACATTTTACCTAAGTACACAGATTAGATTTCTATCCAGTATCTCAAAAAATAATTTGGCAATGTTTTCTTCTGACCCCCCCCCCCCCAAAAAAAAAGCATGCTTTGTGGCTAGGAGCTCAATTCAGCACTAGCACCTTTGTAGTGGCTTTCCTATCAGAGGTATTTCCTTTCTTAAATTGTGTCTTTATTTTCTGATACTTTGTAAAGAGCAGACAGGGAGAAGAGCACTGTGTGATGAGTCAGATACATCTGCTCACCCAGATGTGCCACATCTGTTTCCTACAGTGAGTGGTTTGACCCCAGGCCCCTTCTGCTCCTGACATTCTGATTCAGAATTGGGTATTACTGTCGACATGATTCATGAGCTATCTCCAAGGCTGCCCCACCAAGTATGAAAGCTATACTTGGCTTTGACTGCCAGCTTCTGCCCATCATCACTGCTGACCCGGACCCCATTCAGCTCAAGGTCCAAAGGATGCATTCGTTTCAACAGCTACAAGATTCTTTTGGCCCTGCTTTTGGTTCCAGCTGAGTTTAGGATATTAATCCTTCTGTTTATTTCTCTCAGATAACTGGACAGTGAGAACACCATATTCTCTGAGCGCTGTTTTCTCATCTGATATTTCAGTAGATTTCTCATCTGGTTTCTTGGCACTCAAGGAGGCTGGGTACAGTAATTCCCCCAAACTCTTCAGTTCTATGCGGACGCAATTTAGAGTCACTTCTCAGTTTATAAGGAAGACATTTTAGAAGACTAAGTTATCTGTACAGATATGCTAACTTTTAGAAGGGCTGGGGATTGTACAGGAGGCTCTCGGTGTTGGGCTTTGCGACACCATCTGCAGGGGCTCAGGTGGTTCCAGAAGCCTGTGTCCTAACCACGCTGCTTGAGGGTGGGGCTGCTTGAGGGTGGGAACTGCGGCCCGGCCTGGCCTCACAGGCCTCCACTCCCGGGTCCGGCCTCGCCTCTCGCCGCTGCCCGTCCCTCCCCCCCCCCCCAACCCCCTTACCCCTCAGGTCTCCCCAGCCCCCAGCCTCGCCTCACCGGCCTCCCTGACCCCCCGACTTGCCTCATGGGCCTCCCCGGCCGGCTGGCCCGGTAGACCTCGAGCTGGCGGACGAAGGCGAGCTCGGCGTCGTAGAGGACCACGTAGCGGGGCTCCAGCTCGTGCAGCGTCCGCGTCAGCGCGTAGGGGTCGCCGCAGCCCAGCAGCGGGTGCAGCACCGCCAGCGGCTCGCGGAGGACCCCGTAGGCCTCGTCCGACCTCGGGCTCGGGTCCGCGGCCTCCGGGCGCTCCTCGGCCCCGCGCTGGGCCTCCGCCTCCTCCCCGCTGCCGCTGCTCTCGGGGCCCGGCCGGGCCGCGCTGCCCGCCGCCGTCGGGGCCGGCCCGCGCCTCTTCCTCCGCGCCGCCCTCTCTCCCGCGGGGGCCGGGCCCCGCTTGGGCGGGCCCCTGGGTCTCTTGCCCGATTTCGGATTTCTCTTTGAACCGCCCGCCTTCCCGAACTCCGTCCACACTGCCTCGGCCTTGCCGTCCTTCTCGAAGGTTCTCCGGTAGAGCTGCAGCAGGAAGGCCTGGGCGCCCGACGCCAGGTAGCCACGCAGCTGGGCGCAGGTGCGGTCGTCGGCAGCGCAGATCAGCACCTGCCCTGGGGGACAGGGCAGCTGGGGCGCCGGGCTCGGCCCTTCTCCTGCCTGTCGGTCCCCCCATCTCCCCCAGCCTGTCCTTCCCTCGCTCCTGGGGCCCCCATCTCCCCCCGCCTGTCCTTCCCTTGCTCCTGGGGCCCCCATCTCCCCCCGCCTGTCCTTCCCTTGCTCCTGGGGCCCCCATCTCCCCCCGCCTGTCCTTCCCTTGCTCCTGGGGCCCCCATCTCCCCCAGCCTGTCCTCCTGCCCCTGTGAGAGCCCTCAGCCCCCACGCATCGCATGGGCCTCCCACAGGATTAGGAAACTTGGGAAGCTCGGGTCAGGACGACTCAGTCTTGCACAAGCAAAGCCACTGCAGAATCTCTTTACAACTAATTAGCTCTTTTTAATTAATACCTTTCCAGAGGATTTTATACTCTAGAATAAATTCCAAATGGATTTATGAAATGTGAAATATTAAATCATATAGAAGAACTGACTAATCCCCATGCCCCAGATGGAGATAATTGACTAGTGCAGCACAGAGAAGATTCTCTCTAAACAGTGGCTCTGTAAGAATAAAAAAACAGCATTTGATTCTCTAACAGCTATAATAAATGCTATTATCTTTACTACGTAATACACAGATTCAAGCTGTGGACATAGTCTAAGTTGTCCAAGGCAACTAAGAGAATTCATTAAATCAGAAAATTTTGAGCAGACTAAATCTTAAAGAAATCTGAAATACCTTCTCCAATGGAATTAACAGAGTTGTTGAATATATGTGTAAATTATGTGTACTGATACACAAATGCACAGAATCTTCAGTCATGGTGAAAGAGAAGAACTCTGAGCTGAGGACAGAAACTGGAACACCTACTAGCTTATTCTTAGGTATTCCAGATTTGAAGCCTGGTGAGAGCATTAGGGGAATCGTCACATGGAGGTCCTGAGGTGCCAACCAGAGAAGACCCTGCTGCATGAGCATACAATGAGTCAGCTTGGTGAAAATCTCATCCAATGGCCAGAGCTGCGTTTGCCATTGGCATCTCTGTGTTCACTGTGATTTACTTGGCTACACCTTTTATCAACAAAAATAGTGAGATGCTACTTAAGAGCTAAGCAAGTTAAGATTTGGTTCAAAGATTCTGAAACTGCTTGTCATTGCCTCCATCTTCCTACCTGGGCCTCCCAGGGCCTCGCTCTCCTTATTTTCTGCTTCGATCTCTTTCAGCACTTCCGAGAGGGCTTCCCACTTGGGATTGCTTTCAAGCACCAGTTCCTTCTTTGTTTCTGTATAGAAATAACAGTACTTCATTTCACATGATGACAGCTGCCCACACGCTCTTCCCAATGTTTTAGTACAGCAGGAAACACCATCAATCCATACAGCCACTTTTTTTGAGCTTTCTTCTTTATAATGCTACATAGACTCTGCCTTCTTGAACAGGCCTCTGTATGTTGTACCTAACCAACATGACCAGAGGCTGTGGTGCCCTAACACAGAAGAGATGGCTTTGTGTCAGGGTCCCTGTGATGCCACATCGAAGCAGCTATGCAAATTAAGCAACCAGCACTGGGTGATGGTGCTTTAAATGATTTCACAACCCTGAATATGGATAAAAGCTGACAACAACCAAGATGATTTCTGTAAATGCTCCAATGCACCATTAAGTTTTTTTTTTGGTGCTGGTACTAGGGTTTGATCAGGGCCTGGGCACTGTCCTTGCTTTTTTTGCTCAAGGCTGGTGCTCTAACAATTGAGCCACAGATCCAGTTCTGACTTTTTGGTAATTAGAGATAAGAGTTTTATATCCTTTCCTGCCCTGGCTGGATTTGTACTAAGATCCTCAACCTCAGCACCCTGAGTAGCTAGGATTACAGACATGAGCCACCAGTGCCCAACTTACATTAAGTTTTAAGATAGATCTTTGATTAAACTAAGCAGAAGGCAAGGACTGAGCCACCCCTTACCTGGAGATATTTGATAGCTACTAGACAGACGTTGGGCTAAAATCCACAGCTGTCCCATTCTAGTCTCAGCCCTACAAATTCAAAGGGATGATGATGTTCTACTAAGACTTAAGTGCCCCAAATACTAATGATCTGAGAGCTATGTCAAAGCATTCGTAGGCAGAGATAAGAACATTCATGACTGATAGCACACATTACATGAGCCCGTGGTAGAAGGTGGTTTAAGTTATAATTTGATAAGTGTTTCCATGCAGAATAGGTGAAGACACATTTAGAGACTTGAGCATATAGGATACCTTGACCTTCTTTATTCTCCATTTTCTCAGACTTTTTGCCTTTTTTGCTCATTTTGGAGTCTGGAATATTATAAACCCTGGCTCGGGCATTTACAAACATTGAAGTACTGGAGTCAAGAAACAGCCAACCTAATATGAGTAGCAGAAAAAACAAGGCTTCAGTTAATATTTAATTATTAAACACTTTGGCAGACACGTGACCTCTGCACCTAACAGCCCACCGCCATCTTGCTTTCCTACCACCCTGCCTTACTTCCTCTTACAGTTTGTGGCCTCTGTCACTGGCAGACTAGTGGTTTTCAAAGTGTGGCCTATGGGCTTCTGGGGGGTCCCCCAAGATTATTTTTTTTGGGGGGGATGCAATGTCGTAGTTTTATCTCTCAATAATACTGTTTTTCCACTATGCTGACACTTCCATCAATGGCCCAGTGGTGGGAAACACCATTGGTGCCTTTGTATGAATTATGGCAGGAGCAGACAAGGGAACTAGCTGTTGATGAATTGTTTACTGTCATGTATTTGTAGCTGGAAAAGCAGGAAAAATGATTGGTTGTATTAAATCTTGACCCTAGGGGCCAAGGATCCTGTGAAAGAGTCGGGGAGGGGTATCCAGTTTGTTGGAAATAAGATGGCAGCCAGTTGAATGTGTATATTTTCTTCAGTTTTCTTTTTTTTTTTTTGTCGGTCATGGGGCCTGAACTCTGGGCCTGGGTGCTGTCCCTGAGTTCTTCAGTTCAAGGCTAGCACTCTACTACTTGAGGCACAGCGTCACTTCCACAGTTTTTTCTGCTTATGTGGTGCTGGGGAATTGAACTCAGGGCCTCATGCATGTGAGGCAAGCACTCTACCACTGAGCCACATTCCCAGCCCCATTTTCTTCATTTTTCAACCCTTGCTGTTTCTTTGGGGGGAAAAAATGAACCTTAAAGTTCTAACAGTGAAACTTCCAGAGCACAGCCTATGTCTACATTGGAGATGGTCTATTTGCAGTCTTTTTTCAACATTGCCTGGAAGGGATATGAATATTTATTATACGGAACAGAAGTTAAGTAGGTGGCAACATTAGCTATCAAGAAAACCTACTGGTTGTGCAAGGAAGCTGAGCTGTAATCAGGATCTTGCTTGTAACTCAGCTGAAGACGACCCTCCCCACACCTGCCTGCTCCCCACCTAACCCTAATCCTGTCAGCTCCTACATACTTAGGAATTTTTCTCTCTTACCTGAATTCTGACCAAAAGCCTTTTCTGTGGCTCTCAGAGATTCCAGAAGGTTAAGAAAGGTGACGCAGTCGTACTGGCAGAGGTACAACAGCAAGGTCCGGAGTATCTTCAGGTCCTGGACCAAGGACTTTGTCTTGGCTCCAAGCTGGTGCCACAAAGGGTCCAGGTAATGGCGGATTGTCTACAATGAGAATAAAACTTATTACAGTAAAAAAAAATCCCCAAATATTATTCCATAAGGAAGTGGCTACAAAATTGCAGTTCATCAAATTCCAGTGATGTCTAAGTTTTCAAATGCACTGTCTCATTGCTATAATCTTCGCCGTTAAATGGAGCCAAGCTGCCTTTTTTCATATTGGCATCACTGAGAGGACAGAAGGCCTGATCCAAGCAGTGACTTGGTTTTACAAGCAGAAGCAGCACTGGCACACAGCATTTCATTTAACAGAGTCAGTGGTGAGCAGGAGTGACACTGGATGAGCATAGAACATATTATCTAAAACAGGACAATTGTAAAAAATAAAATGAGACACTACTACTGTTCACACCAGGGCAAGGAGAAGCTGGGGCTGTCGAGACAAACTGGGACATACAATTGAGAAGATTTGTGGAAAGTAAATTAAAAAAAAATAAGATGCAAGCCATGGTTCCATTTAGATGTAATCACTGAAAGAAAATCTAAAATGATTCTTTGACTTTTACTGGCCCAAAGAATGACAAAGGAGATCTAGTGTAAAAAGTTTTAAGCTAGGGCTGGGAAGGTGGCTCAGTGGTAGAGCGCTTGCCTTGCATGCTTGAGGCCCTGGGTTTGATTCCTCAGCACCACATAAGCAAAAAAGAAAAAAACCGGAAGTGGCGCGGTGACTCAAGTGATAGAGCGCTAGCCTTGAGCTGAAGAGCTGAGGGACAGCGCCCAGGCCCAGAGTTCAGGCCCCACGACCGGACCCCAAAAAAACCAAAAAATTTTAAGCTACATTTTGTTTTTCTAGGAACATACATTCTATTAAAAGAATGCAAGCTTATGCTTGGTAAGAAATGTATGCATTATCCTGCCCATGTAATTGTCGCCCCTCTGTACAGTATGTTCTCAAATAAAATAAAATAAAATTTAAAAAAAAAAAAGAATGCAAGCTTATATTTTTAATCCTCATGCATTAAACCAAAACGTGCTTTAAACTGGAGGCACAGAAAATATGAAGTTAATTCTTTGAATCAGATAAATGAAAAGTTAACTTTTTCCTCTGTGTAATTGGTATGCATTTTCCCCAGTTATATAAATTGACTTAAGAGTTTAAGACAGTAACATGTCCCATATATATAAAATATACATTATCTATATCATACACTACAGAATTATGTTATATATTATACTTGCAACATACCAAATATTATATAACACACTACACATGTTATACATATTATATAAAATATTACACATCATATAAAATATATAACATATAACACATATATATATAGCCATGACCTGGAATTTTTAAAAATTAGCATTTTCTGCATTTATAATTCATTATAGGATTAGACGTGTATTTCTATATTGGTTTATGGTGAAAAATTAGAACCAAATTGGTTTGAACTGGTCTTACCACTTTCTCAATGAAGAATGTAATATAAGACAGAGCAAGTTTTCACTACTTAGTAATGAAACTTGTCCAACTTATTCTTATTGTGAATTCCTGTACAATGACGAAGCACTCTTCTATACAACTCTTCTACCGGTAGCCCCCCACATGCTGTCATTTCAGAGCAACAGTGTTACTTGTCCTCTGTTGTTTCATGGGAGAGAGGCCCACTCACTGCAGTCTAACTTAGAAGCTGGACTTGTGTTTTCTTGCCAAGCCACGTCTGTCATCGTCAGTTATTACTTTCCAGTAAACCAAAGCAGCTATGTACTTTCAGTCACCTTCAATGTAACTTTAAGACTGCCGCAAATGCCTGCTAAAAACACTGCAGATATTAAAATAACTTGCCTTTTTCCTTTGCCATTACTGGGGCTTAAACTCAGGGCTTACATGCTGTCCCTTAGCTTTTTCACTCAAGATGGGCGCTCTACCATTGAGCAATACCTCGACTTCTGGATTTTTGGTAGTTAATTGGTGATAAGAGTCTCATGGGTGCCAGCTGTAACTCGCATCTTTACAATGTATCCAACTGTGCTTAAAAAAGGAAAATAAGGTACCTTGTCAAAAGGCTTCCCGATAGCATTTTCTAAAGACAAGTCTTCCACTTCCAGTGATGGGTTGTGGCATTTCAGCTCCTTCAGACAGGCGTTTAAAATGTCCAGGATGGCTGTCTGGATGGCCCGCATGGCAGGTGTCATGGCAACATGAATTTCTACCACTTCTGGTTTGTGCTGCTCTAAAAACGAGTTGACTGCCACGTGGAACCTAAAGAGACAAAGTTTTCCATGTCTTTGGAGTCTTCTCAGCCCTGTATTTTCAGTCCTGGTTTAAAACTCTCTTGAATGTTTGCAAATGCAGTTAAGAAACAATAAGAGCTAGGTGCCGGTGACTCACGCCTGTAATCCTAGCTACTCAGGAGGCTAAGATTTGAGAATCACAGTTCAAAGCCAGCCCGGGCAGTAAAGTCTGTGAGACTCTTATCTCCAGTAAACCACTAGAAAACCAGAAGTAATGCTGTAGCTCAAGCTGTAGAGCACTTGCCTTGAGCTAAAGAGCTCAGGGACAGTGCCCAAGCCCAGAGTTCAAGCCCCACAACTGACAAAAAAAAAAAAAGAAAAAAAGAAAAAAAAAGGTGTACAGAGCATCTGGACCCGTGTGAACCCAATGTCTGTCATTCATACAGGCAGGGCCACATCCGAGCCCCGAGTAGACCATCTAAGGGACATAGTCACCTCACTGTTTTCCTACTGTCTGCTCTCTTTGTCTTTTGCAAAGCAGAGCACTGGGTTAGACCCTGAGGCTAAAAGCCCAGTGTTCACTGTCTGACTCTAGAGAAGTTTGCTCCCCTCCAAAAAATGCTTCAACTACCACTCTTGGTCCAGGGTTTAGACTCCTGGGGCTTGTATTATGGCTTGGCTTTCTTGTTCAAGGCTGGCCTTCTACCATCTGAACTATGCCTCCTCTTCTGGCTCTTTGGTGGGTAATTGGAGATAGTGTCTTGGAAAGTGAGGGATGGGGTGACATGGTCCAAAAAGAAATGTACTATTACCTGACTTATGTACATCAACTTCATAATAACAACATTAAAAAAAAAGAGTGTCTTGGTTTTATCTGCCGGGGCTTGCTTTGTATCTTGATACTCAGATCTCAGCTCCTTCAGTAGTTTAGAGTTATAGGCATGAGCCACCAGCATCTGGCTACTCAACATAAAGTACACTTTTTATCAGAACACATACAGTTACAAAAATGTTAGAAAATTGAGGGATGGGAAGGTGGCTCAGTGGTAGAGCACTTGCCTTGCATGCCTGAGGCCCTGGGTTCGATTTCTCAGCACCACATAAGCAAAAAGAAAAACAGCCGGAAGTGGCACTATGGCTCAAGTGGTAGAGCGCTAGCCTTGAGCTGAAGAGCTGAGGGACAGCGCCCAGGCCCAGAGTTCAGGCACCACGACCGGATCCAAAAAAAAAAAGTTAGAAAATTGAAACCTTGTATTTCTCTTACAGATTCGCCCAAATTCTTTTTTTTTTTTTTTTTTGCTTATGTGGTGCTGGGGAATCGAACCCAGGGCCTCATGCATGTAAGGCAAGCACTCTACCACTGAGCCACCTTCCCAGCCCCTCACCCAAATTCTTTAAATTCCCTGAGTAATATTTAATAAGGTAAGTGGAAGTCTTGGTTAGTAAATCTGCAATTCTCTTATGGCTGTTGTGTTGCTGGGCCTCAAGATCTCTGGGTTTCCCCAGAAGCACAAGAAATAGCGAGGCTTGGGGCTGGGAAGGTGGCTCAGTGGTAGAATGCTTGCCTTGCATGCCTGAGGCCCTGGGTTCGATTGCTCAGCACCACACAAGCAAAAAGAAAAAAGCCAGAAGTGGCACTGTGGCTCAAGTGGTACAGTGCTAGCCTTGAGCTAAAGAGCTGAGGGACAGCGCCCAGGCCCAGAGTTCAGGCCCCACGACTGGACCCCCCCCCCCAAAAAAAAAAATAGCGAGGCTTTGCAGACTGGATGGGCCGCTGGAAAATTAACTCCCAAATCTGTACTTTCAAAAGCATCACAAACTGACATGTACGCATGCATCTGCTGGGCATCGATCGGGTGCACCGATGGCAACAGTCAACCCTCATTCTGTTACACAGGCAGCTTAGCGCCTCTCACCAGACTGTGTCTCACATGGCGTGGCTTACCTCGGCCACAGATACAGCTTCCTCACAAAAAGGTTTCTCATCACTCTCTCCACGTGACAAAAGCCGGTGTCGAAGGCGATGGCATTGTCCGTGAATGCTTTGATGAAACCGCGCTTGTTTTTCTGGCGGAAGAGGCGCAGGATGAAGGCTTCTTGACATGACTCGATGATTCGGTGGGCTCGGTACACCAAGATGCCTGGGGGCGGGCAGGATGGAAACTGCACACACAGGCATGGCGCCTGCACACCCGTGCCTGGCCCCTCACTCCCGGCTTTCTGGACTGCCTGCAGGTGCCTCTCTAGTCTGAGGATGCAGCTGTAAACAAATCCTTGTGGAACTTCCGGCCAACAGTATTATGGGTAAAGTACTTAGTGTGTTCCAAGGGCCAAGAGAAAGAGGGGCCATGAAGGTCAGAAGGCTGGTTCTGAATCTTTTCTTTTGGGTGGGGGTTGGGAGGAGATTACTTGTCTTTGGGCTTAAACTCAGGGCCTGGGTATTGTCCATTAGCTTTTTTTGCTCAAGGCTGGCTCTCTATCCTGTGAGCTACAGCTCCATTTCTAACTTTTTGGTGATTAATTGAAGATAAAGAGTCTCACAGACTCTGGCTTCAAATCATGATCTTCAGATCTCAGCCTCCTAAAGTGAGGTGTGAGCCACTGGTGCCCAGCTCAAGGATATGGTTCTTTTAGAACCTGGCAGAAGGAGAATCAAGTGGATTCTCCATGTGCTGGGCTGGGTACTCTCATAGTCTGGGTACTTCATTTACTCCTGATTAATTATACCGTAGCTAAATCATTATGAGAGCAAGTGACCCTGAGCAAGGTCACCATAAATGAGACCCAGGACTGCAGATGATGTTCTCAGTCATGATCTTTCTACGCTATCTTTGTAAAAGCAAACACTAGTAGCAGGTTGGGATTTGGGGGGGGGGGGGGGGGGAGGGCAGGGAAGGCAATTTGGGTCCCGAAGAAACCTCTTTGTATCTGCATGCTCCCATGCTGTGACTACCTGTGTGTGTCCACCAGGCCATGGAAGGGCACGGTCACCAGCTGCCCCTGTACCTCGCTGCCAGGCGTCACCTCACCCACTCTCCGTTTATGGAGACAGCGAGGCACAGAGGAATTAAGAAATTGCAGAAGACAAGGGCAAGGCGCGTGCAAACAAGCCCAGTGGAACTCAGCAGCTCACTCCTGACCCCATGCCCTTCCTGCTGAAGAAGAGCCCTTAGGAATGCAACACTTGGGGAATGGATATAGGGCCAAGTTCTAGCAACTGGGGATACAAATCGAATACCTAACTGTCTCTAAAAATGTGTGCAGGGTGTTCTGTTTTCTCTGGACATCAGGGTCAGCTTCTGCTGGCCTGGTCTGCATAGCTCTCCAAGCTCTCCCTGCTGAGGTATTCTGCAATAATACGAATGGTGACAGCGTACTAGTGGGAAGAGAGCTAGGGCTGGGGGTCAGGTGTCCTGTGGTCAGTCCTGGTAGAGGAATGTGGCTGGATGATGAGAAAGTTCTCTCTCATCATGAAGGGGCAGTGGGGCCAGGCCCAGCTTCATGGATGGCTAGGACCTGAGGAGAACTATGGCGGGACTAGCAATGAGGCACATGGCTCTCCACTCCATTAGGTTGTGCTTGGGCTGAAAGCTAGGGCAGCACTGACATCTAGTGGTCATGTAGAGACATGTTAAACCAAGTGTTAAAATCTAAACACTAAACCAAGCTCATGAGACAACAGCCAACCATAGCAGACAATAACGGCGCATAATGTTATAAATGTTCATTTTTTGTTAGTATTTATTGTTTGCCATGTATCCAGCACACTATGATAAGTATTTTAGGTTATTTCATTTAATCCTTAAGAGGCATGGCTTTTCTGATTGAAGATTTAAGAACGTAGCATTAGGCAGGCCCAGTGGCTCACACCTGTAATCGTACTTCAGTACACTGAGATCTGACTTAGAAGCCATCCTGGGCAGGAATGTCTATGAGACTCTGATCTCCAATCAACTACCAAAAAGACAGACAGAGCAAAAAGCAGTAGAGCACTAGCCTTGAGAGAAAGAGATAAGTTCAAGCCCAGTACTAGTGCACATACACACAAGTAACAATGTATGTAGCATTCAAAGTCAGGCAGATCTGGATACAAGGTCCATGCATGATAAATGCTGCAGAAGAATAACAGTTTTTCCTCAGACATTTTGCCATGAACCACTCAGAGTGTGTATTCGTACATGCCTTCACTAATCATTTCCTAAGTGTCTTGTCAGCTCAGGCAGTGTGATGGATACAGCGGGGAGGGTGCTTACCCAGCCTGCAGTTTCCCTGCCTTTCAGGTCACTGACCTCCATCCAGTAGGCATCTGTTGGCCCCTAGGTACTGGCTACTCAGCTTGGGATGACCAAGCCCTTCTCTGTGCTAGGGAAGCTTATTAATGAGCAAGACAGATCAACTAACAGCAAGCAAGACACAGTCTTCTGAGTGTGCTGACCGGGGTGGACGCCTAAACTGGCTCTGGGGAAACCAAGAGAGATGTCCAGGAGGCCACACCCTGGTGAAAATAAATTCCTTTTCTGTATTAACTGTTCTTACAATGAAAACCTTTCTCACAAAAGAATCAGGCAGCTACTGGGTTTGATGTCATATTATGGGAAGAGTCTGTTCACACAGAGGACAACCAAACGTGTTTGAAAATATGTAAAGATGATGTTTAGATCCTAGCTAAGTTATAAAAGCAGATGCCAGAAACCACAAGCATTCGCAGAGCTTAAACACAGGGAAGAAGGAAAGAGTGGATCTTACACACACGGTCAAGTGCCACATGAACATGTCAGCTGGCAACAGACCATGTACCTGATGTTGGTCCCATGCATTGTAACAGAGTTGGCAAATACTCATGTCCTAGTGGATGAGGCGTCATGCACATGCACGGGAGCACGCTGCTGTCACGGGAAAGCAAAACACCAACTGTGCACAGCACAGGACACTTGATGACCCTTATTAGCGCCTATGTCCTGCTTTATGTCTTTACTGTACCATGCATCCTTCTTCTATTTATTATTTTATTTTTGTGCTGGTACTGGGGCTTAAACCCAGGGCCTTATGCTCTTGCTTGGCTTTCCTCACTCAAAGCTGGAGCTCTACCATGTGAACTACGCCTCTAGTCTAGCATTTTGCCAGTCAGTATTGGAGATGGGGGTCTCTAGAACTTTTTCTCCCCCCGATGGCTTTGGATCATGATCTTCAGGTCTCAGTCTGGGATGACAGGTGTGAGCAACCTGGCTACATTTCCCTACTTTACACTGTACTCCTTCCTCTTCTCACACAACACAGCAGTTAACTCAGTCAGGTCCCAGATATTTTCTGAGCATCTACGTATTGAGCCACCACCTAGATGCCCAATCTTGAATTCAAATATTCAATGGTACCCACTGGTTTTCTAGCTTAGTGTTTAGCAGAGGGAACAGAGAGACACAAAATAAAAGCACACACATTGATGAACAAAGAGGATTTCAGATTCTTACCCGTTATTAAATCTGAAGGTATCCTGTCGGTCAAGAAATCGACTACAAGTATTCGACTTGTGGCAAATATGACCCCTCCTCGTGTGTACACCTCGTAGCGACTGTTGCTCGTGATTTCGTTGGTTACGCGGCAAGGGAGATGTTCGGTTCCTTCTAATTTCAGCTGATTGATAAAATACTCCTAAAGCAAATCCAACTTGTGAGTGGGCTGCTGGACACGGGGCAGCTTATAACAAGCCACAGGCCTTTAAAAGGAACTTAGTAACCCATACACAAAGTTACTACTCTATAGTGCTCAACCAGTCAGTTTTGCACCTCCCTAGGGCTTTCATTTGATTTTGTTCTGGGGTTTATGTAGAAAGATAACTGCATTTCCACCATTATTAGCACTTTGGCAACAAGAATTATTTTTGGTGGTACTCGGGCTCGAACTCATGGCCTTGTTCTTGCTAGGAAGGTGCTGTACCACTTGAGGCGTACCTCCAGTCGTTTTTGCTTTTAGTTTGAGAATAGGTGCTCACTTTTTTTGCCTTAGTATCATGCGGTGCCGGAGGCCCCAGACTGAGGAGGCCCAGGAGCGTCAAATAGTGCCCGTCTCTGCCCTCCAGAAGTTTGTGGTCAGGCTTCCAAGCAGACATTTTCCTCCTGGCCACCTCCTCCATCTAGAGGGCCATTCTATCTGTCCCAGGCTGGGTTACCGCCTCAGCACCCCAGTACAGGTGCTTTCCCCATCTTTCTCCTAACCCATTTCCAGCACGGGTCAGCTTCCAGTTCCCCTCCCTCCCGTCCCTGCTCTTCTCTAACAGAGTGACCCAACCTCAGCCCCTCCCGTCCACACCTTCCCATCCCGACCTCCTTCTGCCCCCCTCCCTCAAACCTCCACCTCGGGACTCCCCAATTATTCCTATTGGTTTCTCCTTCAGACTTCTTCCCGCCCTTGGGGGTGAACCCAATCCCGTTTTCTCCTCAAGGTATCCCAGTGTCCGCCCAGGGTCTGAGATCTGCCTCCCCGGGAACCCCTGCCACCCTTCTCAAGTGCCCGCCCCCCTCGAGGTGGGGCCCCGCATCTCCTCAGAGTCCCTCCAACCTGTCACGGGCCTGGCGTGCGCCCCTCGTGCGCGCCCCCCGCCCCGCGCCTTCTCCGGCGCCCGCGGCCCCAGTCCTCCCCCGCGCCCCGCCAGCCCCGCGCTCCAGTCCCCGCCCCCCCGCACCGCGGGGTCCCAGCCCTCCCCCCCCCAGCCCGCCCCGCACCTCCTCGGCGGGCTGCGTGTTGAGCACCAGCACCAAGCAGGCCGGGTGGCAGTGCAGCCGGAGGAAATGGTAGAGCAGCCGGTCCGCGCCGAGGCCGCGGGCGCACACCACCAGCCCGTCCGTGTCGAGCAGCTCCAGCACCAGCTGCCGCTCGTACTCCAGCAGCGGCGCCATGGACGTCCGTTGGGCCCTCAAATCCGCTGCCATGGGCCGCGCTTCCGGGCCACGACCGGGAGCGGGCGGAAAAGGCCGAGCGGAGCCGAAGGGAGCCGAGTCCGGGAGGGGGGCGGAGCCTAAGGGAGCCGAGTCCGGGAGGGGGCGGAGCCGAAGGGAGCCGAGTCCGGGAGGGACGGAGCCGAAGGGAGCCGAGTCCGGGAGGGGCGGAGCCGAAGGGAGCCGAGTCCGGGAGGGGCGGAGCCGAAGGGAGCCGAGTCCAGGAGGGGGCGGAGCCGAAGGGAGCCGAGTCCGGGAGGGGCGGAGCCGAAGGGAGCCGAGTCCAGGAGGGGGCGGAGCCGAGTCCGGGAGGGGGCGGAGCTGTAGGGAGCCGAGGCCGGGAGCTGAGTCCTGGAGGGGGCGGAGCCGTAGGGAGCCGAATCCAGGAGGGGGCGGAGCCTAAGGGAGCCGAGTCCCAGGAGTTGAGTCCTGGAGGGGGCGGAGCCGTAGGGAGCCGAGCCTGGGAGGGGCGGAGCCTAAGGGAGCCGAATCCGGGAGCCGAGTCCAGGAGGGGGCGGAGCCGTAGGGAGCCGAGTCCGGGAGCTGAGTCCTGGAGGGGGCGGAGCCGAAGCGAGTCTGGGAGGAGGCGGAGCCGAAGGGAGGAGCCGAGTCCGGGAGGGGGTGGAGCCTAGTCCGAGAGGGGCCGAAGCCTAAAGGGAGCCGAGTCTGGGAGGGGACGGAGTCGAGACTGGGGGAGGCGGAGCCAAAGGGAGCCGAATCCAGGGGAGGCGGAGCCGAAAGAGCCGAATCCCGGAGGGGGCGGAGCCGAAGGGAGCCTACTCGGGGAGGGGGCGGGGCCGAGTTCAGGAGGAGGTGGAGCCTAAGGGAGCCGAGTCCGGGAGGGGGCGGGGCCGGGGAGGGGGCGGAGCCAAACGGAGCTGAAGGGAGGCGAGTCCGGGGCGGGGCGGAGCCGAGTGGAGCTGAAGGGGGCGCGGCGGCGAGGTTCTCTCAGGTGCGGGTCCCAGGCCTCGGTCTCCTCGTTCGGCCTCCCCTGGCCGCCCAGGCCTAGCACAGGAGGACAATGAAAGGAAACCTGACGAGTTTCGGCCTCTAACAGTTAAAAAGCTAATTGCCAGCTTTCCAGGCTGAAGTCAACAGCATCTTTTTCCTAGGCTGAGGTATTTTGTTTTTGTTTATTTATTTATCTTCTACTTTTGCAGTCGATTATCCCTTCCTTCTTGGAAACTTTTTGCCTAAGTTTACGAATAGAGTAGGTTACGAATTCCCGTCCCTTTGCAAACCGTAGTCTACGCAGTGGCCACCGGGCGTGTGCGCAGTACCGCGTCCCTCCACTAGAGGGACGCCCGGGGTCGGCTTTGCGCCCCGCCGAGCTCAACTAGAGACTTAATTCTGCATCAGAATCCCGCCCCCCCCACCCAGCGTCTCATGGGCAGAACAGAAAATGCAGGTAAGCAAAAAGGAAAGTGGCTGACACCCCATTATCCAGAGATGCTGCAAACGTCACGACATCAGTGTTTTTACTTTCCTTTCCTGTACCCCAGGGCAGACTCTTGAAAAGTTGAATATAAAGCATGTCTGCACATTTTACTTTTGTTCTGGGTTAAGAAGTTTTCAATGTAAAGTCTCCTCCTCCTCCCCCTCCCCTCTTCTCCCTCTCTCTCTCCCCCTCCCCCTCCCCCTTCTCCTCTGTCCAAACCTCCTACTTTTGCTTCCCAAGTATGTGGGATTATAGGTTTCTTTTTTTCTTTTTTTCCTTCTGAGATTAGTGTCTCACTGATTTTTACCTGGGCTGGCTTCTGTGATTCTATCCCTACCTCCTGTGGTGGCTGGGGTTATAGGCATGCACCATCATAGCCAACGAGAGAGATTTATCACAGGGAATTGGCTGCAAAGCCGCAGAGATAGACAGATCACAAGATATCTGAGAGGTGAGCCCCTAGACGGGAGACTCAGGATAACTGATGATGCTGTTCTAGTTAGTTCTTCAACTGACCAGATGTGGCTCAGTCATGGTTAGGGAGAAGTAAGGAGACTTAGTCTGTTGATTTTTAATTAAATACATTGCCAAAAGCATTGCCATGGAAATACCCAGAATAATGTTTGACTCAATACCGGGTCAAGTCGAGTTGTCATATAAAATTAACCATCACAAATTGCAATCCCTGAAGACCCTGACGTGTGTACCACTTACATTAATTGTCTGAAAATTGGAGATCCATTGGTGTGTGTAACTTTCATTAATTCTCTGAAAATGAAGTCACCTGCATATTAATGAATCATTCTAAGTCCACTGAGGGGAGACTTAGTATTTGGTTTACTATTTTTCATAGAG
Source organism: Dipodomys merriami (assembly GCF_024711535.1). NCBI lineage: Eukaryota > Metazoa > Chordata > Mammalia > Rodentia > Heteromyidae > Dipodomys > Dipodomys merriami. Next base: position 2,961,138 of record NW_027202693.1, read on the forward strand.
GTAGAGAGAGAATCTCATTGTTAAATCTTTTCTTTTGGAAATAAGGACTTCAAGTTAATATACACACACACATTATGGTTTGACAAGCCATTTATCACTAACAGAAAAAAGAGGTATTACCAAATAAAGGAGGAATGGAGCTGCACATGAAAACCAATTACCAGCTCCTTTTTGGAACAAGTAGTCCTTTCTGAAAACGATAGTGGTTTTATGGATTAGGCAATTAACCTTTTACAGGGATTTACAGGGAGCTTCCAGAAAGCTCTCCCATGGAGAAAGTAATACTCGAGTCAGTCAAGCTTTGTGAAGTGGTTTTCCTTACTTTTTTGAAATATTTTTTTTTATTATTTTTGGAAGGATTCTGTTCTCTTTGAGGAATGGTCTTAGCATGTGTTCAGAGAAGAATCACAGGATGGGAATGACTCCAGGATTTGTGGAGCCCACTGTAAAATGAAAATACAAGGTGTCTTATTAAAAAAAAAAAAAGATTGAGAAGCCTGGCACTGGTGGCTCACACCTGTAATCCTAGCTACACATAGGAGGCTCAGATCCAAGGACTGTAGTTCAATGCCAGTCTGTTCTGGAAAGTTTGTGAGACTTTTTAATCTCCAATCTACCAAAAAGTCTAGAAGTGGCAGAGTGGCTCACGTGGTAGAGTGCTAGCCTTGAACAACAACAACAACAAAAGTTAAGGGACAATGCTCAGGTCCTGAGTGTAAGCCTCAGTACTGGCACACACAAAAATTGAGATTTTTTTCCCCCAAGATGGTGACAACATGTCCTTCTGAGTGAAGGAGGTGTGTGTGTGTGTGTGTGTGTATGTTCAATATGACCCTGGAAGCTGGCCTTGCAAAGAACTGTGACCTTGAGATTGACAGTATTCTATGGGTTGTCTTTCTTTACCTGCCAGCATTGATGGCTCCACTACCATCCATTTGTTTAATTGGAGTCTTTTCTGGAGAAGGCCGAGTTGGGGGCGGGGGGGAAATGAAGGGTGGCCATTGCTCTGAGTATCTTGTTCACAAAGGGACTTCAGCTTAGATGTTTTCCTAAATGATCTCCGAGTAGCACAATGGAAGAAGAATACATTCCATCTAACTCTGATTATTGGATCATACTGCTTATAGTGATTTGCAAAGTCCTATCAAAAAGAAGATGCCATTATATTGTAGGTTTTTTCTTGTCTTTTCTTGTGCTGGCACTGGGGCTTGAACTCAGGATCTGGGTGCTGTCCCTTAGTTTTTTCACTCAAGGCTGGCACTTTACCACTTGAGCTACAGCTCTACTTTCAGGTTTTTTGTTTTTTGTGTGTATTGTTTTTGTTGGTTAATTGGACAAAAGAGTCCCTTGGACTTGGGGTTGGGAAGGTGGCTCAGTGGTAAAGTGCTTGCCATGCATGCATGAGGCCCTGGGTTTGATTCCTCAGCACCACATAAACAGAAAAAGCCGAAATGGTGCTGTGGTTCAAGTGGTAGAGTACTAGCCTTGAGCTGAAGAGCTGAGGGACAGCACCTAGGCCCAGAATTCAGGCCCCACGACCAACAACAACAACAAAAAAGAATCTCTTGGACTTGTCTGTCCCAGTTGGCTTCCAACTGTGCTCCTCAGAACTCATTCTCCTGAGAAGCTAGGATGACAGGTGTGAGCCACCAGTGCCTAGCATGAAATCTGTGAATTTTAAATAGTTGTCCATATACCAAAGCCCTGGTTAGTAAAAAGCCCCAGGTAGTAATATTTTGCAGCATCCCCACCCCTACCCCTAACCATACATGGTTTCTCACCGACAAAAACCATCAGTTTTGTTAAATGAAAAACATTCAAGGTGCTGAATCATACATCAAATTTGCTGCGTCTGTCCAAACACAGACCCAAAGCTCTGGGGTCATCTGGTCATTGTGTCCTCCACTGATGACATCACTATCACTCCAATGTGCTGCTGCACATTCAGCATCTGTAACCCTGCTGTGGCCCATCAACCCAATGCCCAGAAGGGTGACTGTGGTGACAGGTTACCAGGGCAAGAACGGGCCCTGTGGGGGGATCCCTTCTGCTTGGGTCATCTGACCCCCATAGACATTGTATGGTAAAGATTCTCTGTGGTGGGGACAGGTGGAGGATCACAGGGTAGGGTCCCAAGATGTCAGGCTTTTATTGCAGACACAAGGGTGCTGGGTCCTGGGAAACTGAGTCAATGTGTCATTATCTCCTTGGGACCTGGTTATGCACCTTCAACTCCACCCACAGGTTGGGTGGGGGAGTTTTTGGTCTTGGACGGTCAGATGGGGGCCACCAATTTCCATGGGCCATAGAGGCTTTGGGTCAACAAGACTCTGCTGCATGTCACAGGTCATTTCATTATGTCAGCAGTCCATGATGTGATTTTAGTCCTGGGGCTTGAATTCAGGGCCTGGGCGCTGTCCCTGAGCTCCTTTTGCTCAAGGCTAGTGTTTTACCACTTGAGCCACAGCACCACTTCTGTCTTTTTTTCTGCTTGTTCATTGGAGATAAGAGTCTCACAGACTTTTCTGCCCAGGCTGGCTCTGAACCTTGCCCCTCAGATCTCAGCCCTCCAGAGTAGCAAGGATTACAGGCATGAGCCACCAGTGCCTGGCCTTGATGTGATTTCTTATCAACAGGCAAACCATCATTTCTTGGAGTTCCTAAATCTTAGCCTAAATCCTATAACAGACTGCCAGGCTAGCCTGAGGAAGGGCTCTCTGAGGTGGCAGCGTGGTGAAGGTGACCGTGGGATCTGTCTTCTAGCTTGTAGGACCAGCAGTCTGCTTATGTGCTGTCTCCTTCATACACAGAACGGGTTTGGGTACCATAGGGTGGTTTCAAATTAACTATAAGGAGAATGTCTGCTTCCTGCCCTCTACATGGTGATCACATGATTTATTATTATTACTATTATTATTTTCTGGAGAGAATGCTTTCACCATAGAGTGTAGCAAAAGCCATGGCACCCAAAGCTATGTCTATTTTCTGGTCACTACAGGCTCCTTGTGTGGACAGGAAAGAAAAGGAGGACAGCATTCGCATTCCACAGGCGCCATTTCTCCAATCGTCAGGAAGATGTTTTGGACTTCCATCCTCAGGATGTTGCTGTATCCAGTTCTTTCAACTCAGTGGAGTTTGTTTCTATAAAGATTCCATCCAGGTCGGAGCGGGCGATGTGGTAAGTGTGGCTTTCAGAGCTCTGGAAATTGGCCAGCATGTTTCTGCAGAAAGAGTTTAATATATGATCACACCCTTAGGAGAATTTTTTATTTCTCCTTTATATCTACTATGTAGTTACTTGTCTGATTCACTCTCTTCTTTCTTTCTTTTCTTTTTAAGGAATTAGAATCGGCAATGGATATTGAATTTTCTAAAATATTTTTTTCAGCATCTGTTGTTGGGATTACATACATCCTCTCTTTGATCTATGGTAGAAATGGGCTGAATTTGAAATTTCCCAGGATCAATGGTGTCTTGATTTTGATTAATTAGGTCAGAGTGCTTTTTTTTCCCCTTGCTTTTAAGGGTGTAGGGCAGTGTGCAAGTGTGATGGAACTATAACAAAGGAGAAAGGAGCCCTGTCTCTCAGGGTTTCAGCTCAATGTACTGGAGAGCAGCGGGCTCCACGAGCCAGAGAGAGACACCGGTGAGTCTCCTGTCTGACGGCCAGCTTCCTGGGCCTCAAACTCTTCCCCAGCAGAATGAGTGCATTCATGGGAATATGTCACGGGAAAGTGTCAGAAGTTAACAGTAGTTCCCCAGGAACTGTCAGAGTTCAACAAACACCGTTGTGGGTTAAGCCACCAGGAGAGACCACACAGACACAGAGTACAGTTAATAGGAAGGCTTTATTACTGTGCCGGGACTACAGTGGGCAATCCGGTACCCAAACTCCCCTTTCAGGGCCACTTTTAAGCCAAAATTTACATCCTTGTTTGCTCAGGGGTAGGAAGTCCCTAATGGTTCTTTCCTGCAGATGCAAACCAAGCAGGAAGTTACAGAAGCTTAAGCTAGACAATGCTGTAAGCAAGCATTGAGTGAGGGTAGCATGACCCGTTTTTATGATTTGTATCTATGACCCATTACCTAGGAACATAAACAGAACAGTGAATACATATGTCTTTAAATGTCAAACCATAAGGAACTAGTCTCACGGGTGGGATGCTGTCCTTTCAAAAGCAAAATGGAGTTACAGAGGCTGAGTAAACTGGTAAGACGGTGAGGTTTGATAAGCCCTATTACATTACAAGGAAGAGGTATTCAAGAATGAAGTGGATTCTTGCAAAAGTTGGGACAATTCAACAGTCACAGATTTGATATGGTATTGCAGGGGTAATTTTGTTAGCTTGAGTCGCCGTTCCAAAACACTGTGTTTCATATGTAATTGTCAGCATGCTGAGAAAAAAGTTCCTCCTCTCCATTTCATTTCTCATACCAGGCTATATATTAAAATATATTATTATTTGGGGCTGGGAAGGTGGCTCAGTGGTAGAGTGCTTGCCTTGTACGGATGAGGCCCTGGGTTCGATTCCTCAGCACCATATAAGCAAAAAGAAAAAAGCCAGAAGTGGCGCTGTGGCTCATGTGGTAGAGTGCTAGCCTTGAGCTGAAGAGCTGAGGGACAGCACCCAGGCCCAGAGTTCAGGCCCCACGACCAGACCTCCCCCCCAAAAATAAAATATATTATTATTATTATTAAAAGAGGGTAGGGAAGTTTATTAGAAGAGAAATATGACAGAGAAAGAGAGCATGGGGCATAGACAAGCTAGGGCAAAAGACAGTACCCAAACTATCTCTAACATCTTGAATTCTCTCTCTCTCTCTCTCTCTCTCTCTCTCTCTCTCTCTCTCTGTCTCCCTCTCTCTGTGTCTCTCTCTGTCTCTTTCTGTCTCTCTGTCTGTCTCTGTCTCTCTGTCTCTCCCCCCCTCCCTTTTTCTCTTTTCCAGTCCTGGGGCTTGAACTTTGGGCCTGGGCACTGCTTCTGAGCTTCTTCTGCTTGAGGCTTGTGCTCTAGCACTTTGAGGCACAGTGCCACTTCTGGCTTTTTTTGATGGTTAATTGGAGAGTCTCACAGACTTTCCTGCCTGGGCTGGCTTTGAACCATGATCCTCAGAGCTCAGTCTCCTGAGTAGTTAGGATTACAAGTGTGAGCCACTGGAAACTATCTCTTAACATATATTACTAGACTTAAATAATAATACATTTGGATGAAACTTCATCTTCTTTCTTCGTATTGTCCCGGAGGAAGAAGACTGGAACAACATAAATGGAAAAATAAATATTAACATTTCAGAGATTTTTTTTTTTTGAATTGACAGTAAATCCAGAAGTAGGGACCACAAAAAAGGACAATGACTCAGTCTGGCTTCAATATGGATGCATTGTTAGTTTACCTCCGCACATATGGTCTTTGTGTTTTGCCAATGGATATCACACAGAATATAAGTGACTGTGGTGGTTAAACTTAACTCAGCTTTCCATGCATATAATAATCAGTATGCTTGATTATTTTTGCCCTCAATGATTAGTGTAAATACAGATTTCCACCTTTTTTTTTGATGTATCCTTCCAAATATAAACTCTGCAACTATAGACAGTGTTTACAGACAATTTGGTGTGTGTGTGTGTGTGTATGTGTGAGAGAGAGAGAGAGAGAGAGAGAGAGAGAGAGAGAGAGAGAGAGAGAGAGAGAGAGAGAGGGAGAGAGAGAGAGAGAGAGAGAGAGAAATCACTTATTTATTTTGATGAAGGAAATAAATTACTTTCCTATAATATTAGTGTGAGTCTCTCATCTCATTAAGAAATTTAAAAGACTCCAAAAACAATTCAAGACTAGTTAATAGCATCTTAATTATCTCCCATCACTTTCGTGAATGAAGAGATTTCTCTGGGGTGCACTTTGTCTCAGAAGGAACCATGACTGACGGGGTATGGGGGGGTCTAGGGAATGGCTGTTTATTCATGTAGTAAGTTCTCAGGAATGGAACACCTGATTCTAGTCAGCTGTTCTGTCTAGCTCTGGGGAGGAGCCTTGTGGAGGCACACAGGCCTGGTGAAGGTCAGTTTGCTTTACTTTGTTGATTAACATGCTAATATGAATACCCCAATACCTTTACAGAAACATCTAGAATGATGTCCTAGCATCTCTTATGATCCGGTCAACTTGAGAAAATTATCCCAGACATAAGAACACTTTTTTTTGTTTGTTTGTTTTTTTTGTTTTTGTCGGTCGTGGGGCTTGAACTCTGGGCCTGGGCGCTGTCCCTCAGCTCTTCAGCTCAAGGCCAGCGCTCTACCACTTGAGCTACAGTGCCACTTCCGGTTTTCTGGTGGTTTATTGGAGATAGGAGTCTCACGGTCTCTCCTGCCCGGGCTGGCTTTGAACCGCGATCCTCAGATCTCAGCCTCCTGAGTAGCTAGGATTACAGGCGTGAGCCACCAGCACCTGGCTCATAAGAACACTTTTAATGACAACAATGAGGGTTCTAAAAGGCCAAGTTATGGCCATAAAGCTAGAATCTGTTGAGAAGAAGTGAAGGAAAGAGGGACACAAGGAGTGGAGGAGTAAACTGGCTCTCCAAAATAACAACAAAACCAAACCAAAAAGAAAACCCAGCCTCTTAACTTGCTTACCCAGCTTTCTGTTACTATAATGAAAAGCCGAGCCAATCAGTTTATAAGGAGAAAAGACTAATTTTGGCCTACAGATTTGCAGGATTCAATCCATGGATGATTGCTTTGTGCCAGAGGCCAGGTATCATGAGCAGAAGTGCTGGGCGGTGAGAGAGGAAAAGGAAGTGATCCAATAACCTGACAACCTCTGGCTAGGCTCCGCCCCTTAAAGGTTCCCTTGTCTCCCAGAAGTTCTGCACTGGAGACCAGGCCTTAACACAGGGGGAACTTCAGGTGGGACTTTAAGATCCAGAGGAGAGCTGTTCCCTAAAGCAAGGCAAGGCAAGGCAGGATGAAAGAAAAAAGAATAAGAAAAGGAAAACCTTTCTCAACGGTTAGAATTTGCTGATACTTCCACTGTGCCTGATTCCAAGCTACCAATAGGATGTTGCCAAATACAGACTGGAAGACAGAGCTTCCAGATGCTTCCAGGAACCCTGTCCATGTGCATTTCCACACATGCTTGTTTACATTTTCCACATACACATTGTTGTTTATGTTTGATTGAATACCTTCCTCCCTTATTTTTTTTTAATCATCCATCAATTCTGTCTGTCTATCTATCTACTTATCTATCTATCTATCCCAGTCCATTCTCAAATTTGCACTCCTCCTGCCTCAGACTCCCCAGTGCTGGGATTACAGGAGTGCACCACTATGCCCATTTTATTATTTTATCTTAATATTCCTTTTTGGGCATATATATATATATATAGTATATGGTATTTTGGGTGGTTATGTGTGTGTGTGTGTGTATGTGTGTGTGTGTTTTGCCTTTTTTTTTTTTTTGCCAGCCCATGTGCTTGAACTCAGGGCCTGGACACTATCTCTGAACTTCTTTTGTTCAAGGCTGGTGCTCTAACACTTGAACCACAGGTCTATTTTTGGCTTTTTAGTAGTTAATTGGAGATAAGTGTTTCATGGACTTTCCTGCCTGGCCTGGCTTTAAACTGAGTTCCTCAGTTTTCAACCTCCTGAGTAACTAGGATTACAGGCATGAGCCACCGGCACTGGGCAAAAGTAGTATATAGCCTTTTAAAAAGAAAAGTTTTGAAATTATTAGCCACTTGACAGGGAAATTATTTAATTTCTCCCAATAAAAATATTGGTCTTTTTATATTCTCTTGTTTTATGATTACAGCTAACTGACAGGGAGATATACCTATTTATATTTATCTTCACAATAAACTTGCTTGGTTTTATGATTAATATTTTATATGATTTTGTACTTTTATCCTTTTTCTTTTTTTTAAAGAAAATTGATTTCCATTACTTGTTTTTCTCATCTGTATTCTGGAGGCTTTTTAAAGTTTATGTTCCCAATAATTTATAGTTTTCTACTGTGTCCTTTCTGCTTGGAGCTACTTCCAATGTGAATTTTAAGTCTTTTATTAGATTGTTTTTGAATTACTTTCTTATTTGATTTGGCTATTTTCCCATTTATGCCTTTATCTGTTAGGATTCCCTATTATTGTTTCATAGAGGCTCCTTAATCTTTTCTATATCTATCTCTGTGTTTATCTACCTGATATAAACACACAGAAATAGATACATAGAAAGATAGAAATATACTTGCTGTTTACTAAGTATCTATACATGCATAATGACAGATGTAGATATATAGATGAAGCCTTATGTATTATTGTTATTTATTAAAAAGGATTTTAAATTTTGTTTCTTTTTTTTTTTCAAAGAAAATTTCTTCTGAGTCATTAGGGTAATCTTTTGTTGCTTTTGTTTTTGTATTTTTAAAAAAATGGACTTCGCCGGGCGCTGGTGGCTCACGCCTGTAATCCTAGCTACTCAGGAGGCTGAGATCTGAGGATCGCGGTTCAAAGCCAGCCCGGGCAGGAGAGACCGTGAGACTCCTATCTCCAATAAACCACCAGAAAACCGGAAGTGGCGCTATAGCTCAAGTGGTAGAGCGCTCGCCTTGAGCTGAAGAGCTGAGGGACAGCGCCCAAGCCCAGAGTTCAAGCCCCACGACCGACAAAAAAAAAAAAAAAAAAAATGGACTTCAACATGAGCCATCATTTTCTGAAGCAAATCTTTGTACTATTTAATTAGCTATCCCACTAAAATATTGCTTATAAAGAATGAAATCTGTGATTTCTGTGACAATGTATTGTTGGTCCCAAGTTTTATAGCAGTTAAAAAAATAACTTTGGTCTGTTTTTATTTTGTGCCAGCACTGGGGCTTGAATTCAGGGCCTCACGCTGTCTAGCTGTTTTGCTCAAGGTTGCTACTCTACCACTGAGCTACAGCTCCACTTCTAGCTTTTTGCTGGTTAATTCAAGATAAGAGTCTCACTGACTTTTCTTCCTGGGCTGGCTTCTAATCAAAATCCTCAGATCTCAGCCTCCTGTGTAGTTAGTACTATAGACATGAGCCATTCATGGCTGCACTCTTGTCTTTTGAAGTCCTACAATAAAAAAAAACATTTAAAATATAACTCACTGTCCATAGAATTTATTTTCATCTACTTCTAAGAGGAAAGCCTATCTGTAAGAGAAATGATAGGTAGATGGAATATATGTAGTGTAAAAATTACCTGCTTGGAGCAGTAATTGTTTATCAAGTGAGAAAATCAGATTTTTTTTCTTTGAGGTCTTTTCAGTATCCTAGAGTTTGATAGTTTACTCCTAATCCCTAATATTTACCATCTTAACACCATACGACAACTTGGAAATAGATTCCTTTGTTTAGTGAAGAATTCTTTAAAAAAAAAGCAGAAAAAAAAGAAAAGAAAAGAAAAAGAAAAAAAGCAGCAATGTATATTCCCAATCGATCTGCCTTTTCTCAGGAGCAGGGACTGTAAAATGTGTGAACGCGAGAAACTGATGAATACACAAATCTCCGCACTCACACATCAGGCATTAGCAAGTCTCTTGCGAAGAAGGAGCAAGATCGTATAGGGGTATATGCCGCTTTCCAAATGTTGTTTGTGTCTGAGTGTTCCTATAGAGAAATAGGAGGTGCTATTTTTACAGTCTTACGAGCCACATACATTTTTTGAGCACAGGGGAACGAGAGAAACACCTGCCGGTGTAGGAAGAGCCAGCGAAGACTCTATTTTTTGACATCAGACCATCTATCAATAGCCAAGTGGAACACCTGTGCCTAGAATTAGTCAGTTTCTGCCATGTAATTTTCTGCCGTGGTCATGCTGTCTGATGGCTGGCATGCAGGTTGGGGGGGGGGGGCGGGGACAGCGATGGCTTCCAGTTTACACATCTGCCAACATACATGAGATGAGTGGGACCCAGACATCACCCCCATCCTCTGCTCTGCAAGGCTGTGTGCTTTGGGGGACACAGAACTGGGCGGAGGCCCAGGGTTGCCTTGGTTAAGCTAACACATCCTTGGGAAGACATAAAAAAAAAAAGCCATCATTTATGAGGCATCCGGCTGTTGGCCCCTATCATGGGGGCCTTTTGGTCTATATCACCAGCCAGGGTTTGAACAGCAAAGCAGATCCACAAAGCATAATGTGGAATAAAGGATTTATTATACAGTTGTGGCTGCCACAGAAAGTGCTGGAACAGTTGATGGAGACAGTCTGGGGCTGGGGACTGAGCTGGCAGCTGGGCAGGGAGGAAGGAAGAACAGTAATGGGTACAGAAGAGAGGAGATGGGAAAACCTGGATGCTGAACCTTGTGCGCAGGAGCCGGGGCCACATTGGTTTCTAATCACCTGCAAGAGATGAGGGGAGAGGAGGACTTGCAGGGAGAGCTGGTCCAAAAAGCAGAGGTGCTAAGTTGAGGAGAAGCTAAAGCAAGAGATGGTAAGGGGACAGGAAGTGGAAGCACCAGAAATAGTTTGTATTTTATTTTCTTTTTATTGCTGGTTATAGGGCTTGAACTCAGAGCCTGGGAGCTGCCCTTTAGCTATTTTTTTCGTGCTCAAGGCTGGTGCTGTGACCACTTGAGCTATTTCCATTTGAGCTCTAACCACTTGAGCTCCACTTGCAGCTTTCTGATGGTTAACTGGAGATAAGAGTCTCACAGACTTTCCTATCCAGGCTGGCTTTGAACCTCAGAATCTCAGCTCTCAGATCTCAGCCTCCTCAGTAGCTGGGCTGACAGGTGTGAGCTACCATGCCTGGCCCTTACAGGGAATAGTTTTGATCTCTTGCTGTGTGCCAGGGTTTGTTGTAAGCAATGAGTATTCACAGATGAACAAAAGATGTGGCATCTGTCTCCTAGATTTTACTGCCTAGGAAAGAAAAGAAGTAAATAAAACACTAGAAGTTGCCTTGGATGGTTATGGAGGCTAAGAAGGAACAGTACCAACAGGAAAACAGCAGGATGGAATGGGGGGGGGCGCTGGTGGGGGCGCTTTATAGCTCCAGGCAAAGCACAGCCTGAAGGAGGAGAGGTAGGAGGAAAAGCCTCTCATTCAGCTGAACATCCACCATGCGATTACACACGGTGCTCGGTCCCCCGCCAGGCTCAGATGGAGGGCTGGGGTCAGCTGAAGTTGTAAGGAGGGTGGGATCTGGGTGGCATGGGCACCGGTGAGGCTGACCTCTAAGCATCATGGGAAATTTTAAGGGGAGGCCCCCTCTGGGAATCTCAGCCATCGTTCATGAATCCCACAGCAAAGGGGACATGTGATAAAACATGCATCGCTGCCGACTTCATCCTTGCACGACTACCACTGTGTCCTGTCACAAAGCTGCATGCTGGAGATCAGATCAGACGAGGTATAAGTAAGACACATGGACAGGCCTGAGGACAGGTTTTCTCCCCGCACCCCAATACCTCATTTTCCTGTATCTCCTCAGTGCTACAGTTACAGGCATGTGTCATCACCACCGCCAGCTCTCCATTTCCATCTCTCCCTCCTTTCCCCTCCTCCCCCTCTTTCTCTCTCCTAGGTCATGGGGCTTGAACTCATAGCCTAAGGCATTCATTCTCCCTGAGCTTTTCTGTTCAAGGCTAGCACTCTACCACTTTGAGCCATAGCTTCACTTATGGTTTTCTTTTCTTTTTTTTCTCCCTGGTGGTTAATTGGAGATAAGAATCTCATAGACTTTCCCGCTCTGGCTGGCTTTGAACTGTGATCCTCAGATCTCAGCTTCCTAAGCAGCTGTGAGCCACCAGTGCTCAGCTCCATCTTTATTTAAATGAAGTTTTTTTCAAATTTTTTATTGTGATTAAGTGATTACATGGTTTCCCAAATTTCACAGTATTGTGGGATAGTGATGCTTAGTTAAAGTCACACATTCTAACTTTCATAGGGCAAATTGTCTATTGTGATCTATAACATTTATGAGTTCTATGAGCTTTGCAATAGGTATTTCTTCCACATTGGGTGATAGGTACATTTCTTTTGTTTTGCATAGTGTCAGCTGTTTCCTCTTTCCCACTCGTTCCCTCCCTCCATCGCTGCCATTGAGTTGCTTAGTTCATTTTGATCAATGTCCAGTGCAGCTGATGGGTCCCGCTGGTGAATGTTTTCCCCTGATTCCCTCTAGTTCTGTGTCGTCCTCTTGGTTTCCCTACGGTGTGCACATATATACCATACATGTGATCAGCAGCATGGGGTTATTTAGTAGTGATTCAACCAGATGAGTGGAATCCTTTGTTTCTTAAGTCCTGTTAATTTTGTTGTATCATCTTATGTTTTAGATTTAACTTCCACTTATAAGGGAGACCATGTGCCGTTTGTCTCTTTGTACGTGGCTTACCTCCCTCAACATGATTTCTTCTAGCTCCATCCATTTCCCTGCAAATGCCATTATTTTGTCCTTGCTAATGGCTGCATAATATTCCATTGTATATAGATACCACAATTTTTGGATCTATTCATCTGTGGTGGCACATCTGGGTGGCATATCCTGGCTATTGTGAACAGTGCTGCAATAAACATGGAGGTGCATGTGTCCTTGTATACAGGTTCCTGTTGCTCAGGATAGATGCCTAGAAGTAGTATGACTGGGTCACAAGGGAGGTCAATATTTAGCTTTTTGAGGACCCTCCAGACTGCTTTCCAAAGTGGTTGTATAAGTGTACATTCCCACCAGCAGTGTAATAGGGCTCCTCTTTCTCCGCATCCCCTCCAGCATTTGTCGTTGACTGACTTGAGGATGGGAGACATTCTGACTGGGGTAAGGTGGTATCTCAGGGTTGACTTTATTTGAATTTCTTTCACAAACAGGGATGGTGAACATTTCCTCATGTGTTTCTTTGCCATTTTTATCTGTTCTTCTGAGAAGTCTCTCTTTAGTTCTTAAATGAAGTTTTAAATTAGGGCCCAACCTAACAACTTCATCTTCCAGTAATCACTCACCAGCCTACCTAGCCAGGCATGGAGATACAGGTCCATAAGCCTGGCTGCTTCAGAGACAGGCAGAGATGGGAAGGTGTTAGTCTAAGGCAGGCCTGGGGTTTAAAAAAAAAAAAGAGTGAGACCCTATATTAAAACTAAAGAAAGGAAAATAAATAAAAGGAAAGAAATGGGTGCCCGTAGCTTATGCCTGTAATCCTAGTCATTTGGGAGGCTGAGGATGGAAGAAAACAAGTTCAAGGCCAGCCTGTCTAGAAACGTTCATGAGATTCCCATCTCAACCCCTCGTTGGCCTGACTCCATCTTCAGGAAGGGATGGATGGTGGCACTGCTTTGTGTTAGCACTTGAATCAGACTGTAGGCCCTTCTTACTTTTGTTATTTATTTATTTTTCTTAGATAGGATCATTTCCTCCCTCCCTCCCCCCAGCTGGCTTGGTTTCCTTGATCCTCTTATCTCTGCTTGTGGTTTAGCTAAGATTACAACTGTGAGCCACCATACTTGGCTTGTTTGTTGAGGTGAAGTATTAATCGCTTCCCCTCTTTTTTTTTTTTTTGGTGGTACTGAGGCTTGGACTCAGGGCCTCGTGCTTGCTAGGCAGGTTCTCTACCACTTGAGCTGATACCTGAGATAGGCTGGGCTAGCCTGGGCTTTGATCCTCCTATTTGTGCTTCCCAGTGTCTCTGAGGATGACAGCCACAGGCCACTGTGCCAAGCGGTTGTGCTTTCCCTGTGACTGGGATAATAGGCATGTGCCACCATGGCCAGACATTGGTTGAGATTGAGTCTCTTGGGCTTTCTTTTTTTTTTAAACTTAGGTTGACCTTTACTATTGAATCCTCTGGGGAGCTGGTATTATAAGGGTGAACTACCACACTTGAAAAAAACTTAATCTTTTCTTAATAAATAAAGCACAGATATAAATATAGTACAAAATGATGCACATGACACTAGTGGTAAAAACATTTTCATGCTCGGAGTGATTAGGAAAAGTGTCTGCAGACAACAAAAATTAGAAATAGGAGATCCCGCAAAGCCTAATATTAGGTGAGGATCTCCGTTCTTCACCCAGTTTTTTTCTGTGTGTGTGTGTGTGTGTGTGTGTGTGTGTGTGTGTGTGTGTGTGTGTGTGTGTGTGTGTGTGTGTGTGTGTGTGTGTGTGTGTGTGTGTGTGTGTGTACCAGGATTTGAACTCAGGGCCTCACAGTGGCTTGACTTGCTTGCTTAACTGGCTTCTAAAATAAAGATAAAAGTTTCTGTTCACATCCTCTCTTTAATCAAGGCAGGGTGTCATGGTAATGGGTGGGCAGCAGAGTTCTGGGGCAATAGCCAGTTCATCTGCTGGGAGCTTGAGAGGAGAGGAGGGCACGCGAGGAAGGGTGGCGTGGAAGTTCAAGTTCCATTTTCCTCTTGGTTCCTGAGCTCGGATAATTCTTCCCAACACTGTTTGAGACCAAGCGAGACCCAGGTGAGGGACTGGCTGCGTTCGCTCTGTTTCGAGCGTCAGCAGAAGCAGGATGGTCGTTCCAATTTCCTGGTTGCACGCCTGGTCACCAGGTGGCCAACCCCTTGGCCTGGCAAGTGCCAAGCAGAGCAGAGCGGGGTGGGGAAGGAGTCACTTTTTTTTTTGTGGCTGGCATCTTGGAGAGCACCATTATCCATCACGACCACGCTCAAGCCTTGTGTGATTGCTTTTAATTTTCTCCATGCTGTAATTGTAAATGAAAAGCAATTTTGCAATGCATCCAATTATAACCAGCTTCTCTTCCCTCAGGACTCATTGAGGTGTGTGTGTGTGTGTGTGTGTGTGTGTGTGTGTGTGTGTGTGTGTGTGTGTGTGTGTGTGTGTGTGTGTGTGTGTGTGTGTGTGTGTGTGTTAAAAAAAGTATTTCTTGGCTGAGAGGAATCCTTCATCTCTGCGCTTAAGGCTCCACAGTTGGTTCTCCACAGCTGTAAGATGGGGGCCTGGCTCTGAGCTTTTCCCTCCTCCAGGGATGTGCTTTATCGGGTCTCAGCTGTGCAGTTTTCTTATAAATTAGACCCTGCAATGCGGAATTCATAAGCACCTTGGTTAAGATTGCTTCAGCGGTCCTCCCGTTCCAGTTCCAGCGACGTCTCATTTGTACAGAGCTTCTTATTGGCAATCAAAGTACTATTTGTGTTTTGGGGTGAGTGCATGTGTGTGTGGGGAAGCAACAGGAAAGGAGATTATCCTTGGGAAAAAAATGGGAAAACAACGCATTGTGTGGTTTTCGACCCTGACAGGTCATAGCTCAGGAATGAACAAGAATCAGCCACCAGTCACCCTTGCTTTCCTTCTCTTTCTCTCTTCCTCTCATCCTCTCTCTTTCTCTGTGTGTCTCTCTCTCTTTCTCCCTCTCCCTCCTTCCCTCCCTTCTTCCCTCCCTCCCTCCTTTCCTCCCTCTCTCTCTCTTTCTTTCTTTTTTCTTCCTTCCTTTCTTCCTTCCTTCCTCCTCCTTCTTTCTTCTCCTCTTTCTTCTTCTTTTCTTCTTTCTCCTCTTCCTCCTCTCCACCTCTTCTCCCCCTCCTCCTCCCCCCTTCCACCCCTTCTTCCTCCTCCTCCTCATTTTCCCTCTTCCTCCTCCTCCTCTTCCTTTTCCCTCTTCCTCTACCTCCTTCTTCCTCTTCCTCTTCTTCTTCCTCCTCTTTCTACTTTCCCCCTTCTTATCCAGCCCATATCTTCTCTATTCTTTTTTTCTTTTGCTTAATATATTCATGAGTGCAACCAATGATCATTTGCTCCATAGAGATATTATTGTGACCTTAGCTGCTGAAAACAACTCATACTTAGATGATTATTTCACAGTTTCTCTGGGTTCGGGAGTCTAGACAGAGCTGAGCAGGATGTTCCATAAGGCTGAAACTAGCTGGGTTGTGGTTTTATCCGAAGCTGGACTGGGGCAGGCAGGATTGGGGGCTCATGACTGTTGGTGGATTTATTTCAGTTCTGCCTCAGGACTTAGGGTTTCCAAGTCTTATCTTCAGTTTCAGATTGTTTGTAGTTCCTTCCAACGAGGGGATTCTGGGGACAGGGCTCAAGTGGCAGAGCACTTGTCTAGCACGCACAGGCCCTGGTTCAATCCCAAGGACCAACTTCGGCATTCCCAATGTAACTTGTTGCTTCTTCAGAGACCAATGAAGGGAGCTCCTGCAAGATGAATGCTACCTACTGGATAGTGTAACAGAATCACGGAACCACCTAACCAGGCACATCCTGTCACTTTCGTTAAATATTATTTGGTTAGAAGTGGGAAAGTTTTGGTGCCACTCCCTACCTGGAGAAAGGCCCTGCAGATTGCACTGAGAGGTTGTCCTTCACCTAGAAGTGAGCGGATGGATGTAAGAGACTCTCATATAAATCTCCTGTGAGCTCCATTTATCTAAGTAATATACATATGGTGGCCATTTTGCTTCCTGACTTGGTAATCCACTATATTTGTTGGGATCATCCACTATATTTGTTGGGAATTTGGGCGATTAACAGTTTTTGTTTTTGTTTTTTTTTGGTCAGCCTTTCTTTCCAAAAAACTCTTTTTTAACTTTTAAGTTAGTCTGGCTTTATGATCAATGGTTGTTCTGTTTTTGTTTGTTTCTGTCAGTCATGGGGCTTGAACTTGGGACCTAGGTGCTGTCCCTGAGCCCTTTTGCTCAAAGCTAACACTCTACCACTTTGAGCCACAGCTCTACTTCTGGTTTTCTGGTGGTTCATCAGAGATAAGAGTCTCCTGGATTTTTCTGCCTGGGCTGGCTTCAAACTGTGTTCCTCAGATCTCAGCCTCCTGAGGAGCTAGGATGACAGGTGAGAGCCACCAGCTGCAAAGGTTGTTCTGTAAAATTACTCACAGAGGAGTTAAAGGAGAGCTTAGGTACTCCTCCCCTCTCCTGCCATCCTGAGCTCTGCTGGTGGGATTCGGGGTGGTATACACCTGCAGCCAGGTTCACCGGCATCCTACTCAGCTCCTGCTACTTGCCCTGAGGGAGACAGTATATGTCATAAATCAGACTTTTTTTTTTCCTCCTGTGCCAGTACCAGGGCTTGAACTCAGGGCCTGGTTGCTATCCCTTAGCTTTGTCTGCTCAAGGCTAGCACTCTGTCACTTGAGCCACAACTCTACGTCTAGCTTTCTGTCGGTAAATTGGAGATAAAAGTCTCATGGACTTTCCTGCCTGGGCTGGCTTCCGATCTTGATTCCTCAGATCTCAGCCTCCTGAGTAATTAGGTTGATGGGCCTGAGCCCCCATTGGCACAGGCCAGTCTTTTTAAGGGGTGGGCAGCAAATGAGTGCATTTCTCCCACTCCATCCTTTGAAAGGGAACTCATTATCTCACGTTGCAAACAGCGCCTGAGCATGTGGCCCCTTGAGGAAGGACAGCTGCAGTTGCTCCCATCCCCCATCTTCCCCGCCAGATCCATCACAGACACCTGCTGCCTTGAGTGGAGTGAACTCTTCCCGTGAGAGCCCCAGGGCCACTTGTCCCAGCCAGCTTTCATCCCTGCCTTGTTGAACCGGCCAGGGGAGGAAGGGAGAAGCACTGGAAATGAGGGCGAAGATGCAGGAGGGTAAGATGAGGCAGGCATTCTTCCCTTTTGTCAGCTTCTGGGACACCCCCTGCCCCCATTCTTCCCTGGACCCTGGTCTTCTTATCTTACCCACAGTGCAATGCCAGTTAAGACAAAGACCCCTGAGCCGAAAGGGAAGAGGGAGCGATCGATGGATTCAGTCTGGCCGTATATTGAGCCCAAAGATGGGAACAGCCAACTCCAATCTGTACGCAGAGCTCATGAGGATGTGTCTAAAACCCTTGAAAACACACGGTCTTATCAAGGCCTACGTGTCCCTCCATCTTACCTCCTGATCAAGGAAAGAACAGGGGTGAAGGCAGTACAGATAAATACAGAGAAATTGCCCAGTGCCTTCTGGGAAGCATTTTTCTGGCTTTGGGGGAGAGGTGGCAGGTGCCACGCCCACGAGTTGGTGACCACACTTAAATCACCAGGGATACAGAACCCGGATGTCAATACGAAGGGTTGGGGAGCAAAGGGACCAGGTACCAATTGTGATCTCCCAGCCTAGGCGGTGTTTGCCATGGATGACTGGAAACCTGAGCCACGAGGGACAACCCATAATAATAGAGATCTCCTGGAAGCCTTTTCTGAGGTTGTTAGCCCCCTGTCACTATGGGAGTAAGCCATCCTGAGAGTGACAGAGCTTTGTCAGCCATAGAAACAGCTCCAAGCTCCTCAAATCAATCAGGGAGAGCCCCATTGCAGCTTCTAGTAGCATCCTGAACTTCTAGTAGCGCTCTCGAACTGCCCCAGCTAAAGCCTCTCTCAAGAGAGGTTTTTAAAAAGGTTTTTTTAGAGCTAGGTGCTGGTGGCTCACACCTGTCATCCTAACTACTCCGGGTGGCTGAGATCTGAGGATCGTGGTTTCAAAGCCAACCCTGGGTAGGAAAGTCCATGAGACTCTTATCTCAATTAACT
Source organism: Dipodomys merriami (assembly GCF_024711535.1). NCBI lineage: Eukaryota > Metazoa > Chordata > Mammalia > Rodentia > Heteromyidae > Dipodomys > Dipodomys merriami. The sequence continues at coordinate 2,979,610 of NW_027202693.1, forward strand.
AGTAAAGAGCCAGAAGTAGAGCTGTGGAACAGAGCTCGACTTGAAAAGAAGAGCTCAGGGACAATGCCCAGGCCCTGAGTTCAAGCCCCACCTTGTCATTTTCTCAGCTTCCTTTCCCAGTCCAGCACTGTGGTCCTTAATTCACTATGGTCCTTATTCTGTGGGGACCACAGGGATGATCTTCAATATTTTGCCCTCGCCTCTTGGCCTGTGTGGCCTATTGTTCTTAGTGAACCATGAATGAGATGGTAAGTTCTAAAGCTAGAGTTTATGCATGCTGTTGGGGATGCATTTGGCTGCACATAAGTTACAGTGGTTTCAACATCCTCACTTCCAGAGGGAAGCAGTGTAAAGGACATAACTAGTTCTGTGCTAGCAGAGCCTGTGCATTAAAAACCACTGCATTCAGCTGGGCGCTGGTGGCTCACATCTGTAGTCCTAGTTACTCAGGAGGCTGAGATCTGAAGATCAAGGTTGGAAGTCAGCTTGGGTAACAAATTCAGTGAAACTCTTACCTCCAATTAAACATACACACATACACGCAAAAGCCAGAAGAGGACATGTAGCTCAAGTGGAAGAGCACTAACTTTGAGCCAACCTAAGGGATAGTATGCCTTCAGCCTGAGTTCAAAACCCCCAGTACCTGCACAGAAACAAAACAAAACCAAACAACAACAAATCCCCTCTACTGCATTCTACAAAACTGCACAGTAGAAACACAAGAAGTGGGATTGGAGCACCACACTTTAAACACGTCATAGGGGACACATTAACAAATGATGGAAATCCAATAAAAAAATAGTGGCCTAAATCTAGGCACAGCTGACTCACATCTGCTATCCTACTACCTACTTGAGAGACTGAGTTCAGGGGCATCATAGTCCCAAGCCTGTCAGGGCAGGAAAGCCTGGTAGATTCCATCTCGACAGAAGAAGCCGGGCTTAGTGGCATATGTCAGCTGTGGATGAATATCTGAAATAGGCAGATCACAGTCCAAGTGTGCCTAAAATAGACAGCGAGACCTAATCTCAAAAATAACCAGCAAAGGGGCTGGGAAGGTGGCTCAGTGGTAGAGCACTTGCCTTGCATGCTCGAGGCCCTGGGTTCGATTCCTCAGCACCACATAAGAAAAAAGCCGGAAGTGGCACTGTGGCTCAAGTGGTAGAGCGCTAGCCTTGGGCTGAAGAGCTGAGGGACAGCGCCCAGGACCATAGTTCAGGCCACACGACCGGACCCCCCCCCAAAAAAAAATAACCAGCAAAGAACAGACCTGGAGACATGGTTCAGCTGTAATGTGCCCACCTGGTCAAGTGCAAGAGCTTGAGTTCAAATCCCAGTACTGCCAAAAAAACAAAACAAAACAAACAAAGTGAAAATCCAAAGTGACTGAGATGATATATGTATATATATATATATATATATATATATATATATATATATATATATATTTTTTTTTTTTTTTTTTCAGTCATGGGGCTTGAACTCTGGGCCTGGGTGCTGTCCCTGTGCTCTTCAGCTCAAGGCTAGCACTCTACCGCTTTGAGCTACAGCGCCACTTCTGGTTTTCTAGTGGTTTATTGGAGATGAGTCTCATGGACTTTCCTGCCTGGGCTGGCTTTGAACCATGATCCTCAGATCTCAGCCTCCTGAGTAGCTAGGATGACAGGCGTGAGTCACCGGCACCCAGTGGCATATTTTTTTTTATACATGTTAGGTGGAGAAAGGTTCTCTGTACTTTATTAATCATAGTGATTGGAATTCTCACATCAAGTGCAGGGTTCCACAGAAGCACAGAGAGGTTCAGTATTCTACCGCATGTCACAGCCTGATTAAGCAGAAGAACTGTGATTTGAACTTATTTGGGGGGGTATGGTTCAGTATTTAATATGGTCATTTAATTTCAGAATTCGGCACACAAACAAGCAACTGGTAGACAGAGGCACATTTGAGCACCTGCACAGCTTTTGTTTTTTACAACATTTAAAAATACCTCTGAGGCCAGTATTTAAAATTATTAAATAAAAAGGGGGAAGAAAGACACCCCCCCCCCACAGTGTAGCCTTGTTGCAAAGGCTGACACGGTTTGGGAAGACTTGAGGGTGTCCACCCCCGCTTCTGTGGTGGCCGTTGCGGGATTTTGATAGCTTGAAGCTACCAATTTGCCTGATACCAAAAAGAAGAACAATCTGTTTCCTGTAATCATTGAACCCCATCTGGGATTTTGCTACAGCTTTAATTTCCCTCTTGGTATATTGCTCAAACAAATAAACCAAAAAAAAATTTTGTTTTTAAAAGTTCTTGCATGAGCCAGCATTTTGCTTCCCTGTCTGAGGCTTACTTTGTACAGAAATGGACTTAAAAAAAATCTTTCCAGGGGCCGTGGGAGAGACCTCCCTTGACCCCTCCTTGGTTCTGGAACTAGCTGGAGACAGCTGGCGAATGGGTGCACTTTCTCAGGAGGCAAATTGGCAGGACTTGCATGCATCTCACTTCCTTCATCCCTAGCTGTGCGCTCCAGTTCCTCAACCTCCGTGGCCTTCAGTTTCCTCATCCATAACACGGGAATGAGTAGGGGGTATTGGATGAGCTATTGCCTGGAAATCCCTGGAACCAGGATTGGATGCAGTGCGTGTGGGCTGTTACTAAGGATGCTCCGCAGAGCTGGGATCGTGTCAGTTGCTAGGGAAACAAGGGTTGTGGCCCTAGACTGCATGGAGCTGAGTTTCTGGCAAGAAGGTGTCAGTAAGGCCAGAAAGGAGAACATTTACTTTTTTCCTTCCTACCTTCCTTCTTTTTTTCCTTTCTCTCTTTCTCTCTCCCTCCTTCTTTACTCTCTCCTTCCTTGTTTCCTTTCATCCTCTGTTCCTTCTTTGTTCTTTCTCTCTCCTTCCTTCCTTCTTTGTTCTTTCTTCTTCCTTCCTTTCTTGTTCTCTTTCTCCTCCCTCCCTCCCTCTCTCCCTCCCTCCCTCTCTTTTCTTTTTTCTCTTTCTTTCTTTCTTTCTTTCTTTCTTTCTTTCTTTCTTTCTTTCTTTCTTTCTTTCTTTCTTTCTTTCTTGTTCCTTCCTTGTTCTTTCTTTCCCCTCCCTCCCTTCTTTCCTCCCTCCTTTTCTTCCTCCCTCCATCCTTCCTTCCTTCCTTCCTTCCTTCCTTTTCCCCTTCCTTTCCTCCCTTCCTCCCTCCTTTCCTCTCCCCCCTCTCTTTATTCCTTGGATAGAAATGCCAGTACCGCTAAACTACTATTCTAAGCACCATAGTTTGTATACCTCATCCTTTCCTGGACTTTGCTGAGTGAAGGCATATGGGTGCATAGACACTGGAGGTGCACACTGAAATCCATGGCTGCTTGTAACATACTTTGATTCCTTTTTCATGAGAGTCCAGTGATCAGGGATGAGGGTGGAGCTCATTTTTAGTATGATGCATGTCTACCTAGGGCATGAAGTTTTAGTTGAGGGTGGCATAGTCAAAACAGATATATGAAAATAGAAACAAAACAGCAGCAGCAGCCACCCCCCCATCCCCCCACCCCCACCAAAACTCTGATGAGCCTTAGCTCATGGATGTAATCCTAGCTACTCAGGAGGTTGAGATCTGAGGATCATGGTTCAAAGCCAGCCCAGGCAAGAAAGTCCTCTGTAAGACTTATCTCCAGTTAACCACCAGAAAACCAGAAGTGGCACTGTGGCTTAAGTGATAGAGCCCTTGCCTTGAGCTGAAGAGCTGAGGGACAGCGCCCAGGCCAAGAGTTCAAGCCTCACAACTGACAAAAAACAAAAACAAAACTCTGATGGCTTTTTTGACTTTGTCCCAACACTGGGTTCTCCAAGGTGTCTCTCCTTCTGATGGGGAAGATGATTTCAAATCTTCCTTTTTTTTTTTGTCATAGGGCTTGAACAAAGGGCTTGGGTATTGTCCCTGAGCTCTTTGGCTCAAAGCTAGTTCTCTACCATCTTGAGTTGCCACTCTAATTCTGGTTTTTGAGTGGTTAATTAGAGATAAGTGTCTAACAGGGACTTTTTTACCTGGGCTTGCTTCAAACTGTGATCCTCAGATCTCGGCCTCCTGAGTAGCTAGGAATATTAGAGTTGTGGGCCACTGGTGCCTGGGTCTCAGTCTTTTTTTTTTCTTTCTCTCTTTCCCAATGCTTTCTCTCTCCCACCTTTTCTTCCACTGACAAATATGTACCTATAGCCATGAATTTATTCAGCTAGTCCACCTAGGAGAGATTACAAATGAGGGTTAGATCTATGAACCATACTTGTAAAAGGGAGAAAAAGAAAACAAAACCAATGACAGCATCTTAGATGAATATTGGAGCATTGTGTGCTCCAGGATGACCATTCAAAGGAAGCAGAAAGAGACACACGGAGTTCTGACTACTGTATTTACAAAACAAGGTCAAAGGCCAGAAGGAGAGAATCATGCTCTGGGAGTATCGATTATGGACTGAATGAATCTGCTCCAACTAGGAAGTACTTGTCATGAATCCGCCATTGCTTTCTTGTCTGTTCCCTGCAAAAGGAAGGCCGGGAGTGGAGGATGGGTGGCTGAAAAGCTAAGACCATGCAAAAATAATTCTTAAAACAAGCACAGGCAAATGAAGGGGTGCTCTTTCAGCTAAGAGCCTTGACATTCAAGAGGCGATAGAGGATAAGCAATGCAAACAGCTGTTACTTACTGGGCTGTTGACAGTAAATCTTGGTCCAAGCCATTAAAAAGTCGTCGTGACAGTGTGTGGGAAAGCATCTGCAGCATTCTGCTCTACAGCAGGTGTTGGGGAGATGGGAGAAAGAAGCAGGATGAGATGCTCTGCTGTGGCACCGGTTGTATGCCTTAAGCTGGTGTTGAAAGGCATTGTGGGTGAGTGGGGGGGAGAGGAAAAATGGCTCACTTCAGTAGTCCTAGCTATAAGGAGGCTGAGACATGGAGGATTGAGATTCAAAGTCAACCTACGTTGAAAGTCTGCAAGACTCCATCTTTAACAAGCAAAATGCTGGGCTGGAGGTATGGCTCGAGTGGTAGAGCACCAGCCAGAAGAAAGCAAGCTGAGTGGTCCAACCCATGATGCTGCATGGGGAGGTAAAGTGGTGTGGTGGCACAGTGGTGGTTAATTTTGACTGACAACTTAATTGGATTGAGAGACACCTCAGAGATCAGTAAAGCACACTTGAGTGTGAGTCTTTGTGGATGTCCCCAGAGATCATGAGGGTTCTGACCTAATCAGTAGTCTGACATACTGATGAGTTGACAATCAGGTGGTGGTGCTATGGAAGTTGGGCCTGATTGGAGGTGGTCCCACTGGGGGTGGGACCTTGAGGGTTGCATTTTGCCCCACCCCTTCCTGCTACTTCTCTACTTCCTGTCTGCCATAATATGGCCTGCTTTCTTCTACCCTGATGGACTGAATCCTCTAAACTGTGAGCTGGAAAGGGCTTTCCTCCACTGAAGTTGTTTGTGTCAGACATTTTGCTTGAACACAGGGCCTGGGTTTTGCTCAAGGCTAGCACTCTGACACTTGAGTCACACCTCCACTTCTGGCTTTTTGGTTGTTAGCTGGAGATAAAGAGTCTCACAGACTGGGCTGGGAAGGTGGCTCACTGGTAGAGCGCTTGCCTTGCATGCTCGGGGCCCTGGGTTCGATTCCTCAGCACCACATAAGCAAAAAGAAAAAAGCCAGAAGTGGCTCTGTGGCTCAAGTGGTAGAGCGCTAGCCTTGAGCTGAAGAGCTGAGGGACAGCGCCCAGGCCCAGAGTTCAGGCCCCACGACCGGAAAAAAAAAAAAAATTAAATAAAAAAAAAAAAAGAAAAGAAGAGTCTCACAGACTTTCCCTAGGCTGGCTTTGAACCACAATTCTCAGATCTCAGCCTCTTGAGTATCTAGGATTACAGGCAGGAGCCACTGGTACCTGATGCATTCATTTTCATGTTTTCCTGCCCCTCCTGCTGGTGTGTGTATGGGGGGATGGTGGCCTGGGCCCACATTTTGAGAACCATGGGAACCATGAAGTCAGGTCGAGAGAAGAATTATTTTCAGAGGAAAGCAGATCATTTGACCTGTCCACCCCGATCACATTTATTGGAGACTTGTCAAGTCTCTAGTTCACTTTCTGAAATGTCGAACATAGACTCCGAGATGACTTACTGTCTCTTCCTGCTTCCTGTCTCCTCTCTGTTCTTTGAGCCAGGCACAGAGGAGTAGAATAAAAGAGACCTCTGTCCCCTGGGCCTTGGACAGGGCATGGAACTTGCAGCCTGGCAGATACTCACCTCCCTGTTGCACTGGGCTTTTGGTGACATTAGAGACTCTGGGTTTCTCATGAAACTGCTTCCTCCCCAGACCCCCTGCCGATGTTTTATTACGGACAGAACACGGACAAGGGAAACAGTGAGGGCTTCGCTTATCCCCTGCAGATCTGAACTTCTGTCTTTTTGACAAGATTTCTACAGTATTGGTTGTAAAAGCAAAATCTGAACTTGGTTGAATATTGATCTGAGATGTAAGCCATAGTGACAGTGGAGGCTCACTGAAGAAGGTCCAAAGGTCAGGGATGGAGGCTCTTTCTTGTAATCTCATCTACTGAGGAGGGGCAGAGAGGCAGGGATTGGGAGGTTTGATGCCTACTTGGGCAAAAATTTAGTGGTACCCTAACTAATAATTTGGGACATTTTGGTACACATTTGTAATCTCTGTTATATCGGAGGCCATATATATATATATATATTTGAAGGCCAGCCTGGGCAAGAATAAAAGAACCTATCTGAGAAATAGCAAAAGCAAAGCAAAAACAAAAACAAAACAAAATAAAACAATAAACACTGGAAAGTCTGGCTGAAGGAAAAAGCACATGCCTAACAAGTGTGAGGTCTTGAATGTAAAACCCCAGTACTACAAGAAAAAGAGAAGAAGGAGGAGGAGGAGGAGGATGACGATGATGATGATGAAGAAAAGAAGGAGGTGGAAAAGAAGGAGAAGGAGGAAGAGAAAAAGGAGGAGGAGGAGAAAAAGGAGGAGGAGAAAGAGGAGTAGAAGGAGGAAGAAAAGAAGAGGAGGAAGAGGGAAAAGAGGGAGGAGGAGAAAGAGGAGTAGAAGGAGGAAGAAAAGAAGAGGAGGAAGAGGGAAAAGAGGGGGAAGAAGAAGAGGAGGAGGAGGAGGAGGAAGAAAAGGAAGAAATAGAACGTGGTGATGGTGGTGGTAAAGTAAACCTCACCAGGAACAAAACAGCTCTCAGAGTGCTCGAATACAATGAAACCACAGGTTAAAAACAACCATGCTATTGTTAGTAACTTAAAAACCAACCCCCTGGAATACGTGTTATGTGGAACAGTTTGCAGAGCAATAACTCAAACTCATGTTTCTTCCTTTGGATGACCCTGGGACTATTTTAAATATGTCCTAAAAAAGGACCAGAGGGAGCAAAGATGAACAATACACGGCTTTTCAACATGATCTAAAAAGGAAAAATCCTGCAGCTTTTCCAAAATCCTTGAAGAATTCATAACTGTAAGTCTCCCTGTATTAATGAGGAATTTTATTTCCAAGCTTTCTCTTTCTTGTTTTTATTAGAAGCACAGTCTGACTTTTAAGTCAGACTCAACTCTCTATAAAATAGAGAGTGGCAGTGTGTTTATTTGTTACCCTACAGATCTCGGCTTCTTAGTCATTTCCAAACAAACTCAAGTTTTCTAAAACAAAGAACAAATTATTATGCACCCAATCCTGGGGGCAGAGAGGAGAATTCTGCGTGCCTTAGCATATTTAATCATCCCATTTTCAGGGAAGATAATCCATTTTAATTTTCTTAGAGTGTGTTTGCTTTGCTTTCATTATTTTCTTTCCTTCAAAGATCAACTTGACAACTATTTTCTTCCCAACAAGGCTTAGAGTATTACTCCAAATCTGTCTGATTTCATGGCCTTCGGGTGCTTTCAAAAGTATTATGAATTTCTCAATTGGAAGTTCTTATTAGATGGAAACTTATAACTCCTTGGATAAATATTACTGGTAGAAATTATGGCTAGGGCTTTTTTTTTGGGGGGGGGAAGTGGAGTGAAGGAAGTCAGATAAGTCTGCAAAACCTGCTCAATAATAGTGAACTAACTGCTTTTTTTGTGCACTGTCTCTCTTTCCCTTGCTCCTTCCTTCCTTCCTTCCTTCCTTCCTTCCTTCCTTCTTTCCTCCCTTCCTTCCCTCTTTCTCTTCCTCCCTCCCTCTATCCATCTTTCTTTCTTTCTTTCTTTCTTTCTTTCTTTCTTCTTTCCTTCCTTCCTTCCTTCCTTCCTTCCTTCCTTCCTTCCTTCCTTCCTTCCTTCCTTCCTTCCTTCTTTTCTTTCTTCCTCTTTGGTGGCCTCGTATTGGGATTTGGCTCTGTGCTTCTCGCCTCAGAGCAGATCTGTGGTACTTGGATCTCTTTTCCCTTCCTCCCTCTTCCAAACTTGAAACTCATCCAGGAGACCAGTGTTCAGGTAAAGAGATACATTTTTTTTCTTCCCCCCTAGACTTAGGATAGGGGGCCTTGCAGAGATATCTGAGCTTTTGGGCTAGCACTGATGCAGAAGAGAGTGCTAGAAAAGAAAAATTTTAAGAAGAAATTGCATTTTTTTTGCAAGGAATAGAAACCATGGTCTTTTAAAATCGTGGCTCTCTCTCTCTCTCTCTCTCTCTCTCTCTCTCTCTCTCTCTCTCTCTCTCTCTCTCTCTCTCTCTCTCTCTCTCTTTCTCACACACACACACACAGCCAGGAAGCCTAGACTTGGTGTGCTATAATGTGGACTTTTCAGGGACTTCTACCTCCTTGACTCTCTCTTTGTAGCTTCCGTTTTTGAGGTCATGTCGCAGTCCTAGATGGTTGTGTTTTGTTGTTGGGAGATGTGGCTCTTGGTTGGGGGTGAGGGAAGGGCAGAAGGGGGTGTATGGGAAACATGGCGTTAGATACAGTACTCCCGGAGGCCCTGGATGTTGGTGTGGGCCAAAGTGCTATGGAGAGGAAAGATCAACTTGTGTAGACAAACCCCGTGCGTTTGTCACAGTGAGGAGTCTCTGCTCATCTTGTCACCAGGGGGCTGTTCGGTTCCCCAGGGGAGTGGGAACAATACTGAACTTGAGTGTTGGTTGATTAGGCAAGGTACACGGCTGACCACATTGTGGGACCCCTCCCCAACTCACCCCAAGGGCAAAGATAGGTCACCCACACTACGATGAGTGACAAGCTCTTTTTTTCATGGGTGGCTATGAGGGAACAATTCACTTGCTGTATATTTATCTTCTATCCAGCCATCTTTATCGAGTTATGATTAATTCTAGTATTCCTTGGTTGCATTCTCTCTTGGATTTTTTGGTCTTACAACTGGATTACCTGGATGAAAGTTTATTTTCCTTTCCACACCATCACTTGTGAATTTCCTGCAACTTGAATTGGATTTGGAGGATAAATATTGTATTTTTGGAATCTGATCCAGAATTGCATATTACAGACAAAATCGTTGGATAAGAGAAGTGACCCGCAGTTTAAATTACCTCTGTGGTTGAAAGGGATGATAATTGCAATGCTTGCGTAAGATACAATTTGAGAAATTAAGAGTTGGGATTTTTAACCTACCTGGCAGAGTAGAAAACAGGCTATTATGTGTGTGATTGAGTTTAATGTACTGTTTATTTGATCTACAGGTCCTTTGTGGGAAACCATGCATTTATGTCCTCTTGAACGGAGGCCTGGGTCACAGGGGTTTAAATCGCCCCTTTCTCACCTTACTGTTGATTTGGAATAGAAAATGGATCCTGATTTCCACAAGTGCTGATCATGCTGGACCCACGATAAAGTAATTTGTGTTTCATTGTAAAGGAAACACAAGCATAGTATCCACGAATACACCCAAGGTCGGCCCAATGCTTTAATTCCTGCTCTGAAGCTCTTGGCACACCCGGCCAGGTCTCTCAGGTCTGCCTCCTGTCCCAGCCCTACCTTCCTCTGCTGTTTTCCCTCTTACTCCCTTGACTCTAGCCCCAAAGATCTTGCTTTTCCTTAAGTTGTAGCCTGGCTCTTCCTTCTTCCCAGCATCCTCTTCTCTCAGAAATACAGACTCAGTGACTGCCCTTACTTATCCATTCCTTCCTTCTTTTCCTCTCTATCCTCTTCCACCATTTAGTTTTACCGTGTATCCTTTATCACTGGCTGACAGGTTTTATGTTTCTTACTTGTTTGTGTATCGATCGTCTCTCCTGCACTTCAAGGCGCACACACCAGAATCCTGGCTCTATGAATGCGGGGACCATGTCTGATATTGTTCTGTCCACAGAACCTAGGGTGGTGCCATATATGCCATATATATATGTATATATACACATATAAATGTATGTATGTATGTATATATATGTATGTATGTACATATGTATGTATATAGTTGATATGTGTTTGTTGAGTGAATGAATGAGTCAATGCCCCAAGCTGTAGTACATCATTTTGTTTTTTTTTTTTTGGGTCCGGTCATGGGGCCTGAACTCTGGGCCTGGGCGCTGTCTCTCAGCTCTTCAGCTCAAGGCTAGCGCTCTATCACTTGAGCCACAGCACCACTTCTGGCTTTTTTTTTTTCTTATGTGGTGCTGAGGAATCAAACCCAGGGCCTCGAGCATGCAAGGCAAGTTGCTCTACCACTGAGCCACCTTCCCAGCCCCTTGTAGTACATCATTTTGATGATGACACATGAAATGACTGTGGCTGGAATTCATAGAATCAAAGCAAGCTCTCACATGCTGGTATTTCCTAGAGTTGTGTGTGTGTGTGTGTGTGTGTGTGTGTGTGTGCGCGTGCTTTATTTTCTAAGTACTTTTTTTTGGAATAGAGTGTGTGTGTGATCTGTTTGGAGTTGAAGTCTTAGAGACCGGGCACACAGAGGTGTTGCTTGTAAATGGTGTATGTAGTTTTGCAGCTCAGCACAGGAAGTCTGGAAGATAAGAGTAGCTGTGATTTTGTTTTTAGAAACAGCCTTGGGTTTGGGTCTGGTTTATGTGTCTTGTGATCCTTAGGACAATAGCTTCCTGGGTCATGACCCTTTCATGGTGAGCAGCAGATGTGTAAGAGTGTGAGCAAAAATGTGGTACTTCCCCTCCCCACCTCCCCTCTCCACCCCCATGTGCCCAGGCCTCTCGCACGGTCTGACACAGTACTCCTTAGATTCATGAAGGTCATGTGGCCCAGACAAACCAGTAGAATGGGAAAGATGTTCTCCCTCCTTCTATGGCAGAGATACTGTCATTCCAGAGAGTGTTGATAATAAATTCCTAATTTAGGGAGAAAATAATGATTTGTAAACAATGATTCAGCCTATCACAGCTTTAAAACGTGTTACTTGAGGCCGGGCATAGTGGTACAGGCCTGTCATCCCAGATACTTGAGAGGTGGAGATCAAGAGGATCGTGGTTCAAATACAGATTGGGATAAAAGTTCTAAAATACCGTATCTCAGCAAAGAAGATGGATGTGGCATTGTGTGTGTGTGTGTGTGTGTGTGTGTGTGTGTGTGTGTGTGTGTGTGTGTGTGTGTGTGTGATCTCATCTAGACGGGAGGAATAGGTAGGAGCATTATGATCCAAGACCAGCCCTGAGCAAAGACCAAGACTGAAAAACAACAAAAGCAATAAAAGGGCCTGGGGTATGGCTGAAGAAGTGGCTGAGTGCTTCCTAGGAAGCACGAGAGCCGGTGTTCAAACCCTAGTACTGCCAGAAACAGTAACGTCACGTGACAGTGAATGAAACCAATTCAGGTTAAAAAAATAAGAGCAAGAGGAGACAGGAACAAGCTATATAGCAGAACCGGAAGCTGGGACCAATGGCCAAGGATCCACTGGGCGTTGTAGGCATTGAAGCCTTCCCTCAGCTAGCCTCAGGGGGCCACCGGGTCCAGGACTCCTTGTAGACACTGAGATGTGCGGATACTGGAGCCCCTTCTATAAAATGATGTCCTGTTTGCATGTGGTCACACACATGCCGCTATTTACCTTCATTTACCTCTGCTTAGCCCTGTTCACAGGCGAGGGGCCCAGTCCAAAGAGGATGAATGAGCTGCTTGAGAAAGACGGGGCAGAGCTGGATTTCCTTCCTCAGCTTCGGATGGAGATCCTGCCAGCCGGTGGCATTTGTTCTGCAGTCCCTCTGTGCCCCCGTCTCATGGCGCTGCCTTCTGCAGCCTTTGTCACCTGTCCTGCATCGGCCCCCAGCCCTGAGCCACCTGTCAGCTCCTCGGTCGGTGGGAACATGCCTGTGGTGTCCCGGAGTTTTGTGATGGAGGAACCTGTCTTGATTTATTATTCTGAGCGCGTTGCTGAGGCAACATTGATGAAGAATCAATTTCTACATTACAAGGCAATCATGGAGGATGATGAAACCCTTCAGGAAGCAGAGGTGGCCCACCGCTGAGCAGGTACAGGAATCCAGCCCCATGTCCAGCTCATCTGGAGCTTGCAGGCATTGCAAGGGCATTCTGTGTGTGTGTGTGTGTATGTGTGTGTGTGTGTATGTGTGTGTGTATGTGTGTGTGTGTGTGTGTGTGTGTGTGTGTGTGTGTGTGTGTGTGTGTTTCTGGCTACTGTTATTTAGGTTGTGGTTTTGCTGCTTTATTTTCTGAGTACTTTTTTTTGGAATAGAGTGTTTTAAAATGGAACTTTTTTTTTAAAAGTAACTTTTCATTCTGTTCTACTTTGCTGCTTGTCCTGGGGCTTGATGTTAGTTTATTTTGTTCGAGGCTGGCATTCTACCACTTGAGCCACAGCTCCACTTCTAGCTTTTTGCTGGTTAGAGAAGAGTTTCATACACTTTCCTGCCTGAATTGGACCTCAGCCTCCTGAGCTGTTAGGAGTGCAGGTATGAGCCGCCAGCACCCAGCTCCAGGCTTGGGTTAGAATGTGCATTCTCATTTCCGGCTCAGTGACTTTTGTTTGTTTGCTTTGTTACATTATGTAACACGGTTAGGCTCTACCTTTTGATCTTCCGGCTTCAGTCTCCCAAGTGCTGGGACTATAGGCATGTGCCACCATGTCTGCCCAGCTCAGTAACTTTAGACAAGTTTTTATCCAATTGAGCCTCTGTATGTAAAACAGGGATTCTATTGTTAGTACCTACCTCATGGGTGAAGCAAGATTAAATGAATGAATGCATGTCAAGTCCTTAGCACAGTTTGGCTCCTGGAAACCTCTTAACAATTATTAGCTTTTAGTTCTGCTTAACTGAGGACTTAATGAAGACAACATTAAGATTAGCCAGGAATGACAATCCACTCAATGAGAGCTCAATAGAGTTTGCTGTAGAATTAGTCCAAGTCAAATATTGACAGTAATCATGAGAAGGGCAGAGGGATTACGAGACAATTAGTCTGGCATGGCTAAGAGAATAGAGTTTACTCTTACTGGGTTGAAGCTCACTTTCCTCACCTCTAGCCCTCGGTGGGACCCTGATTTGCTTTTCTTCCTTGCTGTTCCTGAATGTCCCCATGGGTTGTGGACCAGAGTGTTGCGTGAGCTGGGTTTGGTGTCTTCCTTCTCAAGTCCTTTTTACTGATTTGTCAAAGTTCAGATTTCTAACAAGAAAGATCTCATTGGCTGCATTTTCAGGCTGTCACGTCCATCTGGTTCACGTAGTGCTGTGTCTATGCTGGCTGGGTGCGGCTCATACCTGTTATCTTTATTACTCAGGAGGCTAAGATCTGAAGATCACGATTTGAAGCCAGCCTGGGCAGGAAAGTCTGTGAGACTCTGATCTCCAACTAACCAGCAAAACCTGGAAGTGGTGCTGTGGCTCAAGTGGTAGACACAGTCTTTCCATACTTACTTTTCTCATATCTACTTGTAGATTCCTCTTGGCCTCAAAAGAAATCCAAGAATATAAAAAGTGAATCTGTAAGGGTAGAAAGCAGAAGGACAGTTGCCTTTGAGGAAATCTGAGGTCTTCCAGGTTTACGTGTATTGTATGTATTTTTTTTTTTGGGGGGGGTGTTGGTTGTGAGGCTTGGACTCATGGCCTGGGTGCTGTCCCTGATCCTTGTTGCTCAAGGCTAGCACTCTACCACTTTGAGCTGCTGCTCTACTTACAGTTTTTGAGTGGTTAATTGAAGATCTCGGTCTGAGTTGGATTTGAACCATGATCCTTAGATCTCAGCCTCCTGAGAAGCTAGGATGACAGGTGTGAGCCACCAGTGCCTGTCTATTGTATGGATTTTATAAGTTCCTTCTGTTGACTTTCTGAGTAGTGCCCATGATGCAAATCTACCTCGATGAATATCCATTCTTTTGGGAGTGAGCAGTGGAACTACTCTAGTTTTTAACTATCACCAATAAAGCTGTAGTTAACATTCTCTTACAGCACTGTTTGTTGACAGAGGCTTTAAAACACATGAATTGAGACATACAATTGTACACATCCCTGAAATACAGGATGATATTTTGATATGCGTATACAGTGAGCATTGATTAAGATGGTGATTGACTATCCATCACCTTCAAACATTTGTTACATTTATGTGGTGGGAAACTCAAATTCTTCTCTTTCTAGTTATTTGAACTATAGAACACATTATTGTCAGTTATAATGAGCCTGTTGTCCTATAGCATACTAGAACTTCATCTCCTATATACCAGCATTTGTACCGTTTAACTGAGTCTGTCCAACCCCTTCCAGTCTCCAGTTACCTCTGTTCTGCTCTCCTAATTATTTTTAAAAATTAATTTAAAATGATGATTATCATCTTTTGGTACATTAAACCTATTTAAAAATTACCCTTAGTTGTACAAAGGGGTTTCAAGTCAACACATCAGTTTATTAGCAGAATGCATCTTGATCAATGTCCTTTTTTTTTTTTTTTTGTTAGTTGTGGGGCTTGAACTCAGAGCCTGAGCACTGTCCCTGAGCTCCTTTGTGCTCAAGGCTAGTGCTCTACCACTTTGAGCCACAGCTCCACTTCTGACTTTTTCTGAGTTGTTAATTGGAGATAAGAGTCTCACAGGGACTTTCCTGCCTGGGCTGGTTTTGAACCACAATCTTTTTTTTTTTTTTTAAATATTATTTTATTTTATTTGAGAACATACTGTACAGAGGGGCTACAATTACATGGGCAGGATAATGCATACATTTCTTACCAAGCATTGCAGCCTCCTCCTTTGTTTACCCTTCACCTCCCTTCCCAGCCTCCCCCCTCCCCCCACCCAATTATACCCCCCTCCCCCCCCCCACCGACATTGTAAAGCTGGTTTTGACATGACATTTTGTACTTCTCATTGTTGCAACAGGTCCACCTGAATCCTTAAACGACTTGTTTGCCCCCATCTCCTCCACATGTTATACTGACATCAAATATAGTGAAAGCGGGGGTTACACTGTGGGAGAGGGAGATACAAAGCAACAAAGAAATAATCTTATAAATGCGTTAGAAACATATGCATGAAAGAAACGAAAACATTAAAATACATATTTAAGGGTTCATTTTCCTAACATCACATTATCTGACCTTTTCTGCTTGACTCATACCTATACTAGATATTGCAAATAAGGGAAACCATGGGACCTATGCTTCTTTGGGCCTGGCTTACTTCACTTAATATAATTTTTTCCAAGCCTTTCCATTTCCTAACAAATGGGGAAATGTCATTCTTTCTGATGGAGGCATAGAATTCCATTGTGTATATATACCACATTTTCTTGATCCATTCATCTACTGAGGGGCATCTGGGTTGGTTGAACCACAATCTTTAGATCTCAGCCTCTCCAGTAGCTAGGGTTACAGGCATGAGCCACCGGCACCCAGCTGCTCATGAACTTCTAAATACAAGCTAGCTCAGAGAGAATAGCTTACCTGACACATCTTTCATTTGCTGTACTGGATGGAAGTGACCAAGGACAAGTCCCTGATGGATGAGAAATGAAATGCTGCAAATAAGCTCTCTGTCATATAATAAACATTAAGGAAAACATATTAAGAAAAGAAGAGGGGCGTAAAGTGTGACTCTGTGTGTGTGTGTGTGTGTGTGTGTGTGTGTGTGTGTGTGTGTGTGCGTGCATGTTTCTAGTTCTGCAATACGAGCAGCCTGTGTGTTTCACTTACCAGGTGCCGAGCTCAGGGAGGAAAGCAGATGGTGGGAAGAGACACTTGATTTCCTTTCTTTAACTCTCATTTATTTGGGTTTGTGCAGCACAAGGTTGCTGAACTTTAGAGCTGTGAATGAAAGCCGTTATGACCCTGAATGCAATGAAAAAGGGGATGATTGAATGACTAGCTGAATGTACAGGAGTGAGAAAGGGAGCCAAGCGGGTGGGCCAGAAAGGCTAAGAATAAAGAGAGCTGGAAGAGAAGAGATAGACATCTTTACAAAATTAAATTATATTTTTCTTGCTCTGATTAGAAAAGCAAAGTAGAGCTGGGAAGGTGGCTCAGTGGTAGAGTGCTCACCTAGCATGCATGAAGCCCTGGGTTTGATTCCTCAGTACCATATACACAGAAGAAGCTGGAAGGGGTGCTGTGGCTCAAGTGGTAGAGTGCTAGCCTTGAGAAAAAGAAGCTCAGGGACAGTGCCTAGGCCCTAAGTTCAAGCCCCAGGACTGGCAAAAAAAAAAAGCAAAGTATGCATATTATTTAAAAATGAGTATGGAAGTTAAAAAAACACATAACCTCATATCTGGAGATAGCAATGCCAAATATATATGTGTATGTATGTGTGTATATATATATATATATATATATATGCATATATATATGTGTGTATATACAAACTCAGGGCCTGGGTGCTATCCCTGAGCATTTTTGCTCAAGGCTGGCACTCTATCACTTAAGCCCTAGCTCCACTTCTGGCTGTTTTGGTAGTTAACTGGAGAGTCATTGAAGTTAATTGGAGATAAGAGTCTTATGGATTTTTCTGCCTGGGCTGGCTTTGAACCACAATCCTCTGAGTAGCTAGCCTCCTGAGTAGCTAGGATCCCTATTACAGGTGTGAGCCACCAGCCCCTGACAACAGTGTCATCTTTTCATTGCTTTCTATTCAGATATTTATGTGATCATATCTGTCTGCAGCTTTATGTTCTTCTTTTTCCCCCCACTTAAAATTTTATCAAGAACATTGACTGATGCCAATAGGAATATTCAAAAGTCTGATTTCCATCCTGTTCCCCCAGGTAAATACAGCAGTGTGGTAATTAAATGCTATCATTTCTTTATTGTCAGGTGGTTTGGTTGTTTTTTCCTATTGTACCATTATAAATAATGCAGTCATGAAATCCTTCATCCGGCATCCTTTTCTGGATTGCTGAATATTTTATTAGGATGAATTCCTGGGAGTGAGATGACTAGCATCCAGCAGATGAATCTTTGAGTTTCCACTGCTCGATGCAGCGTTGGAAGGACAGGAAGGGTGTGCATGGTACTGTGGCATGTGGCAGTAGTGGATGTCTGCAAGCTGTCATTCACAGATGATATCCTATTCAGGTCATGAGTCCATAATCCTGGGACTCCCACTGTCTGGGTAGCAGCTCCTCAAACTTAGCAATCAAAATGCTTTGGAGAAAGCACAGGGCATCTTGCAACACATGTTACATTTCATTTTCTCCAGGATACCCAACTTCACAGCTAAAAGACACATAGAATCAATGTAAAGCCGGGCTCTGGTGGTTCATGTTTGTAGTCCTAGCAATTCAGGAGCCAGAGATCTGAGGATTGTGGTTCGAAGCCAGCTTGGGCAAGAATGTCTGTGAGACTCTTAACTCCAATGAACCCTTAGAAAACTGGAAGTGGCGCTGTGGCTCAAAGTGGTAGAGTACTAACTTTGAGCATAAAAGCTCAGGGACAGTGCCCAGGCCCTAAGTACAAGCTCCATGACTGACAAAAAAAGAACACAAAAGTTGGAAGTAGAGGTGTGGCTCAACTTATAGAGTGCTCGTGTTGAGCAGACAAGTTCAGGGACAGTACCCAGGCCTTGAGTTCAAGCCACAGGACTGTCTTTGTCTCTCTGTCTCTGTCTCTGTCTCTCACATACACAATCATTCTTCCCTCATGAGGATAAGAACATATTGTTACAGATTTGCTTTCTGTTAATATATCTTAGATATCCTTCCATGTTAGTTACATAACAATTCTTCCATGTACACATCATGTACACACACACACACACACACACACACATTTTATCTTCAGCTTCTGGGGAGCATTAAGGGACTCAGAGGTAACATTCAGTTAAATCCCAGGAAGAGTATATGTGTTGGGAACAACGAGAGAAAGGGGCAGACATCTTTTAGTACCTGCTCTAAGAAGTGAGGGAGGGAGAAAGTCAAGCTGGAGTTTGTTGAGTATTAGGAGATGCATTCTTTCCTCTACCCTTCTTTAAGACTCTGAAAGAAGGCCTTGCTTACTTGGCCACTCTTGTTTGCTCTGCCTTCAGCATCATTTTGATGATATGAGCACTTCCCACCTGGGTACTGTCTCCATAGGGGACTAGGGGCTAGCTCTCTACTACCTGAGCTACAGCTCTGCTTCTGGTGATGTTGGGTGGTTCATTGGAGAGAAGAGTCTCACAGACTTTCCTGCCCAGGCTGGCTTTGGAACCATAATCCTCAGATCTCAGCGTCCCTAGTAGCTAGGATTACACACATGAACCACCAGCACACAACATTGGTGGCTCATCTTATTGAGTGTGGAAACCAACAGCCTCACCAAGATTTACAAGGCCCTTCCTGATCTACCCCGTCTCTCCCAGCATCCTTTTCTAATCCTTTCCCTCCTTTTCTTTAGCAGCCATGTTGGGGCCTCTCCTCTCCTCTTCTTGGAAGTCTCTGCCACTCTCTCTGTATGACCCACCCCTTACCTAATTCAGTCTTCACTGAGATTTCATCTTCTCAGAGCTGCTGTTCCAACATCTACCTAAAAACCACTACTTTCCGGCATCTCCTCTGGTCTATTCTTAACTATCTTTTCCCACCCTTTGCATCCTTTTTCTATTGGTTTGTTTCTGTAACAGATGGCCACTAACCAGTTGGTTTAATGCTGTGGAAATTTAATTGTCTCAAGGTCTGGAGGGTCTGAAATCCTGCTGATGGCAGGGCTGGTCCTGGTGGCTTTGGTGGCTCTAGAAAGGCTCTTGTTACTCCCAACTTCTGGTGGCTGCTGGCTCTCCCCCACACTCCTTGGCTTGTGGGAGCATCACTCCAGTCGAAGCCATCTGCATCTGCTTCCCTCCTCTTGTCTAAGGATACTTACCATTTGATTTGACACTTGCCATTAGATTTAGGGTCCACTCTCACCAGGGTGATCTTATGGAGATCTTTGACTTTATTATATCTGTAGACATTTGTCTCCCCCCCCACCCCCGCCCCATACAATCAAACGCACAGGTCCCAGGTGGACCTTTAAGGGAGAGGTTTTAACCTGCTACACCTTCTGTTCCTTGTAGATGAACCAATTCATGCTGCATTGACCTTTCTCTCCCTTGACCCTGTAGAACAGAAGCACTAGAGCGGAGGGTTTTTATCTCCCCCCCCTCCCACACTAGTCTACCCTGCATGACTAAGCAGTACCAGGGAGGCAATAATATTTGCTGAAAGAGGATGAATGAATGTTATTTTTTTTTATTGCAATCTGTCTTTACACTGAGAATGATAAGGGAACATGTTTTCTCCCTGACACCCAATGATGTCTGAGTTAATACATCGCTTGCCAATAAAGTAATTTGGAACATGAGGACTTAGTGGAAGATGTGCCACATGTAAGTGAGCCTCATAAATCTGAAATAACTCTCCAAGAGTCCATTTATAACAAGAGCCCTTTGCACTTTGATCAACATGCACATGACCGATATCCTCCTCGTTGTCTTTTCTTCTCAGAAGGTCTGCATTATTTAAGGGTAAAAAAGATTCCTGGAGGTGGGCGCTGGTGGCTCACGCCTGTCATCCTAGCTGCTCAGGAGACTGAGATCTGAGAATCATGGTTCAAAGCTAGCTCACTCAGCCAGGAAAGGCTGTGAGGGTCTTTTCTTGTTCTGTCGGTGATGGGGCTTGAACTCTGGGCCTGGGCGCTGTCCCTCAGCTCTTCAGCTCAAGGCAAGCGCTCTACCACTTAAACCACAGGGCCACTTCTGTTTTTTTTCTGGTGGTTCATTGGAGATAAGAGTCTCACAGATTTTCCTGCCTGGGCTGGCTTTGAACAGTGATCCTCAGATCTCATCCTCCTGAGTAGCTAGGAATACAGGTGTGAGTCACTGGTACCCAGCTTCTGTGAGGCTTTTATCTCCAACGAACCACCAGAAAACCAGAGTGGAGATGTGGTACAAAGTGGTAGAGTGCTAGCCTTGAGCAAAAGAGCTGAGGGGTAGCACCTAGGCACTGAGTTCAAGTCCTAGGACTGACTAAAAAAAAAAAAAAGATTCCTGATTTCCTTTAGGTCCTTGTTATCATACCAGAGAATATGCAAACTCTAAGAACAGTCTAAAAATATAAGATAACTTAGATACACTTTAACATTATATAAAATAATATATCATCCAAAACTGGACTGAGTCTCCAAACTGGCTTGTTTGGGTGGACGATTTGGTGCTGAAGACAGAGATGGGGAGAGAGGTCTCCCCCGCAAGATTGTCCCCTGTCTCTCCCTGGCCCAAGGTAAAAACATGCTCTCAGCGATGCCATGCTGGGTCTGGTCAGAACACACAGAGAGATAACAGGGATTTATTCTTATTGACTCACAGCCTTCTTGAAGGGTTTACAGACAGAGCAGGGCAGACACTGTCAGAGGCTTCTAGACCTTTCCCCAGCTTCTCCTGTGGGAATACCATTTCACTTGCCTGAGGCCTATCTGTCGGTATGCCGCCCAGTCCTAGCCTCCATCTTGTCCTGTGGCTCTGCTCCAGGAGAAAGTGTTGTAGTTTTCATTCCCTCTCGCTGCTGGAGAGGGTCAGAGCCCAGGAGGGAAACTCAGTGGCATTTTCTGCTCTTTACAATTTATTATTTTCAGAGATGTTCTCAGCTTTTAAATCCCGAACAAGAGAATGAGGGGGTTGTTGAATCTTCTCCTTCTTTTGAAAAAAATTTCCTCCAAGTGTCTCTCCTCACCCTTGGCAGACTAACACAGACCCCTTGTTCAAAATCTGGGGGAAAGAAGTGTTAAAAAGAAAGTCTAAAATCACCAATAATGTCAACTACCGGGAATAATGAATATTTTTATGTGTGGGCTTGCTCCCCTATCTCCGCCTCAGTATTAAAATGGCTGATGACAGCCCGTGTTTTACTGATGGGGCAGATAGTTTTATGTGTGGGCTGGTAGATCAGCACACAAGTAGATTAAACTGGACAAGATTCCCTGATCCCTGTCTTGGCTTTGTTTGTGTGGAGGCGGTCGGCAAATTAGACGTCATCAGGGGCCAAGACAAAAACACATTTTGACAATAGATGTCATAAACCTATTGTGCCAGTTGTTCCTGTTCCTCTAGAGCAGAAATAGACATTTTTTTTTTCTGTCAAGGCTCAAATAAGAAACACTCTGGCATTCACAAAACAGCTGGGCCCCATTGCAGCTGTGCAGTGTGGCTATGGGCTGTTGAAAGCAGCCGCAGAGGAGATGCAAATGAGTGGACATGACTATGTCCCAATAAAACTTTATTGACAAAGACAAGCAGGGGGCCAAATTTGGCCTAGGGGCTATGGCTTGCCCACCTGTCACAGTTAATGGTTACTATATGATTTATGGTTTTGAAATACTTTCAGGTCTTCTGTAGTGGTTGGGGTAGATGTAAAGGGTTAGATTTCTCCCTTCCTGTACTTTCTGTGTTTAATATATGAATTTAGTGTTTTCTAGCTGAGGATGTTTGACAGAATTTATAGCGTATGACTTTAATATTGGATACTAGCAGCTCCTCACTGGGAGTATTAAAAATCTAGCTTAGGGGCTGGGAAGTTGGCTCAGTGGTAGAGTGCTTGCCTCGCATACATGAGGCCCTGGTTTGATTCCTCAGCACCACATAAGCAGAAAAAAGCCAAAAGTGGCGCTGTGGCTCAAGTGGTAGAGTGCTAACCTTGAGCTGAAGAGCTGAGGGACAGCGCCCAGGCCCAGAGTTCAGTCCCCATGACCGACAAACAAACAAACAAACAAACAAACAAAACCCCTCAAAACCTAGCTCATCTGGGCACCACTGTAATCCTGGCTGCTGAGATCAGAAGATTGTGGTTCAAAGCCATCCCAGACTATTAACTACCACCAAAAAATAACCACCAAAAATCTGGAAGTGGAACTATGGCTCAAGTGGTAGAGTGCTAGCCTTGAGAAAAACAAAACAAAACAAAAACCCCTCATGGACCGTGCCTAGACCCTGAGTTCAAGCCTCAAGACTGGCACTGAAAACAAAACAAAAAACCAATCCTGAGTTCTAATCAACAGCCAACCGTATGATCTTGAGTAAATTATGAAACTTTTCTGGGCCTGTTTCTTCATCTGTTTATGGGAATAATAACAATATCTATCTTAGAAGAGTGTTGAGAACATTGAAGGAGTTAACACATGTGAAATGCTCAAGGTGGTTTTTCTACTTTAACACACTAGTGCCATTCTGGGTGGATGATTCTTTTGCTTCGGGGCACTGCTCTGTAAATGGGTGTTGATCACACTGCTGACTTCTAGCTACTAAATAACTGTTAGGACTCACCCCTTCTTTCTGGCAATCAGAAATGTCTCTAGCCAAATACTGCCTTGCAGGGTGGGGGCAATAGCGACTCCTGGTGGCTGAAAATTAAATTGCAGCAATGGCTGGCATTAATTCATTAATACTTTTGCGTGGTTTTGAAGGATTTCAAATATTGTGGCTGGTGGGTGCAGATTATTCTCTCTCCACGTAATTAAAAAAATTGAGATCTCTGAAGACAAACATTTAAATTTCCATGTTAATGTTACAATGAGAGGAGCCAACATGGTGCTGAGTGGGCACCCAACATTTCCCCTGCATCAGTTTCTTGGATGCTATAACAATCCGTTGAAGTAGCACCATGCTTTCTCAGTTCACCTGCTAGTAGCCCCTGCGATCTCCCTCGGCAGTTAGAGTGAAGGCAGAGGCCTAAAGCTGGGGCAGATTGGGGGCCATATTGCAGGGGGAGAAGGGAATGGTTTTGAGTCACACGGGATTTTTGCCAGAGCTCACTCCTGCCATTTGGAAGTACACGGTGCCCTAACGTGGCATGCGCCAGACGGCCCAGCAAGCCTTCCCAAGATTCTGTGCACCAGAGCTACTTCGTTTACCTTCTGTCACTCCGGGAAGGCTAGGACTTTAGAAAGCAGGGGTTTGTGGCACTGAGAAAACTTGAGCAATGCTAAGCAAGTCCCTTAGCTTCTGTGTCTCAAGGACGACTATGGTCCCCAGTTCAGCTTAGCTGAATGTAATGAGATTTTTTTTTTCCTCCCTCAAAGCTCAACCTTTTCTGCAGCTGGGGCCAAGCAAGAAGAGCTGCTGGATTAGGTAGCTGTGGGGGGAATTTTTTCTCAGTTGTGGAGCTTGAACTCAGGGACTTGATACTGCTCCTGAGCTTTTTTGTTTTTCTCAAGGCTAGTGCTCTACCACTTTGAGCCACAGCTCCACTTCTGGCTTTTTGCTGGTTTATTGGAGATAAGAGTGTCGTGGCTTTGAACCATGATCCTGAGATGTCAGCCTCCTGAGTAGCTAGGATTTCAGGAGTGAGCCATTGGCACTCAGCTGATGCTTATTTTTGGAAGTATAGCTTAACTTTAGAGAGAAACTAAAGACTGAAGTGCAGTTTCTTGTCTCTTCTTGGTTAGCAGTGAGAATGTACAAACACAGGTGAGGATGGAGTTTCCCAGCCTGCCATTTTGCTGTCTGACCACAAGATGGCACTCCAATGTCTATGTTGGAACCTGGGTTGCAGACAGGGCTCCTTGGACCACCTTGCAAATGGAAAGTGACTGTTCTTGTCCATATTTGCTTTGCAATCTATGCTAACAAGATGCAGTAATTTTATTCCAAATACGTAAATATTATTGAGTTTGCCAGGGATATTGCCTGAACCCAGGAGAGAGGATTGATGCTCAGGACCTAGAGGAAAGGGCAGAATGAAGTTGGGCCAGAGGAGGAAGAGGAGAGTACCCTTCAGCTGTGGATCCCAGCTATGTCTGCGCTGGGGCCTTTAGCACCTGCAGTGCAGCTTTCTGTGGGAGCAGGACTCTAATCTTGGACTGGTGGGTGGCCGCTCTGCTAGTTGCTCTAAGATCATGATGAGCGGTTCCAGAAACAGAGCAGCAAGCACTCAGGTGATGGTGCAGCGTCCTCCAAGTCTCTGGCCCCTACAGGTTCATTATTACCAGATTCTTTTTACGTCTTCCTCTTCTTCCTCTCCCCTCCTCTTCTTCTTGATCCGACTTCTCTTTTTCACTTTCCTTTTCTTCCACTAGTACTGGAGTTTGAACTCAGGGCCTCACATTTGCTAGGAAGGGGGCACAGGCCTCCAGCCCTTTTGCTTCAGTGGTTAGTTTCATACAGAGCCTCATTTTTTGCACATGCCTCGACCGTGATCCTCCTATTTTCTGCCTCCCATTGTAGTTGAGGGTGACTGGTGCAGGCCCCTGTGCCCAGCTTCTTCCGTGGATAGGAAATCTCATGAACTTTTTTATTTCTTCCCAGGGCGGGGCCCAGAAACAGGATCTTCTCAATCCCATTCTCCTTTCCACCTACCCTCCACCCTGGGATGCTAGAGGCCTGCTGAACTTCCTTCCCTGGCCAGCCTCAAACCATACTCCTCCCGATCTCAGCCTCCTGAGTTAGGATTGAAGGCCTTGAGGGTCTAGTTTTTCTTGAAGGACAGATCACAAGTCTTCAGAAGTTCTATAATTTCAACGAGAGCCATGTCAGGTCTCAGCACTCTCGAGGCTAACCTGGGACGCTTGAGTGTCATCTGAACCACAGAGAAGAGGTAAGAGCCCCAGGGCCTGGCTTCCCCCCAGCCATTCTCCATTATGATGAGTTACAGCTCCGGACAGTGAGCTCCTTGGACACCATTGTGCCCAGAGGGCTCTGATCACACGGAGTTTCCCATTATCGCCACTCACGACTTTCTGAGGTGCCTGGAGGCTTTTAGATGAGAAATTTCTCCAAAAAGCAAACATACAGAAAGACTATAGCTAGAACAAAATCCAAAGCAAACAACACAAGCAGCAACAGCAATAATAACCATCTGTTTCTTTTTCAGCTTAAAGTAGATGGCCTAAGCCAGTGACTGCAATGGCCCAAGCTTATAATCCTAGCTATTTAGGAGGTGAGATTGAGGGAGGGTGGTTTGAAGCCAGCCCAAGCATCTAAATTTGTGACACTCCGTCGTAACCAAGGGCGGGACAGGGTCAGATGGGTGCCTTGCTCTGCCAGTGACGCGGGGAAGAACGGGAAGGACTGCAGTCAGGTATAACATAGGACCTAACGTTAAAAATGACCAGTCTATGAGGGGCTGGAGGCGTGGCTCAACTCGTAGTGTACCTGCCTAGCAAATGTTAGTCAAGTGTAAGGCTCTGGGTTCAATCCCCAGTACTACTGATACATAAGCAAATGAATGGATAAAGAAAGAAATAATTAAACAGAAATAAATGAAAATGATTACACACACTAATAAAAGTGCATAATTAAAGATAATTAACTAAGATTGTCTCCTAGTTTCACTTTTTTGCATCTGGCTGCTCAGCATGTGTCAGTTTGTTAGAAAGATGATCTCTTCTTGGGGCTGGGAAGGTGGCTCAGTGGTAGAGTGCTTGCCTTGCATGCCTGAGGCCCTGAGTTTGATTCCTCAGCACCACATAAGCAAAAAGGAAAAAACCGGAAGTGGCGCTGTGGCTCAAGTGGTAGAGCGCTAGCCTTGAGCTGAAGAGCTGAGGGACAGCGCCCAGGCCCAGAGTTCAGGCCCCACGACCGCACCCACCCCCCTCAAAAAAAATAAAAAAAGAAAGATTATCTCTTCTCATCCTATTGGTTTTATTCCTTTGTCAAAGATCAGGTGACCTTTCTCATGTGGTCTATTTTTATGGGTTCTCTATATCCATATATATTGTCTATTCTTTTTTTTTTTTGGTCAAAATCACATTCCGGTTATTGTAGCTTTTTATTAAGTTTCATGGAGTAAGAAAACACTAGAACTTATTTCTCCTACCCAATTGTCACTTAGTAACTGCTGACCCATCTTTATACACCGCTCCCTCCAGCCTTTTCTCCCCAGCTTCTGGGAACTATGTTTCTATTCCCAATATCATAAATAGTAAACCTTAAAAGCCCCATGGTGTCCGTGTCCATTTTCTTTTTCTCCTTAGACACTGTGTTGCATACTTTTGGCTTTTTTGTTCTCTATATAAACTTAAGATTCAGATGGTCAGGATCCACAAAGTAAGTTACTTGCTGGGATTTTTGATTGAGATCACATTGCTTCTATGAGCAAACTTGAGAAGATGGATGTTTTGCCAACACCGAGTCTTCTTATCCATGAACGTGGAATAACTCCATTTACCTCCTTCTGTTTTTATTTTCTCATCAGGTTTGTAATTTTCTATAGATATGTATTTTTTTGGAGGAGGGAGACACCAATGGAAATGGCATTAGGTTTCATTTTATTTTATTTTGTCAGTTGTGGGGCCTAAACTTAGGGCCTGGGTGCTGTCCCTCAGCTCTTCAGCTCGAGGCTAGTTCTCTACCATTGAGCCATAGCACCATTTCTGGCTTTTTCTGTTTATATGGTGCTGAGCAATTGAACCCAGGGCCTCATGCATGCGAGGCAAGCACTCTACCACTGAGCCACTTTCTCAGCCCCGGCATTAGGTTTTAAATATCAAATTCAACCTGTTCATTGCTGTTCAAGGGCAAGTGATGAACGTTTGTGTATTGACTTTGCACCCCACAACCTTGCTATCATCACGTATTAGTTTCCATTCGTAGAAGGGAAAAACTCTACTAATTGTGACCAAATTGAAGGGGGGAAGTTACTGCTTTCTGATGTTTTTTGATGGTTTGTAGAGCGAAGCTTGCAACTGAAGGGTTTCTTATAACTGGAAGGGAACTGTAAGGGAACTGACTTTTGGGAGAGCCATGAAATGCAAAGAACCTCATAGCTCCAAGTCACACTTGGGCTCTGGATGCCGTGTTCAGTGAAATATGTATCTGTAGTATCCAGATGAGATAAAGTTGGCATTGTGATTGCCTATGGTAAGATTATTTTCTTTCATTAATAGATTAAAAAACCCAAAAGAAAACCCTGCAGTCCTGAGAAGTCAAGTAATAAAGAAGTAGTAGCAACAATAATGGTATCAGAGGACAAAACTGGGACTTTAATCCCCTCAGCAGTTGGCGCTGAAGCCCACACTTGAAGCCCTGGATCCAAGTGTATCACATTGTCTCCCCATGAACGTGATAGAGAAAATTCTAGGAGTAGAAACAACTTACTAATAGGGAAGGGAGATGTTGGAGAATATCAAGTTAAGTCTCATTAGCTCGTCAGACCCGGGGCAATGGACACATCAGCAGAGAGAAACACTGCTTGGTTCAGACTCTTAACGTCATACTGTAAACTTGGATAAACTTCATAGGGCATGTGTGTGTGTGTGTGTGTGTGTGTGTGTGTGTGTGTGTGTGTGTGTGTGTGTGTATGAGTGTGTGATACTGGGTTTTATGCTTTTACTTAACATTTTTTTTTTTTTTTTTTGGCTCAAGGCTGGTGTTCTACCACTTGAGCCACATTTCATTTCTGGCTTTTTTTTTTTTTTTGCTGGTTGAAGATAGGATTCTCGTGGATTTGTCTGCTTGAGTTGGCTGTGGACCTTGATCCTCAGCTTCCTGAGCTGCTAGGTTTACAGGTGTGAGCCACCGGCGCCCAGCTTTGAGCGTCAGTATAAACTATGATTGAGGCTTTTGTACATTTTAGGGGGAATAGTCTTAGGGAAAAAATGTCCTCCTCTCCATTGCTTGTTCTTATGATTAAGGGATCGGAGGAAATAATTTTTTCCTATTTAGAACCCGAGGAAAAAGCCCAAATTCCCACAAACCAGCTTGAAAGACGGCTGACAGTAGATGACGACTTGATTCTACTCTTGTTCCTGCCTCCTGCAGTGGGACTTTTTGGACCTTTGCCCGAAGTCAGATTTGCCTGTCATGTCAGATATTGCTACTAAGCTTTGCAAAAGCTCTCAGCAAACTTGCTGACTGAGGGAATGAATGATGTAGCGGGGGCACTAGAATTTGCTGAGAGATGAAGCAGGGTGAAAGTTGACTGTTAGAAAAAAATCAACAAAGTAACTTCCCCATGCCAAGTAGACATTTCATTCAATCACAAGCAGCAGGACCTCCTCCCTCTTCCCTCCTCTTCCTCCTCCCTCCTCCCATCTCCTCCTTCCTCCTCCTCTTCACTCCTAATCCTCCCTTTTCCCTCTTCTTCCTCCTCTTCCTCCTCCTTCTATAATTTTGAAAAGAATTTTTAAAATAGAGAAAGATTGAATAGGTATTTCTTCAAAGAACTACAGTTGGTCAAAATATCTGCAGAAAAAGATACGGAATTATTTTCATCAGGGAAATGCAAATCAAAGCCACCATGGCATTTTAGATCTTGTTCTACCATGTCTTATTATCCATAAGGATGGTTATAACCAAAAATGGGGCAGGGAGATACATGTTGTCATGGGTGGGGAGAGGAAGTAGAACCCCTGTGTATCACTGGTATGGATGAAATATAATTCATATGGTGTGAAAATCAGCATACAAGATTCTAAAGCATGATACGCTCACCATATGACTGGACAATTCCATTCAAGGACATGTCAAAGAATTGGAAATAGATCCAAGCCATTAGTTGCATGTCAGTGTTCATTGTAGTCCTATTTACAGTGGTCCAAAGATGGTAAGTAAACAAAGGAGAAGCAAAAAGAAAAAAAAAAGGAGAAGCAAAAAAGTGGTGTTTGGTGTGTAGCTGGGAATTGTTTGGACGTAAATAGAGGTGAATCTCCCACCCATGTTACAACATAAGAGGGGCGTGAAAACATCACATGAAGTGAAATAAACTAACCAAAAGAACAAGCGAAGTACTTACTATGACACTCAAAATATCCAGAACAGGCCAATTCATTGACACAGGAGATCCATGAGAGCATTCCCCAGAGTTGGAAGAAGAAAGGGATGAGGCGTATTGCTTAGGGTCTCATTGGGATGGAAGGACATTTTGGAAATGGTGATAGTTGTACAACATTGTGATTATCACTGAAGGGGGAAAAAGGTCAAATAAAACAAAAACAAAAAGCAACAGAATATTATAACCACCACTCATGCATCTACTGTGGATAATTAAGGGATATTGACATTTTATAAGGTTTACTTCAGATCCTCAGAGATACAAGGGAAACATTGCTGACAAAGTTTATCTTTTGTAGCAGAAGTGACAGGTGCTTTGTGCAGCCTCCCTCTGGCTTAACCCCTGGCAACTGTGATGGACAGTTCCCACGCAGGATGACTGCATGGCCTTCTGGATTCCTACATCTTTTTTGTTGTCGTTGTTGTTGGTCATGGGGCTTGAACTCAGTCCTAGGCACTGTCCCTGAGCTCTTCAGTTCAAGGCTAACACTCTACCACTTGAGCCACAGCACCACTTCCAGTTTTCTGGTGGTTCATTGGAGACAAGAGTCTCCCAGCCTTTCCTGCCCGGGCTGGCTTTGAACTGTGATCCTCAGATCTCAGCTTCCTGAGTAGCTAGGATTACAGGCTTGAGCCACCAGCACTCCCCCAACCCTTTTAAGCTTCTTGGCTTAAGCCTCTTCCGGTGGCAAGGGAGGTGCCCAGAGGGTGACCCCAAAAGGGCCAAAGTTACAGTGCTCTGAGGTCAACTCTCAGTCAGTGAGAGGTGGGCGTGAGGAACACAAGCATCTCCAGAATAGTGCTCACCCATGCACTGGTAACTGTGAGGGTTGGATGATGAGAGTAATCGTTTATAGTGCTTCTCTTCCCATTCACTCTCTTACCGTCTGACAACAAAGCTTATTTCTGTGGATTGGAGCATTAATGAAATAGTAGACAATGGAAAGTATGGCTTCAGAAGCCAGGATGCAAGACCTCAGCTCCTGACTGCCTTCCCCGAGTGGTCTTGATTAGGCCTCTTGACTTCTCTGTTCAGCGGGTATGGTAATTACACCTACTGTATAGTGCTTTACTGAGAATTCAGTGAGCCCAGGTACAGCTTACACCACCCTGCCTGACGACTGCATCAACCTCCCAGCCCATTACCCTGTAACTCTTGCAATTCTGCAAGGCACATGATGTTAGTCCATTTTACAGAAGAGGAAACTGAGGCAAGACACAGCTCCAGGATGTAAAGGTCATGTTTGGCTCACTCCAATGCCTGTAACAGCGTGCCACCATACCAAATGGAACAGCAGCCCATTCTATGTTCAGCTTCTTGCAGACCTGCATACTGGCAGGTTTTCTGCTCTCCAGTCTTCGGCATTCTTTGGGCTCTACAGCGCAGAGCCTCTGCCTCATTTGCCCTTTGTATTACTGCCGTTGACTTGGAGCTGGATCTCTTTGGCCTGGAGACTGGGGTTGAAAGGATTTTTCTTGAGAACGGGGACTTGAATTTCTACTGGTGAGCTTGTCTCCAATTGATCCTCTCTTCATTTTATGGCTCTGGGAATTGAGTTGGGAAGGTCTTTGAGTGAAATCAACCAACTCCCACCAAGTAAACAAGGAATAAATAAATAAAAAAAAGTGCCGGATGCTGGTGGCTCACACTTGTAATCCTAGCTACTCAGGAGGCTGAGATCTGAGGATCACAGGTTTGAAGCCAGCCTGGGCAGGAAAGTCTGAGACTCTTATCTATAATTAACTACCAGAAGACTGGAAGTGGCGCTGTAGGTCAAAGAGGGAGAGTGCTTGCCTTGAACAAAAATGCTCAGGGACAGTGCCCAAGTCCTGGGTTCAAGCCCCACCTCCACCACCACCACCACCACCACCAAAAGTAATTAAATATAAAATTAATTGGCATTGGCCCTAAGTTTAAACTCAATTCACTGTCTGCTTAAACTGTTGGTGTTTTTTTTTTTTGTTTTTTGTTTTTAGGATAAGGAATCAATGGGTTTCTTTTGTTGGACGTGCTCTGGGTGCAAGTTGGTATGCTGTTGCAGACAGCTTTGTTTCGATGCTTTACCTGCAGCGAGCTCTGGGAGTTACAGTGAATAGGTTGAAGCCATCCATATTACTAAGCAGTTTAAGTCGGACCATTTTCAGCACAGTTGAAAGTAAAGAAAAAGGCTTAGGCTGCAAAACTAGAAGGCTCACAGCATTCAGAACTGTAAACACACAAAACCCTGCAGACTTTCAGGAGAGCTCTGGCTCTGGGGCTCTTTGCAAAGTGTTTCACTCAATGTTTGTTTTAAACAGCGGTTAGGTTGGGCCCTTGTGGGTGTATTCACTGGTCATTAGCTGCTTGAAAGAGAAGACAGGGAACAATAAGCTGAGAAGCTTCAATTAAAAGTTAGAAATTCCTGCCATGGAATATGAAGGAATAGATAGAGAGGAAATGTGTAAACCTCCCAAGGTAAATTAATGAAACAAAAGACACCTCTAACCCATATTCTTCCTGCAAACCGATGTTTCTGAAGCCTGGCCAATGCTCTGCTTAGACCGTGCATTTGTGGTCACAACTGGACTTCTCGGTCTTCTGGCTTTATTTTCTTTCCAGACTAAACCTAAAGAAAAAAAAAATCTCCCAAGTTTAAACATGATAACGTTGATTTCCCGATGTAAAATGTCATGCTGGATGAGCAGCTTGCTCTGCTTTGTTGGGAGGTGTCTGGGTTTCCTCAAGATGAAAGGAGGGGCAGGAGAGGGACATTTTAGCCACTTCCACCTGGAAGTGACAAGTGTCACTTCCTCTCATAGCCTATTGGCCAGCCCGAGTCACATGGTCCCTTAAACTGCGGAGGACACTGGGACATGTAGGGAAGAATATGGGAAATGGGGATTGCAATCTCTGTTAATGCTTCCAAGACAAGATGGCTGCCCTTCCTGTGTATTTTCAAGCCACCCAATGGTAGTGCTTTACCTTTTATTTTTAGAGGTGGTGGAGGGAGTAACTGTCTGTTTATTAGTCTTCTCAAACGTATAAAATTTTTAAATGAGCATCTGTTAGTTGTATGAGGGGGCTCACACCGGCATGTCCACATACAACATACCATCACCAGACTCATCTGCTCTGTCACTCTTCCCTGTCTCCACCCTCCCTTCCCAAATCAACCTCAACAGAGTTCATTGTTCCATTTCCACACATGTACATCAAGTATATTCACCCTCCTTCACTCTTTCTACCATCTCCTTCTCTCCCTCCTGGCACCCATACCCTGGAAAGACATATTTTATATCCTGTCATACACAATGTTATTGGATTGTAAAGGGTAGGAGAGGATGCAGAAAGGGAACATAATCAAAGAGTCAATCTGATTAAAGTACCACATAGGCCTGCTTGGAATACCACAGTGAATCAATCCCCTTTGAACCATTAGCATACATGTGAGCCTGTGACATTGGGGGAAGGTCTGGGACTCAGACTGCAGCCCCCAGTACCCAACTCAAAACAGCACATTGGGTAACACCAAATAATTAGGAACTACCCAAACCCAAAACAGATAGATAGGCTTTTTTTAAATTAAAAAATGGAGCAGAATCATTTTTATATAAATCTCTCACCTTAGGAGATGGAATGCTTTGTCTACATATCAATTGGCCTTTAACTTCCTAGATGTCAATCAGCTTTTTCAACCAGAGACTCTTCAGACAGAAATGCCCCCTCCTCTAACTGAGTAGCAGTTATGTATTTCTGACTAGCCTCCATTCAAAGATTCTTGGCTTTGTCTTAACTTGCCTCTGAATCATAGCTTGTTTTATGCTTTCCTATCGATCAGCTACAAATTAGGGGGAACAAGCTCATGACTCTGCCCCTCCAACATCAGCCTGTGCCATTATATTATTGTATTTGGCAGATTTTCTAGAGACATGCCCCCCCACCCCCGCCCAGCCACACACACAGAATTTGCTCTGTGATAACAGAGGCAAAGGTGGAAGGGTCCCCACAATCTGTCATTTGCAAGCTTGAGGCAACTAGTTGATTTCACATAAAGTAGTATCATTGACGATCTAGGTGGGCCTGAGACCATCCGTGGAAAGCCTTTGAGAGCTGGACGGAGGAGCCATAATGCAGAGACAAATGCATGAGGAAGATTACTGAGTCAGTCTGTGCCCCAGATTTGTAGCCTGCCTTTGAAGGAGCGGGGCCTGCAAGGGCAGGCCCTTCAATCCAGAACACCCATTCTTTGCAATCAATCTCCATATTTGTCTTCTGTTGGCTCCGCTTTTCCTGGGACTCTGGAGGAGGAGAATGGATGAATTTATATTTCAAAGACAAAGCCAAGAGGATTTGTTGGTGCCCTGGCTGGTTGAAGGCATGAGGGAAAGTAGTGGAGGGAGGATTGCTGATCACTTTAGCTCTTACAATGATTTCCTTATGCATACCATGAAGAGTACAGACCAGCCACAGTCAGGGTCAAGCGGAACATCCTGCCCCTCTCTGATTGACTTCACTCGGTACCAGTGACATTACCCTGCAAAACAGATCTCTTTAGACCCTCATTACTGGTCTTTGGAGCTGTTGGAAGAACTTCATGAAGCACAAATGATAATTTTCAGGGCCAATGCTTCCAGCTCTGAATTATCTTTGTGAGGTTTTTTTTTCCATGTCTTTCCCTTGTGATTCATCACCTTCCTGTAGAGGGCTAAAGGGTTATGGATGGCAGTGGGCATCCTGGAAGCCCCAGGCTGGGAAAGATGGGGTTGCAGTGGGGACAAAAGATGATTGGGGGGGTTGTCATTCTTTCTGGTGGAAACATAGAATTCCAGTGTGTGTGTGTGTGTGTGTGTGTGTGTGTGTGTGTGTGTGTGTGTGTGTGTGTGTGTGTGTGTGTGGTGCATCACATTTTCTTGATCCATTCATCATCCACTGTGGGGCATCTGGGTTGATTCCATGTCTTGGCTATGGCAAATAATGCTGCAGTGAACATAGTTGTGCTGGTAGCTTTAGTGTGGCCTTGTTTGTGGTCATTTCGGCAAATGCCTAGGAATAGAATTGCTGGATCATAGGGGAGCTCTATGTTTAGCCTTTTGAGGAACATCCATACTGCTTTCTAGAGTGGTTGAACAAGTTTACATTCCCACCAACACTGTAATAGCATTCCCTTTTGGCTACATCCCTGCTAGCAGCTGTTATTATTAGTTTTCTTGATAATGTCCATTCTAACTGGGATGAGGTGGAATCTCAATGTTGTTTTGATTTGCATTTCTTTTATGGCCAGAGATGTTGAAAATTTCTTCATGTGTCTGTTGGTCATTCTTATTTCCTCTTCAGAGAAGTCTCTTTTTAAGTCTTTAGCCCACTTATTAATGGGGTGATTGTTTCTTTAAGGAGTTGTTTTGGGGGGGGTTATTTTTTTGAGCTCTGAGTATATTTTAGATATGTGGCCCTTGTCTGTTGTATAGCTAGTGAAGGTCTTCTCCCATTCTGTGGGCTTTCTATTTACCTTGTTAGCTATATCCTTTGCTATGCAGAAGCTCTGCAGTTTAATGCAGTCCCATTTAGCCAACCTTTCTTTGATATATTCTGTTTCTGGGCCTTAATTGAGAAATTTTGACCTGTGCCAAGGAGCCCTGGTGTTTCCCCTATTCCTTCCTGTAATATTTTCAGAATATCTGATTTTACATTGAGGTCTTTGATCCATTTGGAGTTGATTCCACTGCAGGGTCATATATGAGGATCCAACTTAAATTTTCTACACATGTTAATAAGCCAATTCTGCCAGCACCATTTGTTGAAGAGGTTGTCTTTCAGGTTATCTTTCTTCCATCCTGTTTTTTTTTTTGGCTCCCTCATCTCATTCATAAGGAAGTGGAAAGACTTGGAAAAAATCATATTAATTGATGTAAGTCAGACCCAAAGAAATAGGATGCCTGGCTTCCCTCATTTGTAATAATTATATTAGTATATGTCTAGGATAGTTCTAGCAGAGGATCACAATAGCTCAATAGCTATGTACATATGTCCCTTATAAAATGATGCAAATCAAAATGAATTACAAGATATGGAAACAAGAAGTTTTTTTTTTGTTTCTTAGTGTACTGTATGCAGTTATTTCTTTTTTTCTCATTTCCCTCTTTAGCTTACCCCTTGTTGTCACTGTTTTGATCTTGGTACCCTTTGTATTGTATGTAAGTTTATCTGCTTTGGGGATGGGAGGGGGAATCACAGAAATGGTGAGACAAAAGACAAAGGGTGAACCAATGCAGCAGTAATACTCACAAAACAATATGTTGGAAATGAACTTTACAACTTGGGGGAGAGGGGAATCTGGAGGGAGGGAAAGTGGGAGAAAAAGAAGGAGGGGGTAACATTGTTCGAAAAGAAATATACTCATTACCTTACTTATGTAACTGTAGTCCCTCTGTACATCACCTTTACAATAAAAAGTAGCAAATTAAAGGTTAATAATTAAATAAAACTCCAGTAAACATGAAAATAAAAGATGATTGGGAATCCAAATTCCATATGGGTACTGGAAAGGAAGGCAATGGGCTCTGTTCAAAGGTGAGAGAGAACCATTCCTTCTGGTGGGTGATTCATCTGGTGATTCCAGATCCTTCTGGAAGTTTCTAGATGTATTTGAAGAATCCCTGATCGTTGTGGGCAAAGAGACAACCAGCCAGTAGAAAACTCTAGGAAAGGCCTTCGTTGGGGTCCTGGCAGGTCTGTAGGTTCTGATTCTTTTGAGCAAAGGGAATTACTGCAAGCTGCATGTCCAGAATGTTAAGAAATTCAAATCATTGACAGTCAGGGGAAAAGCTTTATGTCCTTTTTTTTTCTTTCCTAACACAAAGGCAAGAAGTGGGAAGGGTAACTTCACTAGTGGCTACTCCTGTGAAAGTCATAGAAGCTAGGAAAGAGTCCACTCACCACAAGCATTATATGTGCTCATTATAAAGAGAAAATTCACATAGTATTGCATAAGGAAGATGCTCAGAGACGATCATTGTTGACGTTAGACTAAAAGTCTACTGGTTATATCTAGGCAAGTATGTTCTCTCCCCTCCCCTTTCTTCCTCCCTTTTTCCTTCCCCCCTCCTGCCCTCCCTTCTTCCCTCCATCCTTTCTCTTCCTCCCTTCCTTCCATCTCTCTTCATGTCTCTGCCTCTATTTTTGTCTCTGTCCCTATCTCTGTCTCTCCCTGTTGCTGTCTGTCTCCCTCTGTCTTTTTTCCTTCCCCTTCCTTCCCTCCTCCCTTTCTCCCTTCTCTTCTTCCCCTCCCTCCTTCTCCTTTCCTGTCTCTGTCTCTGTCTGTCTGTCTGTCTGTCTGTCTCACATGTTTCTATGCAAGATCATATCATACCTGTTCTGTAGCTTGCTTTTTTTTTTTTTTTTTTTTTTTTTTTTTTTTTTTTTGGGTCCGGTCGTGGGGCCTGAACTCTGGGCCTGGGCGCTGTCCCTCAGCTCTTCAGCTCAAGGCTAGCACTCTACCACTTGAGCCACAGCGCCACTTCCGGCTTTTTTCTTATGTGGTGCTGAGGAATCGAACCCAGGGCCTCGAGCATGCAAGGCAAGCGCTCTACCACTGAGCCACCTTCCCAGCCCCGCTTTTTTTTTTTTTTTAAACCTCAACATTCTGCATGGTTCTCTTTCTGGGTCAACAAATTTAGAAATATCTCATCAATTTTAATGGCTACTTAAAATTCCACTGTGTGGTTAAAACATAGACTATCTCACTGGTTCCCCATTGGCGGACATTTAGCTTGATTTCTATGTTTATTGTGGAGAGCGTTGCTATGAAAATCCTTGTGGTTTGCGTCTTGATCCGCATGTATAATTCATTGCTCATTTGAGTACGCCTCTTTCCAAAAACATGTATCTTTGTGTTTTAAAAAGGACTGCATGTAATTGTCTTTTGTTTTTGGGGAGGAGGGGGGTGGGAAATTCTGTGATGAGAAAATAATGCGGCATTTCCCGAGACTTCTGAGTCCCCTGTGGGAGTTCTCAGTATGGAAATGAACCCAGAAGCCAGGCTGATGTCTGGGTGGCCCAGACTTTGGGGTTATAAGCATTATGCTGAGAGTCCACTGTCCAGGCTCCCTGTCATCTATTATTGAGATTCCCCGGGGGTTAAAGCAGAGGCACCAGGCACAGATGAGGGAAATCCAGGCAGGGAGAAGCAGGTGGAAATCGTGGGAGCTCACAGAAGGCTTGGTTGATTGGCACAACTCAGTTTTGGGTAAATATAAATATCTCAAAGTAGCACAGAGGCCCAGGAAATGTCGCTCCGTGTGCAGGTACTTGGATTCTTGTTGACATTATGGAGCAGTTGAATCTACCTCTGCTATGTCCCATTTTCCTGTGGACTTGTTATGCAAGATAAAAACTTAAAATTGTTGGGCACTGACTGGTGGCTCACTCCTGTAATACCAGGTGTGATCACAGTTCAAAGCCAGCCTGGGCAGGAAAGTCTAAATCTCTTATCTCCAATGAACCACCAGAAAACTGGAAGTGGCGCTGTGGCTCTAAGTGGTAGAGCACTAGCCTTGAGCACACGAGCTCAGAGACTGCGTCCAAGCCCTGAGTTCAAGCCCCATGACTGACCAAAAACAACAACCAAACTTACTATTTGAGTTTCCTTGATTGAAACCCTTGTCTTATAAGAAATCCACACCTGCCTCAGGTGACTCTGTTGTACGCTCAAACGTGAAAAATTTGGAGGGACAGGTGGAGGGGATGCTGAGCTGGCTGCCATGTTCTGGCCCCAGCCATTGGGGAGACATCATTTTCTCTCTGAGTCCTGGTTTCCTCAGAGAAAAGGGCTATCCCAGAGGCTCTCCCTACCTTGATGTTCTTCTGTGTTGCCACAATGGCGTTTGAGATGGGTGTGGTGAGTGCCTGTGGTAGGAAGGAACCCAAAGGAAAAGGCTTCTTTTTTCTTTATATTTTATAATCAGCTATAGAGCAGGAAGTTAAGGTTATTTCCATTTTAAACATGAGCTGGCTGTCGATCTTGTTGTCTAGAGAAATGACATAGTTAGTCTCAGGAACTGGAAAGGTATGTTGTTTCAAAGAACACACACACACACACACACACACATACACACACACACACACACACACACACACACACACACACACACACACACACACACACACACACCTCACTGGGACATTTTGGATGTGGTGTATGTCTGGGAATGGTGTGGGTGGATCCTATGCTGGTGCTATTTTTTGTCTTATTTTGAGGAACCTCCACACTGATTTCCATAGTGGCTACATTAATTTACGTTCTCATGAACAGATCCCCCTTGATCCCCCATTATCTCTAGCATTTGCTGTTGTTTGCTTTCTTGGAAGTCTGGCTATCCTCAAGAAAAGGCTTGAATAGCCTGGATTAGAAATCTACAAGGAGTAAAGACTCTTCAGCCTCCAATGAAGCTGCTAATTCCATCGATTTCTTTTTCGGAGGCATCGGATTGGGCTCTTGCCATTACTAAGTCTTTCCAAGTCTGTCCAACGTGACATTTCCAGTCCAATGAGGGACCTGGAGACCAGTGGAGCTTTATAAACTGCATATCTGCTTCTAATGCCTGTGGGCTGGCTTCCCTAGGCCACAGATGTTCCCTTTGGCAAGTTGGTTCTAGGGAAACAGACCTAGGGATGCAGTGGGAAGTCCTCTCCGGCCCTTCCCAGCCCTTCCTAACCCTCCCTAGCCTTTCCCAACCCTTGTAAGGACTTATACACAATCCTGTGGGGCAGGAGTGAAGTGACAGTCCCTAAAAGCCATGGCTGGGGCTCAACCATCTTGAGGTCTTTGGCTGCACTGTGTGCTGTGTGCTAACAAGCCCACACCTGGCTTCATCTCTTAACCACTAAATGCATGTGTTCAGGAAGCCACCATTGCCTATGGTCTTACTTAATGGTGCAATCCTTTTCTATTTCTGTCATCGTATCCTGTGAATCCTGTGAAATCCAGTTCTGCGCCAGCTTTCTTTATAGTCTCTGTTAGAAGCCGGTGCCCCTGTCCCCTGCCTTTGCATCTCTCCTCAGCCCCTAACTGCTCTCCCAGCCATCTGGTTCTCTGCATTCCCTAATTGGCCATCAGGACTTTTTTACTGGGTCTCTCTCAGAGCTTCTGTTAACTCTAGTATCATAAAGAAAATTCCTTGGCTAACTGAAGTTTATAGTTGCTCTGATGTCTTAGTGCCCACCATTCACTTTCCTCTTACAAATACTTTTCGTGAGATAAGAGCTTTTATTTATTTTTTTAAAGACCAGACCCTACTTGTAGATTCCAGGAACTATTAGAGAAGCAATAATGAACAATGCCATACTGGTGGATTTTAATTATTTCTTACTGCTCCATAGTAATTCATATTAATATGGAAGCCAGACACCAGTAGTTTCCATCCAAGAAAGACTCATTTATTTTATTTCTTTTTGGAGCAGCTTCTCTGTGTCAGGTTTCAGAAGGATTTCTGCAGGCGGCTTTTTCTCAGAGACTTGCAGGACTAGATGGTAACATTTTTCAAGATTATCTCCTAAATGATACATGATATGATGGATTCTCAAATTCCTTTTTATTTTATTTTATTTTTTTTGTGGCTTGAACTCAGAGCCTTGTGTCTGCTAGGCAAGCACTCAACCCCTTAAGCCATACCCCCCCAATCCTCTTTATTTTATTTATTTTTTGGCCAGTCCTGGGGCTTGAACTCAGGATCTGGGCACTCTTCCTGAGCTTCTTTTGCTCTAGGCTAACACTCTATCATTTGAGCCAAGCACAACTACTTACTTTTTCTGTTTATGTGGTACTGGGGACTCAAACCCAGGGCTTCTTGCATGCTAGGAGAGCACTCTACCACGAAGCCACGCACCCAACCCAACCCTCTTTAGTTTTCAGATAGGGTCTCATGCTTTTGCCAGGGTGTTGTCCATGGACCAAGATCTTTCTACCTTCTCCTTCCAGGTAGCTGGGATGACAAACATGCACCACCATACCTGGTGAATTCTCTGATTCTTTTTTTTTTTTTTTTTTTTTTTTTTTTTTTTTTTTGTCGGTCGTGGGGCTTGAACTCTGGGCCTGGGCACTGTCCCTCAGCTCTTCAGCTCAAGGCAAGCGCTTTACCACTTGAGCTACAGCGCCACTTCCGCTTTCCTGGTGGTTTATTGGAGATAGGAGTCTCACGGTCTTTCCTGCCCGGGCTGGCTTTGAACCGCGATCCTCAGATCTCAGCCTCCTGAGTAGCTAGGATTACAGGCGTGAGCCACCAGCGCCCGGCCACTTATTTTTTTTTTATTTTTTTTTTATTTTAATTGTATTTTATTTTATTTGAGAACATACTGTACAGGGGGGCTACAATTACATGGGCAGGATAATGCATACATTTCTTACCAAGCATTGCAGCCTCCTCCTTTGTTTACCCTTCACTTCCCTTCCCCGCCTCCCCCCTCCCCCCACCCAATTTTACCCCCCTCCCCCCACCCAATTATACCCCCCTCCCCCCCCACACCGACATTGTAAAGCTGGTTTTGACATGACATTTTGTACTTCTCATTGTTGCAACAGGTCCAACTGAATCCTTAAACGACTTGTTTGTCCCCATCTCCTGAATTCTCTGATTCTTAAAGCTATTCAGCGAGGGTGCTTGAAACTACATCATTTTTTTTTTGGCTCCTCTTCCCTCCCCCCCCTAGTAATACTCTGGTTTTGTCTCTATTGGTTGCTACAACCAACTAGGAAAGATACTTAGGAAACCTTTTACTGATGAATTGCAAAGGAAATTAAATTTTTGATGTGTCAGCTTGTCCTACATTTTATTTCTAATGGTTTTCTTTGACTTTATTTTTGAGCAAAAGGGTAAGCTTTAATCCTTTTAAGTTCTAACACAGCAATATTTAAATCATGTTTTATTAAGGTTTGGAATGGCACAGTAGAAGAAAAGAGTAATGGGAATCAGAGGTTAAGAATGTTGTTTTTTTTGGTTTTGTTTTGTTTTTTTGGTTTGATTTGTTCTATGACTTGGACCGTCTGTTTAATCTCAAAGGACTGGATTTTCTGATCTGTAAAATGGGGAATGATTGTAGATGGGGAACATAAAGTAATTTCAATTCAAGTCCACTGCTCAAGGCCAGCTGGTCGCTTTTCTATTATCGATGTCTGCCTTGACCACAGGATGAGAGAGAATGGCCTGGAGTCCGCAGCTCTTTCAGCATATGCATACGTCTGTCCTCACCGGAAACTACCCAAGTGCCCCGTGAAGCTATCTATATGTGTTGCTTACTGATTTAATCCTAAAACAAACCCACGTCTTAATTTAGCCATCACAATTTAGAGAAGTGAACTTGCTTTTTTTTTTTTCGACATTTGAGGATTATTCAATTATCTTTGGACATTCTGGCCACTTGCCACCTGGGCTATTTGGCCTTCTTTTTTTTCCTGACCTTGAGTTATTTAGAAGTAATTGTTCTTCCCTGGGAATCCCATGGCTGTCTGGGGGTGTTCTGGGTCTCTGTGAGCTTGTAGGTTCTTGGGAACTTGTAAAGGACAAGAATGATGTAAAATCTAGGAAACCAAACCACTGGAATGTGGCTGCTGTATGAAAGCTTCTTGTGGGAACAGGGTGTGAATGCAGGCTATAGGAAGGACTAGGGGGCCGTGGGTCTTCAAGAGGAGACTGACATCCCGGGAGGTGAAATCATTCCTCCAAAAGCCTGTCATGAACAAATGAGTTGGGATTCCTGAGTGCAGGAGTGGGGATCTAGGGAGGGAGATAAAGAAGGAAGGAGAAAGAGAAGGAGAAAGGGAGGGAAAAAGGGAGGGAGGGACAGAGGGAGAGGGATCTTTCTTCCTATACCGTGTAGCAATT
Organism: Dipodomys merriami; assembly: GCF_024711535.1. Lineage (NCBI taxonomy): Eukaryota > Metazoa > Chordata > Mammalia > Rodentia > Heteromyidae > Dipodomys > Dipodomys merriami. The sequence continues at coordinate 3,021,559 of NW_027202693.1, forward strand.
GACCCCTGAACATCCAGAAACTAGAATGAACTTCACATTTGCACCTGTATTTGAGTATAAATATGAGAATAGTGTTCTGTTTTTTGTTTGTTTTTTTAACTTAAAAACAGATGGAGCCAGGCACTGGTAGCACATGCCTGTAATCCTAATTACTCAGGAAGCTGAGATCTGAGGATCACAGTTCAAAGCCAGCCCGGGCAGAAAAATTCCATGAGACTCTTATCACCAATAAACTACTCAGAAAGTGGGAAGTGGTGCTGTGGCTCAAGTGGTAGAACTCTAGCCTTGAGAAAAGGAATCTCAGGGACAGTGTATAGGCCCTGAGTTCAGACCCCAGGACTGGCACCAAAAACAAAACAAAAACACCGGATGGGCATTCTCCCCATACAGTGACTTGACCAAGAAACTTAGGGGGCTTATGTAGCTAAGGGAAGAGTTAGATAAAGAGAGAGCTGGAAGCCAGGGCAGGGATAGCATCATTAGTTCTCCCTTATGTCTGCACAGTGCTGCAGTGTGTACCAGGCCCAGTGCTGTGGACAGCCCTGGCCCAGGGCTCCTGGGGTCCATGTAGAGCATCTCCCATTGGTGACCTCCTGGGGCTGTGCTTAGCTGAGGATGATAAAAGCCAGCGTTCAGTACATCCGGCCCTAAACACAGCTGCACTTTGGACGGGTACCTCAAATGATTTGAACAACTATTATTTCCCCACTTTTCCCCCTGGGGTCTATACAACCAGGGTTCAGACAGTCCTTCCTTTTGAACCTCTCAAAAATGAAAGGATATCAATCTCCTTCTTTCTTCAACTTTAGATCTTTTTTTTTTCTTTTTTCTCCCCCTTCCCCCTAATATTGTTCATCAAGATCTTATTTCCCTCCAGTATTGGAACTTGATTGTTCTAGGTGATTCTAGATTCTTCTTCTGGGGGGGAAGGGTGGCACTTGGGGTGGGATGGGATGAAGGTTTCTATGGATAGATGGTGGGTAGAGGTCAGAGGTCCCGCAGAACATTCTGCAGTGCAGGGAGCAAATGTAGAGCAAAGGTGTGTCCATTTTGAACGTTAGCAGTACGGACACACTGGAGGATGTGTCAAGTGTCGGCCGGGGCGGTGGGGTGGGGACATTTGTGCCTCCTTTGTGATTTGCCTTCCCCAGGACAACTGAGGCAGCTCCTGAAATCTCAGAGCAAATAGATAAAAAGCAGGGCAAACAAACCACTTACATCTTCAGCGGGACCTTCTCTGCTTCTAGCAGAGACATTTGAGGACACAATCCATTCTTTCTGCCAAGGTGAGAGAAAGATATTAGGAGAAGGTGAGAGAAGAGAATTGTTGGGGAAGAAGAAAAAACAACAGAAAACTTAGTGTGAGCCAGACAGCAAGGTACTGTGAGACACTCAAGTATGATGTTTGCTTAGTGAAGGGAGTAGAAATCCTAATCTGAGGTCCACAGAGGGCCAGCTTTCTGGGGTGGTAATGAACAGGGAAGGCAGTGGCACTTGCTGTAAGTCTGTAAATGTAGGACTTTAGAAAGGAAGTTGGGGCTTGGGATTTTCTTGATTCTGTATCTTTTTCTCCAGCTTTAATTCTAGGCTCTTAATTTCCCTTCCATTCTCTTAATTTACTAATTATTTTTTTCCTTCCCATAGATTCCTTTTCCATGCTCCACTTTGTGATTCTTCTCAAGCATTTTTTTTCTTCACTATTATCGTTAAACATCTTTGTACTTAGAAATATTGACATTTTTGTCTTCAGGCCAAAGTCCTAGGAAGAACAATGTGCCTATGAGATGTTGATATACCTTTTTTTTTTCCCCTTGAAAGTGGAGCTGTGGCTCAGAATGGTAGAGCACCAAACTGGAGCGAAAAAAGCTAAGGGACAACATGCAGGCCCTGAGTTCGAGTCCCAGTACCGGCACATAAAAATATATTTTCCTCCTTATATATAATGTCAAATTAGTGTGAATAAATCTGCCTATTTCCTTCTATGATTATTGGTACTGGATTTTTGTAAATTACTCTTATTTTTTTGTTTCTTGTTTGTATGGATATGGAAACAACTGAGTTTTAATTTACTTCAAATATTTGATGTTTGCTCTTTGCATTTCTTGTTTGAAGGATAAAAGGTTTCTAGAGTTGGCATCTGTGCCTACTTTTGGGGATATGCCATTAGTTTTACGACGTTTCCCCCTGCTCCTGCATGAGTCACTGACTTTTATCGCAGCATACTTTACGGCACTGGGTTTGTTCTCATGGCTTAGAAAATGGCTGGCGTCTATGTGTGCTCTTTTCCAACACATTAATTGTCAAACTATTCTCACTGAGTAATTGGCAGGAAAGAAGAAGGTCAAATAAATCTCAACCTTTTTTCTTTTCTTTTTTTTTGTCATTGAGTCTCATTTGTTCACTGCTGCTGGGTAACACCAGCCCTGATTGTTTTAGTGATTTTGCCTAAGTAGCAATCCATGCTAATTTTTTCTTTCCTGGTGAAATACACATTTATTCTGGGAGTGGAAGGTCTTTTCCTAACCACCCAAATCTGTCTGGCTGTGAGTGTGGAGACTCTTGGGCTGTGGGCTGCATGAGAGATGAGCATGGCTTTACCAGATTAGAACAATGTGGATTTATTGTCTCACTGTGGATCAGGAGTCTGGGTGGGGCTTAACTGGATCCTGTGCTCGAGGATCTCCTAAAATTGCAATCGAGGTGAGTGGCTAGGGACGCGGTGTCATTCGAGGCTCAGTCAGGGAGCAATCTTTTTCCTAAGCTCAGCTTAGCTTCTTGGTAGAATCCATTTTTTTCTCTCTTGTTTTTAAATTGGTATTGTAAAAGTGATGTACAGAGGGGTTACAATGACACAAGTCAGGTAGTGAGTACATTTCTTTTTTGGATGGTGTCATCTCTTCGCTTGTTTTCTCCTCCCCAGCAACCCCCCACGTTGTATATTTCATAGTGTCTAGTGAGTGCTACTGCTGTGTTCACACTTTGTCCTACCATTCTCTGCTCTTCCCCCCAAAAGATAAACTTACATACAAGACAAAAGGTCCAAAAGACAAAAACAGCCACAAAAGATAGAACAAACCAAACCAAAAGAAAACAAAAACAAAAAGCAAAATAACAAGGAAAAAAACCCTCTTGTTTCCATTTCTTGGAGTTTATTTTGATAAACATCATTTTATATGATTGTATACAAATAGCAATTGAGCCTCTGTGATCCTCTCCTAAGAATATCCTCGGTTGCTCTCACTGTGTGAATGTCTAGAGACTTATATAATTTATCAGGTCCAAGTGTTCTTTTTTTTTAAAGGGTCTTTTACCATCTAGTGTGTTTGCTTGTAGATTTATAGGCACACAGAATCCATTTTCTCACAGTGGCAGGATGTCAGGATTTAGTTTCTTTCTGGATTCAGACCAGAGATTGCTGTCAGCCCTTAGGAGTGACTCACCACATCTTCATCGAGTCAGCAGAGGATGGTGAATCTCCTCGCATGAGGAGCACCTGTGATCTATAAACACATGATTGTGCACACACACACACACACACACACACACACACACACACACACACACACACACACACACACACACACACACACACACACACACACACACACACACACACACCATTGCTTCACCACATGCTTTGTGGCTAGATGCACATAGTGGTGGAAGAAAAATTAGAGAGAATCAAGATGAGCCTGGCTGGTCTGATGCTGATCCTAGTGAAGGCTTTGGTAGAAGCTTGGCCTTCTTGGCCTCCATTATGTAAAGTGCCTTCAGATTCTGGAAAGCAGTCTCCCTGCTCTCCCATGGAGGCCACATTATGGCAGGGAGCGAAGATGATTTCTAAACCGGAAAAGAGAAATGAAGTATTGGTCTCCCTATAAAAGATAATGAGACACAAAGAGATGATTAAAAAAAAAAAGGCAGACACAGCAGAGTGCATTTTCAGGCATCGCTCTGCGCACATTGTGGGCGCCTCCACACGTTACTTTTTGAATAACCCGGGGCAGAGCTGTGGTCCAGAAATGTTGTTGCATAGCATTGACGGGACCACAGTAGATTCTAGAAAAACTAGTGAGGATGCTAACTCCCAGTGACCTTGAACATCGGTCCTATGGCGATCATGTCATGGTGAGGGCAAGAAGAGGAACTAGAAGAGATGCTTTGTTTCCACAAATTACCAGCAAGTGCTTTTGTTCCTTTGCTTTGTTTTTTCTTTCTTTCTTTTTTTTTTTTCAGCTTAGGAGAAACTTCCCCAAGGGGAAGAAGAAAAGTAAAACATAAATTACTTGGCAAAGGAATAGGATGGGACGGGGTGGGGCGTGGGGGGAGGGGGAGGCTAGTCAGATGGGGGGGAGGGGAGGCTAATCAGAAATGAGCAGAGCCTCTCTTGGCAAACCCTTTTCTCCCACCCCACAGCCCCACCTCCCCTCCCGCAAAGACCTGTGCCAGCCTCTGAAATCCACACTGTGTTCAGCCGACTCTCAGCTCACAATTCCAGTGGGAGAATCTCAGAAGCTCAGTGAATGGACTGCAGAGGGCAAGAAACAGATTTCTTGAAGTCCTCAAAGCTGAAAGCCTGTGTTTGAACCCTGACAGGGGCCCTGCCGAGCATTTTATGAATATGCAGAATCAAACAGAACCTCGTTGGAGCCAGAGAGAGCCACAGAAAGGCTCGCTTAAAAAATCTCATTAAAACACACAACAGGCTGTTATAGACACTTTCAAAAAGTGCTTTTGACTGGGTAATATCCTGAGAGACTGGTGGGGTTTTTTTTGTTCCCCTCCTCTTTTCTTTGTAGAAAGTTTTACAGGCGTGGGGGGTCAACACCAAAATGTTCTAAGTTGGAGATTGTCTCAAAGGGCTGGAAGGAAGCGGAGGGCAGGCCTGTCACCCGTGGGTGACAGATTGGATCTGCGATTGGCGCTCTCAAAAGGCACGAGATGGGGGGGGGGGGAAGGGGGGAATCTGTGTGATCTCCCAGATTCATTTACACTTTTCAGTTTGATGGTCTTCACTTGACAGCATGGTCCATATGCTTGCCGCTTTTGATGGAAATGATTCGGCTTGGATTCCTTTATTTAGTTCTAATTTCCTAATTTTAGGTTTAGCACTAGGGTTTTTTAACCACCGGTGAACCAGAAATGACTCTCCCCTTGTGTGTGTGTGTGTGTGTGTGTGTGTGTGTGTGTGTGTGTGTGTATGTGTGTGTGTGTGTGTGTGTGTGTGTGTGTGTCTCAGTGGGATGTTTCTTCTCCCTCCCTCCCTGAAGGCTGAAGCTCTTGTCAGGGGTCACCTTGAAGATTCTTTGGTTACAAAAGCCAGGGCTGGAGCAGTCCCTTTTTGTCAGCTGCTTAGGCTGGGGTCCCTCCTTACACAATGACATGGGAACACATTGTGTGACACCAAACCCTAGCAATGCCTTCCTTGAGATTCAAGTCTTCTTTGTTCCCTTTTCCCCCCACCTTGGGTATCCAGATCTTTCTTGCTTGACCTCCAAGGAAAGTCCTATTTGTATTCCTCTTTTGATCACAGACCCCTTAAGGGAAATGCCAGTTGGTGTGAGACTCATGGAATAGAAATACATTTGTGCTGCTTAGAAATGAATTGTGTGCGGCTTCATTATGGCCTGGGTTCTGGCTAAGTAGACCCAAGACCACCGTTAGTACCTTCATGTCTGTCTTGTGGTAATCTGAAAAAAAAAATGTGTCTCCAACTCAGCATGTCTGAGATCATTCATGTGCTTTTGTCACGTGACAGTGCAGGACTCTCCTGCTCTGATGCCGGATGGCCCTCACGTGACTTGACTTAACCAATGGGATGCTAGCAAATATGACAAATGCCTCCTGCCTAAGTCTGTCTGCTTTTGCTTTAGTGCCATTGCTGTAAGAAGGACAATTGCAGGCTAGCCTACCTGTCCAGGGGGAGGATGAGAGAGATTTTGGAGGAATTGAATCTCTCAGTCATCGAAGATGTTGACATCTAGCTCAAATCAGAAGAACTGTCCAATCAAGAAGACCTAGTAGCTAAACAAGAGCCCTTTGCTTTGTGACACTGTATTCAGGGCAGTTCATGTAGTGGTAGTTTCTTAAAAAAATACTAATTTGCTTTCTTGTTAATGATAAAGGTGATGTACAAAGGGATTAAAATTACATGAGTCAGGTAATGAGTACATTTCCTTTCAGTACAGTGTATTCAGTTCCCTCATTCTCTCCCAGTCCCTCCCTCCCATATCCACTCAAGAGTTGTGTAGTTCACTTTTATCAGTGCCAAGTGAGCTCCACTCTGTACCTTTTCACCCTTTCTCCCTGGAGTTCTGGACCCTCCCCCAACCCTTCCAAAGATGTACACTTAACATATACCATACATAAGATAAAGAAGACAGAATCATCAAAACTTAAAAACTAAAAGAAAAAGAAAGAAAAAAGGTCTCTTGTTTCCATATCTTCATTTCAGTCTGCATAATATTTTATATAAATATGAAGAGGCACTTTGACATTGTGCCCTTGTGTTTCTCTCCTAAGAGTATTCTCTTTTGGTCTTACTGTGTGTGAGTATCTAGAATCCTGTATAATTTATAAAATCTCACTGTATTTTAGATCTGATTTCCACATATCAGAGAGAACATGTGCCATTTGTCTCTCTGAGCTTGGCTTACCTCACTTAACATGATTTGTTCTAGTTCTGTCCATTTCCCTGCAAATGACATTATTTTATTCTTTCTAATAGCTGTGTAAAATTCCATTTTTTTGGATCCACTCATCACTGTAGGGCATCTGGGCTGTTTCCACATCTTGACTATTGTGAATAGTATGGCAAAGAACGTGGATGTAGAACACACAGTAGAATACAGCTAAATCCTGAGAAAGTAACTCAGTAAGAGTCAATGATGGTTTCCCACTGTAGGAACATAGGTGAGATAGTTGGGTGTGTCGTGAGGAAGTTGTGGTTCTCATAACAAGGGACAATCAGTGGAGCTCATAGGTGAGGTATACTTGGTTTTGTGTGCCTGTAGTTCCTGCTACTCGGGAGGCTGAGGTAGGAGGAGCACTTGAGCCCTGGAATTCAGAAGCAGCCTGAGCAACATAGAGAGAGTGCATCCCAAGTAAATTCATAAGAGAAAAAAAGGCTTGTAGAAGCTTTAAACTCTTCAGCTTTTTTGGGGGGAGGGAAGGGAGAGGGGTTGGAAGACATTAGTGATGCACATATCAATTTTATGAGATGCCTCAATTTCTGAAGAGTTGCAATGTGAAGGGAAAGGAAGCATCTCAGAAAATACGGTATGTGCCATCCACACAGACTAGAGTAGAGCCTTTCCCAAACTCTCAGCTCACTTCCCCAAACTCACAGCTCACCGGGACTCTGATATGGTTCCTCCACACACCCAAATCAAAGCACAGATTTTTTTTTTAGAAATAAAAATCCTCATGGATAAGTGATTCACGCCCTGTAAACTTGTTCCCTTCCCACGCCATCCACAAGTGGTACAGTTCATTTTCAACATAGTGTCCAGTGAGTACCACTGTTGCATTTATTCACCCTTTGTCCCTTCATTTCTGTGCCTCCTCATACATGCCCAAAGACAGATGAATGAACAAACAGAACAAAAAGGAAAGAAAACCAGAAACAGCAAAAAAGAAAAAATAAATAAACTCCCCGTACAATTTAACCATGTCCACACTCTTCGTGTGGCACCGTCAACTCCAGAATATCATTACTGTCCCAAGAGAAACGCCGTCCCAATACCGCTCACCCCTCATTTTCCCTCACCCCAACCTCTGGCAGCTACTCGTGTGCCATTCTATCTCAAAAAGATTTGCCCTTCCTGGACATTGTATATAAATGAGGTCATTCAATAATAACCAGTGGTTTTTGTGAGCACATATTCTCTCTATACCTATAGATGCAGCTCTGGTGTTGGGGTGGGGTGGGGAATAAGGCCGAGGGGAGGGATGTAGAAGAATGGAGAGAGAAAGGGGAGGGAGGGGGAATGCAGCCTTAGCAGGATGCATATGTGTGGAAGTGGAACTAGGGATGTCAGGGGGTGGGTGGGGTTGAGGGAGATGGGGGAGGGGAAATGGCGCAAGGGGTGACACTGACCAAGATGCATTGTTTTCCTAAGCTGCCCTGTTGAACCGAATCCCCTTTATACAACACTTAAGGATAAAAAAGAGTCTGATCTCATCAGCCCTCCCAGCAGGTCTGTTAAATGGAGAGCCACCACACCTACAGAGAAAAACCAGGGCAGGGAGGGGTAGCCTCTTTGTGTGGTCCTGGGATTTGAACTCAGGGCCCTGAGCTTTCTAGACAGGTTCTCTACGACTTGAGCCATCCCCCATCCCTTCTTTGCTTTAGTTGCTTTTTGAATTTGCTTTTTGAATTAAGTCTCCCATTTATGCCCAGGCTGGCTTTGTTCTGAATTCTCCTATTTATGGTTCCTACATAACTGGGACATCAGGCATGTGCCACTATGCCTAACTTCTTCTTCTTTTTTAAAGTTAGTTTGTGATGGAGTTTTATAAACATTTTGCCTGGGCTGGCTTTGAATGGGAATTCTCCCTGTCTCAGCCTCTTTGAGTAGCTAGGATTACAGGGGTGAGCCAGCATGTCCAGAGAATAGTTTTATTTTATTAATTTTTTCCCCCTGAAGATGACAGAGCTAGTAAGGTGGTAGAACTTGAACTCATGGCTAGGCAGTGTGCCATGAAAATGTTCCTAACCTGTAGTGACTACAACTGAAGAAATGCAAAACCCTGGATAATGAATCATGTTCCAGACTCTTCCCCTTCCTGGAGATATATGGTGGCAAAAGCTGAATCTTGAGAATATGCCATCCAGTAAGAAGGCTCACCTCCCACCCACGAAGGACAGGAGCCCACCGCACAGTGAGGATCTACCAGTCATAGCATCCTCCTGGACCAAGCTGCTCCTGGACCAGCTGTTGCCGCAAGAGAAGGAAGGCAACTTGAACTGGCTCACTTCTAAGGTCTCTTTCATCTCAGGCCATCTTTGATTATTTCCATCGCTATTCTATCCTCTGAAGCAAAGTCCCTGCTTAAATTAGCATTTGTTCCAGTATGAAAATACCTCTTTACTGGGACAATGAAGAGGCTGGATTTGTTCTGGGTTAGAATTTCCCACAGTGAATTTTGAGAATTTTGAAGTTCCATGGACTGGCATTATGGGCTTTCAGTTATATTTTTCAAGAGAAGGGAAAATTAGAAGAAAAGGAAAAGAGAGTCATTGTGGTGGTTAATCAGGATTGTCAAATTGGCTGGATTCGGGAAGTGCTCAGGAGATTAGTAGAGGAGGTTAGCTTTGAGTGCGCTTGCTTGCCTGCCTGCCTGTCTGCCTTCCTCTCTCCTCCTCCTCCTCCTCCCCCTCCCCCTCCTCCCCCTCCTCCTCTCACTCCTCCTCCTTCCCTCCTTCTTTCCTCCTCTCCCTTCCTTCCTCCCCCTGTCCTTCCTTCTTCCCCCTATCCTTCCTCCCGCCCCCTTTCTTTCTTTCTTTTCTTTCTTTCTTTTCTTTCTTTTCTTTCTTTCTTTCTTTCTTTCTTTCTTTCTTTCTTTCTTTCTTTCTTTCTTTCTTTCTTTCTTTCTTTCTTTCTTTCTTTCTTTCTTTCTTTCTTTCTTTCTTTCTTTCTTTCTTTCTTTCTTTCTTTCTTTTTCCTTTTCTTTCTCCAGTCCTGGAGCTTGAACTCAGGTCCTGGATGTTGTCCTGAACCTCTTTGTGCTCAAGGCTAGTGCTCTACCACTTGAGCCACAGCTCCACTTCTGCTTTTTTCTGAGTAGTTCATTGGAGATGGGAATCTCACAGACTTTCCTGCCCAGGCTGGTTTCAAACTGGGATCCTTATATCTCAGCCTCCTAAGTAGCTAGGATTACAGGTGTGAGCCATGGGTGCCTGGCTGCTTTCTTCTTCTCCTCCTTCCTCCTCCTCCTCCTCCTCCTCTTGTTCCTCCTCCTCCTCCCCCTCCCTGGTTAATGGGTCTGGAACTCAGGTCCTGGGCACTGTCCCTCAGCTTTGCTTTGCTTAAGGCTAGCACTCTACCATTTGAGCCACAGCTTCACCTCCAGCTTTTTGGTGGTTAATTGGAGATGAGAGTCTCATATACTTACCTGACTAGGATGTTTTGAACCATGATCCTCAGATCTCAACCTCTTGAGTAGCTAGAATTACAGGTGTGAGCTACTGTCATTTGGCTGCTTTTATTTTTTCTGTGCTGTTTTTGGGCTTGAGTTTTCACTTGGCTTTTTTAATCAAGGCTGGTACTCTACCATTTGAGTCAAATTTCCAGTGTGGCTTTTTACTAGTTAACTGGAGATGAGAGTCTCATGGATTTGTCTGCCTGGGCTGGCTTTGAATGACAGCTCTGCAGATCTCGGCTTCTTAAGTAGCTGGGGGTGGGGTGGGAGCCAGCACCCAGAGCCCTGCACTGAGTATGCTTTTTGAGGGTGTTTCCAGAGAGACAGAGAGGATTAACTGGGAGTAGGAGAACTGCCCTAGATGTGGGTGGCACTGACCCAAAGACTGGGGTTCCAGATGGACGAAAAGGAGAATGAGAAAGCCAGCCACTCTGAGTGTTCAATCTGTCTTTTTTTCTCCTCTCTCTATCTCTCCTCTTCTCCCTCTCTGTCTCTCTATCTCTGTCTCTGTCTCTCCAGTCTCTTTCCTCTCTCCCTCCCCCTTTCTGTCTGCCACATGTTTCTCCCATGGCCATGATGTCCTGTCTCTCTGGGCCTGGGACTTATTAGAGCCAACGGTTAGGATTCAAATCTATAGACAAAGGTGGGACAAATGCGGACATGGTCCCGTGAGTTTGAGAAACACTGAGTTAAGCAAAGCACTATGGGCATCTCCATTGCAGGTCTTCTCAGAGGCCTTCCATGTCTTATGGTATTGACTGCTGTGATTTCCTCACTGTATTGGACTTACTGTGAGAGGTTTGCTGGGAATCACCATCTTCTCTAGGTCTGTTTTGGTTGCTGTAGCTGCGGTGTAATAAGGTCACTCTCATCTCCTGAGCCCGGAGAGTGATTATCTGAATTAAACTGGGACAACCATATACTTTATCCTCCCGAACACACAACTCCCCTCTTCCTGAAGGAGAGCTCACTTATAAGCCACAGACATTCGTGTCACGTAGTTTTGGAGTAAGGAAATTCAAAGACCTGCTGCCACTGTGTGGCTGGGGTCGGCAAGGATCTTGTGTCTTATGGGTCATGCCATACACACACACACACACACACACACACACACACACACACACACACACACACACACACACACACACACACACACACACGAGGAGTTTGCATATGGAATAATTTGTGATCTGCAAAACCTCCAATACTTATTCTCTGGCCCTTTATGGTGCTTTATGCTCTAGACCCAAGCCCGGGTCTCTAGCACAGCCTGAAGTCACTGGATGAGTGACCTGGGCCCATGACCCAGCCATGCACAGTCTGCATCTATACATTGGGGTTTCTAACTTTGGGAATGGAATGAGCTCCTGTAGGTACAGTCTTAGCCATGGGCCTGGTACATTGTAAGGGCGATGTAAGTCCTACAATGTCATCTTCTTCCCTCCCCTCCCTCTTCCACCTCCTCCTCCACCTTCCTCTGTCATGGGGCTTGAACTCAGGGCCTGGGTGCTTATACCTGAGCTCTTTTTGCTCAAGACTAGCATTCTACCATTTTGAGACACAGAGCCACTTGTGGGTTTTTTGGTGGTTAATTGGAGATGAGTTTCATGGACTTTCCTGCCTTGGGCTGGCTTTGAACCAAGATCCTCAGGTCCCAGACTCCTGAGTAGCTAGGATTACAGGTATGAGCCACCGGCATCTGGCAAGTCTTGTTTCTGTACCTGGTCTTGAGGCAGATGGGGTGACAGGAAGCACAGTTCCTATTGTGCAGTCCTAACTGGGCATGGGACTTGGCATGCATGTTTCAAGCTTCAAGTTTGTCCAAGCCAAGCTCTGTTTAGTCATGGACGAGCAATGCACCACGTTCTTAGTGATGGGTACAGGTGGATCTCTATGTGCACAAAAGCTCTGCCCTTGGTCTTACGCCAACCAACCGGCAGGTGGATCGGGGCTGGCTCCAGCTATAGCTACCCTGTCTGTGTCACATTGCCCCTGGGGCCCCCACGGATCCCCCCCAGGCCCCCCACCCTACTGCCATCTGCGTGGTTCCTTAGCAAAGAGAGGCAGCAGCTGTTTGCAAGGTGTGTCCCAGCACGCTGCTCTCGGCTGGCGTCTGGGCACAGCTGCCGCCACGACTGCTCACTGAGTCACCACGCTGTTGCTGTTCTGTCAGCAGGCCAAGCCGAGCGGGGCCATGCAAGGACCAGGTTCCCAGCTCAAGAGTGTTCTCCAGAGCGACAGGGACTTCTGAAAATACACTTCTGGAGGACTCTTGGGCTATGTTGAGATTTGTGTATTATCTTAATTCTTCCCTTCTTTCCCTCCCGCCATTCCTTCCTTCCCTCTCTCCTTCCTTCCTTCCTTCCTTCCTTCCTTCCTTCCTTCCTTCCTTCCTTCCTTCCTTCCTTCCTTCCTTTTTTCCTTCCTTCTTCCATTTCTTCATCTTCTTTCTTCTTCCATCTCCTCTCCTTCCTTCCCTTCCTCGTTCTTCTCTCTTTTCTCCTTCCTTCCCTCCATTTATCTTCCTCCTTCTCTTTCTCCCATCTCCTGTCTCTCCCTCCTCCTTCCCTCTCTCCCTCAACCCTGGATATTCAACTTAGGGTATCATAAATACTAAGCAAGTTGTCTCTATCATTTGAACCATGCCCAGGCTCTTTTCATTTTGTTTCTGAGATAGGATCTTGCTACTACCTTTGGCCAGGGTTGGCTTTCAACTCCTGATGTTTATGCCTCTGCCTCCAGGATTGCTGGAATTACAGGCATGTGTCATTACACCCTATGTGAACCTTCCTAAACATCTGTTACCTGTATTTGGAAAATGGAAGGTATGATGGGGAAGACCAAGAGAAAAATATTGTAAATATCAGATGTTGACAATTAATCACTTGCCAGATATTTATAGATATCTATAATCTCTACCTCCCTCCTTCCCTCCATCTGATCCCTCCCTCCCTCCCTCTCTCTCTTTTCTTCTCTTTCTCTCTCTCTCTCTCTCTCTCTCTCTCTCTCTCTCTCTCTCTCTCTCTCTCACACACACACACACACACACACACACACACAATTTGTGCCAGAACTTGGGCTCTCAAAGCCTCCTGCTGACACTCTACCACTTGAACCACAGCTCCACTTCTGGCTTTTTACTGGTTAATTAGAGACAAGAGTCTTACAGACTTTTCTGCCTAGCCTGGCATCAAACTTGCAATCTTAGGATCTGAGCTTCCTGAGTTGCTAAGATTACAGCTGTGAACCACTTGCACTCAGGAAGAATACATACATATATATATATATATTTAATATTTTAAAAATGTTTAGTGTTTTTAATGTTTAAATGGTTGAAGAAAGTCAAAACAAAAATGATATTTCCTGGCACATGAAAGTGATATGAAATCCACATTTGAGCATCCACAAAGACGACTTTTTATTGGAACACAGCCACACCCACCCCTCATGCACTGTCTCTGTGAGACTCACAGCAGGCTGGAAGGTGGTGGTTGAGGAGGTGTGGTTTTCAAAGCCAGTTTGCTACCTGGCCTCTCCAGAACTAGTTCCCTGATGATGAAGGAAATCACTTTTGTGGGTGGGGTTCCCTGGGAACTGCCCTGGAGACAAGGTTTGGATTTTCCATTTTTCGCTAAGGGATAATGACATGCAGGGCCATTGGAGTGTTTTTTGGGAGAAGGAAGGCAATTGGTGAAGGTGTGTTCGCCAGCTGGGTCACTGGGGCTTAATTTAATCTAGCAACTCTGGTAATGAGTGCAGAACTCAGCCCACAGGTGCGGGAGCTCTGGCATCCATCCATCATCTATCACACTTCTCAGTCATTGGTTGGACCCTGCTCTGGGCAGATAGGCTAGCATTGATTTCCTGTCATTTCTAGAAAAGAGCACATTGCCTTGTATGTGGTAGGAATTCTCTCAGTATTAGATTATTAATAAAAATGTAGTAAGACTGCCAACTTTGGAAACTGGCGATGGACGTTGATTGATTCAGTCTTCGTGTGACCTTGGGCAAACACTTAACTTCTCTGAACCTTGTTAGGCTAAGACTGTAGTAGTCAAGATTAAATGAGACCATGCTTGGCACCCGGTAAGTACACCATACATTTTAATTCTTATTAATATACCTCAGATGGAATATGTTCACTTATTGAGTTGGATTCATAAAACTTTTATGAAAATTGTGTCTGTTTCTCCTAAAATCTCTGGGCATGTAATAAGATTCTGTAATTAAAATATTTCAAGACATCTGAGAGCCAGAGAAGTCAAGTATTAATGAGTTGTAGAGATGAACACATGGGCGGATGGTGCCGTGCTGTGGGGGTGTAACTGAGGCGTGTGGACGCCCATGTCTGAACAAAGAAATGTCCTGATGCTTAATTAATTCCCAAGGTCTCTGCTGCCGATCTTATTTTCACAGAGTTCGTGGGGAGGGTGGCGAAGGCTCAGAAAGTCCAGGATGCTGTGCTAAAAATCCTTTCAGTGCCCTTGAGAACTTTCAATTCAATTTATGCTTTGGTGAATGATCAGGGACCAGTCATTGGGTTGGCCCAGGGTGTGCATCTTGGAGCCATCTTTCATCTGCCTACATTAGTTTCTTTCATCACTGAGACCAAAGCCCCTAACATAAACAACTTAAAGAAGGAAAGATTTGTTTGTTGTTTGTTTTTCTTAGGGGTTACAGAGCAATCCCTTGTAGGCAGGAAAGTTTGGTGTTCACTCATGCATGGTTCCAGAGGGGTCAGTCCAAGGTCACTGGGCCTCTTGCATTTGGACATCATGGCGGCAGGAATGTGTGGAGAAGGAGGTTGCTCACCTGATGGAGGACAGGAAGCAGAGAGCAGGACAGGAAGGACTCAGGAACAAGGAATCCTTTTTTTTCTTTTAAAAATTGTTATTATAAAGGTGATGTTTTATAAAGGTTACAGTTACATAAGTCAGGTAATGTATATATTTCTTTTTGGACAATGTCACTCCTTCTTTTGCTCTCTCCCAGTCTTCCCCTCCATCCCCACCTACAAGTTGTATAGTTAAGTTTCAACATAGTGTCTAGTGAGTACCATGCTGCATTTGTTCACCCTTTGTCCCTCCATTTCTGTGTCTCTATTTACTTACCCTCCCAAAGACAGATAAATGAAGAAACAAGACAAAAAGAAAACAAAAAGAGCAAAATGAAAAAAAAAACCTCTTGTTTTCCAGTTCCTGGAGTTTGTGTTGATAAATAGTGCTTTGTATGATCAGATGCTCATGGGCATTGTACCTTTCTGTTCCTCTCCTAAGAGTATCCTCCTTTGGTCTCACTGTGTGTGAATGCCTAAAAACCTGTATTATTTATTATGTCCCAGTGTATTTTAGATCTAGCTTCTGCACAGGAGAGCTTGGATTACCTCACTTAACATGCTTTGTTCTAGGTCCATCAATTTAAGGTATCCTTTGGACTCCCTTGGAGACTTACTTCCTCTAGCTAGGACCCAGCTCCTAGAGAGTTTAGAACCTCCAATATAGTTCCACCAGCTGGGGTGTGCAACCAAGCCCCCATCATTCACTCATCTAAGCCTTTTATAATTCGGTCATGAGGCCTGAATTCTGGGCCTGGGTGCTGTCCCTGAACTCTTCAGCTCAAGGCTAGCACTCTACCACTTGAGCCATAGCACCACTTCCTTTTTCTGCTTATGTGATACCAAGGAATTGAACCCAGGGCCTCATGCATGTGGGGCAATCACTCTACCACTGAACCACCTTCCCAGCCCCATCTAAGCCTTTTTGAAGGGTATTTCATGTCCAAATCATCTTATTCTTACCCTGAGAACATCAGCGTCCACTCCAGTTCCTGGAAGGAGAAGAGGGAGGTTAACCCTGAGCACAAATGTCAGTGACAGTATCTCCACGTGGGGTCAGGAATGGCTCTGGAAGGATGAGACTTCTGAAGGGAAAGGGAAGAGCAGACAGGTTCTTTTGATAATGAGAAGTTAAGCCAGGGCACCAAAACTTGAAAGATGGAAGACACAGCTCTGTTTCTATGAGGAACAGGACTGGAGCTACAAGATGGGGTAGTGTTATGCAGCAGTGACATCTTCCATGTAAGTTGGAACTTTAGTTAGTCAATTAATTAATTAATTATTCCATCTTGGAGTTTGAACTCAGAGCCTGGACACTGTCCCTGAGGTTTTTCACTCAAGGCTGGTATTCTGCCATTTGAGCTACAGCTTCACTTCTGGCATGTGTATCTGTGTGTGCATGCGTGCGTATGTGCATGTGTGTGTGTTTTCTGGTTGTTTATTGGAGATAAAACACTCCTGGACTTTCTTGCCTGAGCTGGCTTCAAATGGTGATCCTCAGATCTCAGACTCCTGAGTAGCTAGTAGTGAGCCACCAGTGCCTGGGAGCTATTTATTTATTTATTTTTAAAATGGTTATTGTAAAGGTGATGTACAGAGGGGTTACAGTTGCATAGGTCAGGTAATGAGTACATTTCTTTTTGAACAGTGTGGGAACTTTATTTTTCTTAGTGGTGGGGAGTCCTGGGCAGTTTGAGAGCAGGAGATGAACGTTGTAAATGCTCTTGTTCTTCAGTCCCAGGCAGGAAAGCCCTCACGGGGGGAGGAGTGGGAAGCAGGAAGGAGGCAGTTCCAGTCAGAGTTTGAGATGAGAGGTGGAGGTCAGAAGAAATGGAAGGAACAGAAGATTGGCCCAGAACTGGACTGAGTTTATTAATAATGAATCTCTCCTTCCTGAGGCAGAAGAGAGAAGAGCGGTGGGAATGGATGAAATGATGTAATTGGGGCATTTGTAATAGTGCTGCTAAATTGTTCAAGAAAACTCTGTGTGTGTGTGTGTGTGTGTGTGTGTGTGTGTGTGTGTGTGTGTGTGTGTGTGTGTGTGTGTGATATTAATTAGAGATAAGAGTTGTACCAGACTTTCCTGCCTGAGTTGGCTTCCAACCTTGATTTTTAGATCTCAGCCTTCTGAATAGCTAAGGTTACAGGCTTGAGCTACCTATGCCTGCCTTGTGTTGATAGTTTTATATGACCTGTAATGCTGTGATAAATATCCATAGGGTCCTTGGTAGAGAAAAGGCTCTCTGCTCCGGCAATGGGTTCTACATTTATTTTTCTTTGAATATTGTTTTTTCTTTTGAGGAAGGCTTGGCCACCAGGTCTTTTGTCTTCATTGTTTAGGTAAACAGAGCCTTGTGAAACTTTTCACACTTGTGCATGGAACCAAAAGAGGCACTAAAAAGAAAAGGAGAAAGGGAACAAACCAGGCTGGGAAAAGAGAGAATTCCCCTCAGGGGTGGTGGACATCTGATTAGGACAGACAGATGGAAGGAGATATCAAGTTCCCTCCTTTGTCAGATTTAAAATGGAAGTGGAATTCACATCAGATGCACCGCTGACCACTCCCAAGCAAACGGTGCAGTGGCGTTTAGGGTGTCTCACCTGTCTTGCTGTCCAGTTGCCCCCACCCCCATCCCCCAGGTCAGCCTAAATCACGAAGGTCACAGAAAAGCGGGGCCCACACGGGGTATCTCCTCTGGCGGCAACTTGGTTTCTTGATTGCATTTCCTGCTGTTTCTGGATGTGAGGAAAATAGAGGAGTAGCATTGATCCAGAGGGAGAGCTGGGCAGGGTGAAAGGCAACCAGGCTGGGAATTAAAATCGCCTGCTCTTCCCACACCTCCAGGGTCCGTTGCCGGCCCCTGGCATGAAGGCCGGGCTCAGAGATGAGTTCTTCTGGAGTAAGGGCTTTTTGGGGATCTCTGGTTGCCCTGGGAGGTGTTTATTTAGCGTTTCTTCATTTAGGGCTGATCGCTCATTCACAGATTACTTCCTGGCAGTGGCCATTCCTCCTTCATCTGATTAGTCCTGCGTTGTGGAGACATTCGGAGCCATTTATTTTCCTCCATTGAACTATTTGATTTTTTGCTTTTCTCTCCCCCTCCCCTTTGAGTCTGTAGTATATTATGCTCAAGTTCTGCAATGGTGACGCACTATTTCTCTCCTGACAATTCCTCACGGGTGGCTTATCTCGGCAGCTGGGGATGGTGGGGATCACATAAGAGAGAGGAACCTTCTTGAGTTTATGGATCTTTAAGAGCAGCTCTTCCTTGAGCCAGCACTGGCTGCAGAATCCCTTGAGTTCTGCATCAGAATCAGCTGGCCCGTGATAAAGACCCTGGCATCTTCATGGTCCTACGAGTAACAATGGATCATGGGAACAGAACATGGTGCTGGGCATGCTGTGTATGTCAAATAACCATTTCAGGTTAGCGTGTTGTTGTTATACCCACATTACAGATAGAAGAGATGGGGGAAGGTCAGCGTTGGAGCCATGCCTGTTTGATTCTAACCATCATGATGGGAGGGGAGTCACCTAATACTGACCCCTGGGTTGGGGGTGCATATGTTTTTCTTCATCTAATAAGTCCTGGGAACTCCAGAGTCCTAAGAGACACCAGTGGCACATAGAATCCACATTTGTGTTATAGTCGCTGTAGGGTAGCTGTATGCCCAGGGGCAGATATGGATTTTGAACAGTCAGCAGCCCGCACCACATTAAGTGCCTTTAATGTTGTGTTCTTGCCATTTTCCCCCTATGTGTCTCTATTCTCCTGAGATGATAGCCAGAACTGCAGCAGGGAGAGACTGTGAGAGTATCTTCCTCCTCCTCCTCTTCCTCTTCCTCCTTCTCCTCATTCTGTATGGAAGCTACAGAAAAATACAGAATCTTGGCTTTTCCTATTCGATTCAAGACAATGGTCTAACAAAGATGGCTGTTCAAGGCTGCAATAGGTTTGACCACTAAGAGTCGACGTCTGTTCCTTGCATTATTCTGTGCGTGCAAGTGTGTGTGCACACCTATGTGTAACAGGCTGCAGACGCAGTGCCTATGAGGCGTTGAGGTTACTTCAGTGACTGAAGTGGGCTGGGATGAAGCCGGAAGTTTAGGCTTCATCACAGTGGCAGCCATTGCTGAGTCTTGGTGGAGTTTGGGACTGGGGGAATGTGAGCTCTGTGTTGTCTGATTTTTCAAAGAGAAATTGGACATAGGTATTTTATTTTAGTGTAAAATCACTTACTCTTAAATGCTGTCACTAGTTCAAATGGACATGACACAGTGGGTCCAGCAAGATGTACCTGAGGCCTTCCTGTGGGCCCCAGGAGCAGGCAGCTAGTGACCTCTGACCCCTGCAGTGGGGGCAGGGTCTCCTGGTCTTGTTTGCAAGGTTGATTTGGGGCTGCAAGGCTGATGAAGACATAAGACATCCATTTCTTTCTCTGCTCGGGAGGTGGGGGGGGGGCGGCAAGCAGCGAAACATGGGAGCAACCCGGCCATAACAGGGGTTCATTAAACAGGCGTCCCAGCCTCTTAGGACAGACCAGATGTGAGATTCTATTCCTTTTCGCATGCATAGGGAAGTCACGAATGGAACTGAGAGATTGGGGAGGTTTATGGAGCTTCTGGAAGAGTCCAACCCCTATGAAGATACCCCTTACCAAGAGGTGGGGGACGGGTGATTTTTTCCCCCCCTTTTCCTTCATCAGCTGTTGATGAGATGGGGAAATGACAACAGTCTGCTCACTGGGACTTTAACAGGCCCTCACAGCATGGCTTTGCCTGTGATGTAATTTTCAGGTTTAATTCCACTTCCTTCTTGGGCTGTACATCTGGCAATCGTAGGACGTAATTCTTGCTATATTTTTCACAAGCTACT
The DNA here is from genome assembly GCF_024711535.1 of Dipodomys merriami. Lineage (NCBI taxonomy): Eukaryota > Metazoa > Chordata > Mammalia > Rodentia > Heteromyidae > Dipodomys > Dipodomys merriami. The sequence goes on from NW_027202693.1 coordinate 3,041,413, forward strand.
TGGGTTTGGGGGGGCGAGTGAGAGAAGGAGAGAGAGAGAGAGAGAGAGAGAGAGAGAGAGAGAGAGAGAGAGAGAGAGAGAGAGAGAGAGAGAGAGAGAGAGAGAGAGAGAGAGCGAGAGAGAGCAAGAGAGCGCGAGCGCTAGAGAGCTATCTGGATCAAAAGGCCCCCTTGCCTTCACCTTCCAGTCCATTAATTATTGGTGGGCTCTGAGCTGAGGCTGGGGGTCTAACAATGCATATGAGAAGCACAGTTCCTGTCCTCAGAGAACTTCTCCATTTGATGGAGTAGTAATCATTTCAGATACCAATAAGGTTATTTTTTGGCTATGCGTGTCAGTACTTGGGCTTGAACTCAGGACCTGAGCAATTTCCCTTAACTTTTTCTGTTCAAGGCTTGAGCCACAGCTCTGCTTCTGGCTCTTTGTTACTCAAGATAAAAATCTCACAGGCTTTTCTTCCCAGTTGGCTTTCAGCCATGGTTCTCAGATCCCAGCTTCCTGAGCAGCTAGGATTACAGCCGGGAGCCCCCTGATGCCCAGCTCTGGGAACAAATTGAGTAGAGCACAGACAGTGCCTGTAATGAAGAGGGACCTTGGAGAGCCATTGCGGAGTAGACATCGGCGCTGAGACTTCAATAACAAAACGGAGGCAGCCATTTGAACTCAGGGGAAAGGAATCTTCCAGAGAGAGAGAGAGAGAGAGAGAGAGAGAGAGAGAGAGAGAGAGAGAGAGAGAGAGAGAGAGAGAGAGAGAGAGAGAGAGAGAGAGAGAGGAGAGAGAGAGAGCGAGAGAGAGCAGTAAAGGCCACACCAGGAGGCAGGAGCAGAGCTGGCCTGCAGCAGGGATGGAGGAAATGCCAGTGTGGTTAGAGAATGACACATAGTAGGGAGACAGGTGAGTGTTAAGCTCAGAAAGGTAGCCAGGGGCTCCATCATGCAAAAGTGAGTTTATCACCGTTGAGTTATCTTCTAAACAAGATGAGTTAGAATCTCCTTAGAGCACGGTAATCAGAGTGGGGTGAGTCCTCCAACTCTATGTATTTATGCAAATGCATATTTATTTGTTTACATATTCATTTATTATTTTGTGGTGCTGGGGATGGAACCCAGCAGGGAGGTCCCCTCACAGGCTAGGCAAGCACCCCAGCCCATGGTAGGTTACAAACTCTCACGCTGCTACAGAGTGGATAGGGAGATTGAAGAGGATTGGGACAGCTGTGGGAAGAGAACCAAAACCCCTTCAGAACTGAGCCAGTAAAAGTAATAATTAACTTTGCTCTGGTTTGTGCTTTGTGACCGCGCCAGTTGGATTCTCCAGCAGTGTGGTGAAGACCTGAGAGGAGCCATTTTGGGGAGGGAAAGTGTATTTTTGCTTATATGTTCAGAGCATTTGGTCTGGGATGGCTTGGCTCCGTGGCTGAGGGCCTGGAGGGGGGGACTGAGTGTTGTAGCACAGAGTCACTTAGCTTGTGATGGCTAGGAGGCGGGGGGGGGGGGGACGGAGAAGGAGGGGACAGGAAGGTGCCAGTCAAAACACCCTTCAAAGTCAGATACTTCCTCCAGCTAGGCACTGCCAACTTAGTTTCCAGCACCTCCAAATAATGCCAGGAACTTACAATTCCAACAATGAATGGGTCCAATTCCTCCTCCCGTCTTCCCGCCCTTCTCCCACCATGCCACCTCTGCGGCCTTGAACGCAGAACACTTTTGGGGTGGGGAGGGTACTTCATTTCTGAACCGTAACAGTGATTTCATCAGGGGCCAGCTGGACACAGTCATCTGTCTGCCGCCGGCCAGCTTCGTCCCTTTGGCTGAGTCCTTCGCAGACAGCGGGGAGGACTCCGTTCTGAGCCACGGGCTCTCAGCGCTCCCTGGGTTGAACCTGGACAAGGCACACAGTGGCTGGATGGAATTTCAAGAGAGCGGAGAGGCAGGAAGTCTCTTGAAGCCTGGGCTCAGAACTGGCATGCTGTCATGTCTACTCGATTCCTTTGGGCCAATGTAACCTTGGAAGGCAGACTGAACTCAAGAGGTGGATAAATAGCTTTCTACTTCTTAAGGGGGAGATACTGCCAAAGCTTCACAGCCTGGGTTGTGATTCAGAGACATCTTAGCAGAGAATCTGCCACAGACGGCGAGAGGAAAAAGGAGAAAGGCCATTCAGGAGGCCGTGACAGTCATCCTGGCAAGACATGATGGCGGCCTGGAATCTGATGTGAGTCCTCTTGCCGTGTGCGTCTCCATGTCATGGTGACTCACTGCTGGAACAGGAGGTGCAGGGGCGCCACATTCAGTGGGGTTTTGTCCTCACTGCAGTTCTTCCACGAGAGATCATTTCCCACTCCTTGCTATAACTAACTAGATTGGCACTCGCAAACACCATGCCACCTGCCCAGGTCTGCCAGCTGCTGAACAACAGAGCCACGAACCATAATCTTCTAATTAGGAGTCCCCACGAGGGAAGAAAATGCCCCAGTTCAAAGTCCAGTGTGCTCTCCATGGCTCTCACCCGAGGCCTTTGGGCTGCGGTTTTGTCATCTGTGAAATGGGCTCAGACCCCCTGTCTCACACCATTGTCAGGAGGGCTGACAATGGGGCTTGACATGGAGCAGACTATATACGCTTGTTGAATAAATCAGAGAAAGGAATGTTTAATTCTGGTCTTCTGCTGTGCAGATGGAATTATTGGCGCTAGAGGAAAATTGCAGGATGTAGTTGTGAGAGAAATTATTGTAAATTACCTTTTAGATTGTCTTTGAGAGTCTCGATTGGTGATGAATTCTTCTCTTACCTTCCCCTTCCCTTTCTCTTTCTCCCCTTCCCCTCCCCACCCCCCAACCTCCCTGTCTTCCTGTCTGTCTTTGGGACGGTCTTTCTTCTCTACCTGTCTTTCTTCCAATATTGGTACTTGAACTTGGGGCCTTGTGCTTTTGCTCGGCTTTTTCATTCAATGCTGGCACTGTACTATTTGAGCCACACCTCCACTTCCACCGTTTTGGTGGTTAACCAGAGATAAGACTCTTGGATTTGTCTTCTGTAGGCTGGCATCACACTGTGAATCTCAGATCAGCCTCCAGAATAGCTAGATTTACAGGAGTGAGCCATCAGTGCTAGGTCTATGAACTCCTTTTACACATGAAATGAAGATACATTTCCTTCTGCCACTTAATTGGGTCCTGGGAATTGACTAGGGCCACCTTGGGTCTAAAGTACAGAATTCCCCGTTTGTTTCATTTGATAATAAAATAAGGCCAAATGGGGTTTGGGATTGATTGGGTGGAGAGATCATGGGGGTTGCTAAGTGTTCAGTTATGCACACAAGATCGCCCAACACATGTTTCCCAACCCTCACTGTCACTTCTATAGGAGGCCGAAAGATTGTCCACCGCCTGCCTTGGTGTCCTTCACCTTTGTAGGATGGCCATGTCTGAGATGTGGCATTGGAGAGCATCAAGCCAGAAAGGCACTGTGTCTAGGGAGGCCATGGGAGCAGAGCACCGCTTCATGTTTCTTTTTTTAGCAGAAAATTCTACAGGGAGGGAGAGTTGGTGGGAGTTAAAAAAAATCCATCAGCTCTCATTTTGCCAGGTATTTAGAAAAGTAACTTTGCTTCCGCGCAAGAAATTACATGAATTATGTTAAAATCAGTGCTAAGGTAATAAAATTACATGCTCAGGACTCTTCTGCAGAAAACTGTCTTTGTCTGGCAGGGTAATTGGAGCGAGGGAAGACAATCTCCACATCCACCTCACTGTTATACAAAGAGGGAATGGAGGAAATTGTCCCCATCATGTTTCTGCGGCATGGAGCTAGCTACCTTCCCCTCGCCCTCTTCTAAATACATCTGCAGATTTCAACACAGAGCAAACTTAGGGGACCGGGGAGCTAGGAGGGGAGTGAAGTGGGCTTTCACATAAATGAACATGTTAGGAAGAAATCATCCAATCCATAACAGTGCCCTTAGAATTGGGCAGCGATCTATCCACTAGGATGATGGTTATTTTACAGCCAGCACCCTACTGCTGGTTTGGTTTGTATTGAATTACGTATTTCTTTTTGCCTCCAGTGTGGAGGTAGGGAGGGAAAGGAAAAACAAAGAAAGAAAAAGAAGAAGAGAAAGAAAGGAGACAAAAGACAGAAAGGAAAAGAAAAAAAGAAAGTGAACAAAAGAAAAGAAAGAAAGAAAGAAAGAAAGAAAGGAAGAAAGAAAGAAAGAAAGAAAGAAAGAAAGGGAAAGAAAGAAAAAGTCATCCTTGCTTTAATGCCTGAGGAAACTGAAAAGGTTGGAGAAATGACATCTGCTCTTAGAGATTTTATTTCGTTTCATTTTTTTTTTCCCGAGTGAACACTGGAGTCATTTAGAGGCAGACCAAGGTATGTGATGCATTTGATGCAATAGAAAAAACAGAGATTCTGGAAAAGGAAGACTCATTCTTATCTTCACCTGTGCACCATGGGATTTGACCTTTTACCATCATGGCTCTAGTGAAGGAGGGATTGAGTTTTCTGACGGAATAAATACTCTGCAACATCTGGAGACATTTTCTTGTTGCCTTTGGCGAGAAGCATCAGCCGCCGCATTGCATTCAATTGGGTGGAGGCCGAGGACACCACTGAAGGGTTTACAAGGTCCACAACAGCTCCCCCCAACAAAGAGAAGACTGAAGTTTCAGACTTTCCAACCGGTGGGGATGGGGACAAGCGCAAGGCATTGTGGGAACACAGGGGCAGGCCCCTTGTCTCCCACTTCTGAGCCCTCGTGGCGCCCCACCCCCGACCTGTGCCACCTCTTGGTCCTTCCTGTATTAAAGATGACATTCTCTAAAGATCTCAGTTGTCTGCATGGGTCATTGAAGTTGATGAAGCCTCCTCCAATTTCATGTTCTTACGGACTTTTCTTTTTTCTTTCTTTCTTTTTTATTTTTTATTTTTTGCATTGTACCCACAGAATTCTTCCGTAGGTGCAAATTCAAACATGCTTCTCTCCTTAAAGCCTGTTCATGCTTCTCCACAGACTTCCTTAATACACACACACACACACACACACACACACACACACAAATTCCCATGTTTCTAACCTCTACACTAACACCCAACGTGGAAGGTAATGAATTCACTCCCACATGCTTGTCTCTGCACCTGCTGTTGTCTTCCTCATCTTCTGGCCCCAGATTCTCTGTTGCTGCCTGCAAGAAGAAGTCTTCCCTGATTACCATAGTGCCTTGTGCTTGTCCCCCTCCCCCCCCCCCCCCCGCCTCCCATCCCAAAGCTTGTAATAATGTGGTATTGTGGCCTTTAAAAAGTTTTCAACTCCTTCTTCAACTGGAAGTTATCCTTTTTATGAATATTGCTCTAATTTTTTATGGCTGGATGGTGAGTTTCTGGCTCACTGTTATATTCTCAGTGCCTAGAGAATACCTATGACCAGCATGTTTGTCGAATGAATGAACCATCAGTGCCATCTTTACCCATGGTTGGTTCTGTTAGAAAAGAATTCATTAGATCTGCTTTTTTTCCTACCACAGGACACTTGGTCACCCTCATGCTAATGAGTCATGGTCTAAGGAGAGAGAGAGGGTTACAGAGAAAAATACAGCCAAGGATCAGGAGGCTCTTTAACCTTGAGCAATGACCTTGAAAATGGCCTTACCTGAAAGCAATTCCTTTTTGCCTTTGTTTTTGTTTTTGTTTTTTTGGCCAGTCCTGGGGCTTAAACTTAGGGCCTAGGTGATGTCCCTGAGCTTCTTTTGCTCAAGGCTAGCACTTTATCGCTTGAACTATAGCACCACTTCTGGCTGTTTCTGTGTATGTGGTACTGAGGAATCGAACCCAGGGCTTCATGCATGCTAGGCAAGTACTCTACCAGGATGACCCCCCCCTCCCCGCCCCTTGCCTTCAAAATGACTGCTATTTTCTGGAAAATATATTAGTCTGGAAGAATTGGGAACTTTGTGAGTTGTCAGTCACTGTGGGGTTTTGGTGTGTGTGTGTGTGTGTGTGAATTCAGGCTGTATTCCATTGTGTGTCTATGTGAATTTCATTCTCTCTGGTATCTGTTCTTTTCAGAGGACAGGAATGGCCTCTGCTTTTGTCCTGGATTACCCTGGGCATCTCAAACCTTCTAGGCGTTTCAACCTTTGTCTCTGCATCAACATAGAGTGTCCCCCATTTAGAGATAAGTTAACTGAACATTCTGGAAAGAGACTGAGTAACTGTGTCTAACACAGTGAGTTAGCAACAATGCCAGTACTAAAAAAAAAAAAAAGAGAGAGATAGCACAGCTTCATTGGAGACGAATGATAGAAATTGCGATGTCTTTAAATTTAGAAAACAAAGTTAGCTCCTGCCAGACTCGCCAGGCAGTTCACTGAAAGCCACTGCTCCCATTCAATTTTGTTCTTAAAGTAGGAAGGCAAAGCTCTGGGGTGTATGTCTCTCCGCCCATGTATCCGTATTTTTTGCCTCTCCTTATACCCATGGCCTAGTTTTCCGTGTGCTCCTTCGCTATCAATGAGTACGTTACACGAGGCTTTGTCCTTGTAAGGTTTTGAAGTTTCTCGGGCATCATGAACAAGGTCTTCGACCCCAGCTGAGTCCTACAGCCTACTTTGGCTCTGTTCTATTTCCTTAAGAAATCTAAAGGATGGTATTGCCGTTTTTCTAAAGCGGAGGCGATAAAGAAAGCCTGCCCTCACACTGAGTCTCCTCCCCTTTCTCAGAGGAAGTGGAGACATTGCTATAATTGAATTGCATTGTGCAGGGCCTTGTGGTCTTCTAGCCAATAGAGAGCAAGCCGAGCCCTTGGGAAGAAGGTGGGATGACCTGGAGGAGGGAAGGCGTTTGATACCCAGCCTTGGGGGGGTAGGGACAGGTGCCTGTGTTTTACATTGTCATTCTGGGCACTGCTTTTCTGGGGGAAGAGGAATCAGTTTTTGCACGGCTGCCTGGGATAGAGGATGCTGCCCTTGCATGAGATCTCTGTTTACTGTGAGGCTTTCAGAGGGGATTTGGGTTTCTGTTTTCTTTTCTGCACTTCACCATAGCCCTGTGTAAAAATGATCAGCGATTCTTAGCTACCTACCTGGAAGTTGTCTTTGTCATTTGCTGGTCTGGAGAGGGGCGCAGGGAGAGTTGTACTCGAGAATTTAGAGAGGAGCATGTGGAGCTGGGGGCTTTGGTCTTCAGCAAGTAGAATGAACTCATGTAATCTAATGTCAGAGGATCTGAGGAGACCCACTCCAGTCCCCAAATATAACCCCCCCCTCACTTTAGACATCAGAAAATGTCAGTGTGTCTGTATGTATCCATCTTCGCTTTCTTTTTTTTTTTTTTTTTGGGTCCGGTTGTGGGGCCTGAACTCTGGGCCTGGGCGCTGTCCCTCATCTCTTCAGCTCAAGGCTAGCACTCTACCACTTGAGCCACAGCGCCACTTCCGACTTTTTTCTTTTTGCTTATGTGGTGCTGAGGAATCGAACCCAGGACCTCAGGCATGCAAGGCAAGCGCTCTACCACTCAGCCACCTTCCCAGCCCCTCCATCTTCACTTTCTATAACTTCAAGACAGGAGGCAGTGCCTAAGCTGGCTGGCTTAACTGGCTTGTGGATCATTTTCTTCTGACAAGCATTTCCTCTTGTCTTTCCATCTTGGGTGGGGAGTTAGTGTGTGTGTGTGTGGGGGGGGGTAAAGGCCAGATGCTGAAGGATACAGTAAAGTGGTTGCCACTACTGTGGACCATCGGAAGCTCTTTCAGTCTGCTATTGCGTCCTTTCTTTCCTCACACCAATCTCTCTCTCTTTCTCTCTGTCTGTCTCTCTCTTTATATCTCCAGTATTTGTGTTTTCAGTATGTGGGTTCACATGAGTTTGTACTCCTTCCAACACTTGAAAGTTGTGGGCCATCTGGTGAAGCAAGTAGGTTCACCCCTGGCTCTTCCTCAGACCAGTTCTTTGACATTATTGGACCATCAGCTTGTTTAAATAAACATGTTAGAGGGGCTAGTGGTGTGGCTTAAGTGGTAGAGCATCTCCCTACCCAGTGCAAGGCCCTGAGCTCAAACCCCAGTACCACCACTAAAATAAAACTAGCAATGCATGTAATAATATAGTCTTTCTAGCATTTGTCATTCTTACCCCCACCCTCCAAATGATGGTGTGTATATGTGTGTGTGTGTGTGTGTGAGAGAGAGAGAGAGACAGAGAGAGAGAGAGACAGACAGAGACAGAGACAGAGAGAGACAGAGAGAAGACAAAGAGAGACAGGGAGAGAGAGAGAGAAAGGACAGGGAGACCAACTGAATGAACTCTCTAGGGTACATTGCTCACTTTGAACAATACAATCATATTGGATTATATTCTAAGGTGGATACCCAGGAGTCATATAGATAATAATGGGTCCTATGAATACTGAGGGAGAAGAGAGGAATCTCCCATGCCGAATTGCAGACAATCCCTAGAGACTCCTACCCAGGATGGGGAAGGGGGAAGCCACTTGCTACTTTTGTGTGCTTCTGGTTCAGTGATCTCCTTTGAAGGTCAACAGAAACAAGGAACATTGAAGAATCTGTCACAAGTTACAGCCAACAGGAGCCTAAGGTAGCAGGTAGCAGGACCATAAACCTGAAAATGGCACGTCAGCAGAACAGACTGTGAACTTTGGTTAATAATGCTATCTTGATATTGGTTCACATATAGTAATGAATGTATGAAAGGAATCCACAACATTAACTACTGGGAGAAGGGCCCGTGAGAACACTTCCTCTGTCTTCTCAGATTTTTCTGTAAATCTACAAGTGTTCTGAAAACTGAAGTCTGTGAAAAAGTTGTTAATCATGAAAATTATGAAATTTACTTCCTGGAATTCTTTCTCCTGGACAAATTTAAGACTCCCTGGAGGGCCTTGTCAGTCTATCAGTGGCAGCTGTAACTTTCCATGTGGGCCCTGTGGCCCACATGTGCTTTTCTGGTGGTGGCATGGTCCCCACATTGTCATCTGAAGGAACGCACACTAGCTCTGAAAATGGAAACCCAGATGCATGCTGGAACTCATGTCCACTCACAAAGAAGTGTTTAGATAAAGTAGGGTTTAGCTTCCCTCCTGGAAAAAAATACATAAAAAAATCAATAGATAATTTCTTCCTCTGCCAATACAGCCTTGTAGCTACCTTGGCCAAATCACTCTTCACATCGGATTTTCATTATTCATCTCCTCTATTCAGCTGCAGACTCCTGAGTAGAAGGGATTTTTCTCATTTATCTGTGTGTTTCCAGGCCTGCATCATCCCATGTCTGTTGAACGAGGACTGACTGAGTGGATGATCACTAGGCAATGTTTAAACATAAGACAGCGGAATTCACATCCGGTATCACAGCACCTGAGAAGAGCTGGTGTAACAGATTGCATTTTGGAAACATGGTGACAATCATGTCCCTATCCCACACCCTCCTCCTCTTCCCCTCCTCCTCTTCCTTCTCCTCTTCCTCATTCTTCTTCTTTTCCTAATATTGCATTTCCTTTTTTATTTTACATTATTATTTGTTATTAGCATTACTATTACCACCATTATATAGTTGTAAAAGTGGTTACAATTCCATAAGCCAAGTTATGAATACAATGTTTTTTGGTCATTGTTACTCTTTCCTTTGTTTTCTCCAGTTTCCCCCCTCCTGTCCCTACTTTCAAGTTCCTTAGTTCATTTTTTATATCATTATTGAATATAATGACTGAATTTGTTCACTCTTCCTCCCACTCTTCTTGTGCTGCCCTCTTTATTGATCCCCCCAAACACATTTCCATTTCCTGGTATTCATTCTGATAAGTAGTACATTTAGTTGTTTGGAGGGTTTATGCCTTTGGATTTCCTCCCTTAAGTAGTCTCTCCTTTATTCAGTGTGTTTGTGTGGCTATGCATGCAGCCCTGTATATATTATTGTGCATGTTTGTATTTTAGATCTAGCTTCCATCATATGAGAGAAAACATGCACCATTTTGTCTCTGAGCCTGGCTTACTTCACTTAGTATGATTTTTTTTCCTTTGAGGTCCATCCATTTCCTTCCAAAGGACATCATGTTCTTTCTGGTGGATGAGTGAAATTCCATTGTGTTCATTTACTGCATTTTCTTCATCTGCTGATCTGTGGTAGGGCATCTGGGCCATTTCCATAAGTTCCATAATGGTTGTCACAAACTCTCCTTTCAGTGGGACCTGCCAGTTCTCCCAGAGTACAAGGAGGTTGATGCTCTGTCCCCTTGAAAGGGGTGATGTCTGGGAGCGCTGGGCCAGTAGATGTGCTGGACTGGAAGCATCTCATTTTATTCTCAGGTAACCCCAGAGCGACATACAGCTCCTCTCAGCCCCGGGCGAATGAGGGAAGAAGGTAGGTGACTCTCTCCAGGCTGTGTCTTTGGGGGTCTACATTTATACTTGAGCTTTCTGGGCCCAGCATCTATGCTCCTTTGTCTTAGATGACCCTTAATCCAGGACAGTCCTCCAAACTCACTAGACATGGTATCTCTTTATACATATCCCTTAAGTGACTCCTAAGTTAAAAAATAAAGAATAAATAAAAAGGATCTTGGGGAGCGTTGGATCCCAAACAATAGAAGAGGACTTCTTAGGAGATGCAAAAACAAATGTAAGCAAGGGAGACACAACCAATTCAGAAAATGATGAAAATCAAGGTGGCCCAGGGCACCGCGAGCCCCATGCGGGCGGGGTGTCTCCTGTGAAATGTGTGTCCCCATTCAGGGTGGTGAGACAACTTTTCCTTTTTTTTTCTTATCGTCTCCTCTTGTTATTCATTCCAATGTGAACATTCATTAGCCTGACTCATTTCTACTCCTTTGCTTGTTGTTGTTATTATTGTTTTATTTATCTTTGGAAGACAGAACATCCTTTCCAGGTTTTTGGAGTGACTCATTCTGCTTCCATATTGTCGCAGACACAGGGGTGTGTGTGTTGTGGGGTCCGAGGGGGTGGGCAAGGATTTGACTTGCCAATGGCCTCTCAGGAGACTGTTTTCCCAGAAGCGGGCATGATTAAATTTAGCCCAAGTTTCTCTTAGAAATGTGCTTAAAAAATATCTCCAAACCATACCTGATCATTTATCATTATTTTAAATTATAGAGAACATAGAATGTCCCTTTCATTTCCCTAATTACCTAAAGGAGCCACATGTAGATGGATCCCCCCTCCCTCTGTCTCTCTCTGTCTCTGTCTCTTTCTCTCTGTCTCTCTGTCTCTCTGTCTCTCTCTCTCTCTCTGTGTCTCTGTCTCTGTCTCTCTCTCTCTCTGTGCAGGGAAAGTGGGAAAAAAAAACCCTCCAAGTTCCTAATTAGAGCATTGACCCACAGAGTTCTCTTTGCTTTGCAGGCTCTGAGTCCTGCCTGTCTCCCACCTGTTCCTGACATGTGTCTTCATTCCTAGCAGGCTAATGTAGAGACCAACCCAATGCGTGCTTCTTGAATAGAACACTTAAGTGCAGTCCTGTTGCGGGGTGAACAGCCGGTCTTCTAAGATCTCCCTGGCTTTTGCTAAGCCTATTATGATGTTTCCTAGGAGATGGGACTCAGCAGAAGGCAAAGGGTGTTTGTTGTGTGTTGTTGGGAAATGGGGAGTCCTGTTTACCAAAGTGGGTCTGGAGACTCAGTTCTGTATTATTCATTTCATCTTTCCAAGTTGGGCAGTGTGTGAAGGTGGGGAGGAATTGCATGCATCCAGGATCCTCAGCTTCAGGGGCTGAGAGTTAGCTACGTTAGGTAAACAGAGAGCAGTATGTGAAACTCTCCAGAGCACTGCTGGTTTGATGTAAGAGATGTCTGGCCTCTTTATCTGGCTTGAATCCCAGGAAAGGGATGGTGAATTCACTTGGCTACCTACAGTGTAATGCTGCTTAAATGGTCTAAGTTTGCAGAGCACCAAACCTTGTGCTAGGCATTGCTTTGGGGGTCGAGAGAGGGGGTATCTGTCATCCATAATGTAATATCCATCAGGTCTAGCCAGGCCCTGGTGGCTCATGCCTATCATCCTACCTACTCAGGAGGCTGAGATCTGAGGATCATTGAGATAGGAGTCTGTGAGACTCTCAAGACTCATCTCCAATCAATCACCAAAAAAACTACAAGTGAAGTCGTGGCTCAAATAGTAGAGCATTTGCCTTGAGCAAAAATAAAATTGCAGAAAAAGCTTGCAGGCTATGAGTTCAAGCCCCAGTACTGGCACCAAAAAGAGAGAGAGGGGGGGGGAGACAGAGACAGAGACACAGAGACACAGACACACAGAGAGAGAGAGAGAGAGAGAGAGAGAGAGAGAGAGAGAGAGAGAGAGAGAGAGAGAGAGAGAGAGAGAGAGAGAGAGAGAGAGAGAGAGAACAAAAATCCTGAAATGCTTTTTTTCGGATCCCAAAGGAAGACACAATTAAAAAGCTCAGTAGAATTTCAACACCCAGTGTGGTACAGTGTTGCTTACATGGTGTCAACTCCCTGAACCAAAGGATGACATTTCCTCCCCGCTCTGGATGATGGGGAAGAATTCCTGGAGTGCTGTTTGTTGAGGCCAGAACATTTGGCAGGCCAAGAAAAGTTGGGATGACTAGTTGAGTCATAAATCATAAAGACTTTGAGAGAGAAAGAGAGGAGACAGAGACAGAGAGAGCCCACAAAATCAGGAAGCTTTCATTACAGTGACAATGGAAGCAACGATGCTCCCACCTTACCCCTCATATACTCACAACACGTCGCTGTGTGCATCCTGCCCAATCTGACCTTCCCCATTACACAGCCTCTGTCCCTTCCCACTACCCCAGTCCCTCACCCCCAGTGCATCCATCCCTCCTAGGAGCTCAGCCCTGGATTGCTTGTTCTTAGGAGCCAGAGAGCGCACGATCATCTGCAGTAATCCCAGGGATGTCGAGGAACCCAGTCGTACTCAGATGGCAGCCATAGCTGCCAAGAATGTGTTTGACCCTTTTCTCCCTCTGGGAAGGGGGATGGAGAGCCCGCAGGGAAAGCTCAGACTTTGCACCTTTTAAATTATGGATATTTGCTCGGTGAAGGAGGGAGGTGGCTCAATCGTGCGTATGAGGCACATTTGATATGCGCCCATCTGGGCTTGTGCTATTCTTGACGATGACTGTACAGAATTCCACCCTGTGCTACCCTGAATGCCTCCTCAAAGGCCTGGAGTGTCAATTTCTCACACATACAGTGCCCGTAGCCCCTTTGAGCTGTTAGAGCTTCTGTCTGGAAGCCTTTCTTTTAAACCAGGAGAGGAGAGTTGTAGGGAAAAGAAGGTAGAGAGGGATGGAGTGCCCAGGATGTACCTGGAGCCCTCCATTGTGCCCCTGATCCATTCAACAACAATCCCAAAACAGCATTGGCAGGGATATCTGTCTGTGCATTCTTTTTTTTTTTTTTTTTTGTCAGTCATTCATGGGGCTTGAACTCAGGGCCTGGATGCTATCCCTGAGCTTTTTTTTTTTTTTTTTTTTTTGGGTCTGGTTGTGGGCCTGAACTCTGGGCCTGGGCGCTGTCCCTCAGCTCTTCAGCTCAAGGCTAGAGCTCTACCACTTGAGCCACAATGCCACTTCCAGCTTTTTTTTTTCTGCTTATGTGGTGCTGAGGATTGAACTCAGGGCCTCATGCATGCAAGGCAAGTGCTCTACCACTGAGCCACCTTCCCAGCCCATCCCTGAGCTTTTTTGCTCAAGGCTAGTGCTCTACCACTTTGAGCCACAGTGCCACTTCCAGTTTTCTGGTGGTTAGTTGGATATAGCAATCTCACAGACTTTCCTTCGAGGGCTGGCTTTGAACCATGAGCCTCAGATCCCAACCTCCTGAGTATCTAGGATTACAAGTGTGAGCTATTGGTGCTTGGCTGTCTGTACATTCTTGAGATAGGAATCCCCATGGTTGGGTGGATTCATGTGTAGCCAATACTGGGATTGGTAGCAGGTCCTTGACCATAGGTGGCTTTGTTCATGTGTCTGGGGATCAGGTGGCTGTTGGAAGATCTAGGCTGGCTTTGGATTGTACAGCTGGGGACTCCTCACTCTTCTCCACGTGTCTCTTACTGTCCAGGGATCCTCCTTCTACCACCTCCTGAGTGCTGGGATTACAGGTGTGTATGGCCATGTTCCTGGCTGTGGAAGAATTTCTTTTGGAACCAGGCAACATGTACCCATTGCAGTGGGACCCCCGAACTGGAAATAGGAGCTGCTTATGAGAGTGTGTTTTACACTCTTAAATGCTAACTGAATTCTGAGTGCGTAGGCTTTTAGAAACCATTCTACACTCTAAATATGAAGTGTAAAAAAAAAATCTTTACATGTGCAGGCCTGTTGCTCCAACATCCTCATGGGAAATATAAAATATCTCCTATTTGTCTGTTAGTAGAAAATGAGAGGAAAATTATGGCTCACCCAAATATTGGAATTATGGTAATTTCCTTAACAATTGAGCCATTGAAAACATAGATGTAGGCATACCAAAATGAAATAAGTTTTAGGATCTATTAGAAAGAAATCCATACATCATATGCTCCTATGAGTCAGACATCTCAGGCCTGTAAGGCTGAGATCTGAGGATGGTGGTTCAAAACCAGCCTGGGCAGGAAAGTCCATGAGATGCCTATCTCCAATGAACCATCAGAAAGCCAGAAGTAGAGTCAAGGCTCTGGGTGGTAGAGTGACAGTCTTAAGTGAAAAAAGCTGGAAGACAGAGCTTAGGCCCTGCCCATTCCCCCAAATACACATTCGCATGAGTATAAGTCTCTATCTATGTATCTATATTCACATTTTTATCTGCTTTTTATATGTATACCTATTAAATATTAAATATACACTATTAAATATATTTAAGTCACATTGATAGCTTACTTTTAATAAATGTATTTCTGGCAAGATTTATAGGACGCTAGTATCTTTTGTTGTTTTTCTGAATATCTTGATAGGAGGAACAGCTCTTCATTTGAAACACTTTTGTTCCATTTGATTAAAAAAACTGTTCGTCTAACATTACTTAAAACAATTTTTAAAAAATTAGAAATGATTGGATAAAAGCTCATGCTTTTAGGATCAAAGAAGTCAGCTGCACAGACACATGGTGACTTGGGTTGGAGGGTAAAGTTAATTAACCAAGCAGAATCCAGTCCTTGGCTAACCTGCAGCTGTTGGGCTTAAGGTTTTAATCTTTTTTTTTTTCTTTTCTGAGCTTCCAAATACAAACACAGACCCCAACTGGTTCCATCCAAGTTCAGCTATTTTGAGTTGAATCTAAACAGAGGGGAGGAGGGCCCAAGATAGGGGCACAGGGAGGGGTTTCTGATCTCTGGGCTACATTAATTCAGCACGGAGACATTTCTGATACCATACTCACTGCCTGTGGAGAAAGCTTGAAATAGCCTTGCGGGTATGAAAAGAGGGGAAAGGAAAGCAGCATATTTTAAATACCCTGTAGGTTTTAGGAACAGAACAATTGTACTTCCTTTAATTCTTATAAGAGCTCCAAACTCACTCTTTCTTTCTCTCTCTTTCCTTCCTTCCTTCCTTCCTTCCTTCCTTCCTTCCTTCCTTCCTTCCTTCCTTCCTTCCTTCCTTCCTTCCTTCCTTCCTTCCTTCCTTCCTCCCTCCCTCCCTCCCTCCCTCTTTCTTTCTTTCTTTCTTTCTTTCTTTCTTTCTTTCTTTCTTTCTTTCTTTCTTTCTTTCTTTCTTTCTTTCTTTCTTTCTTTCTTTCTTTCTTTCTCATGCATAGAAGGAAACTGAGGCTGGAAAGGGTAAAGAATTTTTTTTCAAGGCCATCCAGCTGGGATTTGAGTCCCTGTCTGGTGAGGCTCACAAGTCTTAGAACCCTCATATCAGGCTAGGATTTGTAAGTTGATGTTTGTCTACAGTGGACAGGATGGTCCCAGCTTGCAAGTGGTGAGGTCAATGGGATCCATCTTCTCTGAGCATCATCATCATTTGCTCTTGTTGTGAAGTAGGAAAAGCAGTTTTGACTACAGTACATGCAGATGTAAACATGAAGTCCAGTGTGGAAATCACACGGGTTTTGAAGATAGAGATGTCAGAGAAATTCCTGTTTGCTTCAAAATCCTCCCTGCACCCCTCCCTGGGGATGGGGGGCTTGAATCGTTTGTTTGTCCTGGTCAGCATGTATCAGGGTCCCTGCATACTCTGACTTTCTGAACACCAGTGGCATGTGCTGCATAATGTGCTTCTGTCAAAGCGTATGTTTTATCCAGTCAGAAGGGGTCTCTTTTTAAAGCTGGACATTGCTCCGAAGCAGTGTGGTAAAGATGAGGCCCACTGTGTGAGTACTGGACCCATTTATCCAGACTCTGTCTTGTCTCCATGCAGGCATTGCTAATCAATCACAGAACATTTTTCCCACTGGATGTTGAGTGGAGCTTGAAATATTTCCTGACACAGCCCCCAGATTTCCTACCATTAAGTACACAGATAAGAATTTGTAAGGGAGATGTGGGGGAAAGAGTGAGAAAGAGAGAGAGAGCATGGTTCGGTGCAGTGATTTTTAATCTATGGCTAGCTGTTCACAAGGGATGACAGAGTTAGGGACTAAGGAGCTGGAGTTCTAGAACCTACCTGTCAAGCAAATTTGTTTATTATTATTATTATTATTATTATTATTATTTTTATTATTATGTAGTGGGGCTTGAACTCTGAGCCTGGGCGCTGTCCCTGAGCTCTTTTGCTCAAGGCTAGTGCTCTACCACTTTGAATTGTGGTGCCACTTCTGGTCTTCTGGTGGTTCAATTGAGATAAGAATCTTACAGACTTTCCTGCCTGGGCTGGCTTTTGAACCATGATCTTCAGATCTCAGCCTCCTGAGTAGATAGGATTATAGGTATGAGCCACCAGCGCCCGGTTTATTTTTATTTTATTTTATTTTTTGTGGTACTGGGGATTAAACTCAGGGCCTTTGCTTTCTAGGTAGGTACTCTATTACTTGAGCCCTGTTCCTAGTCCTTAGGCTTCTAGTTTGTTTTTTCAGATAGGTCTTGTATTTTCGCCCAGTTCAGCCTTGAACTGTGATCTTCCTACCTCTGCCTCCCGAGTCGCTGGGATTACAGGCATACATTTCCATGGGTGGTCCCTCTCAGCAACTTTTTTTTTTTTTTTAAATCGGAGGCAGTCCACTATCTATCTATAGTCAAAATATGTTTTTGTTTGACTTAAGTACTTTTCATCCGCTTGAGAAAATTTGAAATCCTCTGTGGTGTGCACTCCTTTCTGTGTCCTCCAAAGATGGCAGAAACATTTTCCTGGAAAGGTACTTCTGGCTCTAGTTAAGGTGTTGCCATCTGCTTGCTTGCCAGAAGGCTGGCCCTGGCTGGAGGAGAGCTGGGGCTGGCTGCCTTGGGATCTGGGAGGGTAGGAGCTGCAGGGCACAGATTGGGGGAGAGGGGTCTTGTGACTCCCAAGGCTGCTCTTAGCAGGTCTCCCCCTTCTGTTGGGGAAGCCCCCCATTTCCCTTCAGCTGACTCTTGGTCCTGGCTTTCCTTCCCCTCCTCTGTCATGAGCCCTGAGCTTGCTGCCATGCCTGTTGGCACTGGCAACAGCCAGAACAGTGCAGGCTTTCCTGGCAGCCGGGGGGGGGGGCAGAAGGGGCCTTGACTGCTTCATTTTTGCCTTCTTCTCCTTCACATTCTTCTGTCTTTTCTTCCATGGCCAGGTGCCCAACAGCCTGCCAGAAAGGGAATTGCCTACCCCCTTAACCATTCCCTATTCTTCCCTCAACCTTCACCCAGTAGGGATGGATGGCCCACTTTCCCTCCCTTCAACAGGCAAGTGACCAACATTGGACTAGGATTTTCAGGCATTGTACAGGGCTCAAGTCTGTGGGATACCTCCCCCTCCCCTCATTCGACCAACAAGCCGAATGTGGTGGCACACACCTGTAATCCTAGCTACAGAGATGCATAGGTATAGGAGGATCATGGTCTAAGGATAGCCTGAGCTGTCTCCTAGGGAGATCTTTGAATCAGTCAGGCCTTGGTGGTTCATGCCTATAGTCCCCGCTGCTCAGGAGGCAATGAATGGGAAGATTGCAGTATAAAGCCATCCTGGGCAGAGAGGCTCCATCTCAGCAGACAAGGCTGCAAATTGTGTAGAAGTACGTGCACATGCATGTGTGTGTTTGTGGTTTTTTTTCCATTACAGGCTAGCATGATCTTGGCAGATGCAGGAAGGTGACATGCTAGGTGATCCGGTAGAACAGGTACCTTAAAGAAGAGCAGGACGCAACAGCCAATACTGATTGATCACTTATTGGTGCATATGTAAATATCTCAGACCCAACACTCTGACATAGCTGTTTTTTATTATCTCATTTTATAGGTGAGTAAAGTGAAACAATGAATGAGTCTGTCAGCACTGGGGCTTGTACTCAAGGTCTTACACACATGTATTGTTTTTCCCTTCAAGGCTGGTGCGCCACCATTTAAACCATACCAACTTCTGGCTTTTTGATAGTTGATTGGAGATAAGAGTATGGACTTTCTTTCCTTAGCTGGCTTTGAACCTTGATCCTCAGATCTTAGCTTTCTGAGTAGTTGAGATTACAGGCGTGAGTTACTAGTGCTCTTGAGATTCTTAGGTAAAAAAGAGAATAGCAAGGAGAAGGACTTTTGCAGAACTTGGGGCTGCTTGGCAAGTGTCCTGCAGACTTCTTTCCCCTTGCCGCTGCCGTCAGGGAGGTGTTCCCAGTCCTCATCCTGGCCTGGCTGCAGCCATAGTGACCTTACCACATCCAAAACAGCAGTTGCACCCTCCTTGGAGCCAATTGGTCTAACCTTAGAAGGCTGTGCCCAGCAGCAGACTGGTTTCTAGAATTTCTCATTCTTCTCCCCTGGCAATGGGGAGGTCTGAATGGAAAACAGCAGCAACAACAACAAAACTCTGAGGCGGGAGCCTAGGGCTAGATTAAAAACCTTTAATTAAGAGTGAAAGACTATAATTGGCCTATAACTTGGCTCAATTCCTAAATCCTACAATGTTAAAAAGGAAAAGAAATAATAATAATAATAATAGTAATAATAATAATAATGATAAAAGAGGATGCAAATAACAGTCCAGTGGAAAGCCAGGCCGTTGTAGTTGTAGTCTCTCTGGGAATGAAATGTTCTACTCTTTAAATTGTTGCAAGGAAACGTATCTCTTTTTCCCCAACTGAGCCTGGAAGTGAATTTTTAAAAATCTATTTCTGCCAGTTTTGTTGATTCAGCAAGAGTTTTTTTTTCTTTCCTTTTCCTTTGCATTCCTCTATCCTGTCCACCTCTGTCTCGTTCTACCTCTTTCTCCTGGATATCCCAGAGGAACCTTCTAAGTAAAAACCAAGCCTTCACTACGCGCGCGCGCGAGTGTGTGTTTGTGTGTGTGTGTGTGTGTGTGTGTGTGTGTGTGCAATATGCAAATTTGCTACAATTTGTTGGAAGGAGGGAGGTGCTGGCAGAATTGGAGGGAGAATGGACCCATGGAGCCTCTCACATGTAAATAATTCAAGGCTTGGAAGTACTTACCTTAGGATGCATTGGAGCCGTTGGGAGCGTGGACAGCTGGGAAACAAAATTGCTGAGACAAGCAGGAGAGAAGCAGAGTCACTGGCCTGGATTGGATCAGCCAACGGAGCAGCTGCACATGGTGGAGAAGCCAGCCCATGTGGAGTTTGGGGGGGAGGAACAAATCTGGGGATCCCGGGACTCTCAGTACACCTGGGCCTGGCAGTGTTGGGAGACTGCCTCCATCCTCTATCAGAAGGTTGAAAATTCTCTTGCTCCAAAAATCATTGCAGAGGGGGAACACCTACAGCCAAAGAAAAGGGAACAATGAAATCATAAACAGTACTTAATAGGAATAAGTTAATCTGAATGCATTCCTATTAATATGCTGTGAACAATGTAGTAGTAACGTTAATGACATAGTATAGTAATATATTCATGAGTTAAGGTTAATAGAGCCGATTCCAATTAGTATTAATAGAATTCTTACTACGTACGAGGTCATTTTCTAAGTCAGATAAGTATTTTCTTTCCTTTTTTTTTCTGGTGGTACTGGAATTTAAATTCGGAGCCTTACATTTGTTCAGCAAGCACTCTACTGCTTAAACAATGTCCCCAGCCCCCCTTTTTTAGGGTTATTTTTCAGATAAGGTCTTAATTCTAATTTTCTCCCACAGCTGGGATTCCACGTATATGGCACACTTTTTTTTTTTTTTTTAATCTTTTCTTGAGCCACGCTCTCATTCTAGATCCCAGTCTGGTTGAATTTGTGAACCTCCTGCTTCCTCTTCCTGAGTACTGGGATTCTATGAATTTGTGTCACTAGATCTCTGACATTGACTGATTTTTTTTTTTTTTTGAATGCTGAACCAACCTTGAATTCCCCAGGACAAATCTGACTCAGTCATGCTCTTTTATTCTTCTTATAAATTACTGGATTCCACTGGCAAATATTTTTCAGCATGTTTAGATCTATGTTCTTTAGAATTATTGGTCAATAATTGCATTCACTCTCCAATAGGGTAAGCCTGGATCACGTGAGCGCTGTGCAGCTAAATCTAAATGGATTAAATTATGATGTAAAATCGAAATTCCACTCTTTCAGACACTCCAACCACATTTCAAAGACTCAGCAGCCATGTATTAGAAGTAAAAAACATATTAGATGGTGCCGGTTTGTCTACCATGTTGAACAGCACAGAGAACTTTCCCTGCAACCTCAGCTTTTGTATCCGTTCAAGCAGAGTTCTAACTTTGACGTTTATCTGCCTTCTTTTCTCTTTCCAGCCTTGGACACCCTCAGTAGAAAAGAAACTCTGTGATGGATCCTCTCATATCTGTTTGTTTGTTTTTCGTCCTGAAAGTATTCTTGCATATTCTCACCATTGGAGGGCATCACCTTGACATTATGTGAAAACAAGGTTTATTTTCATTAAAAAAGGGAAATGAGTTTTGGTTTGACCAGTTCTGGGCAGAACCCAGAAGTGCTCTTTTTTTTTTTTTTTTTTTTTTTTTTTTTTGGTCGGTAGTGGGACTTGAACTCTGGGCCTGGGCACTGTCCCTCAGCTCTTCAGCTCAAGGCGAGCGCTCTACCACTTGAGCTACAGCGCCACTTCCGGTTTTCTTGTGGTTTATTGGAGATAGGAGTCTCACAGTCTCTCCTGCCCGGGCTGGCTTTGAACCGCGATCCTCAGATCTCAGCCTCCTGCGTAGCTAGGATTACAGGCGTGAGCCACCAGCGCCCGGCCCAGAAGTGCTCTTATAGAATGCGTATTTCGCAAACTGAGATTTAATCTGGAACAAAACCCTAGCAAAGGGTTTGTCTGGCCATGTGGGATCTATATCCATCTTTGCACGAGCAGACCCGCAGGTACCACTTTTTACAAGGCACATCTCCTTTCAATAATTAAATATCCCTGCTGGCATGTTGTAATTTCTAAGGGCATAAAGATCACAGAGAAAGAGAACACTTTATAGTCAAGCAAAGCTCAGGGAGGGTTTTACATGGGGGGCGGGGGAGTTGGGGAGGGTTGTTAAGTATTCTGCTTAATGAGAATGAAAAGGAAATTTCTACTTGATTCCAAATTGTTAACCAGTCAGGAGACATGGAGTAGGGGGAAGGGCAGTGCTGAGATCTCATGCCCAGCTTGCTCTCTGGGAAGGTGCCAACACCACTGATTGTTAACTTTGTGAAGGACATCTTGTGTCAACTTGGAAAAGATTCTGTGATGACCGCCCCCCCACCCCACCCCATTACAGGCTATGTGTGAATGGTGCCCTTGAAATGCTGCTGGGTGCAGACAAATTTTTTTTTTTTTTTTTTTTTTTTTTTTGCTGGTCGTGGGGCCTGAACTCTGTGCCTGGATGCTCTCCCTCAGCTCTACCACTTGAGCCGCAGCACCACTTCTGGCTTTTTCTGCTTATGTGGTGGTAAGGAATTAAACCCATGGCCTCATGCATGCAAGGCAAGCACTCTGCCACTGAGCCACCTTCCCAGTCCCGACAAATGGTTTCTAATGGTGGTTTTCCCTTTGAGCGACCTTGGACACGCCACCTACCTTCTTTGACCCCCAGTTTCTTTTCAGGGAAACAGGGATACGTACTCTGTTCTCTTAGTGTGAGATCTGTGAACCAGCCCCACTAATCTGACCCTTAGAATTCATGGGGATACTTTTCAGTACTCTTAAGGGCTCTTGCTATGTGGGCCTTTGTCTGGGGGGTGGTGTCCACTGAGACTCATACCCCCCCAGCAGGGTGGTTGGGAGGTGAGGAGTGTTTGAGGAGAGTAACAGGGAAAAAGAGGAAGCATCCTTAACCCTCCTAGCCATCTGTTCTTCTCTTAAGTTAGAGTGAAGTTCAGACAAAGGGCCAGGATCCTGACCCCTCCCCCCAAAAAATTTGTGAGCAAGTAAAAGAGGTTCAGATGAAAAATTGAGGCAATGTCACAATGAAGTTTTGTCACAGGGAAGTCAAACACCATCAGGGAGCGAGGTCACTGGGAGCAGAGGTGCTCTCAGAAGGCAGTTGGAGGGTGTATTTGGATAAGCAGGGATAAAAAGGATATTTTAGTGGAAAAAGTAAAGACCATTGAACATTATGGTATGGCAGTGCCTGTGGTCCAACTTGATTGATAATTTTATGTATGCAGGTGAAATACCAAAGTAAAGAAATGGTGGGGGAGGGGTGTTTCTAGACATTGGGAGTACCCATGTGGCTCCACAAACAGCTCACGTGCCTCTCTACCCAGACAGCTCTATTAATATTGGATTTCCGCTATGATTATAAAACATCATCAAACACAAGCTGTGCAGTAACATTTCTCCCCCAGCAACCAGAGAGCCCAGAGAAGCTGGATTGTCATTTGCAGGAGACAAATGACAATAATCCCCAGAGATGTAATGTGCAGAAAAAAGATACAATCCTATTAAGAGATTGCCATTGTGAAGGTTGCTTCTTCCTGTCCCAAGTACAGACGGAGGAGGGAGACAAGGGGTTGTGTAAGCTATAAGAATGAGCTATCACCCAAGCTGGCAGTGACACAGCCCGGCCTTTTCTGAACAAGAGTCCTTGGGGTATTGGATCAGAGTAAATGACTCAGGGGAAATGATACTCAAAAGAGGTGATAGGGCTAAACAAGTGGAGTGTCACTTCGGATGAACCTGAGGGAGATTGGCCATGACTCTTAATTTTCACACTTAGAGAAGAGCCTGGAACTCCATTGTGTAGTAGAGTGGGTAGTCAGACTTCTGAGTATGTATGAGATCTGTTGATTGGTAAGGGACAAACTCCCATTATTATTACTATTACTACTACTATTATTATTAGTGCCAGTACTGGGTCTTGAAATCAGGGCCTGGGCACTGTCTCTGAGCTTTTTTTGGTTGAAGGTTAGCACTCTACCACTTGAGTCACAGCTCTACTTCCAGCTTTTTGGTGGTTAACTGGAGATAAGAGTCTCATGGATTTTCCAGGCTGGCTTTGAATCATGATTCTCATATCTCAGCCTCCTGAGTAACTAGTATTACAGGGGTGAGCCTCCAGCGTGCGGCTTAAAGGCCTATAATTTGGTGTTTCATGCTATGTCATAATGGGAAATGGAGGGCAGTGTGTATTCAGTGTATGCCACTGGGAAATGAGCATAAGTGCATATGTAGATTTTGGTATTTAACAGTGAATATTAAGACATTCACTGGTCCCCAAGCAGTCATCTGGATTATTTCATGTTCCATGCCTGCTACTCAATAAGACACCAGCCTGGTGTAGAGGAAGAGACAAGAGCTTTAATAGTGAAGATACGTGAGTTCAAGTACAAATTCAACCATTTTCCAACTATGTGACCTTGGGTAACTTCCTTAAACTCTTGCAGCCTTGCTTTTCTCATCTGTGACCTAGAGATACTAATCTTCTCTGCAAAGTAGTAAAATATTAAATACTCAACTACGTTATAAACAAAAAGAGTTCCTTTCTTTCTTGGTGAAGGTTGACACCTCTTATTTTATTTTTTGGGATCTCTTTCCTTCCCTTTCTGTTAATACTACTTTGATGATGGTTATTATTATTATTATTATTTTTAAAAGGCAAGCTACCTATTCTAGTCCACATGGTCTGGATAGAGGTTGTTCCTCACTGCATGGGTGGATGTATCAGGATACCCAATCAGGATAGCCCATTCCTCTGTATCTATGGGATTAGTTCAGGGAGGTCATGTGGCCAGTGAGACCCCATGGTATTTCTTTTTGGTTTCTAGAGGGAAAAGTTCTGTGGCTCTCCTGGGTGCTGAAACTATATAGGAACATCCTTCAAAGGGTTAAACAGAATTATCTGATGACCCAGCAATTTTATTCCTAGGTATATTCCAAAAATGAATTGAAAACGTGTTCAAATCCAAGCCTGGTCATGAGTGTTCATAATGGCCCAGACGGTAAACAACTTAAATGTCTGTCTATGGACAAATGAGTGAACAAAATGTGGTCTTCCCATATAAGGGAATATTATTCCACCATCAAACCGAAGTATGGATTCATGCATCTGGGTGGGTGAACTTAGAAAACCTATGCTAAATGAACCGTGACATATACGGATCACACGTTTGAATAATGATATTTATATTAACTGTGCATTCTAGGAAAATCCTTAGGGACAGAATGGGACAAAGGAGGACTAAGAAGCAATTGTTTCATGGTGGTGGCCTTATCCCTTCTAGGGTGTTGAAAATGTTCAAAACATAGCAAGGTGCGTTGGCCGTGCAACACTGCATATGTGGGCAGATGTCCTTGTTCCAGGGTTGAAGTGGATTCTTCCTGTTGTTAACTTCCGGAAGGATTATCAGGACACAAGTGATGCTAACTTGTGTGCAAGTACACGTGTACATTTCGATTTCATTAGGAGCTATTTTTTGTGTGTGGTACTAGTATTGAACTCAGGGCCTTGAATTTGTTATACAAACGCTCCACCACTTGAGCTACATCCCCAGTCTTTATTTATTTAGAATTTTCCCTGCTTTCCCATGGAATCTTCACAACATCCAGCTAGACTTGCAAAGGTAATTCATTAACACAGGGTCGCTTCGCTGTCCTGTTCAGGGCCCCAGTCTTTTATTGTTTATGCAGCAGCTCCCCTGTGATGTTCTGTTTGATGTGCTCAAGTACCTTCCTCTCTCTGACTGGACACTGAGTGCTAGAGGGCCTCAAACAGGGTTAGAAGGACACATCTCTGTGAGCCAGTATGACTTCATTTTACACGTGAGCAAAGATGTTCAGCAAACCCTTGGTAAACCGCCAGTGTAAACTGTCAACTGTCAATGGGCCCTGTTGGAGTAGAAATAGATCCTGAACCCAGGTCCTTAGGACTACAGAGCTCTTGTAAGGATTAAACTCAAAATTATATATACACCATTTTTTTTCAAAGGATTCAGCTAAGCGCACACACACACAAATCCCTTTTGAGAAGGAGAAACTCTTTTGAATGTGGAGAAATCTCTTAAAAGTTTCTATATCTGGGTTCTTTCAAAACTTGAAATTTATATGCAAGGAAGACAACTAGACAAGAATGGATGGTGTTGGGATGAAACCGAACAGGTTCGTGTCTTTTCTGAGCTGATTTGTCTCAGTAAATCCCCAGAAAATATTGCTCATCTCATTTTCGCTTCAATCCTTTTGTCTGCATTTCAGCTGAGAAGATTTTTTCCCCCTCTCTCGTTCTTTGTAAATTCTCTTGATTTTGGTTATATAACAGGAGCAAACAATTGCCTTTACTGAACAAAAGTCTCAAATGAATAGCTATCAATGGTAATACTAGTAATTAACAGTTTTTTCTCTGTAGTGCATGCCTGAAACTGCTTTTATTGATTTATTTTGACTCTGTTCCATATAGGACAATTTCCCAGCTTGCACAAACATATGCTTATCTCCTTTTGGGTCCAACCATCTTGGACTCTATTTCAAAAAGAGCGTCAACTCTTCAGGACGGAGCTGACAGCCATCTAGAGGAAAGGGATTGGGGTGCCTCAAATGAACTGTACACTGGGAACGATTATAAATGAGTCTGAAGCCTGGAGCACCTTTTAGCATGAAACTTGACATTCTGGGTTTCCTTTCTGATTGGACTTAATTGAAATTTGCAATTACACAGAATTGGAGGTGTGGGGTGGGTGTGGAGGGGCAGAAGGGGAGAGACAAGGTGATGGAGGTCGTCCAAGCAAAAAAGCAGAGGTCAGAGTAGAGACAAAGTGCAAGAAAAGAAGAACCAGCTGGTTACTCATGGCTGAGGTCT
Organism: Dipodomys merriami; assembly: GCF_024711535.1. Taxonomy (NCBI): domain Eukaryota; kingdom Metazoa; phylum Chordata; class Mammalia; order Rodentia; family Heteromyidae; genus Dipodomys; species Dipodomys merriami. Next base: position 3,067,694 of record NW_027202693.1, read on the forward strand.
GTAATTTTTCTACTCAGGAGGCTGACATCCAGAGGATCATGCTTTGAGGCTGAAAAGCCTGTGAGACTCCATTTCCAAAATACTCAGCAAGAAGCCAGGCTGGAGGTGTGACTCAAGTTGTAGATTGCCAGTCAAACAAGCAAGTCGAGTGAGTGCAAGGCCCTGAGTCTAAACCCTGGTACTGCAAATGAAGAAACAAATAAACAAAATAAGTAAGTAACTGTGTGTGTGTGTGTGTGTGTGTGTGTGTGTGTGTGTGTGTGTGTGTGTGTGTGTGTGTGTGTGTGTGTGTGTGTGAAACCATCACCAATTTTCCCTTCCCCTCTGCTCACCTGTGATCAGTCTTGGTTATATGAGTATCTTTCCCTCAATCTAAGGGAAAAGATAATGCATGACAGTGAAAAGACAATTCGTTGTATGTCAAGGTTATTGTTCTTCATAAAATATAATTAGAATTGAACCCTTTATAAGACTAGGTGTGAAAAATTTCAAATTGATAATATATTATGGACTTCTCTTACCTTTAATACTTACACATATACATTCATTCATCATGGCTGAGTAGTATTCCGTAGGATGGATGCACAGAATATACCTAACTGATCACGGTCACCTAGTGTTGGCTGTTCACTTGTTTCCTTTTTTAATTTTATTAGCACATGGCAATTGTACAATGGGGTTTCATTGTGATTTTCCATACGTGCATAGGGTATGCCTTGATTAATTTATCCCCTGTTGTTTTCTCTTATTCCCTCTCACTCTTTTTCTTTTCTTTACAGCTTTAGTAAGTTTCATTATGCTATATTTGTAGGTTTATATAATGCTCTTCACTTCTAGAATATTTCCTCTCTTCCCTTCTTTTCCCCATCTCCTCACAGCACACCTATATAATGGTCTCCTTTGTACCTTCATGTCATTTATTATTCTTTTCTTAGAACAAGATTCTGCTTAAGAGGAAAAAAACTCCTATTTCTCATTCTGAGCTTGGCTTATCTTATTTAACATGATGATTTCCATCCACTTTCCTGCAAAAGACATGATTTTTGTTCTTTTTTATGGCTGAATAATATTTCACTATGCATTTACACCACTTTTTCTGCATTTGGCATCTTTGTTATGCATCTTGGTTGAATGCCTATTATGTCTCTGTTCCTTTCCTTCCCGAACTCCCTCCTTCCCTCATTGCTTCCTTCTCTCCCTTCCCCCACTTTCCTCCCTTCTTCCTCCCATCCTCTCTTTCCCTCCCTCCTTTCTCCCTCTATCACCATTTCTGAAGTAAAGAACGTTGTTCTTTTTCACAAATCTGGAGCATTTGCTTAGGAATAATTCTTTTCTAAATGATTTTTACAATGGTTATTATAAAAACGATGCACAGGGGGGCTGCAGTCACAGAAGTCAGGCAAAGAGTGCATTTCTTTTTGGACAATGTCACCCCCTTCCTGCACTCTCTCCAGTTTTCCCTTCTCATCCCCACCCACAAGTGGCATGGTTCATTTTTCAACGTAGCATCTGGTGAGGAATAGTTCTTACGTGAGATTCTTAGGTGTATTATTGTCAAAAACATGCCCGTCCCTTTCTTGGGCTTTGGAGAGAGTTGATGCCTTGTGCTATGAGAGCCTCTGGAAGTATTTGCAGAGACCACCAGAGGCATTTGCAGAGCCTACCGGAAGTATAGCAGGGTTTTGTCGTACCAGCTAACTGTGCTTTCCCTGAGGGCATCACACAGGCATGGTGTGTGTCCTGAGAAAGGCAGGACGGGCCTGAGTGCCTGGCTGGGCCTGAGATGCTGCAGATGGGGTGAGCAGCAGCGCCAGCCAGCATCCCTGGCGGAGATGGCTTGGTGAGGAGGAAGCCCGGGCCTCCTGTGGAAGGGTGGTCGTTGAGTAGTGAGCACCCAGAAAGTAGAGGGTGGGTAGGGGGACATGAGGGGAAAGGGCCACAAGTGGGCAGTGAGGAAGAATCTGGATAGAGGAAGAGTGAGCCACGCCAGGCTCTGTGGACCCCACGAGAGATTTTGGCTCTGATCTCACTCAGCTCAGGGAAGGGCTTTAGGAGTGGCTAGATGGGATTGCATTCTTCACCTGGGAGAGGTGGGGCATGTCCCTTCTTCCTCATCTGTCTTGGAGAAAGAACTGGCAATCTCTCATAGCACACAGCAGGCCTGCTTCCTCTACACTACCAAGTAGGCTCCTTTTGGCCGCACAACCCTGCTGTATGTGCCTACACATACCTGGAGAATTTTCACAGAAGATGCCCAGGATACAGAGATGGGGCTGCGATGGCCGCTCTCCTAACCCCACCCCCAGCTCCCAGACCCTGTCCTTGGCACACTGAAGGTGACTTATGGGAACTGTTGGCATTCTTGAGGGCTCTTCTGTCCTGAAGGCAGATGCTCAGTGTGAAGGACCAGCTGGCAGCACCCAGCGTTAACGTCCCTGGAAGTCACCCAGCAGCAGATGGAGCGAGTGGATAAAGGCAGGCTCACAGGTGTGGAGTAATTCTAGGGTGCTGGCTCCATGGTGCTGAGTGGAACCCAGAGCCATTCCTTCCATCCCCTTTCCTGCGGCCGTGGAATTTTACTACGAGCCCTTGGAGCTCGGCCGGCACTTAGAACCCGCAGCTGGAGGGTTCGCTGAGGCATACGTGGCCGACACTCCCACCCACTCATGACCACCGGGCTAGTGTCAGGACACAGACGTCCACAGACACTGTGCATAAATCTTGCCCGCGGTGCATTCCTGTCGATGGCAGGATCAGACAGTGGGCACTTGCCAGCCGGCTGGCAGCAGTGTTGGCACCCCGGGAGTGTCAGCATGCTTCATCACCAGGCCCGTGCCAATTCCAGGACAAACCAGCAGCCGTCTCCTCACCCCTGCCTGCCACCACCGCTGCAGCTTCACGGATCCCTGAGGCTACATCAATAATTCATCTGAGAACCAAAAAGCACCGGGCCTCTGGCAGTGTTCTCTAGCAGTCCTGGCTCTACCTTCTGGGCCTGGCCTGGTGCCCTGTCTCCTCAAACATCAGGTGTGACGGGAGGTGAAGAAGGATCTGCAAGGTGGATGCTGTGTTGTCATTTCCCACGGAAACAAGTATTAGAGCAGGGATTCGATGCTCATAATTACATGTCTTTCTTGCCAAGCTTCTTTGGTGGAGGGGGGAAACCCAACTTTCCACCTCAGTTGATCTGATATCCTCATGGAGATGGGGTGGGGGGGGGAATTCATATGTAGGAGCAGGTGGCCGTATCAGAAATAATGGCTCGAGGCTCAGGAAAAATGTAATCAATATTTACCTGCTGAGAAGTTCCACGATGAGAAGGAAATGGACTCCTTCCCCACGGCACAGATTTCATTCTGGTGTCCTGCTTTCTTTATGTATGAAGGAGGGGGACGGGGAGTGCATGATTTTCATTCTGGTGGTGGTGGGACAGGCGTTGGGATTGGTCGAATTATTCCATCATCAACCTGCACAAGAGAATCCATTATTGAAGCATGACAAACTTAAAATACCCATCCAGGTCTCCTGATACCTGCCTGGTTTCTTATTTGTATCCCAACAAATGTAACCTATCACATACGTTTTATTATTATTATTATTCTCTCTCTCTCCCTGCTATCTTTTGTCTAGAACAATAATCATCAACATTTGGCTTCATTATCTGTGTCATCAGCCCTGGGGAACAAGAAACTTATGTGGGTTGGTAATGTTTCTCTAGACCTTTCTTTCTTTCTTTTTTTAAACAAAGCTAGACTTGTGACAAAACAAAAGTCCTCTAAGACTCCAATGCAATATAATTTAGTCAATTCTTGCCCTGCAGAAGTATAGCAGCCTGAGTTCCTGTGGCACACAAAACCACAGAAAAGGAGGTCAGTGGCATTCGGCAGAGAAGGAATCTAAGTTTGAGGAACAGAGGGAGCAAGGCCTGGGAGACCAACTAGCCAGAGATGTCCTCGCAGTTCTGTTGACTTAGGATCCATAGTGCGCTCAATTGTGCTACTGAGTCCTCCTTTACTATAGTGCTATTGCACAAGGCACTCTGTCCTTACACTGCCCAATCAGATTCCAGGTTCTGGAGAGAGCTCCTGCTGTTCCGACACAGGTATGAAGGCCTGACGGCCAGCCTCTCTTCCTCTGCCTGAAAACTCCTCAAGAAAGGCCAGTCCTTTTCATTACTCACCCCATCTACACTCCCCCTTACCGCTCCCATTTCTCTTTTTCTCCTCTTCCCCGCCCCTTTCCTCCTCTCACAACTCTTACACTTTGCCCCCTGGAATGTATTTACCTATACTGTTAGCTGTCTGAATTCCCACCACTGGAATCTGAATTCCAAAAACAGAGCAGGGATTTGGGTCTGCTTTGCTTGCTGCTATGGCTCCCGTCCCCACGTCAGTGCCTAATACAGAGTGAATACTTCATATCAACGAAAGTGGAGTGAATAAAGAAAGGAAGGGATGGTTTGGATGCCATCTACAAGAAATACCTCTTCTGGGTAAAAACAAATGATTTGTGTGTGTGTGTGTGTGTGTGTGTGTGTGTGTGTGTGTGCGCGCGCCAGTATTAAGGCTTGAACTCAGGGCCTGGGTGCTGTCCCAGATTTTTTTTTTCTCAAGGCTAGCACTCTACCACTGGAGTCACATCCCCACTCCTAGCTTTTCTCTCTAATTAGATATAAGAGTCAGCTTTGAACCATGGTCCTCAGATCTCAGGCTCCTTGAATAGCTAGGATTACAGGCATGAGCTACAGGCACCCACACCTGGATAGCTATTTTGTTTTTAATTAAGATGATGGAGGAGTATGTAGTTCAAATATTAGAGAACAATACACGGCCAAGTGAGTTAGAGAAAACCAGGATTTTCTTCTAGACAAAGCTGACATTTTGAGCTCATATCCATCATCTCTGCTTGCCCTTCAAGCAGCCCCAGCAGAGAGCTTGGAACCTTTCAGCGTTATGTGAATGCTTATTCTTCCTTCTGTGGGCAGAGACTACAGCGCACATCGACCCCCTTACTCTCAGTTCTTTGGTGAAAGGATGTCCCACCTCCCCTGACATGGGGCACTTGGACAACTGTAGTGTTTGATTCTGCCCCCCTGGCCCACATGAATAGCATTCATTCATTCATTCATTCATTCATTCATTCATTCATTCATTCATCTATTTGCCGGTCCTGGGGCTTGAACAAAGGGCTTGGGTACTGTCTCTGAGCCTCTTATTGCTCAAGGCTAGCTCTCTACCACTTCAGCCACAGCACCACGTCTGGCTTTTTTTGTTTTGTTTTGTTTTGAGTAGATTATTGGAGGTAAGAGTCTTACAGACTTTCTTACCCGGGCTGGCTTCCAATCATGATCCTAAGATCTCAGCCTCCTGAGTAACTAAGATTACAGGCGTGAGTCACCAGAGCCCGGCCCTCTGCCTCTGCTCACCTGTTTAAGGGCTGACATTTATTGAGCACGTACTATGCACTTTGTAAACATTTGTGATCTGGTCTAATCCACTGAGCAAGCTTAGGAGAAGGTACCACTACTACTGTCTTCCTGTTTGCAGAGACCGAGGCACAGCCCAGGTTTTCATGAGTGATGCCCAGTTGCTTGAGGACTGTCCTCATCTCAGGGTCTGCTTCTTTGGCTAAGCCTGGTTGGCCTCTGCTGTGGGCCTGAGGGCCAGGTGCCCGCCTGAGCATATTTTGCCCTGAGAGGTGCTGCACTACAGAATATCTGAATGTACCGAATATCTGAATACTGAACATCTGTGCCCACTCGGAGTTCCTACATTAAATCCCAGTGTCCAAATAGGATTTTTTTGTCTGCCACTAGGACTCAAACTCAGTTCCCATTCACTCATTGGTTGGTGCTCTACTACTTGAGCCATGCCTCCAAAATCACCCTCTCCCGTTGTGGTTTTATTTGACAGGAGTCTGAGGGGATTCATGCTCTCATAAGAAGGCCCTCAGGAGCCCCTTCCACTATGTGAGCAGGTCCCTGTCCCCTGTGGGAGCCTGCTCAGAATCACCAAGATCGTTGCTTTCTCCAGGGTCCTCAGGAAGAGGAGGGGCACAGCCTTCACTGGGTGGGCAGCTGCAGTGTCAGATGCCGGCTCTGGTTGTTCTTCATGCATGGGAAATGGACAATGCAAGGTGATTGTGGGTGTGAATGGAGCCACTGTGGCCTGGCTTGGGGACAGGGACGTGGTCCCTACAGTTGAGTCAGCATCAGATGGGAATCTGTCTGGACCCTGGCACACCAGGCAAGTCAGGTGGGAGTAGAGGAAAAGACTAGGATTGTCAGGTAAGGTGCAAGATACCCGGTTAGATCTGAATTGTAGATGGACGATGAATCATTTTGCAGAAAGAAGTCTGTTTCATGCAATATTTAGAACTCACTTGCCCTCAAAAAAATGATTTGTTGGTTATCTGAAATTCAAACCTAGCGGGGCACCCGGAATTTATGTGGATCTCAGAAAGTACCAGGGCTTGCTTTGTGTCTGCTCACTCTCACTCTCGTCCTGATGTGAGGCTCCTTCTCCCCAGTATCACTCAGAGGTGAAATCAGAAGACATAAAAGGCTTGGGGGAGGGGGCAGGTGGGAAGGACAACAATTTTAATAGCACCAAGGCATGAACTCTATTTAGGTTCAGTGACATGGAACGAGAGCATTTTCCTATTTTCCTCTCTTTACTGGCGTCCTGGACCAAGAACCAAAATGGACCCAGAAACCATCCCTTCCATCCTAAGGATGGCTATGGGACGTTTCTTTCCTGATGTAGAAAGAAGGTGGAATCTAAGGTGTAGCGGGCCTGCTGGGCAGGTGTGCATTCTGCTCCTTCCCTGCTTCTGTGCTAACCTTCTGCATAGCCATGAGCACACAGGTGCAGCCAGCAATGCGGATCTGAGACATACAGGTCCCAGTTCTGGTGATTAAGACACATGCTCTCATTTCCACACTGTAATTTGAGACATTCTTTGATTTTTTCATGTCTGCTTATCATCAATGAGCCAGGAGCACCAAACATTTTTTTTTTTTGGATCCGGTCGTGGGGCTTGAACTCTGGGTCTGGGTGCTGTCCCTCAGCTCTTCAGCTCAAGGCTAGTGCTCTACCACTTGAGCCACAGGGCCACTTCTGGGTTTTTTCTTTTTGCTTATGTGGTGCTGAGGAATCGAACCCAGGGCCTCATGCATGCAAGGCAAGTGCTCTACCACTGAGCCACCTTCCCACCCTCATAGCACCAAACATTTTTAATGTGTGTGAGATCTCTTATTTTTCAGACCCCTTGCATTCCCTCAAGCGATGAATGGTTTCAAGACGTGCACTTGCTCATATGCAGGAAATGTCTGTTAAAATCCCTGCCCCCAAAAAATCCTTATACATGAGAGAAAATTTATTTTGTAATGCAAAACACATGCCTTGCCCATTTAATAAATTTCAGGATTTTATACATTGATTTTTTTTTGTTTTTTGTATATTCTTGTCTGCCATTGATGTGATCTCAGGTTTCCTTTCCCTTTTATATCTCTACTAATGTCTTCCTGGTCCTCCATTTTCTTCCTTTTTTCCTCCATTCTCTCTCTCCTCATTCTCATCTCTAACCTTCACTTAAGGCCATGACTAAACATTATGAATGTTTAATATTCACACAATAGTCTTCAACTCTGCCTAAAGTTTAAAATTATATAAGTTAAAAAAAATAAAAATGTTCAGGGGAAATCCTAGAATGCCTGCCTTCATGAGTCTGAATGGGGGCATAGGCATAAATCTCGTTTACAGGCACCCCAAGAGATCCTAATGCAAGTCATGGTTGAGGGTCATCAGCATTAAAGCAAAACCAAAGACGACAACAAAAAGCAAATGGAGAACCGGGATTAAAGGGTCTGGATTCTCATTCTCCCCCCCTCCTACAAAATGTCTTTCTTTTGACTGGTTACCATCTCTCTAGGGCTGTTTTGAAAAGGGAAGAAGAATCTAACACTGGTGGCTTACACCTGCCTGTAATCTGAGCTATTGAGGAGGCTGAGGCCTGAGGATTGTGGTTCAAAGCCATCCTGGGCAGGAAAGTCTGTGAAACTCTTATCTCCAATTAACTACCAAGAAAAGTCAGAAGTGGAGCTATGGCTGAAGTAGTAGAGCATTAGCTTTTGGGGGAAAAAAGCTCAGGGATATCACCTAGGCCCCGAGTTTAAGCCTCAACACACACACAACACACACAGACTATTAGATGATTACTTAAGCTGAGTCTCTCAATAAAAAGCTTGTCCCTATATAACCAACCAAGTGTGGTAGAGAGTAGAAAGAGATCATACTAAAGAGAGGAGAGAGGGTCACAGGATGACTTCAGTAGAGAGGTTTGGAGATGGAAGAAGGGAGCCAGGAGCCAGGAAACAGCTACAGAAGCTGGAGAAGGCAAACCCATGAATTCTCCATTCTGTGGAGCTTCTGGAAATCCCTTGCTTCTGATGATACTTTGGTCCCCACAGGACATATTTCAGACCTCTGACCTCCCGGACTGTAAGAATGCTTATATCTCTTGGAGCCACCAAGTTAGTGGCAATTTGCTTATAGCAGTCACAGGAAACAAATGCCTCTGTTTACATTGATAAGTAACTGCTAGAACCCAGGGGGAATCAGCTGTGGGGTTGTAAAAGAAGTCTCCAGACAGAGAGAATGAACAAATGAACAAATCAGGTGGTGTGAGTCAGCTCTATGTGGGCAGCATGAAATGGAATAGAAAAATGGAGGGGGAACAGGAGAGAGAGAGAGAGAGAGCTGGGTAAGGGAAAGGAGGGAGATGGAAGCCGTGACTGTGCAAAGTTCATGGCCTTGCATGCTCTTAGAGCAGGGTTTCTGCAAAAAAGGAAAAGCACCGGCTTTGTCGAAGGCTGGAGACAAGAGCATGCTAAACATCTGTCTCTCCATTGGTCAGGGGTGACAGCAGCTGATTGGCCAGGACAGGGGAAGTAGAAGTGTGGTTTGTTTACAAGCTGAGTCTTCATGGAACAGATCCCACCTGGTCCTTGACCAGGTGCAACAGGTGAAGAGTTCTGATCCAATGTGAAGCTGCTTGTTTCTTTTCCGGGTCTTTCTGGTCTGAGGTTGCTCCTCAGCTGCTTCTTGACAGGGTATATTTTAGATCAGACTCGAAGGTTCTACAAGTGCATCCACAAAGTTCTACAAGAAGCAGCTCTTGAACAGATCTGGGGAGCACGGAAGTGTGTCAAAGCATTTCGCCCTCTTGTTGATTTTTCACCAGGGCAGGCTCTACCTCGCTCACCTGACGACACCTGCACATTTCTAGACGTGAGAAGAGTGGCTGAAGGCCCGGGGAACATGCTTTCCCCTTCAAGGTTTTCCTTTGTCAATGTAACCTCAAGAAAGTGAATCCCATCAGCCACCTCGTTGATCTGTACCTGTAGATTCTTTCCCAGTGACGCCTTGGAAGAAAGCACAGCCGTCTGGACAGGGGGTCCCAAGTTGGAGACCAGGTAAGTTGGGCCTGACCCACAGAAACTGGAAAATGACCAATGGGTGTCTTCAAAACTGCCAAGTGTGTTAGAAATGTGTTTATTACTGCAACTGAGAAGGAATGCCCTCTTTGCCACTAAAAAGCATTCTGGAAAGTAGTTTTTTGGGGTAATCTCGAGTGTTTTGCTCCTCTCCCCTGCAGTTTTCTGTAAAATGCTGATCTTAGAGACTTGATAAAATTGAAGGTATCAAAGATAGATTTTATATATATATATAATATATATTATATATATAATATATATTATATATATATACCAAGATGTGTATGATATGGAATGATTGTTAAGGTTTTTTGTTTTTGTTTTGGTGCTGAGGATCCAATTCAGGGCCTACGGGAGTGTTCTTCCACTGAGCTTTATCCCCAACCCCGGAGATTAGTTTCAAACTTAGATGAAGAATCTGAGAAATGGAGATTTAAGTGGTATTCAACAGTCAGTGTGTGGTACAGAAGATGATGTTTGCTGTCTTTGTTTTGTTTTGAGACAGTGTCTCCCTATGTAGTTTAGGCTGACTTTGAGATTCTCTGCCTCAGCCTCCCAAGTCCTGGGCTTACAGGTGTGCGTCATCACACCCAACCCGTGGATAACACTTTGGTGGAGACAAAAGGCAGAACCTGGGGTGATGAAGCATAAGAATAGAATTTACTATTTAGGAGCCTAAGCTGTGTCAGAGCTTATAGTCATTTACCACCTAATGTTTCAGTCAACAATGGATTTGCCTACACTAAAAAACTGCATGCGTTTAAATGTACATACATACATACATATATATATATTTGTGGCTGTTATTTTTATTATAATTTTATTATCTTTAACTAGTTTACAAAGGAGTTTCTCTTCCACCTGTCAGTTGATGAACACAGTGCATCTTGATCGTCAGCCCTTTCATCATTTTCAGAGTAGAATAGATTTTTAAAAAAATGGAATATATTCTTGGCTTGCAATGAGTCTCTTTTGTGACTATGTTTGGGTCTCTTATTCTAGAAATAGGCCTACCTCCCAATGGCAAGGGTGAATAAACATGCAGAGTAGGGCTAATTCTCTCTCTCCCCCCTCCCTCTCTTCTCCACCCTCTCTCCTTTCTTCCTTTTCTTTCTCCCTTCCCTCCTTCTTCCCCTCCTCTCTTCTCCCTCCCCTTTCCTCTCCCGGTTGTCTCCCTCCCTCTCTCTCTTCCCCTCTCTCTTCCCTCTCCTCTCTTTCTCTTTCTCTCTCTTTCCTCCCTCCCACTCCTCCGGACACGGGGTCCCAAACTGGAGACCAGGCAAGTTGGGCCTGATCCACAGAAACTTGTTTCCCACCCATGTCTCCCTCCCCACTTCTTTGTTGTCTTTCTCTTCCCTCCCTGAAGGGAAACACATGACTGGAGTTGGCCACATAGAGTCTGTCTGTGGGCTTTTACAGACCAGAGTGGGGCGGGTGGCATCTTTTTGAATGCTGAGCTCCCAATGTTGCCAGGGTCCCCATGTGCGCCACAATTGGAACAAGGTCACCTTGCAAAGGTGCCCAGACCCTCATAGAGAATTGAGAACCAGGTACTTGGGATGATTTACAATCTTATTTCAGTGTATCCTGGGTCCTATCTTCTATGTGATTGGTTTTGTTACCCATTATCTCCTTCCTTTCTTCAGCCGTAATGAAAAGCAGTTGACATAATAGCTTGTATATGTTTCCATGTGTGTAATTTTGAGGTCTGTTTATTCCTTGAATCACAATCAATATAATGAACATATCCACAGTTTGCTCATGCCTCTTTGTGGCCCTTCCACTGTCACCAACTTGTTTCTTTTTTCTTTTCTTTTTTTTTTTTTTTTAATTTTCTGGCTTTACCGACTTGTTTCTGACAAAAGTAATTTTTATTTTAATTTAGTATTTTATGTCAGTAGAACTCTACGGGATGTATTCTGTGTTTTGGTATGGCTTGTTTAATCAAACATAATAATTTGAAGATGCATTCTGGTTGCTCCTCACATCAATAGTCCATGGTTATTTGTTTTTGTTTTCCTGAGTCAGTAGTTCATTGTTGGTCCATTTGTCTGTTGTTGAGTATTTAGTTTTCCTTTCAATTTCTGACTGAAAATGATGAGTAATGATGTCACGGATATTTGGTATATATCTTTTTGTGGACATAGACTTTCATAGGCTTTCTTTTGAAAGTACAAGGACATGGAAAAGCTGGTTGCATGGTAAATGTATGCTTAACTTTTAAAGAAACTGCTAAGCCATTTTCTTGTCTGCCTGCCTTTCTCTTTTTCTCTGTCTCCTTCCTTCTTTCCTCTCTTCCTTTTTCTCTTTCCCTTTCCCTCCCTCCTTCTTTCCCTCTTTTTTCTCCCTCTCTCCTCCCCTCCCCTATCCTCCCCTCTCCTTTTCCACAGGGGCTTGAACTCAGGGTCTGGGCACTGTTCCTGAGCTTTTTCACTCAAGGCTAGCACTATACCAGTTGAGCCACAGCTCCACTTCTGACTTTTTGCATATTTAATTGGAGATGAGTCTCTCAGATTTTTCCTTTCCTGGGATAGCCTTAAACCAGTGTCCTCAGATCTCAGCCTCCTGTGTAGTTGGGATTACAGATGTGAACCACCGGCCCCCAGTCATTTTCCTACTCTTAGGGAGGGGCAAACATTCTATTTTACATCCTTGGAAACACAGCATGATCATTTTTTCCCTCTCCTACTTTTGGCCCAAATCAGTTCTAGCTGGGTTTCTTGTAACACAAGAGTCATGGAGAATTTTATCTGTAGGATTGGGACTCTGGATATTATCAAATAATATTTACTTAGAATAAATAATGTGCAGAAGAAACCACGTAAAGGCTCGAGCCATGCATAACACCATTTAATCTGATCATCTTAGAACTCTGGATAAACCAATGATTTTAATCCCTCACCCTGGGAGATACCACAACCCAAACAACCCATAAGTACTACCATTTATCATCCTGATTCGTTCCTTGTTATTTCTGAGAGCAAATGGGATTCAGAGACTGAGAGAGGAGGATGAATGGTTGATGTGGTTAATTTAAGCAGTGTTGTTTTTTAAAACCCTCTAATGAGTTAATAAGAATTTAATAAGAAGCTTATAATTGTTGCCAAGATGCCTGTGAGGTAGAGAATAATGTTCTGCCAGGGGCAGAATATTTGAACCAAACAATGCAAAGACAAAAGTGGCAGCGTGCCCACGTTCACCTGGGGCATTGCCAGGTCCAGGGCCTCGTCTGGCTGAAGAACAGGTGAAGGAGGAGCAGCAGAGTGACTAAGAAGGATGGCTCCTGGCTGGCTGGCTTTCTTGAATTCTGATACAGCCCCTTTCTTACCAGCTTGTGACCTTGACCTTGGGGGACACACTTGCGCTTCTCCATGCCACAGTTTCCCCATCTACAAAGCAGAAATACTGGAGGCATGTTCTCCATGCTGGGACAAATGACAGGGAAAACAACCAAGAGGAGGAGGAGTTCACTTTGTTCATATGTTCATCATGGTGGGAGGTGGTGGTGGTGGGGGGTAGCAAAGCAACTTACAGAGGTGGAGAGGGAGAGGGAATAGGAGGTGGTAAGAGGGAGACAGGAGGGATTGGGAAAGAAGAGGAAGAGAGGAATGGGAGAGGGAGAAAGTTTGTTGGAGGTGGCATCCTTTTCCTTCTTCCTCTTATCCCAATTCGGCCCTGGGAGGGTTCTGCTCACTTTCAGAGTAGACCCTCCCCCTTAGCTGGATCTCCCCCTTAGTTTGGTCTCCCCCTTAGTTATTCCTCTCAGGAAATGACTCAGACACACTTCAAGGTGGCATTTCCTAATCTCTTAGGTGCTCCCAATCCAATCAAGTTGACAATCAAGATTAACCACTAATCACACTGCCTCTGGGGGTGGTGGTGGTGGTGTGATGTGTGTGTGTGTGTGTGTGTGTGTGTGTGTGTATGTGTGCGCGTGCATGCACGTGCACACCTGCCTGCCTGCACGTGCACACCTGCCTGCCTGCCTGTCTCTTGGGCTTGAAATTAAGGTCTGGGCACTGTCCCTGCGCTTTTTTGCTCAGAAATCGCACTTGAGCCACAGCTCTACTTCTGGCTGACACCCCCCCCCTCCCGCCATGATTAACTGGAGATAAGAGTCTCATAGACTTTCCTGCCTGGGCTGGCTTTGAACCACCATCCTCAGATCCCAGCCTCTTGAGTGGCTAGAATGACAGGTGTGAGCTGCCAGCACCCAGCTTCTCTCAGGGTTCTTGAGGAGATAAGACAGGTTGATACATCTGGGGTGCATGGGTCTCCGACAGTAGCTGTATGCAGTCCATAAATGCTCACTGGTATTAATATTACCAAGGCTGCCGGTAGGTTTATCATGGACAGCATTCTCACCCCACGTGGGGGAAGGAAATTCATTTTTTTCCCCCTAGTATCTCGCTTAGAGGTTTCAGGCGCTCTGCTTTTAAAATAATGATCTCATTTCCTCCCACAATTTATCCTCATTCTCGTCACCCATGAGCATCTTGGAGCGCTCAGTCACACGAAGAGGTGTGGACTGGTGGAGCCAATTTTCCAGCCCAGACTGGGGGGGGGGTGGGGCTCTCACACAGATGCTTTCTTCTGTGTGCTGTTTTGAAGCTGTTCTAGCTGCCCTAGACCATGCTGGCTGGGACTCCCAGCAGAGCTAGGGTAGAGCTCTGCTCTTAGATGTGGGAGAGAAAGGGCTGTCCCACAGGACTGCAATCCTCATGATTTCAATCGACCTTCCTTCCTGAGATCTGAAGGGTTAAGACTGGGGACCTGAGGGCTTAGGGTGAAGAAGGCCTGGTGAGCTTTTTCTCTGTCTTAGGGCAAAGCCCAGGAGGCCCACCATTCACTGTGGGTAAGGAAAGTCGTTTCCCAGCATGCAGCTCTTCCTCCTCATAGCAGCTCTGTAAGGTCTGGGGTATGAAATGTAGGCAGTCATCTCTGAAACCATGGGCCCTACAGCATGGTTAACTTGACTATTCAGGCCTCTCATGACTCGGGGGACCCTAAAGTACAGTAAGAAAAAAACCCAACAAAACAACCCTCTGGTTTCCACATCTTACAAGATGTTCATTTCGCTTAGCTTCATTTTTTTTTTTTTTTTTTTTTGTCCTGGGGCTTGAACTCTGGGCCTGGGCGCTGTCCTTCAGCTCTTCAGCTCAAGGCAAGTGCTCTACCACTTGAGCTACAGCGCCACTTCCGGTTTTCTGGTGGTTTATTGGAGATAGGAGTCTCACGGTCTCTCCTGCCGGGGCTGGCTTTGAACCGCGATCCTCAGATCTCAGCCTCCTGAGTAGCTAGGATTACAGGCGTGAGCCACCAGCGCCTGGCTGTCGCTTAGCTTCATTTTATAGGGTCACATGTATATAGCTATTGGGCTGCTGTGATCCTCTGCTAGAACTACCCTCTCCCTGTTCTGTCACTGTTTTTCATCTCGGTACCCTTTTATTGTATGTAAGTTTATCCAATTTGGGGATGGAGAGGGGAATCACAGAAATGGTGAGACAAAAGACAACTGGTGAACGATGTAACAGTGATCCCCAGAAGACACTCTGTTGGAAATGAACTCTACAACTTGGAGAGGAGTTAAGGGGGTGGGATAGCGGGAGAAAGGGAGGGAGCAGGTAACAATGTTCACAAGAATCGAATCATTTCCTTACTTATGTAACTCTAACCCCTCTGTACATTACCTTTATAAAAAAAAAAAGACCAAGGATAGGGAAAAGGCATTTAGCAAACCCTCTAAATGCTGAGAGATGAGACCTTTGGGAAAAATAAGGAAACAGAAAAACATGAATTGTTGAGAGGAGAGAATCAAACATCCCAAATAAAAAGAAAAAATTGGGTCTTGTACAAAAAAAAAGAAAGAAAAGAAAACAGCTGGGTGCAGATGGCTCACAAGTATAATCCTAACTACTTAGGAGGCTGAGCTCTGAGGATCATGGTTTGAAGCCAGCCAGGGCAGGAAAGTCCATGAGACCCCTATCTCCAATTAAGAACCACAAAAGCTGGAAGTAGAACTGTGGTACAAGTGGCTGAGTGCTGGCTTTGAGCAAATAAGCTCCAGGACAGCACCCAGGCTCCAAGTTCAAGCCGCAGGACCAGCATACAAAAAAAAAGAGATCCAAAGTGAATGACATGTATTAGGAACAAGACAGCCATAAAAGGTAAACTCTGTAAGATAAATCACAAGGAGGAAGAGGATATGGAGCAAGATGGATGACAGGCCGTGAAGAAGGCAGCTGAGTGGGAAATATGATAAACTCTTAAATGCAAGTGAGAAAGATTCAAGTAATGAGAACCTCAGATAAGACAAATACCAGAAATCAAAAGCAATTTTAGAGCGAGACTGATGGCTGAATGGAACGGACAGCCAATGAAGGCACAGCGGGAAATAAGAAGCATGAAGGAGACAAATCCATAGAGAAAGCAAATGTCGCCATCGCCATGGTTGTCAAATAGCTTTGACAACAGAGAGGAAGACGGACAAATCTCCCAGCCTGAGTCACATAACATTACAGGGATTTGCTTTGTGGTCCGTGACCATCACTGTCCTGGGATGTACATGAGCATGCATTCATAACCGGTGACATTTGATTGCTTTTCTGTTTGGGATTAGCACCTGGGTAGAAAGTTCTAGAAAGCCATGGTAAACTTTCAGGAGTCGTGCTGTATTTCCAAATTTGCAGTCCCCAAGGGGGGGGACAGAGAGAGAGAGAGAGAGAGAGAGAGAGAGAGAGAGAGAGAGTGTAAGTGTGTGTGTGTAAGTGTGTAACATCCAATCTGTGCTGCTTTTCCTCCTAGAGTCTACCTTGTGGTTTTAAATCAGCTTTCTTTCTTTCTTTCTTTCTTTCTTTCTTTCTTTCTTTCTTTCTTTCTTTCTTTCTTTCTTTCTTTCTTTCTTTCTTTCTTTCTTTCTTTCTTTCTTTCTTTCTTTCTCTTTTTTGATTGTGGGTCTTGAACTCGGGGCCTGGTGCTGTCCCTGAATCTCTCTGTGCTCGAGGCTGGCACTAACCCACTTGAACCATAGCAACACTTCCAGTTTTTGAGTGCTTATTTGGAGGTAAGACTCTCACTGGGACTTTCCTGCCCAGGTTGGCCTTGAACCCCGATCCTCAGCTCTCAGCCTCCTAAGTAACTAGGATTGCAGGCCTAAGCCACTGGTGCCTGGCTTCCATCAGCTTTTTAAACTTTGATTGTTTATCTCCCTATGAGAAGAAATCAGT
Organism: Dipodomys merriami; assembly: GCF_024711535.1. Classification (NCBI taxonomy): domain Eukaryota; kingdom Metazoa; phylum Chordata; class Mammalia; order Rodentia; family Heteromyidae; genus Dipodomys; species Dipodomys merriami. The sequence goes on from NW_027202693.1 coordinate 3,084,416, forward strand.
GGGTAGGCATGCAAATCTTGGCTGTCACAGATTGGAATAAATAAACATCTTAGCTCCCCTACCACCCAACTTTGTTTTCTCATGTAGGATGGAGATTGCAGGTGGCTCTGAGTACCAAATAGCACAGGGAAAACTTCCCAGGTGGAGTAAGACCATGCTAGATGTTAAGGTATAAAGCAGGGTGCAATACCACATGGGATGTAATAGCTGTGGGATCAGGAAGACTTATATGTGTTTGTTTCCATGGAATTATGGGCCAGCCTTGGAGATGGGCTGGAGGAGAGCGTGGTGTTTACCAGAGTATGTTCAAGGCTGTGGAGAAGCTTGTAACTGATAGCAGTAGTTTGCTCTTAAGAGGAAGGATCTTCAGGCCTGGGGAGAAACATTACAAGGTGAACTAACTAGGACAGGAAGTTTGGCAATTCAGATATCAGTTTGTTTTGGATAACAGTGCTTTTCCCCCACCCCCAGAAGTTGATAAATAGGAAAGAGAAGGCCCTATATGTTGAAATGAATGAAAAATGTAGGTTTGCCAAGCATCAGTGACTCACACCTGTAATCCTAACTATTCAGGAGACAGATCTGTGGATCATTGTTTGAAGCCAGCCCAGGCAGGGAAGTAGGAGAGATCTTGTCCTCAATTAGCCACCTGAAAACCAGAAGTGGTGCTGTAGCTTAAAGTGGTAGAGTGCTAGCCCAGGTCCTGAATTCAAGCTCAGGACTAGCACACAAAAAAATGTAAGCTAATAGAGGAATTGGTTTTGATTATCTGTTCTCATCCATTATGGGTTAATGGTTCTCTAAAAGTGACAATGTAGGATACACTGTTTTCTAGCATAGAATTTATAAAGGGAACCTTGTATCTAGAGATCTATTCCTCCACTTTACTCCCATAATATATATATATATATATATATATATATATATATATATATGTATTTTTTTTTTTTTGTCGGTTGTGGGGCCTGAACTCTGGGCCTGGGCACTGTCCCTCAGCTCTTCAGCTCAAGGCAAGTGCTCTATCACTATCACTTGAGCCACAGTCCCACTTCCAACTTTTTTCTGCTTATGTGGTGCTGAGGAATCGAACCTAGGGCCTCATGCATGCGAGGCAAGCACTCTACCACTGAGCCACCTTCCCAGCCCTGAATAATTTGTTTTTTAAAAAGGTTTATGAGATATGAATCCTAAGAGCAAGGAAACAGGACAGGCAGCCTGGTCTGGAGTGACTTTAAAAAAAATTTTTAGTCAGTCATGCACGCTGTCCATGAGCTCTTTTTGTTCAAGTCTACCACTTTGAGCCACAGCGCCATTTCTGGTGGTTAATTGGAGATAAGAGTTAGACTTTACTATCTGGACTGGCTTTGAACCATAATCCTCAGATCTCAGTCTCCTGAGTAGCTAGTATGACAGGCGTGAGCCATAGGCACCCGGCTTGGCGTGATTTCTGATACGTGTATGTGCCAGGAAAGTCACACTGCTTGGAGACACACCTGCTGGGGTCCAATCCACACCACACTACTCCTAGGACTTTTGATAGTGGAGAACGTGGGGGATGAGTTTGCAAAACACTCTGGCTGCCACTTTTCTCACATCTCGTGGACCTGGGACATATGTGTCACATGTCCATGACAGACCCTGTGACTGTCACCTGGCAAAAAAGTCTTTGTGGTGTCTGCGGAGAAACCCTATACTTGAAAAAAATGACCAGAACAACCAACTCCATGGACAGGAATGAATTTATTCTTCCGTATTATTCCATCTTGATGTCTTTTTAATTCCCTGGGAGAAACATATTTAGTCTTGAGTCTGAACTTTATCTAACACCTTACCTCAAGATAACATTCAAGGAGTCCTCCATTTTTTTTTAAAACCTGGTACTAAACCCTCTTAAAGTAGTCTTGCTACTTTTTTTTCCTTCCTCAAAAACAAAAAAAAATCAGGGGCTGGGAAGGTGGCTCAGTGGTAGAGCGCTTGCCTCACATGCATGAGGCCCTGGGTTCGATTCCTCAGCACCACATAAGCAAAAAGAAAGCCAGAAGTGGCGCTGTGGCTCAAGTGGTAGACCGCTAGCCTTGAGCTGAAGAGCTGAGGGACAGTGCCCAGGCCCAGAGTTCACGCCCCATGATCGGACCCCCCGCCCCCCCAAAAATCACTTCCATTGAATGGACAGAAAACCAAGAGGCTTAGCTCAGGGTGTTATATGTGAATAGTGCAGTTGCCACTGATATCTTCAAGGTATTCCATTGGGGAAAAGACCATAGCTTTGCACGTATTGCACCAAGGGTGGTTGTATGTTGAGGAATAAGTGTATAATAGCACAGGAACAAATTTTACAGCAAAATTCTTGGCAGTGATTTTATAATCAGCAATCATAGGAATGAGCGGTTAATAGAACTAATAGCCTACCCAACAGTATCATGATGATTAGAGAAAATAGAGACCATTTAAATAACCAAATTCTGAGTGGCTATTTTCCCCCTATTTATGTGGAGTGGAGTGCTTGCTAGAGCAAAGTTAAGGAACTAGTGATTGGAGTCAATATTGGAACATAGTGAGAGAAGCAGGAAGAGAGAGATAGAGGGGAGGAGGGAGAGAGGGAGAGAGGGAGAGATGGATGCTCAGTGTCACTCCTGAGATCTCCTAATAGAAAGATTTAGCCAGAAACCTACTGGCACGTGAGCCTGGGAACTTTGTAGGATTTGGTTTGCAGAGCTCTGGCCAGTACATGAGAGGCAGTGTCTGTGTCTGGAGGAAGGGACTGGAATATGAGCAGTGGATATAAATCATTTCTGCTCACTTGGGGTCCCTTCTGACAGGTCTCTGGGAATTTTACCTCATTACATTTTAATAGCTTTCTTGCTTTTGAGAACAAAACATTCCAGGCTTATCTTGTACATTTCATGACCCAGGCCTCATCAGTTCTTAAAAAACAACCTCCCCCCCAAAAGAAGCACCCAACAACTTTAAGCTCCTTTTAACAAGGAATAATATTTAGAAATCCAAAATTGGGGCAGTATGGGTGTTTATCTAAGCTTCTTACTTATACACATAGAGCCCAGTTGTTTTTGGAGGTAGGAGGGTTCAAACTCGGGGCCTCAATCTTGTTCAGCTGGTGCTCTACTGCTTAAGCCATGCCTCCAGCTCTTTGTTTTGCTGGTTATTTTGGAGACAGAGTCTAGGAAATTTCTTCTGTCTAAGGCTGGCCTCCAACCACACTCCTTCAGATTTTAGCCTCCCAAGGATTATAAGTATGAGCCACCGACCAGCTAATGAAGAACTTTTGACTGGGAGTGTTTTCTTTGTTGTTGTCTGTCAGTTTCTGGTAGAAGGAGAAGATTCCAGGCTGTTTTAAGTGTATCTCATACTTTGTATTCACTGGTTTTATGCTCAAGTCCCCAAGCTTTTTAAACCATGAGGCATATCACACATTGATGACATAATGATATAATTTATAAGCTGCTTCGTCTGCCAAAATGAATGTTCAATATGAACATGAAGAATGACGCTGGATTCAATCAAAATGACACACACACACACACAAATCATTTTTGTTATATTTGTATTATTGTGATCGCTGTGTTGTGGAAGCTGGGCAGAAGATGGGGAAATAAAGTATTATGCAAAAATGGTAGCGGTATCTGAACTGAGTGTTTCCTAATGGAAGAGCTGTGGGTTTTCTAGTAATTAAATGATGGAAAACTTGCTAATGCAGGAAGCTATGGACTCACTCAACAAAGTCCTTGCTTAGCTCATTGGCTATTTGGACCATCACCATCACCACCACGACCACCATCATCATCATCAGCCTTCTTGTAGACTCATTCACTCAATGTATCTTCAGGTTCTAGCCTAATAACTCAGAGCATCTAATTATCCACTTGCCCCCAGTGAGATGCTTCATCATTGCACACATAAACAACCTCACGAGCAACTTAGAAAAATGACCTTTCATTAATTGTGTTGAGCAATGCAGAAATGCTTCAGAACTAAAAGACAACTTCCTGAGTCTTTGGGTAAAATGAGTGCTTTTAGGAAGAGAGACACCATATTCATTTTTAACTTAAACTCTTCCTCCCCACCCCCCATAGCCCAACCCCACTAAGGACTCTGTTTTGAGATCATCTAGAGGCCAGGAATTCTGAGTTTTGCCTCTCTTCCTGTGCTGATACTGGTAAGAAAGGGTCAGAGCACTCGCCAGGAGCTGGACAAGGAGGCGAAGTGGTATATTTGTTCTCCTGGCTCACCGAGTCCCACAGAATGATCCTTGGAGAACAAGGCTTGCATATGGCAAGGTGTTTTGTTAACCTCCTTCAGTATTGAGGTCCTGAAGTACCTGCTGGCAGTCCAGAATGACAAAGCATCCCTGTGGTAGTCTCACCCAGCCAGCCCTTTTCCTTGTCCTCCCCTCCCTGCCACCCTCCACTCCCCCGCCCCTGCCAGCTTCTTTCTTTCTCAGTCACATGGGCCTAGCACCCCAGCCTCCCTCCCGTGAACCTTGGGCTGCAGCTGGCCGTCAGTCTGATTAGCAGAGAGAGGAAGCAGGAGCTGCTCTCCTTGACAGAAAAAGCATGGGGTCTCATTTTCAGACCAGAAAGGCTGAGCCTTCATCCCACGTCTGTACCGATGCCAGTTTGCATTGTGCAGGGGTGAGCGCCGAGTGCCGGTGACTGCTCTGGACAGCACACATCTTTATGGCGTCGCTGTCTTTGTGTGGCCGGGGATGGCCTTAAAATGCTAAGTGTAATTAAGGAACAAGTCCTTAAGTCCCACAGACAGCTTGTGTGAGGCTCCAGATGCTTTCTGGGTAGAGAAAAATTCCTCTCCCCAACAATCATTTATTGAGTGTTTATTATTACCAGGGGGTCTCTTAAGTACCCAGCATTTAACATCAAACAAGATACACATGGCCCTTGGCTTCCCGGGGTTTACATTATTGCTGGAGAAAGGCAAGTTCAGTACATATATAGATCAAAAGATAATTTCAGCTGGTATTACAAGGGGCTGTGATAGTAATTAGGGTAAGGTCTTCCTTTGATCCATGGGGCTGGGGGATGTTCTCTAGGGAGATAATGTTTGAGTTGAGACCTGAATCATAAATACCTTTTAAAGTGGTCTTGTAGTTTAAAAGCTCTATCTTATTTGCCAGAGTTGGTAAACAAGACTCTTAAAATTAAATATTTAGCTGGGTGCTAGTGGTTCACACCTGTAATCCTAGCTACCCAGGAGGCTGAGATCTGAAGACTGCAGTTCAAAGCTAGCCCAGGCAGGAATGTCCATGAGACTCATACCTCCGATGGACTACAAGAAAACCAGAAGTGATGCTGTGGCTCCAAGTGGTAGAGTGCTCACCTTGAGCAAAAAAACTCAGGGATGGCTCCCGGGCCTTGAGTTTAAGCCCCATGACCGACAAAAGACAAAGACAAACAATTAAATATGATTAAATTCTAGAGATAGCTTCCATGACCAATGGTTATCTCTGGGACGGAGAGGCTGGGATGGTGATGTCACACATGCATTTCACTTGAGAAACATTTATTGAAGACCTGATATGATCTCAGTGCAGGGTAAATTCTGGGAATGCAGTCGTGAACAGAACAGATATTACAGGATTATAAATGCAAGGAGTGTTCTGAGAGAAATGGGGCCGTGGTAGCAGATAAATAAGGGAACATCTAATTGATCTTAGTGGCATCAGATCCAACTGGACCGTGAGAGATGAGGAAGAATATTGGTGTGGGATTGGTACAAGTGTTCTAGGTGCTGATGGCAGTGTGTGCAAAGAAAGACCCTGAGGGCACAAAGGCATTTATTATATGTGGGAGTGTGATTGAAAGCTTAAGAGGGCCAAAACAAAAAGGCCAGCAGATAAGGCTGAGGAGATTTAGATGAGCCATATCGGACAAGGCTGGAGAGAATGGAAGAATTTGGATTTTATATGAAGAGCAATGGGAAACTATGGAGGACTTTTAGGAGAGAGAGACATGATTTGAGTTGTAAATTGTATCAAAGATCACCCTTGGTGGTTGGGTAGAAAATAGATTCTTGGGGACAGAGTAGAAACAGAGAGACCTGTTTGGGAGTTGCTGCATTTATTCTGCTAAGTGGATGAGGGCAGAAAGGGATAGAGTCAGGACTGATGCATGTGTCTTTTTTTCCCCTCTAATGATCCCTGCACAACTCTAGGGGTCATTGCTCACCTATGTTGCATGCAAATGATGTTGCCCAGACTTAAAGAGTGGATTATCTTCTCTATGTCTTGGGCAGCAGCAAAGAGAAGAGGTTAGATTTAGTATCTCCTGTTGGTTTGGGTGGGGGATAGGGGAGACCAGTCACTGAAGGCTAATATCTAGGATTCTGAGTGGGTTGACAATGGAGATGTCAACTAGTTTTTGTTAAGTGAAAGGAGACTGGATAGATAGGAAACACTTTGAAGGGGAGGAAAAGCAAGAGGTTTTTCTTAAGATTTGCTAAGTGTGAGATGTTGGGAAATATCCTAAGGGAGATGTCAAGTAGCTTGCTGGAAGTCTAGGCCAGATGCAAAACGTGGAGCACTCAAGATAAAGATGGTGTTTGTAGCAATGGAGGTAAGGAGAAAGGAAACAAGGCACTGAGTAAAGTCTGTGGCTTTAGTGACTTGAAAGTGAGGGGAGGAGAAAGAAGAGGAGTTGAGAAGAAGGCAGAGGATGAGTGGCCTTGAACTCAGAGAAAGTCAGAAGCACAAAGTCTTTAAGAGTGAACGCAGGTGGGTTTTGTCCTGACAAGTGACGTTTTAATCAGGATAACAAATGCGAGTGCATGCAGTTTTGTCTCAGGATGGTGAGAGTTGAGCAGATTTCTCTCTGCAAGCCAACCATTTGTCCTTATGAGCAGAAGTGGGTGTTCAGACGTGATTCAGGAGTGTGTGGGACCTAACACCCTCCTTTAACTCTCGAGTGAGCAGTAGTTGCCTATAGTCAGGAAGTGGTTCTCACGGTGGGGGTGGGGAGTGTATCCGTGTGTGTGTGTGTGTGTGTGTGTGTGTGTGTGTGTGTGTGTGTGTGTGTGTGTGTGTGTGTGTGTGTGTGTGTGTGTGTGTGTGTGTGTGTGTGTGTGTGTGTGTGTGTGTGTGTGTGTGTGTGTGTGTGTGTGTGTGTGTGTGTGTGTGTGTGTGTATTTGATAATGTCACAACTGAGTGACAGGAAATGAAGAGTGAGGGATGGGTGCCAGCCGTGATGCTAAACCATACTAGAATTCTTAGACTGATCTCCCAAGCTCTAAAAGCCAACAGTCCTGAGCTTAGGAAATCCTGGTGCAGTGAGGGCAGGGTTCAGTTACTTGTTGAGATTTTTATTGTTTTTCCTTGAAGAACCTCTTGGGGGGTGGCGGTGGGGTGAGGCTGGGAAATAAAAGCCCAGTAAACAGAGGCTTTGGCAGTGTCAGTCTCCCAGAAGCAGCTCTACCTGGATATGGGTGTTGTTGTTTGAGATGCTTTCTTCCATGATGTTTCAGACACAGGCATGAAGAGACACCTGTGAGGGGAACTTAGAGTACTTTCCCTAGTTCAAATATGCAGTTTATTTTGAGAGACAGAGAGACACATATACACAGAGACACAGAGACAGCTCAGAAGAGAGGACAGAGACACCGAGAGAGCATAAGAGAGAAAGTGAGGGAAAGACAGAAAGAGAAAGGGAGAGAAACTAGGGGGGGGGTGATCAATCTTTGCTTCAGAAGAGAATTATAGAGACAAAGGCCCCGATGTGCCATTTAGTCTCAATTATTCACAGTTCTCAATGCTGTTACCCTGGCTGGCTCTCATAAATGGCATTCATCTTTTATCCTCTTGAGAGCTGATTGCATTATTCTTTACTTGTATGGAAAAGGTCTTACTGCCTCCAGGAAAATGGTGACATATTAATTTTGGCTTCACCTGTGAACTCTCAGGCGACGAGGCACCTCTCTGTTGCCACTCGACCCCTGGTTTTCCTTAATGGAGAATGTGTGCACAGAAGAATGTAGGAAAATTGGGGGCGGGGAGAGAAAATCATTCGGAAGTCAGAACATGCGATCCTTAAAGTGCTTTAGCAGTCATTCGTTCTGACCTTTTTATAAGCAGACACTTCCAACTTGAAGGAGATTCTAGCTAGCCTGGTATTTGCATTCCCCAACTTTGGACAAGTACAAGAGATTTGTAGGCAACCTCTGAACAATAAAATAAAACTAGCCTGAACTTGTCAGATCTGGAGGAAACCATCTAAAGGTGTTCATTGAAGGAGGAGGAGAAAGAATGTGCTATGGTATAGTAAAAGAAACCTCTGTGAAAATTAGTAAAGATCATGTGAAATCATTATTTTAAAAAATCAAATAAATGCTGGATACTGGTGGCTCATGCCTGTAATCCTAGCTACTCAGAAGGCTGAGATCTAAGGATCACAGTTCAAAGCCAGCCTGAGTGGGAAAGTCCATGAGACTCTTATCTCCAATAAACCACCAGAAAACCAGAAGTGGCGTTGTGGCTCAAGTGCTAGGGTGCTAGCCTTGAGCTGAAGAGCTGAGGGCCAGCACCCAGGCCCAGAGTTCAAGCCCCATGACCGACAAACAAAAAAAACCTCAAATGAATTAAAAAAATAAAAATTATGGCAAATGTATTTGGGGAGAGGAGGAGAGAAGAGAGGAGGGGAGGGGAAGAAAGAAAAAGAGAGGAGTTAAGGAGAGAGAAGAGCCTGCTTACCCCTTCTGATGTGATGTTTATAGCCCAGACAAAGTTTCATCAGGAACTGAGCATGCTGCTGACTTGATCTTGAACTTCAAGCCTCTGGAAAATCAATTTCTGCTAGGGTAAGCCAAAAATCAAGAAAATAAAATAAAATACCCGATTAGCATCTAGATGTATGCAAGAATTCAGGTAAAGATGTGCTGGGGAATTTCATTTAGATTTAATCCTACTAGCATAGGCACAGAGTAGGCACTATGTTGAATGAGTAAATCAAAGGAATTGGTACATGGTAAGCATTGTTGATGAGTGAGGGAAGGAGAGGCAAGCAAGCATAGAGAGGGAGATGACAGTACTTTCATACTCTTTCCCCAACAAAGTTAGTATAGGAATAGTGATATTAGATCTGTATTCAGCTCACACAAAAGAACATCTTAAACACATTGCCTCAAGTCAAGGCTAGGTTTGTTTTTTATATATCTTTGTCAAAAGAGACACAAAATAGATTCTCTATGTGTATGCATTTAATCCATTTTCCAGGCAGCAAGATAAAGGAAAGGCAAACATTGTTGAGTGTATTCTATTTTGTTTTTTTTAATCAACAAAACCATGTCTTTTCCCCCAACCTCACCCAGTAGCTTTTTATTTATGTCCTGTTGGCCGGAACAGAGTCACATGTTCAATCCTAGCTGCAAGGGAGTCTGGGAAAGATCCTTGTTCGCCATCATGGCAAACAATCTGGTTCTGATTCTAAACACAACGAGGACAGTGATGAAGGTTATTTAGATATCTAAAAGAGCCCATTAAAATGGAAGGGAGTAAGAGCCATCAGAGGGAAGTAAGTTGCCTGGTCCTTTCCAGGGAAATTTGAATCCAGGAGGGATTCTTGTTCTGGTCCATCTGACTTGCTTGAAATCAGCATGCAGAGTAGCATGGAGCACTGGCAAAACAATGTCTTTTATTACCACCCGAGAAATGGGGCTCTGATCTCTGCTAAAGCTCTCGAGGTAGGAGCCAGAACATCATCAAGAGTCAGAGATACCCGTGCCAAGTGAGACAAAAAAGAATCCAGTGGCGTCTGTTCTGGTCTGCTTTTTTTTTTTTTCATGATGACACCAGTACTTACCAGAGACTTGCTATATTTAGCTGAAGAAAAAATAAACGAGCATTGTGCCAAAGCCAAGTGAAGCAATGCCAGATAAAGGTTGAGTTTTTCTGAGTTCAGGAGGCAACCCAGCCAGCGAGAGAAAGAGTCAGGGCACATGATCAATGAGGACTGTTTGATGGGTAATATTGATCAGAAGGGAAACTGACAACGTGTAGGTGGCATTAGATGAGGGTCACTGGGAAGAGATAACGTGTTTGGATAGATGATTGGCTAAAGTCTAACAATCATCCTGCTTACCCAGGAGGATGCTTAGTGGATGGAAAGAACTCAAATTGGAGGAGATTTAGAAGTCTTTAGTGTGAAAGGAAACCATTGGGGCTAGGAAAGGGGTGTGGAATTCAGATTTAGATCATAGAGAGAACACCCTGGCTCTGATCTGATAGCCCCAAGCCAGGCTACTAGCATTCAAGATGGAGAGAATGAATTAATTTGAAGAAAATTTAGAATATAGGATCCACAGAACTTGAGGATGGATTGGAGGTGAGATGTAGGTGGGTTTGAATCCTGACTTTGTAGTCTTGGGGCATTGGGTAAATCTGTAGTGTCTCTGTACCTTGGTTTTTCTTGTCTCCCTGGAATGAGATTGTGACTACTCCACACAATGGTTATGGAATTAAATGAGATAATGTGCATCAAATTCTCAACATGGGTTATGGCATTTGGGAGCTATTGAGAACCATCAACAGCCTTCCATTATTTTAGGTATCCTTTGCTCTTTCCTTGGCTCTTTTCTAACTGTCATCTTTGGAGGACTCTTGCTGTTGTATTCAACAATAAGGATCCACTTCTCTTCTTCAAAGAAGGTCAGTTTAGCTGGGTGTCAGCTCATTCCTGTCCTGTAATCCCAGCTATTCAGGAGGCTGAGCTCTGAGTCCCAGGCAAGAAAGTCTGTGAGACTCATCTTCAATTAGCCACCAAAAAGCTGGAAGTGGAGGCAGGCATGGTTCAAGTGGTAGAGTGCTATTCTTGAGCAAAAAAGGTAAGGGGTAGTGCTGAGGGGCTGAGTCCAAGCCCCAGTACTGGCACAAAGCAAAAATCAAAGAAGGTTATGTTAACTATTTGTAAAACTCCACAATTCAGTCCAACATCTTTGAAGGACTTGAAATGATTAATATTTAATGTGATACAAGGTATACATTAATTAATTTTTAAGTTTTTGATTATAAAAGTGATATACAGAGGGGTTACCATTACACAAGTCAAGTAAAAATTTGCTTCCTTCCCTCCCTCCTTCCTTCCTTCCTTCCTTCCTTCCTCCCTCCCTCCCTCCCTCCCTCCCTCCCTCCCTCCTTCCCTTCCATTCCTCCCATTCCTCCCAATCCTTCCTTTCCTCCCCTCCCTTCCCTCCCTCCCTCCCTCCCTCCCTTCCTTCCTTCCTTCCTTCCTTCCTTCCTTCCTTCCTTCCTTCCTTCCTTCCTTCCTTCCTTCTTTTCACCAGTTCTGATGCTTGAACTCAGGCCCTGGCCACTGTGTCTGAGCTTCTTTTGCTCAAGGCTAGCACTCTATCACTCGAGCCACAGCACCACTTCTGGCCTTCTCTGTGTATGTGGTACTGAGGAATTGAACCCAGGTCTTCATGCATGCTAATCAAGCACTCTACCACTAAGCCATATTACTAGACAAGGATTACATTTCTTTTTGGACAATGCTACCCCTTCCCTTATGCTCTCCTAGTTTTTCCCTCCCATCCCCACCCACGAGTTGTATAGTTCATTTTCCAGAGTGTCAGTGAGTAACACTGCTGCACTTGTTCACCCTTTGTCTCTCCATTTCTGTGCCTCCCCTTATGTATACATTACATTATTATTTAATATGGTCTGTGAGACTCATATTAAAAATCACTTTGGCTAAAAGGATCTGCTCAGGGAGAGATGGATATGATTGGCTGTTCCTGTGATTGACATTTAGTGACAGTTTGACTTAATGGAACACAGAAATGTTTTACATGCAAGTTGATTTGCATATATCATGCTTTCAATTTGCCCACAGAAATTGGGCACTTAGGTGTACAATTACCCAATTAGCGGGAATCATTTCCTAATTGTGGGGGGCAAGCATGATAATTGAGCCCTCAAATGGCTAAGCACTCACAATTTGCTTCCTTTTTTTTTTTTTTAAAGGAAGGTGGTACTTTGGAGTTTCATGTCAGCATTAAAAGCTTCTGATAGCCAAGGATTCCTTTCCTAATGGAGGTGGATGTCATTTCAGTGTGGGTGGAGTGTGGCACTAGTAGCAAGGAGCGGCTGGGTCTAGAGTTTCCACAGGGGTTTTGTGGTTAGGATTTGTGGTGTTAGGATTTCTTGTTCTTGGATGTGCCATGGTGCCCTCAGGAATTCTGTGGCTAGATGCTGCTGTCTCTGCTGACTTCGGGGAATCAGCTTTGCCTGTATATGGCTAGCAAAGCCTCTCCTGCTAGCTTGTGTTTCTTCGTGATGAAGGATACTCTTGCCTGTTGGGCAGGAGTACTCTCGTTCTCCACCTGACTCATCTTCTCCCATCACTTATTGTTTCTGGCACTCTGTCTAGCCAGAAAGGAGACCCTTGGTAGAGGAATGCCATATAATATTGGACTTGGAAATTCAGATCTGACTCAGAGTCTTGTTGGGTGGGAAATTACTAGATACCCTGGTGGAGTTGCTTAACAAAATACTTTGCCACCCTCCCACCCTCCTTCCTTCCTTCTCTCCATCCCCTCCCCTCCCCTCCAAAAATCCATCAAATATGTGTGGGTGCTACAGAAAGGAAGATATATAGATAGATAATAAGTGTAGGAAACTAGTCCAAGCATCATCTGTTATCAGGTGGATACAAATAATAAAATGACAGCAAGTACTACTTTGTCCTCTTGCATGATCACAGGCACAGGTGTTGGTAAGGATATGTGGGATACTGGAATTCTTTTCAACTGACTGTGTGATTGAAAGATGGCATATTGACATTTAAAAATGGCTTGGCTGTTCCCGGAAGAGTTATACTTAGCTGCTGATCTGGCAATTCCACTTTTAGGCTTTACCCAAGAAAAATAAAAACATAAGGCTATTAAAAAAAGTATGCCCATGGATTTTTCATATACCTATTCATCATAGGACAAAACTTGGAACAGTACAAATGTTCACCAACAGGTTGAAAGGTAGACAGATAAGAGAATATCCACCCAATGGAATACTACTCAGCCAACAAAAGCAAATGAACCATGGAACCAAACAGCACCAACCCAATGATTCCACTCTGTGAGGCTTTCAAAGAGGTTCCCTGAAGAAATGACATTGAACTGACATTTCAAAGGTAATTTGGGAAATCATGCAGGACCTTTGGAATGGTAGAGATCTGTGCATATGCCAGAGGATTAGATGAAGGTCACACGGTCAGCAACATGCAAATAGAGTAGGAATGGGGAAGTGACATCATGAACTGAAGGGCAAAGACATGGTCATTCGAAAAATGTGAGCAATGTATGGGTTTTTCCTGAAACACCAGGACCAAGCTGAGATTGTTTTCTTGCCTTCGAGTTTTATCTCCCCCCCCCGCCCCCCCCCAAGTGTCTTGGTATGAGTACTAATTGGAGTCGTGTTAGCTGCAGTAACTAACAATGATGGCTTTTACCCACTAGAACTTTATTACTTGCTCATGAGCCACCTGTCACTCAGAAACCCAAACTCCTACCATCTTGTAGCTCTGCTTTCCTCTTGAACCTCTGAGTTCTCTCTGTTCTGCTGTCAATGAGGGGGGAAAAGAGAGCAGATAAGGCATTCTGCTTCTCATTGACAGTGCACAACATCATGTGACTCACACCCAGTGGGTGAGAACAAGTCCTGCGACTCCCACCTTCTTGGCAAGGGATGCTGGGACACTGAGCCCTGAGAGGAGGGAATTCTCCCTGGTGGTAGCTCTGAACTCTGCAAAGACAGAAAGAACCACATTCAGCCGCCATGCAGTCATTTATGGACCATTTCCCAGCTCTCTGTGAGCATCGCCTTTTCGCTTCCAGTTTTCTACCCAGTCGGCACTTATTTCATTGTGCTTTATGGAAAGGCTTCTGTGCCCAGCCAGCCGGGCTCACCATGGGAGCTCTGAGGTTCACAAATCACAGCTCACAGACACTCCATCATCCGGAAAACGAGGAAGGACTGCCAGAACGCCAAACAGCTCATCAAACAGTTGGACTTCAGGTGGCCAAGAGAAAAAGGAGAAGCGAGACTACAGAAATCAAAAAGCCAAGAAAGCAGCCTTCCTGCCTTCGCTACGAAAAGCTCACCTCCACTGTCAGAAAAGTCACATTTCCTCATGGGGACATGGAGCCAGGTCACTTGAGGGGAGATGGGGGAGAGCTGTGGAAGAGGTGATGTGCATCAAGATGCATTGTCCTCATCAACTGATAAGCTGAATTGCACACCCCCTTTGTACAGCTACTTAAAGATAATGAAACATTATTAATAATAATAGAGCACATCCTTAAAGCAATTTGCTTTCTCCCTCTTCCAACATCCTGCTCTCCAGAGAAGGGGAACAAGAAAAAAAATTACTTTTTCCTGTTTGATTTTGTTCCACTCTCAGCTTGAATCATAGATTTTTTTCCCCCTGTGTTTCCAAACTCAGAGAAGTGGGGGCATTAAATTTTTTCCCCCCGGTATGATGAATCTATTGCCACTGTACAGATGACTGCTGGTAACTATGTTTCATAAAACCTGCTGCTCGGCCATCCTTATCATTAAATCCCACTCAAGATAAATAGGCTTCATTTCAGCTACAGCCATTTGTTCTTGGTAAGGAGCCACTGGATGGCATGAAATATTAAATGACAAGGGTTAATTCTGTTCTCAGCTCCCATCGAATTCCTCGTAGGGCTGCACAACAGGTCACCATGTCAGGCCGCAGATAATAGCCCATGCTGACTTTGACTGGAAAGGTTGTTTGTTTTTGGTACCCAGGCTGTGGTGATGGATCTGGCTTTTGCAATGGGCAAACCAAACGGACTTGTGTTGCCAATGAGAGAAATTGAGGTCATGATCATCCTGGGGCTGTGTGGCCTTTGTGGGTGTTGGAAATTTTTGCCTCTCGTAACAGATGCATCTCCATTGTATCTCTGAACACTGGCCTTTCACGTTGATCTTCAATCTCTCTCTGCTTCTTACCCACAACTGTTTGTGTAAATTGAAAAGTGTCGTTGCTTTCAATTAGGTGGATGCTGCATTCATATGTTCAATAGTCACCCTCAAGCCACCTTCGCTTATTACAGCGCATTATGGGATGCATTGGTAATGAACAGAGGTACTTTACTTAAAGATCTCCCCATAAATCAGCTGGGCATGGGGGAGGAGAGTCATTGTTTATTTATGAGCTCTGTGAAAGAGATGATACTGAGCAGACCTCACATATCCTACTGTTCCACAAACACTATGAAACATTGATTATATGTGTGCCATTAAGTTTATGCCTTCATGTCTCTGAAATATTATTCACCTCCCTTCAGAATGAAACCCTCTGAACGGTGCTTTAAATATAAGAATAGAAAGATGTGGAGAGACAGAGAGAAAGAGACAGAAAGACAGAGAAGGGGGGGAGAGGGAGAGAGAGGAGAGTAAAGTTTGTTTGGGAAGGGATTGAATTTTCTTTCTTTGTGTGGAAGGCACACAAGAAGAGTGTGGTGGCTCCTGCCTGTAACCCTAGCTACTCAAGAGGCAGAGACCTGGCAAATCAAGTTTCGAAGCCAGTCCAGGAAAATTAAAAAGTCCCTCAGATTCCATCTCCAGTTAATCAGCAACATGCTGAACTAATCATGCAGCTCAAGTGATAGAGCACCAATCACAAGTGGAAACAGTGGAGAGAGATTATGAGTCCTGAGTTCAAGCCCTACTATCACACCTCCTCCTCTTCCCCCCAAAAGTTACAGTATGTTGTAAATTGGTTTGGTGGCTCACACCTGTAACCCTAGCTATCCCAGAGGCTAAGATTGGGAGGATCATAGTTTGAGGACAGCAGGAGAAAAAGGTTCATAAACCCACCATCTCAGTGGGAGAAATGGAGTGCAGGGACATGTGCCTGTTTCTCAGTTATGACAGGGAACTTAAATGAGGAAGATTGTAGTCTAGGCCTGCTTGGACAAAAAGCAAGACCCTACTTCAAAAATAATCAGTGTAAAAAAAAAAAGGCTAGAAATGTGGATCAGCAATAGAGCACTTGCCTGGCCAGGGTGGGGCCCTGAGTTCAAACCCCTGAAAAACACACACACACTCACACACACACACACACACACACACACAGACACACACACACACACACACACTCCCTCCCTCCCTCCCTCCCTCCCTCCCTCCCTCCCTCCCTCCCTCCCTCCTTCCCTCCCTCCCTCCCTCTCCTCATGTATTTCCCACAGCCCAGGCTCCTGGCAAGTACAAGTTTACAGTATTTCACTGGCACCTTGTCTCAGAAACAATTCAAGTCCTTTAGAGGACATAAGATGAAAGACATGGAAGACACCTCTTTACAATTGCTCACAAAATTATAGTAAATGGGAAACAAGGTACTGTCAGAGCTTTGCTAAGATTCTACTGGGAGCTGTGACTTTAGCATTTGCTGGTCAAAGAGAGAGCTTTAATACATAAGTGGCTTGATATCACATTTACTGGGCCTCTATGAAATCTTCAAACCTCTGTATCTCATTATCTACCTGTAGAGGGTGAGATGCGCCGAACCCAGGAGAGGAGAAAAGGGCTCAAGACAACCTGGCTCATTGCCCTGTAGAATGAAGCTTCACGGATGAGCCAGGCAGAGGACGAGTTAGTGTGTACACCCGAACCATGGCTCAGCCACTACCTGAGAACCTTATTCCTAGAAGGTTATTAGCACTTTCCATTGGGAAACTGAAGAAACAAAAGGTTGTTGCCATTCCTGCTCTGGGCTTGGGTTTTGTACTAAGATGATGGACAGATAGATGTAAGTAATAATCAAATCCATTGAAATGGCACCCAACAGGATAGCTGTGGAGGTGGAATTGTAAATAAGTACGTGATAACACAGTGAAACAAAAATAAAATTCATCAGAATAACAGCATCCCGAGTGCTTATGATGGGCCCTGTGCTAAGTATTTTGTTTTATTATTATTATGTTTATTTAGCAACTTTGATAATTTATTGGATGTTTTTATTAAGTAATATCTATTTGGATGGATGTTTTAAATTCAACACTTCCCCTCTCTCCCTCTCTCTCATTCACCCTCTGTATATAGCTCTCTTCTCCAACAAGTTGTGCTAAGTATTGTATAAGCTGTTTTTTTTTTTTAACCAGTTACGGTGGTATTATGGAGAACAGGTGATTGGGTTTGATAAGATGTTGGCTGACAAGAGATGACATTTGCATAGGTGCTCAGGCATCCGTGGCTCACTCTTACAGCTCTAGCTACTCAGGAGGCTGAGATGGGAGGGTTGTGGTTCGAAGCCAGCCTCAAGAGACAAATCTGAGAGACTCTTATCTTCAGTTAACCAGCAAAGAGCTAGAAGTGGAGCTGTGGCTCAAGTGGAAGAGTGTCAGCCACGAGTGAAAAAGCCAAAGGAGAGTGTAAGTCCTGAAGTTCAAGCACCAGTATTGGCACAGCAAACCAACAACATTCTCCCGGTAGACAAAGGGTGAAGAAAGATGAACTTATTAATGCTTCAGGGTACAAAGTCAACATGGAAATATAAATTGTGATTCTACATGCTGTCTAAAAAGAAATTTAAGCACGATCTCACACAGTATCAGAAAGAATCACATACTTAGAAATACATTTAATCAAGGACGTGGGGAGGAACTGCTTCAAAACTGAAAGTAACAAAACACTGGTGAAAACTTAAACCCACACGCAATGACATCTCTTGGTTTCTTTGGGGGTGGGGGTGGGGGTGAGAGAATGTAATAATTAATAGTGTTAAAATATCCACAGTACCCTAAGCGATCTACAGATTCAATGTAAACTCCTATAAAAATGTTAATGGCATAAAAAAGAAATAGAATCCTAAATTTCATACAGAGGCAACAAAGGATCTCTAATAGCCGAGGCTGTTTTGAATAGGAAGAACAAAGCCGGAGTCAGGACACTAGATGGTTTCCGAATGCATCACGGAGCTGCAGCAATCAAGACAGTAATGACACTGGCACAGAAACAGACATAAAGACCAGTGGCCAGAATAGCGAGTCCAGAAATAAACCCTGGCAGATATGGTCAGCTGATTATTTTCAACAAGGGTGTCTGGAATGGAGAATTGTGGTGGGGGGGGGGGGGGACGGTCACTTCTGCCACAGTATTGGGAAGAAGTGGATATCTACCTGGAAGAGATTTCAAATGAACCCTTATCTAACACCATGGCGAAGTGTAGACAGAAGACACAATCATAAGACGGGAAATCATAAAACTCCTAGGCAAAAGCTGCAGGGGAGGGGGGAGGGGCTTCTTGAGACTGATATTGGCCAAGATTTCCATAAATATGACTAGAATGCATAGGAAACCTGGACAGAGAGATAAACTAGAAAGTTGTTAAATTAAAAAATAAAATACTCGGGGCTGGGAAGGTGGCTCAGTGGTAGAGTGCTTGCCTTGCATGTCTGAGGCCCTGGGTTCGATTCCTCAGTACCACATAAGCAAAAAGAAAAAAGCCGGAAGTGGCGCTGTGGCTCAAGTGGTAGAGCGCTAGCCTTGAGCTGAAGAGCTGAGGGACAGCACCCAGGCCCAGAGTTCAGGCCCCACGACCAGACCAAAAAAAAAAAAATACTCTCTAGCAAAGGAGATGATCAAAATGATAAGATATTCTAAAACATTTGCAAGCATGTATTTGATAGAGTTAATATCTTGTGTGTGTGTATGTATGTATGTATGTATGTGTGTGTGCGCGCGCACATCAAGCTTGGATCTTGAACTCGGGGCCTGGGCACTGTTCCCTGAACATTTTTGCTCAAGGCTAGCACACTCCTACTTGAGCTACACCTCCTCTTTTCTATTGGAGATGAAAGAGAGGAGGGAGAAGAGAGAAAAGGACGTAGGAGAGAGAGAGAGGGGAAAGGGAGGGAGAGGGGAGAAAACAAGAACAGTGATTGTCATTTGTTTTCCTGTGAAGGGAGGTGATTCGGGTTCCTGTTGTGAATTTTTCCCCCTGACCTTACATAAGGCAGTGCTTGGAATGCCAATCAGTAAATCAGAACAAGTCCTGTAACTGCTGTGATTCCTGGTGAGGAGGACACACACACACAGTGACCTGTCATAAATGCCATGAAAATTGAAGGATGCGTTATGAAGATGTTACATCCATCGCCTTGCTTTAGCTGTCAGGTAGATTCTGAGAAGCCGGACATAGGAAGTTGGTCTAGGGAGGTAATTCCCAGAGCAGCAGTACAAATGCGCCTCAGGAATTTGAGTTACTTTTTTTATTCTTAGTGATGAGGTGAAAGACATAGCCTGGTCTCTAATAGACTTTCTGTCTCTCTATTACTAGAAATCCCTGTTGGCTAGCCACAGAACCCCAGGGGATTTGGGGTGGGCAGAAGAGTTGATCGCAATCTTTCTTAACTTCCTGGGGCTCTGAAGTCAGAGCTTCATAGTTCCACTCTATCAAGTACCATCCCATAACTCTTTTCAAACTTATTTGAGCCTCGCTGTTTTTCTACCTATAAAATAAGTTTGAAGCTGGTGCTTGGTGGCTCACGCCTGTCATCCTAGTTACTCAGGAGGCTGAGATCTGAGGATCAGTGTTCAAAGTCAATCTGGGCAGGAAAGCCAGGGGACTCTTATCTCCAACGAACCACCAGAAAACCAGAGATGGAGCTATGGTACAAGTGGTAGAACACAAGCCTTGAGCAAAAAAGCTCAGGGAGTGCCCTGAGTTTAAGGTTGGGTCTGACACAAAGGAAAACAAAACAAAAACAGTTGTATAGTGTCTATACAAAGTGGCATTGGAAAGATCACAGGACAGCGGGTAGATAGCTTGATACCTGGCTCCTAGTATACAATTGATCAGTGTTAACTGTTGTTATCTGACTCTGACTCTAGGCCCTTTAGAAAGAAAAAGAGACAGGGATAAAAGGAGATAGATGATCAGGGATGAAAAACGGCAGGGGGATATGAAAGGAGATCTAGACAAGCATGAACATGATTGAAATACATTATACCCACAGATGAAAATAGGACACTGAAATCCATTGGAACTGATTTAAAAAGGGAAGGCATAAGAGATGAGGGAGAGTGCCATGGGATGGACTTCAGTGGGGGTACATTCTATGCAGTGCACCACACTTGTAACTCTAGCTACTCCTGAGGCTGAGATATGGAGGATTGGGGTTCGAAATCAAAACTCCTTTAGACTCCAATTAACCAGTAAAAATACAGGGTTGGAGGCATGGCTGAAGTGATAGAGTACCAAGTTGTGCAAGCCAGCAGAGCTATTGTAAGGCCCTGCATTTAAGTCCTAGTATTGACTGTCTCCCCCGTCCCCCCACCCCTGCAAACCTATATGCATGTATTTTTCAAATAAAGAAGAATATAGTAGCAGCTCTCCTTGGTCTCAGGTCAGGGTATTACAGTGGTCTGAGCATTCTTTGAGAGTAGATGAGGCTCTGATTACTGCTGGTCTCTTTTTCTCAGATATCCAGCACCACCATGTTTTACATCTGAAGTGTTCCCTCAGGCCGGTGGGTCGCTCTGTGGTCCCCCTGGTGGAGTAGTGCTCTGAAGTGGGGTTTTAGGGTGGGGAATGATGTGAGCATTGAAGGCTCTGACTTCACCGCTGGGTTCATTATTTGATGGGCTGTCTGGGCGATAGAAGCTTAGGAGCTGGGTCCTGGTGGAAGGGAGTATGTATTTTGGGGTGAGGGGTGGGAAGCGTTCATCTTCAGTCTGCAATGCCTGACTCTCCCCCCTTCTCTTTGCTTCCCAGAAGCTGGAAAACCAGTTTCTCCAGGCCCTCACATCCTTCCACATGCTGTGTCTCACCATTGCCCTGAAACCACGGAGCCCAGTGACCACAGTGGAAACCTCTGAAATGGTGAGTCCGAAACAAAGCTTGCTTTCTCTGAAGTTGATCTGCCCAGAGATTTGTCACCGCGATGGGAAGTTGCCTAGCACAGACCTGAAAGGCGTCAGGCTAAGTCTTGTGGGAAAGCTGTAAAGGTGAGCAATAATATAGTCTAATCTAAAACAATGGCTTGATCAGAAACATCCCACCCAAACTTCCCTCCTCAGACTGGCACTGCCCATGCATCCACATCCTCTCGGCTCTTTCCGGAAACACAGGATTTACTTGGCACAGGTTCAACTGCTTTGAAGACTACTCAGGGTGAAAGCTCAGTGTCCAGAGTATATTTTAGGCTCCATTGATTTTTTCCCCCTTGTTCAGAGACAAAAGCTCATTAGCATCTAGATACAAAGCATCCTTCCAGTCTGGCTGGTAGTCGACTTAATAGTGTTGATATTTTTCTTCTTCTTCTTTTTTTTATTGCCATAGAGTTTATAAGCAGTAATAAAGCTAGACTTTTTTGTTCTGCTATCTGCATTTTCCACGGCATGATAATGATAAATAGAACTTGTTGGAGATTCCCTCTTTAGAAGCTAGAGGGTTGTTTGGAGGAAGATTGATTTGGTCCCTTCTTTGGGCTGTTCTCCACAGTGGCTGAAAAGAGGATGCTTGGGGTCAAGGTGGGGGGAAGGAGGAGACGGGGTGTGGGGGAGAACTCTGAAAATGAATGAGAATGAAGACACATTTATTCTGTTTTTAACTCTTTATTAAAATGACCATAATACAACCCTTTAAATAGCATTTGAATTCAAAAGAATTCAATCTAGCAAATACTTATCAAGAGCTATGTCTGTGGCTCCATGCCACTAAGCGTACTGCAGAATCTGTGGCCAGGAGATGGGCTTTTCGCTAGGTAAGAGGCCAAGGCTGGGCTCTATTTTAATGTAGTTATTTAAATTTTTTTGGGGTCCGGTCGTGAGGCCTGAACTCTGAGCATGTGCACTGTCCCTCAGCTCTTCAGCTCAAGGCTAGCGCTCTACCACTTGAGCCACAGCACCACTTCCGGCTTTTTTTTCTTTTTGTTTATGTGGTGCTGAGGAATCGAACCCAGGGCCTCATGCATGCAAGGCAAGTGCTCTACCACTGAGCCACCTTCCCAGCCCCAGTTATTTAAATTTTTATTGATATGTTTCCATCTTTGACTGATACATGAAACGATCACCGTTAAAGGTAAGTCTCTGTAAATGTGCATCATTTCTTCATGATGAAAATATTCCATGTCCTTGGTTTCTAGCTTTTCTGAAATGTACAGTCTATACTTGCTCTCTGCAGTCACCTTCCTCTGTGGTGCTTATACTTCCTGGATGTTGACCCCCTTATTTGGCATACTGTATGCAAATATTCTTTTTTCATACTCCATTATTTTCTTCACCAGGAAGGAGCCTTTTTAGTTTAGTGTAATACCATTTAGGACTGGGGTCTAAAGAAGCAATGAAATATTAAGACACACTTTGGTAATTAATCTTCAACTCTTGTGCAAAGTGAAATTTAAGGAATACTTGTGAGCTGGGTTGGAGTTCTAGTTGGAGGCATATTTACTTTTGTTTAGACCTACAGACTCTTCCTGACACCAGTGGTTGAGGTACCACTTACACAGAATAAAATTCACAAAACTTAGATGTGTACATGTGATTAACTTTTATATCTGTATAAGCTATATATATACATGTACATATCATCTATTATTTACATCAATCAATCTACCTACCTACCTCCTTTCCATCTGTCCACACATTTATCTTGGTTGTTTTTTTTTGGGGGTCTGGTCGTGGGGCCTGAACTCTGGGCCTGGGCGCTGTCTCTCAGCTCTTCAGCTCAAGGCTAGCGCTCTACCACTTGAGCCACAATGCCACTTCTGGCTTTTTTCTTTTTGCTTATGTGGTGCTGGGGAATCGAACCCAGGGCCTCATGCATGCAAGGCAAGCACTCTACCACTGAGCTACCTTCCCAGACCCACAATTTTTATCTTGAATTCAAGATGTGTTTCCTTCAAATCAGAAAGGTCATGAATTTTCTTCCCCAGATGCAAACACTTCCAGCTTCTTCACTCTGGGCTGTTTTTTGACTGTTCTTGAACTTCACATAAAGGGAGTCCTGCAGTGTTCCATCTTCTTCTCCTTCATCCATTTTAGCCTTTTGTGTCTGTAGCTGATGCCTTTTTGTTGTTGAGAATGATTGCTCTGGCTTCTGTTAGTTTCCCCACTGACCTTTTAATGGACATTGAGGTTATTGACTGGCTTTTGTCTATCATGAGCATTCAGGTGCAGGGTCTTTGCACAGATAGACCTACACATTTCTCTTAACTAGAAGCATGCAGTTGCTAGATGGCAGGATGTGTATGCACAGGGCCTTTGCCATGGAGTTGTTTCCCTTGGTAGCTACTGTGCTGCATAGCACCCTTAAGACTAGAAGCCGGGTCTCCGCTGGTTCTCAGAATCTATGGCACTCTCTGAAGTCAAATAGACTTCCAAAGTAGCTTTGTGGAGACAGGTGATGCCTAGGAATCTCAGGTTTTTCATCTCTAGAACCACGATTAGCAGCTGCCTTTGCAGAGACTATGTATACACCACTGCAGTGTGTAGGAACCGCCATTACAATAATGACCTCATGCTCACCAGTCTGCCAAGGGGATCACTGCAGACAACGTGTCCCAAGATGCCATGTGATGCCACTTGACCTTCATTTCAAGGACATCAAGGGTGCGCAGATTATGAAACAATGAATCTCACAGCCAATTTTCTTGCCCATTTTCTTGAATCTCAGTCTTACCAAGCCAACAATCTCAGCTTAGTGTTCGACTATGTTTGTGACGTCTCCAATCCTTGTGAGTATCCATTTTTTAAAAATAGACCAGGACACAGGCTTGTAGCTGTGAGTAGGCATCCATCTGTGGAAATAATTTTTAAAAAAAGTCTTCATTTTTCTTTTTGAATTTTTGTTTTACTGTTAACAGAAGTGATGGCAAGTCATTCTGAGAGTATTTATAGTATGATGTCATATTTTAATCATTCACATGTAAAGTGAGTTATCTGAAAGGTTAATAATAATGAGATATGAGTGTAAAATTAGAACATCAAGGGAGGGCAGTCCTTGATGGGGTAGTGAGGAAAAGCGAAGAACACTTGAGGGGCAAAGAGGCTTGAAGTGTCTCTCTCTCCCCTCTCCCCCTCTCCCCCTCTTTCCTCCCTCTCTCTCACACATACACATACACACATATACACATAGCAAAATGAAGCCCACCAAAGTGGGGGAGACAGAGAGGGGAGCAGAAATATAAGGGTAAACTTGTTAAAAGTACACTGTTTGCATGTACGTAAGCATACAGTGAAACCCTCTCATGTTACTAATATACACTGATTTGAGACATATTATAAATATGTATTATTAACATACTTTTACAAGGTATACTTACGTTTATATAAAATATAAATATATAAAACATAATATATAAATATTAAATATATAATAGAAATATAAAATATATTTATAGCAACACATATAAATATGTTTGTGTAAATAAGAATACAATATTTATAATATAAATATATCTTTTAAATGATGGTTCAGGGGGAACCCAGAAGTAGCACAGATAAGAGTGACTTTATACCTAAGGTTTGGAAAGTATTGTTTCTCTGGAATGTCTGAGCTGAGATTTTTAAATGCTGCTTTATGGATAGTGGGATGGTGATGTTTGCAATTGAATATTTTCAGATCTGAACTTGACACTAGTGCTTCTTAGTTAATGAAGCAAGTTACAACCTGAACCTCATGCTAGGATCTGGGCTAGATTTCAGCTTCGTGACTCCTGTTCTTTCCAGGTTGTAATTAATCCTGGAGGTGACTGGGCATCTTTTCCTCTCTAATTACACAGCCAATCTTTATTTATTGATACAAAAACAAGACATGCAGATACACACAAATTGGAAAGGAATTACTTTAAAATCCATCACCCAGGGATTATTATCACTTGGGTTTTGGCATATTCATCCATTTATCCATCCATCTACTCATTCATATATTCATCATTCATCCATCCATTTATTCATCCATCCACCCACTTATTCATGTATTCATTCATATATACATCCACTTAGCATTCATTTATTCATCTATCCATTATCCATTCATTCACTAATTCATGCATCCATCATCCATCAGTCATCATCCATGCATTCCTTCAGTTGAGAACTAATTTACTCAAGGATTCACTAAGAAACCATTAATTTCCTTGACAGATATTGATTAACCATCTATCATATGTCTGCCACCATCTTAGGTGCCAAGCATACAGAAGTCTGCAAACAGGCAAAGCATGCTTTCCTTCAAATGCATTCACTTGCATTCTTTTTCTATGCAAATGCATTCCTTGAAAGTTTACTTCTAAGAATATTATAAACAACTGTCTAGGCTAATTCATAATTTTATATCATTCATTCACTCTGGTATTTATGCACTGTCTTATTGAAGTGTGATTGTGTAGAATTATTTACCAGATTTCCAGTTTTGGACTTAGGGTTGGCTTTTCCTTTGTCCAGTAGGAATGGATATTGTAGATGTACAAGGCTTCACTTCTAGGTACGACACTTCTGTCCAATTCCAGTTTCACTGCTGACCACTGTGGGGTCATAGTCCAACACTTTAACCAATTTGAACTACTCCATCCTCATCTGTTCAAGGACACAGTACAATAATCTCACTCTGTTTCTTCAAGGAGTATACAGCTTGGCTGATTGGCAAGAATACATTAAATAGTATCTGACAATATTAGCTATGATCATGCTGTCAATAATGATTCTCCCTCACGTTTTTACTGCTTCTATTTCCCTATGTGGACAATGGATTGGGTTTGATTCATGTTTATATTGCTGCCCTTATCTCCTCCCCAGTGACTTAGATGAAGTAATGGAGGGAAATGAATTGATAGGATCCATGGATGTTGAGTAAATTATGAAACAGATGGAATGATTATTTAGATAAATGAAGTCACAGGTTCCTAATAAGGAGCTGGGGTCTGATTGAGCTGTGTACTACAAGTCATTGGCTTGTGATGGCTGTGGGAAAGTCCTGGTCAGTCAAGAGTAGTCAGGGCTAGAGCTGTGCCATCGTATGTTGACTATCTCATGTAGACGCCATATCCAACCCCACAGGGGCCCTAGGCATAGGCAGGGGAGGGCACAGGCTGCTTACCCTTTGCCTTGGGATTTTAATGACACAGAACACAATGCTTTATAGTTCCCAGAAATGGGACTTTGGTGAACTGGATGGGGTCCAGTCTAAGACAAGCCTGATGGTGACAACTCTGACCTTCTAGGAAAACAAAACAAAACAGTAAAGAGCTTCTGGAATAAACTTCCTTAGTAGACATCTCATTAACCAATGGATGAATCAGTGCTAATTGTTTTACTCAAGAAGAATTGGATTCAAATAATGATTCTGTGAATTATTAGCTTGTGACGTTGATAAAATAGCCTCCCATGACTTTCCTTTCCTTTTTTGGAAAATAGGGGCAGGGGTGGGTTCCTACTGACTACACATTTAAGGAGGGGCATGAGGGGAGTAAATGTGCAGCCAGCATAGTGACTACTTTCTGTTGTTTTGGAGACCTGGGGCAGAAGTTGGAGGCGGGATCCGGGCCTTGTTTATCTTCTGTCTACCGGAAGTCAAGGATGGCAGCTTCCTGTCGACTGATAAGGCCCTGGCATCATGGAAGCTTCTCCTGTGCATCACTCTGCTAATACATACCGCAAAAATGGACCAGCCAAACTTGTGGGCGCTGCGTTCACTCCCCTCAGGCCTCTGGTCTCATCCTAGGGAGGGTTGTGAGTTAGTCCTTATGAATAGAAGAGTACATCGAAGCCTAGAACCAGATGCAGATGTCTCAGTCTGGATTCTGATCAACCCTTTGTACCTAGATTGACCATAGCCCTGAGGTCAATCGGACTAGGCTGGGAGCTTAGTCATGTCGGTTCACCTCTCATTCTGGAAGACATAGCCTAATATAGGTGGTCATTAAATAGTAGTTAGGGAAAGCTTCATGGTTTCATTTATTTTCTTTTGTTTTTTTTTTTATTTCTTTTTGGTGGTACTGGGATAGGGAGTAAGGGCTTCACACTTACCAGGCAGGTGCTCTACTACCAGTTGAATTATGTCTCTAGGCCTTCTGCTGTGGTTATGATTATTTTTTAAAACTAAGGTCTTGCTTTTTTGCCTTACCTGGACCTTGATATTCCTGTTTATGCTCCCCTTGTAACTGGGATGATAGGCTACATACTACTGCATCCATCTTTTATTTAAAATTGGTTTTGAGATGAGATCTTGAGAAATTTTTTTCCAGGGCTGGCTTTGAACCATGATCTTCTGATCTCAGCCTTAGGAGTAGCTTGGCATATAGGTGTGAACCACTACTCTGGCTCATTTATTCATAGAATGTGAGGTCTCTTCTGCATGTTCAGCACTGACTGTCTAGTGCTTGGTAGGCTTTCAATCATGCTGGGTGAATTAATGAATGAGACAGGGAAGAAGACATAGCCTTACTTCTCGGGATGTTAGCACAGTATATGAGCAGACAACCAGACCACACAAAGGAAATGCTGTTCCCTGGCCAGGCCTACTGGTGACTGATCTGCTCTTGGCACAGACTCCACAGCGGGCCTTACCCCTGTCTTGATGGATCATCATCTTTGTGACAAACAGGAAGGAAAATCACTGTGGCACAGGGCCTTGTCATTCTGCACGCCTCCGTCTTTGATGGATGCTCTCCATTTATGGAGTTGTCGGTGGAGACCTACAGGCGGTGATTGCCATCCGGGCATCCCCCAGAGCAAGCTCATCATTGTGTAGCAACTCCTGTGATTTCTACTGCTCTCCGTTCATCTTCCTCTCACAGGGCTGAGGAAAGAGCAGGCTTATTCTTCACTTCAAGGCAGAGAGAGAGAGATCTCCTAATTGCTCTTTTTTTAATCATCTGTAGCTGTTGGTAGGAGGTAGGTAAGAGCGATTCCCCTCAAATGGGCAGGGATGTGTAACTATAAGAACTTTCAAACTTCTGGTGGGAACTTTCCATGTGATTTAGCAGAGCCGGGATGATACATATTCAGTAACCCAGAAGTTGGAGCTGTTAAGAATTCACCCTGGGAACTGCATGCATTTATGTATCGGGATACATTCATGAGTCACTAAGATCTGAAGAGCATTTTTCAGAATAGCTCAGACCACCAGCACAATAATGTATACTTTACAATATGGACTATTTATATGTTAGACTGTTAAATAGAAATGAAAATGAGGTAGCCAACAGCCCAGATGAGAGAGAGAGAGAGAGAGAGAGAGAGAGAGAGAGAGACTAATTACAAATAAGCATCTCATGGGTATTACTGCCAGGGGCTGACTTTGAACTACGATACTCAGATCTCAGCCTCCTGAGTAGAAAGGATGAAAGGACCAGCTTCACATGACTTTATCCACCCACTGTTAAAATAAGAAATGACAAGCCAAAGAGAACACAGAGTTGGGTCTTGTCCAGTGAAATTCAAAAATAGAGAAATAGAATATATATTTTAGTATATAGGATGGGGACAAGGGAAGAATATCGGAAGGAAGAAGAGGAGGGGGAGGAAGAAGTAGAAGAGGAGAAAGAAGAAGGAGGAGGAGGAAGAGGAGAAGAAAAATGAGTCCAAATTCTGACCCTAAACCCACTTACCTGGGAGCAGGCAACAATTTAGATGTGTCAGTTTCCCTCATCTTTAATTTGGGGGTGTTAATAACCCTCATCCTGCTGACCCCGGATACTCTTTGAGCATCAAGGGAAGAGGGGCAGCTCACTCCTTGCAGAACCTAGGTCCCAACCACCTCTTCCATGGGTATCAGCTGTGTTCTCTTAGGGGCTGTTAAGATCCAGGCCATTGTTCCATTATTTACATGCACGCACATGCACACGCACACACAACACGTATATGTGCATACATACACACACACTCCTTGGCTTATTATGGTGTTACCTCTCAACCTATTGTAGGTTGAAAATGTCAGAAGGAAAAAAATACATCTAGTAGCTCTACATCATGAGCCATCCCAGCGGAGTCTAACAGAGCCTAAATGTGACATGTATTAGAACACTTCTCTGTGTGCGACTGGACATGGGTGATGGGGGGCGGGGGAGTGTCCATCTCGGAAAAGCTCAGTAGCCAAAATGCAGAGCACTGTTTCTACCAAGAGACTTGTACTTCTGTAACATTGTCAAGTTGAAAATCAAGGCATCATAAAGCCGGGACCCCCTGCTGGAATGGATACCCACACACATCCTGATGTACATGTATCTATTCAGCAAAGATAATATAGGTTTTAATATATTAAACTCTAGGTAGCATGATCAGCAATGATTAGTTGAATGAATGTATTGTGTCTAGGAGACAAATGTGAGCCTACACACACCTGTAAGCATGCAGATATTCAGTTGTATACATACATGTAAGCTTGCATATGTACACTTGTCTGTGAATGCCTGTGTATTGCCTCTCTTTAGCCTTGGGCAAACACACATGGGCATGTAATAGAACCTTATATGTATGTAACGTATGTGTATAAACACACGCACTAGTGTACACATATCAATGTCTACTGGCTTGTTTGTGGCCAGTCTTCCCAGCTATAATCCATCTACCCATTCACCCTATCTTTCTAGGCACTTCACTAGGTCCTAAGACCAGATCAGGGAGCAAAAGACAAATATCCCCGCTCCTGTGGAGCTTGCCCCCTTGCCTTTTTTGTGCCTAGGACTGGCACAGAGACCAACCACCTGCCTCCCCCCGCCAAGACCCGCCCATAGTGACCCTGAATTCCCTGTGCTCTATCCCCAGTGCTTAGTGTCAGGCAAGGTGTTCAGTGAAAATGGGGTGCGAATGATACACCTGCTTCCTCCCTTCTCCTCCACCCCCTCCTGGGAAGATGCATTTGCTAGTAGCCAGTCAGCAAATGCTAGCCCGTGTTTTGGCAGATGTGCAGATGTGTTCATTTTTCTTTGCTGACCGCTTTGAACGGGCTGGTCTGAAAGCCCCTTTATGTTCCCGAACACTATTATTTTATGTCACTGGGTGTAAATGAGCTTTTAATGGTGTGCTTGGCAGAGAAGGAGGAAGACAGACGTGGCGGTACCTCACCAGCCCCCTCCACCCAAGGATCTCCTGTGAGCCATCTCTCACCGGCTCCTCCGTGCTGGCTGTTATTAGACCAAAATGACCTTGGGGACCAGGGCCTACACAGCGAGCATCTCTTCTGAATGTGAACAACTCGTTCAGTGCCAAGCGCCTCTTTTCCAAAGGAACAACATAGTGGAGGGATGGAGGAGGCCTGTGGAGCGTTTGCTCCAGGGCTGAAATGGACATCAGGCCGGGAAAGGAGAGCCAATTTGGGCTCTGGCAGTAGATGCCCCAGACACTTCAGTTCAAGTCAGGTTAGTGGCTTTTCCTAGCTGCGTCCTCTTGAACAGGCCATGGGTATTTGCAGAGCCCTGGTGACTGTGTTAAGAAGAGGAAAAACAACACCCACTCAACCATTTGAAAGGCTCCTAGGAGCCGAGAAATGGCATATAGGAAAGCTTGTGTTTTTGAAACCAGCAACAAATGTGTTCTCAGATATGGTGTCTGAAGCCATTCACACTAGACACCCTTGTGCTAAAAGGCCTGGTCTCGCTTACCTGTCTCTCTCTGCTTTTTTTTTTTTTTTTGGCTTTCTCATTTCTGTCAAAATCACACGGCATGTATAACCAAGGACTGCATAAAGAAAATGTGGTACATCTGTACAGGCTCATGCCTGGAGTCCTAGCTACTCAGGAGGCTGAGATCTGAGGATTGTGGTTTGAAGCCAACCCTGGACAGGAAAAAGTCTGTGAGACTCTATTTCCAATGACCTACCAGAAAACTGGCAGTGAGCCGTGGTTCAAAATGATAGAGTAAAAGAGTTCAGGGACAGTGCACAGGCCCTGAGTTTAAGTCCATGACTAGGGGGAAAAAAAGAAGAAATATTCAGTCATAAAGAAGATGAAAATTAGGAAATATGCAGGAAAATGGATGGAATGGGAGATCATGATATAAGTGAAATAAGCCAAGCTCAGAAAAAAATACCATGTCTTCAGTCATAGGTAGAAGCTAGACTTTAAAAAAATATTAAGAAAGGACATTGGGTGGGAAGAAGGCAAAGGGAGTAAGTGATGGGGATAAATATTACAGAGCTACATTATATATTTAATATGAAAAGTATATGAAATAGCATAATGAAACCCACTAAACCTGTTAACAAAGGAAGAAGAGGAAGGTGGCTAGGAAAGGGTACTGTAGAGGGAGTGAATTTGATCAAAGTAGTTAACAGGTTAGAAACATCACAATGAAACCCCCTTTCTATAATTCATGCTTACATAAAAACTGAAAAAAAGAAAAGGCTGGCATGGCAGAGCCAGGGACGTCAGACAAAGTGAATCTGACCAAGTGTCCGGCAGTAAAAATACAGAACCAGAGCCAACCAGCAAACCCAGCACCAGTCAGCAAGCCTTCAGAAATATCACCCAAAACCACATCTGCACAAGGTGCAGGCTGGTGTCTTGTCTTAGATCAGTTAGCACCTGAGAACTCTGTGTGTGCCTGTGTGTCTCCTTCTGAGACGGTAGAGAATGAGGTTTATTCCTGCTCTTCTCACTATAGGAGAGGAGTTGGGACATAGAGGAAAAGGCAAAGATAATTTCCAGTTTAGTACTGAGTTAAGCTCCTCATGGGTAAACAAAATGCCTGCCAGCCGCAGGAAGCCAGTGCTGTAGTTCACCCCTTTAATCACCCTCTGCGAATAACAGTTCTCTTTGGAAATTTCCACCAATCACCCTGTGACACGGTTCTAATAAACAAGATGCTCCCATAGCTTTTGCCCTCCAGGCTGTCCTGTGGCCTCCTGTGTTACTGTAAGAAGTTCATTTCTGAGGCCAGGCAATCATGTGTACATTGCTAACTGAAGAAGGCTACAGTGATCCCCAGAAAGAAAAATGATGGGGCAACAATATCAAGCAAAGGCTTCTGAGTTCCCTTGGGTGTAGATGTCAGCTGTCACAAAGAATTGTTGGACTGGATGCTCATAAAATAGGACACTGAAAGCCAGGTGCTGGTGGCTCACGCCTGTCATCCTAGCTACTCGGGAGGCAGAGATCTGAGGATCATGGTTCAAAGCCAGCTCAGGCAGGAAAGTCTGTGAGACTCTTATCTCCAATAAACCACTAGAAAACCGGAAGTGGTGCTGTGGCTTAATCGGTAGAGCACTTGCCTTGAGCTGAAGAGCACAGGGACAGTGCCTAAACCCAGAGTTCAAGCCCCAGGACCGACCAAAAAAATGGGACACTGAAGGAAATTAAGGGACCATAGAGATTCTCCATGATTAACTGTGACATGGAACTTTGGAGACATTTCCATAAAACAAGACTTGGTGGACCTGGGCCAGAGTAGCAAATTATTTCTTGGCATCTATTTCTTGGGTTCTGCCTGGCCCTTGGGGATGCCTATCCAGTCTTGAAAGGCTGGTTTGGCTCAGGAAAATGCACGAATTTCCCTTCAGCAAACCCTCTGCCTTCAACATGGCTGTGGTTTGCCCAGTGACCCTACAGGGTGTGCGTGTGTCGGAGGGTGGTCATGTTATTTGCTCATATGTTATGAAGAATAACCAGCAGAGATGGCAACAGGCTTCTCAACTCTACCAATGACAGAAAAATGTCAGAAAAAGCCACTTCCGTGTCTCCAGGTGGCACGCAGACAAACTCTGCATCCTATGTGGATGACCGTAGGACCTGGTTTTTGCTGAATGGTCCTTGTCCCAGTGGAAAGGGCAAAGACAAAGTCTTCAGTATAAGTGTGTTAGAAAAAAAAAGTCTTAGATGATTGTTCCTGAGGGAGAGTATTAGTTCATTTTCCCTTGCTAGAACAAAATACCCAGGGCTTTGTAATGCACAGAGAAAAGAGGTTTGTGTACTTCATAGTTCTACAGGTCTAGGAGCTTCTGTGTGGCTATAGTAAGGCCCCTCTGTCTATATCACATAACTAGGATCCTAGGAGAGGCCTATGAATATTCATGACCTCATTTGCTAAGCCCCACCCTTTAAAGGTCCCATTGCTTTCCAAGACCCTCACACGGAGGGCCAGGTTTCCCACACACTCAAGCCATTACTAGGGAATACGGGCAGATAGAATGGATCCTGCTGTTCAAATCAGGTGAATGGATTCTGAACAAGGTGCTATTTGATGATTTGTTTTCCCTCCTTCAAATATTTAAATGAAATGGTGCTTCACAGACTTCAGAATTAGCCCAGAGGGAGGCCACTGGAGAGAAGGAAGCAAGTGTGTATCCTTATGGCCTTCAGTTTTATTTGAACTTGATCAGTCCCTTTCTTTGGCTTTAAATGATGGGGAAACTTGAATGACTAAAAACTTCAAGAAAGCATAATGAATCTCGCCTAATTATCATCCAGCTTCGACAATGATCAGCTCAGGGCCAAAGAACATTCACATCCAAGCTCACTCACAACCTTCCTTCCCTAGGAGAGTCTTGAAATGTTATCTCATTAGTAAAGTATTTTAATAAGATTTCTCTAAAAGCAGATATGTGCAAGGTATGATCAGTGTGCCCCATGTACACCTATAGAGATATCACAACGAGACAATTAATATGCTTAATTAGTGTAAGTTAATTAAAAACAAATAAAATATAACATGAACTATTTTAGAAAATAGAATCACAAGACCATTATCTTCTCTGAAATTAACAGTCATTTCTTCATTTCTTCAAATATTCCACTTATTGTTCAAAATTCTTCTTGGCTTATGGATTGTTAAAACCAATTTTTTTGCATTGTGCTTACTTCAACAAAGGCTAAAAGGTTTATTTCTTATTATTTAAAGCATCTGCCAGCTACTCAGGAAGTGGTGATTGAGAGGCTGGTGCTGTGGGATCAGACTGTATGTCATCAGATCAGCCAGGTACGGTAGTGCCTGCGTCCACAACTAAACTGGAGGTGTAGACAGGAGAATTGTGAATCCAGGTTGGTTCTCAGCAAGAACATGAGACCCTATCTGAAAAATAAGTAAAGCAGAGAGGGAAGGGGAAGAGAGAGAGAGAGAGAGAGAGAGAGAGAGAGAGAGAGAGAGAGAGAGAGAGAGAGAGAGAGAGAGAGAGAGAGAGAGAGAGAGAGAGACAAAGAAACAAAGAGAGACAGAGAGATGGAGCTCCATTGATCCAATCCCTAGTCTTGGAAAAGATACACCCATATAAAATCACCCCAATTGAGATATAGCAATATTTCCCATATAATCACCATAAGAACAGAATACTAATCCAAGCAGAGAGCATTTCAAACTATTTTTTAAATTATATATTTTCTCCAAGTAGGTGCATGGAGGGGTTACCAGCTGACAAATCAGATTATGATGAATATCACCCCTGCCATCATTCTCCCCCACCCCTCCCCATTCCTTACTTTCCTAAACCATTCTTTGAATGTTATGATGGCATCTTCCCCTCCTCTTCCCTTCTCCCCCCACATTTCAAACTTCCTCATGTTGGAACCAAAGACATACTTTGGAGTTTTGAATAGGAGGAAGATCTCCCATTTCTCCAATATTCAGTTCCATGCAGGACATGGGGCAGAGGGTCCAGAGAGATCCCAAACAAGGCAGTGCCATAGAGGATTCTGGGCCAAGGGTAGGAGGCAAGGAGTGCACTCATGGCCATCCTTGGCTGGCCATCCTTCCACATTGCAGTACCCCAGGAGCCCTGGCATTCTAAGAGCTTGCCAAGACGACACAGGCAGTCAGAGACAGCAAACGTTTTTCTTAAAAGTCAGCCTGATCTACTCCTCGCAGGGGAGGCCATGTGGCTACATGCCACTCGCATGACAGCAGTCAATTTCCTGCCAGCAGTGGGTGGGAGAGGAATCCCACATTGGGCTGTGGGGGGCACCAGCCTGCCAACCTGCCTGAAGTTGTGCATAGCTGGGACCCTCCTGGGAGCCGGGCAGCTTCCACTTGCCTGGTATAGACGTAAGTTGAAGAGCTGCTACTAGCTGCTCCAGGATGGGAAGCAGTGTGTGGGCTGCTGGATCTTTGGGATGCATATAGCTGATCCATTATCTCTTGGCTAGTTTAGAAGCAGATGGTTGCCCCTGGAAACAGCGATCTGTCTGAAAACAGTTATGAGTATCCTGAAGCCTTCGTGTTTGAATTCACTGAAACCGTTACCTACCTTTGTTAATAGAAGATTGTTCATGGTGGCTGGTATGGCAGGGGTTTCGTAAAAGCCCATAGAATGGGAGAGAGTGGTTCTCTAGTTCACTATAGAATAATGTGAATAGTACTAACCCATAAGCAGAAAGCTCAAAATAATAGGTAGAAAAGGAGTCCACATCTTTGCCTCGCTCAGTCTGGGTTCTCAAACAGGAGAGACATAGGGTGAGCAACTTGGTTGAGTCATGGGTCTTTTTTCTTCTAGGTTTTGATTACACTAACTCTGCAGGGAGTCAGTCCTCTAATATCCATGCAGAAATTGTCTCTTCATGGTTTCTTTGGACTTAAACTAATTTTGGACTTTTCTCCTGGTTATTTTGGTGAGATTCAGAAGCTATAGCGTTGGAAGGCTACCTTTGCCACCCACCCGCAATGAGCAGGAAGAAAACCACTTAATCCAAGGGATGGATAAAAAAGAAGATATTTGAGCAAGTGAATGAGAGTAATAATATATCCCAAAAGACTTAGTGAGAAAACTGGATTACATCAAGAACGTTGCATTAGCAAGCAAACTTAGATGATTAGTTATTTAAGGAATTCAGAAGGTTTTAATCCTGGGTTAAGAATTTTTTTGGAGACCAGGCAAGTCACTTGAATCTAAAAGGGTAAAGCTGAAGAAACAATATTCAGATCATCAAAGATTTCCCAAAAGATAAAAAAATTACAAAGGGGACTTTTTAAAAATCAGTCATGGAGCTTGAGCTCAAGGCTGTTCCTGAGCTTTTCTGCTTTAGGCTAGCACTCTATCACTTGGAGCCACAGTGCCACTTCCAGTTTTCTGATGGTTAATTGGAGATATGAGTCTAATGGACTTTTCTACCTAGGCTGGCTTCACAAGGGGGCATTGTCTAAGTGAACCAAACAAGACATAATATATGTTGTGTCCTAGTTTTATGCCAAGTGATTTGCAACCACAGTTCTTCCTAACTCTGGACTTTGTGCAGATGGAGACCTTGGTGATTTTTACTAGATAGATATAGACTTCCACCACTCCTTAGAACATTAGAGAAGGAAATCCATCTATTATTCAGAAGTGGAAGTTGATCAGTCAGTCTCACCAACCAATCACTCATTGATTTATTTCTTGTCTACCATATTTATTGAATATCTATCTTACATTAGACATAATGCTGTACCCTGGTGCTGGGCTTGTAGAGAACCCTGATGATTTGTTTCCTGTATGAAGACTGACCCTTACATTTGTTATTTCTCTGTAACAGACTATCTCCCACACTTAGCTTTAGACTATTGGACATTTATGATGTCCAGTTCCAGGACATCCTGAGTCAGGGTCACAGTGCTGGCTGAGGACAGGGATAGACCTGTCAGGGAGGCTTATTCCATAGCTGCTGGTGGGAGATCTCCATTCTGTGGTGCATGGCTTCTCCATGGGTACTTTGAGCATTGTCACAGCACGACGGCTAACTTTTCCCAGGGGGAGGGAGCCAAGAAAGTTGAGGAAGCCACCTGCCTTTTGTGATCTAAGCTTGGAAGTTACACACCGGGACTCTCTGCCACCTTCTGACCCTTATAAGAGAATTGCTAAGTCCTGCCTTTACTCCAGAGGAGAAGAATGAGACCGTATCCTTGTAATGGAAGAATATTATACATTGTATTCTACTATGACACTCTATCCAGCAGACTTCATTACTTAGATCATGGATAGATTTGAATACAGACTTAAAGGCAAATGCAAAAGCAGACCGACATAACCAACTAGCCCCACTCCCCAAATAAGAATTGTATAGTAATTATTAAATAGTGATTGTTGATTATGGCCAAACTTGATCAATGGTTGCCATAGAATATCCAAGGAGAGTGATAGCTATCAGTCTGGGTATGGGGTAAGGATATTGGTAATTGTTGAAAGCTCCCCAAGCAATGACTAACTGGCCCCAATAAACTAAAAATTATGGATCCATGAATCTTTAAACAGTTGGCTACTGGATGTCCTCAGGCTATTCGCTGAATAGCCTGATTTGATCAGTGCCTTAAGTATACAGGTGATCTTCATCTTCCTTTTGTTAAAGCCAAATTTTAGTCATGTTTAGTTTTCATATTTATTTTGGATCCAGTTTCTCACCCATATTAGAGTCTGACATATTGATATTTCCTTACATCATGCTTTCACTCATCTGAAGGAGTAATCTTACCTCCAAAATTGGCTTGGAGCATGTGTGTGCTATGTGGAAATGTCAGGAAAGCTATAATTATATTTTATCAGGTGAAGTTTTAACATTTTAATAGGCAGTGTCTGAGACTGATTTGACAGGGTGTTTTTGGATGGTGAAATGGATGCTCAAAATAAGAAAACACCACTCAGGAATGAAATGAATCACTTCTGCCAGATGAGTCGGGCTGGGGTTTATTCTAAAGGGCTTGTAAAACTTTTTTTTTTCTGAAGTGCTGCCTACTTTTAATGGATGTTCATTAAATCTGATGCAGAAGATCGAGAAAATAACCCCTCTGGGCCTTGTTAATCATTAAAGAAGAAGAGTGAAGAGTTGGATAAGTTCCCAAAGTCTTTACCTGGGTATTTGTTTAATCTCACCAGGAGTATAATTCACCAAAATAGCAGAGTTCAAGCAACTTCACCTGCTATCTAGATCTATCCATCTCTTTATGTTTTGAGACATATTGTTCCACCGAATGAGATGAATATGTTCATTAGAGTCGCATCATTTATTATCGTAATTCTCTCACGGGAGGAAATTTAATTTGCTTAGGTTATTTGGTTGATGCATGCTTTGTTTTGTTTATAAGTGGAACAGCCACAATTCCCTCATCTTGAGTTAAGTCTTTGATTAGAAGCATAATTTTTGCATATTAGCTGATAAATAGATGAGTTAGGCATTGTGTATTATGTATGCATGCATGCAGGAATGCCAAATCTTTTGTGAAGTGATTTTTTTTAATCTTGAAGATTTATCTTTTCCACAGAATGCCAAAAGCATTATTCTTTGGATAGATACACCACCAGGCTACCACCATCTGCTAATCCTGGTATTGCCAGGTTTGACTCAGCAGATCTGTATAAATATTTTATGCAAAGTATTTTATGGGAAATAGAGGCTAAAGGGATGGAGTTGAAAATTAGTCCTGGACTTGAGTGCCATCCTGACAGCTCACTGCCTGGCCTTGGGCAAATTTCTTCTCTGCCTTGCTTAGAAAAGTATAAGGATTAAACTGCTGTATAAAGTTTGTTTGCCTGGCATACTTCCTTCCCATTTTCTGGCCAAAGTGACTGTTTCCTTTGGGAAACCTTTATTACAGTGCTCTTCCTTGCCAGAGGTGGACATTTGGTTAGAGGAAGTCCAAAAAGTGTATTCTTGTTCATGGACTTTGGTTTAATCATTTTGAAGATAATTCTTCCATTGTCTCCTGGCTTTCATTGTTACTGTTGCAAAGTCATCAGTGACCCTTATTATTTCCTTTTTGAAGGCAAGATTTTTTTCTATGGCTGTTTGCAAAACACTTGTAAGCATTGGATTTGAGAAGTGTCTAGGGTTTGATGTTTGTTTACTTCTTGTTATTTTCCCTAGTTGGGGGTTCATGGGGTTTTTGAATCTTTGTGTGAGGTGTTAAGTCAGTTTTGAGCATTTCTCCTCAAGGATTGCTACTCACATACATGCCATTTTCTTTCTCTTCCCCCACTTTGCATCTAATGATATGAGCATTTAAGAGTTTTTTGAGAAGCCTTATATACTACTTAAGCACTGTGTCTATTTCTTACCATGTCGTTTATCTTTTGTGTTCCATTCTTGCTATGCTCTACTTGCACAGCTGTGGATAGACTGACTCCTTGTTCTTCTGTGTTTGATCTGATGTCTAAATGTCTACTTTGTTGTCAACTCTGGTTGTGGTTTTGGTGTTTTTTGTACTTTGAGCTCAAAAGTCTTCACTGGATGCTTTGATGGAGTAGATTACAGTTTGATTAAATTCTCCATCCTTCTATTTTCTTGAACTTATTGGAGCTACGTTTTTATGTTTTTATTGTAAAAATAGTGTACAGAGGGGTTACAGTTACATGAGTAAGGTAATGAGTACATTTCCTATTGAGCATTGTTACCTCCTCTTTTGTTTTCCCCTACCATCCCTTCCCTTTCCCTCCTCCCCTGTCCCCCTCCCCCCCAAGCTATAAAGTTCATTTTCTACATACTGTCTTGTACATCTCATTGTTACAATGGGTCATCCTGTATCCTTGTTTCAGCATTTTGTTATTTCCCTTCCCCTCCCCAAATTAGAAAAATGTATATACAAGATGCAGGGAACCAACATCAAATACAGTGAAAACGGGTTATACCATGGGGGAAGAACATACAAGAGAAACAAAAAAAATCAACCCAGATGCCCCTCAGTAAATGAATGGATCAAGAAAATGTGAAAACACACACACACACACACACACACACACACACACACACACACACACACACACACACACACACACACACACACACACACACACACACACACACACACACACACACACACACACACACACACACACACACACACACACACACACACACACACACACACACACACACACACACACACACACACACACACACACACACGAATTCTATGCCTCCATCAGAAAGAATGACATTGCCCCCTTTGTTAGGAAATGGAAAGAGTTGGAAAAAATTATATTAAGTGAAGTAAGCCAGGCCCAAAGAAACATAGGCCCCATGGTTTCCCTTATTTGCAATAACTAGTATAAGTGGAGGACAAGCAGAAAAGGTAAAAAGGTATGTACTTATGACCGTATACGATGATGTTAAGTGAAATGAACCCCAAGATAGGGACACAACTTGTTTTTTTTCTTGCTATTGTTTTAAATATATCTAAACTGGAGCTACTTCTTAAATCTCTATTTGATAAGCCAATGTTTTTTTTTTTCAAATTGTTCTCCTTCAACTCTTTTTATGTTACTGGTAACCTTTCATTAGGTGCCAAAGAGATGTACAAATATCATAGATACACTGGCTGACGTTATCTTCCTCTAGGGAGAACTATTAAAATAATTAATTGGGAAGTCATTAGACTGAAGTAGCCCCAGCACCCTGGATTAATGCAGAAGCAATCACAAAACCAACCCAATGTCAACACTAAAATCTTAAACTTCAATTAGAAATCACCAACTCACCTTTGACTGGAGAGCTGCCACTAGAATGATCTCGATAAGGTGACTGCTTCAGTTTTGCCCAATAACTCTGCTTCACGTCCACACTCATCCTCAAAGCCTTCCCCCTATGCCCCTTTCAGTGGTAAGCTTCATGGAATGTGGTATTGCCCCATTCATAAATCACCCTCATCTCAGATAAACCCTTCAGCCTTTTAACATGCCTAACTTTATCTTTGAATAGTACATAGTCCTTAGTTTGGAAGGCAGTTAAAAATAAAGCAGATTCCCATTGCCCACTATGAAATTGGTTTGAATGTTAGTGGAGTTTAATTAATTAATCAATTTAGTTTTGTTTGATGTAGGGGCTTGAACTTGGGGTCTGGGCTCTGTCTCTGAGCTCTTTTGCTCAAGGTTAGCACTCTATCACTTTGAGCCACAGC
This sequence comes from Dipodomys merriami, assembly GCF_024711535.1. Classification (NCBI taxonomy): domain Eukaryota; kingdom Metazoa; phylum Chordata; class Mammalia; order Rodentia; family Heteromyidae; genus Dipodomys; species Dipodomys merriami. The sequence continues at coordinate 3,125,191 of NW_027202693.1, forward strand.
CCCATTTCTTGTTTTCTGTTGGTCAATTGGAGATAAGAGTCTTACTGATTTTCCTACCTGGGCTGGCTTTGAACAGCAGTCCTCAGATCTCAGCCTACTGAGTAGCTAGGATTACAGTGCTGGTGTGAGTCACCAGCACTCTGCTTGGGTTTATTTTTTGTGAGGGATGGACTGTCCTCAGATTTCCCTCAGTTCTATGATGGAGCATTGCAGCACTTTAATGAACACCTTGGGATGTTTGTTAGAGACTTTTCTTTTCAATTGATTAGTTGCTCCTAGTTTTGTGTTCCTTCCCCTCCCTGCCACTGCTGTTAAACCATGATTAGCTTCATGAGACCTCCATTTCTGTCTTCTGCTGGGCTTTTCAGTCTTTCAGCTACTAGATATAAACTTATACAAGCCTCAAGAGAAAAACAGAAAACCAAATGTAAAGTTATTCCCATCCTCTCTCTGTGAGCTTGATCTCTAAGTCTGGTTGTTTCCATAGCCATGAATTCTACTCTTATCCAGAACCCTGAGGCATCTGAAGGAACAGCTTCATTTCTCTTCTATTATTCTCTCCTGGGAGGGAGTAACCTCCTATTTATCCCATTAAACATCGTTTCTTGTTCAGCTTTTTGCCTTTCAGTTGTTTTCACATTTGCAGATAATTCACATACAAATAGTACAAAGCATCGGGCATTCCTCACATTCTGGCTGTGGTGGTAGCTTTCCAATGGTTTCAAGTGTGTGTGTGTGTGTGTGTGTGTGTGTGTGTGTGTGTGTGTGTGTGTGTGTGTGTGTGTGTGTGTGTGTGTGTGTGTGTGTGTGTGTGTGTGTGTGTGTGTGTGTGTGTGTGTGTGTGTGTGTGTGTGTGTGTGTGTGTGTGTATTTTTTTAAAACCACTGGGATGTAGCTTGGAAGAAGGTGGTTGTCTAGCATGCACAGGCCCTGGGTTTGATCCACAACACTGCAAAAAAAGGGCTCAGGCCGAAATTTTCTGAAGAGACCCGGAAACACAACAAATCAAAGAAAGGTTGGACAAATGGGATTGCATAAAGTTGCAGAGCTTCTGCAAGGCAAATGACATAGCTAGCAAGATCAATAGAAAGCCCACGGATTGGGAGAAGATCTTTACTAGCCATACAACAGACAAGGGTCTCATATCTAAAATATACTTGGAACTCAAAAAATTAAACCCCCCAACAACAAATCCTCAAAGAAACAACTGCCCAATAAATAAGTGGGCGAAAGACTTAAAGAGAAACTTCTCTGAAGAAGAAAGAAAGATGGCCAATAGACACATGAAGAAATGTTCAACATCCCTAGCCATAAAAGAAATGCAAATCAAAACAACATTGAGATATCACCTCACTCCAGTTAGAACGGCAAAAATCAAGAACTCTAACAACAACAGATGCTGGAGGGGATGTGGACAGAAAGGAACCTTACTTCATTGTTGGTGGGAATGTAAACTTGTTCAACCACTTTGGAAAGCAGTATGGAGGTTCCTCAAAAGACTTCACATAGAACTCCCCTATGACCCAGCAATCCCACTTTTGGGCATTTACCCAAATGTTTACAAACAAGACCACACTAAAGCTACCAGCACAACTATGTTTATTGCAGCATTATTTACCATAGCTAAGATATGGAACCAACCCAGATGCCCCTCAGTAGATGAATGGATCAAGAAAATGTGGTATATATACACAATGGAATTCTATGCCTCCATCAGAAAGAATGACATTGCCTCATTTGTTAGGAAATGGAAAAACTTGGAAAAAATTATATTAAGTGAAGTAAGCCAGGCCCAAAGAAACATAGGTCCCATGGTTTCCCTTATTTGTAATATCTAGTATATGTATGAGTCAAGCGGAAAAGGTCAGATAATGTGATGTCAGGAAAATGAACCCTTAGATGTGTATTTTAATGTTTTTTTCTTTCATGCATGTGTTTCTAACGCATTTATAAGATTATCTCTTTGTTGCTTTGTATATCCCTCCCCCACAGTATAATCCCTGATTTCACTATATTTGATGTCAGTATAACTTGTGGAGGAGATGGGGAAAAACCAGTTGTTTAAGGATACAGGTGGACCTGTTGCAACAATGAGAAGTACAAGTTGTCATGTCCAAAACTACCTTTACAACGTCGGTGCGGGGGGAAGGAGAAGGATTGGGATTGGGGGGAGGGGGGAGGCTGGGAAGGGATGTGAAGGGTAAACAAAGGAGGAGGCTGCAATGCTTGGTAAGAAATGTACGCATTATCCTGCCCACGTAATTGTAACTCCTCTGTACAGTATGTTCACAAATAAAATAAAATTAATTTAAAAAATTCCAGATTGTCAATGTCAATTTATGAGTATAATGCATCTTGATCATTGCCACGCCTTCCATCATTCTATTTATTCTTTTGTGTGTGTATGTGTGCCAGTCCTAGGACTTGAACTCAGGGCCTGAGCTCTGTCTCTGAGCTTCTTTTTGCTCAAGGCTAGTACTCTACCACTTGAGCCACAGCACAACTTCTGGCTTTTTCTGACTAATTTGTTGAAGATAAGAGTCTCACGGACTTTCCTGCCTGGGCTGCCTTTGAACCATGATCCTCAGATCTCAGCTTCCCCAGTAGATAGGATTATAGGTGTGAGTCACCAACACCTGTCTCTCTTTATTCTTGTTGGGTCTATTGGTCCTGATAGAAGCTAGACCATTAAAGGTAGAAACAGTACTATCTCCTGGAAACTTTATTATTTATCTGAGATACAGAAATGGAAAGATCAATGGCAATTTCCAGGGAACCAATTCTGGGACCTCTAATGTTGAGGTTTCTTGTGATGCTCAGATTATGGCACTTCTTTGATATTGATTGCTCTTCCTTTCCTCTAAATCTGTCATCCACCAAGACTCAGTGCCATTCTTTTTTTTTTTTTGTCAGTCCTGGGCTTGAACTCTGGGCCTGGGCACTGCCCAGCTCTTCAGCTCAAGGCGAGCACTCTACCCTCAGTGCCATTCTTGCAAAACTCTTTTTACCCCAATTTAGTCTGAGTACCTGTCCTTGCAAACCATAAACATAAGCCACCTGTCCGTAACCTGCTCAGAATAAGAGGACCAGCTTGTATGTGGACAACAGCATGGTTGTGTAATGTTCTGAGAGGTCGAGTGGTCTGGAGTTACTAGCTCTTAAAAATAACCATGCCACTAGACTGCTCAGGGACCTTGGAGATATCATCTTCTCTTGTCACATCTATAAAATTTTATGTTGGTACAAGATTACAGCTGGAATTTCTTAAGCTTAAAATCCTATTATTCTGATCAGAAGCCAGTTGGCCCACCTAGGAGCTGTCTGCACAAACTCGCCTTCAGGAACTCATAGACTTAAACAGTCTTGCTGGTATTCAGCAGAGTGGGTTTCTTGATAAAAATCTTCTTCCTGTCTGTGTACATCCATATGGGAATAATCCTTGTTGAACAGCATTTGTGTAAGAGGTAGACTTACTTGGAAAGATCACTTTGATAGCCAATACAAGCCCCCTGACTTAAATGTCTCTGTTACTGCATCAGAAAATGTTCTTTCAACCTGAGCATTTTACAAAATACAACTTAAAAAAATTATTTTCTTATAAAGGTGCTGTACAGAGGGGTTATAGTTACATCAGTAGGTGAACATTTTTTTAATCAAAAAGACTTATTTTCATGTTTTGAATAATGATGCATAGTTGTACATGATTAGCATAAGCATATTCATTAATTTATATCTAGGCCCAGGTGCTGGTGGCTCACTCCTATAATCATAGATAGAGATACTCAGGAGATTGAGACAGGGAAGATATGGTTTGAAGCCAGCTGGGAAAACAGTTCATGAGAACCCATCTCAACCAAGAGCTGGGGACAGTGTTCACTATACATCTGTTATCTTAGTGATATGAGAGGCTGAGATTTGGAGGATTGCATTTCCAATCCAACACAACCCAAGCAAAAAGTTTCTGAGACCTTATCTCAATAGAAAAAGTTGAGTGTGGGAGCATGAGGGAAGCAAAAACTTTCAAAGAACACCATCCAGCTGGCTGGGGCAAAAATTGAGAGTCTTGTCAGGTGCTGGTGGCTTATGCCTGTAGTCCTAGCTACTCAGGAAGCTGAGATCTGAGGATCCGGTTTAAAGCCAGCCTGGGCAGGAAAATCTGTGAGACTCTTATATCCAATTATCCACCAGAAGATTGGAAGAGGAGCTATTGCTCAAGTGGTAGAGTGCTAATCTTGAGCACAAAAGCTTAGAGACAGCGCTCAGACCCTGAATTCAAGCCCCAGGACTGGTACAAAAACTATTGTGACTCTACATGACCTTACTTATGGAATGGTCAACCTTCTGTATATCACCTTTATAATAAAAAATAAAAATTAAAAAAAATTGAGTATCTAAAAACTAAAAGCACAAATGACTAGAGGCATTGCTCAAGTGGTGCTAGAGTGCCTGCCTAGCAAGTGCACTGCTCTGAGTTTAAACCCCAGTGCTGCCGAATGTTCTTATCTATGTAAACACAAATGGTCATATGCAGTAGAATCTTGGATTTCCTTCCCTTTATCCTCAGTATCAGGGCTTGAACTCGGGATGTTACACTTGTTCTGCTTCTTTGCATAATACTGCCTTGATTTTTTTCTGGTTTTTTGGAGATGGAGTTTCCTGGACTTTTTTTTTTTTTTTTTGGCCTAGACTTGCTTTGAATTGTGATCTTACACATCTCAGACTTCTGAGTATCTAAGAAAGATTTTTAGGTTGCTGCTTCTACCTTGAACATGTTTTTCCACTCTCTCTTTCTCTGCCTAGGAAACATCACCCCAAACTCCAGGTCCCAAGTTAGTCTGTGTCATCTCTGTCATGTCTGCGCTGTACTCACATGATTACATTTATTTGCTTTGGTCTGTGCAAGATAAAATCTGCAAGAGAAGAAATTTTATATGATCTTAGTCAACATTGGTTTTGCTCTCTAGAGTACAACATCGTTCTTGAAATATAATAAGTACATACTAAGTATTTTTGAGGAGAGTGATAGAAACAGCTAATTTACATTTGCCATTTCATTTGTTGTAGGGATAGCTTTCAGAATGTTGCATTAAAATCTCCTTTCCATGAACACATAGGGTGATGGGACATTTTCTTATTTCAGCACCAGAAATTATCTGTCTCATGAATAATTAAGTTATTGTTTTTATTTTGTCTATGGATGCTGAGAGTTAAATAATGGATTGTTTTTCTCCTTCTGTTTGGGTTTTAAGCAAGCCAGAGGGAAATTTAGCATTGAATTCAAGCTGTTTATGTTCATGAACAAAAATCCTTTTATTCAGCAAACATTTATTGAGCACTTTCCATGTGGAAAACACAGTCCCAGGTGGTAGAAATTCAGGAGTAAGCAAACCAGATAAAACATCTCCTAAAGGAGCAAAATGCCTTCAGGTAGCTGTCAGATAAAGAATCATAAAGATGTCTCCCAATGGAATATTCATACATACTATAGAAAATCAGTCCATTGATTTGTGCGAAGTTGGAACAGGAGGATGACTTCTGAAGTGCTTCATGAAGGATATCTAAAGAAAGGGCAGAAATGAACTGGAGGGGAAAAAGAGGGAAGAGAATCTCAGAGAAAAGTATGAGCAACTTCTCCAGCAGAAGGAAGTGGCCTAAATAGGAAGGATCATTAGCCCAATAAAGCTGTCATGGGATGGGTGAGGAGGGATGGTTGGGAATGAGGATGGGGAGACAGGGTTAGGAGACCATATACAAGGCCTCTTACCATTCTTTTTAAAAATTTTGAATTTATGCAAAGATTAATGGAAAGCCATGAAAAGATTTTAAGGAAAGGGACTAGTTTCTTTTTTTAATGCCAAAGAGAAAAGAATAAGGGGGAAAGGGAACTAATAATCTGTTGGAGAAAATGTAAGCTAGTGTAACCACTATGGATATCAGTATGGAGATACCTCAAGACACTAAAAACAGATCTACTATTTAATTCTGCTATACCACTCTTGGACATATATCTGTCTGTCTATGAGATACTTTCACAGTCATATTTATAGCAGCACCATTTATGATATAGTGCCCAGTCAAAACTAGGGTGTCCAATCACTGATGATTGGATAAAGAAAAGGTTGTGCATATATATACAGTAGAGTATTATTCAGTCATAAAGAAGAATGGATTATGTCATTTACAGGAGAATTGGTGGTGCTAGAGATCATTGTGTTGAGATAAGCCAAGATTCAGAGAAGCAAATATTGCATGTCTCTACTCCCATGCAGAATCTAGACCAATAATAGTAATAGAAATAGTATGACATTATTGTAAAAATGGGGTTGTTGAGGCTGGTACAATGAATCTGTGATAGAGTACCAGGGTAGCAAGTGCAAGGCCTCGATGTCAAATCCAGTACTGACAATAAGATATAATAATAATAATATAATTTCCTGTGTGTCCTTCAGAGGTAGGCTATCTATATCCATCTCTTCCTGTTTGTACACCAAATTATAGTATGGTACATCTTTTGTCCTTTACCTTGTTCTTTTCACTTAGCAATATAAACTTGGAGAATGTTCTGTGTCAAATCACAGAAGCCTGGGATCATTTATTTTGGGAATTATAGAGGCCTGTGCTGCTCACATGAGGCGTGGCCTACTCATGTTAGGGTTTTTCCTTTCCTCTTGCCTCTATTGCTGTACTATGCTTATGTATATGCACTACCCTAAATGGTGGATATAGAATAGAAGGTAAATAATGAACACCAATGCATGGGGTCTCAAGAGTCCTGGGAGGGTACACCTGCCATGGTATTTATGGGACCTGGCATTCCTATATTCAGAGAGAAAATCACATTTTTGTTAATATTATCCCATGAAACTCAGTCAGCATTGAATATTCAATTCGTGATGGCCGGAGAATCTTGGCTGAAACTCTTAGTTCATCTGAACATGGCAGAATTCCCAAGCCAATTCCAGAGCATTTTGTAGGTTATCAAGGGACCCATTATGACTTTATCAAAGCACTCCAAACTTCCGTCCACACTCACTTTATTGATCGAATGGAAAGCCTAATAATATTCTATGGCTTGAAACTAAACCAGCCCTGAATTAGCTTTGAGCTCAAAGGCAACAGTGATGGTACTTTGTAGATAGACGTCTTTATCTTGGAGAGATTTAATTATCTTTTTCTAAGTCAGGGTTTAATGGGAACAGAAGGTCGGAAACGCTTGGTGTGTAGCAAGGTGAACAGCTGACACTCTTTCAAGATAAAGAGCTGCTTCAGATTCAGAACTCCTGGGAGAATCTTGGCTCTTTCCCACCCCCATCCCAGCCGTGTGCTTAGCCAGACCTCACACAGCAGGATGCAGAGGGGAGCAAAGCCAGGTCAAGGGTCAAGACTGGGATGCTGGTGTTTCCCCAAAGCAGTCTGGGCTCCTTTTTCATTTAGTCCAAAGGACAGATTCCTCATGGCCAGAGTCTAAGGAGCAAGGTAATGGCCCCAAATTGGATAGAACTCTGTAATTCTTCCCTGATAATATGAAGCCAGGTAGAAGGAGCTTAAATGCTTTCTTTTCCTCTGTTGGAGTTTATCACCAAGGGACAATGAACACCTAGATTTAGGTGTGATTTTTTTTTTTAATCTTTGGGTAGTTGTGCAAAGGAGTTGCCATTTTACACAGCAGTTTATGAATATACACTATTATCTTGATCAGTGTTTCCCCTTTCATTCCTCCCTTTCCCTCACTCTTAATTTTGTAGGATATACATCGGAATCTCGACTGCATTCTACCCCTCTTCTCCTCTTCATTCCTCTATCTATCCTTTTCCCCTTGACTCCACCCCACGCCTTTTGAATACCGTGTCCTGGTGTTTTATTTTGCTGAAGTTTGGAGGTTGCCATTCTGAGGAATTACACTATTTGAGATCTCCCTTGAATCTACTGTATTTCAGTAAATATATTTGTATACAATTGCACACCAGCCAATGTCTTCACTTTTGACTTTGTCAGCTGAATCTTGCTTCCGCATAAAAGGGATCCTTTGTCTCTCTGGATCCTTCCCCCCCCCCCCCCAAGTCTTTCCATTTCTTTAAAAATGGTTCAATATCATCCTTTCTAATGGTTGGATAAAATTCCATTGAGTATATAAAACACATTTTCTTGACCCATTCATCCATTGAGGGGCATCTGGACTGATTCCCTACTTGGCCATAGTGAATAGTGCTGCAGTAAACATGGTTGTGCTAGTGGCTTTACTGCATCCTGGTTTGTAACCTTTTGAGTCAAATTGCTGGGCCATAGGGTAGTGGTTTTTAAATTTTTTTTATTAATATCTGTAAGTAGTTGTACAAAGAGGTTTCAACTCAACATATCAGCTTGTGAGTTCAAGGCTTCTCGATCAAGGCGCCCCTGTTGGTTAATGCGCAGCTGTGAAGCACCATATTCAATCTTGTCCAATGTCCACTACTGAAAGTCCTAGACTTAGTCCTTTATTGTCTGAAGAGCAGGAGATTGAGACCAGGTGTTGGGCATGAAATGGTCACTGGCTGTGACTCACTTTGGTTTCTTTGCATTCTGTCTTTGGGGAAGATCAAATTAGTGGGCAAATGTTAACTTCTCCACCCAGCACTGCTTAGGGATGCCTTTATTAATAGTGAAACTGAGTATTAAGTTGGTGTAATGGCACCCTCAATGGACTGAATCTGTAGATGGACCATTTCTTCTTTCTGTCTTATTTTGTTGACCATTTGCTAGATACTGAAACCCAGCCAAGATCTCATAGTTTATAATCCTCAGGGAAACCCCAGATACCTTGGAGTTAAAACAGACATGAGATGGTTGTATGGATTCTGAGATGTTAAGCTCTGTAAAACTCTGAGCCTCATGCTTAAGACACAGTAATCATTCATTCAAAATATTTTTTTCCTGCTTATATGGTGCTGAGGAATCAAACCCAGGGCCTCAGGCATGCAAGGCAAGCACTCTACCACTGAGCCACCTTCCCAGACAAGGACTTTAAAAAAATTTATTTACTTATTTATTTTTTATTTTTTGGTCGGTCATGGGACTTGAACTCTAGGCTTGGGCACTGTTCCTGAGCTCTTCAGCTCAAGGCAAGCGCTCTACCGCTTGAGCCACAGCACCACTTCACATTCAAAATATTGTTAATCAAGTTTATATAATACATACATATATAATTCGTGAGTTTTTTCTTTTTATTGTGCAACTGTGGTTGCATAAACCTCATCAACCAAATTGTCCCCAAAGCAATTTTTTGGGTGTGTGTGTGATTGTCAAGACTTACTTAGGAAGTTAAAAAGAGTGAATATTGACTATTTCTTTCCATTATTATCACAACAATGCCAATTTCTTTTGAATGATTCTGATTAACTAGGAGATGGGTTATGTATAATGGAGTAGGGGAAAAATCACAAAGATTAATATTTCAAGATATTATCTCATCATAAATGAATGTATCACAATTTGCTTAATCACTCTTCAATCACTGGACATTTAGAATATTTCCAATTTTTAGCTATTAAAATGACATTGTGATTAACATGGCTAAAATCCCTTTCATAATTTGGATGACTTCAGATAAATGACCAGAAATAGAAATTCCAGATCAAATAATACAAAATAACAAAGGCATGCAAAATGTTAGTTCACAAAGAAGGCTTTAAGAGTTTCCTTTCCTGGGTTAGATATAAACTGTACTGCTCTATCAGGTAGCAAAATTTTAAGCATAAGACTAGGGTCAGATTCTTAAGAATATTGCTGCATGTTTACTTGTCTGGCTGCCTGTAATATTCTTAAGTGTTGACTAAGAGATACCTAGTAGTTTTTATTGTGTATGTGCTGGTAGTGAGGCTTGAACTCTGGATCTCATGCTGTTGTTTGGCTTTTTTCCACTCAAGTATGGAAGCTCTCCCACTTGAGCCACACCTCCACTTCTGGCTTTGTGCTGGTTAATTGGAGATAAGCATCACATGGACTTTTCTTCCTGGGCTGGCTCTTTGAACTGGGATCCTCAGATCTCAGCTTCCCGAGTAGCTAGGATTACATCCATGAGCCACCAGTGTCTGTCCCTGCTAGCTTGTTATTGTCTGAATTTCTCTAATGACTTCATTCTCCTATTAAACAATTAGTAAAACTCAAAAAACTATCCAGTCAAAAAAATCACATTTTCCTAGATCTTTGCCAAAAATTGATTCCTGAGGTAAGAAGACAAAAACAACCAAGATCATAAAAATAACAGGAGAGTGAAAGGAAGGGAGAAGGGGAAGGGCAGAGCGGAGGGAGGAGGAAGGATAAGAAAGGGGAGAACATGATCCAAACACATAACTTGCATGATTGCAATGTCTTGATGAAACCCATTACAATAGACAATCTAATAGACACCATGGTGAAAAAGAATAGATTAGAGAGAGTGGCATGGAGCAGGTAAAGTTTGGCAGCATGGGTGGCCAGGAGGCATAAATGCTGGCATGTATAGCAGGTAGTGATGGGCTCTTGGTGGCATCAATTGCCAATGCTCAGTATGTCAATCTTCACCAAGGTGTGTAAATTCAATGAAATTATAATTCACTATGGACACATCAGTATCTTTATCATGTTTTCAAATGAGTGATCGAAGATCAAAGCAAGAACCAAGAACAGGGCTCTTCATTCCCAATGGGACTTTTCAGGGGAAGGAGAGGGTTGTCCATTGTAAGTTGCTGGTGTCATGGAATACCTTTTGCAGGGGCTGCTGTAAACCCAAACAGACCATGAATACCAGATTCTTGAACAAGGTGGGCTTCATAAACCAGGCATGAAGGGGAAGGAAGGTTTCACTGGCAATGGGTAAATGCTATCATGGAATATTATGCACAATTCTGTCATGCACTTGGCAGAGTGTGATTATGTATCAGAAGCTTTAAACGCAATAATGTAGGATCTGTAAATGGGTAACCAATAACCGTTCTTCTTGAGAATTGCTGGAAGCTCTCCTGACTTGATCTTCCTTTTGCAAAGCACCTACGATCTGTGAATTATGTTTTTTTCTGCCTTCTTTGACGTTCTTCTTGCCTTATGTGGACCTCTGCTGGAATGCTTGCTTCTCTGAGTTAAGAGAACTCAATACCAAAAATGACAGAAAATGTGGTCTCTGGAAAATATAAAAGCTTAACATTTAATTTAAACACGGAACCGTCATCCACCGAGTTGCTATGGAGACCCTTCCTCCATGTGCTCCGTAACGTGTCTGCTGCCAATTATCCAGAAATAACTTTTCTATTTCTATGGAATCTTCTGGGTCTCACCTACTGCTGCTTCTATATTCTGTTTTGGGCTTTGCTGAAAGGAGGCGGGCTTTCATTTCTATTCCTTATAGGCAAGAAAAGGGGGGAAAAAACTTTTAACATGTCCAAGCTGAAAAGGATCCCCTACTGAGTCACTTCCTGTGTAACACCATTACACATCCTTCTTAACTGAAGCAGATGAAAGTTAAATTTTTCCCCTTCATTTTTTAACAATACAGTGGGTTTCGACCTTGATGGCTATGGTTGGAAAGAGCATTATAGGTTGATTAAATTTTTCTTAAAAAAATTATCTTTAAGTCGTTACACAAAGGGGTTTTAATTCAACATGTCAGTTTTGATGAGTACAAAGCACCTGAACCAGTGTCACCTCTTCCATTATTCTCCCTGATCTCTCCCAGCCTCACCCATCCCCTCCATTATATCAGGTCCATTTTCACATCTCGTCATTGAATATTATGATTGCACTTGCCCATCCTTCCTCTTACCATTACCACTGGTCTTCCTTCCTTCCTTTTATCTTCTACCTCCCCTGACAACATATGTTTCAGCTTCCTGGTATTCTTTTTTTTTTTTTTTTTTTTTGGTTATGGACCTGAACTCTGGGCCTGGGTGCTGTCCCTCAGCAGCTCAAGGCCAGCACTCTACCACTTGAGCCACAAAGCTACTTCTGGCTTTTTCTGCTTATGTGGTGCTGAGGAATCGAACCCAGGGCTTTCCAGGCCCCCTGGTATTCATTTTATGAGACTGTGAATTCCTTGTTCAAAGGGCTTAACACCACTGGAATCTTCCCCAGGGCATAGTATGCTTAGTATGCTTTCAGTCCACTTATTTATATATAGATGTCTATGTTATGGGTTAATGTGATGTTATTTTTTTAATTTAATTTTATATTATGGGATCTCTGGTCTCCTTCATCCCCTTTCCCAGTAATTTGATAAGTCATTCTTTTCCCACTGGACCTGCCATTTCAAAGTCAGTTAAGGGCTGAGGATGAGATTTGCCTGCTTCTATATCTTGATGTGGGTCATCGATATGTGGCTGGGAACTGAAGAGTCTTTTCTCCCAGCCATTGATCCTCAGGTAGGCAGATCGGAAAACACACGGTCTGTGAACGCTAGGGTAGACTCCATGGGTGGCTCTGCAGAAGAGCAGGCTTTGGGTGGGCTGTGAGAATCCCTCGCCCCTCCAGTGGGTCTCTCTGTGGGCCAGCGGCTTCCTGTGCATTGCTGACTGCTGATAACCTTTTGGTGGCTCACCACTGTGTTTTGGAGGCTCAAGCCAAGCAGTGGTCCAAGTGACTTGTGGAGAAGAGTTTAATCACACAGATAAGGCCCAGATGTTCAGCAGGGGTGGGGGAAATGAGGGGACTATATAAACACTTTGCCCAACTTAGAGGCCACTGCAGGAAAGGAACTGGAAATGTTGTTGGCCCCTTCTCCCCCTCCAACTTTACTACTGACTCAAAGTCTGTAGGTAAAATGTAATCACAAAGGCTTGCCTACCATCTGGGAACAGATCCAACATCTGTATAACATGGAACAGAGCTGAACGTGTCACTGGCTGGGTCTGAGATGAGGGCTAGCAAAGGGAGGATAATGAGGAAACTCTCAGCCTCCTACTGTTTCTAGGTCAATCTCCATCCTTCAGATTTGCAGATTTCAATTCTGCCAAATCATTAAAACATCCTGGACCAAAATCCCCAGAAAGTCAGCGGAAAAGAATGGGGTCAGTAAATATGATCCTTAGCTGGGTTTCCCTACTTTAATGTATGTGGTATCTATTCCTTCCTTCCTTCCTTCTTCCCTCCTTTTTTCCTCCCTCCTTCCTTCTTTCCTCCCTCCTTCCTCCATCCTCCTTCCTCCTTTTTTTTACCCTTCTAGTCCCAGGGCTTGAACTCAGGGCCTAGGCACTGTTTCTGAGCTTCTTTTCTCAAGGCTAGCTCTCTTCCACTTGAGCCACAGCTCCACTTCCAGTGTTTTGGTGGTTAATTGGGAATGGGAGTCTCATAGACTTTTCTGCCTGGGCTGGCTTCAAACTGTGATTCTCAGGTCTCAGCCTCCTAAGTAGCTAGGATGTCAGGCGTGAGCCACCAGTGCCTGGCTCACTCTTCTTGATCCTTTAGTTGACTAGAAATCACCATGTCTCTTAAGAATTGCCAGTTTCCTTCTTTCTTCCCAAAACTTGATAGTGTAAAAGGTTACCATTGAGTTGCTCTGAGGAGTTGAAATGACCTTGTAAAGCTCAAGGGAAGGGACTTTTTGAGTTGTGATATGATTGCCTAATAGTATTTTTTTGGCCAGGGGGTCAGTTGTGGAGCTGGAACTCAGGGCTTGGGCACTGTCCCTGAGCTCTTTTGCTCAAGGCTAGCACTCTACCACATTGAGCCACAGCTCTATTTCTTGCATTTGAGTGGTTAATTGGAGATAAGAGTCTCATGGGGACTTTTCTGCCTGGGATGGCTTTGAACTATGATCCTCAGATCTCAGCCTCCTGGGTAGCTAGGATTACAGTCATGAGCCACCTGTGCCAGGCACTTAGTAGCATTTTAAGAATTTTATCCTTTCCCCAAATTCAGTCTCATTGATACATAAGCCTGTACACATAGGGCTGTCCATTGCAACATCATTTAAAAAGAGGCAGTTGATCATCTCCATTGTCTAATAAAATGTCTCCGTTAACAAATGGAAAAAAAATCTAAGTGTCTTACAGGAGAAAATAGATGGAATGACGGGGCACTGGTATTATGGAAGGCTGCGTTGGCTTACATGGGCTAGAGTAGAGGATTTTTTGTGGTGCTTTGGATTGAACTCAAGGGCCTACATACACAGAGTCAATGTTCTACCACTTGAGGTTATGCTCCTAGCCCTTTGGTGGTGGTGATTTGTTTTTGAGATAGGGTCACACTGACTTTGCCCAGGCTGGCCTCACCTTTGTGAGCCTCTAGCCTAAGCCTCTCAAGTCTCTGGGGAAGAGAGGAGCATTGCATCATAGGCATGACTCCATAGAAGACTACACAAGGGCTTCCGTGAACACAGAGGGCTGTGAGCCATCCTGCTGGCAAATGATTAGCATGTTAAAGTCACAGAAGGGTACAAGGGGCAAAGACTCATCTCTGAAGAACATCAACAGCCTCCATGAAGACAAGGGGCCTGTCCAGCAGCCATGGAGAAAGGGCTCCACAGATCTGTGATTCCATTGCATACATGACGAGCCCACATCTCTACCAGCAACATGGTGGTGTGTTCTGGGAAGTGCTTCCCTGGCTCCCAGCACCCCATGGGTAAAGCATCTTCCTCATATAAGAGCTGTGGGGTGTGCCACAGAGCCAGTCCTCAGGAATAGACCTGGATGATGGATTGTGGCTGGAGTTCGATGACTGAATAGAAGATGAAGGGAAGGACCTGTGCCAGGAAATGTTTTCCTGACTCCTCTGTGTGACCAGTTTTTCATAAGCTGCATATTTGCTGAGCAGCCTACATTCAAGTCTGTGTCCAGGTGACCTCCTAGTAATTCCAGTCTGGTGATGGATAGTTTGAAATATTATTCCTCTTTTTTCATATACCTATAATATTTTTTATTATCTTCAAGTAGTTGTACAAAGGAGTTGCCATTCAACAAAGCAGTTTGTGAACACAGCATGTCTTGATCTATGGCTTATTATTCCTCTTATACCACTCCTAGGATCTGGAACTAAAGGGACTCATCACTTGCCTTGCAAGATCAGGAGTGGTGAAAAAATAAAATAAAATCAATTTTTCAATCTGGCTGTGATTCTCTTGCTTCTCACCTAGGCTGGGACCCTTGCCAGGACTCTGTGAGCACCTTAGTAAATTCTAGGAGGTAGTGCTTGCTTGCTGTAATTAAGGTGCGCAGAAGAGTTTTGCAGTCCTCTGGGAGAAAGGGAAGAAAATGAGATAAAACAAACATGTACCTCTAAGATTCTTCCTCAGCTTGAGGGTTACAAAGTAGGCCAGAACTTACAGGAATGGGAAGCTTTGGTTTTTGAGTCTGGGAATACCAAGAGGAGAATTTGCCTTTATTCTCCTACCACACCCCACCTTAATTAGAAGTCTTGAAATTCTTTTTCTGGTTTTGTCTTCTGAAGATAACCTACTTAATTTCTGATAAGGAAACTCATCTTTCCCTGTCATCCTTGCAATAGTTTTTTTTTATTTTTCCTCTAAACACTCCAGACATTTAGTTGGTTAAGTCTTGGTTTATGCTGAGATTTAAAGGTCCAGGTCAGCCTTGGAATAACTACGTGAAATATTTGTCCATATTTTTTTTTCATTCGCATCCTCAGTACTGACTTACCTAAGATTTCTCTCTTTTCCTATACCTAAACTCAGCCTCTTTCTTTCTAGGAATGCATAGAAGAAAGGACGTGGGAAATATATCCAGTCAACAACAGTTTTCTATGGGCACCCATCAGCTATGTTGATTGCTATGTAGCAAATGAGCACAATGAAGTGGCACGGGCAACGCATAATTGTTACCCCACATTTCCCGGTGGGCCAGGAATTCAGGGACAGAGTAGTCAGTTCCTCCACTCGGTGTCTCATTATGGCCTCTGAGGTCAGGCTGGAATCTAGGTTCTGAGCCAGGCTGCCATCTTTCTTGCCTGCTTCTCAGCATGTTCTCTCAAGCTCAGGGGTTGTCCTCAGGATTCATTTGTTTTGCTGTGGTTGGGTGGGTGTCCTGGTTATTGGTTAGTGCCTTGGGTCCCAGATCCTTGCTAGATAGCTTCTTCAAAACTCTGTGCAGGCATCTGCTGGGGCACTCACTTCTCTGACTGTGTTGAAGGCTGCACCTTCCTGGAAGTGAAACTCCATCATAACACCAAGAGTGAGGCACCATGGTGGACATCTGTCTCCCTGCTAGCCGGAACATGCCAGAACTTTCTCCTGATCACCTATTTGCTGGAAAAGCCCGAATATATCAAATAGACCTTTAAAAAATTGTGTCAATAGCCATACTGTACACAAGCCAGGATCATTTGAAAAAAATCAGTACAAGAGTTGTGATATTTAAATGGATAACATTTATAACAGAACACAACGAAGGAGAAAGAGGAGTGATCGGCAAAGAAAGATTAAGAAAGAAGATTCCATGCGGGCTCACCAGCAAGATGAAAAGTGACGATGCAAGAAAGAGGTTGGCATTTGAGGACCAGAGAGGAGGCTGAGGCGGTGGAAGCAGTGTGGAGGAGGAAGTGAGATCTGAGACAGACTGGGGACAGGTTGCTTAGGAACCGGAAGCCAGGAAGCTGGTGGCTCACGCCTGCCATCCTAGCTGCTCAGGAGGCTGAGATCTGAGGACTGAGCTTCAAATCCAGCTCAGCAAGAAAGTCTGTGAGACTCTTTATCTCCAATTAACTAGTAAAAAGTTGGAAGTGGATCTTTGGAACAAGAGATAGAGCACCAGCCTTGAGTGAAAAAGCCAAACAAGAATTCAAAGTCTGGAGTTCAAGCTCTGGTAATGCTGCACACATGCATGTGTGCACGCGCACACACACACAGCCATGAAAAGAAGCTTCAGCAACGGGAAGCTTAGGAGTCATTTCAATTGGGGAGAAGTATGATCTGTTTTGTTTTGAGACCATTCTGCATGGAAATCGAATTGCAGAAGATATAGGTAGAAGAAACAGAGTCCCCAGATTGGCAACTCCGAAGAGAGTCCAGGAATCAGAAGCTGATTAGATGAGCAGGAATGAGGGTAAAGAGGAGATGTAGGTACAGCAGCCAAATAGTAGGACATGAGTTGCTAACAGTAGAATGTTGTATGGCGGGGGAATTTCAATACCAAAATATTCAGAACTGGAGCTCATCTAGTTCAGTAAAATAACAGACTGAGAGAGAGCTCTGGCTTGCTTTCCCTCATACACATTTTCTCTCATTTGGGAACATAGACAAAAAGGAAAAAAAATATCATGGGCATAAGACCATGGAGGAGAAGGAGAAAGGGTGAGAGCAGAGATGTTTATGGTGTGAGTGCTTTGATCTGTGTGTGTGAAGATAAAGTTGTGAAGAGGCAATGTTCTTTGCTTAATCTTGCACAGTTAGAGGGCACCACAAGGCAGGCTGTGGATGAGAGGAACTCTGCCCCCAGCCTGCCATTCCCATTCTGTCTCTCTCATTCTTGAGTGAAAGGACCAGGAGAAGGCGGCCGTGGACAACCTTTGGAGAGAAGGTTGGGAGTGTACTGCCAGCCGACAGGTTTTAGGAGGGTCTAGCTAGCTCGTGGGGGCTGCTCAATAAACACGGCTCAGTGATTTCATTATGGCAAACCCAACTCTGGTGATACTTGGAATCATGATCTGCCAGGGTGGATCCAGCACTGGGAGAAACCAACCAGCTCCTCACTAAGATGTCAGAAGAGAAGAATTGCTCTTCCGGGAGTCATTTTCAAAGGTACTTGTCATGGATTTCTAGATCCTGACTGGGATTTGTCTTGTAAAAACACCACTGTGTGATAACCAAAGGAAGAGGGCAAAGAGCAAAGCACCTTGCTAGTTTTGGAGGTCATTTATGAATTCAATTTTCCCATTTGCAAAATCAGGTTTGAGGACTAAGATGACCCATGGAGTCATTCAAATGGCCATAAAATCAAACTTGCTCATTGCCTAACCCCCTCCCCTGCCAGAGCAGTGTCCTAAGGCAGACAGAAACATTTGCATAAGCCCCAGACTAAATGATTGGTGCCTATTAGTCCACAGGCTCGAGATAATAGTTTTGTTTATTATTTTTTTTTCTTTTAAATAGCTGTAAATTATATTAACACAGACAGGGCCAGTGAGAACAGAAGCACCTTAAACTGTCAGAGTGAAATTAACAGGCTTAAATGGCTACTTGTGTCATAGGGTATGTATGTATGTATGTATGTATGTATGCATTTATTATTATTTTGTTGTTGTTGTCGTTGGCTGAGGGGCTTAAACTCTAGGCCTGGGTGCTTTCCCTGAGCTCTTCAGCTCAAGGCGAGCATTCTACCACTTGAGCCACAGCGCCACTTCTGGTTTTCTGGTGGTTCTTTGGAGATGAGAGTCTGATGGACTTTCCTGCCTGGGCTGGCTTTGAACCACGATCCTCAGATCTCAGCCTCCTGAGTAGCTCGAATTACAGGTGTGAGCCACTGGACCCAGCCTTATTATTATTCTTTTAATCAGCTCAAAGCCTCTTGGTCTCCAAGGAAACATGATGAGATATGTCTCTGAAGAGAAGCACTTCAAGGAGGATTGCTGTCTGTGCAATAGCTTGGGAACTACTGTGACAACATAAGGGCCATTGAGATGTGTTTCCAAGCTTTCTGTGTTCCTTGGGTTTTTCAGCTGTGGGAAATTCTGCCATGCTACAGTTCATAATCATAGCAACATGTACATGCTAACAGAAATGATAGATGGATCTCTATCTAGGCGTTGACTGTTTTACATGAAATAGATCATTTAATTCTTAGGATAATCTTACTCTGCAGATGGCTGTATTATCTCATTTAAAGGAAACAGATGCTTGGATTGGTTAAGGAACTACTTTCAGGACAAATAGTGAATGACAGAGCTAGTATTTTAACTCAAATCTCTCTCTCTCTCTTTCTTTCTCCCTCTCTGTGTGGGCTCAGTGCATTTCATCCATCTACCTATCATTTATTCTTTGCCATCACTGTAATTATATTTATAATTACTTTTAATCATGATTAACATAGTATATTATTATATTAATTACTATGATATTATTTTTTTATCATTTCCTTTTTTGTGTTTGTGCAAGGTCCTGGGGCTTGAACTCAGGACATGGGCATTCTCTCTGAACTTCTTTTGCTCAATGCCAGCACCCTACCACTTGAGCCATAGCTCTATTTCCAGTTTTTTTTAAATAATTTGTTGAAGAGTCTTACAGCCTTTCTTACCAGGCTGGCTTTGAACCATGATCCTCAGAGCTCAGCCTCCTGGGGTAGTTTGGATTACAGGTATGAGCCACCAGAGCCTGGTTTCTTGTTTTTTTTTTAATTGTTAATTTTCTTGTTTGTTTACTGTGTTCTGAGGATTAAACTCTGGTCCTCTAACATGCTAGAAAGGTGCTACACCACTGAGCCGCATCCCCCCACCCCCACAACTCCCGCCTACTTCCCACTTGGATTTACGATTTTTGTAGTCTCTCTGTATAGGACTACTACCTGAGATGCTTGAGACCTTAAAAACAGCAGATTTAACCCTACTCATTTCTTCTCCTGGTCAAACTATAAATGGAACTACTGACTGATATGGCGAACATCTTCAAAACAAAAGAAAAGCTCACTGAGTGCAGGTGTTAAACCAGCTCATGTTTAATGCTTAGAGCAGTTAAGTGATAAAGAGGTCACAAGAGTGACCTCTTTAAAATGGCCCTCACTGTGTAGAACTGGGGTAGCATCAGGATTTGTGAGAGGAAAACTACATGTAAATACTGGATGTAGAAGACAGAGCGGGGTGTGTTCAAAATCATAAAGGAAAAAGATCTCCTTTCCCATCTAAAAATCTCAACAATCTGTGAAGTCTGGTGACAGAAAAGAAGTCCTGGGGCCCACGAGGTCTCCTTAAATTTATGTTGGAGGTAATCATCATTATGGAATGTGATCTTCTCAATGAGTCTATCAAAAAAAAAAAAAGAGAGAAAAGTAAGATGTGGAGTTTTTGAAATACAAACCTCCCATTTAGGAGAGAGGCAAAGGGACTTTCTGGGCTGATGAAAGGGATTTTGAGGATGCTTAAGTCTTGGGTAGTAAGCTTTGACAATCAAAGATTATAAGTGGAGCAAGGAAAACTGGGGGGGGGCTGTCTTTAAGTAATTGAAAAAAAGAAAATAACCACCCACTTTCAATACTCCTCTCTCATGTTCTTTGTCCTCCTTTCTCTGCTGGAGATGACAAAATTTGTGCAGATCAAGACTTCTGCACCTGGCTGATGTATTTTCCTCTACAGTATGGATTAGGAAATGAAAGACCAGGGAACTTAAAAATGTTACCATATTCCACTTTCACATCTGTGGACTCCAGGTGAACTGCCCAACCTAGAGATCTATAATTGAAACAGGATGCTCAGAGAAGTCTGCGGCGCTAAATGCGCAGGAATTAGAAACAACCTGTATCCATTTAAAGGTATTAAAGAAGATCAAGGAGTCGCACCCCCGAGGATGGTATTAGTGGATTTTGGATTATGCTGGATTTAAATCTGAAGATGTAACCCTAACAAAGCCCTTTTTTTCCCCCTTCTGAAGAAATGAATCTAATAAACACTACCCATTCCGAGGAACAGAGGACAAGAAGAGAGCTTAAGTACCTTGTGTCACTAATATGTGCCAAGTCTTGTATGCTCAGTGTGCAAACCTGACATGATACTTTCTCGCACAAGTGATGGGAAGATTTGGAGCATTCCTCTTCAAACCTTGTGTTCCTCCTCCTCTTCTTTTATTCTTCCAACTCCACAGCTAGGGAGCCAGTCTTTGCCAGGAATTCTGAATGGAGGGAGGAAAGAGATGGTGTTGGCATAGAAGAGAGCGACTAAAGAGACTATGGCTGCAGAGGGGGGAGGAGTGAGGGGCGTGGAGAGATCAGAATTTTCCCTGGAAGTTGAAGAATGCTGGCCTTTTCCCTCACCCATGATATTTTCATGTGTCCTTGTTTCCTCCACCTCTCCTCCTTCCTCCTCTTTCTCCTCCTTTGTTATATTCTCCTCCTCTGTTATAGTCTGAAGTAAACCATATCAAGCCCGGATCTACCAACTTCTCTTCATGTATACGAGAAAAGATGAAAGTGATTTTAGTGATTTTAAACTACTGACATTCTAGGTTCTGTTAGTCAAAACTAATACAAGTCCCTTACCCGCCCTCCATTGAACATTCCATTATTCTTTCCACAAACTTTTAAAAAATATATATATTAAGAACCTTCTATGTGGTTGGCACTGTACTGGCTTTCTGGGTATAGGATGATAGCTATACATCCAGTAGCAATGTCCAATGGGAAATAATGCTACTTCCTAAACCAATAAGTAAGTGTGAGTGAATATATATCAGATTAAGCTGGGATGACAGGCTCTGGCCTGTCATTTTAGCTTCTCAGGAGGCTGAGATCTGAGTATCTTGGTTCTATGCCAGCCCAGGCAGCAAAGGCCATGAAACTCTATCTCCCACGAACCACCAGAAAACAGGAAGTAGTGCTGTGGCTCAAAGTGGTAGAGCAGTAGCATTGAGCAAAAGAGCTCAGGGACAGTGCCCAGATCCTGAATTTAAGTCCCATGACCAACAAAAAATTTAAAAAAATATTAGTAAGATGAAGACTTGGGGTACAGTGGGAGTAAGATACAGGGTAATGAGATTTAAATGCTGGGAATCCCAAGATCTTTTGAAGATGAGTGAAGTGTGATACAAGGTGGAATGGAAAGATGAATCAAGACAGAGAGCTTCTCCATCTTTGGCATAGAGGTCCGTGCTTTAAGGCTTCAAGCCTTCCCCATCCCACATGACCACTATGGCACCTTTCCTCTTTGACCCTGTCCAACACGTGGGAAGGAAGAGAAGGCTCATTCTCGTGTGTTTCAGCCAGCCTAATACATTTCAAATGGGCCTGTAAAAGTAATCTTTGGCTGCCTAATAGATGAGATCTGTATAGACTTAAAATAACTTCCTATCACCAGGGTCACTCACTGCCAAAGATGTTCTTAGCCAAGAGCTGCCATTCATTGGGGTGGGGGGAAAATCCACAAAGCTCTCAGTAGTTTAGGCATAAAGGCAGATGATGAGAAAGAATTCAGAACCTGATACCTTCATCCCAAAATACCTACTGCCAGGGTATATCGTTCACATGGCTACAAACTCAGGGAGGTCGGAGAATACATTTGGGCAAAGGATGGGAATGGACTGATTTCTGTAGGAAACTGCTGCCCATTCAGTCTGTTCTATGAATATTTGTCAACTCCCTACTCTGAGACATTCCCTGAGCTCCAATGGTTAGAAAAGCCAGATATGTCCCCTGCCCTTCTGAAGTCCACAAGGAAGCAGAAATTGAGAGCATACAGAGAGAGGGAGAGAGAGAGACAGAGAAGGAGAAGGAGACAGGGAAAGAGCATGGCGGGTGGGAGGAAGTTACAGGAAAAAGGCAGAAAGAGGACATTAAAGAAAACATTTTTATGGATCTTAGTTAATCTCTGCAGAAACTAGGAAAGACATTATTATTACCATTGTCTTCATTGTAAGGCTCAGAAAGTTGAGATAATTGTTCCCAAATGGTTTTCAAAGTAGCAAAAACAACCCCATAAACAGAATTCTCATCTAGGTCAGCCTGACTCTGCCACTTAATCGGCGGTTAGATGAATGAATGTCTTCTTATCCATTTCTTAGTTTACTGTAAGTGAGGGTTCATGCTGGTCTCATTTTTCTTTTTCTCAAACCCACCATCAATCTAAGTACCCCAACCATCAGGAGATAAAAATCCACTTTACTATGAGCTGCAATCAAATACAACGAAGAGGGCAAGCCTGCCACTATATAGATTTAAAACATTTAACCCAAATCATTTTGCCATGGCATTAAAAATGATCAGGCTATCTACTCCTGGTAACTTCATGTGCCTGTATTTTATGGCCATAGTTGTGGCTTTCATGTGTAGGCAGATGGATGTGAAGAATCATTATTGATGGTATAGTCCATTATTTGGGAACTTTGATTTTCCCCCCGATTGCAAAGTAATGGAAGCAGTTTTTAATAATGCAGTCCAATCAGATGTCTGTAATAATAGATGAAACCGGCGCATTAAATTCTAGTCACTTTTTCCCAGTGCTTTTAAGTATATCATTTCATCTAATCCTGGCATCGCCCCTCTGACATGCTTCTGATTAGCATCATTTCGTCTTACAAAGGATTCCAGCTCAGACAAAACCGCACACCCATTTTTTGTTGGCAATACTATTTGTAATAGTAAGAGAGTCAGCTTAGGTACCCCTCAACTTACGAGCAGATGAGGAAATGTGTAGATTCCCAGAGGAATATTATTCAGCCAGAAAGAGGAATGAAGTTTGGCCATTGGCAGGGAGGTACATAGAACAGGAGAAACAGCATGACGTTCAGATATATGGATCTATGGTGAGATGGCTAGACTCATCTAATTCATATGCACATCATCTTATATATGTATCGCTGTCTTTTGGTGGCAACACTTAACTCCTACTCTCTTGGGAAGTTTCAAGTATATAAAACGATGTTATCGACTGCTGTCCCCACTCTGTACCATCCATACTTAGGTTTCTCAGCCTTTGCAGTGGCTTCCACCTCTGGACCGCTCGCTCCAACCATTGTTTGTTTGTCCTGAAGATATTAGAGAAGAAGGGGCCACAGGAATCAGGAAATGCTCATTCCAGGCCCAATCCTGTCCTCTTTTTTTTTTTTTTCCTGTCCTCCTTCTGGCCATGTGACCCTGAGTAAATCATCATCTCCCATCACCAGGAGTCAGTTTTTCCCATCATTAAGAAATGAAAGGATATGGCTAAATGAAGTATTATTATTCCTCTGAGGGTGCTATTTAAGTGAATACAAACTATTCCCTGGTGTCTTCTCCTTGTTGACTTCTCATCATCGCAGAATCATGGAAAGCTCTCATTAAACAACACAGACTCTGCCATCTCTATTCTCGGGGCAGGATCCCTGGAAGCAGGGAGAGGCAGGGAACAGCGAATGGCCCCCAGGTAACTTTATCTTCAGGGAACTTTGAAAAAAGAAAACACCAGGCAAAAAACAAAGCTGCTCCACTAATTGGATTTCCTGGCCGATATGCTATGATGTGGTATTTGTTCTAGTTAAAATATTTACCCTTAAAAAGGATCCTGGCTGTCCATACCCACAGCGGCTCAGTGTGGGTTGAGGGCATGATAGGGTGAGGAGGAAGGGTTTGTGGAGAGCTTCCAGCCATGAGTCACATCATCTCCTCTCCTCTGACGGGTGGCCATGACTCCACGTGTGTGTTCACTTCCCCAGGACTCGATTTCCTTGTCTGTAATGGGGTTAAAAAATTGTACAAAAAAGCCGGGCACCGGTGGCTCACGCCTATATTCCCTAGCTACTCAGGAGGCTGAGATCTGAGGATCATGATTCGAAGCCAGCCCAGGCAGGAAAGAATGTGAGACTCTTATCTCCAATAAACTACCAGAAAACTGGAAGTGGTGCTGTGGCTCAAGTGGTAGAGTGCTTGCCTTCAGCTGAAGAGCTGAGGGACAGCGCCCAGGCCCAGAGTTCAAGCCTCACTGATGACTGTACGAACGTCACTGGTGACTAAGAGAGTGCTTTAGCATTTGCAACATGCCTTGGCATCTCAAATACTGATTTTTCCATTGGATCCAAGAAGAAATGTTCATTTACCCCATTTATTCAGTACTCAGGCCCTGAGTGCTGCCCCTGAGCTTTTTTTGCTCAAGACTAGCAACACTTGAGGCACAGCTCCACTTCCACTGTTTTGGGGGAGGTGGTAAATTGGAGATGAGAGTCTTATGGACTTTGCTGCCTGGGCTGGCTTTGAACTCTGATCCTCAGATCTCAGCCTCCCGAGTTGCTAGGATGGCGGGTGTGAGCTGCCAGTGTCCAGCAGTTAATCCCGATTTTACAGGTCTGGAAAGTAGATTTGTACAGCTCAAGTTCAGAATGCAGAAGTGAATTTATTTGTAATTTGTAAGTGATGGAAATGAAATTCTTACTCGGGTCTCTACTGACCCTAAAACTTTTGTTCCTGTTATAGGTGAGTGGGGCAGGAACTAGTTAGGTGATTTGGTTATACAACCGGCCCATGCAAGAGTCTCTGTGTTCTAAGTGGTTGCATCCTCCATGTTGGATGATTAAATAGGTGAATTAATTGGGCGATCCATTCTTGTTAGTAGTAGAACCACCTCTGGGTGGCACATTCCTCAGGTGTAGGGGGTGAGTTTGCTTCTTCCTTCCTCATTGTGGCTCGGTTCAAGGGCTCTGTGCAGATCCTTCTCTTGGAGTTTTTTTTTTTTTTTTTTTTTTTAATAATTCTCTATGTTCCTTTCCTGGCTGCATCAACTTTGATATGCGTTTCTGGTTTGATCTCTTATTTATGAGAGGCAGTTTTCACAGACAAATAGAGAAGCAGGCTTTTCCATCCTAGCAGCAAATGTTTGATTTACTTCCGGAGCAGGGAGCCATGGTTTGACTCCTCGGTACCCACACCTGGATCCAGGTGCAGAATTTGTGCACTGAGTGGGGACATTTAGCGCATCCACTGTATTTTGTATCCACTGCAAAAATAGGCCAGTGTGTCTGCACCCAGGCCAGGCTCGGCCATGGGGGGCTGGGGACCTAATGCTTTCCCCCCTCCACCACCTATTCATATATTGAAGATCTAACTCACAGTGTATCTGTGTTTGGAGATCAGACTTTGCTGGAGTAATGACAGGATAATGAAATTATAAGGATGGGGCCCCTCTCGACAGATATTGTCCCCATAAAAAGAGAAAGGGAGGAGATAACACGAAGGCAGCAATGGATTCATCACAAAGAACGCCCTCACCAGAGGCCAACCAAGCTGGAAAACATGGGCGCAGACTTTCAGCTTCTCTAAATTTAAGGGATGAGTGTCTGTTACTTGAGCTTCTCGCTGTATGGCATTTTGTTATAGCATCAAGGACAGTCAAAGACAGAGCCATGCCATCTTTGGCCAGATGAGCCAATCCAGATAGCAAGTTCCATTTAGACTTTGCAAATGTAGACAGCCGGGCAGCAGCCCCAGCGGAATGAAGCCTTACCTGAGTGGAGGTAGCTGTGAGCCATTTGGGTTGGGCAGTTTGGGAAATGTAACTCTGAAGAACAGGAATGTCTGGAGACTCGTGTCTCCCTTCTGAGTTTTGGCATGTTTATTATAATTTAGAGATCCTCAATTCACTGTATTAGTTCTTTTGAAAAAAAAAGTATACTTCAAAGTTGATGTGATGGTGAATTTTATGTTACATGAACTTACTTCAAGTTTAAAATGTAGTCAATCATACTTATTAATCTACAAGGGTATAGATTGATCTATGAATAGGTTAAGCAATGCATTAATATATTAATCTATAAATGTAAATCTATAATTCTAAAATCTATAAATCTAGTCTATAAATACATAGTCTATAAATAAATAGATGTAGTTGTACATAATATATAATATATAATGTACATAATATATAATAGATAATGTTATATATAATGTAGTTATATATTATATTAATATGTAATTAGTACAACATATAATAATATACACAAGTTTATTTATATAGCTATACTATATTAAAAATAATATATACTTCTGATATAAATATGTAAATATATAGTATATACTTATATGTGTATTTATAATATAAGTATAGTTATAAATATAACCTATAATATATGTTAATTCTATTAACAAGAGTATATATTATAAATATATGAAACATAGTTTGTATCAATACATTATATATAAATATATTACATACCCACAAATTACATATCAATCTATTAACTACATTAATGTATATTCATCAATTAATAAATGATTTTAATACACTAATATTCTGTGTCATAGAGCTGTGGTAATGAATATCAGTATATGCTAACCCCCAGTAGGTCTTTGAAGATAATGTCAAGGACAAATAAACGTTGCAGGAAATAGATGAAAACATACAGCGCAGTGCTATATGTTGTTGTACATTGTTTATGGAATTTACACATGGCAACAGAAATCCCTCGAGCAAATGCTTGGGTAAGAAGATGGTTCACCTGATAAAGAGCAAACTGTCTACAAAGCCTGGATGGAATCGGGAGAGGCAAAGAGGAAAATTCCAGTGTTACTGAGTGTCATTCTAGGTATTAAATACAATCTGACTCAAATGTCAACCAACATTAACTTTTAATTGCTGAGGGTGGATGTGTAGGCGTTGGGTTCATTATGCCCTATACCTTTCTGTATACATTTTCTCCTTCAAAATAACGTTTGGATTATGCACATAGTGTTCTTGGAAAACAAAAAAAAAATTGGTCTCAGTTGTTTGGGAAAGAGGAGGGACTGCAGGAGTAGGTGTGAGAGGTGGTAGGAAATTTATTTCCACTCCATGAGGTTGGGGGCCACTGCCCCCATCCCCCACCCCTATCCCCCATTCAAAGGTGGTGCTAGGGGAATGGGCCCGCAGAGGTATAGCAAGAAGAAGATTAAACTTAATTATCATAGAGAAGAATCTCAGGCAGACTTTGTGCTTAATGATTATTAACTGCTTTGGGTACTACGGATGTTACACATGATATATTTTCTTTTTATTATACCATCTGTTTTGTTTGTATTTTTGGAAGCTTATTTAAAAGAAGCTAAATTAGTGTAAGCTCTTCTGACTTCTGAAAGTATTTGAACTTTTTTCCTAAGGTGGGAAAAACTCTGTATTCATTGCGCTCATTGACGTTGCGGTGCTTTTCTCAACTTGTGCGTGTGTTTGCAGGTAGCTGAGCACAAACATACACACACACCACCTGTCAGCCATCCATGTATCATTATCTATTCATCCATCTATCTGTGTGTGTAGAGTGTTTGTATAGTACTTGCTTACGGAATGTACATTTCCACCAGTAAGTTGGCCAGTTTACACCATATGAAGCACAGAACAGAGCTGCCTGTGTTTTTTGCTTTAGAACCCAAAGCTCTAGAACATTTGTAGTGGTCTGAGAGAAAGGCTTTGGTATGGAGGTAACTTGGGCCTTCGCGTGGATAGAAGGAAGGCCTCACACTGGTACTCAGCAGCTTCAGCTTGCAGGTGTGTGCTTTGTGTAACTCCTACATTATTGGATTTTTCCCCCTACATTGTTTTAAATGGGATTAATGAAAAAAAATCCTTAAATGGTGTTTGGCTTCGGGCATCCCCTCTTGTCTCTCTATTTTTTAACCAAAAGCATGAGGTTAATGCGCTGTTTCTGTGAGCCCTAAATGAGAGATTGCCAAGTATATGGTTGAATCCACGATGAACACACTATAAACAACTCAGTGTCTTGTGAATTTTTGACCGCAGCCTTTCATGGTGGGGAGTCACTTTCCAGTCTGATGAACTGAGAAGCTTTGCTGATGGCTTTTTCCTTCCACTTCAGAATCCAATAGCTGCAGTTGCTGATGACCTCCAGATGTCCTTTGGAGGAGCTGTTCCTTCTGAAAGCAACAGCTTTGGGAAGCTGTAATACCCAGCTTGGGATGGGGTATGCTGGCTTTGGCCCAGAGTTGAGCTCCGAGGCCTTGTGTCCTTTGGGATTTCAGACCATGTGTCCAAGGATGGTAGGAGAGATGGCCCAGATTCTTTGATAGTGGGCAGGACAGATGTTAAGTGGGACGTCAGAATTCACAGCAGGGAGGAGGCCTCCCTGCAGGATCTGTCATGGAGGGTCCCTGTGTGGGAATCTCCTCTTTGCCTCTTGGACTTGTGAACTGGTATGTATATAATGTGGTTGAGCTGGGAGTCAATGGATTACTTAACTTGTCTTTGTCTCATTCTAGCATGAGATCCAACACAGGGAACAGCTCAGTATGAGCTTGTTAAATCTGCCTCTAAACAACTATCTTTCTTTCTTTCTTTCTTTCTTTTTTTCTTTCTTTCTTTCTTTCTTTCTTTCTTTCTTTCTTTCTTTCTTTCTTTCTTTCTTTCTTTCTTTCTTTCTTTCTTTCTTTCCTTCTTTTTTCTTTCTTTCTTTCGCTCTCTCTTTCTTTCTCTCTCACCTTTCTTCCTTCCTTCTTTCTTTCTTCCTTCCTTCCTTCCTTCCTTCCTTCCTTCTTTTCTTTCTTTTTTCCTTTTTTCCTTTTTGCTGGTCTTAGGCCTTGAACTCCAGGCCTGGACACTGTCCCTAAGCTCCTTTAGCTCAAGGCTGACACTCTACCACTTGAGCTACAGCACCACATCTGGCTGTGATTAATTGGAGACTTACCCACCCAGGCTGGCTTTGAACTGTGATCTCAGATCTCAGCTTCCTGAGTAGTGAGGTTGACAGGCATTTGCCACCTGCACCCAGCTACTACTTTAAAAAAAATTATTATTAGTTTTGGTGTCAGTCTTGGGGCTTAAACTTAGCACGTGGGCACTGTCCCTGAGCTTTTGCTCAAGGCTAGCACTCCACAACTTCTGGCTTTTTGTTTGTTTCTTAATTGGAGATCACAGTCTCATAGACTTTCCTGCCTGGGCAGGCTTTGAACTGTGATCCTCATCTTCCTATGTAGATAGGATGACAGGTATGAGCCACTGGTGCCCGGATTACTTTTTAATTTTTTTTCAATGTTTTAATTAAAAATTTCCAATGTGTGCAAAAAATAGGACAATTATATAATAAACTTCTAGGCACTAATCTTGTGGCTTCTATAGTTATTGACATTTGCCGGTCTGGGTCCAGATCTTCTCCCCAACTTTTATTTCTATAATAATTTAAAGCAAATAAGATATTCTAGCATTTCACTTACAAGTACATTAGTATGCATCAATAACAGATAAAGAACGTTTAAAGGCCACACCGACATTTGACAATAATTTCTTATGTATCATCTGTTGCTTAGTGAGTATTCAACATTCTATATTTGTCTTAGAAATATATCTCTGGTTATTTTTTTTCAGATCAAGATTCAAATAGTTCTTACATTTTAACTATAATAGTAGTGTAGGACAATCAGTTACAATAGTGAATACTCGTGGCATTTACTTGTGGGGAAAATCTGCTCATTTGCTTACAGATGCCCCATATTTTAGATTTGACTGATGATAATCATATTTCTCTTTAACATCTTACTTTATGCCCTTTATTTCAAACTATATGCATCCTTAATATATATCCAAAGGCATTACTTGTCTTCTTGCGGTTGAAAATAGTGATTACCTGTATTCATTCATTGGAGTTCTCCTATTAAAACCCATTTGGTGACTCTGAAATACCTATTTACAGCCGGGCGCTGGTGGCTCACGCCTGTAATCCTAGCTACTCAGGAGGCTGAGATCTGAGGATCGAGGTTCAAAGCCAGCCCGGGCAGAAGAGACCGTGAGACTCCTATCTCCAAGAAACCACCAGAAAACCGGAAGTGGCGCTGTAGCTCAAGTGGTTGAGCGCTCGCCTTGAGCTAAAGAGCTGAGGGACAGCGCCCAGGCCCCATGACTGACAAAAAAAAAAAAAAAAAAAAAAAAAAAAAAAAAACCTATTTACAAAAAATCAGGATAGAGGCTTCGTTCTCACTTAATTATTAGTTTAAATTAATGATCTGGTGACCTAGCAATGTCCAAAGTTGATAAGTTGCTTCTTAGGTTTGATATCAAGAAGTTACAAAGTCTTGCATAAAGGATGTGTTTCAACTTTCGGTAGGCACATTTTATGCTCAATTTGTTCTACCTCTGGCTAGTTGACCCCCTTCACATTTTTTTTTTTTGTCAGACCTGGGGCTTGAACTCAGGGCCTGGGCACTGTCCCTGACCCTCTTTTTACTCAAGGCTAGTGCTCTACCAAATGAGCCACACCACTACTTTGGATTTTTTGAGTAGTCTATTGGAGTTGAGAGTCTCACAGACTTTCTTGCCCAGGCTGGCTTTGAAATGTGATATTCAGATCTCAGCCTCCTAAGTAGCCAGATTAACTTTTACATAAAACACTTTTATTTTTGTCAGTGCTGGTGATTAAACCCAGTGTCTCATGCATGCTGGGCAAATATTCCACCATTGAGCGAAGCTTTTTTTTTGGGGGGGGGGTCCGGTCGTGGGGCCTGAACTCTGGGCCTGGGTGCTGTCCCTCAGCTCTTCATCTCAAGGCTAGCGCTCTACCACTTGAGCCACAGCGCCACTTCCGGCTTTTTTCTTTTTGCTTATGTGGTGCTGAGGAATCGAACCCAGGGCCTCAGGCATGCAAGGCAAGCGTTCTACCACTGAGCCACCTTCCCAGCCCCGACTTCTGATTTTTTTAAAATCTCCTCTGTTTCAAAATACAAATAGTAGCTCCTCTTGCTTATCTCCTAGTTAGCCCTAATATCTAACATTGCCTAGGTCGCCATAATTATTTTTCATAGGGAACTCCATATGGGGAAACTACTCATTGCTAATAGGCTGGTGACACCACTTTAATATTCCATGCTTAGAAATACATATTGTCTTAGGAAAAAGAAAATAAGTCTTGAATCCAGGCTGATATATTCTTGACTCAGATAAAAGTCACTGCTTTAAAAAAAAAACTTATTTTGATTTTATATTTGCATGTGTTTTCGCTTACATTAAAAACCTAGGTACAAAATGACATGAGCTTTGTGTATATCTGATATTGATTTATATGCATGTGTAGGGATAATTTAAAACTGAAAATAACAATGCTGTTATTAACATAAAGATTAATAGAAATCATTTGGTTTTTTTCCTCTTGACATACATCCTACTTTGAATATAAGAGTCCTCATATTTATATGGAAGCCACTTAGGTTTGGTCTCTGAAGGCCACTCCTTACACAAGTTGAATCCTCAGTTTTCATCTCTCTTCTGGGTTCAGCTCTAAGGACTTCATGTTGTATCCTTCAATCCCTTCAATCACAGAGGCCCCTGAGCTATGGTGTTTATGAAGATTTCATTACAGAGTCATGATGGATCAAATCATTAGCCAATTGATTAAATTCAATCTCCATTTCTTCACTTCCCTGGACTTCCAGTGACTGAAAATCCCTACCCTCTACTTACCTGGATTTTTTCTTTCCTGCTGAGCAGGGTCCGTCCCAAAGCCATCTAGAGGGTAGCCATGTGTTACTCAACATGCTCTACCACTTGAGCCACGCCTCCAGTATCAAGTTGCATGGATTCTAATCCAACTGATCTGAGTTGGGCTATGGGTATTGCTGTTACTGAAAATGTCCTCAGACAATTGCTTGATAGTTGATGAGGGGTGCAGTTACAAGTGTTCATGGGTGTGTGTGTGTGTGTGTGTGTGTGTGTGTGTGTGTGTGTGTGTGTGTGTGTGTGTGTGTGTGTGTGTGTGTGTGTGTGTGTGTGTGTGTGTGTGTGTGTGTGTGTGTGTGTGTGTGTGTGTGTGTGTGTGTGTGTGTGTGTGTGTGTGTGTGTTCGTGTGTGTGTGTGTGTGTGTGTATGTGTGTGTGTGTGTGTGTGTGTGTGTGTATTCTCTGCCAGTTGAGAGGACTCTGAAGAAATGACAGGGTAATAGCACCAAACCCTCCTGGAGTTGACATTCTGGTTTCAGGTAAATCTGGAGCCTCTTAAAATGCCAAAAACTACAGAAGCAGTGAAAACCAGCCTCTACCATGATGGGGGACAGGTCAAAAGCACACAGAAGTCGATTGAATGAACTTCTGCTGGCTGAGGCTGGATGAGCTGTGCAACCTAAGCATATAGCAGAGCTGGATGATAGCTCCGGATGCATAAAATAAAATATTCACCAGTGCATACTGTTTAGGTAAATCATTTAATAATAAATAAAAATTAAAGCTGAGGAAGCAAACCTTCCATAAAGAAGAAACTTTAATTTGTAATGGATAGTCTTTCTTCAAGGAGGGAGATACCAATCCCCTCTGCCTTCTCTGTGGGCTGCGTGGGGAAACCTGGAAACCATGTTCAGTATCGGGACCAAGTTTACCACCACCAGCCATAATTGAATGCGGATGATGTGGACCCTTCACTGCACAGCATGGCACTGTGCCTCAATGTTTTTCTCTTCCAATAGACTCAGTGTCTTCAGGAGACTGAATAAATGAAGGGTTGGAACTCTACAGAATACTCGACTGGTACTGGTTAAACTCTCAAGATGACCCCAGACAAGTTAACCTTGCCAGTCAGATTCTAAGGAGACATGATGATGAGAGGTACTTTTCCTGTATTATGTACACCTGTACATAATGCAGATGTTTTATGCCTGCGTGACATAATAAGATTCCCCACATGGGAATCGCAGCCCTGAAATAGGATGTTCAGTGAACACAGAGGTAGCCTGAGTAAGCTAAAAGTCAATAATGTGTCAATGTAGGCCCATTAGTTGTGACCAATGCACTATGCTAGTGTAAGATAGTAATAAGAGTACCCACGTGCAGGCTATATGGAGACTCCGTCTTCCTTCTATGACTTTTTTGTTCTGTGAATCTAAACCTGTCCTAAAATGAAGAGTTTATATTTAAAAGAAAATGCTTTTCTCCTTTGCAGTATCTCAGCCAAATGGAAAAGAAGAAAATGACTCATTATACCACACAGTTCCAAAACGCGTTCACTATGCTTCCCAAGTAGAAATTGGATTATCTAACTGTTAAAACGGAGGTGTGACTTTCTAATAGACTTAACATTTTTCAGGTGGTATTTACATCTTAAAAGAGGCTCTTATTTACTCAAATCTCAAAATATAATACCCAGGAGAGAGAGGTTTCTGAGCGGAGCCTTTTGAAGCTGTGTGTCTGTGATTGCCATAGGCCATCCACAGAGGGCCGGGGAAGAATAACACAGTTTCACCGACTTCCCAACAGACTTCTGAGTTCTGCGTCGCAAAGATGATGGCATTTGCATGATGTGCTTAATTAAAATTTCAAAGGACTATCAAAGTAGAGACAGAACTCGGTGCATTAGAAGGAAGATGGTGACTGATATCAAACAGAGCAGGGTTTAATTATGAGGGCTACAATTGCACCTTCCTAGCTTGGGTCTTTCTGTGTAATTGCTCTGGCTTCTAAGTACTGTGTGTGTGTGTGTGTGTGCGCGCGCACACGCTCGCGCGCGCACATGTGTGCCTGTGCATGTATGTGCAACAGTATTAGAATTTGAACTTAGGTCCTGAGTGTTTGCTATCCCTTAGCTTTTTCTGCTCCAGGTTAGCACTCTAACACTTGAGCACAACTCCACTTCTGGCTTTTTGGTGGTTAACTGGAGATAAGAATCTCACAAACTTTTCCTGACTCAGCTGGCTTCAAATCATGATCCTCAGATCTCAGCCTCCTGAGGAGTTAGGGTGACAGGTTTGAGCCACCAGTGCCTGGCACTTTACCTTACAAGGGATAATGACAGATGTATTATACTTCAGTGACATAATACATACTAAATACCAAATACAATAGCTAACATGGAGGGGATCTTTTAAAAGATGATGATGATTGTGCTTTATTACTAGCAGCACCACTACCACCATTATCACCCTCTTCGTCATTGACTCTTTCATTCAAAGTGGAGGACAAATTATTCAGTGTCCCCAAACTTCATTTGGCTCATGTAAAAGGCACAGGGGTGGTAGTGGTGTAAAAATTCAGGTTCCGTGCGGAGTTCTGTGATGATTGCCAAACAAATGCTTTTACTAAGGGGGTTTTCACTGGTGGGTGGACACACATGTTTTTGTTTATTTCTACCTAACCTATTCTATCTACCTATCTATCTAATCTTTCATTATCTATCATATCTATCTAATCTGTATCCCTTACTAACCTATGAATCTATCTGCAAATCTATCCTCTGTTTCTCTGTTTAATATTTAAATGAACAAATCCAAGTTCTCCTAAACCTGATTAACAAAGCAGGGCTACACAGGAATGTGTCATTATTAATAGTGGAAAGGAACGCACATGAATTCTGATCCCTCATGAATTCTTGGTTTTGAAAAGGCTCCGGGAGTTGTGTTTCAGAGAAAGTTCTCAAATAATGCATACAAATGAAGGGAGCTTTCACCTGCAATAACTTCAGGAAAAACATTGATTCATTTTGAATACGACTGAGATGGTGGGTTTATTGCACCCTGCCTCCCCCCATCATAGTGAATTTAGAGTATAAAACCCAAGGCCAGGAAGTTGTCTTCATTTCAAGGTTTTGCCCCCTGATAAATATATTTTTTGAATTAAAATATTCTTGGTGTTTTCTGACTGGCAGTACTGAGGCCAGTAAGAAATCGTTAGTAATTCTGGACGCTTTGAAGGCTGGAGCTAGACATGTTTCTTTTATTTTCTGATACATCTATCCATATTGTAGTATCTTTGCAGAGCAGTTGGACAATAAATATTGAAACATTTATGGCCACAGCACAGTGATTAAATATGCTTTATTATTCGGGTCCTCTGTCTCTCCATTGACACCTGCTTATGATCACACAGAGACACCCGTTTGCTTCCTCTGTTCCAGCCACAAAACACGCAGACAAAACATTCAGGTTGCCTGCCTGAGCTCAGCACTCAGATCTCCTGGATTAATTAGGAATCGAGCGTGGAAAATGAAGGAAGAGAACCTGAAGAGAATGTCTCCTAGGAATTGTAAAACTAGTTTGCTGAGGGTATGCAGGAGATCTCATGCAGTTCAAAGCCAGGCATGGGGGTGGGGGGGGGGGGGAAGCTCAAGTTTGTCATCTTAGCTACATAGGAGGCAGAGACCTGGGGACTGAGATTACAGCCCAGCCCAGCCCTACTACCACAACCACCAAAAGGAAAATGTTTTCAAGACTCCATCTCAGCCAGTGGCTGGGGCATGATAGCAAGAAAATGTCATTTCCAATGACTCAGGAAAGCATAATAAAGACTGGCATTGCCTGGCATAAAGCAAGACCCTATCTTATTTTTAAAAAATACCACCAGGCACAAATGGCTCACATCTGTTATCCTAACTACTCAGGAGGCTGAGCTCTGAGGATCACAGTTCAAAGCCATCCCAGGCAGGAAAATCCTTGACACCCTTATCTCCAATTACCCACCAAAAAGCTGGAAGTAGATCTGTGGTAGAGTGCCAGCTTTGAGTGGCAAAGCTAAGGGAGAGAGGCTTTGAGTTAAAGGCTTCACCCAGGGTAAGATTGATTGGAACATAGTACACCTGTGTGCATATGTAATAATGAACTTCCTTCCTGTGTTACCATGATAAGCCAATAAAAAAATATTACACACACAGATACTGGCAGTGTGTGGTCCTAGCAAGTGTGAAGCCCTGAATTCAAATCTCAGGATCACCAAAAATCAAAACAGTTTTCATGGTGACTTTACCTAGCCATAACTGGACAGTTGGTTCAAAGGACATTTTTTTTCCCTCGATGATGCCATTTTCTTTCCTTGGGAATTCTCCAGGCATTTGGTGGTTACGGAACCTACAGATGCCTGCACCAACACCCAGCAGAGTGGGCATCTGTGGTTTTCAGAGCGTAGGCTCTGAGCACTGAGGCCACGCCTGCCTTCATTAGATCTTGGCTGGAGTTCTCCCAGCGTGCAACTTTACGAACGCTATTTCATCCTACCGTGACTTGGTTTCCTCATGTGAAGACGAGGATGGTAACGTAGGCTAGTCCTCATGCACAGCTGCGAATGAAGACTCTATAGTTAGACACTAATGACATGTTTAACTCACTGCTACTTAGGCTTTTGAGTAAATGTGATAGGAGACAATCTGTTGTATTTAGATCCTGACAAGTGAGAGAGAGAGAGAGAGAGAGAGAGAGAGAGAGAGAGAGAGAGAGAGAGAGAGAGAGAGAGAGAGAGAGAGAGAGAGAGAGAGAGAGAGAGAACGCACTTGAATTCAGAGCCTGGGTGCTGTCCCTGAGGTTTTGTTTTTCAGTGCTCTACCACTTGAGCTACAGCTCTACTTCTAGCTTCTTGCACATTAATCGGAGCCAAGAATCTCATGGACTTTCCTGCTCTGGTTGGTTTTGGACTGTGACCCTCAGATCTCAGCCTCCTGAGTAGCTAGGGTTTACAGGTACCACCGGCACTGGGCTTGACCCTGATAATTTTAAAAGCAAGGCCAATTTCAATCTTATTTCAGGGAACCAAAGGATTCTGATCTTTCCTGGCACTTGGGACATTTCTCTTGTTCATTTCAAACAAACACTCACGGGATCCTACATCAATTCTTGGTTTTTTAATTTCTCCCTCAGTTGTATTAAATTTTTTAAATGCTTTAATTATGCAGAATAGTGAGTCCTAGTTATGTAGATAGGCAATTGTCTTTGGTGAATGTGTTCTGTTTTCCTCTTTTTCTGGCTTCCCATTGTGTCTGGCTTCTGCCAATCTCTGACTTTGTCTTCATCTGTTTTTTCTCTCTCACACAAAAATAAGACACACGTGTGTGTGTGTGTGTGTGTGTGTGTGTGTGTGAGAGAGAGAGAGATAGAGAGAGAGAGATAGAGAGAGAGAGAGAGATAGAGAGAGAGAATGCATGCTCACATAAACATTTGATTACTTCTATTTCAACTCTCCTTTCCCTTTATCACAGGAGATAATACACACATGTGATCACATATATATACACAGTATATATAGATATCTGTATATGTATGGATATATATGAATGTGTGTGTATATCTATCTATCTATCTATCTATCTATCTATCTATCTATCTATCTATCTATCTATGCTATAAACCTTGGAACTCAGCCAGGATTAGGATTTCTCTCCATGGCTCTTTTTCCTGTAGATCTGTATCACAAACCTGCTGGTGTTTATCTGGAAAAGGGTTCTGTTTGGGAGGATTTCTCTTCCTACTTGAAACAAAAAAAAATCTCATTTAACATTATCCATTTGCACTATCATCTTTCTCTCTATTTTACGTCTCAGACCTCCCTGAGGTCACTCACCTTTCGTTTCTGCTTTTCAATTTTCTTCCAGGCTTTTATTTCCATTGACAATCTTAGTTGTTACCTAGCAATTTGAATCAGGGTGTTCAACCTCTGAGATTTTTCTAGAGAATAGCACCCTTGATAATAAGCACTTTGGCCTGCATTGTTTAGTGATGAGGGGAAGAAATAAAGAGCAAGTCTAATCCTAGTATCTGCTTTTGGGTAATTCTCCTATTAATTTTCCTCAGAGCTGAGGACCCGTTTACTTCATTGGAGGGAAGGATTCTTGACACAAATGTTGTTGTTGTTGTTGTTGTTTAAATCAAATTTGTCCAGAGTAGATTAGAAATGGATTTTTGAAGACACCAAGCCAATATCAACAAGACTGTCACCTTGAGGAATGCTTGATGGGTTAAAAAAATATGTGTGTGTATGGGTGCCCATGTGCCCAGTAACTTTTTGACCTCGACAATCTATATTTGGAAACTCTGTCCCACACAGGTGGCATATTCAGACCACCTTGGAAAAACCCATTTTTAAAAATTTGACAGTTTTAATATGTTGGGCATTCTGTTGCTGACGTTTTAGATCAGATTGGGTTGGCAGTATGAGCTTGCAAACTAATGAAGAAAATAAGGAAGGAAATTAGCTTTGAAGTTGAGTTAGGTGCAACCAGAAGGTAAATGAAGAAGGTACCAGAGTCTAGAAATAATTACCATCATGGCCCTAGTTCTCCATTAGGACTGACAAAAGACCTGGGGCTCTGACAGTTAAATTAAAGCTTGCAAACCTGGGAAAAAATGAGCTGCAGAAAGCTTTAATTCTGGTGACATCCTGATACATGACAGTTCCCGTGGAACTTGCCAGGTTTATTCCATTCGTACGATGCAGGGGTTAGGGTAAGGTGGATGGGAGAAGGCAGAGAATGAATTTCCCCACAGTAGACAGTGTTCACAAAGTCATGGTCCCACCTGCTGGCTAGGAGAGCAGGCGCTCCTCCAATAGAGTTCTTTTGTTACACAGCTCTAGATAATGACAAGAGTCTTGTCCAATGGAATTCTTTCATTACTCAGCTCTATGATAATGAGTAGAATCTGGGCTTTGAAGTCAGGCTGACTAGTAGGGAAAGAAGCCCAGCTCCAGCCCTTCCTTAATGGCTGTGTGCCTTTTGGGTTAGTAACAAGCTTTCTGAGTTTGCTTGCCTTCAACATATGGATAATAGTATAAACAATTTCTATTGTTGTTGTTGTTGTTGTTGTTGTTTTGTGGTTCTCGGAAATGGACCTGGGGTTTGCAAGTGCTCAGTCACTTTGGGCCATGTCCATAGCTTTTTTTTCTTTTTCTTTTTTTGCTTTAGTTTATTTTTCAGGTAGAATCTTCTGTTTTTGACAAGGACTAAATCCTCCTTATCTCTTATCTCCTGTCTAGCTTCGATTACAGGCATGCATCATAACCTCTGGCCCTTGTAGGCCATTTTTCTATGTGACTTTTTTTTTTGGCCAAAGGGGTTGGCCTTCCTGGAATAACCTGGTGACATCGTTACAATGAAGTCATCTAGTCTAGTTGTTAAACATTCAGGTCACACAGAGGATCCAAAGAAGCTGTGCTGTTCAGGTGGTTTGGCATTTCTTCCAAGATTTCCTGATGCATTAATATTTGTCCCTTCGCTTGGTTTGTAATTACTGATCTAATAGATCAAAAATGGCATCTGCTGAGACCTTTCCATGCATGCTTACACTTTCAAATTACAGCGTCAATCTGTTGACTTCCCATCTGGAAAAAGGGGGGGGTACAATTCAAATAAAAAGAAATGAATGCCACACATCTAATGAAAGAAGAGATAGACTCTTAGCTTATGAGCCCTACTTTGAGGCATCTATTGCATAAAAGTAAAAGCACAACCAGGTGCTGGTGGCTCATGCCTGTAATTGTAGCTACTCAGGAGACTGAGGTCTGTGGATCACGGTTTAAAGCCAGCCCGGGCAGGAAAGTCTATGAGACTTTTATCTCCAAGTAACCACCAGAAAACCAGAAGTGATGCTGTGGTTCAAGAGGTAGAGCGCTAGCCTTGAACTGAAGAGCTGAGGGACAGTGCACAGGCCCAGAGTTCAAGCCCCGTGACCGACAAAATAAAAGTACAGGCAGGGTAGGGTGGTATCTGCTTGCTATCTTGGGTACTCAGGAGGCAGAGGTAGAGGATCATAGATTGAGGCTGGGCTGCGCAAAAAGTGGGAGACCCTGTATGAAATACAAATTGGAAATAAAACACCACCAAAAAAACAGAAGGAACTGAGGTGTGGTTCAAGGGGTAGAGCACTTGTGTGAGGCTCTGAGTTCAATCCCCATTTTTTTTTTTGTCGGTCGTGGGTCTTGAACTCTGGGCTTAGGTGCTGTCCCTGCGCTCTTTAGCTCAAGGCGAGCGCTCTACTGCTTGAGCCACAGCACCACTTCAAGTTTTCTAGTGGTTGATTTGAGATGAATCTCGTGGATTTTCCTGCCCAGGCTGGCTTTGAAGCACAATCCTCAGATTTCAGCCTCCTGAGTAGCTAGGATTACAGGCATGAGCCACTGGTGCCCAGTTCAATCCCCAATTCTAAATGAATGAATGGAGGAATGAATGTCCCGGTGCAGGCATAAAGATAAATACACTTGTATGTATACTATAGCCTTCCTGTGAATGATCAAACAAGGTGGAGACAATCTCAGTATTGTTGACTGATGGAGATGAATGACCAGAGGTTTGGTGGTTCTGTGGAATACCCTATTATCTTTGGTGGGACTGAATTATGTCCTATCATCTGAGCAAGTTGCATGCAGCAGGAAGATTATCATGATTCAATTTATTTGTGGGGGGAGGAGAGCCTTTCTGTATGTGACTCTATACATTTTCATATGCTTGTGCAAAAACAGGGAGAAAGTAGAGAGTCATGGTCTTGTTTCTCTGGTGTGAGAGGGGCCGGCAGTGAGCGAGGAGGGAGAAAGCTTGGCTTTTCCTTGGCAGAACTCTGCTTCTGACTTCTTGCTGTCCATTTGCACGTGGCAGCTGGGTAGGAAAGTCTAGGAACATCCATGGTCCAGATCCTTTCCTGCTGAATGGAGACACCGAAGAGAAGTTGCGGAAGTATAGAGAAGAACACGACAGCTGCTTTTGTCCATTTCTATTCTGGATTGACTTTAAAAAAAAAATCTGCTGGAGATGGGCGGTTCCTCCTCCCCTCTTATTCTCCAGATAAGCATATATGCTACAGTCTGCGTGTGCAGACTGCTGATCGCAATCAGGGTTTCTCCGTCTTGCCAGCCTTGCTGTGTGGGGGGCTGGCTGGGTCTTTGTGGTGGGCATCTGGTCTGGAATGGTTGTGGAATGGGGTCCTTAGTATCCATGGATGCTGGGAGTGATCTTCTCACAGTGGTGTGAGTACCGCCCCCTCGTGGACATCCTCTGAACTAACACATGTTCTCTCCGGATGCACTGTTCTAGACACGTATGGTTGCGGGCAGGCAGGGTGTAATTCATTTTAAGGAAAGTGGTTGTGTTGGCATCCTGCCCCTGTGACAAAACAGCTAAGAAAAACATCTCAGGGGGGTGGGGGAGGAAGGTTTGCTTTGGCTCATGACTTTGGAGGTCTTGGTCCATGGACACCCGGCTTTAGTTGTTTCTTCGCCCGTGTGGAAGTCCAGTGTTGAGAAGCATGTGGTGGAGTCGCATGACCACCTCATGGTGGATGGGGGTTGGTGGGAGCATGAGGAAAGGGCTGGGACAGACTTTCAGGGCTCACACCCAGTGACTGCTTTCCCCATGAAGGCTCCCATCTCCCAGGAATGTCACCGAATTACGAGTCCATCAGTGGATTCATCCATGGAGGAAAGACATCCTTCAGCGCTGCTGCATTGGGTGTCAGGCTGTCAGCTTGCCAGCCTCTGGGCACATTTCAGATCCAAACCCTCAACACTGGGTCATGACATTCTATATTTCTCATTCCCTGTGCCATTTTGGTGTCATCTTGTTGACACCCAATGTTGATTTCGAAACATCTCCCAATATAGAACTTCATCCATGTTTCCTCGAAACAAGCCTCTCCTGGTAGGTATGGTGGTGTATGCCTGTAATCCCAGATATGCAGGGGAGGCATAGACAGGAAGATTACAATTAGAAGCCACCCCTAAACAAACAAAAAAGGAAGACCCTGTGTGAAAAAGAACTAAAGCAAAAAAAGGCTGGGAGTGTGGGTCCAGTGATAGAGTGCCTTCCTAGCAAATGCAAAGCCCCAGGTTCAAACCTCAGTACTGACAACAACAACAAAAAAATCCTTCCTATTTCTAGAGAAGTGTATGTGTACTGTAGAACATGTTTGACCAACCGGGGGAAAGAAAAGAACACAGACCTCGAGGGTCAGATTCAGCCACATCCTCAGCAGGATGTTGCTTGGGACAAACTCACTGAATTCTTCTGGAACCTCTCCCTGAAATGAGAACGGTCATCACTAAGCAAGTGAGTATACGGACAAATGACTTGCTACCACGGAAACCATGGAAAGAGAAAACCATTATATGGATATTATCATCTATTATTTATTATCTGTTATTTGATGACAGATATCCTCCCTGGACACGTTTGAATTCATCTGCTGCAGAATTAAGAGAAGCAGTCAAGTTTCTGAGGACGTTTTGTGCAGCAAATGACAGCAGTGTTTACCGGTTTGTATTGCAAGTAAGGAAATCTTGTTTCCAGGGTTATGGCATCGAAGCACGCTGGAGAGATGCTGTGTTTTATGTTTGGTGGCGAGCGCAAGGCCTGCAATATCAACTGTAGGGTTAGACAAGAAAATGATGCTTGATTATGGTATTCCTCGGCCAGTAGTGTCAGCACAATAATTAAGGGGGTAAAAACTATCAAGTGGAGACTGAGACGTTTTCCCTTCTGACAATTTCTCCTGCTTTTGTAAAATTGTAAGAACCCAGCAACTCCGCTGTACCTGTACTGTTTATTATCAGGCACTGAAATCCTTGTCTCAGAATCTCTTCCATTGTACCAGTCGCGATAATGCGGTCTATGGTTGTAGACATCTTCCCTGCGGCCTAAAGATTGCACAATGGTGTAATCAGAGCGGCATGTAAGCTAATTATCTATGGTGGAGTTTTGATTCATATTTGGCTTTCTAATGAGAGCTTTCAGAATTCAATTTTGTAATGCTATGTGGGTGGAATTTCTTCTTGTATGTCTCTATGTATACACACATGCGCGCACGAGAAGGTGAAGGAAGTCATGTGTAGAAAGGTGTCTGGAAAAATTGTGAATGGTCTCCATTCAAATGCTGAACTTCTTCCTAACCAACATGTGGTCCTGCAGTGACAGAAATGGGAAAGTCTGGGTTTTAGCCGGGCACCAGTGGCTCATGCCTGGAATCCTAGATACTCAGGAGGCTGAGATCTGGGAATCTCGGTTTGAAGCCAGCCTGGCCAGGAAAGTCCTTGAGACTGTTATCTCTAATTAATCACTCAAAAGAGCTGGAAAGTAGAGCTATGATTCAAGTGGTAGAGTTCTGTCCTTGAGCAAAAAGCTCAGGGATAGCATCCATGCCCTGAGTTCAAGCCCCAGAACTGGCACATACAGATGAAGTCTTGGTTTTGCTTTCTATCTTTCAATTTCAAAAGCTATATGTTTATGGAATCATGTGTGAGAAGATAAAAGAGACTATAGGTTGGCCCTATAGTCTTATCAGGACATTATAAATACTATTATACCTGGAGACAGTGACATACTTGATCTTGCAGTGACCAGAAATGCTTAAATGCAAGTCACCTAGGATTTGAACTACCTCGTCTCTATGGTATGAAAAGAGCTTGCAGATCAGCAATGAACCATTTAGTGGGTTCAAACCATTTAGTGCATTCATTTCAGTGTGCTGATAAAATAAGAATGTCCTTCTGGTCTCAGCTGGGCTATTCCTTATTAAATAAGATTTGGGTCTGTAACAACTGTTTGGGGTTTCTTTTCAGTTGTTATCCATGGCTGTTAAGATAGCTGTGGGAAAAGTCATTAATTAAATGACAGAATTAATTGATCTAATGTGGTCATTATGATGCTAG
This sequence comes from Dipodomys merriami, assembly GCF_024711535.1. Lineage (NCBI taxonomy): Eukaryota > Metazoa > Chordata > Mammalia > Rodentia > Heteromyidae > Dipodomys > Dipodomys merriami. The sequence continues at coordinate 3,169,098 of NW_027202693.1, forward strand.
CAAAAAGCAGTTCACACACAAGTGGCAGTTTTGGGATGGTAGTTGTTCTCAAGATGTCATAGTAATCTCTCCTCTAGATGCCGATTTCACACATTTTTCTTACTGGTAAAATTTTTGGAACAAAGAAATTGTGAGGTAAAGCTTCACAAGACGTGGTCTTGACGAAGAAGTCACAGAATTAACTTCAACAACCTTAGTAGCCAAAGCAAAAGCAGAAAAATGAGACTGCATTGAACGGAAGAGCTTCTGTGCAGCAAAAAGAAATCACTGACAAAATGGAAACGTGCAAAAACGTGAGAAAACGTTTGCAAGCTCTATGCATGCCTGTGGAAAGAAAAAAAATTGGTAATTTCTGAAATACACAAAGAACTCCTACAGCCCAGTTAACCAAAGCAACTCTAACTAAAGTCCATTAGAAAATAGGCCAGAGAGTTTCTCCAAGGAAGATTTAGAAATGACCAAATAACCAAAACAGAAAACGTTCCCAGTTACCAGTAATGAAGGCAGTGAAAAATCAAAGCCACCAGGAGATCAAAGCTCAAACCTGTCAGCATGCTGAGATCAGAAGAAGATAGTAAATGTTTATAAGAACAGAACGAGGAGGACCTGGAGCCTTTGTACACGGTGGAGGGAAATAGAAAATAATGTCACTGCCATGGAAAGCAGTATGGAGGTTTCTTCCAGATTTCTGTGTGGCAGTGTGCTTTGTCCATGAAACATAGCAACTCAGAGGCCTTTCTGCATCCCATGTGTTTGTTCTGAGCACTTTTAGTGGAATGTTCTCCTTCTGTTGGCTTGTACTAGCTCATTCTCAGAGAAGCCATGTTCCCCTCATAATTCCTCATAATTGTGTTTTGGTGTTGTGTGCTGAGGACAGAAATACATCTTCCCAGGCTTTCCCTGGAGGAACCAATGGCCAAGGAAATGGATTGCTTAAGTTAGTGGTAGAGCGATGATTAGAAACAGGAACCTTTATACCAGTTTTCTTTCTCTACATTGGATGGCGCTTTTAAGGTTCATATCAAGCTGGGCGCCAGTGGCTCACACCTATAATCCTAGTTACTCAGGAGGCTGCGATGCAAGGATCATGGTTTGAAGCCAGCAGGGGCAGAAGAGTCCCCTGTAAGACTCTCATCTTCAATTAACCAGTCAAAAACCAGAAGTGGTGCTGTATAGCTCAAAGTATTAGAGCACTAGCCTTGAGCAAAAGAAGCTCAGGAACAATGTCCAGGACCTGAGTTCAAGCCCCACAGACCCGAGACCTCTGACTATTTGTCAAAATCAGACCCTGTTACTTCTTCATAATCCTCATAAACTCTGATAATACCTAACATTTCTTGGTTCCCCCCGACACACACCCCAATCTCCTACATCTCCTGTACTTTCAGATAATTGGTTCCACCAGTGTGATGAGGAAGTCATGCTTCTCTTGTTTCAAATGTCACTTCCTCTGGGAAGCCCTCAAGGCTTGCCTTTGTTTCCCTACTTTTCAGCCGACTCCTTCTTTTCCTATTCATCTACAAGGTGAAGATTCGTTTTTGAGAGTATAGATTTGAGGTGTTTTGCCTTAGGCACAAAAGGTAGTAGTAGCCACATAAAATAAGGGATAGAATTTGGTGACTGGACCATGGCAGCCATTCCACTGTGCTCATGCATCTAAACACATCACCGCTGTCCAGCCTTAAATGTGCAATGAAATGGTGAACATTTTAAATGAAAGCATTGAACTCTGGTCGAAGGGGAGACAGGAGAAGGTCTGATGTCTTTGTCCCGTATCTACAGGGATTCTTTGCACAACCTGAAAATTACATTCCTCTGGTCCTGTCTTGTTTTGGAGTTCTAACTCTAGGGATTTCTCCCTTCCTGCTTCTTACCTCTTACAGACTTTTATTTTTTTTTTTTGAAATAATGCCACTTTACAGCAGCAACTTCTTTAACTGGAGACTCTCTCTCTCTCTCCCTCTCTTCCTCTCTTTCTGTCTTTAGCTAATGGCAGGTAATTACAGCATGAACCATGATAAGCAATCACTTAAAATATTAGATGTCATGATACTACCAACTCATCAAACAATTCCTGGCACTGGGAACTTTGTCCCTGGTTATCACTTTTCTGAGGAATTAGCTTTCTTTGCTTTTCTTTATGTCTTTGGAGAACTCTTCATTCCCCAAACTTCCATTTCTAGTATTCTTGTGTCTTTCAAGTACAAGGCATTCTAGTTTACCCCTCTTATCCCAAACTAACCTCTGGTCTATTTTACCTATCCAACTTTTATAACAGCATTTCTACTTAAGGAGAAATAGGACTTAAAAATCCTATCTATCTTTATGGTTTGCATTTTATTCTTATAAATGAGAGTTAGCTTGTTAGTTTGCAATAACAGTTGCTGAAGTAAAGTTCAAAGTACCCTTTAAAAACAAATTATAGCTTTTTCTCTCCTCCCTTCCAGATCACCAAACAGAGATCAATTACCTATACAGGAGTTTCTTTCGCAATGATCTTTTTTTCTTTTTTCTTTTGTCAGTCATGGGGCTTGAACTCTGGGCCTGAGCGTTGTTCCTCAGCTCTTCAGCTCAAGGCTAGCGCTCTACCACTTGAGCTACAGCGCCACTTCCTCACATTGATCTTACACAGAGGAGGACATAAAGATTTATCTTCCTTCTCTCCAGAACCAAAGCAAACTCTTGATTTATGTCAGCTCTTCCAGAAGCCCTGAGAAATGTCAGATCATGTCTTCATTATCTTCTTAGTGTAAAGAAGAACGTTCAATAGAAAAATGAACCTTCTGGCTTATTCAATGCTAGCTTCCTGTTCCACTGATAGCTCGGTGTGTTGCAGATAGCTGTAGCAATGGACAGTAATCCCCACCCATCCACGTGTGTGCACGCATTGCCGGGACTGGACATGCAGCTCTGGACGGAGGAGACACCCCCTGGTGGGGAAGGCCTGACCCACTTTCACAGTCCCTTCATTCCCCCTGACACGCATGTCTGCACTGTGCTTTCTTGTCACCCGGCAGCCAGCAGCGTGTTGTTACCTGTTGACTTGCTAATGAGTTAAATCTTTCCTGCAGCACCCTGGCACTTTACATCGATATGTGAAGACATCCTTTTACCCCTGTTGGGAAATGAGAAAATTATTCTCCGAGTATTTCACGATTACCCAGGAAAACCAGGAGATCCTTGTTGTCATTATTAGCCTATGAGTGTCAGGGTGGGCATTGCTAATATGCTTGAACTTGAATGCTACTTATTTTCTTTTTGGTGCCATCTTGAGTCTTGAACTTAGGGCCTGGGTGCTGTCCCTGAGCTTTTCTTTTGCTCAAGGCTAGCACTATACCACTGGAGCCACAGCTCCCCTTGTGGCTTTTTGTTGGTTAACTGGAGATTACAGTCTCAGGGAGTTTTCTATCCAGGCTGACTTTGGACTCAGGTCTCAGCTCCTGAGTAGCTGGGATTACAGGTGTGAGCACCGGCACCCAGCTTTTGAAGGCTACTTTTAATGTTTGGGATCACTTGGATCTTTACCCAAACTAGATTCATTTGATTTTCTTTCTAGTTAGACAAATATTCTCCACAGAAGTTGGCCAAAAAATTGAACTTAAAAAGGATAACAATAATGTATTTAAAAGTCATCCCATAATCTCTCTGCAGAGTAACCTCTATTAATTCTTGGCTGATATCCTTCCAAGTCTTTTGCCAGCCCCAATTCACTTGGCAAGAAGTAAGTGAGCACTTCCCTGTAGTAAGCAGAGCTGTTAACAGCAGTAGAGAAGGTGGCCAGCCAGGGTTTGCCCTTTCTAATTAGTGGAAAGGAGAAGAAAAAGAACAAATAAATACCATTCTTGAATGTACATCCAAAGGAATGTAAACCAACATACAATAGAGACACCTGCCCACTCAAGTTCTGTAGTCACCATATTTACAACAGCCAAGCTATGGTATTCTACGATTTGTCCTTTACAATAGAATATATAATTTAGGATATAGGTATATATTATTGGTTCCTCTGGAGAGCTGTGGCTGCTGTGCAAGTTTTCCTTGGGAAGTGCAGGCTGGTTTTGCACTACTATGTCCAGATAAGCTGTTGCAATGCATTGTGGGAGTGAGGCCTTGCCTGACAGGGGCCTTGTTTCCCCGGGGTTGACGTGCATTCACTGGTTCCTGTCTGAGTGGCATTTCTCCCTTCCCAGACTAGCCAGAGCCATTGATCTCCGAGTGCAGCCGGCTTCCCCGGCCCCAGAGTCAGCTATAATTAATGGCTGGCACTTTGGAAAGGTTTCCTGAGCTGCACCAGAGTCATGAACGTTTGTAAACAGGAGTTAGTTGGAAGAAAAGGTAGAACTTTGTAAGTGCCAGCCTGTTTTCATCACACGTATTTGGAGCTGCACAGGGATTATATTCCATATATTAATATAAATATCCCCGCACTCTCCTTTGCACCTGCCTTCAAAAGAGCAAAGGAAACTGGATGCTAGTGGTTCACGCCTGTCATCCTAGATACTCAGGAGGCTGAGATCTGAGGATTGTGGTTCAAAGCCAGCCTGGGAAGGAATGTCTATGAGACTCCTATCTCTAGTTAACCAGCAAAAACTCAGAAGTGGAGCTGTGGCTCAAATGGTAGAGCACTAGCCTTGAGCAATGGACTCAGGGACAGCACCCAGGCCCTGAGCTCTAACCCCAAGATTGGCACCGAAATAAATAAGCAAATAAATAAAATGGGCTAAGCTTTTAGTGAAGGAATGCGGTGAATCCTTTACTTTTTCTAAAGTAAACTAAGGCAAAGAATGTAGGAGGTGCAAAATAAGACTAGTTTGTTTTGTTTGTCACCTAATGTCAAGATAGGTGTATGGTGAGACTTTAGTTAGTTAGTTTGGTCCTAGGGCTTAAACTCAGGGCCTGGGCACTGTCCCTCAGCTCTTTTTGCTCAAGGCGAGTACTCTACCACTTTGAGCCACAGCTACTTCTGGTTTTCTGGTGATTGATTAGAGATAAGAGTCTCATGGACTTTCCTGCCCAGGCTGGCTTTGAACCACAGTCCTCAGATCTCAGCCTCCTGAGTAGCTAGGTGCCACTGGCACCTGACTTTCTGAAAATATTTTAAATGCAGTGTGTGTTGATGCCTGGGCTGAGGATTGTCAGACTCCTGATGGAAATTTGTCCTTGATCTCTTAGTACTTCCATGGACACTCAGGTTCCTCTGAATGACACTCACTAGGGGCAGGGAAGATCAAGTGTTCAACCCCAGCAGCAGGAAGAAGGTCATTCAAATACATTTCCAATAACAGAAACTCAAATTAGGAAGACACTTTACATTGCATTTTTTATGATGTGTGTCTTAGGCCCTGTCTCTATTTGCAAAGAGAAAGGCAATGAATATTTAATCCTGGGACAGTGGAAGGAGAAGGAGGAGGAAGCCTGCAGGCTCTGTTGAGGTTTTGAATCTTCAGTAGTTTTTTAAATGGCAGGCTGTTGTTACCTTTTGCTTAAGAGATGGACTTGTTATTACTATTTGCCTTTGACTTTGGGCCAGAATTTTTTTTTTTGGTTTTGTTTTTCCTTTTTGTCCTGCGGCTTGAACTCAGGGCCTGAGTGTTATCCTTTGAGCTTCTTCACACAAAGCTAGCGCTCTCCCACTTGAGCCACAGGTCCACTTTTGTTTTTGGTAATAAATTGGAGATAAGAGTCTCCCGTAGACTTTATCCAAATCCAAGCCTAGGCTTGGCTTTGAACTCTGATCCTCATATCTCAGCCTCCTGAGTAGCTAGGAGTACAGATGTACCTCCTTGAGTTTTTGATATGCCCACAGGCCCCATGCTCAGAAGGCATGTGTGTGGTTTAGTACCCTACTGCCACAACCTTTGCATTGCTGCTAAGTTTGCTTTTTGGATTCCCTTTATACACTGCACCTTGCAAATAGCCTAAAATTGGTCCTGAAGGAGCAAAGAGACATTGCAACAAAGTGAACTGAAAGCTGGAATTCTTTTTTTTTTTTTTTTTTTTTTTTTTGTCGGTCATGGGGCTTGAACTCTGGGCCTGGGCGCTGTCCCTCAGCTCTTCAGCTCAAGGCGAGCGCTCTACCACTTGAGCTACAGCGCCACTTCCGGTTTTCTGGTGGTTTATTGGAGATAGGAGTCTCACGGTCTCTCCTGCCCGGGCTGGCTTTGAACCGTGATCCTCAGATCTCAGCCTCCTGAGTAGCTAGGATTACAGGCGTGAGCCACCAGCGCCCGGCTTGAAAGCTGGAATTCTTTATACCTGCATAGAACGCTTCACAGAATTGCCAACCACCTCCCCACAGATTAACTTGCCAACATTTTGTGACATTGCCTGGGTATTTTTGTACCTGGTGTTCAGGTGAGGAAATTAAGCCTGAGAGTACTCGAGTGACACCCCGGAGGGCGTACATCAAGATCACAGAATCACCTGGCACCTTCTTCTTGCAGAAGCAGGGGATGGATCGGGGCTTACACATTCTTGGGGTCCCCTGTGTTATTAACTTCTCCAGGAGGGGGCCTAGGAATTCACATTTTTCTACAAGCATTCCCTATGCTCTAAAATACGATTGCTTAGGTTTGGAAATTTCTGACTTATAGTAGTTATCCAACTCATAGGTTCCTAACCTGACTGTGGGGCTGGTTTAAAAACATCTCAGATCTTACAGCTTTGTGCAGGCCAATCGAATGCACATAGTGACTTGGATGGTTGATTTGGGCACTGACCTCTCAGACAAGTCTTAAAGACTTATAGTTTGCATTGCCGGGGCTAGTAGTACTTACCTGTAATCCCAGTTGTTCAGGAGGCAGAAGTAGGAGGATCATGGCCTGAGGAAAGCCCAGGCAAAAGCATGAGAACCTACTTGAGAAACTAAAAGCAAACAGACTGAAATGGACTGTGGTGTGGCTCAAGAGGTAGAGTGCTTGCTTGGTGAGCATGAGGTCCTGAGTTCAACTCCCAGTACTGCCATGAAAAAAAAAAAGGGGAAATTAAAAAAGAAAACAAAGAAAAACCTACAGTTGTTCTTGGTGCACTGGCCCCTGAGAGGCTAATGGGTTACCCACAAAAAGGCAAAACAGACTTAAACCATAGATTTGTGAGGTTCACATCTCTGAAATTCTAGAGCAGAGAGAAAGATGGACATTGTGGCATCAGTTGGTAATCATCTTTCCAGAACGAGATGTTCTTTATGCTATTCCTTTCTAACAAAAGCAGATCCAAGGAGAGTGTATTCGTCCATTTTCCATTGGCAGAATGAAATACCTGAGGCCCAGTGACATATAAAGCAAAGAGGCATTACAAAAAGAATTGCAGATTCTAGGCACTGGGTGATGTAGCTCAATGGTTAGAGTACCTGCCTAGAGCATGCACAAGGCTCTGGGTTTGATCTCCATGGCCCATATAAAATGATCAAAACAGGCAGGTGGGAGGCAGATGGGAGACAAGAAGCATCACATGACTGTCTTATACCAAATGATTTCACGGACCTTACATGACCTGTGAGCTACTCTTCTTAACCTGCATGGAAACAACAAATTCTCAATGAGAACAAACCCTGTATTGATTCTTTATGACTCTTCGGTCCTATGATCTAGGGTCTGGCTAGGGGCAGGGATGAGGATTTTGGAATTCAGAAGAAAGTCTTCATGTGTGTGGCAGAAGTCTTGGGGAATTGGGACAAAGGCTCAAGGTAAAGATTGCAGAAAAGTTTGTTCTTATGATTTTGCTTTATTTTATTTTTGGTCTAGCCTCTCTGGCTAATTGGTTCTCCAATGGGCATGCTTGGAACTGAGCCTGGAAAGGGCTCAGACCTGCAGGGCCTGTCTCCTGGGGTGGTTGTCAAGCTTATCTAGGTATGATAAATGAAACATCGTACTTAGCTTATTAGTTAATTCATTACATGCTCATCCAATATTTACAGAGGGGCTTAGAAGCAACTCATGGGTGGACAAGGTAGATGAGATCTTTTCCCCTCGTGGAACTTAAAATCTTCCAGGGCAGACAGACGTGCTCCCATTAAGCTAATAATATGTGAGCCAGATGTTACAGATGTGGTGGACGTCTTCCTTGGATGTTGCCTCCATTGGTTGGTGTATCCAGGTGCTTGCCGCCTACCTGCTCCCGCCCGCATCCTTGGGTGATGGCTTACATTGGGAAGCTAGGCTTACTTCTAAGTTTTTAATCCCCTCCTCCAGGGCAGCCCTGGGTTAGGAGCAGCTGACTTTGGGGCAGGGGTGAGGACACAAGCGATCAGCTCCCTCACATAAGGCCGGGAAGCAGCTCACACCCAGAGCCGCCAAAGAAGGTGAGAGTAAGGGGAGGAAGAATGGTGTGTTTGCTGGAGGCCAGAGAGTTTGAAGGCGTGGGACCCAACACTCAGCCTTCCACACGTTTAGTTGGAAGAGCCCGGTAGACATTTAAGAGTTCAGCTGCCTGGTGAACAGGCAGTTGATTATGTGTGTCTGCAGTCAGGACAAATGTCTAGGCTGGTGAGAAGTCCCAGCTTCAGGGCATTGAGGATAGAGGAACAAGGAAGTAAATATAAAAAGAAAAAAAAAAAGAAACAAGTTCAAGGATAGAGCTGTGGGGTCTTCCAAAAGGTAGCAAACGGACTATGCGATAGTGTTGATTTATATTCTGATTCTTGCGGGGAACAAGAGCCGGCTTTGTGTAAGAGCAGGAATGGATGTACTGGGCGTGTGTGCGTGTGCGTGTGCGTGTGCGTGTGTGTGTGTGTGTGTGTGTGTGTGTGTGTGTGTGTGTGTGTGTGTCAGATAGAGACAGAGACAAAGAGAGATTGAAAGAGACAGAGATATGATCTATCCAAACATGGAATTGTTTTTACTGTTTCTCTTTTCAAATTTTTGTGCCTGTCCTGGGGCTTGAACTCAGGGCCTGGGCACTGTCCCTCAGTTCTGCTCAAAGCTAGCACTCTACCACTTTGAACTACAGAGCCACTTCCAGTTTCCTGGTGGTTCATTAGAGATAAGAGTCCTAATAAACTTTTCTGCCTGGATTGGCATGGAACTGTGATCCTCAGATTCAACCTTCTGAGTAGCTAGGATGACAGTTATGAGCCCCCTGCTCCCAGCTGACTGAATTCTTAGTCCCTGCAGGGCCCTAGATTGAACGCATCGTGTGCCTCATTCGGGTCTTTTGTACAGTATCTTGTCATCTCGGGCTGCCGTGTCAGGACCACATAAACTGTACGACTTGTGGACAGCAGAGATGTGTTTTCACAGTTCTGGAAGGCAGGAATTGGAGGTCAGGCTGCCAGCCTGGCTGAGTTCTGGCAAAGCTGTCTTTTTAGGTTTTTCTTTTTTGACTTCGCACAAGGCAGAAGAGCAGGATTGGGATCGGGGGATGAGTCCAGCTTTGTGTATCAAGGTGCTAATCCTGTTTGTGGGGTAATACCCCAGGTCCTCATCTACTCATCTTAATCATGTAGAACTTTCAAAATATGAATTGGGGGAGGGCAGTAGAAATCACAGATACCTATTACCCAACACACATAAAGTCGAGAATTGTTGAGAAATGAGGGAGCTAGGATTTGAACCCAGGCCTGGATATCCATGGAATCAGCATTATTAGTACTACTACTACTTCTACTACTATTATAATTTTTTTTTCAGGTCTAAACTCTCCCTTCCCCTTCCACCAGTTTGAAAAATCCAAACAGACTTCTTTATCCAGCTGCCATTATCTGAGTTGCTCCACGAACAAAATACTTTGCTGTCAATCCTTCGGGTCAAAACCCAGCTGCCAAGACTTCCCCTTTGCATTCTAGTTATCTTGTTTTATGATGAGTGGTTTAATATCCTGGCAACATCAGCCTTAGCTTTTTTTTTAACTTGTTTTTTAAAAAAATTTCCCCCTTGCTTCCTGGAATTTGCAAGGAAAGGAGAAGCGGTTTGAGTTCATTATCCAAACCTCTTGGCCTGCAGCACGGAAGCCAGGATCAGCATGGGCCCCTGTGGCACGCAATCCCTGTAACAGAGGCACATGTAATGAGGCTCCCGTGTGGCACGGGGCGATGGGAGCGCTGTCTTTTCTGTCAGGATATGGAAAGTGCTTCTCCCTTCCCCATGGTCCAGAGATCCTGGAGAAGAAAATGGTTTCCTGTTCCCAGAGGCTGAGCTGCCAGGGAGTTCAGATGCTGGCTGAGACCTGGAATGAGCTTTCATGCAGTTTCTTTCCTGGGAGCCATTTGACAGGTTCCACGTGAGCCTGCGCCACGTGCAAGCCTGAGTAGGGAAGGAGGGAGATCGCTTCCCTTCCACTTGCCGTTAGGAGAGCCTGGAGGACCAGGAGGCGAGGGTGGGCCCCTCCAGGGGAGATGTGCCTGGCAAGTCTTCAGCCTGTCAGGCTGCTCTGAGCTATGGGCCAGGGTAGCAGCTCCACGCCTTCCCCAACTTTTCTTCTTAACTCAGCTGCCAGGCTTGCTTCATGCTTCACGTTTTCAGGGAAAACCATCCTCCATCCTTAGACAAGGCTAAATACTTTTTGATCCAGAGTTTCATAGCACACACATCATGGCTATGTTTCCTTCTTTTCTTCCTTCCTTCCTTCTTTTAAAAGATTGCTGTGTGCATTTAAGGTATATAATGTAAGACATATATGTATGTATTATGTATACATACACATGTCTTACATGTATGTAAGACACGTATGTATTATGTTTCACTGTATAGGTTTCATTATATATACTACATATATTTTACTACATATATAGTTCACTACATATAAAACTATTTCACTATATATATAGTGATATATGTATAGTGAAATAGTTACTGTAACTGCAATAAACTAACAGAATGCTTGGGTACATGATTACCTATTTTTCTCCATTTCAAGAGCAGCAATAGCTGGGTGGGTACTGGTAGTGGCTCACACCTGTAATCCTACCTACTCAACAGGCTGCAGTCTGAGGATTGTGGTTCAAAGCCACCCCAAGCAGGAAAGTCCATGAGACTCTTATCTCCAATTAGCCAGCAAAAAGCCAGAGATGGAGCTGTGGCTTGAGTGGTAAAATGCTAGCCTTGAGTGAAGAAAACTAAGGGACAGTGCCCAGGCCCTGAGTTGAAGTTTCAGTACTGGTCCACAGAGAGAGGGGGATGGGGTGGGGGAGAGCTGTAATGCAATTATTTAGCAAAAATCCTGAATAGAATACACTATTATTAGCTAGAGTCCATGCTATCTATTAGATCTTTGACCCATTCAGCCTGTTTTGCTATTTTATACATGTTTCATCTCCCCATTCTATAGGTATACCAACACTTTTCCAGTTGTAATTTGCTTCACAGCTCCTAGAGTCTAAAGAGCTCCTTCAGAAAACACTTAAAACAATACAAAACACAATTGTACTAGTCAGCTTCCCGTTACTGTAATGAGACATGGAGGCAGGACACGTTATAGGATAAGAGGTTATTTGCTGGCCTTAGGTTGTAGGCCCTCGGGTCGCATCTCTTATGAAGGCCTCTGGCTGGCAGAGACTCGTGTAATTCCAAGAGACACAGGGTAGAGGGAGGAGTCTGCCTGTGAGTAGGATGGATAGATGGCTTCTTACCTGGTCACCAGGATTCAATCCCGGGGCCTCCATCCTAACAACCTTGTCTCATCTCCTAGTCCAAGCCTAAAAGCCCATCTCTACGTGCCGTCATCAGATTTAATTTATGCCCTGGAATCCCACTAGCTATGGATTAAATTTCAACCCACAGAGGACCCTAAAGCACAATCCAAAGCACAGCGGTGACTTGCATGAACACACCCCAAGATTTTATTTCATTTTGCGAATGCAGGAATTGGTCAAATAGTGAAACTTACTCTGAGAGCATCTTGAAAAACTGAGAATTTATAGGCATCAAAAAGAATGTCTGAACAAGCTTGCTGGGTTAGATACAGAACTAATTGATGGCCTATAAGGCACTAAAACCAATGCCTTTAGGTTCTTTTTTCTATTGCGTGGGGAGCGACAAGGTTTGGAGTATTTAGCTTCTAGCCAAAAGACTGAAGAGCAAAGCCAATGCAGACATGTTTTTCTAAGAAAATTCAGTAAGTACTGTCAAATAATGCCCTGACATGACATTGAACATCACACTGTGCTCTGTCCAATCTATCATCAGTCTATCCATCCATCCTCTCTATCAATTATCTAATCATACTAGCTCTCTCTCCATCTAGCATATATTTCTGTATCTGTGTATTTATATGTGTTTGTGTATGTATTTATCATGTATCTATGCATGTATGTCTTTGTGTATGCATGTATCCATCCATCCATCCATCATCCTATCCAGCCATCCATTTGTCCATCATTCCGTATGTTCATCATTCCGTCTGTCTGTCATGTATATGTGTATTTGTGTAAGTATCATCATTTTATTATCTTGGCTTTATTTCTAAATTTGGATAGCCCTTCTTAACAGTTCATACATTTCTGGCCCCTTTAGAATCATAGCATGGAGTCCTGTGCTGGTCATAGAATTTTTGCTGTGGTCAGGATCTGGTAGGGAAGCTATCAAATATTGAATCAAAAGTACAATGCAGCAACTGATTTAACTTCAGGTCCATTTTGGGGGGAGATTGAATTGAGCAGGTGGGGTGTGAATTAGGTTTGTTCCCTCTGTACATGGTGGACCTTTCAGGTTTTCTCTTGGAGCTTTTTCCCTGTCTTGTTACCAATACATGCTGTCATTTGCAATATCATTTCTCCAAGTCTTTAATTCCAACTGTGCTCCCTGCAGTTCACCGCAAGGCTGACACTACATGGAGCTAGGTCAGACTTCCACAGACTTAATTCCCAGGCCTATTTGGCGCGCGCGCGCGCGCGCGCGCGCGCGCGCGTGTGTGTGTGTGTGTGTGTGTGTTAAACTCACCTTTACTCTTGAGTGACACCTGTAGCTCTTTTTTGCTTTGGTTTATTTTTCAAATAGGCTCCTATTTTTTATTTTTTTTTAGCCTGGGCCCAACCTCACATAGTGGTTTGCCCCCACCTGCGTCTATTGCGCAGCTGAGATTACAGGCATGTTCCATCGTGCCCAAATTCTCCATGGTTTTTTGTTGCAGGGGCAGGGGGTTGTATTGGGGTTTTGGACTTGGGGCCTTGCACTGGCTAGGCAGGTGCTCTATCATCTGAGCCACATCTCCAGACATTTTTTGAGATGGAGTCCTGCTTTCTTCCTAGGCAAGCCAGGTCTGCCATCCTCCGATTTAGGCTTCCTACTGTAGCAGAAATTCCAGGCATGTGCCACTATGCTTGGCTTTGTCTGTTGAGAAGGTGTCTAGTGAACTTTTTGTCTAGGTTGGCCTCAAACTGCAACATCAGAGCCTCCCAGTTAGATGGACTTATAGGTGTGAACCACCATGCCCAGCTTCTCTGTGCTTTTTTTTTTTTTTTTTGAGGGCAAGTCCTTATTATTAATACATCTATTTCTGGCACCAAGTATATACTCAGTAAATATTTAGTTGAATGACCAGAACACATTATAAAGCTGCTACATGGGCGTGTGTGTGTGTGTGTGTGTGCACGTGCGCACGTGTGTAGCAGCTGGATAATGTTTATCATTAGCCTGAAGCATTGGCTAATGTTAAATTTAAATTAAAATACACTCTTGGGTGACTATGTCTTCAATTTCATGGTTGATTCCTTCATGATTCGCTTATTAAACTAAACCAGGAGTTGCAAACTAAAATACCTCCAGGGGCTTGGAGGGAAACATACTGAACATATGATCAGGTGTAACTGAAAATACCCCAGTGCCTTCGCATGGATGGAGACTTTTTCTAAAATAATAATTATTATTATATATGTAATAATGATAATAATTATATATGTGTGTTATAAAATGCAAACACTCATCAACATTCCAAACTAAAGTCCAGAAATCTGAAATAAGGTCTAAAGTATGAATAAGGGGCCAATAAAAATATACGTAAAGACTAAATTCAACTCTCAGGCTGTTGGGTCTGAGAAAGAGAGCTAACTGCTTTACACCTGAAATTGTATCTTCCTTTGCAATGAACATTTAATTTATAACGACTAATTTGGATTAACACCAAATACCACTTTTTTTAAAATTGGGGAGCAATAAAAGCTATAGGGCACCGGGCGCTGGTGGCTCACGCCTGTAATCCTAGCTACTCAGGAGGCTGAGATCTGAGGATCGCGGTTCAAAGCCAGCCCGGGCAGGAGAGACCGTGAGACTCCTATCTCCAATAAACCACCAGAAAACCGGAAGTGGCGCTGTAGCTCAAGTGGTAGAGCGCTCGCCTTGAGCTGAAGAGCTGAGGGACAGCGCCCAGGCCCAGAGTTCAAGCCCCACGACCGACAAAAAAAAAAAAAAAAAAAAAAAAGCTATAGGGCACTGATGGGATTCAGTTAAGAATCTGTTTTCAGGCTCCAAATGTTCTTCAGATAGTTGTTCTGGAACTAGACTAGTGTTCACGATGTGCCTTTCCATTTTACTAAGTATAACAGATGACTTGGTTTTCAGGTCACTGGTCTCTTATGCAAGTGGCACACGGACCCTTGAAACATTCTTCACTACGCCTTCTGACCTTGTCCCATGGAACCGACAAATGATAGATACCAGTATTCATAAGAAGGTTGGCCTCATGCATGCTCATAATTCTGGATCATTGTTCTGGGCTGAGCCCTCTCAGTTTAGATGCTGTTAGCCAAGTGTGTTGGAGTTCTCTGTTGCCTTTCCTAAGGTAGAAACCAGACTCCTCCCTTGGAAAAATGAGCATGTTTACCCAAACCCTAAAATTTCCAACCAGCAGAGATCTACTAGCATATTTCTTTTCAAAGCACAAATTAAAGAAGAAGAAGAAGAAAAAAAGAGCATGGCTATTATTTGTGCCTAATTGACCCTAGACGGTGAATTGATAAAATGTCATACAACATTTTAAAAAGCACATGATTTTCAAGTAAACTCTGAGATTTACCTAAGAAGTGCCATGTGGTCTGAGATCCTGCCTCTCTGTGGAAAAATGCAGAATTCTAGATACCAAAGGGAGAAGACTGGAAGAATAAAGGAGGGGGAAAGTGAGTGGATTGGAAATATGTGGGGGTACTTGCTGACAGCAGAGAGCTGGTCTCTTCTGTGCATGCCTATAGATTTGTAGGGAAGGGGATAGGAGGCTCTATTGAGAGTGGTTTTGAGACCACACTCTAGTTTAAAGGGATAGAAACTATAATCCATTAGTAATGTCTGCTATGGGCCCAGGAATAGGAGCTGGCAGTAAGCATGCACCCTATGGCCTAAATAGTATATAGGAAAGTCAGTTCTCTTACGGAATTATTTAGTTCCATTGTGCCTGGGATAGTTCCAATTTATGCCTGTTTATAGATCAGGTAACTCCTGTGAACTATTCATAGTCTTGCCTTTTATTTTTGAGGAGATTTCTTGCCTAATTGCCAACAGTTTATTATTTTTATATTTATTTATTTTTGTTGGTCATGGGGCTTGAACTCTGGGCCTGGGCGCTATCCCTCAGCTCTTCAGCTCAAGGCTACCGCTCAACCACTTGAGCCACAGGGCCACTTCCAGTTTTCTGAGTAGTTTATTGGAGATGAGAGTCTCACGGACTTTTCCTGCCTGGGCTGGCTTTGAGCCATGATCCCCAGATCTCAGCCTCCTGAGTAGCTAGGATGACAGGCATGAGCCACCGATACCTGGCTTATTATTTTTATTTTATCCCTAAACATTCCTCCATTTGTACTATTGGATGCTGTTCACTCATTATTTACCATCAACTTCCTTTTCCCTGGCTCAGAGTTCTCTCAGCATCCTACTGAAAACATCTCAGCACAATCTCTCTCTCTATCCCACTTTTAGAAATGAGAATTGATTCTTTGTTCATTTTGACGTGTCTGTGTATGCAGACAAGGCATCTTGATCAGATCCACCGCCACCCCCACCTCCAGCCCTCTCCATTCTCCCCTCCTAGACAATAAGACCCAGCCATGGAAGAGCATTTTGTTCTGAATCAATTAAATGGGGCCCTCGATAGGGGAGCCCTTTTCAGTTTCACTCCACCTTCTGTTTTCCAGTTCTTTTCTAACACTTTTGCCTTCTGTTCTTGAGTGAGAAGGAGCTACAAATGACCTGCTTCAAGACCAAATAACCGTTTAATAGAGTGGAGATTCATTAGGACAGCGCTGGTGGTGGCTGTGGGCTCAGGAACACAGGAGCGAGCCCAGAGGATTTTCAGTTTTCTTCCAGCTTTCTGACCTCAATTTACAAGGCAGAATTAAGTTCCAGAAATCCCAGAACATTGCTGAAATAATGAAACTATTGACTTTTAATCAGGGACTGAATCATGGGGGGGGGTCGGGAGACCTCTAACCTTATCATTTAATTCTTTCTTTTAAAAGGGAATTCCAACCTCAGGGACACACGGGCAGATGTGAATGTGATTTCTCTTCATTTAACAACTTACACAGTTAAAAATTTTTTTAAAGCACATGTTAGGTGCCATGTTAGTGTCAGGCACAAGTAATCCCTGTTTTCAGGGGGAGAGAGACAGAGACAGAGATACACAGAGACAGAGAGAGATCTACACAAGAAAGAAATAGCAAGGAAATTCATGGTAATTATTTTTTTAAAAAGAGAAAATGACCTGACTTCTCACTTTGCTAAAGCAAATGGATCCCAATTTAAAACACAATTTTCAGACTTTCCACCCCCCTCTCCATCCCTAAAACCACACACACGAGGCAGACAATTTCATTTCCACCTCTTTTGAAATGGACTTTAATCAGTTAAAAGCCATGGGGTAATGACCTACAGGCTTATTATTGCTTGCTTATTATCAATGATGTCAGGGATTTGGGGAAGTAAAGAGAAATCATCTTTGTTTTAATTCTTCTGTCTGGATGGAGTTTGATTTCTTCCATCATTAGAAAAAACGTTCAGTAACATCTGCTTAAAGGGCGAGAGAGGGCGGGTCCTGAGCTCAGATGTCTTGGATACAAGCTGTTGTCACACACACAAAAAAAAGAAATGGAGGTAGGGCTCATGTGACAGAGCACCAGTCTTGAGGGATAAAGCTAAGGGACAGCCCTCCCAGACCCCGAGTGCTAGCCCCAGTACTGGCACAAAAATAAACCAAACCAAAACAGCAACAACAACAAAGCACAGGACTGCAGGTCAGGAGGTGTGTTAGGTTACTTGGAGACTGGACATGGCTTTCCTGGTGTCTGAGCAACATCAACTGGGAGCAAAGAATTGCTTTGCTGACTCCTAACAATATGAACTCAGGCAGATCAGATCTTCTGGCCCTGCGTTCCTCCTCTTCAAAACAGTGACTCTTAATAACTATCTGTGGAGACATTCGTGAGAATATGAAAAAAAAAAGTGTATGTGAAGCATTGAGCATCACACAGTATGGCTCTCAGAATGTGGTCAACAGCACTGGCATCATTATTTGGGACTATTACTTTGTGGCAGCCTGCCTTGGCTTGTGATGTCTAGAGTAGAGCCTGTACTGGAAGTTTGTGCACATGGCCAGTTGAGGCCTGCCCTCCAGATGCACCAACACTGGAGTAAGAGAAGTAGGAGAGGGTCACAGAGGGTGAGATGGAAGGAAACAGGTCCCAGGGGATATCAAGTCTAAGCTTTAGCTCACTGTGAGCTTCACGGCTGGAGTCATAGGACAGACTTTGGCCTATAAGAGGACCAGGAGCTAAGCTCCCTATCTCCAAGTCAATCATTTCATGGTAGCTGGCCACTCATAGAAGGACAGAATTTCCCAGGTGTGTGTGTCTGGGGGAATGGAGCGGGGGAAGTCTCCATCAAAAGCAAGTCATTCGAGTGCCACAGCTCAGAGGTTGATGGTGCCATTCTAATCCCTGCATAGTATTTCCTAGTAAGGCTGCACTAACACACACTCATCTGCTCTCATCTTGCTCTTTGTTCTAACTGTACCCAATTTCTTTCCTTTATGTTCTGCACTTGGGTACAGAATGTTTTATTACAGGAGTCGTTTTTGGTCAAAGGTTATACCTTTTATCATTAGATGATAGCTTGTTTGGGAAAATGTATGCTTTTGACCTTAAATTGCATATTATCTGACAGTCCTGCTACGAGCATGCTTTTGATCCCTTTCACGTTCATCTAGTGTATTTTCACCTGGTCAGTGATTCGCCATTTTTTCCCTCACATGTTTTTAGGCATAAACAACATAAACCTAGCATTGTTTAAAAGTCCTTATTGGAAGCCAAGTGCTGCTGGTGGCTCACACCTATAATCCTAGCTACTCAGGAGGCTGAGGTTCTGAGGATCACGTGTCAAAGTCATCCTTTGCAGAAAAGTCCCCTTGAGATTCTTATATCCGATTAACCCCACTCAACACTGGAAGTGGAGCTGTGGCTCAAAGCAAAAGAGCTCCCAAGCCCTGAGTTCAAGCCCCACAACTGACTGACCAAAACAAAAAAAAAAATCCTTATTGGAAAGATATTATCTCTTTTAGGAGACTGTTAGCATTTAAAAACTAAGAATCCAAAAGGACCCCAAAGTCATCAAACCTCAAAAAGAATATTATGGTGGGTTGCAGGTGATGGTGTTAGCTAGGCCAGGCTAGCTGGATGACAGCCCATTCCCCGCTTCCCTGGTCCCCTGCAGCTGTGACAGAAGCACATCTTCCTGCAAATGCTAATTGCAAACATGCACTGATCCTTTCTTGATTCCTCCCCCCCTTATCACTTTTCCCTCCTAATTTGCAGGAGACTGCAATGATTAGCACTTGTCTAAACAATACGGCTTCTCCTGGCATCTCTGAGGAAGTCTTACTGATAACTTTTCAGTGATGTTACTTTGGCAAAAACACAGTTCCAAAGCACTCCCCTCCCCGGCCCCCCTCCAAAAAAAACCCCTGGACATTGTTCAGTGGGACCCACGGTTTTGACACATTCCTAAGAGTGCAAATTGAAAAGTAAATTAGAAACCTCGTCTCAAAGCCTGGGACTCCAAAAGCAGTGCCTTACTGAAGTACTTGATACAGCTCATCAGCGGAGATGGAAATGGGAAGGCAGAAGTGGTTTCTTACTAGTGCTGAAGAACCCAATTCCATCTAGGACTGCTTCTGCTTCTGTTAAGAAATCATATCCTCAGCAGCAAATGAAATGTTTGAGGGGAGTTACCGAGCTCTTGATGGCTAACATTTATTAATTTTCTGCTCAGTGTGGGCACTGCAGTGGTTAGCGTCTATGTTGGCCTGCCTCTGTTCCTGTGACAAAATACTTGGGAGAAACAAGGTAAAGGAGGGAATATTTTGGCCCCTTGCTTTGTTTTCATGTCTTTTCCTTTCTGTTGATAGCCATAAATACCAAGTTGACTAGTATACCTCCAAAGCCTTGTATGGTAGGCTTGTATTTCCCTCTTCATTGATTAAGGAGACCAGCAGGCCATGTGGGTCCCTGGAGCCAATTGCTCTGCTTCCTGATAGTTTGATAGTATGCTCACCTCAGGTGGATAGATAGGTGGCTTCCATCAGCATCATCTGAGGCAGTGTCTTTACCTCATCTCAATTCTCATGTCTTTGTTTTTGTTTTGTTTTTGTCAGTTGTGGGGCCTGAACTCTAGGCCTGGGTGCCGTCCCTCAGCTCTTCAGCTCAAGGCTAGCGCTCTACCACTTGAGCCACAGCGCCACTTCCGGCTTTTTCTGCTTATGTGGTGCTGAGGAATCGAACCCATGGCCTCATGCATGCAAGGCTAGCGCTCTACCACCTGAGCCACAGCATCACTTCTGGCTTTTTCTGCTAATGTGGTGCTAAGGAGTCAAACCCAGGGCCTCATGCATTCAAGGCAAGCACTCTACCACTGAGCCACCTTCCCAGTCCAGTTCTCAGGTCTTACGAGACTAGGAGTTCTACCATTGATTCTCCACTGAGCACCAGACACAGGCCATGCCAAGAACAAGAAGAGGTGCTCACAATCTTTGCTGCAGAGCCTATGAGCCCAAATAGCCAATGGAAACTTTAGTGAGAGAGGTGTCCAAGGAAGAGACTAATGAAAATGGAGCATGTAATTGAGTTTCAAAGGGTGCGGCAGGGGTATATGTGTGTGTGTGTGGGGGGGTGTTGTGTGTTTGTCTCTTTTCACTCCCACCAATTATTGCCATATAAGGGGTCTAGTCTATTGCTGTAAGAACTCCCAATTCAAGACTTAGAAATTTGAATCTGTATATAAAATTATTTAATTGAGGCCCATAATCCTAAAATTTTTAAAAGCATTTCATGGTGCAAATTGGCACAATCTGGCTTGATTTGGCTAGTTTTCGATCTTTGGATTAGATTTTTTTTTTCACACAGCTAGAAGGAGTCCCACTGACATATAGCTTTGAGTTCTTATTCCTGTGGTTAAAGGAGGAGAGTAAAGGTAAACCTGTAACTGGTTACAGGTTGATTTCTGATCATTTCAGGTATAGATGGTCAGCCTTTTCCCACAGCTGTCTTAGTTACATTCTCATTGGTTCTGAACCGGTTGCATATGCATCCTTTGTCTAATCACTGTGATGGAGAGAAAGAGGTGCTCTTATTGACTGACCCAGAGTGACACACCCATCTTGGGTCTAATCAGTCCCACCAAATCATAAAAATATGGGAGTGATTGCCTAGAGAAAGAAGAGAGACTAGACACTTCCCACAAAATCAGTGTTTCCTTTCAAGGCTACATCAGTCCATACATACACCCTGCATCTCTCTTTTCTGGGTGATGGCGATGGTGTCATAATGGCAAGCAACAGAATCACATCTCCTATGATGCAGTAAGCCCAGGGTTGTACTGGCCCCAGGATAACGGAAATACGGGGTATTTGCAAACTCCTCTCCAGAGAGGTTACAAAACACAGAAGAAATGTAACAGTACCGTCAAGTAATCATGTTGCACACTGGACTTTTTAAAATGCACTCCTTCCCTTTGATCTTGTTCTAATGGATAATACCCATGGTATTTGCCTCAACCTAAATCCCTCACAAGCTTGCTAGGCAGGAAACCTGCACCTTCAGAGAACAACAGCCCAGAGTATCAAACATTAAGGGTCCAATTATCTCTGTTTCTTGATACTTCACCTTCTCCTGCTCCCCACCCCGCTTCTAATTCAGGGAAGCCGGGGAGGGTTGCATATTCATGGATTTCAAATGCAGCTGCTGGTTAAAATCTGCTCACTTTGTTGTGGAGGAATTTAGGGACTCTGGGGAGGCCTCTTGCAGTTGATTGATAGTGAAATGTCCTCTTCAGGGGCTGTTCTGTTCCTCCTAGTGTGGTTCTCCGGATGCCAGCAGCAGATGGGTGCCCTGGGGTGAGCAGTGTGAGGAGCTGAAAGTTTGGCTATTGATTGGGAAGGGAAGAGCCTGTTACTGCCTACTGCAGAACTGTTTTAAATTAGATTCTCCCCACCATTCAAAATTGAATATAATTACATACATATAGGCTATGTTTATCATATAGAATATATAATATATAACAGCCACAATATCATATATATATAGAGAGACAGTATATATGATACAAGTAGAAGAAATACATGTTATACGTTGGATGTATATCATATATGATGTGTCATATACATGTATCTCTCCTATGTATACCATATATGGCATATATGTATACCATATATGGCATATATAAGATCTATGTGATGTACTGATATATAGGAGATATATATATATGATGTATATATAGGGTATATGACATATATGGGATGGATATGATATCCTATTGTTTGTTGTAAGGTAAATCTCTGTTGCAAGAAACAGAGAGGCCATATTTTTTTTTTTGTCGGTAATGGGGCTCGAACTCTGGGCCTGGGCGCTGTCCCTGAGCTCTTCAGCTCAAGGCGAGCGCTCTACCACTTGAGCCACAGCACCACTTCCGATTTTCTAGTGGTTTTTTTGGAGATAAGAGTCTCACGGACTTTTCTGCCCTTTGAACCGAGATCCTCAGATCTCAGCCTCCTGAGTAGCTAGGATTACAGCATGAGCCACCGGTGCCCAGCTATAAGCCACATTTTAAGTGGTTGAATTGGAGTGTTTATTGGAGAGCCAGTGGTGGCAGGTGGACTCTCATCACCAGGACCTGCAGCCCCTCAAATACACTCAACACTGTCAGAAAACTGAGCCATGAGAGCAGGAGAGGAAAGAAAGAGCAGAAAAGCAATACCAACAAACCACATCAAGCCCAATAGAGAGCTGTAGTGGGATGCCATGGTGACTGGAGGAGAGACAGCAGACACAGGAACATGAGAGCATGAAGCCTGGCGTAATTGGAACCTGAGGTGGTCCAGGTCTAAATAGGGTCAGGTCAAGGGGCAGGGTCACAGGAAACTGGAGAGTCTCCCAAGTTTAAGGCACAGGACTGACAGGTCCAATGACAGGTCCTCCAAGTCCTGGCCCCCGTCTCTAGGATGGGCACACCCATCACCTGGGAGATGGGATTCACCTTCCTCCATTATGAAGAACAGATGGCTCCAGTTAAACCCAATTCCCTATCCACCATGTGGCCAAGATGGTGCTGGCTAGGCCCAGTCTTCCCATTTCTTTATGTATATCGGACACACACACACGCACACATATATATATTTATATCTAATATATATCCTAATGTGTGTGCGTGTGTGTGTATGTGTATCCTGTATCCTATATAGAGCAGTACCCTGTATCTGTTTATTAATGACTGGAGATTACTATGATTCATTAAACTACTTTCTTACTCTCAATAAGTATGTAGATTGCTCATGATGTAAATGTAATTTAAAAAAAAAACAACTTAGATGTGGAATACAAACTCAGACAACAACAGGAACATTATTTTTTAGGAGAACTGATTTGCCTAGTCATACTGAGCCTTCACAATTGCAATCCGTTTTTAAATATTAGTGCTTTGCGCATAGCAATTATCTAATTGTTGAATGAATAAGTAGATGAATAAGTAGTCATTGAACTTTCGGTGTTTGATAAGGCAACTGGCCCACAAAAAATCATTCAATAAGTGTTTGTAGAATGAATGAGTGAACTCAGGCAAAAAATATAAATATTAAAAATAGGCATCCATGTCTGAGATATGTCAGAGACAGACTCCAGAATATAATTTATGTCTCCCCCTTGCAAGCATCCAAGCCAATTACCTACAAATACTTTCCAAAGAGAGGGCTAACATCATACTTTGCTCTCAGTAAGGTTTCAGGAAATTAATTGTTCCATTTCTTAAAGACCTTTTTTCTGTACCATAATTAAAGGGGAGAAAAACTATCCACCATAGCAATTATCTATAATTACTAATGAAAACAGGTGTCTTAAATGCCTTTTCAAGTTGAAACATGAATGGTTCATTATCATAGCAGGCAACTCCCAGTATCCAATTTTCAATGGGATGTGGAGAGCAAACAGAATGTGGAGGATGGAGGGTGGGGGGCACAAAGGAAACAGAAGCTTCCTGGATGTTGTTCCTTAGAAGAAACTTGGCAGAGGGGCAGAGGTTGACAAGCTTTTAAATAAGCAGCTGAGAGCTCCTTGGGAATGCAGAATAGTGTGTCATTGAGAGAAGTATAAAACAGCGGCAGCAGACAGGAATAAAAACCTTTTACTCCCAAAGTCTTTTCATGGAGAGAAATTAACTCGATCAAGCCATTGGCTTGGAGGTCACAGTGAGATTCCTTTCTCCTCTTCTATTAAAATTCCCTCCAGCTCTTGATTTATGTGAATTTGTGAAAATAAAAGTCCAGACTTAAAAAAAATAAACCAACACTTAAACACTGTAGAAATTAGAGTCAATGAGACTGGAGACATGTCTCAAGCGGTAGAGCGCCCTTCCAGAGTGAAAAAGACATTGGAATTCGATCTTTTCTTCTCTCTCTGCTTCCTGTTGCAATGCATGCTGGGAGGTATAATTTAGGAACAGAAGTGTAAAGCAAAAAGCCTGCAGATAGAAGTTGAAAAAGATGATGGAACTTGAATTGGCCCAGCTGTCTAGGACACAATGTTCAGATGTTTGGATGATGGACATTTTTATTTGCGGGGGGAGGGACGCATTGCAATCCCTGTATCTTAATTTTAGTTGAAAATAGAAGCAATAGTTCCTTTTATTTTGTCCTTCATACATACCCTGGAGTAGTAGAGAGGACTGAGTGTGTCAGAGCCATCCCATTGAAGATAAAGCTAGTTAAGAACTTGGCCCTGCCCCTTCCAGGATGTTGTAATTCCTGCAGAAAGCTGTTTCCCAGAAAGCTGTTTTATGTTTCCATGGTCTGAGGTAATTGAGGAAAATCACATAGGCCCTTTCCCTCTTGGGAAATTCACTATGGAAATAGACATATTATTCAATGGAGTCATATAGCAGATAAGTCTTCTTAACTGAGTTCACCCTATCTTTCTGAAAGCCATTATTTGGGCCAGGACTCCTTTTATATCTCAGAACTGTTAACATCATACTCTCTAGAGCTTGTTATTTTTTTTAATTTTAAACCAGACAAACATTGGCTCAGAGTTTCTAGTTTTCCCCATCAAGTTATGTGTTCTTTCAAGTGTGGAAAAAAGTTAAGAAAAACAGAACCAAAGACAACATTTTCTCAGTTTACCCAATGAGTGGTCTTGTAGATGTCTCTTTCTCTTCCCTAGCAGGGGACCGGGTGAATTTTCCACAGAATTCTCATCCTGCCTCCGTTAAGATGTTAGATAAAGCATAAGACATCCAGTTAATTCCACATTTCTCATAGTGAAGGAATCGTGTGTTGCCCATACTTACACTGTTTTTTTTTTTTTAATTTGCTTAATTGGGTGACCTTACCATTAAGATAGATGTATCCTCCAAGACTGACATGTCATGCAACCCCATCCTTCTAGTTCCCCAAATTGGTATTCTACTTAAGCCAGGCCAGTCAGAGCATTCCCTTTGCAATTCCCTATTTGGTGCTAGAGCAAAAAGCATTGCCTTACATATCACAAGGCAGAATGAACAATAGTAATTGGGGACCCCAATATTTCCTCTACATGGAGAGAAAGCCTGTGTGGAATGTGAACATAAGCCTAGATCACCCCATACAGAGAAGCAATCCAAGAGATGGAGAGACCTACAACGCTCACACCCACAATGGCATCCGTGGCTCCGTTCCATTCTCAAACCAGTCCTCTGTTTAACGTGTCAGATACACCAGCCAATCCATCTGTACTTCACTTCCCCTTCCCCCTTAAGCTAATTTGTAAAACACCAATAAATAAACACACCTATGTGGCACTTCCTTTTTTTTTTTTTTTTTTGCCAGTTGTGGGGCTTGAACTCTGGGCCTGGACACTGTCCCTGAGCTCTTCAGCTC
The DNA here is from genome assembly GCF_024711535.1 of Dipodomys merriami. Classification (NCBI taxonomy): domain Eukaryota; kingdom Metazoa; phylum Chordata; class Mammalia; order Rodentia; family Heteromyidae; genus Dipodomys; species Dipodomys merriami. The sequence goes on from NW_027202693.1 coordinate 3,194,406, forward strand.
TTGGCGAGCACTCTACCATTTGAGCCACAGCACCACTTCTGGTTTTCTGGTGGTTTACTGGAGATAAGAGTCTCACGGACTTTTCCTGCCTGGACTGGCTTTGAACGGAGATCCTCAGATCTCAGCCTCCTGAGTAGCTAGGAGTGAGCCACCGGCGCCGGGCTGCTGCTTCTGCCTCCTCCGCCTCCTCCTCCTTTTGCTGCTACATTCTAAAAGGACTTCACTCTTACTTAGCATCTAGTCTATTTCAGGGCTTGGTGCTAGGCAATTCCGTCAGCCCATCACCTGGCATCCAGGGCCACTCATGTCCCTGTCTGGGCAAGCTTCGTGACACAGTGAACTCACAGAACCCATAGGAGTTCAAAACTTCCCAAACTCCCCAAAGCTCATCATTGCTGGGATTGCTGAGCTCTGAATCTGAGCATTGCCTGCATGGTTTGCAGACTTCAGCACATACCGTAAGCAAGTACATCCGAAGCAATATCAAAAGGTTTCTGCAAAGAACTCTTTTATCCCCCTCCTGGTAGCTATCAGTGGGATAAGGAGAGGCTCCTGTCCAGTGTCCCTGCTCTGCCAGAACGCTCAATTGCGGAGTCGCAGTCTGACAAGAGCAGGAGGACAAAGTCTTGGGAGCCTCTGTGGGTGTGAGGCCAGACTTCAGTGGAGGGCAGGAATGCAGAGTGGCTTATGGAAAAGCCCCCTGACTCTGTGACATTCACCAACCTGGCAAATGTTAGGGGACTGGCTGAACTCCACCAAAGAGTTTGCTTATCATGGCAGATGTTTTTTCCTCTTGCATATGTATGATATCCTAAGAGAGAATGTTAGGAGAAAATGACACCAAAACAATGCTGTTTTTTTTTGTGGGTATAAATCAAGACTTCCTCCTCCCTTCATTTCAGTTTTTATATACTTAGATATTTTTCTTGCAACAGGATTTGTGTTTGCCTGAATAGTCTTAACTATTCTGAAAATATTTTATCTTATAATGATAGAAAAAAAGAATGAGGAGAAGAAGGAAAGGAAGGAGAGAAAAAAGGAAGCAAGGGAAGGGAAGTAGGAAGGTAGGAAGGAAGGAAAGAAGGAAGGAAGGAAGGAAGGAAGAGTTGGTCAAGATTTTTCACTCCATATCCCCAGACTTTAGCATGAGATGTGGAACAATAATGTTTGTAGGGAAAATTATTATTTTTTTAACTAGCCATTTCTCAAATTCTATTCCTTCTTTGAAAGTCCCTGGAAGCTGTATGGCCTCCCCTAAGTATTTATTGTACTGAAAAAAATCAATCATTTTGTGGAATTTATTCCCTTACTCTTTCTACCAAAAAACTAAATTATGATAGAAGATTCTTTGGCTATTGACACCCTCATCTGACCCTATGGTTAGTGCATATGACTTATCCAGCCAATCAACAGCTTCTACCCTTCTCTGGCTAAAGTGATTGGTTCAAGGGTAGATGAGTGACATAAGCCCATCCAAGCACAGTGATTCTTGGGTCTTGTGTGGGAACTCCGGAACATACAACTCTTTTCCTCTGGACTCTGCAGACAGGGATAAGACAACTGCAGAGAAACAGAGCTGCAAAATGGCAAACTCTATTTTCACTCTCTGGAGAAAACCACACCTGAAATCCACCCTAATTCTGGACTTTTCTGTTACCCCAGTCAATAAACAATCCCCCCACCTCTCCCATTCATTTTAAAGCCAATTTGAGTTTTTCATTCCTTGGAAGTCTTATACATACAGCCCTACTTTCTTCCTCAAGAACTTTTTTCCCCCGTTAGAGTTAATGCTTAAAAATTAAGTCAGTCCTTCCAGCTGGAGTGATTGACTTTAGCTGAAAGTGCAGGCTGCCTTTTGATCTTCTGGGAATTCTCCCTTCCTTTCCTGTAATCGGATCTGTCAGCATTTATTGAACGCTCACTTTGTTCTGAAGCACAAAGCCAGATACCCTGAGACGGCCCAGTAATAACGGAGATTCCATCTATAAGGTGCTGGCAGGATAGCCAAGGTAGAAGGAAACCCTGAGCCATAGCTTAGGGATGAACTTATTCTGCCCCAGATGAACTGTGTGTCTTTTGGGTCATCACTGACTCTCTCTGGGCTTTTGCTTCTCCTCCACAATAGTCACCACTAACTGGCTAACAGTTCTCTAAGATCCTCCCTCACGTAGACATGCTGGATCTCTGCACATTTAGGCTCCACGGCCTCAGGCTTTCTTAAGCAGCCAACGGTCTTTAAGGAATTGAAAATGCTCTAGTTGTCGAAGATGCAACAGTTTACGGAAACAGATGCAAATGTGCTTCTCTTGGAGTTTATATTCTGGTTGGGGGACTTCGGATAATAAATGGATGTCTTGTAAGATATACAGGTCCATTCTCATATTGTGCAGACCTGTCTGTATTAGACAGGTCTCCTGCTAGCCCAGTTATCTGTAGCCCCCCATTAATGCCTGCGGCACTGTTGCAGGCTTGTACAGACATAAGCAGAACTCTGCAGGAGTGGAGCCAGGGAGTGCCCGTCTGAGGTGCGAGGAGGTGGAACTGTTCCCCATCTTCTACCAGCTTTACTAGTGCAGAGCTTTCTTATGTTGCTAAAACGTTTTATTTGTAGATTTAAGAAAATATAAGATCATCTTGTACACACAATCATTATTTATTTTTTAAAAGTCTCATGGAAAAACATTATGAGAATGTATGTCTCGAGACATAGTAATTTTTTTATCGTCATTGTTTGCTTACTTCTTTGGTGCCACTACGAGGGCTTGAACGCTAAGCCTTATTTTGTCTCCAAGGTGTTTTTTGGTTTTGGGGTCTTTTTTGTTTTTTTGGAGGAGGAGGGCATGGATGTCAGCACTGGTGTTCAACCAACCACTTCCGCCATGTCTCCAATAGCAGCTTTTTATTAATTAATTGAAGAAATGACTCTCTTGGATCCTCAGATCCCCACCTCCTTAAGTAGCTCAAATTATAGGAGTGAGTCACAAACACCTTCACGTTACATAGTTTTCTTTTCCACCTTGAAAAATAGGTTGCTGGCCTTCCTCTCTCTGCCATCTTGGAGCCTATGGAGGCCTACTGGGGACAGGACTTCTAAAAGGCAAAATGTCTGCAAGGAAGGCTGTGATGCAAGACCACTTTTGCTGGCTATCATTGAGGTCTCTGGAAGCAAAGGGAGAGCACACAGCTCTCCTTAAAACTGAAGGTGATAGCTATTTCTAGTTGGACAAGAGATGTGTTTATAGAGCACAATCCCCCCCCCAAAAAAAAAAACCCCACAGTGACTCCTGGTGACAAACCTAACAGAACCAGTCGTCTGGGGAAAGGTAACTCGTGCCCATGGAAACTCTGGCATGGTTTGTGCCAAATTCTGAAGCAACCTTCCTGCTAAGGCCATCAGACACAGGATGTGTGTGATGCTGTAATCCTGCAGAATTAAAACAAATGGAAATTAAATAAAGAAAATCTGTGCTCCTGTAAAATACACACGCACACATACATACAGCACACATTACTCAACAGTGATGTTCACCTTCACGAATTTTCTGTTCATGAGCTGTTTCAAATCCCCCCCCCCACAGTGCTAAGGGGTCATCTAGAATTTTCAAAACACAAGAAAGCTGCAATGTACATATTAGATAAGCTTTGTTCAGCCTGGAGTTATGTTGCTGTTGACCACAGTTCAGTGTTCATGAATGACGATATATTAAATAAAAGGACTTTGAACAGAATCACACCATAAACAAGGTTCTGTATTGACTGGATGGAGCTGGGGAGGGAACCTTCCCATGAGGAAAGGCCCAGGCATGGCTAATAGAGAGTTTGTGACGACTGTGCAGAAAATCACAAGAGGTAGCCATACACCATGCCAGCCTGTGATAAGAGCTACAGAGAGAGAGCAAAGCAGGGAAAACAAGAAAAGGAGTCTGGACTTAAAAGGGTGCTGTGCGCATGCTCTTTGTGTTTGAGCTACTCCCAGTGACTGGTCTGGCTGGTCAGGATGAAAGAGGGGTGCAGAGGGGAAGAGGTAAGGTGGAGGAAATATCGGGGGCCATGCCCAGTAGGGTGTTGTGGTTTCCTGGAAGTCTGGCTTGGTTCTGATTGCGATGGGAACTGGTTGAGGTAGAAGAGAAGTATGGTGTGTGTCTGTTTTTGTTGGCAGGGTCTTTCCAGTCTCAGTGTTGTGGACAGGACAGGAGCTGAGAGGTGGAAGATCGGGGCTAGTGTGTGTGTTGGGGGGATGGTGGTGTCCGTGAGGAGGGGCACTGGAGGGGACATGGACAGGTGGATCTTAAATATCAGAGCAGCACGAGTTGTTGTTGGCCTGTTGCCTGAGCAGAGGATGCTGGGAGTTTGAAAGGCTCTTGCTTACTGTGAAAGTCCTTGAACTTGAAGCAGTCAATTATCCTCCAAGTTCTGTGACTGCACCTTGGCCTGGTTCTCTCTCTCTCTCTCCCCCTCCCCTCCCTCTCTCTTTTCCTCTCTCTCAAGCCCTGTACCATGTTCCTCCTGAGAGGGAGCTATAAATAAACTGAGATCTCTCATTGGGGAAACAGTTCTTGGAGCCGCCTTCCGGATACATTAATAATTACCCTCTCCTCGCCCCCAAATTAATCTTGTTAGGAGGCAGCTTTGCCACCAGAAGGAGTCTAATCACCATTTAATCCCAGGGCTCAGATATCCTTGTAATCACCAGGCGGGGCTTCCTTTTAGCGGTCACAAAGGGGCACTGGGCCCCTCTGACATCACCGACAAACTCTTTCCCAGGCAAATGCACTGCAGTGACTTAGGGGAGACGGTGTTTGTTTTAAAAATCTATTTACCTGAATTCTTCATGGATGGAGCCCCGCTTGCATGTAATTTGGACAGATTGGGTAAAAAAAAAAAATCAGATTCAAAGAGAAAGCAAGAGATTTGAATCCAAGCCTTTATTAGTTCCTTGGAGAGCATGGAGGAGAGGAAGAGCAGCATGTGGAGCCTATGTTTCATTCATGCATTCATGCATGCATGCATGCATTCATTATTTCTTGGACATTGGCATGGCAGGTATTGTTTCAGGATGGTGCTGAATGCCACGTGATCCCTGACAGACTTATAATCATTTAATTAAGATGCACAGAAGTGGTGCACAGGGTGGAGCGCAAACTCTGGAGTCAGACCGCATTCAAAACTTCACCCCCGTGGCCTACTAGTAGTCGTGGGATCGCAGGCAAGGTGTTTAAAGCTGCCTGGCTCCTCATTTTCCTTACCTAGAAAGTGGGAGACCACAAGCATGTGTGGGTCACAGCTAGTTTAATTAAATGGCAGCGATGAATATGTTGGTGGGAGTCTGGTGGATAGCGCTTGCTGCGTGAAGCAAATGGGTGTCGGCCAAGAAGTGGGTCGTCACTTTATTCCTAAATACAGGGTGTCTATCCTTCCCTTCACCTAAGTAGGGTGGAGACAGAGGCCTACAGAACCAGAATAAGAGAATGGGAGCCTAGTTGAGAGCCTTACCAAAAAGGGCCACAGGGGCCCTGGAGCTCACTACCTCCACCCATCCTTCCCGCAGATCGCTTGCTTTGTCTGAGATACGTGTTAGGGAAGTTGTCTTCTTGTTTATTCACAATTGTTTATTCTCTATGTGTGCGTATGTATTGTGAGTATGTGTGTGTGTGTGTGTGTGAGAGAGAGAGAGAGAGAGAGAGTAGTGGGGCTTGAACTCAGGGCTTTTCAATCTCTTGACTTTTTCACTCAAGGCTGGCACTCTCCAGCTTGAATCACATCTCCACTTCCAGCATTTTTCTGTTAATCTGGAGATGAAAGTCTCTTGAACTTTCAAAGAACTTTCCTGTCAAACTTTGTCTCTCAGATCTCAACCTCCTGAGTAGCTAGGATTCTAGGCATGACCACCAGCACCTGATGGAATTATTTGTTTAAAAATTATTTTATTGTTATTATTAAGCTGTTATAGAGAGAGGCTACCATTTTATACGTCAGGTAATGAGTATACTTTTTTTTTTTTTTTTTTTTGCCAGTCCTGGGGTTTGAACTCAGGGCCTGGGCGCTGTCCCTGAGCTTCTTTTGCTCAAGGCTAGCATTCTGCCACTTGAGCCAAAGCACCACTTCTGGCTTTTTCTGTGTATGTGGTATTGAGGAATCGAACCCAGGGCTTCATGCGTGCTAGGCAAGCACCCTCCCACTAAGCCACATTTCCAGCCCCACACTTATTTTTCTTTTCTTTTGGACAGTGTCACCCTTTCTTTTCCTTTCCCTCAGTTTCCCCCTGCCATCCATGCCCACAAGTTACATATGTCATTTTCCACATAGTGTATACTGAGTAGCATGATTGCATTTGTTCACCCTCCCTCCCTGCCTTTCTGCAGCTCCTCTCATTACCACCACCACCAATACCACCACCACCACCACCAACAACAACAACAATAACAAAACATGTTTCCATTTCCTGGAGTTCAATAAATATTACTTTGAAGTTACACCTTTGGGTTCTTCTCCTTTAGTCTGATAGCAAGTGAATGCCTTGAGTCCTGTACAATTTATCATGTCCAGTTATATGTAGATCTAGCTCCTACCAGTGAGAGAAAACACGTACCAGTTTTAGTTTATTTTTACTCAACCTCATGTATCCTTTGTTTTCCTGCAGTATAAGGGACTCAACCAATCTTCCTTGGATTTAGATGAAGAATTTTACTTTTTCTTCCATAGGATTTCATTTTTGTTTTCTTTTTTTCTTTTAGGAAAGCTCCTAAGGTGGTTATGCCAGCTTCACTCACCATCAGTAGAAAATAAAGAGCTTATATTTGAGAGTTAAGACTAATGTTTGTCACCCAGACCGAGTGCTGAGAAGCAACTTTTATACAGGTAGACTATTCTAGAGGGTGGCAATAACTAAAACTTAAGTGCTTATTATAACTAAGCACCCTGCTAACACTGAATAGTTGTTGTTTACTATTTAATCCTTACAACAACCCTAGGGGATTTTTATTTGCCTGCTTAGCAGATGTAGAAATGGAGGCAAATAACTTTTAAAATTCATGCTCTGTGATTTCGTTACCTACTTTTTTAGACATTGGAACACAGCTTCCCTGGCTCATAAAAATCCCAATGAAATAATTTGCAACTACTGCGAACACTCCAAATCACTACATGGCTATAGGGCTGGCAGTTTGTCTCTATTCCTAGGAGCAGATTTAGCATGCAGAAAAAAAAACATTCTGTCAGCCCTGAATAAGTGAATAAATGAATGAATGAATGACTTCAGGCATAGAACTGACGATCTAGCTCATGTATAGCTATTTAAGTTTGCTTTAAGATGATCAAGTTTCCTTCATTGAACATCAAAGGCAATACTGAATATTTTTTAAAAGAAAAGAAAATCCTCCTTTATTGAAATTGTAGTTTTGGAAGCATCCTTGCCTTGGGGATCTGGGGGGCCATACACCCCCCAAAACCTTTTCCCCTATGGAATTATTTAAAAGGTCATTAGGTGAGCAGCAGCTGGCAAGACACGTCCCTTGGCCACTTTGCACTCTGCCAGTCCAGCATCTTATAAGGACCTGTGATGCAAGATGGGAGATTGGTGCGGTGGGGAGGAAGGAGGTTGCAGGGGGAGGTAGGGCTGGAATTTCAAATCACTGCATTTGTATCGACTGTCCATGTCCCCAGGGACCTCAGCGAGAGTACCACCATCAAAAGGAAGCACAGAATTCCTCAAGATCTGTATTCAGGTTAGAGAGTTGACCTGGAAGAGTTGTGCCATGAGCTGAAGTCTCCAGAAGGTTCAGGGAACACAAGAGTTCAGTGTTCTGAAGTTAAAAGAGAGAGAACCTTTGGTTTCACCTCTGGTTCACTTCCTTCGTGTCTGAATTCCTTGTTTCTTGTTGGAGGGAGGGGTGTGAGGCTTTGTCTGTGGAATCTGGATGAAGTTGGGTTGTTTAATTAAGAAAAAAGAAAACCATACCTTTTTTAGACTCAAAATGAAGTGGAAGTCATAGCTCCTGCCACCAACTACCAGCGATGTGTCTTCAGACAGGCTTCTTAACCTTTCTGAGCCTCAGTTTCCTCAACTGAGGAAACTGTCTAATGACAGCGAGCCCTATCTGACCATTTTTGATTACTTAAGGGCCAGGGGGGAAAAATGCCATGAGTTTTCAAGTTTGCATCTCATTCTCTTCTGAAAGTTCCTGGTGCATATAACCAACACATCACGATAGACCTAGTTCGGAGTTAATACCAATTTCATATCAGAAATAGGATGCTTGGAGGGAGTTGAAAACCCAACTCCAGTTGCTTTAACTGGAAGAGAGATTTTACAGGTGCTCCTCGATTTCAGATGGAGTTATGTCTCCATCAACCCACAGAAGGTTGCAAGCATCATCCATGGGAAATGTGTTGAACGTACCAGATGCATCAGGCATGATAGTTTAAGGACATGCTATATTATTATAGAGCGCTGGCTCTTTACCTGCCCTTTACATGGCCTACAGCTTGCTTTGCGGGAGAACCTACTCTGCATGTTCAATATCTAGCAAAGAGACCCAATTTGAGAATTTGAAGTATAGTTTCTATTGAATTACAAGTTTATTTTCTATAACAATAGAGAATTAAAAGCATTTCACTTCGTGTATGTGTGTGTGCATCTGCATGCACATGTGCATGTGTGCTGATCCTGGGGTTTGAACTCAGAACCTGGGTGCTGTCCTTGAACTTTTTTTTTTTGTTGAGACCTGGCACTCTATCACTTGATCAACACCTCTACTTTGGGCTTTTTTGGTGGCTTCTTCGAGATAAGAGTCCCCACTTCTGCCCAGGCTGTCTTTGAACCATGCTATAGCCACCCATAGAGCAAGAAAGACCACTGTCAGCCCCACCCATCATTCCCTTCCTGTAAACAATTACTACTGCTTATTTCATTGGGTCAAATTGTAGTCAATCTCCTGAATCCATCAGAATATCTTCTTGCAGTATGTGGGTTGATTTAAACCAATCATCACGCACCTCTTGGAGCTGTGGGTGGGGCTCTGTGTGAGAGGCAGACTTCCCCGGTGTAAGGGGAATAGAGGCTAAGGTATTGATCTGGTCAACACGAGCAGTTTCTCTATCACAGGTACAACTGACATCTGGGGTCCTAGAGTTCATTATGGGGGTTTGCACGTGCATTGTGGGTGATTCAGTGACATCCTCACCCTCCACACCGATGCATGCCGGGCTGCTCCATTATTCGTGCCTTTGGATGATGCTAACTGACCTCTGGTGGACAGAGATCGTCCTTAATTGCAAACCACACCTGTCTTTTGCTCCTTGTGTGACTCCTGTTTCCCAATGGAGAATTGTTCCCACAGGGACAGAGGTCAACTGTCAGGAGAGATGAGAGCCAGTCTGGCCTTGTGAAGTAGGCATGGTGATGCTCACTAAGAAAAAAAAGAAAAAGGAAAAAAAAAGACTCTTAAAAAATAAGACTTAAAAAAAATCCTCATTATTCTATAACACCCCAGGCTGTAACCACCTCTGGAGCTCTGAAATGAGTTCAAATACCAGTCTTACCAACTGTAACTTGGAGAAAGCTACTGCTGCTCTTACCCTCACTTAATTCAGCTAGGGAAAAAAATGACAATAATAGATTCACCCCCTTGGGTTGTTTCGGGGATGAAGGACTGAAGGCAGCCCAGTGCTGAGGATCGTAGACTACAGATAGCCATGCACTACTACAGACCTCTTCAATAACATCCTGCCACGTCTCTTACCCCTGTGTGAGATGGAAGAACGCAGAGGGAATATAGATCTGAAAGAGAGTCTTCCACCCCCTCACCCCCCAAAAAAAGTCAAAAGGAATCACAACTGTAAAGATGTGAATAATACTAAGTTGTGGGAGTGAACGCCTCCCTCTGGTCAGAAGTTGATGAAAATCCCAGAGCCCCAGGCCGCTCAGTTCCCTGTGGAGCCAAACCTCAGTCTCCATTTCTTCACAGACATGAATGCCAGACCTTTCATTCCAAGGAGCCTGCATCTTATTTTCTGACTACTTCCCTTGCTTTGCTATGATTGATTTTCTATTTAAGAGCAGAAAGAAAAAAGAAAACAAAGCAGAAGCAAAATGCATCCTAACCTTTTAGTAATTGTATTTCTGTTTAGATCGTTCAGGAAGCAGTATGAACTCCTGTATGTATGTATGTGTGTATGTATGTATGTGTGTATGTATGTACATGCTGACACCATGATGTGTGTCTGTGTGTTGTGTATACAGGGTAGTGAGATTGTGTGTGCATTGTCTGTATGTCCACACCCCTAGTTGGATTTGCATTCATGTATATGGGCCTGACTCATGTCTTCAGATGTCTGCGCATCTCAGGATGGATGGGCAAGCCAAGATAGATGCAACTTGCAACTTTGCCATAAGTTATAGGTATGCGTGGCTTCATGTTTGTGTCTGTGTGTTCATTTGTGAGTGTGTGAGTGACTTAGGGCAGGCTTACATAAGTTTTGCATTTGTATGTATTGCATATACATAAGCACACAAATAGATTTGCTTACTTTTTATAAGTATGCTCAGATGCATAAGAAAACTTACACATGTATTAACAGGGCTGTGTCAGATCAATATTTGTATTGAAAGCTTTTGAATAGAATATCAACTGTACATCTATGATGCTTGGGTATATTTGATGAGGAGTATTTGAGGGGTGTATATGTATGTGTGTGTGAAAATGAAAAGGGAGGGGAAAGCTCTTCAGTTGATTTTTATCTTTGTGCCCCATTACTTCTTGGATCAAATATTTTCTCCTCACAATTCATGATGGAAAAGAAGCAAGATCGTATAAACTCAGAGAGAGAGCCAATTAATTTCTCCGTACTCCTTCACAGTGAGCACTTACTGTTACTTTATTTTTCTTAAAGAAAAGTATTTTTCAAAACACAGGGAGGAAGCTGTTTTTACAAGTGTCCTTGTGTGTCTGAAATCCCCAGAAAAGCCTGAAGTTAGCAAAGCTAGCCTCTTACCCCTAAATAGTACTTTGTTTACGTGTAGACAAACCTGTGTAACTGAGAGAACATGCTGGAAACCTCTGGCTTGAGCTGTGTCTTTCATCGCTGACTTGTGCTCAGGGCTTGTTGCTTAAGCAACGTGAAACATGATGATGAGGGTGTTTTCCTGGGGCTGGATTGGGGAAGCTGGATTTGAGTACTGTGATTTCAGAGAATGCAAATCATAGGTTAGAACTGGCACTGTGCTTGTACCTTGTCTAGTTTAACCTTCTTGTTGGCTGGATGGGGAAACTGAGGTCCAGGATAGGAGAGACTCTAAGGGCTGGAAGTAGCCGTGAACATTGCAGGCAAGATTTTTTTGGAGCTTAAGTATAGCCAGGGGATGTGAACCCTTGGCCCCTTCTCCCTGGTCTTTAGCCACCCTGCTTCCTTTCTGTTCCTCCAAGCTCTCTCCTGGAATATTCTAGACTTTCCTGTGGCTCATTTCTTCTTATCATTCTCAAACCTAATACCTGCCCTGCAGGGAGCTCTTTCTTCTAGGCACCTGCTAAATTACTCTTCATACTCTACTAAGCTTTTGCTAACAGATCACCCTATTTTTATGTTTTATTTTTCAACCTATGGTAGTTAATTCTAGGTGTCAACTTCACTGGCTAAAGAAGTGCCAGACAGCTGAGAAGCCATTATTTCCAAATGTATCTGTGGATTTTTCCAGAAGAGATTCCGGCTTAAATCAGTAGACTGACTTCTCATGCATACAAGTGGGTGTCATTCAATCCACAGAAGGCCCAGAGAGAACCTAGAGAAAGAAAGAGAGATTTTTTTTCTCTCTCTCTTCTTGGTCTAGGACATCCTGCCTTTGGACATCAGGGCTGTTTTCTTTGTACATGGACTGAATTTTGGCACTGGTATTTCTCGTCCTCTCGTTTGCAGATGGCTGGCCATGGGGCTTCTCAACCTCCATGAGTCGGTGAGGCGATTCCCAAAATAAATCCCTTCCTAATATCTAAATATATCCTAGTGGGGCAAAGATAATGTCGGCATAGGAAGCTAGGGTTCCACCCAGAGAACCTTGCATTTTCTTTGGAAAGACCCACTGGCGTTGTAGAAGTTATAAGCGACAAAGTCTCTCTAAAACAGGCTTAAGCAAAAAGGGTATGTTATTGGGGGCGTACATCTGGGAAGAACCTGGGCATAAGAAAGAGGGCTGAATGAACAGCCATGGGGTGGGGGGGTGTCTTTCAGCCCCCTTTCTACATCTCTAATTCAGGCGGCTCCATTCCCATAACTGGCAAGGTAGTCACTGGCAGCACCAATTTTCTATTCAACCAATTTGGCAAGAAACCATCTTCTCGCATTTAAATTAGAAGTCCCAGAAAGAAGTCTGATTGGCCCAGCTTATGTCCCATGTGCTTCTCTGAGCCAATCATTTGTAGCTCATTTGAATAGGCATCTCTGATTGGCTGTATTGATTCATGTGTGTATTTTATTGTCACTTTACCATTGATTGTTGCTTCCTGGGGTATTTATATACCCAGTCCCCAACTGTCCATGGCTTAGGACAGCTTCTAGGAGCTCTTATTCTTGGATACTTCTTGCCTGCCACTTGTGTGGCTTTGTGGCTTTAGGGACCAAAGAATGTCATCAAGCCTTGGAATGGAAGTTATAACTTAGGCTGATAATGTGCTGAGTTGGGAAGAACAAGGGGAGGGGAGCATTATGAGAGCCTAGAGCAAGGTGTGTGTGTGTGTGTGTGTGTGTGTGTGTGTGTGTGTGTGTGTGTGTGTGTGTGTGTGTGTGTGTGTGTGTGTGTGTGTGTGTGTGTGTGTGTGTGTGTGTGTGTGTGTGTGTGTGTGTGTGTGTGTGTGTGTGTGTGTGTGTGTGTGTGTATGAATTCTTTGTGCATATATACAGAAACATGTACACACATTAACATGGTATAGACATACACACTGGATATTAATGAGGGGAAAAATCAAAGGACTAGATTGACAATAAGACTTAAAACTGCCATGGAGCTCTGTTGCACTTGATAATATGACATCCACAGAGCTGAAGCTTTGTTTGAAGCCCTGTGGACACCTGCAGGGGACATCAGGACCCATGTTGAGAGCCAGCTTCCACACTTCCGTCCAAGTCCCACCTTTGCAGTGAACCCACCTGATGTCAGTTTCTTAATATGAATCAACATCCCCCCCACCTTTTAAAAAAAATCCCTTTACGTAGCTCCTGTCCAAAGGTGCTTCTTTATCACCCTCCCAAAAAGGCTGTGTTATTAAAGTTCTGTGTGGAATCGTGCTTTGCTGCCCTTAAACAACGAGAGATGATGTCTGGTGAGAGAATTGCTCACTCCTGATTCAAGGAGTGGAAGTGATTCGCTGGCCATTTTCTTCAGGAGTGATTTTGGCAAACCATGTTTCTGTCGTTGGAACTCTGCAGCGTAGGGGGTGGGGAGGAGGACTGGATCAGACGCCCTGGTCTGTGATGGCTTTGCATCTTGTCTCTTGCTTTGCTGGTCCCCCGCACCATCCAATCAGTCCATCAGGAGCATTCGGATCTGAGGCCTTAAGAGCAATCAACACACTTGGCAACAAAGGTTCCCATGGACGTGGGCAGATCTTTACAATTTTTCCCCCTTCCCCAAAAGACACAGTTGTTATTGTTGTTTGCAGTATATATTTTCCTGACAGTCGTGGAGATGTGATTGATGAAATGGTTTGTTAGAGACTGTCTACTTCAAGTGGCTGGATAATAACACCATTTTTTTTTCCTTTCGTGGCATCCACTGAGTGTTCTGAATGTAGCTCAGGTCTATAAAAGCCTGGCCAGGGGGAGGGAGAAAGGGAGGGAAGAAGGAACTAGGGTGCATTTTGGCCAGCAGAGGACATTCAATGTCAGCGCCAGCTATGTCTTCTCACCTGAGGAATTACCACAGGATGATGATGAGAGAAGGAAAGACAGACAGACAGACAGACACAGACCCAGAGCAAGAGAGAATGAGAAAGAGAGAGGTAAGAAGGGGGAGAAATGGAAAGTGGGAGAGAGACACACATAGAGAAAGATAGAGACACAGGAGAGAGAGGGAGGGGTGGGAAGAAAGGGAGCTTTTTAAAGGCAATTCTGAGTGCTTGCTCAATCCACCCCAGTGAAGATTTTCATGATTTTCAGCATTGTTTCCTTACCCTCGATAGCAGGCAAGAGTGTGTGTCATCTCTGAAGAGCCTTGAACTCAAAAGATTGAAAGACATTTTAGAAGACTCTCCTAAGCAAGACACATTTTGAAACAAGAGTTCTTTATTTCATCACCAGTGTTAACAAAAGAAGAGAAGAATCATCTTTCCCCTACTTGCCACCAAAGGATTATCTTCTGTTATTTTGATGCACATTTCCTCCCTCCCCCTTTTTTATGTGTATGTTATTTGATAGTGTCTCACATCACATTTGTTTACCCACAGCTCTTCCAGCTGTGTTCTGGCCTCCAAAGTCCTTACCTGAATCACCCAGGAGGTGCTGGAGATGGACAGCCTTCAGTCCGGGCTGGGCTGATGTCAGAATCCTTGAATTTTTGTCTTCAAGGTTAACAACCTGTGCACCAGGGAGTTCACCCTTCACTTTCTCCTCCGTCCCAGATTGCGTTCCGAGCCAGGGATAAGTCAGTAATGACATCTGGGTTTCATTATCTTGGTGCTGACAGGGAGATAATGAGTCAAATTGGCCCTGCTTATGAAATGAAGACCTAGAAGAGAATTATCATCAGACTCCTCGGTGGGGAGAGCCGGGAAAGGGGATTTAAATTAAAGTGATAAGTGCCAATTCGGTTGGCATCCAGACAATCTCTGTTAAGTCTTGCTCCTTTTTGCATGTCAGCGCTAACTGAGACAAAGCAGGTGACTGATAAGCAGGAGAGAAGATAAAACAAGGTGTATGTATTGTCGTGATTCATCTCCGATAGTTCTCTGAGGCCCAGGGCCGCACATTGAATGTGAATTGTTCTACTTAGACCATGTAATAATCCTACATCATAGCCATCTCCTCTACTTCCTGTCTCTAGTTTGCAGGGAGACAATTGAGTCCCAGTGTAATGAGGTATGTCACACATACATCTCTGGGTCCCAAATCACCTCCCTCTCCATGTTTATGGAAGTCCCTCCTCTCTTCCTTCCACTTGCTTAGCCTCTAGGGGAGATGAAGAGAAGTTAGATTACATTTCCACATGGGGTGGGGGCCTAGATTAAATTTCCTCGAGGCCTTTTCTCCTTTCTGCCATGAACTCTAGTCCCTGTCCCTTACCATCTGTGTGACCTTATTGAAAAAAAAGCACTTGGTCTCTCCGGACCTTGTTTTAGCCACCCAGGAGAAAGGAATGATTCTAATATCCATGCTATAAGGTTATTTTGAAGATTTAATAATTTAAATGTTATGTGCACAAATCTGGGTCCAGTGTATAAATAGTATTGGCTGGTTTTTTAAAAATTGTTGCTGTCAGTTGAAAAAAAATATTGTTAATAGTGATCTGGCTAGAAAAGATGATAATGATGAAGGCATTTGTGACGAGAGCTAATCGTTTGTTAGTGAATTTACTCAGGCGCCACAGTGTCATTTCATGTGTTGTTTTATAATTAAGAATGCTTTGGGATAGAATGCTTTTGAGTGCAGTGACAGAAATGGCAGGTTCAGATACTTCAAATGTTAAGGTCATTTGTTACTCTCTGGAACAGGAAAGATGGCTGACAAAGGTGATCAGAGCATCCAGGCTGTGTGTTTTTGTTTCGATGTCTCTCTTCTGTTTTACCCCATGTTGACTTTACCCATTGGCTAGGCATCAAGTGTATGGAATAGTCCTGCCCGTCAGATACAGACCAGACAACATGCAGAGAAATAAGAGACTGTTGAAAGGATGAAACTTTTCCCAGAAACCCCTTGCCCTTGTCTCATTGGCCAAAGCACTATCCCACGGTCAGCCTTGAGCCAATGAACTCCATGGGATTCCTTCTACATGAATCAGGTCACTGTTGGAGCTGAGGGTAGGATCAGTCTACTTAGGAGGGATGCCCCAAGACCCCCAGGATTCTGTGAAGAGGAAGAAGGGAAGGAAAAGTGGATTTGGGGCAGGAAAACAATCAAGGGCTGCTTCCTGGAAGTTTGTATTAGTCCTTTTTTTAACAGGGAAGGAAGAAACTGAGGGCTGAAAGGTAACATAGTTTCATGGCACCATCAAATCAAAAGTGAGACACAGATCTGACCACATCTGGGAACAAGATATATATCATATAGGATCACACCAGAGGTTTGTGGGTTATGAAGAGAAAATTCCACCATTTTCCTGAGCATATGCTGTGTGCTGGCATTTTGTAGACCTATTACAAAAATCATATTTAATTCTTTTTATCAACCCAATGAACTAGGCATTTGACAACCATTTAACAGTGTTGAGGGGGTAAACTGAGGCTCAGACAAGGGTTATGATTAGCTAGAGACCCCTAAACTAACCAAGTAGCAAAGCTAAACTTTGAACCCAAATGGGCCTGGTTCCAAAGCCCCAACTTTTTCCTATAATCTCCCCCCAAAATAGAATGTCCTTCTCACATCCCTCTATTTTGGGGATGCATATGAAGAAACATCCAACTTTTAATGAGGATCCTGATGCATTTCAATTCAATGACCCAGTTTTTTTTTGGTAAGCATTTTTATTTTAGAGACACTTTCAAAGCACATGCCCCAGTGAACTTTTTCCTTTTTTTTTTCTCTTGTATTCAGAGTTCTGACCTCTCCTTCCCACCTACCTTCACTGAAAGATGTGAAGATTAAACATGGTAATTGGCTGCTCATATGCCCTGTGGCTCTCATGGAGCCAGGAGGGTAGCAATGGCTTGGCACTGGGTATGATAGAAGAGCAGAACTCCTTTTTTCCCTTATCCACAAGTAAAGGGTGAGGTGAGGTGAGAGCGTGGTCACATGACAGCCAGGCCACGCCCAGGTCTTGAATGCATAACCTGGGCAGCTCTCCTTCAGGCCTTCTAAAAACAGGGTCAGTGGTTCTGACCGGTGGGGAGACAGTGACAGATTACCAGGTGACATATTCATGTTTAATTTTCACAGATCAAAAACAAAAAAGATGACAGTTGGCAGATGACACAGCTTTTTGAGTAGAGGTTTGGAGTTGAGCTGTGTGTGACTGTCAATCTTGGGCAATTCCTATTGCGTTTCCTGGATTATAAATTTCTACATGGTGCCTGCCAAAAGATTCTTGTTTCATTTGAATTCCTTCTCCCTAGTCTATACCAAATTATGTTAGTTAAAGATCTTCAGGTTGCTAGTAATAGTTACTCAGATTAGCATGAACAAAAGGAGAGGATTTATTATATGTTACTGAGGTTTCAGAAGCACACAAGAACCCAGGACTTAAATTCCATGAGGACTTTTTTTTTTTCCCCCAGCTCCTAAATGAGACTTTCTGTGTGTGTTTGCATTGTTCATCTGGTCATTTCTGACTTCCTTTCCTTTCCCCATTTGAGAAAAACACTAGCTTCTAGGACCTCCTCTTTACATTTAATAGGACCAGTCATGTGGCTAGGCCACTCTCTCCTTCCCCCTCTCCTCCTCCTTCTGTCTTTCTTCTCTTTCCCCTGACACCTCCAGTCTTGTGTTTTCAGACAAGAGATTTAATTAGTCTGGCAAACCTTATTTCTCACTGTTGGTGAGAGTGCATACCATTGTAGCCACTACTTGGGAAGTCAGTAGGGTGGTTCCTCAAAAACAACAACAAAAACTAAACATAGAACGATCATCTGGCCCTGGGGTACCATTCCTGGGTGTCTACTAGAATCAATCAAAGGGATCATACAGTAGAGCTGTACACCCATGTTTATTGTGGAACATTCAAACCATCAAATCGGGGCGTTGGCCTTGGTGCTCACTAGTGGGTGGATGGATGGATGGATGGATGGATGGGGGAAATGCACACAATGCATCTATTAAGACAGAATTGTGTTATTTGTAAGAAAGTGGATGGAACTGAAAAGCCATCATGTTAAACTAAAGATTACTACCATATGTTGTCTTTCATATAGTAGGGGGTGTGGGGGAGGGAAAGAGAGAGAGAAACCATTACGGAAGGAAGAAAGAGGGCCAATTGGAGGTGATACGTCTAGATAAGAGACATAATAGTTGAGACAATCGTGTGTCTGGTGTACACTCAGTTTACCTTATATGTAAGTGCAAAAATGTCACTATGAAATCCACTCTGTTATACAAATAATGCATGTAGATCACTAATAAAACTGGGTGAGTTGCTTCAACACCCCAATCCTGGATTTCCTAACCCTCACAACAGAGCTAAGAACCAATGACAATTTTGTAACTTAGCAAAAAAAAAATCATCCAGCATTTTCCAGACATTGATCATCCTTATCCAATCTACTCACTCTAAATCAACTCACAGAAAGGAGTTGATCATCTACCTCATCAGGAGAACTAGAACCTGTGAAATCATGATTTTCACTTGCTAATTGTTTTCCCTAAAATGCATCAAGAGGACTATTTTTTTAAAAAATTTCTCTTATACTACCCAAACAAATCTTACATGCCTCCTGTGACTTGTATCATCACACTTGGGTGATATTTTCGTGATATTTGTAGGGGAGCTTTGTGAGTTGTTCCACAAATTCAACGTGCTGTCATCCATTTTTTGCCTGGGCAGGGAAGTTGCTGTAACTACTTAGAAAGTAAGGGGACAATGACACTAGAGTGGCCTTCCCTGGGGTAATTCCTCTGCTCTTGAAGCTTGTCTTTATATCAGGAACAGCCTCTTGAACCTGTTACCCTATTGCCTTAGGACTTTAGAGAGCTGTTTCCAGGATGCTCTGATAGGACCTCCAATGGGGGATGATGGATTAAAAGAACTCAGCAAATTGAAGCTAGAGTGTGCTCGACTCTTAACAAGATCCGTCTGAGTTTCTGTTATTTTTCTTCTAATGATTGAAAACAGGAATTACTCTAGAAGAGACTCATCAGTGGCTCCAGCACAGTTTCTCCTCAAAGATGGTGGTGGGAGGGCCAACATCCTTACAGAGCCTTGTTGATGTCTGTAGCATGCCTTGTCTGCCTGCCTGTGGTCAGAAGGCTGCTGGTCCTCGTGTCTTCTTGACATGAGGTCCCCAGACAGCTGCTTCATACTTTAAATCAGTGGTTCTTGTTCTGTGTGTGGGAGCAAAAGTGTTGGGTAAGCATAAAAGGGGATGCTATCATTTGTGTGTATATGTGTGTGCGCGTGCACTCGCATGCATGTTTGTCTGCATGTTGGTTCTGGGGCTTGAACTCAGGGCCTGGTCACTGTCCCTGAACTTTGTTTGCTCAAGACTAGCATTCTACCACTTAAACTGCAGCTCCACTTCTGGCTTTTTTTTTTAATTTTAAAATTTTTATTATTTTTTTATTGTGAAAATACTGTACAGAGGGGTTACAATTACATGGGCAAGATAATGAGTACATTTCTTATCAAGCATTGTAGCCTCCTCCTTTGTTTTCCCTTCCCATCCCATCTTCCCCCCCCTCCCCCCCCCACCATAGTTGTAAAGTTTGTTTTCAACATAACGACTTGTATGTCTCATTGTTGCAATGGGTCCACCTGTATCCCTATTTAAACAATTTGTTTTTTCCCTTCCCCTCCACAAATGATAACATCATCAAATACAGTGAAAGCAGGGGTTATACCATGGGGGAGGGACATACAAAGCAACAAAGAAATCATCTTATAAATGTGTTAGAAACAATCGCATGAAAGAAAAAAAAACATTTGAATACATATCTTAGGGTTCATTTCTGGCTTTTTGATGGTTAATTGGAGATGAGTCTCATGGTTTGGAACCACGATGATCAAACCTCAGTTTCTTAGGTAGCTAGGATTATATAAGTGAGCCACCAATGCTTGGCTCTGGAGTCCTATTATTTAGAGTGAAATCCTGTCTTAATTGAGCTGTATAATTCTAGGCCAATTCTTCATCTCTATAATCCCTGCTTCCCCATCTGTGAGATCATGGTTCTAGAAACATTGGCCCTTTCCTTTTAGTGTGAGGATAGAATGGGACAGTATGAGTTCTGGGAGCAGCTCAAGGCCCACAGAAAATGCTGGTCCATCTGTGAATTATCACATGTATCAATGCTCTACTGTCCCTTTAAGCCTTGTGTCTTCTGGATGGAAAAGTCTATTCTCTCCATGCTCAGTAACAGCACTGCTGCTCACCTGTTTAGATCCAGAATGAACCTTTTCTTCCTTCACCGCTCAGTTGTGTCACATTCCTCTGTCCAGGAGGTCATCCTGGCCCTGGACTGATGATATTATCAACATGGAGAACAGGAGTTGTACCCTAAATGCTGAGAATTACTTTTAAATGAAGGGGGATCCATGCCAGAGACGATATTTCTAAGCAAAGAATTGCTTTGTCTTCCATCGGCCGACTCTCCCTCGCAGCTTTTATCATAAGGTCAGCCTAGACCAGGTTAATACGGCTTTCAAAATAATAAAGAGGAAGGATCAGAATCTGTCTACTCTCATTACGTCTAGGCCCTCGCTCGCCTGGTATTCAGATATGTAGAAATCACCGTGAAGGCAGACAGGTCAAACTAGGTGAAAGGAGGGAGCATGAGACTTCCGTGACTGGTCCTGGGGACAAATGGGGTCGACATCATTCATAGCGCAGTATGGCTAATTTGTCTACAGATGACCAAACCCCAGAGAAGGGGGCTGGCTGTTGGGGTGGGTGGGGGGAGGGGGAGACACTGACCGTGTCATTAGGGTGGAGACATTTTCAAGGTTCTTTTCCTCTCTGTGACCTCAGACATCTGCCCAGAAAGCCAGGTGTCCCAGGTTTTCATTCATTTGGGGAATATAGCCTTTAAGCATACACATGCACCTACATGATATATGGTCAGAGCATGAATGAATGCAGCTACCGTAGGTGGGGGGGGTGGGGAGAGATGGAAGGACAAACAATACCATACACGATACCTAGGTATGCAGATAGCATAAGGAAACTCATCAGAAGCTATTTACTCCGGGGGTGGAAGAGATGGGGACTGGGAAGAGCGAGATCCAGAGATGAGGTGAATCTCACTATATTATGATATGTGCCCTCATGAGTTACCATGGGGAGACCCCTTTGTACAATTGAAGCAAAACAGGCCATGTGTGGGAGCAGAAAGGTCCTAGCTGTGGAGGGGTGGAAAATAGTTAAAGTCCTTGATATACATGTATGAAAATAGAAGGCCGACACCTGTTGGAATTGTTTGAAGGAGTGGGGGAAGGGATGAGGGCTGGTGATGGAGAGGGTGAGTGTGATCAGGGCTATGCTGTGTGTATGGAACTATCCGAATACCCCCCCCCCCAACACACCCGGTATAGCTAATATATGCTCATTAAAACTTTAAGACAGAGCCCTGCCGCAGTCTTCCAAGGGGCTCTGGGTTTATTTCGGTGCCTGCTGCTTTCTCCTTCCGCCATCTCCTCTGGGCATCATGATGTCAGAGGAAGACAATTCCTGTGCAGTCCTTTTCTTTATATACAAATAGGGGATGTTTTGTTATCGTAGAGTTGATGCACAGAGGGGTCCCAGTTACATGAATCAGTAATGAGTACAATTCTTTTTGAACGGTGTCTCCCCTGTACTGTCCTCTTGATAACCTGCTCCCCTCTTATGAAATAATAGCAGAGCAGTCTGAACCATTCTTGGGGGGGGGGGGGCGGTTCCCAAGGTTGGAAGATGACAGGGAGCAGGAGGACTCCTGCCCGATCTGTTGTGGTGGTGGTTTCCCAGTTCTGTTAGTAGGTTGCACAATATCTTCCAGGGTATGTGTGGGCTGCCTGCAAAAATCAAGTTCACAGCCAGCCTCTGATTCCATAAGAGGGAGTTATTGCTCGAGCTTTTTATTTATTTTTATTTGTATTGATGAACCTACCTTTAACAACAACTCTGATGTATAGAGGCTTCTACGAAGGAAGGTTTGTTTGGGTTTTGGGGGACAAGTGATATTTTAGTGACTCATCCTGATGGGTGTAGGAGAAGATCTGCTAAAGGTTAAGAGAATTTAACATACAGAATGCTGAAGAGCTAAATGGCAAAGGATCTAATATGCCAAACCCTGCACCAGGCATGAGGGAAGTCCATTAGGAAACACCCACATTAAAGCCAGCCCCCCTCCACCAACAAATGCTATCACAATCCCTGAGGGCTCTACCAGAAGCTGGCAAGGTATTCAGTAGCTTTTAAACTTCTCTGGGTGATTACATGGAGAAGTCATTGTGCAGAGCCCCTAACCCAACCCAAGTGGAGTTCATAGGACAGGCTTTATCCCCTCAAGAAAGTGAAGAGAAGCCAGTGGCTCCCGCCTGTAAATCCTAGCTACTCAGGAGGCTGAGATTTGAGGACCACAGTTCGAGACCAACCCCAACAAGAAAAGTCTGGGAGAATCTCTTGTCCTCCAGTTAACTGGCTAAAAGCTAGAAATGGAAGCGTGGATCAAGTAGTAGAGTGCCAGCCTTGAGCAATAAAGCTGAAGGAGAAGTTCTGTGTTCTAGCCTCAGTACTGGTGCACGAGCGTGCGTGTGCATGCACACTCTTTCTCTCTCTCTCACACACACACAGAGGAGAGAGAGGTAATGTAAATTACACACACACACACACACACACACACACACACACACACACACACACACGAGATCCAGGATGTTAGATATACCCACTGTTCTAGAGATGAACACAGTACAAGGGGTTTGTAGAGAGTGGAGAATTCTATCATTCTTGAGAGAAGGATGAAATATATCATGGATATGTCAGAATCCTTTTGAAGAAGTCAGGATTTACACAGGAGCTTGTGTGTTTTTTGTTTTAACACTAACATGGCAATTGCAGTCGACAATTTGGGGGAGAAGGAAATTAGCATGCGGTGTGCTCCCTAAGAGAAAGGTCTGAAAGATGCTAGACATTTCCTACTATCAGATAAGAGAATCACTTTGTGCAGGATGGTCTGCCTCACCTGACCAAACCTGGCCAGGTTAACCTAACTGCTTTTGACCAAGGAGAAATGAGTTGCGAGAAAGCTCCCCTTTTCCCTGGGGTGGGGCTGAGAGTTGGAACTGAGTGGAGGAATGCAGTATGTGTACAAGGATGCCCTGCCTAGGTTAAGAGGTGACAGAGAAGATCTTGAGGCACAGAAGGCCCCCTTGTGCTATGAATATATTCTTAACATTTGTAAGCACCTACAGACCCCATAGGGTTTCAGGCCACTAGGACACCATGTGTGCTACATGTGTGCATATGTGTGGTCACACAGGTGTGTGTCCTCACATACACACAACCTCTTCTTCTGGGCCTTTCTATTGAGGAACTTGAGTTTCATGATGATAGCCTACCTTGAGGGGATTGCTCCTTCTCCAGAACTTTCCATTGGCTGGTCACACCACATCCATGTTGGGGGTGTCTCCCATCTTGGGCTGTGGTGGCATTGGGCTATATTGGCCCAGGCTAGCAGGCAAGGCCAGAGGAGTAGTGATGGGGTGGGGGCTCCGCTACCCCTGAAAATGGGAACATCTCCCACCAACCTTTCCCACACAGCTTGATGTTGAGCCTCTGGATTTGCACCCCTCCCCCACCTTGAATTAACTTCATCTCCCGTCGCTCCAGGGTGTTCACTTAGTGTGCTGTTGCTGAAGCTCTGGTGGCCTTGAAGTTCAAGGCCTTCCTCAGTTTGGATGGTGACCTGGCATGGGAGACCAAAGGGATAGATAGTCCTGCTTGACTAACTTGCAGCCCATTCATGGATGGGCGATATATCCAAGAGGGAATCCAGGCCGACCTTAGCGATAGAAATATAATTCATGAAGGCTCATGGCTCGCTACAAATTCTGCAGTTATGGGCAATGACGTTCATGTTTGGAAATGCAGTGGAGGCCACGCCAATCAACCATCAACTCGTTGCCAGATGAGGTGCAGGCAGACCTCTCTTGTCACTCACCATCCTGTGAACCAGGATGGCTCGTCGTGGGACCCACAAGGCCCCTAAAATCGCCGAGGTCTTATTCTGCTCTCCAATGGCTAACTGTTTGGAGAAATCTTGGATTCTTTTCTGACATGTACACTCCACCCTTAGGGCCCTTCAAAGGCTTGACCTGCATGTGCGATTAGTTCTTATAAGAAAGATAATGTAGGAAGTGGCGCTGTAGCTCAAGTGGTAGAGCGCTCGCCTTGAGCTGAAGAGCTAAGGGACAACGCCCAGGCCCAGAGTTCAAGCCCCACGACCGACAAAAAAAAAAAAAAAAGAAAGATAATGTATTTTTTTTTAACGCAAAAGGGATATATATCCCCCCCCCTTTGTTTGGTGGCAAAGGTATGTGCTTTGATTTAAATATATCACCCCCGAAAGAATGTGTTTGGAAACTTAATCTCCTAGGCAACAGAGTCAGGAGGGAGGGCAAGGGGGGGGGGAGGGGACCTCTCCGGTGAGACAATGCGGGGATTACAACCAGTCTCTTGCCACCCACAAGGGGGCTCCCTAGGAAAGGGTGTGTCCAGTGTCCATCCATCTTCCCTTACCCAGCTCTCCCCGCCCCAATCTTGTGCCATTTCACCGTCTGCCATGGTATCCTGCAGTGTGAAGACCCCCACATCCTGACTCTTCTCTCGTGGACTCTTGCAGAACTCCAGAACTGCAAGAGGTACACGAATGTTCACTATGCATCACCCAACATGTGGTATTCTCTTAGGGCTGCACAAAACAGGCCCACGACGGCGTTCTATGGATCTGCTTGTAGAAAGAGGGACGGAAGATTCCACTGTGGAAGAAAGAAGGGCGCAGAGTGGGGGACGTGAAGCGGCCCAGGTTCCCATTTCTGCCATTGCAGGTGTGCTGGGCAGCTGAGCCAGCCGGGCAGGTGGTGGAAGCAGATGAGTCTCAGTCAGCCTCTAGTGGGCTGAAGTGCAGGGAGGGGAAACCAGCTAGATGGGTGGAGGGGGAGGGAAGAGAGCCAAGCGCAGAAGAGGGGCTTTTCTCTTCCTGCTTCCTGTTTGGGATCTGAGAAGAAAAGTGTGTATACGACATCCTCCTTGCCCCCCACACATACTGCAAGACATCCATCCAGAGGTACACTGTGGGTAAATTGAGTCATCAGAGCATCTCCAGCCAGCCTTGGTGCTGGTGAGGAAGGGAAAGAGCTGGGGTCTTGCGGGGTCCTTTGAGGGGGCTTGTGTGCTAAGAATGATGAGGATTACTGAGCAGAGGAAACAGCCATCCATGGCGATGGCCTGGGGCCCTGTGGTCTACCTCAGAGGAGCAGGAAGAACAGAGAGGAACCTTCCATGGGCTGGCAGAGTAGAGAGTTCAAGTTCACCTACCCCTGGCTTCCTCTTGGCCCCTCCAGCAGGGTGCTCAGCAAACAGGCAGTAAGGGGCGTCTCCTTGGAAACCAGAGAAGCCAGGTACAGTGATGGAGTTTACTAGGTGGCTCAAGCAGGCCCCAGCCTTCGCTGCCACCACAGAGAACCAGGTCTTCTGCCTCCAGATCCCCATGGAAATGCCCAACGAGGAGGGAGCAGAAGGCCAGGGGAGCCAGAGGGAGTCAGGGGGAGGAAGCCCGCTGAGTTCCCTCCAGAGATAGTTTAGAAGCTGACATTAGGCTGATTAAACTCATTTTGAATTCTCACCACTACACCCCTCTCCCCCAAGGGTGGCGATTTGTATCATCAGACTAAGGAGACCTACACGATGCATTTTCTTTGAAATATAGATAAAATGGGGGAAATCGGTGACTCAGTCACGTTCGTGTCTCAGAACTACACTAACTACCCACCAAACTGGGTGCCCCAAAGTGAGTCGGAATCCAAGGTGTCCCAGGGATCATTCTGCTAGAGGCTCCAAAGGAAAATACGTTTCTTGTCTCCCACTGGATTCCCATGGTTGCTTGGATCCCAGCCCCCTTCCTTGGCTCCCAGGGCTCCCATCTCTGCCCCATCTTCTCTGTGGGGCTCTCTTTAAATGGATAAAATAGAGCAGGGCATGGGCCATTCACACCTCTTAATCCTACTTACTCAGGAGGTTCAGATCTGAAAGATCACAGTTGGAAGCCAGCCCAGGCAGAAAAGTCCACTAGACTCCATCTCCAATTAACCATCAAAATATGGAGCTGGAGGTGGGGCTTGAGTGTCAGGATGACAGTCAAGAAGCAAGGCAAAGAAGCGCATGTTCCTGAGTTCAAAGCCCCATACTGGCAAAATGAAACAAGAAAAGAAAAGGAGGAGAGGAGGGGAAGGAAGGGAGGGAGGGAGGGAGGGAGGAAGGAAGGAAGGAAGGAAGGAAGGAAGGAAGGAAGGGAGAAAAAAAGAGAAGATTAAAATGTTATAGGCAACTGATAGAAAATGGAGAATTATAGGACATATAGGAATTATAGGATTAGTGTTTCATGAGTTAGGAGCACAGGGGGTTTAGTGTGCCTTCCTCTGGGAGCATCCACTTCTCAGAACGTGTGTAGGGACACATCCTTTTGACTCTACATGTGGTCCACTGACCACTCATATTAGCATCACCTTGCTCTTCGACATGTACAATTGTAGATCTCACCCCAGACTTCCTACATCTAAATCTGAATTTTTAACAAGCTCCCACATGAGTGAGAAGCTCTTGGCTTTTCTCCTTGCAGCATCTTTCTGAATTTCCATCCATGGAGCTTTGCACTGATCACCATAACAACCCATATCCCATAATGATCCAGGAAGGTGTTAATGCACAACATAGGAGGAGCAGGCTGGCAAACACAAGCGTTCACTTCCCAGTGTATAAGAGTTATATTTCCAGGAGTCTTCTTGAAGTGGAATCAATTACTTCTTTTGAGTATACCTTAATTACTTATTATTTCTTATTTTACTTATTATTTACTTGTAATTTCTTATTAACTTATTTACTTATTAATCCCAGACAAATCAACAGTCATATCTGGGCATTTTCTAACCTCTTGTTAAGTTTCTGTCACTGGGGATTCAATTTAGGTTCCAATTAGATGCACTTTCCAAAGCTCAGCAAAAATACGAAGAGGCCATGAATCTTAGGAATGGAATCGTGCCCCAGTCACCTGATAGCTTGATCGCCAACAGAAAGCTTTGAAGTCACGTTGTAGTCTTCAGAGTTGCACAAATAAGCACCCTTAGGTGAAATTACTGTGAGAAATCCCACCTATTTTCTTTCCCCTCTTGGAGATTTATTGTACATTCCAAACTATTTATGATTCAGTGGTATCCTATAGAGAATAAGCTTGTTTAATTTACTGTTTCCGTTAAATTTTTACTACAGAATACCCTTCATGGAGGCACTGACTTCAAGGGGCTCAGCTAGAGAAATTCTGCGCCAGGATTCAAAGGGATGCACAATGGCCGGCAACATGAAATGAGCTGCCACACACACACTATTGATAGAAGACAGGAAATTACGCTCTGAGAGGCTTGAAATTATTTATTGCTCAAGGCTGGTGCTCTACCACTTGAGCCACACCTCTACTTCCAGTTTTTTTTTATTTTTTTGGTAATTAATTGGAGATGAGAGTTTCACAGACTTTCCTGCCTGGGTTGGTTTTGAACTTTGATCCTCAGATCTCAGCCTCCTGAGTGGCTAGGATTATAGGTGTGAGTCACCACACATATGACATAGCCTTTGATTTATTTATTTTACTGTATTTGATGTTGGAGGGGAAGGGCAAAAACAAATCATTTAAATAGGGATACAGGTGGACCCATTGCAGTCCTTATGTTGAAAAACGAACTTTACAACTTTGGCCGGGGGTGGAGGGGCTGGGGGGAGAGTGGGTGGGAGATGGGAAGGGATGGGAAGGGGAAACAAAGGAGGAAGCAACAATGCTTAATAAGAAATGTACTCATTACCTTGCTCATGTAATTGTAACCCCTCTGTATGGTATTTTCACAATAAAAATATATACATATTAAAAAAAGCAAGATTACTTGCCACATGTCATCCATCACTGTAAGCTGATGGCCAACAGTAATTATCACCCCCATTATCACCCCAGATGAGCAAAGTGAGACCTGGTGACATCACTTACCCTAAGCCATTCATATAGGTAATGAATGGGGAAATAAGACTGGAACCTTGGCTCATAGGGAAACGTTCATCTTTAAAAGAAGTTGGCAGGCAGTAACTCCGTAGAGACCATCCTTCATACTGGGTCTTTAATAGATGATATCTTGTCCCCCTCTTCTTCCTTGATCTCTTTAATAATTTTCCAAATAGAGTTAATTATTAATAATTTTCAGAGTTTTCAGGGGTGAAAAATGCTCAAAGTCATCGGGTATATTTCAAGTCATTGGGAAACCAATTTGCGGGGCCTGAACTCTGGGCCTGGGCGCTGTCCTTCAGCTCTTCAGCTCAAGGCTAGCGCTCTACCACTTGAGCCATAGCGCCACTTCCGGCTTTTTTCTGCTTCTGTGGTGCTGAAGAATTGAACCCAGGGTCACATGCATGCAAGGCAAACACTCTACCACTGAGCCACCTTCCCAGCCTAAGGAAACCAACCTTTTTAAGGTTGATACACATCCCTTTTTAAGGGATGATACACATTGTTGCCTATGGTCTCCCTGCCCAAGGCTTTATACCATTGGTGGTCTAGTTACAAAAAGCAGTCATGTTATTAACGTCATTCCTGTAGAGAAAGATGCAGGACCTGGCTATCTTATTTAGCTTCTCCTGGTAAAGGCAGGGGACAATGAAGCAGACATTAATCTGGGCTGCCAGATTCCAGATCTAACCTATATAGCTCTTAGAGCACATATTTTTGCACTTCTTTGTTTTTGTTTGTTTGTGGGGAGGATGGTGTTGGAATTTGAACCCAGGGACTTGTGCAGCTAAGCAACATAATCTAACACTGGGCTACACCTCAGCCCCCCCCCTTTTTTTTCATTGCTGACTGAAGAAGCCAGCCTTGAACTTGCTGCCAAGGTCTTCATAACTATGAAGGGAGGCAGCTTTCCCTCTTGGTAACATCCCCCAGTTCAAGGCAGGTTATGCAAATATTCCCCTGCACTTTGCATGGTGTGCTTACCTTTCCACCCCAGTCTGATTTCCAATTCTCGTTGGCCACAGCTAATTTGGTGCCGGGGAAGGTCAACTGCACAAAATCTTGGAGATCATTGGAGAAATCCCCCATTTCCTCCCGGGTTTACGTCAATTATATCCTTGATAATGAATTGCTCATCAGCTTCTGCCAAAGTTGGAAGTGATTGCCTCGGCAGGTAGCAATCATTTTATGCAGTTGCCACAATTATCAATCCCCTTCAGGATGATTGGGGCACAGCAATAGGGACCAGACGAGTGCAAGAGAGAGAGAGAGAGAGAGAGAGTGAGAGTGTGTGTGTGTGTGTGTGTGTGTGTGTGTCTGTGTGTCTGTGTGTGTGTGTCTGTGTGTGTGTGTATCTGTGTGTGTGTGTGTCTGTGTGTGTGTGTCTGTGTGTGTGTCTGTGTGTGTGTGTCTGTGTGTGTGTGTCTGTGTGTGTGTGTGTGTAAAAATTATGGGTTCCCCAGGATAAAGATTGCTTAGCATGAAAGGAGCCATTAGAAAATGCATCCATTTCTGAATCTCTTAGGAACTAAATATATTTTATGCACTGAAAATGTTAGATGGTTCTGGAACATTCCATGTTCCATCTTTCTTCTGCCTATTCACGAACATGCAGATACATGCATTCTCTGACTTGAGTGTTGAATTTGAACTATTAATGCTGGTGATGGCATGAGAAATACATATTTCCCAACCCTGAGAAAATAATTTGACACCATATGTGTAAAACATTGAAAATTTGTATACTGTTTGTCCATGTCATTTCTGTTTTGGAAGTTTATCATAAAGGGGGGGAATAAAACAAATGTCAAGAAAGATTTCAGTATGCAGTGTTATCTCTCGTAGCAAAATATTAGAAAACACTTCAAAGTTCAATAAGAGCAGAATAGTTAAATAAATTATGGTTCATTAAATGATGGCATATTATGCAGCCATTAAAAGTCATGTTTTTGAAGCGTAGTTAATGACACATGGAAAATGTTCATTATAGAATGTCAAGTGGATGAAAAATAAACACGGAGTAATTAATTAAGCATCCATTACATAACCCTGCAGGGTGGATATTTTTATTTCCATATTATAGAAAAGGAAACAAAGGCTCAGAGAGTCTAGGTGACAGTGTGTGTATGTGGTGTATGTATGCATGTTGGAGGGGGAAAAGAGAGATTTATATTGGATTGAAAAGCACAAAATTACTAAGCATGAATGGAATGTTGAGTGTGATGGCATATACCAGTAATCCCAGTGTTACAGAGCCCAGGACAAGAGGATCATGAGTTCAAGGACAGCCAGGGATACAGAACAAGACCTTGCCTCAAATACAAAACAAACAGAAGAGAATGTTTTTCTCTTTATTTGTAATGATAATTTCCACCATCAGTGTGCAATTATAAAGAAAAAGAATAAATATCATTAAAATGTCCCAGACACCTAAGAAATAATTGCAAGAGAGCACTTCCTATAAGAAATGAGATGAATCACTTCAATCCTAGCCTACTGACATTCATTCTTGAGTACAACCTGCTAGGCCACCCCAGCTTCTGTTCAGGGCTGATTTAGTCATAGTTGCAGGCTTGCCCTAAATTGGGGCCCAATTTAGGGGCCCAATCTCCCTCCAGCTGACTCTTCCCACTACCATTCCTATAAGACAACCACACTTTAAAGAGTTTCCACTTGGAGGGTGCCAATCAATGGCTCATGCCCATAATCCTAGCTACTCAGGAGGCTGTAATCTGAGGATTGTGGTTCAAAACCAGCCTGGGCAGAAAAGTCCCCCTGAGACTCTTATCTCCAATTAACCACTCTAAAACCAGAATTGGTAGTGTGGCTCAAGTGGTAGAGCGCTGGCCTTGAGCACAAAGAGGCACAGGGACAGCACCTAGGCCTTGAGTTCAAACCCCACAACTGACAAAAGTTTCCTCTCTAACAGCATCATTTCTTCAAAGTATGTCCAGGGATCCCTGACATGGTGATCTTGATTACAAACATCACTTCCTGGACATTTTTTTTTTTTAGTCTTCCCAAGTCAGGATGAGACTAGGGGACCCTGTACCTGCAACTTCAGCGACAAGAAAGAAAATAAGCAGCACAGTGCTTAACCCAGCAAGAGGTCCTGTAGGACAGATATCTGGAGACAGAAAAATCCCTCTCATCATCTGAGGTCAACAACCTTCTAATGGGATCCTGGCTGTGTTCCTTCCCCTTTTGGGGACCTTGACCTTGGGGAAATTACTTCCTTCCTCTGCACTTCATTGTTCTCATGTCTGAAATGGAGCAACAATAACAGTGGTTGTGATGATAAACACTATCATTATGGTTGAATCTACTTGATAGACCAGCAGTAGGGGGCGGGGCGTTGGCTCAAGTGTGAATGTGAAATGATTGCTAAACTTCAATTTTGAAATGGCTACAGATCCTGCATAATCTAATCTCTCCCCAGAAGCACTCTGGCCTTAGTTTTCAGCCCATCCTCTTTTCTCACTCAGGCGCTCTCTTTGCTTTTTCCTATACAGGCAGCACAAGGGTGTTGAATTGGCCACCCTCTTGGCCTGGTTATCCCTTCCCATGAGAGCATCCTATTGAAATTTTTCACCTTTCCTCCCTTCACATCACACTACTTTCCCTGTTTTTTTATTGTTCATCGAGGCCTTCAAGTGATTGGAGTAGTTCCTGG
Source organism: Dipodomys merriami (assembly GCF_024711535.1). NCBI lineage: Eukaryota > Metazoa > Chordata > Mammalia > Rodentia > Heteromyidae > Dipodomys > Dipodomys merriami. Next base: position 3,226,162 of record NW_027202693.1, read on the forward strand.
CACTGCTCAATAAACAACTCTTGGATAAGTGCATGGCTAGATGGGTGGATGAATGATGGATGGATGGGCACGTGGACAGATGGGTTGGTGGATGGATGGATCCAGGCATGCATGCATTGATGATAGATACATGGACACATGGATGGACAGGTGATGGATGGATGGGTGCAAGGATGGATGTTTGGATGGATGAGTGATGGATGGATGGGTTTGTCAATGCATAGGTGAGTAGATGGATGGATAGAAAAAAGAACTTGGCAAATCTCTATTCTTTCATCTCCTAGGGAATTGATAGTTACTTACAGTGCAATGGATTAAAAAGTTCTGATACCTGCTTATTTGTCCCTTACTCTATCTGAGGGTTATAGCTAATATCTTAGAAATAAATGTTCATCTCCCATATACTTTTGGCAAACCCCCCCCCACCCTCCTCAGGTCTTAGAGATGTGTATAGATGACCTCGACTTTTCAATACCATAGTCAGTGCTTAAGTACCTAGAGATGCTTCGGACCATTAAAAAGAAAAGTATGTCTGTAGAAAGCATGAGTTAAATGCCTTTCTTTCCCAAGACACATGGGTCTAGGCTCTCTAGATGGTAAATAGAGTGGATGGATGGTGGTAGGTTGGTAGCAACAGGCTGTAGTTGCTACTTTCACCGGAAGAGCCTATTCACCTCCTGGTCTAATGAAGTTCCTGAAGAAGTAAAGCCACAATCCTTTCTGGGTTTCCTAGAAGCTCTCAGGAAACAGCAGCACGGCTTAGGAAGTAGGTGTTAAATGCTTCCTAATACTCCACCGTTTTACCCCAGGTCACTGTGGGGTAAAAGGAGACAGTACAGAAAATGGTATGGTTCTCTGGAGAGGGGACCAGGCGGCAGAGAAAGCTCTGAGGCTCCTGGAGCATCGCCATTTGACTTTAATGGTTGTATTTGTCATTCTGCACAGTGAGGTGCAGGGTGTTTTCTGAGATTTCAGAACAGGATGCTCCTGCCCTGTTCTTGGGTCTTTTTCAGGTAATTACCCTGAAGTTCTTGAGCAATCATTCGGTGGCACAAACCAGAAAGCAGAAAGGGGTGGATGAGGGAAAAGGCATGGACCATTCAGGCTTTCTTTAAGAGAGAGGGAGAGAGGGAGAGAGAGAAACAGGGAAAGAGGGAGAGAGGGAGAGAGAGAAACAGGGAAAGAGGGAGAGAGGGAGAGAGAGAAACAGGGAAAGAGGGAGAGAGAGAAACAGGGAAAGAGGGAGAGAGGGAGAGAGAGAAACAGGGAAAGAGGGAGAGAGGGAGAGAGAGAAACAGGGAAAGAGGGAGAGAGGGAGAGAGAGAAACAGGGAAAGAGGGAGAGAGAGAAACAGGGAAAGAGGGAGAGAGGGAGAGAGAGAAACAGGGAAAGAGGGAGAGAGGGAGAGAGAGAAACAGGGAAAGAGGGAGAGAGAGAAACAGGGAAAGAGGGAGAGAGAGAAACAGGGAGAGAGGGAGAGAGAGAAACAGGGAAAGAGGGAGAGAGAGAAACAGGGAAAGAGGGAGAGAGAGAAACAGGGAAAGAGGGAGAGAGAGAAACAGGGAAAGAGGGAGAGAGAGAAACAGGGAAAGAGGGAGAGAGAGAAACAGGGAAAGAGGGAGAGAGAGAAACAGGGAAAGAGGGAGAGAGGGAGAGAGGGGGGAGAGTGTGTGTGTGTGTTTTCTCCAGTCCTGGGGTTTGAACTCAGGGCCTGGGCACTGTCCTTGAGGTGTTGTTTTATTTCCTCAAGGCTAGCACTCCACCACTTTGATCCACAGCTGCACTTCCAGATTTTCTTTTCAGTAGTTAATTGGCGATAGAAGTCTCAGAAGCTTTCCTGCCCTGGCTGACTTCAAACCACAATCCTCAGATCTCAGCTTCCTGAGTAGCTAGGATTATTGGCATGAGCTACCCACGATGCCTGGCCTTTCTCTAATCCTTAAGCACAGATCAAGAGGGAGCTGAAGGAATCTAGGTGTTTCTGGAGACTGGGACCCTCATCTACAAAGACAAGGCAGTGGTGTAATCGTGGGATCTCAGTTGCAGAAGAGCTTGATTCAGACCTTAGGTCTTATATTTTCCATCAGTGTGGACTTGCATAATCTATTGAATGTCTCTGTGACTCAGTTTCTCAAAGCCCACAAGAAAATGATCACATCTCTGATCCCATGATGTGAGAACAAGGGATAATCAGCTGGAGATGTTAGTGTTAGTTGGTACAGAGTAAATTATCAATGCATGGCGAAATGGCCACTTCTAGTTCCCCGAGGATTGGTGGCCCATAGGCTGTGAATACTGGGCTTTTTCATAACCTGATTCAGATCCCTGTTTCTTATTTCTTCTGTCTTACTGGTTACTTCCCACCCCCATCCCCTCCACGGGCAAAGATCTCCAGTGATGGTGATAATTTCCATAATCTTGTCACCTTAATTGCTGCTGTCACTGTAAAGTATTGAAATTAATTTTGATTTCTTTTTGTTTCTGCTTAGCACCTCAAATGTGACTAATAGGATTATTTTTGGCTTTGGCTTGGAGCAGGGTTCCCAGGAGCTTGAAGAGCAATGTTGGCCTGAGATTTCCATGAGGGACTGCTTTCTGGCCAGAGCCCCTCCTGGTACTGAAAATCTCAGGGCAGAGGGTCATTCAGTTTGTGATCATTTTGGCCAAATGGCACATACATGGAGTGAGCTTTCTTGTGCATTGTACACATGAAACCTACTGAAATTTGAGTTGTCAGGAAGGAAGCCGAGTATCTCAGAATGGCATTGCTTGTGTGAGTTGCAAGAACTAACTGTAATGGTATCTTTTATAGATCAAATCGGGCAACCAGTGGGCAAGTAGCAAAACCAGGATTCAAATATGAATGTGTTAGGCTCCGGAGCTAATGTCTGCTGTGAGGCAGTGGCCTGCTTCTACAGATTCACTCCAAGGATTTTTAATATCTAATATGGGGGGTATTTGTTTTCAGTACTTGTATCACCTTGAGAAGGGAGTATTTTCCTTCTTTCTGATCATTGATAGTGTGCTTGCCTTTCCAGGCTTATTTCTAACTTCCTTCATTCTCTCTTTTTTTTTCTTTTTTTCTTTCTGACATCTGGGTATGTCCTATCCCTTTGTAATTCATTCTCCCCAGAGGAGATTCAGTGTCACCTTATGAAATCATAACTAAAATCTCATGACATTAACATGCAAGCTTTATAAACCTGAATGGCTTTCCACTGCACCTAGGATTAAAGATCAATGTCTATAGTGGATTTTTTTAAATGGCTACTTTAAAATTTTATCATTATTTTTTATTTTTATTTTTTGGTCAGTCCTCCCATCAAGAGGGCTGGCCCTTGTGACTTATCTGACCCAAAACAGAGCATGGTGAGAACGATTATGTACAGCAGCCAAAGCTGTACATACCCCACCCCTGCTTTGTTTGGGTTCTCGCTGTATGAGCCCAGAAGCTGGGCTGTGTGGAGGCTCGAGCCAACCGTGCCTTCTGCCTTTCCATTCCTGTTCAACACCGAGGTGATCACATCAATGTGACTGAACCCAGGAAATACCAGCCAAAGACCTCCTGCCCAGAAGATTTCTAGAATTCTGAGAGATGATTCATTGTTACGGTGTCAGGCCAAGTGAGTTTCAATGAGGTCTGTTACTCAGCTACAGAAAAGAAAGAAATCCAAATACGTAGAAGAACTTTCACAGTGTACTCACTGACTTCATTCCTGTTCTAGTATTAAACTATGTTTATATATTATGTTCCAACCAAACTGACCTCCCTTAAGATTCTCAGCACAGAAAGCCCTTTCTTGATCACAGACTGTCCTCAACCTGGACAGTCTTCCCTCGTGCTTGCTTCATGCTTGCCATGCTCATCAGTTCTCTTCAAGGACCCTCATTGCCCTCAAACACCTGAATCTCCCTCAACATAAGACTTGTATTCCTCCTTAACATCTCATGGTTCCTTCCATCCTTCCATCTTTTTTCCTAATGGACTTCTGTTGTTTCTGTCTCCATGTAAAGATTAGGGTTTTTTTCCCTCCTCAAAATCAAGATTTCTCACCTCCTGCACTGAATCATGGGTTCTGGGACTATCCTGAGCATTGTAGGATAGGTGGGAGTACTCTGACCTATGCCCAGTAGATGACAGTAACACCTCTTCACTGCTACTTTTTAGAAAGTAAAAGTATCTGAAGAAATTTCCAAATATTTCCTGAGTGAGGAAAATGCACCCCTGGTTGAAAACCACTGCTCAGAATGGAATGGGTGGAGCTTGACTTGACACTGGAAGATGATGGTGCCCCAGTTAGACAGCCTCCATTGTCAATCAACCTTCGCCCCTTCCTCCAGCCAATGGGTGGCTACTATTAAAATCCCCTCTTCCCCCCCCCCCCCCCCGCCGGAATGTTAGACTGAGCAAAGTGTTCCACCCTGTTGCAGTTTCCTGATGAGACCAACCTAGCTTCCTGAAGCTGCATTTCCTGAGCCCAATTCTTTTACTTCTTTGGTTCTTTTTAGAGCTGTCCTACATTCGTCCAGTAAGCTCCCCAATTTCTGTGATTTGCCACCAAAGGATCCTAACTTGTACATCCTTCTACTCATTTTCCAATTCTTAGGGTACCAGTAGTAACATCTTCCCACTTCATCTTGACTTCTCTCTCTCTCCTTCTTCTCTCCCTCTGTCTGTGTGTCTGTCACTCTTTCCATGCACTGAACCCCAAATATCTTCTCCACTTCACCCACCCACCTGGTTCTCTATCCTTCAAGAACCAGGGCTAAAAATATTGTATGAATATTCCAGACACCCTTCTTTTTCTTCCACATGGCTGTATGCCTTGACTGTCCTGTGTGTGTACACACACACACACACACACACACACACACACACACACACACACACACACACACACACACACACACACACACACACACACACACACACACACACACACACACACACACACACACACACACACACACACACACACACACACACACACACACACACACACACACACACACACACACACACACACACACACACACACACACACACACACAGAGTTGTGTTTGTCTGCTTGTCTGCCTTCCTGCTGTGGAGTTCTGCTTTGGGGGTATTCAGAGTACCCGGATCCTTCTCAAGTCACTTCTCCTTGCATGGATGAGTAGGTGGATGGATGCACTGACCCCGAGCAAGGACAGAAGGTTTGAGAATTGTCCATCTTCAGGACTGAGAGCAATTGTGCTGACTTGTCCCAGAATAAACCTTTCGTAGGTCTTGTGCTCATATGTTCAAAGTGCCTTGGGCCAAAATCAAAGAGTTATTTCTCCAGATGCACAGAGGACAAATAGCACAAAGTCACTGTGACCTCTGAGATTCTACTTTCTTCAAAAATAACATGCTTTTATTTCCCCCTTGATTATAAAAGCAGTACAAATATATTGTGGAGAATTTATATAATGAGAACAAGCCAAGAAGGAGAAAATAAGAATCATGTATAACCCCAGCACCCCACAATAAATATTAACTTTTATGAAGTCCTCCTCATCTTTTCCCTCTCTGTACATAGCTTGTAGAGTTATTTATTTATATACTCCTTTTGTTACATGCTCTCTTCCATTTGATCTTAAAGAATGCTCATTTCTAGCCAGGTACAATTCTAACTAGCTAGGAGTGAGAGATGGGAAGATTGTGTTTTGAAGCCCCCCCTTTATGGGGGGGGCGGGCAGAGGCGGGGGAGAGTTTGAGATTCCATCTTAACAAGTGACTGAATGCAGTAGTACATTAATCCATGCTATAGGGGAAGCACAAATAGGAGGCTCACAGTTCAGACTGTTCCAAGACAGAAAGAAAGTCTTTAACTTAAAAAATACCCATGACCCAAGTATTACATATTCACCTAGCAAGTGTGAACCCTGTGTGTATGTGTGCATGTGTGTGAGTGAGCACATGCACATGCTTGCTTTCTGTTAATGTGTGGATGTTTTCATGTCAATTTTGTTTTTGCTCCTGTGAAAGAATTTTAAAACACGTCCTAATTGTTTTCTCTCAAATGCATAGACATACATTGACGCAGTGATCTTGTTAACTCCTGACTTTTGGAACATATGTATTATTTCCAATTTTCATTTCCTCCCTAAGGAGGCAATTGCATCTCAGAGAAGCAAGGGCCGTTTTTCTTATTCCCTTACTTGTCAGCACCCTTCGTTTTGAATAAAATCTCCATACTGTACAGGATAACAGGGGATAAGACCATCTCTTCCTATGTTGATGGCCATTGTTTGGAGACCATTGCAAAGATGTACTGAAGCGAGTGGGTTTTGTTCTAGTGGCCCTGTTTTAATTAGCAATGCATGATGATTTTGCTTAATAAATGTTATTGCTGGTTATTGAGGTGAGTGTATCCTTGCCAGACCTGCCATGGACAACTTAGAAATGCAGTAGGTGAGAGGGAAAAACAATCCTTCCTCCTCAAACTTAATGTTGTAGAAGAAAAGTTGGAGGCTAGTGTGGTATTTCAATCTTTCTAGGTAAGCCGTCTTAGGTGTTCTGTTTTGTTGTAGTTTGCTACACCCGACTATGTGGAACAAACTTTCAAATTTGCCCTTGAAATTCTAAAACAGTTATGAGATTATTTCTAACGAGTGGCATTCATGGTAGCTATTCAAATGATGAATTTGGGTCATCCAGAAATGTGGAAGGTATTTTTCCATTTTATTTCTCTGATTTTGTCCTATTTTTTTTTAAGGGTTGCTTTTTAGAAACACCAGTTGGCGGCATGCTGGATCTCTAAATTTGGTTCCCCACATCTTTCGTTTTATTGATGATGATTTCATGTCATTGTTCTTTGACTCTGTTCTGAGCAAGGTTTTTGCACTGGTCCTGCACAGCATTGGTTTTAGGCCCCACGGTTCCCCATTGTGTTCAACATATAACTCCATTTTGCTCTTACATTTTTGTATTTCCATAGCTTTTCTTCTCTACCTTTTATACATTTTTACTCAATCTCTTTTTTAAAAAATATTATTCCATGCTTTTATTGCTCCACAAGTATTTATTTTCTTTCATCAAATATTCCTCAATCCCTCTGGGATTCTCAAAGTGATATATATTTACTCTAGAAAATTAGAAAAGAAAGGAAAGTATAGGCAAGAATATGTAAATGACCATTATTCCATTAACTCTAAAAAACATCATTGTTAAATTTGCATTTCTTTTTCTTTCATCTTTTAAAACAAAACTGGAGTGTCTTTAGTATGCACTGTTTTGTTTAACTTTTAATTTGGAAACAATTATAGACTCATAGGAAGTTGCAAAAAAGAGAAAAAAATGACAGCAAAGTCTCTCAAGTACTTGGCTCAGCTTTGTCATGTGCCATTGAATATGACCTTGGCACAATATCAACACCAATAACTTGACATTGGTACTATACGGTTTCCCTGGCCACAGATCCGATTGAGCTTTGACCATCGTTTAACACAAGCTCCTTGGTGCACGTATGTGTGTGTGAGTGAGTGTGAATGTGTGTGGTTTTGTGCAGTTTTATCCGACATATACAGGCATGGGCCAGACAAAACCCAAACACAGAATTATGACATCATCAGAGAGCGACTCGCTCTTGTGCTACTCCACCGCTCACAACCTCTACCCCATCCGTAGGCCCTGGCAAACTCCAGTTTGTTTCTTCTTCAGTCTTCCCATTGGACAATCAGAGGGCACAGAGTCTTGTTTGGAGCGAAGCAATAAGTTCAATTTATATATTTATTTTGGAGATCTGTTACAGAGCCTGGTGAAATGGCTAATATTTGAGCATAGTACATTTCCAGGTCACTGACAGTACATTTCCAAATGCTCTCAGAAAATTCTTTAAAAACATTTGAGATCATGACTCTGTTAGCTTGATTTAGTCATCCAAAACTCTTATCACTTTGTACCCCATAAATACATATGTAACTATAATTTATCAATGCATAATTTTAAGAAGGATAGTACATAAACAGAATCATACAGTATGTATAAAGCTAATAGCCTTGTATAGTGTCTGCCACCTGCATTCTCAGCTACTCAGAGGGTAATGATTGGGAAGACACCTAGCCCTGCAAAAAAATTAGTTAAGACACCATTTTGACAAACAAGATAGGTATGGTGGTACACATCTGTCAACCCAACTACCAGGAAGTATAGATAGGAAGTATAGATAGGTCCAATGCCAGTCCAGACCAAAAAAAAAACAAAACCCAACAAATAAAGAGCTCGGGGCATGGTCCAAGTGGTGGGGCATTTGCATAGCATATGAAACACCCTGAGTTCAAATCCCAGAGAAAAGGGGAGGGAAGGAAGAAGAGAGAGCAAGAGGGAAAGAGGAGGAGAGGAGGGAGGAGAAAGGGAAGGAGAAAGGGAGAAATGAATTAAGCTATTATGAACGTTCATGCATAGATTGAGATTCTATATTACACATTTTTTAAAAATCTCATTTTCAAAATATGATACTCTAATGTAAGCATTTCTCCAGGTCATTGTTTAGTATTTGACAACAGTTTTAATGACTGCATAATATTCTACCATATGGATGTAGTTCCATTTATTTAACCACTTCTCAACAAGTTCATGTTTCTTTGAATTTTATTGACAGCCTACCAGCTGCTTTTTAGAGGTTTTCTCCTTTTTCTCATAATAAATCTTTGAAAATGTGTGCACTTTCTATGCAATTTTAGTGCAACAACACATTTCAGGTATGATAAGAACTTTGTTTTCCTATGTCCCAGATTGCTGGATTTTAATGCCTCTTTAATTCTCTCAGAAATGGAGACAGGGTTAGGCAAGGTTTAGTGTTTGCCAGTTTGGGGGCATGCCCCATTGGCCTGGGAGTCTTCATGAATCTCTGTCCCGGACCTCCTGAGGGGTGGCCGCTGAACCTACCCCCTGGCTGCTGTCCAGGGTGCTGAAACCTGCTGGCTGTAACTGTGGGCAGAGGCCAGCTCCATTGACATGACAGTGAGAATCTATCCATGATGACTTAGCATGGTGTTTTGAAGCAGTACATTCAACATGATCCAAAGTACAAAATTTCTACTCCAATCTGCTTCTGCTTTGTGTGTGTGTGTCTTTCTGACTGTGTATAATGCATGCTCTCAATCCTGAGCTGCCCTCCGCCTCTTTCCTCCCACTTTGCAGCTCATATCTTTGCACCAGAGGTTGCAACAAGGTCCTACTGTTCATTCCCTCTTCAGGTCACAGCTCTGGCTGTCCCAACCTCCAACTGGCTTTAATAAGAAGACTGAATTGTGGAGATGAGGTCAGTGTGGAAGTCATAACTTCATTAGAACCCACCTCCTCCACACCAGAGCCCTTGTAGATCTCAGCTATCAGGGAAGTTTCCCCCTTCGTTATCTTGCTGTGCTAGCTCAGGTGGACAAGAGAGAATTCCTCAGCTGGTGGCAATTTCTTCAGGAGTCTGTGTGCCAGCCTTGCATCTTGATGCAGCTTGAAATTATTTTCAGAGAAATGGGGTGCAACCCAGAAGTCTGTAATGGCTTTGTCATTTCAAAGAATGCTATGGTGGTGGCGGGGGAGTGGGGAGAGAGCAGTGTCTTATTCTCCTCTGAGTGATGATGACTATCATTCCTGTAATTCTTCACTGGTTCAAAAGCACTTTCTATGCATTATCTAAGCCCATTCATCCAGTGTTTGAGTACCGGTTATATAGGCCAGGCTCTGAGAATAACACAGCCCCCTTCCTTTTTCTTTCCCTTAGAATTCTCCAGTGACTTCACACAACATTCAGCATAAAACTTCTATCACATCCCTGCCTCCTCCTCCCTTCCCCCACCATCCCCTCATTGTATTCACCCCCCCCACTTCTCTTGCAGAGCCTGCTACCCATTTCCCATCCACAGAGAGCAGCTACTACCCTGGAATCTGCTTATGATTTTGGTTTGAGATGCTCTTTCTCCATAGTCCTGTAGTTCACTGAGTCTTGTCTTTCTAATCTCACCTCCTGTGTTCCCTCCTACCAAGATCAAAGTAAGCTGCTTAAGCAAATATTGGCAACAAAAGCATTTCCCTCCCCACCCCCAACCCTGCGCCCCAAACCAAATCCTTGCTTGTAGCCGAGGCCATGAGTGGACTAGGAATTAGCAAGGCCTCTACCATGAGTCAGGCCCTAGGTTAAGTGTTGTGAACACAGTGGCAAAAAGCTTTCACATCCCTGGCTTCTTGGCATCTATGTTCTCTCTCCTATCTGCCCATCTTCAAGTAGACAGGACCTTGCCAAGAGATGGGTAATAAGATGATGTCAGCCTAAGAAGGGGGATGTGGTAATGCTTACAATTCCCTTGCCAGGAACTGCCATTTGTTTCTCTCCTCTGATTTCTAATCTGCTCATTTATAAGCTCAAATTCTAGAGAAAAAAAAAAGAAAATAAAAAACAGGATTAATTTTCAAAGTGACCCCGCCATCTCTGTGATAGCACCGTTAACCTTACCTACTTAGGAAACTGGCTAGCTTCCCAGCCCCTGATCTAGGAATGATTCACCCTATTGAAGTGAAGAAACAGAGGCTCAAACACACTGGTCCCAGTGTTTACCCACAGAATGTTCCACAGGAGGCTAGATTTGACTTTTGCTTCCCCCCCCCCCACCTCCCTCCTCCTGAGGAGATGGAGGAGGGCTGGTTGCCATGGTGATGCAGGATGCTGACATCCTTGCCTTGTGCTTCCAGGAAGGTTTCCTTTTGTTCTTCTTTCAGGGTGGAGGAGGGATGGGATGGGTTGGGTGAAGAATGGAACCTGGACTCCCAGCTAGGTAGATGGCCTCCGATCCAGAGGCCACTGGCCATGACTTGAACTCCCCTATCTGTAGGGATAAAGCCCAGCACATTGCCTCCACCTTGTTAGCCTCGGCTTCCTCCTCAGAAAAAAAAGAACTTTGCTTCACAGAGCAAAGTGAAGTTGCTTCTGCAGAGCAAGTAAAGTTGTTCCCGTAAGTGGTGAGGTGGTTACTTACCTGGGATATAGCAAGGTAATTGAAGTTGGCTAGTAGAGTCTTATCACAGCTATTGTCGCTACCATCCTTATCACTAGGAGATTTTCAGTAGCTTTTGTGTAGATGACAGAGCCAGGGCTCTGGGACAAAGAGAATAGAGGTCAAAACCTCACCCAGCCATTTATTTATGAGCTGCTGAACTCACTTATGTGTTCGTTTGGATCCACCATTGATGAGCACATAAACTTATGCACCTGCCTCAGTTTCCTTATCTAGAAAGACAGAGGTGATAGAACCTCTCCCCCCCTACTTCTCAGGATTATTCTGAAGATTCAGCAAACTTAGTTCAATTCAAGCATCTGGCACATAATAAGTACCTAGCACGAGAGTTAGCTGAGCCTGGGTTTGAATAGAGATCTAACAGCAGGGTAACTTCTGATTGTAGGATAATATCCATTGCTTAAAATCTTTCAAAGGCACTTCATACTCGAGGAAAAGTTTTTTTTAAAAAAAAAGGAAAAGAAGAGAAAATAGCAACATTTTCCTCTCCCAGTGAAAGAAGAGAGTATCTTACAACCTGTTTGAAATGAAATCAATTCCTCAGACAGGTCTGAGATGACTAGCACCAGGTAGGCCCAGGCAGTCCATTAGCCAGTTGACAGACATTGGTACATCTTTGCTCTCAAGGTTACAGGCATCTCATTTCCCACTCTGCTGAGAGGTGAATGCCTCAAGTCTCGGGCAGCAGGGCCAGGTGAGTCACTTCTGTGCATCATAATGCACGCATCCTGCGTCAGCCTTCCTGTGGCCTCCTCCCAGATTACCCTGGACAAAGTCCTGCTGTTCCTCTTCCTTTTGGCAGGCACAGCTGAAGCCGGCATCCCCAGGTCAGTCTCTTCGACCTGTCTCTCTGTGTGTCTACCGTGTGGTATGGATGCTTTGTAGTTTCGAGGTTGAGTCTCATCAAGTCCATTTTGTTTCCCACATCTCTTACATGACTCTGGACATACAGCTCAATTAAAGAAAAGAAAACTTGTTCTTGAAGGTCCTCCTCCCTATCTTATGCCTGGGGGATGTCAACAGGAGGGAAATGTCACATCATTCTCAAAGCAGATAGCACATGTCTCTGGGGTCTGCCTTGGTCTGGCTACAACTTGGCCTCTGACTTGCACTGTGGCCTGGGCAAAACAACTTAACCATTCTATGTCTCAGTTTCCCTACTTACAGTGTATAACCTGTCCTCTCATAACAGTCAAAGAGAGATTAAAATGTGAACGCATATGACTATGAGGGCAAGATTACAGGCATGGAATTCACGATCAGTGATGGCAAGTGTTAACTGTTACACTCATCCATTTGTCTTCTTTTGGACTGTGAGATCCTTGATAGAGTTAATGAATGTTATTTGGCATTATTTTCCCCAATGCCAAGCAGGGCACCAATGATAGGTGAGCAGTGATTGTTTGTTAACTAAGTAAACACCTAAGCTGGGGTTCCAATGCTGCCAACTATGAGCTGTATGGTGTATGGTCTTGGGCAAGACAGTCAACCTTTCTGAACCTCTTTTTCATCTAGTTTTAAAGAAAATGTATGCTCTGCCAAGATTGTGTGTGTGTGTGTGTGTGTGTGTGTGTGTGTGTGTGTCTGTGTCTGTGTGTGTCTGTGTCTGTGTGTCCATGTGTCCATGTGTCCGTCCGTCTGTCTGTCATGAATGCACCTGAACTGAGAGTTGAACTCAGGGCCTGGATGCTGACCCTTAGATTATTTTTCTTTACTTTTTGCTCAAGGTTAGAACTCTACTGCTTAAGCCACAGCTTTACTTTTGGCTTTGTGATGGTTCATTGGAGATGAGAATCTCATAGACTTTCCTGCCCTGGCTGGCTTCGAACCACCATCCTCAGATCTCAGCCTCCTGAATAGCTAGTATACAGGTGTCAGCCACTGGTGCCCAGTTCACTCTACCAAAATTTTTAACTATTTTCATTCCCTTTAATTCACCCTACAAGTACTTGCAGTGCCCACTATGTGTGTGACTGAGAACATGGACCCTACCAGAACATTCTGGAGGCCCAGGAGCCTTATTAGGTATAGTAGCACTCTCCATATGGAAGGGGTCTCTTATAGAAAGAATCAGTACTAAACTCCAGAGTGAACTTAACCCTGGTATGAAAACCACGCAGATGAGAGAGATGGACAAAACATCTCTATTGATTTTGAGATCCAAGGTCAGACAGGCAGTCCACACAGTCCCATAATTCAATTTGAAACTATTGTCCTCAAACCCGTGCTTCACATTGTGAGACAGGAAACTAGAAATGATTCCTTTCCCCATAGGCTGGGAAGGTGTAACAGCCTCAAGGCCATGGACATTTAATGGGGAGGGAAGAAGAGTGTGTGGGGAGAGGGGGTGGAGGTGAGAAAAGGGGCTGGCCATTGGGGTCAAGTTCACGGGCTCGTAGGCCCTCCCTCGGGGCCTATTATATTCCAGATGGAAAAGTTTGAACAGAGACTGTATTTGTTCCTTGGATGTAGGCCAAGTTCACGTACTGACCTTGCCGCTTCTCCTTGCTCTCATTGAATGAGATCAGTTGCTTGAAAAGGGATCTTCCACTCTGGTTCTAAACTGTCCCTCACTCTCTCCCATTCCCCCAAATCAATTCCAAACTGAACCATGCCCACTCCCCTCCCCCCTCCCCCATGGCAGTGAGGAAGGAGATAGAAACAATTCCTTCAGGAGAGGCACACAGAAGACAGACAGACAACTGTCTCGGTGTAGAATGTGGACAGAATGGCTTCCGGTCCTTAGCTGGGCATTTCCTGTGTACTGGGCACTGGACTGAATGATATATACTCCGTAGGTGGGTGGATGAGTGGGTGGGGGTGAGCTGGATGGTTCTAGAAAAACCATTCTTCCCATTTTTCTTAGTGGGCAAAAATCAAAGTAGAAATGATCTGAAATAAAAGAGCCATCTGATACTACTTTGAACTTAACCCAAACATTAAAGTTGGTAGACGATGACTCTTGGTTGTAAGTGACAGAAACACAATGAGTTTCAGGAAGTAGGAATATTGGGGTGACTCACGGGAAGCATGTGAGCCCCGTGCCTGGGCCTGCCCGTGTCTGAGGGGAAATTGGGACTTTTCCAGGCTCACATGTCAATCTCTTCTCCCAGTCCATCTTGTCTCTGAATTGCTTTTTCATATCCAATCTCTCTACCCAGACTGGCTTTCTCCATTCCTGTGTGGAAGAAATCTCACATGATACCTATGTGTGCACGTGAAAGGAGACACAGGTATCAGCGGTTCTCAAGCTGATCTGTCATTACCAATACAATCTCTAGTTCCCAATATCCCAATCTCAGAGGACTCTGATTTGGGTCAGGTGTGGACCTGAGGACCATCCATAGTGGGTTAACATTTTTTTCTACCATGGCAGTTTCTAGAATAGCCCTCTGGGGTGAGATGGAGATGACTGACAAAGCTATCCAGGCAGATACAAAGTATGAGGGTGGAAAAGGTTATTTATGATAGCCAGTTATGGTACCACACACCTGTAATTCCAGCTACTTGGGAGAGCAAAGTCAGGAGAATCACAATGCCAAGGCCAGTCCAGCCAAAGGTAATAGAGATACTTTGTCTAAAAAAAGAGAGAGAGAGAGAGAGAAAAGCAAGATAAAGCAATGAAAACATCTGGAAGGGTATATGGCACAAATAGTTGAATGCTTGGCTAGCATGTATAAAGTCCTGGATTCAGTTCCTAGCAGAGAGAGAGAGAGAGAGAGAGAGAGAGAGAGAGAGAGAGAGAGAGAGAGAGAGAGAGAGAGAGAGGGAGAGGGAGAGGGAGAGGGAGAGGGAGAGGGAGAGGGAGAGGGAGAGGGAGAGGGAGAGGGAGAGGAGAGAGAGAGAGAGAGAGAGAGAGAGAGAGAGAGAGAGAGAGAGAGAGAGAGAGAGAGAGAGAGAGGACAGAGGGAGATTCTGATGTGGAAACTGAGCCTCCAAGAGGAGAAGTAAACTCCCTCAAAATCCCCAGCGAAATAAAAGAAGTTGTGAAATAGCCGGAATCTTCACCCCTTGGCCTCAAGCTCATTGGTAACCATGTCTCTCTCCTCCGCGGTGTCCTTTCAAACTTAGGAAGAAGTTTGGAGAATAAAGTTAGACAGCCAGCATCTTGTAGAGTTGGGTTCTAGTCAGTTTGAGGGTGCTTGCCAACATCTCTGAGTCACTCAAACCATCCTTTAAAAAAGAGAGAGAAAGAAAGAGAGAGAGAGAGAGAAGGCAACCAAGCCGGCTCTAAATGATTCATGATACCCAGCATGAATATTTATAGACTCCGTCCCAGGGTGAAATCCACTCGAGGCTCTCTGTGCACACCCCCATGCATCTGGGAGCCTCTATCAAGCACTTGGAAGCAAGAAAGACTATGCCACTTATTCACCCACACGTGTCTGCAAGGGGATTTGAACTCTCCGTGAACCGCCACCACCACACGGAGCCAAACCCTTAAGTGCCCATCTGGGAGAGTAGAGCTCCAAAGTGCGAATTCTGCTCCTGCCCGACACCAGACATTCTTTTAGTTGGGTTTTTTTTTTTAAGTTACACCTCAACCTCAGAGCACCAGCCTCATCCATTTTCTATCTCTCCTCCTTTTTTCTCTCTTTCTCTTCCTTTCCTGCCCCTCTCTCCTCCTCCCTTCCCTCCCATTCTAAATGTTATTTGCTGTGATAATTTGCAAATCCTTATACCAACCAATGATCTCTTTATTCCCTTTTTTAAAAACCCTCTGTACTGTATTCTCACAATAAAAAAAACCTCCCTCCACCCTTTCCTTCTTCCTCCTTCCCCACCTTCCTCCCTCCCCCCTTCTTTCTCCCTCCCCTTTCTTCCTCCTTCCCTTCCTCCATCCCTCCTTCCACCTTTCCTCCTTTCTTTCTTTCTTTTCTTTTTTTTGTCAGTCATGGGGCTTGAACTGTGGGCCTGGGCGCTGTCCCTCAGCTCTTCAGCTCAAGGCAAGCGCTCTACCACTTGAGCCACAGCGCCACTTCCCATTTTCTCGTGGTTTATTGAAGATAAGTCTTTTTTTTTTTTTTTTGCTGCAAAAAGCTTCATTTTCATTTGGTCCAAGGCTTGGGAAGGGCTCCAGGATGATTAGTGAGGAAGTTTCCCAATGGCTAGACGCAGAAGCTCGGGCGGAAACCCTGATGTCCGGCAAGGCAGAGATGGCCCCTAAAGGCTGCTGGACTCTGGAGTTTTCTCGTCGTATTTGAGGGTGAGATATTAAAAAAGATCCTCGCCCAGCTGGGCCTGCGGAGGTTGGTTCAGTGGTCGCCCATCTTCTTGATGAGCTTCACCTCTTCATCCAGGAAGTGGTTCTCTAGGAAGTCACAGAGATGGGGGTCTGTGGGAGCAGAACTCAAGGCATGAAGATCCATAATGGCTTGGATCAGGCTCTTCTCCAGGGCCAGGGTGGCTTCCATGGCTTCCACGGTTTTGCCCCACTCATCCTGAGAAGGTTTCTGCACATCCTGGTTCTGCATCTTCAGGAGGCGCTGGGCGCCCACGCCCTCCAAAGCCACATTCTCGTGATCGAAATAGTAGCCCAGAGAGAGGCAGGTGTAGGAGGCCACAGATGCACGTTGACCAGGTGATTGATGGCAGCCTCCACCTCGGTGGAGTAATTCTGATGAATCTGAGAGGTCATGGCTGGTCGTCAATACAGCACTAACCACAGAAAAACACGGCGTTGGTTGGTCCTGGAAGCAGGCTACCGGCGAGAAGATAAGGGTCAGAGGCGGTGAGTGGAGAGGTAGTTGGTGGAAAGGAGGAGTCCCTGGGTCTGTTTGGTCCAAACACTGTCGAAGCAAGACACAGATCCACGGGACTGGCACAGATAAGTCTTATGGACTTATCCTATGGACTGCCTAAGATAAGTCTTATGGACTTTTCCTGCCCAGGCTGGCTTTGAACCGAGATCCTCAGATCTCAGCCTCCTGAGTAGCTAGGATTACAGGTGTGAGCCACCGGTACCTGGCTTTCCTCCTTTCTACTACCTTTCCATCCATCATCCATCCTTCCATCCATCCATCCATCTATCCATCTATCTATCCATCTTTCCTTCCTTTCATCCACATCCATCCATCTATCCATCCATTCATCCTCCACTGGTTTATTCAACAGTGGTTTACTTTGTCCTTTCTCTGTGCAAAGCAATAGAAGGCTCCAAGGGCAGGTGGTGGCTATACACTGGGTCTCAAAATACTTCCAGGCTGGCAGAAGGCAGAGACACTCACACGGCTGTGAGGAGCAATGTATGAGGTGTGAGGTTGGGGCAGGGGAAGGGCTGGGTTACATGGTGGGTGCAGCTCCCAGTGGGGTTGGGGCTCTATCTTCCTGTTGTCCAGCTGCTGCACATGAAAATGAATGCTCAGGAGTAGGCAAAGAGGAAACGCTTCAAAGGATGGACGACTGGTCTTTCATTGCAAGGCTTTGAGGATTCACAAAGGCAGTTGTTCAGCCTCAACTTTGGTGTCTTTCCAACTCTTTGGTGTCTTTCCAGCTTTGGTGTGGGATGTATGTTTAAGTGAATAAGATTAGGGTCGTTCCTAATTGCTTATAGAAAAAAAAAAGACTCTTGTTTATGGGCTGAGAATGTTGTTTTCCAACTAATTAGCTTGGTGGGGCTGAATGAAGAGTTGTTTCTGACCCCCCTCAGGCAATTAAACTAAGTGTTCCTATCCTGTCTTACAACACCACCACCCCCAGCACCCCCTCTCCACACCCCCCCCCCCCCGCCTCCTTCTGAGTTTCTGCTGCCAATGAACAGCACGCCAGGAACGGACACACATATTGCTCTTCTGGTTTTCAGTTTTTGCTTTTTTTGTTTGTTTGTTTGCAATACTAGGATTTGAACTCAGAGACTCCAGTTTGCTAAGACAGGTGCTCTACCTCTTGAGTCACTCTGCCAACCACTTTCTGCATTGGTTGTTTTCCAGATAGGATTTTGCTGTATGCATGTCATCATGGACTGCAATCCTCCTATTTATTATTCCCTGGGGCGTACCACGGTTGAGATGGAAGCTTAGAAATATTTTTTTAAAACTAGACTAGGCTTGAACCTCCCAATTTCTGCCTCCCAAGTAGCTAGAATTGCAGGCTTGAGCCACTATCTGGCATACTGTTCCTTTTTTTTTGTTTGTTTTTAGAAAAGGTCCTAGGAAACAGTGATGGAGGAAGCTCTGTTCTTATTTGTGTATTGTCATAAGTCATCACTCTGTTTATGACGACTTTGCACAGTAGTGATAGGAACCTGAGGAGTTATTAAAGGAGCTGTGTGCACCAATGCTGGGCTGGTCACCCAGACACTTATTGAATATAGAGTTTGCCCATAATCCCTAGGGACACCATCCTACAGCCATAATCCCAGCATTGAAATCAGGAAGGACCAAAAGTCCTCCAGCCTACAGTCCCAAAAGATCAAAATAGAATTAATTCTTGGAACATCAACAACAAAAAATAATTTTTTTGCAGGGGTAGGAAGGAGGTTATGGGGCTTAAACTCAGAGCCTGGGCCGCTGTCCCGGTCTCTCTTGCTCAAGGCTAGCACTCTACCACTTTGAGCCACTGTTCCACTACTGGTTTAGTGATGGTTCGTTGGAGGTAAGAGTCTTACAGGGACTTTTCTGCTTGGGCTGGCTTCGAACCACAATCCTCAGATTTCAGCCACCTGAATAGTTAGGATTACAGATATGAGCCACCTGTGCCCGGCTTAAAGAAAAAACATTTTTTTGAAAGACAGTTATCCTTAAAAATGGTATTTATTCAAGAGATATAGAAGCACCCCCCAACCACTTTAATACAATAAAATATGTGACAGTACTGCTTTTTTCTGCAAGCCTGAACCTTCAGGTCCTAATGACAGCTGTGCGGTTTCACAATTACGAGCAGAAAAACCTATCAGTGAAGTGGTCAAGCTAAATGTCTCCATGCATATCACAGTGTTTGGCAATTGTCTGCATCCAGGATTTTTCTAACTGCAGTCATGTGCAAAAAGCCAAAGAGAACAGCCTCTCTTTCACAAAATTGATCAATCTGGTGATGGGTCACCTAAACTCCTGAAGGCCAGGACGTGACTATGTTTGTAAGCATGGAGTCCATCCCAGCAGAGGAAATTTCTGTTCCAGGTCCCAGGAAATGCCAGCTCTTGGTCAGTGTTTATTATCTCTAATTGGATGGTGCCTCACTGCGCAAAGGGAGAATTTCTTGACCTGATCCTCTCAAATTCCTGTACTCACCTCCTATGGAAACATCAGACACACCCAATACCATAACAACAACAACAACAATAATACAGGTTTCTACATACCCCTTCCACTTTATGGAATCAGCTGTCCCATTTGCAAGTAAAAAATACCCATTGCTGGGCAGGGAGTGTGGCTCAAGTGGTAGAGCGCCTCCTGAGCAAGTATGAGGCCTTGAGTTCAAACCTCAGTACCAGAAGAAAGAAAAAAGGTAAAAATTCCTTCCCTTGAATTTGTTTTTCAGTCTTTCTTACAGAGCCTGGGTTCTTGTTTGTTTGTTTGTTTTGCCAAAGGGAATTAGGGAATTTCAGGTGTCAGAATTTTCAACATTTGGGTGTTTTCATATTTGAGAATTGTGATTTTTAAGATGTCAGACCTTAGAGATTTTGATATTTTGGGATGCCAATGTAGAACTGCGCACTCTTGGGTTTGTGTGTCAGTTCCCAGGCATTGTCTGGAGACACAGGGGGTCATCCAGCCAATAAGCTGTGTTTTTTTTTTCCTGGGACTTGAACTCAGAGCCTGGGTACTGTCCTGGTACTGTTTTGCTCAAGACTGGCACTCTACCACTTGAGCCACAGCTCCACTTCTGACTTTCTGGTAGTTAATTAGAGATCAAAGTCTCATGGATTCCATGCTCTGAACCTCGATTCTCTGAGCTCAGCCTCCTGAGTAGCTAGGAGGACAGGTGTGAGCCACCAAGCTGAGCTGAGGCTCTTACCATCCTCCACTCCCACATCTCCAAGTGGCTTCAACCCAAGAAGACTAAGAAGTACTCGAGGAGATACAATTTAAAACCGTATGTTATTTATAAGCTTTCCCTCTATTGGAGGGAGAATGAGCCTTCCATGATGATCCAGTTCAAGCCTAAATTTCACAACTGTGGGCAATGCAGCAGCACTAGGGATACAAGGGTAGTGGGAAGGGGGGGGGCAAGTGATGGAGACCAAGTTTAGCCTAGCTTCACAGCAACAGCCTCTGGCCAAAGCAAGAAAGGAAGCTTGGTTCCTCCTGGTGTGCCACCTTCTGCTTCTGTAAAGACAATGCCGATTTGAAAGTGGGTGTTTTTTTGTTTAGCTTTCCAAGCAAAGCCAAATTAAAACTCCGCTTTCATGCAATCTTATGTAATCTTATGAATAATGGGACATTTGCAGCTTAGCCTTTTCCTTCTTCTCTTTTTCTCTCTCTCTTTTTCTCTCTCTCACTCCCCCCTCCTTTCTCTCTCTTCTTTGTCTCCCTCTCCTGCTTTCTCAACCCTTACTTGATCTCAGCCAAAAGGCCAAGAAACAATTTTTATAAGGTCCTCATAGATCATCATAGAGATGAAAAAATGTTTAAAAATGAACATGCAGTGAAAGAAGACTCATCATCATCATCATCATCATCATCATCATCATCATCATCATCATCATCAGTATTTGGTGCTAGTGCTAAGTCTTGAATGGAGGGCCTGAGTTCTGTCCCTTGGCTTTTTCATGCAAGTCTGGTACTCTACCACTTCAACTATAGCTCCATGTCTTACTTTTTGGTAGTTAGAGGAAGATACGAGTCTTGTGGATTTTTCTTGTTGGGCTGGCTTTGAACTATGATCCTCAGATCTAAGCCTTCTAAGTAGCTATGTTTAGAGGCATGACACACAGGCACCAAGCAAGAGTTGTATGTTATGTTTTGTTTTGCTAGTCCTGGGGCTTGAATTCAGAGCTTGGGCACTGTCCCTGCGCTCCTTTCGCTCAGGGCTAGCCCTCTACCATTTGAGCCACAGCACCACTTCTGGCTTTTTCTTTTATGTGGTACTGAGGAATTGATCCCAGAGCTTCATGCATGCGAGGCAAGCACTCTACCACTGAGCCACATTCCCAGCCAAGCTGTATGTTTTCTTAGACTCTTGGAGCCACTGCTCTAAGCCACCCCTGTTGCAGGGCATCCCTTTGAACTGTATTTTCAGAGGGGCAGGTGAGGCTTCTTAGTCCAGTTATAGCTCAAAGCCTGGCATATTCCTACAAGATTTTTGCATCTCTGCACAAATAAATGGATAACTATACTCAAGAGTGGGCGTGCATGTGTGTTGTATGTTTGTACGTGCGTGTCTTGGAGATTTAAAAGGATAGAGGTATACCCAGAAGAATTAAAGGTGTTTTCCCCTACACAGTAGAAGCATTCCAAGAACAAATCTGGGTGAGTTCCCTGAATACAACCATGTAACCCCATGAGGAAGCTCTTAAACCCTAAGCAGTGAAAACTGAACTTTTTGGACAGTCCCTACAGCAGAAAGCACAAGGGCTGGGGTGGATTGGTGGGGGTAGAGGGCAGCGAATGACACCCATCGGTGATTCAGGATCTTCTGTACATGTTTTCACATAAACAGAGCATGCTGTCAAGGTTCCTGGCATGTTCCTCCTGGAAGGGTTTCAGATGGAAATGTGAAGGTGTTAACCCTAGAACAGAAAATCCAAGATCCAGAGTGTCCAGCGGTCACATCCAGCATCTTCCTGCCTTCCTGCTGTGTGTCCTTCTCTGGGTGTGTGTGGGGGGTGTCTCCGAGTCACTGTGTATATGGAGCTTTGTGCAGCTTTGTTGGGGACCACTTATCGTAAGGATCAGAGCATGGAAGCCCAGCCCACACATCCCTCTCAGCCCTCACATTGCCCCTCTCAGAGTTTGCATTCCCCATAAAATCCAACATCTTTGGTTCTTCGGAAACAGGGCATTTCTTTCCGATGTCTGGGTTGCAATCCTGGGCCCTGGTCATTTGTTGTGTTCGTGATTCTGTTAGCCACATGAGGGGGCTTGAGTGACAGTTCAACTTGGCTTTGTCCTCTCCCTGCATTTGGCATTCATACGAGCTCACCCATAGCCGGGTATTTGGCATGAAGAACATTTTAGGTTCAGTGACTTTTGCTCACCTGGGACTGTATGCTCTAAGGGTGTGATGTCTCCTCAGAACAGACTTGGTTGTGCTAAGGTAAAAAGCAAAGCCTGGATCTATTCATGGGTCCTCCCCAGGGAGGCTGGTTTCTTACCCATCCAAAGTCCATTGCTGGTTATGTAGCATGGCCAAGTAACCACATCCCCATTTGCCCAGGGATCCAGTGTGCTATTATTGTGGGACCATCTTAGTGGGGGGCAGCCGGGTGTGAGCACGGGGAAAGCCAGCCAAGGAGGGATGTGTGGAGACTTCTGCCTGTGCTCCACTGTTATGGACTAACATTGATCGTCGCCGGAGTGCACAGGGGCTGGAAGGAGGGTCTTTTGTGTTCCTAGGAAGAAAACAGATAAACGTTGGTCATTTCAAACAGACTGATATTTTCCAAGTTTGTGCCACGTAAAAAGACAAGGGTTCAGAGGTGAAGAAATTAGCATTGTAAATATCTTCAAGAGGTTATACTGTATGTAAGAGTTTGCACTGTTTGTAAGAGTTTATACTGTATGTAACAGTTTATATTAGGAGGTTATACTGTATGTAAGAAGAGTTTATGAGCACATTACCTCCCTTATGCCTCTTAATTCCAGCCCTGCTGTAACCCATTGTCTATGCCCCATGTTAAGGGAAATCATGTCTCTGTCAGCTGATCAATTCGAAAATGCACAGAGATTAAAATCCCTTACGGAAACATTTCAATGATGAAAAATGCAAGGTTGTAGATACATAGCTCATCTTTCCATCTCTAGGAGGACAGTTCTACATTGCATTCCACATGAATCTTTCAATTTTCATTTCTGGTCCTGAGGCTTTGAACTAGGGGCCTGGATGCCCAGACTGGCTTCGAACCATGATCCTCAGATCAACCTCCTGAGTAATTAGGATTCCAGGCATGGGCCACCAGTGCCCCTCATCCATACAGAATTTTAAGGGGTCCCCAGGTTGACCCCATGCAGTGACTGGCTCACTACATTACTTGGATTGGCTTTCACATTTCCTACTGCCTCACTCCTGTCTAATCTTCTCTTCCCTAGGAGATCTTCAAATCCTTGTCTCCTTTTAATGGAGAAACAAAACTAAAATATGAATGATATTTTAAATTTGGAAATTTGAGAGTTGAACTGTATTTGGTTAGCACATCTCCTTCATTACAGGATTTATTACTAAGTCAGTGCCAGCGCCCTGTACATCTACTCAAAGAAGGGAAAGAAATGTAGTGCTTTCCAATCTTAGATTATGAGCTTGTGTCCTTAAGTTGACTTTATAGAATGAGTACTCCTTGAAATGCATGATAAAGATGTTTGATTTAAATGCTTCTTTTAAACAACTTCTCTAATTTTGGAATAAAGGAAAATGAAAATGTTAAATTCTTAAAGATACGAGAGGAGTAGATGGGGGAGGAAAATAATCAAGCTACCTCAAGTTTTTTGTTTGTTTTTGTTGTTGTTTTGGTCAGTCGTGAGGCTTGAACTCTGGGCCTGGGTGCTGTCCCTCAGCTTTTTAGTTCTACCACTTTTAGCTTTTTAGCTTTTTAACTCTACCACTTGAGCCACAGTGCCACTTCTGGTTTTCTGGTGGTTAATTGGAGATAAGAGTCTGATGAATTTTCCTGCCCAGGCTGGCTTTGAACTGAGATCCTCAGATCTCAGCCTCCTGAGTAGCTAGGATTACAGGCGTGAGCCACTGGTGCCTGGCCAGCACCTTGTATTTATTCTACCAAGTTGAATTCATTGGTGACAAAATAAGTGACTTGTCCTAAGCAGATGTTCCATGACAGGTCTTAAGGAGTCACCGGTAAAATTTCATGCAAACTTCCATTGAAAGGCGGTACCATGTACTTTTTTTTTCCAGTTAAAAGAGTAAACACTTCTTCTCCGCCCTTAGTTATTGTGCTGGATGGTGAAATTAAACCCAGCAGGTCAGTACCTCCCATACAGACTTCTGGAGCTATCTCATGCTCTGGTTAATTGTGTCAGCCTGTAGAGGCTGATTAGCATAATTAATCTTACCTAGGGATTACCCTGAGGAAGATGGTGTTCTAAATCGCACAGGTGGGATGGGGTAAATGGAGATACTATGTCTCTATCCAAGAGGCAAAGAAGCTGCAGAAAGATTGGAGGGAAACAGTCAGATGAACATGGACCAGGCTCTATGCAGTGGAGTAGAGAGCACATGAGGGGGCCACTTTGCCTGTTGAAGTTCAAAGGTCAGGATGTCCCACGTGTCCTAATATCGCGGCAGACTTCCAGATTCCTCTCTCCAAAGGAACTCTCCAAGGACCAGTAGTGTGTCTTCGCCTTGCAGAATTTTCTGATCACTTGGTTCCCTCTAGTAATTGGGACATCTAGTAATTAGGAGTACAGTGAGATACTTAGAATAAGATGGGAGTGGGGAAAACGAATATGAGAGCACAAGAGGATGGAATAAGAGGAAGGAATGGAGATATTATATCAGAAGTTAGAGGTAGATGAAGGTTTGGGCAGATGGATGGGTCAGTAAATAGAAAGGTAGATAGAATGATGTGTCATCTTACTGTTGGCCTCACTCTGGGCTCTTTGCTTTATCAAGACTATCTTGTTTAATTATTATGACAACTCCTCACAACCAATAAAAATAACCACAAATGACGCTTTTTTCCCTTGCATAAGAGGAGTTTCATTGTGACATTTCCATATGTGTATACAATGTACACCATCAACCTTACCCTCTCTGCCACCATGGTCTGTGCTTTATCCTCCCCACCCCCGCCAAAGATCTACTACTATAAAAAAAAAGGAGAAGAAAATAGATATTCTGATGCATCCTCACTATGGCACACTGAGCAATTCCGGTTTCCTCTCTGAGCCCCTCCCTCTCCCCTGGGAGCCAAGAACCCAGGATCTGAGCTTGGTAAATATTTGTTGATTTACTGGAAATAAGTATGCTTAGTTTCTAGCCATAAGCTTTCTCTGGAGTGGAGCTTACCCCATTTGAGGGCCTTTTGAAATGTAATAACATCTTTTAAAAATGAGCTGGGTTTTTTTTGCCATAGATGGATATTTTTCAGTATTAGATGGAAAAGGGAATAAAAATCACATCTCTTTAAAGTCTGACAGGAAGCCAGAGGATAAAACCCTCTCTCAGGCTAATGGTGGGAGAGAGGAAAGGGGTTCTGTTGTGATATTAGTTGCTGTTGAGTTTCTAGGCTCTTTTAAAAGAGAGATCAAACACTATCAACTAGAGTGATACATACAACAGGAAAATTTCAGGAGTGTTCACAGGGAGCAATTTGTGTCTCAAAATCTTCCTCCCTTCACTTTTCAATTACAGGATTCTTCTAGTGGAAAAATGAACTTGCTATTGGGTGAGTGAAGGGAGGGAGGGAGGAAGGAAGGAAAGAAAGAAAGAAAGGGAAGGAAGGAAGGAAGGGAGGGAGGGAGGGAGGGAGGGAGGGAAGGAGGGAGAGAGAACAGAAAGAAGGAAAAGAGGGAGGAAGGAGAGAAGGAAGAAAGGATAGAGGGAAGGAGGGAGAGAGGAAGGAAGGAAAACATGCGTGGTGCTCTAGGATTGCACATGAGAGTGGAAGGAAGGAAAGAAATAATCCTCACTCGGTTTATCTTGGCACCCTTGGAGTCACCCAGCAGGGAACCACCAGACAATATAAGCAAAGATTCATTTTCCCAATCAGGGATTGGGACTTTCTTTTTCTTTTTAGTAAAAATTAAGATTGAAATTACTTTTGGCCATTTCCTTCACCTCTGTTGCTCTTAAGTTAACTGTATTTGTAGCACAGAGACAGTCATAAATAATAGGTACATAAATGGTTCTGTGTTACAATAAAACTGCTTATAAAATCAGCCAGTGGGCCACATCTGACCCATGGGCTGCAGTTCGCCAACCCCCATGCTAGTTATCTGAAGAGTATCTTTTCTCCTGGGAGGCAAAGGAGAAAGCCAGAAAGGGCTATGAAGTCAGATAGATAATGAGCCTGAACTTAGCCCTGCCTCCGTAGGTGAATGGCCTTGGGATAAGTTACTTGATTGAGGCTGTTTCTGCCTTTCACACAGTTGCCTAGCATCCCTTTCTCCTTGCCTCCATTCTCACCCCATTGGTGCTGGTGAGGTGGTCTTCATTCCTGAATCCAGAGACAGATGATGTGACCCGGGCCATACTAACCAATGTACATCATCCTCCCAGGTTCAGTGATATTGGTTATCCAGGGTGAAGATTGAGGGTCTCGCTGAGCACTCTAAAGTGCACAGAACTGTTCTGTAGAGCACAGCACTAGGCATCTGTCCCCAAATGTCACTCTTATTGAGGGAAAGCATACTACCATAAAGTCAACAATAGCATTGTATTTGATGAAATATATGTTCTAGAATGTGGTTTCCATTATCCTTCAGGCAAAATCTTTGATCATTTTAGATCCCTAAATATGAACATTAGAAGTTTACTCACTTATTCAAGGACTTGTGGGGATCTTTATTTAGAGTAGGTGTTGTGTGACTCATGCCTGTATTTTCCTTAGATAAGGGAGGGAGAGAAGAAGTGAGGGAGGGAGGAAAGAGAGAAAAGGAAAGAAGGAAGGAAGAGGGAAAGAAGGAGAGGGGAAGGAGGAAGGAAAGATGGAAGAAAGAAAAGGGAAGGGAAGGAAGGAATGAAGGAAGGGGGAAGGAAGCAAGGAAGGAAAGAAGGTGGAAAGGAGGAAAGAGGGAAGAGATGAAGGAAGGGGGAAGGAAGCAAGGAAGAGGGAAGGAAGCAAGGAAGTAAGAATGAAGAAGGGGGGAAGGAAAGATCATAGTTATAGTGTAGAACTCCTGGGAGAGCGCTCACAGGCAGTCAGTATCCTGACTTTATTCTGTATTATTACTACTAACAGTAGTCAGCAGGAAAAATTTTCCAGTTGTTCTATTCTGGGAAAAGGAATCGATGGTTCAAAAATGAGGGCAATGATTCCAGGTTGGGACAAAAAAAAACACAAACAAACACAAGAATAGAAACAAAGTTCCCCAAAGAAGGCTGCTTTATTCAAGGTCTTGAGATCTGCCAATGGGATGTTTGGTTATTGTCCATATCTACCTTTATTAATCCCAATGTGCCAGGCAGGATTCTTACCTAGAAAGATTCCTTCCTCTATAATGGAAGTTCCAGAGTTAACCGAATTACACCCATTTTAAAGATAAAGTAACTGAGGGGTTGAAATTTTAAGCAACAAAGCCGCTAGATGATTCTCCCATATAGAGTTCGTCAGGTGAGGGGAAATAAGCCTGTGCATTGAGTCTAGGAGAGTCCAGACTGTTGTAGTAACTAGCATTCCCTTTGGGCAATGGCAAGGTAGGTAGGAAAACATTTTTTGAAAGAACAGCTTTGTCAACAAAATAGTGAAGTAATGAAGTAAAAGTCCATGTCAACGAGATTGTATAATTCCAAAAGGCTGAGATTCAGGAGCCTCTGCCACTGAGACTTGTGGCCTAACGGCAAGAGATCTGATGCAACTGTCGAGACTTTGCCCACTGATCACTTGTTCTCCATTTTCTGATCGGCCATGGTTCTGTTCCAGTTGTAGCCACAGAGCACTGCCAGGCATAACTGGTTAACTAATCTGCTAGGGAAGTATTTTCTTTAAGGGGCAAAAGCGGGAAGGGTCATGGTCCTGCACCTACACACGGGACTTTTAGTGTTTTCTATTCCTCCCAACCTTGGATCTCCAGAGCAGCAAACTCCCACTGGTGTCATCCACAGACCCAGGAATCAGAGAGCATGACCTTCACCAGACTCTGTGGTGCTAGATGGTCACAGAAAGCCAGCAGGCTTAAGGGGAGTGAGCAGAGAGACTCCACCCTTCTCCTTGATAGGTGTGGCAGATTTTTATAGGAAAAATGGAATGGGAAAACATGTTCTACCATAGTGGTATTTTATGAATTAACTAAGATAAATTATATAAAGCAGGTGGCTTGGGACCTGACACAAAGAGTATATTTTATAAGTATTTTTAAATGGATTGATAAATGATCATTTCATGGTTGCTGGTTGCTAGGGGGGAGAGGAATCATGCGTTTATAAATTTATATACCACTCATGTCTAGCCACTGACAAGACATATAATAGACATTCAATAACTGTCTGTTGGGTAAGTCATGACATGTTGGAAAGAAGGATGAGTGAAGACTGTCCTAACACAAAGAGTTATAATGGGAAATTTTGGAACGTTGTATTTATTGGTAGTTGAGGAGCCAGGACAGAGAGATTCAAGAGCAAGCAGAAGATGGGATGCTCAAACCCATGAGCATGACCAGAGGGAGGCTTCCAGAATGCAGGCTGAGGACTGACTGTGAGAGCTAGATCTGCCTTAGTGTGTAGTAATGTTCAACAAGTACACAAAGAGGTAGACAATGGAGCATTGAAGGACAATACCATCCATAGAAGCCTCGCACTCAAACCTGACACCAATTTTGATTTCCAGTGTGTGTGTGTATGCGGGGGGAGATGAAACTATCCCATGTTGTTAATTATCTGAAAGATAATTAACATTCACCATGGAAGTGCTACACTCATGACTACAGTTTATTACAGAGAAGGAATACAAATTAAAGTATGCTGAAGGAGGAATACTGGGGCAGAGTTCAGGGAAAGCTCCAAATACAGATCTTCTGATGTCTTCTTCCTCTGGACATATAGACAGAAGGACTTTGCTAGCAACCATGTGTGGCAATTCTCATGGAATACTGACCACCACAGAAGCTTCCTGGAGTCTAGAGTTTGAACTGGGCCTCCAATCATGCCTCCTCCTCCAAAGTTAGAACTGATAAGGAGTGGTTGGCCATCCATCTTTAGCTTTGCCAGATGCAGAATTGAAACTGAATAACCCAAAGCCTCCATCATCACACACTCCATTGTCACTCACACTCCATCATCATTCACACTCCATCATCATTCACACTCCATTACCATTCACACTCCACCGTCAATCACACTATCATCACTCAGACTCCATTGTCAATCACACTCCATCATCACTTGCTCTCCATTGTCAGTCATTCTATTGTCAATCACACGCCATTGCTCACTTTCCATCATCAATTGCACACTACCATCACTCACCCTGTTCAGCTGTCCAATGACCACCAACTCAAAGCAAACAAAAACAGCCAGAGGTGACACATGACAATGGCCAAAGGTGAAGACTGGCTCTCTTTTGGGATCACATTCATTCTCTACTAAAGATAGTCCCCAACTTAGGATGATTTTATTGACAGTGTCTGTGGTGGTACAAGAGTCCTGTTTCCTGTAGAAACAATTCTTCAATAGTGTATGATTTTCTTTCTTTTCTGTTTTTTCCCCCAGTGGTATATAATGCAGTACTCTTCATGATGCTGGGCGGAAGAGACAAGCGGTGTCTGGCACCAACCAGGTGATCGTGAGGTTGACAATCGAATCCCCTGCAGTATGTTGTGTTGCTCAGGTAGGGTGTTCAGCAGATTACTTGTATCAAGTATATTTTTGATCTGTGATGCCTTCCCTTTACAATGCATGTATCAGGATGTACCCCCATACACAGCGGCCTTACTGAGTGGGTCATCTTGGATTTCCCTAGTGAATCAGCCATTCATTTCCTTGTGAAAAAAAAACAAAACTGTGTGGCGCTGTAGGAAAAGGCTTAGTTACTGAGTAGACTCGAACATGAGCAATAATGGGGACACTGAGAAGACCGGAGTTGGAAAATGATCTAACTGGACAGAGGGGTATGGCAGTGGGAAACAGGAAAGCCAAGGCATGTAGTCTATGGGGGTTGGGGAAGAGCAGAAGGCTCCCAGTTCCTATTCCAAAAGGGTGAGTTGAGAAAATCCAACCCTGTAGCCAGGATGGGGTGACAAGTCATTTAGATCCATAGGAGATAGGCAAAGAACAATCACTCACCAAAGTTTCCGTTGTTGTTGTTTCTTAGCACTTACTACCTCTGAAATGATCTTGCTTAGTTCCTTCGTTTAGCTTTTGTGTTTCCCAACAGAACACGGGAGGGTATTGCCTATCTATTTTACCAAACCTTCCTTCCTTCCTTCCTTCCTTCCTTCCTTCCTTCCTTCCTTCCTTCCTTCTCCCCTCCCTCCCTCTCTCCCCCCTCTCTCTTTCTCGCTCTTTCTTTCTTTTTTCTTTTTCTTTTTTTTTTTTTTGTCATGGGGCTTGAGCTCCAAGTCTGGGCACTGTCTCTGAGCTCTTTTTGCTCAGAGCTACTGTCTACCACTTTGAGCCACAGCTCCACTTCGGGTTTTCTGGTGGTTCACTAGAAATTAAAGTCTCACTGGGACTTTTCTGTTGGGCTGGCTTTGAACCATGATCCTCAGATCTTAGCCTCCTGAGCAGCTAGGGTGACAGGCGTGAGCCACCAGTGCCTGGCACCAATCCCTTCTTGTTAGCAGTCTCTAACCCAAGGTATGCATTCATTCATTCAGAAAATCTGATTCTAGCCCCATGCCACAGAAGGATCGTGAAGTACAGGGCTTTGGTTTGTCAGGCAGAATCAATATCCAACAATGTCAACAATAGTATCCAGCTCCATGTCAAAGTCAGTTCCTTTCTTCCAGCAGGAAAATGCTGCACCATATCCAGGGAAAAAGAAGGCAGCTGTTAATGCATTTGTCCTTTTAGAGTCACTTAAAAGCTGAGGGGTAATTGCAGATGCAACCTTGCTACCTTTCTCTGTGAAACTCCACGCGGACTTATTAAAGCATCAGCACTTAGCCTCTTGTTTTTGCATCTTAACACATGAAGGCCCTTTGGAAAGGGTTGGATGAACATAATTATCAATTTTCACATGCACATTACGATTCAGCTGGGGCCAAGCAAGTGCCTCCTGCACTCAGGCTGTTGACAATGGCAATGAGCATTGCCGGTCTCCACTCTGTGAAAATTGGTGTTGGTTTTTCTTGGACACCATTTTGTTAAATCAATTTTTTTTACATAAATCCCAATGAATGCAAACATGAAACCAAACCTGAAGTTAATCCAGGTAGCAGCGAGGAACATAATAGACTATGACTTTGCTTTCTGGGGGTGTGGGAGGTGGGATTTAAAGGTCCATCCTATTTGGGGGAGCATGAACTGACAGGATTCAGAGGTGGGTGTCTTTCATTTCCTGGAAGACCAATTGAGACAAAGGCTGGGGCGGGGGATGATAACAAAAATATTGAATAGGAGGAGGATCTTTTGTTCTGGAGAAGGGATGTAGCCTGAGTTACGTAAACAGAATGAATTTGGATAAATGGATTATAAAGGTATAATTATGTGATTATATGTATATTTGGAAATATTCAGCAGGAGAAAGTGAATGGACCGAAATAGTAGAATGAGAACATAGGCGGGGAGATTTTAAAAACATAAAATAGAGGTAGCTGATTATATTTCTGTGATGGCATTAGTGAGATGAGCCAATAATACAAGTAGAATTCAACCACGTACAAAGGAGGAGCACATGGGCAAATCTCCAAATGGCTTGGCTCTAAGTCTCTCCTTCCTTCATGGTGTTTCCATTTAAAAACCCACATGCCTAGAAGCATATAGTAATCAGGATAGAGCTATATAGTAATCTGGATTGAACCGAGACAACTCCAATTTTGGAAAATACCCAAGATGGAGCCTAGGTAGAGGTGATTCTCCTTTCTGTCTCTTCCTGGTGCTCTTTAGCCACAAAAGGAAGCCACAAGAGCAAGACTGAGCTTGAATCTAATTCCATTGCCTCCCAGCAGTGAGATGTTGAAGACATTATTTTCTGACTCTCTTTGATTCCTCCCCTCCTCCCCCTACCCCGCATCTGTCAAATGAAGTTGTCTTAACATGACCACAGCCACCTGTGTAGTGGCTGTGACAGTAAATGAGTTTGCACAGTGCCTGGCCCATAAGAAGTTCTCCTCACATAGTTTTGGTGTCCGTATTGAGTGCTCTGGAGAGAGGACCAATGAGGGTGAGTCTGGGTGGGGAGTGGAAAGGTGTTGCTTCAGGTGCATTTCCCACTCCCATGGAGAATGTTTTCGTTCTTATTCCTTTGCTTGGATCCATCCTCCAACCCTTCTTCTGTGGTTTACATTAAACTACTTCTTCCTTTCAGTTCTCTAAATGAATCCACAGCTACAGAGAAGCAGGGTCTAGATACAATAGTTCTGCAAACGTCAACCTTTGCTCACTTGTGCCTGGTGGGTCACAGGCATCCTGTAGGGGGAGCCATTCCCTTTTTTCCTCTCAGGTCTTTACCACTTTCCCGTGACAAAAACAAATTTCCATCCTCTCCAAGTCGGATGCCTTGCTGAACTGTCCTTGACTTTCCCCGGTCCTCCTGGGACAAGGAGATGAGACAGTCTTTATGGATGATATGGGGGACAGGGTTAACCCAAGTTGGACCGATTTTAGCCCATTTTAACAAGAAAGGATTGTGACAAAGATATGGACACCTACCCTTCCTGACACTTCTTAGTTCTTCACTGGGAAGAATGAGCTGAGCTGTGGCCTTTCACGAATCCAGTTACGTGACAGAACTAAAGCTTCCCTTCCTCTTTGGTCCTTAGCAAGGGACAGAACACATACCATGGCGTAACACAACCATTCACAGTGCTGTACAAGTTCGAGGGCGGTCTGGATACTTCTGCCATGTTCTGTGAGCTCCTTGTGCATCACCGTTCAGCTGAAGGTGGGCCGGGGCTTGGCTGGAGTACGGTGACCTTGGCTGAGACGGGTCAGCTCTGGTCCACCTGGCTCTCATTCACCAGCAGGCTGATCACGGTTTGTGTGTACAGTGTCTGCAGGTGTCCATGGAGGAGGAGATCAAGACACCCTGCAGGCTTCCCAAGTTTATGATCACTGGTAGTTTACCAAACCCGTGGCAGGTCTGAGCCAGAAAACTAAAAACTATAAACAACAGGCGAAGGGTGGTGTGTAAAGGCAGGTTATGAATTCGGGCTATGAAGGCCATCAATCTCTCCCAGCAAATTGGAACAACAAAGCTTATATAGGTTTTGGTATATACGGTCCATATTAAATATGGGGAGAACAGATTGTTTTTCCTTGGCCAGGCAAAGGAGGCTTTCCACGGGAGGACATTCTTGATGTGAGCCAGGCTTTAGAAGGCGAATGTGCATGTTGTGAAAGGAAGCAGGACTAGACAGGAGTGGAGCAAGACTCCAGCTAAAGCTCAGATGCCCTACACAGCTGGGTGCGCTGGAGGAACTGAAAATAGCCGTGCAGAATAATCACAAAGGTGCGTGACCAGGAGAGGTGAAGTTGAAGAGGTTAGGTCCCACGAAAGAGCTTAGGTTTTTCTCATCCCTTCTCTCACAAGTCATTGAAGGTTTTCATGCCACCGAAGGAGGGGGATCAGCCTTTTGTTTGGGCAGATAACCCCTGCCCAAGACAGAGAGTGAGAGGAGAGCCTTACACACCCACCGGATCTGTTAAGTCAAGAGACTTTTGTTGTCAAATAATGCTCTTTCCTCCGCCCACCCTGCTTTGTGTGGCTTTATTGTTCCTCTCAGGAGCACAGCTAAGAGGTTCTAATTCACAGACCTGGAAGCCGGCTCCTTTCATAATTGTCAGACAATAACATATCTGGGCTTTGGCCACAAGAGAAAAGAGACTACCAGAAATAATGGAAGGAATAGGAAGCAAGCCCTCCCCTCCTCCCTCAACCCCCACCACCCACCATCCATCTATCCATCCATCCATCCTGGTTTGAGGCTCTTTCTTTCATATCCATCCTATAATTAGGCTGGAGAGAAATGAGTTACTTAATCCATGCTATTTCACACACCATTGTTAGCATTGCTCAGTCCTGTCTCTATTACCCCCGTACATGCTCCGCTCTGTCTCTTAAGAGTTGAGAGCAACAATGAGGCTTTACATATCTTCAGGAAGCCAGCCCATTCTTTCTGTGAAGGAAAAATAGTCCCAACCCCAGGTTACCATAGACACGGGGAAGGGTTGTCACCAAGCTGCAGCACACCTACCTGCCAGTGACATGCAGAATTAGAGGTATTGGGGGAAACCAACTTGATGAAACAAAGAATCCCTTCAGAAGCTGCTCACATAGCTCTTTGCAGAAGCAACCTCCTTGGGCTCTGCTTCCCTCCCCTTCCTCCCGGAAGTCAGGTGAATGGATCTGACTCCCAAGATCTTAGTTAGAAGAAAAGAAAGTAATCAGCTACATGCATGCCTCAAATCCACTGGGCCGAGCCTCAGTCTTCCTCAAACCAACTTGGCAGCTTCCTGAGGTTCCAAACTCGTGGTCGGGGGGGCACATGAGTGCACATGCACATGCTGATCCTGGAGCTTGAACTCAGGGCCTGGGTGCTGTCCTTTAGCTTTTTCACTCAAGGCTGGTGCATTACCACTTGAGCCATAGCCGGCACTTTTTTTGGTGGTTAATTTTAGATAAGAGTCAGATTTTCCTACCCAAGCTGCATTTGAACCTCCATCCTCAGGTCTGGGCCTATTGAGTAGCTAGGAGTATAGCTGTGAACCACTAGCACCAGGCTTACCTTCCAAGCTTCTTGACATGCCTACACGTGCCTGTGTCTCCAATCATTACAGTCACACTCTTTTCCTTCCAGGTCATAAATATGTCAAGCCTTTTTTCCCCCACTCTGGGAGACCATTGTCCCCTCTTGTATTGCCACTTCTTAGAATTTTCTCCCCCTTAGCCACTGTGTGGCTGGCTCCTTCTTGCTCCCCAATTCCTGGTTTTCGTGGAGATCATACCTGCCTTTTGTGTCTAAAAATAATCCCTCCATTCCCAGTTATTTCTATTCCATTATTTTGGCTGTTTCCAGGTAATTGTCATCATCTATAATTACCTTTTATTTACTGTTTGCTTCTTTACGGCTGATCTCCCCCACTAGGGTGCAGGCTGTATAAAGGCAGGTACATGATAGATGTACCTGCTTGTCGTTGCTTGCTTTCTTCTAAAGCAGATACTGAGTCAGAGATCCAAGTGGCTTATTTAGGATGAAGGATATGGGAAGTGAGGCAGAGAAGGGAAGGCAGCCAGTAATCCAAGTTAGCGGCGGCGGCAGGGGGTGGGCGCATAACTGGAGTCTGAACATCTTAGAGAGATGCAGGAGCCAGTGTGGGACCCACCACTGCCAAGGCTCCCCCACCCGAACAGTGGGAGAGCCAAGTAGTGAACCCCGCATAGTCTACCAGTCCCCAGAGGCTGTTCCTGGGAAGAGGGAATTCCCTTGCACCTTCCCTTCCTCTGTGTCTAAGGTCAGAGTAGGCTCTGGCCAGGTTCCAGAAGATTGAGATGAGAGTTGTGGTCAATACAGCGGAAGTTATGTTTGCAGCACTGATAAGACTTAAAAGGAAATGGAAGGATGCCCATGACATGTTTTATGACGCTCTGCAGATACTTGTTGCAATGAAGGCCTGACTGCAGGTAGTGCGTGAGCCTCCAGAAATCCTCCAGCCTGCTAGGGCAGCCAACGAGCATACATGAAAGACCGCACCAGTTTGGGGCTCAGGAAAGGCTGAATCCAAACCCCATCTATGTGGCTAGAACAAATTTCCAGGCCTCTCTGAATCATGCATGCGCCGCCATGAGTGGAGAATGATTCCCACCTCATAAGACGAGGCCCCTTGATCGGAGACTTGTGAAAACTGGGGTCACCGTGGAGGGCCCCCAAAGGAGTCCAGTGTGTTCCGCAGAGCAGTGAAGGTGGCCAGAGATCAGTAGGAGATGGAGATGGGTCTGGCTGAGAATCATATTCAGCTATCCCTAGCAAATGCTCCCCAAGTCCTAGGCCCTGGTGGGAGGTATTTCATATATTCCATCCTCTCCTACACAACATAATCTGATGAGGTAGGTTGGATTAACTTCCTACCCTCAACTTGGAAGGCAAAAAAAAAGAGGAAGCAGAATGTTAGTTTGCTGAGGTCACATAAGAAGAGTAAGTAGAAGAATATAGACTCAGAGTAGGAAGTATCATTGAAATAGCCATGCAAGAAAGAGAGAATGGAGCCCTGCCTGGAGTATCTACAATATGAAGGAAGAGACAAGATTATCTGGATAGGAACAATTTAACAAGGGAATGGAAGGCATGTGAAAAGTGAGTATCCCAGAGAAACATGATTAAAAGAATTGATGTGGTATAATATGATATATTATGTATAATATATAAGTAATATATAATTATATATTTAATACCTATTATATCTCACATAATAATATGTATCTCCCTATATATATATTACATGTATTTGTTGTTATTGTTGAGGTAAAATTTGCCTACAGTGGGATATACACACATGGGACAATCCAATGGATTTTTCCCTCTATACACAACCATATGATTACCACAGAGTCAAGATATACAATATCTCTCCAGAAAATACCTTTGCTTGCATCTGTAATCCTAGTTATTCAGGAGACTGAGATCCAATTATCATGATTTGAAACCAGCCCAGGCAGGAAAAATCCATGAGACTCTTATCCAATTCACAATACATACATGCAACACACACACACACACACACACACACACACACACACACACACACACACACACACACACACACACACACACACACACACACACACACACACACACACACACACACACACACACACACACACACACACACACACACACACACACACACACACACACACACACACACACACACACACACACACACACACACACACACACACACACACACACACACACACACACACACACACACACACACACACACACACACCACAAACCACACCAAAAGTGGAACTGTGACTCAAGTGGTAGAGTACCAGTCTTGAGTGAGAAAGCTAAGGCACAGTACCCAAGTTCTGAATTCAAGCCCCAGTATAGATACACACGCAGACACAGATGATTAAAGTAACATCTTTCTAATGTATCACAGGGTGTAGAAAATTGATGCATGATGTAGAAAATCTAGACAACAAAAAGAAGTCCTTTGCTGTCATGAGTGTACATTTTTCACCTGAGACCATGTTGTACATTCAATTTTACATTCTGTTTTTTAAATGCAGTATTAGGACATAGGCATTTTCCCCAGATGAGTTCATTAGAAAAACTCACTTGCTGTGGCTTCCAATATTCCAATAAGGAAGTACTTGTTAATTCTCTTAAGTGTGAGTTGTTCTTTTAGTTTGTTTGCAGGGTTTCAGAGTTGGGAGCATTCCCTCCACCCCGCTCCATAAAATCCTGTCTGAATTTTCAGATTCTAGTCAATGAAGTAGAAGGTCTTGTGCAAACTAAGACATAGTCTTCAAACTTATTTTTCCCCTGCCTGTCCTGGGACTTGAAGTCTGAGCTTGGGTGCTGTCCTTGACCTCCTTTTTGCTCAAGGCTAGCACTCTACCCCTTGAGCCACAGCACCACTTCCAGCTTTTTCTGTGATTAATTGGAGGTAAGAGTCTCATGGACTTTCCTGCCCTGGCTAGCTTCGAACTGGAGTCCTCATATCTCAACCTCCTGAATAGGATTACAGGCAAAAGCCACCTGCAGCAGTGCCTGGTTCTTCAAACTCTTTGTTGCGATTGTGAATTCCTCATAGCTATTTTCTGTTTCCCAGAAAGTATCCGTTTCTGTTTCCATCACTGGGGCTCGGCAAAGATACCCCTTGTACAGCACACTCAGCATTGATCATTACTGTTAGGAAGATTATCCAGAGAAGTGGCAAAGAGCTCTTGAGTTAAAAGCTCTCTTTAGTAATCTACTCTGAAGAACAATGTCACCTTAATCCCCAAAACGCGCCCCCCCCCTCGCCTTTAAGGCTTAGAGATTCTGAATAGGTCACCTTTAGAATCAGTTTGGTTCAACATCTGGAGCCATCCTTGAACAGTAAGCAGGAAGGACAAGGAGAGGTACCGGTGACCTGCCTTGGAGCAGGGTCACAGATGGCTTCCGTTACATAACCCCCTTCGGAGAACATTCTGTTCACCTCTCCTCTCATCACGGGCATGGCAAAGGAAGAAGCTGACAGGTCAGCCTGTGACTGGAGCAGCGTTGTGGGGTGCGTCCGTGATGCCTGGAGGAGCAGGGAGCGGGGAGAACTAATCATTACAGCAGAGGGCACAGCTGAGAAAAACAAAACGATCAGGGCCAATCTAACACTTAGGTCAGACTCGATAATGGCCTTTGAAGACATGTTCTACTATTTAAAATTACCCTCCCATTTCCCCGGGGAAAAGTGGCCTTTTACACTAGGATAAATGGTGGGGCTACGCATGCATGTTCTCCAGGGAACGCTTTCCAAATTTGCTTCCAGGAAAACCAGATGTACAGAAGGTACTTCTGGTAAACTTTTTCTGGAACTCAGAGGAGTGAAGCCCAGTTTTGGTAATGTCTGGCATGGAAGAAGTTCACGTGGACGGATGTGGTTTGCTCTGAACCCGAGCTCGAAGGACCCCTTGGAGCATGGTTTTCCTTTGTAGATTCTTCTCTCAGTGTCTTTGGGTCCCACGGTGGTTACCATGGCCTGACTGCTTCCGCATCTCTTGTCGCAATCCATCAAAAGGTTGCTGTTGTGAATATATTTTTGATGTGGCACTCTTTTAATATCTAAGGGTGGTAAAAAAACAACTAAGAAATTATTGTGTATGTGTGTGTGTGTGTGTGTGAACGCAGTCAATATACGCTGGTGATTGGATGCACCCCAAGTCTCAGTAACCCTGACACTCTGGCTGGGCTCCTTTGCTTTTGTTCTGTGATTTGCAATTTGTAATGCATGTTCAGTTCATAAAGAAAAGGACTGCAGTATCCTTGGAGATTAGATTGAAGCTAAAAAAGAAAGAGGCAAATGACTGAAGGCTGGGCATCTCAGGAAGTGTGGATTCATCCGTAGGTCGTAGGGCAGTGGGGTAGATGGTTGGTCTTCTTATGTCCACCCAGACTGCCTCTCTTACCTCTGGGCCACGTGTCCCACCATTCAGCCACACCATGAGGCCAAAACCGGAGTTTCTGCGTGCATCTCAGTTGTTCGGATACTGAGTGTGTAAGATGCTAGTCACTAGTGCACACAAAAGCCAAGCCACCGCTTTCTGGAATTCTGTGGATCTGGAAGCATCTTCCGTCTAGATCTGTTCCATACCACCATCCATCATGATCCACAGCATTTCTCCAGTGAAGAGAGGGTCAGAGACAGTGCTCAGGCCCTGAGTTCAAGCCCCAGGACCAGTACACACACCCAAACACACACACACACACACACACACAAATCTGCCAAGAGGTCAGTGGTGACTGAACACACTCAAGTCAAAGGCTCACAGATACCACGTTGCCTTCATTATTTAGGAATGGGGACAACACAGAAAGCAAAACACAAGTGGACTCAGTGCTTCCTGAGTCTCCAGAGTAATGGACACATACACACATTCACACACATGCTCATGCATGTGTACACACACATGCACACACACACACACATTTCCTTACTTAGCCCTTACAATCCTCAGCTCAAAATCTCATTCTCCTGAAACTTATTTGTATCACTTTACTGACAGAAAAAGCAAATTACCTTCCTGTCCTGTTGATCTGGTTTGATTTGCTTCCTTCAACTCACCATAGTAAATCAAATTTTTGCTTTTGTAAACTACAAACACTTGGCTTAAAAAAAATAAACACTTTTATAAACTACAATTTGTTCCACTATACTTTCTTCCCTCGGAGTCAACACTGTGGTAAACACTTAGTACATGGTTTTAGCCATAAACCTGCCTCCTAATATGTATACATATACATGTGCAGGGGTGTGTGTGTGCGCGCGTGTCCGTGTTTTAGTTACAGTAAGTATTTAGCACTGTATGCTCAGTGCTAAGCACCTTTTTTTTTCTCCTCCTTTCTCATTGGAGAGAGAATATCACTGTTCTGCCATGTTATGA
Source organism: Dipodomys merriami (assembly GCF_024711535.1). Lineage (NCBI taxonomy): Eukaryota > Metazoa > Chordata > Mammalia > Rodentia > Heteromyidae > Dipodomys > Dipodomys merriami. The sequence continues at coordinate 3,266,213 of NW_027202693.1, forward strand.
GCAAGGAAACAGGGGTCCAGAAAAGTACAACAATTGTCCCAAAGTTGCACCTCTAGTAAGAGCAAAGTTACTGGGGCTGGCTTTGACTCTTGTCAGATAACAGAGATGAGTTGAGAAGAGTCTGAGCTCACTAATGAACTGGTGCCTGCCCCGGGGAGACCGTCACATGGAATCCATGAATTTAATCCACCCTGGTCATACAAATGAGGAAGAATAGGAGTTAAGACCATGTAAAAGGGAAAAAGAGATGAGTGGCATGATTCTGAATGCCCTGAGAATAGCATCCCCTCTTTGCTATCACCAATACTTTCCCTGGGACGTGCTCACCTGTTCTTTAATTCCCTCTACAAGTATTTTATTGGCAGCCATGTTCCAGGGGCTATGCTAGGAACTGACATTCAGTCATGAACAGAAAAGAATACAGCTTTTTCTTTTCTTTTTTTACCCTTACAAAGCTTAGCAACTAAATTCACTTCAATTTGGTAATTTGGTTCTCTTTCAGCAGACGTCTTCTGAGACACCCCCCCCCCCACTCTTGGGGCCGGGATTGTGCTAGGCACCAGATGCAAAGACGAAAGGGAAGAATCTGAGCATCTTGATGAACTTGTAAGTGGTGGAGGAGACAAGCTCAGAGCAATCATTAAAATGGAAAAACAGGTGCCCGGGAAGTCTTTACTCAGCTGCCTAAAACTTCCTGAGGGTGACAGGCAGCACCGGCTTCTTGGGAGATCCAAAAATGTTGGGTCTGCCAACAGGGAAATGAGGAACAGCTTTCTGTGTGTCATACACGAACAGATTGGTGGTGCGGGATCCTAGGGAGAGCCAGTCACTGATAGGAGATGGAGGTGAAGAACATGAAGAATATGGACAACAAGCCAGGGGCAGTGGCTCATGCCTGTAATCCCAGCTACTGAGGAGGTTGAGATCAAGGCGAAGCAGGCCCTGGGCAAACAAATTCATGAGACTCCATCTCAACAAATAAAAACTGAGTGTGGGGGTATGCTTCAGCTGGAGGATTATGGTCCAGACTGGTCCTAGCCACAGGAGTCCCTATCTCAAAACTGAGCAGAGAGCCGGGTGTCACTGGCTCACACCTGTAATCTTAGCTACTCAGGAGGCTGAGACCTGAGGATCTCAGTTCAAAGCCAGCCCGGGCAGGGAAGCCCATAAGACTCCAATTAACCTCCAGAAAACCAGAAGTGGCACTGTAGTTCAAAGTGGTAGAATGCTAGGCTTGAGCAAAAAAGAACTGAGGGATGGCAGCCAGACCCTGACCACCATCACCCACCACCACCAACAACAACAACAAAGCCGTAACTGATGCCCAGATTATCCCAGAGCTGACAGAAAGTAACATCAAGGGAGATGAAAATGAATAAAAGGCAGGCCTGAGAAAAAGAATGAAAGGGTGTTAGTGGTTGGTTTATGATGCGTGGCATTTGGTTAATGTTAAGATTTCCCCAAAGTATCATGTAAGCCCCAGAACAGGTCCATAGATGAAAGTTTTATTTTCTTTTTGAAAACAATGAGTCCCTATGAGCTAAATAAAAATATTGGGATTAGGGGGAGAGTGAGAGTGGTAATACGGAGTTGAGTACAAGGCCATGCAGTTGCTCAAACGGTTATGTCCCACCACAGTGATGAAAATTGCCCAATCATTTATGGATATCTGCTGTTTGAAAGATTAGAAGGAGTTTAATGCTTTCTTATTCCTTAGATCCTACCTTGGCTCCAGGGAGTAGAAATCACATGATCCCTGTTGTACAGATAGAAGGAGAATGAATCGGCCAGTCTCCACACACACATACCTTTCAGACAGTAAGGAGGCCAAGGAGAATTCAAATGCAAACAGCCAGGCACCAGGGACTCACACCTGTAAATCCTCAGGGGACTGAGCTCTGAGGATCCTGGTTTGAAAAGCCAGCCCAAGCCAGAAAGTCTGTGAGAGGCTCTTATCTCCAATTAAGCAGCAAAAAGGCCAGAAGTAGAGCTGGGGCTCAAGTGGTAGAGGACCAAGCCTTGAGCGAAAAACCCAAGCAAGTATGCCTTGGCCCGAAGTTCAAGCCCTAGTATGGGCAAAATAAATAACTCAAACTTGGGGACATTGGCTGTAGAAATAACATTCTCCTCCCACTGAAGCCATCCTTAGGCCGTTGGCCCAAATTCCAGGAGTTGTAGAATGTCAGCAGCCATCAGCCACTCACCCTTCTATGCCAAATAAGGAGGCTAATGAAGAGCAGAGGGAGATGTATTACATAGCAGGAGTGTGCATGGGAAGACAGTATTTTACTCCCTCTTCTGAAGGGGTATAGGCATTTGCCTCGGGGAAAACAGGGAGAGATCAGGGCAAGGGATGAGAAGGTCTGCATAGTTAAAAGTCCTAAGCTGGGTGTTGGTGGCTCACACCTATAATCCTAGCTACTCCGAAGGCTGTGAGGCTGAGATCTGAGGATCCTGGTTTGAAGCCAGCCCAGGCAAGGAAGTCCCAGAGACTCTCATCTCCAATTAACTATCAGGAAGCTAGAAATGGCACTGTGGCTCAACATGGTAGAGCACTAGCCTTGAGCACAAAAGCTCAGGGACAGTGCCCAGGCCCTGAATTCAAGCCCCAGGACAAACAAGTAACAATAACAAAAACCCACAAAAGACAATAGTCACACGTGTCAGAAGTGGTCAGGGCTACGTGGGCAGAGGTGGCACCATTGGTGTCTGACTGTCCTGTATCTCAGGACTGCTCAAGTTGGCACTTAATACACTGAGCCATTGAATATGGCAGACAGGTGGTTTATTCCTGTCTGGCTTCCAAGATGGCGGCCAAGGGACTGCAAGCGAGAATGGCTCAGGGCAAAAGACATAGATGCAACATGGAATGGGGGAGGCTGGACCACCACCTAAGGCTTTGACTTCCTCCCCTTTAATTCATGTGCCTAAGTCAGGAGTATGTTTTCTAGTAAAAAAAAAAAACTGTTTACCTAACCACCTGTTTCTGGCTAAAGTCTCCCAGATAGATTAGGGTTAGAATTCCTCTATTTGTCCAGGGCCAACACCTCTAATCATCAAGATTATAAAATTAAAATTTCTTCAATATAGATAAAAGACCCATGAGAGTTGGAACAATTAGAAAAATTATTTATGCCTTTTAAAAAAATAGGTATTTTTATTGTTGTTATAAAGGTGATGTGCAGAAAGGTGACAGTTACATAAGTAAGATAATGAGTATGTTTCTTTGGGGGCATTTTTACCCTTTCTCTTGCTCTCTCCCCTTCCCATTCCCACACATAAGTTGTATAGTTCATTTTCAACATAGTGTCCCATGAGTCTTTGTGCCTTTTATTATATATAATGTTATTAATATATACTTATGTAATATATACTAATATAATATATAACATATACTAATATGATATATTATATAATAATATATATATAATATTATATATTCCCCCCCCCCAAGGAATTTCCTTAGAAGAAATAGTTTGTGGTCTCAAAAGAAAAGAAGTGTCTGGAAGGTGGCTTTGGCTGCCTCTGGCTGCTCTTCCTCTCGGTGAGTGATGGCAAACCTCTCCCTCCCTCCAGATGACCAAGGCAGCCTGGAGGAGGTGGGGGGCAGAAGGCAGAGTCAGCTGCCAACCTGGTGTTGATTTGGTTTGCAGAGTGTTGCATTTGGGGCAGTTTCTTTTCTTTGCAACTTTCCCCCCCTAGAAAACGCATAGTACCAAGAAATCCAATGGAACCTTCTCCTTTCTTTCCCCCAGTGGCGCATCTGTAGTGCAGTATGGTGACAGGTTGTTTTTCTGAGTTAGTTCCCCAAATGAATACGATCCAAGTAAACATCACTAACCAAAGCATAAGGCCTTCGTGGGGAACGTGGAGGAGCGGGTGATGTGATTGCAGGACAGCTGATTAATGGCTGCCCGTGGTCAGCAGGCCAGAGCGGTCCACATCAGTTCTGGTCCTGCCATGGTGGTGGTGGGTGGGCCTTGGCCCAAACTCTGGGAGGCCGAGTTTGCGTCTGCGGATGCGTTCATGGTACTCTCCAGAAGGGGAAGTTCTGAATGACCTTGGGGTACCTCTGAGTGACCTTGAGGATACCTCTCCAGCACCTCCTCTTGAGTGTGCAAGTACATGGCGTCACCTCTACACACAGCTCGAGGCCCAACCACAAATGGGATTCTGAACAAAGTGCAGATCCCTCTTGTGTGGGATTCAGTGACTCCAAACCTCTGGCAACTTCCAGTCTTTCCGAAGTGCTGGGAAACTGTTGCGTCTCTCTGACCCTGGGAAATTGCAACAGTTTCCTATTATTTTATTACTGTGCATTTTCTCCTCTGTGGTTCACCTCGAACCTTCCCCACACCTTGTTCTTCAACTTCCTTGATCTTTTCTTAGTTCCATGAAGGAAAGAACATTTATTCCTTCCCTGCCCTCTGCTGTTCCTCTCCACTCCCTTCTCATTTTGATCTGATTGCGGCGAACTAGATTCCTAGTTCTCCATTCCCTGATGACCCAAGATCTGCAGCACGCCCATCACCTCTGCTTAAATGGAACAGATAGACACTGGAAAGGAAATTAAGGCTGAAGAGAGACTACTAACAAATGAACTAGGAAGCCAACAACCCATCCATTTTAAAACCTGGATGTCTTCTCTTCTCTCTGAGTTAGAGCCAGACCATGGTACAAGTTTCCTTCTCCCCTTTTCTTCCTGCAAGAGAGAATCTTAAAATCTACTATCAGCACAGATCTGAGCAGTTGATTGAAGCCAAATAGACATCAAAGGAAAAAGCCAGGGTACTTTGGGATTAAGGGTTCAGGGATTAAGAGAGGGAATAAGAACAACATGTTGAGGGAAAGCTTTCCTTGTAAGGAAAGGGAGCCCCAAATATTTAAAGTGACCCCCATACTACTAAGAGGTTGTGGGTTGCCAGGCACTGGTGGCTCATGCCTGTCACCCTAGCTCCTCAGGAGGCTGAGATCTGAGGATTGTGGTTCAAAGCCAGCCTGGGCAGGAAGGTCCATGAGAATCTTTCTCCAATGAACTGCCAGAAGTGGAGCTGTGGCTCAAAGTGGTAGAATGCTAGCTAGCCTTGAGCAAAAAAGCTCAGGGACAGCGTCCAGGCCCTGAGTTTAAGCCCCACCACCAACCCAGAAAAAAAAAAAGAGAGAGATTGTGTGCAAGTTCATAGATTATGGGAGTATTCCACAGAGCCTGAGAACTGGCTTCTATTTGTACATGAAGGCCCTCAGAACATACTTCCTCCCCCCACATTAACTCAGCCTCCAGCCGCATTTCATCTCCTCTTAGCCCCAGCTGGTAAATCCCTGAGATCACTGCTCTTCTAATAGAGAGTCTAGAAGGTCAGGGAGGCAGCCCCGGCTCCCAGCTGGGCCTTTCACAGCTGACCTTTTGTTTCCACAGTGTCTCTGTGCCAAAAGCAAATCCTTATTTCCCAAGGATGTCCTTGGAATTGGGTTTAACACAATGCTGGCAAGATGGAAACCCAGACTCAACTTTTGAGGAGTTTCCAGAAGCTGCCCAAAGCCACGGTTCATCCCAGTGTCTGCTAGTTTTCTTTACATTAAAAATGTACTGTTATTCCCCCCACATTCCAAGTACTTTGCACCAGAAAGACAAGCTTTCCTGGAGAGAACCCTTTCCTGTAACCCTCTCAGGCTTCTTCCTGACTCCCAATCAGGGTCAGAATAAATAGGACCAATTGATTGACGGCTCAGTAGTTCTTCCCCACCCCTTCTCTCCCTTTCCCTTCCTCTTCTCTTCCTTTCCCTTCCCTTCCTCCCCTCCCCTTCTTTCTTTTCCCCTTTCCCTTCCTTTTTTCCTCTCCCCTCCCCTTCCTTTCCTTCCCTTGCCCTCTTCTTTCCTCTCTTCCCCTTCCTTCTTCCCCTTCCCTTATCTTTCTTTCACTCTCTTCCCCTCTGCCTTTCCTCCTCCTCTTCCCTTCTTTTCCTTTTCTATCCTCTTCTTCCCATCTGCTCTCCACTCAGGCGACTAAGACAGTGGCAGGGGTTGAGTCTGTGAGTTCACAATCAATTTGGACAGCATAGAGGGGAAAAAAACCCATCTCAAAAAAAGTATAAAGATTACTCTCTTAGCAAATTTCAAATACATACTGCACTACAATGCTATAGTTGCATGGTAAGCACTAGCTCCCTAACTTGCTCATGTTCAACTCAGAGTCTGCCCATTTCTGCCATTCCTGAGCCCGGACTACATTTCTAAACCCAGCTACCACTTGTCACAGTCTGAGACCAGGCTGAGCGAAAAACAGTTCTATCTGACACACAAAGCAAAAGGGGCTGGGGGTGTAACTCAAGGGGTAGAGCTCCTGCCTGGCCAGTGGAAGGCCCTGAGTCTAAATACTTCCCTCCCTTCCTCCCTTCCTCCTTCCCTCCCTCCCTCCCCCCTCTCCCTCTCTCTCTCCCTCCCTCTCTCTCTCTCTCCCTCCCTCCCTCTCTCTCTCCCTCCCTCCCTCCCTCTCTTCTATCTCTCCACTTTCTCTTCCTCCCTCTCTTTCCCTCTCCCTCCCTCTCCCTCCCTCTCTCTCCCTTTCTCTTCCCCTCTCTCCCTCCCTTCCCCTTTCTCCCTAACACCCCCCCTCTGTCTCTCACTCACTCTCTCTCTCTCTCTCTCTCTCTCTCTCTCTCTCTCTCTCTCACACACACACACACACACACACACACACACATACACACACACACACAGCATTTCCCTCTGTACTATCTGTCTATCTGTGTCTGGTTTCTATCACTTAGTACAAGGGCCCTCTGATGTGTCCACACAGAGCAGGATTTTAAGTGTTTGCTTTCTGAAGTCAGATGTCCCAGGAATGACCCACATTTCCGTTGCTTTCTTTTAAAGAAATCATCTTTGGTTTTCTCATTAGCGAGTTAGGGGTGATGGAGGTGGTAGAGGGCACCTCATTTTGTGGAGCAACGAAGACAGTAATTAAGTTGGCGTTTAGTCTTTTCTTTCCTAGGCTAACTAATCCCAATTATTTTTAACCTTTTCACATGGACCTCCCCCTTCCCCCCGACTTTTAATGAATTTTCAGTGCTTCTGTTCAGTCCTCTAAGGTTGTACACATTTCACAATTTGCAAAAGTTTCTCAATAGCAATAATGAAATGATTACTATTTTCTCCTAGCTGTAACAGCATACTTCTCTACATATTTTTTTTGAGAAACATCTAATAACAATGATACACCTAATTTCCAGCTACATTTCTACAGTACATTTCCACCCAAAGCATCAGCTATTTCCTCTCCTTTTGCAGCTTTAGGGCTTTATCTACAAAACACACTGAATATTTAAGATTTGTTCAAATAGCTTTTGTGGTTCTTCCCTAGATGAGAGCATGCTGGTTATTGTAAGAGATTAGAAAATAGATTCTCTCCTGTCCTTGTGATAGAAACACTGTAATAGTGAGCCGGATGTAACTGGTTTCTCTCTTTTCAGAAGCTACTTTGTGCCTAACACATACTTAATCTCTTTGAATCCTCCCAGGGTCTGCAAAAATTACCATTTCCACTTCCTCCCTGAGTGAAGAGACAGAGGGCCTTAAAGAACAACTTCACACTTAATTAAATGGTAGAAAAGGTGCTATCAACCCAGACATGTCTTCTTTTAAAAACCAGTGCAGTCAGTGGCCATGGATACTGGTTCCAAGGTACCCACAGACAGGAAATTCTGAGCCCCCTCTGTCCCTTCTATAAAATGGGGTTGTGTTTCCATATAACCATCACATAACTTTCTATAGACTTGAAATCATTGCTAGATGGTTTAGATGTAAATCATTTTTCTATTATATTGCCTAGAAGAATCATGACATGTAAAAAAAGTCTATATCATTTTTCCCCCAAAATACTTTTTTTTGGTCAGTTGTGGGGCCTGAACTCTGGGCCTGGGTACTGTCCCTCAGCTCTTCACTCAAAGCTAACACTCTACCACTTGAGCCACAGCACCACTTCTGGCTTTTTCTGCTTATGTGGTGCTGAGGAAATCAAACCCAGGGCCTCATGCATGCAAGGCAAGCACTCTACCACTGAGCCACCTTCCAAGCCCCTCCCCCAAAATATTTTTGATCCCTGGGCCTCACATGGAGTTTCCATTCTTCTAATCTCAGTTATTCACCAAGGCAGAAATGGGAACATTGTAGTCCAGTGCTAGCCCAGTAAGATACTAGTTCAAACAACAACCACCTAGCTAGGTATCATCCCTGCTGCATAGGAGGTGGAGGTAGAAAGATTGTAGTCAGAGGCCAAAACAAAAGAGGAAAAGACCCCCTCCCCTTGAAAAATAAAGGCATAAAGGTCTAAAAGCGTGGTTCAAATGGCAGAGCGCTTGCCTGGTAAGCATGAGACCCTGAGCTTTAAATCCATACCACTACCATAAAAGAAAAGAAAACAGTTTTTTAAAAAAATCTGGGGCTGGTTGAAGCTGAATATGGGGAGCCTATAGACACTCGGGGGGTGCGGGCTAAACAAATTAGCAATGCTGAAGGCTTTGTTCACAGACATAACCCTGCATCCCTTTCCCCTCTGAGCCAAGAATCACTTGACAAAGACCAGGCTGATATTTGACCCAACTTCACACATGCTGTGTCTCCCGGTAGCCAGTGGAGATGTGCAGGGAAGCCCATCAAAACCCATCCAGATCTGAGCAGGTCAGTTGCTAGGACCCTGTTCAATAGGGCTCTTGGGGTAAAAGTGTGGAAGGGGATGGGGAGCCCCTGGGCCAGTGGTGCAGCCTTTCACCAACAACATACTCTGCTTTCCATTCCTTGCTCATTGAGTCCCTGGAGCTCTTGATAATGCCCCCCTTCCCCCTGCCTCCATGCTAGATGACTGAGTGTCTTGATAATAACCCCTCTCCCCTTCCTCCCCGTTAGATGGCTGAGTGTCCAGTTATGTTTAAAGTGCTTCCAATTGAGTCTGGACCAGATAGATGCTGAGTGATCCGTGTACACATCCTGCTGGAGCAGGACAAGGAGGCCGGTTAAAGTCCACCTCTGGGCTGCCCAGCGGTTCGTCCAGTAACCATAGCAAACAACATCTCCAGATGTTACCATGGCATTCGCTTTTCCTTGAGCGGAAAACAAAGGTATCAGAAAAAAATTTCTTTTTCCCCTCCACCAGAGATTATCCAGGTTTCAATCAGAGCTGAGGCAAGGCCTTTAAGCAAGCCTAGGAAGGATTAGCCCAGATGTCCCAAAGCAATTAACTACACAAATGGGCCAGACAAAAGGCCTCTCCGTCACAAGTTCAAGGTCATTGTCAGCAAGACTAGAAACTGACACGGCAATGGGAAAGCAGACAGAATTCTAAAGTGTCCTTGCTGATCTCTTCTTTCTGTTTTTTTCCCCCTCCCTTTAATATCAAATTCATATTGAAGTATAACAATACAACAAAGCCACTGACTGAAATGAATTTTTACAAATATGCACACAGGTGTGCTGGGAGATGCAGGCTGGGCAGAGATTTATCACTTAAGTTTTGCTTTCCATTCGCTTTCCAACTCACTGCCCCTGATGAAGAGTGACAATATCTAAATGTTTAAAAATAAACCATCTGGGCTTTGAAGAGTCAGGGAGGAGGGGGCATGTGGGATTTTGTCTTCATATTTGACCATGTTCCCCCAGAGTCAGGGTAGCTGGTGTATTAAACCACTCACTGGCATCTACCGTTTTCAACTATGTGGCAATGAACACGAAATGTTTAGGGACTTAGAGCTGGTGGCTCACCCCCGTAATCCTAGCCATTCAGGAGGCTGAGATTGGAGGATTGTGGTTCAAAGCTAGCCTGGGCAGAAAGCCCATGAGATGCTTAACCTCCAATTAACTACCCCAAACAAGAAAGTAGAGGTATAGATTGAGTGGTAGAGGGCCCAGCCTTGACAGAAAAAGCTAAGGAACACCACTCAAGCCCTGAGTTCAAGCCTCAGTACTGGTACGCATGTGCACGTGTGCACACACACAGCATCTCATGATGGACTAGATATCACTGGCTACCAATTAGAGCTGTCAGACATAGCTTTCCACCCTTCCTTGTGACATCCTTTGCTGGCATTTGCCTGGTGCTTTGTTGAGGAACGTGGCTGTGTGAGTCTGTTTTATCTTCCTGAGCACATTTCAGATTCCTTGAGGGGAAGAGTTCTTGTTGAACTCCTTTGAAGTGTTTTCAGTTCTCCTGGTCTCATGATATATTCTTATCTCAATTATTGATTCAAAGAATGGGTCTATATCTCTCTTCGCAGGCAGTAAATATTGTTAGAATAATAGAAGCTTCACTACAGAAAACAAAAACAAAAGCTTGGTATGTGTCTGCAAGCGGGTGTTTTCATTAATTACCATAATGAATCCGGTAAATAGAAAAAAGAAATTATGTTTGAAAAAAAGAACAAATACCTACAGGGCTGAAATCTTGTCTCACAACACATGTGCAGTTTTAATGCTTTTTTTTTTCATTTTAAAGAGGGATTATTAATGAAGCCCCAAAGGCATTCTGTGCTTACAGTATATTTTGAAAAATACCAAACTCTTCCCAAATGGAGGAGAGTCGGACTTCTTTGAAATCACATGAGTGGCTTAAAGGGCTGGTTCCGTGCTACTTAGAGGTACGTAGGTGATACTCTGCTTAGAACCCAGAATGGTGATTCCTCTTCCCCTTTTTTTCTTTGAGACAGCATCTCCCTTGGTAGCTTAGGCTTGCCCAGAACTCCAGATCCTCTTACTCTAGTAAGAGGATCTGTGTACTGGGACTACAAGCATATACACCACACCCAACCTGGCAACCAGTTCATTAACTCAAAAACCACAAATGGTGCTGTGGCTCAAAGTGGTAGAGCCACAGCACCATTTGTGGGTTTTGAGTGGTTAATTGGAGATAAGAGTCACACCAGGATTTTCCTGCCCAGGTTGGCTTCAAACCATGATCCTCAGATCTCAACCTCTTGAGTAGTTAGGATTATAGATGTGAGCCACCAGTGCCTAGTGTCCTTATAATCTTGTTTTTCTTCCTTACTTTCACATATCCAGAAACACAAACCTTGTTCTGTTTGCTTTCCCTCTCATGCACGCACTAGGTCCATCATCTTTGTTTGTTGGCTTCAAATGCCTTTCTTAAAACCATCAGCAAACAAACAAAAAAGCCCTGATCTAAGAGACCGAGTATGTTAGATTGTTGGATCCTGTCCATCTGAGGGGGAGGGAAAAGAAATGTCTTTTTCGTGTCCCTCGAGCCTTGTGCAGAATGCAGATTCTAGAATGTCGCCCTCCATGCCAAACATTTCACAGCAGCTCAGCCCCCAATTTCCTTCTTCCTCGCTCAACCCCCCCTCGCCATAAGCCATTCTTGGAAAATAATTCTCACTTTCCATTCCAGATGTGCAACATCTGTATATTTGCAAACTTGCAAAGAGTCACCTGTCCACTTGGCCCAGGGGAACAGCTGCTGTGCTTAGTTTAACAACAATATGGGTGTCCAACATTGTCAGGGCAAAGAAGAGGAAGGGGGAGGTCAATGCTTTTTTGTCATTATTTGTGCCACTTTGTGTCCTTTCAGAGACTATGAAATAGATTCCTAGCATGAGACTTCACAGAAGTGGGTGCATTGTGAAGACAAGTTGTTATTTTGACTTGGTTGTTTGAGTCGGTACCTATTTCCCGACAAGGCTTGATGTTCAAAGATGCTGCCTGTGCGCTCAGTGTGGAAAGACGGGTAGCTGAGTTGGTTGGGAAGCCGTGGTTTAAGATGATGGGCTCTCAGATGGGCCGATCAGTGGGCAAAACCCAGTCTGCCCATCAAGTGAGCCAGTGAGCATTGCATTGAAAAGCAAAAACAAACCCAAACCCTGGGAACTGAACGTCAGGGTTTTGCTGCTGTTTCTCTCTCCCTTGCTTGCTTCAAGCTGTTGCTTTGAAGCTGGTTGTTTGTCCTGATGAGGCCTGGGTAAAAATGAGTTGCTTACTGGAAAATAGCACAAAAGAAATTACATATTTGAGTTGGTGAACATTTATAGATGAGCAAATTCAACTCCTTTCCCCACAATCTCAAATCTCTCTCTCTCTCTAAGTTTTTAAATGAGACTTGTTTGCACTATCATTTGTTTTTATGTTTTGTGTGTGTGTTTTTTTCTATCAAGACTGGCACTCTACCATTTGAGCGACGGCTTCATTTTTGGCTTTTTGGTGGCTCATTGGAGATAAGAATCTGATGGACTTTCCTACCCAGGCTGGCTTCAAATTACAATCCTCAAATCTCAGCCTCCTGAACAGCTAAGCTTTACAGGCATGAGCCACCAATGCCAGATCTTTTTTTAAAAAATTGAATTATTACTATTTTCTCCATTTGATATCTGAGTATTTGCTCTAATCCTGGCATTAGCAAACAAAATAAAATATTTACCACCTCCTTTCCAGGGGTTCCTGTGTTAACCTAACTACTTTTCATTATGACTTTTACCCTTTAAACAATTTTTTTGAGATAGTAGATTTGTTTGTTTTTAACTCCATTTCACAGATAAGAAAATGCAGACTCAGCAAAGGCTTACCCGCCCAAGTAACAGTAATGAATGGCTCTTTGGGAATTGTCCCTAGCAGAGCTCCACTCCCTCCCCTTTGCCCGGCATTCTAAAGTCTCAGGAAAAGGCATGCTTAAGTGATGACGATGCCAACTGCTAAATAATCATTCCCTAGATTTTCAGAACCCACAGTTGGTGACCTTTTGCTAAGATAAGGACCAGTGAACCTCTCTCCCTCTTCTTTAGTTCTGTGCATCCACAGACAGAAAGCCGGCCAGCAGATCCAGGGCACAACTTCGCAGAAAAGTCATGTTTGTGATCAGCCTGGGGTGGGGGGAAATGAGGTCAGTGGTGCTGATCCAGCCAGAATTAACAACAACAACAAAAGAGAGACCCACATCCTGGGTGATGAAGTCCCCACTCAGTGTGTAGACATCCTGCTCATTGTTTCCCACTTTCCCTCCCTCTCTCTTACCCCATAAGGTCGCCCCAAGTTATAGAAGATGGGGTGCTGTGGTTGTAGCATCTTCTCAGGATGCTGGTCCTTGAATTATTTTGACTTCCTTCCCATTCATGCTCATCTTCCAAGTATTGACTTTTTTGGAATAGAGAACAGTGGAATCTGGGTCTAGTAAAAAATGCCTCTGTGACATCTGGATTTGCAAATGATATATATATATATATATATATATATATATATATATATATGCACACACACACATATATATGTATATATATTATTGTTAAGGTATTGTACAGAGGGGTTGTTGCCATTTCCTAATTCAAGTAGTGAGTACATTTCTTTTTTGGACAATGTTACCTCTTCCTTCACTTTCACACAGGTGCTAGATTTTTTTTTAATTGGTCTTGGGCTTGAACTCAAGGCCTAGGTGCTGTCCCTGAGCTAGCATTCTACTGCTTTGAGTTCCTGCCTGGGCTGGCTTTAAACCAGAATCCTCAGATCTCAGCCTCCTGAGAAGCTTAGGATAACAGGTGTGAGCCACTGGCACCCAGCCCAGATGCTGGATTTTTTTTAACAGTTTATTATTACTTCCTTTCTTACTGCTCTTGTTAAAAAGTTCCCTGACAAAAAAACTTAGGATAGCTTTGGCCGGTTTTTCACGGAGGCAAAGCATTACACCCAAGTAGTAGGAAGCACTGGAACCCATTAAGAAGACAAGAAGGGAACCCTATTACAACTCTATTTGGCTCCCATGCTCCACATTCCAAGGAGGGAAGAAATATTTTGACTAGAAGAACTGTGATGTAATTGATGCACACCTGTGGAATCAAAAAGTGTGAAGCGTCAGATCACAGTTGGATCTGCATGTGATCCACAGGGCACATGGTGTGCCAAACAACCCCAGCCACCTCTGTCCAAGCCAGTCCCCCCAAATGGCGCCCTCCCCCTATGGCAGAGACCATGCCTCCACTCCTGGCTCCCAGTATGTAGATGTCATTAGGTTTCCCTTCACCTTCTCCCTTCCCTTCTGTGAAATCAACATGAATAGTTGCATCTCTTAGGAGGAATCATTCCATAGAAGGTAGATACCTTTGTCCTTGGGTAGAACATGGCTTCTGTCTGGAGACATCTGGATGCTGTAGACACCTGCCCAGCAGAGGCCAGGGGCACTGTGAGACACCCTGACAAGGCAGCTGTGCTGAGGCTGAGATCATCCCCATCTTCTCCTTCCCCCACCTTCCACCCCATCGAAGTACCTCTCCTCTATCCATCTTCTTTCCCTTCTTGATGACAGAGAGAAATGACACGTGGATCTCCTCAGTAGAGCACGCATGACATCGACACTCCTGAAAGGGCAAATTGCCAGACACCAAAGCCCACAGTGACATTTCAGATGCCAGGACTGGCTCAGGGGAGGTTCTCTACCCATACTTCCTCTGAGCTCGGGGCCACCTGGAGCTTGAAAACCAACACATCATAGAAAGGGGCACCAGCTGTGGCCTTAGATAGAATAAAACTCCATTACAGGGAAACGCTCCGTGTCCCCCATTCCCAAAGTGTTGGCTCCTGGCCCGGTCTCTCCTAGTGCTTTAGATAACTGACCATCATTCCGTTATTACAGGGCTGTATTCGTCTGTTGGGACTGCTGTGACAACTTCCCATAAACAACGGAAATGTTGATGATGGAGATGCCATCTAGGTGTGGCAGGATTGATTTTCCTGAGGTCTGTCTACTTGGCTTGTGGGTAGAGTCTCATCTTAATCTCTTTTTCTAAAGACACAAGTCATCTTGGATTAGGGCCTATGAGAATGATCTTAATGATAGCTCTAACAACACTATCTCTAAATACCATGGTCAGGGTACTGGGGTTTAGACTTCAGAATATGGATTTAGAATGAGAGAGGACACAGAAATTCTATAACTGTTTTTGGAATTAAACGAAGATCTATATTAGCTCAAAATTTCTACAATAGAAATCCTCCCTTTCCCCCCTCCTCCACCACGCCCTCTCTGTCTCTCTTGCCTTTCTTAATTTTTTGGAGATACTGGATTCGAACTCAGGGCCTTATCCATACCTGTTAGGCAAGCGTTCTACCACTGATGCTTCGCTTTGTAGTTTGCTCTTTAGATAAGGTCTCACACTTTGACCCAAGCTGTCCTTGAACCATATCTTTCTACTCTGCTCCCCAAAGTAGCTGGGATCACAGCCACGTGATCACAACCACACTCTGCCATCTCTCTCTTTGCTGACAATTCTAGGAAGAAATAATTGGCTTCATCCTGCTAGGTTAGGAGATGTGCTAGCACCAAAAATTACTCATATCAAATAAAAACAGTTCCATATGGCAGACTCGTTCTCCACAAGACAAGCCCAACCTTGACCGCGCTGTTGGCACAAGTATTCTATCTGATTTCTTCTTGGCTGTTTGCCAGCACATTGGTGTTGTTTGCCTGCAGTGACAAAATTCAATCTAGAAGATTCTTGTACTTAAGATTTCAAGTAGTTCTTCCCATTTTGTCCTCGGGGTAAATGCTTAAACTTCTTCATATACACTCCTCCTGGAATTCATTCAATACAAAAATAAATATTTATTAAACACCTACAGCGTGCCAAGCACCCCATTAAAACTCCAGAAATGCTATAATTCCATCAAAGATGAGGCTTTTGACTCATTATTGAGTGGGTTTGTGCCTTCAGTGGTATGAATAATAGCCTTATGTTGGGAGAATAAAAATCATAGTTTGCTGCCAGCCTGGTAGTTGCCTCTGCTCCTTTCTTATCCCTGCTGACTTCCAAATTCCCTAGTTCAGCCGAGCCATCTTATGAATCTGATGTATCCTGCTGTCCCCTGTCTCTCTGCTTTTACATGTTTTTGTTGTTGTTGTATAAGAACTGGATCTTGAACTCAGGGCAGGGTCACTGTCCCTGACCTGAGGGTTGTTGCTGTGTGTTTTGCTCAAAGCTGGTGCTCTACCACCTGAACCACACCTCCACTGCCAGCTTTTTGCCGGTTAATTAGCAATAAGAATTTCTTGCCTGGGCTAGCTTCTTGGAACCTCAATCTTCAGATATAGGTGTGAGCCACTGGTACCTGACATTTATGCTTTTATTCCTGGGTTGTCTTTTTGTATCTTAAAAAAAAAATGAATTCAAGCTATCTCTCTTTGTGTGGGAGGGTGGGGTTGGGTGTGAAATATCTACCTTTCCAATTTGAATTATTCATTCCTTACAATTCTTTTGAGTGCTTGTCGTTGTTGTTTATGCTGCAACTGCTTCTTAATCTATTTTGCATTATAGTAAAACCTGCTTACACGCCTATCATAAAGTCAAATCTTGGCTCAACATTTATCTCGCTGTATAAGTTCGGATAAGCTCCTCACGTCTCTTTCCCCTTTTGTACGGGGAAAGGATAATAACATTTGCCTTCTAGCAAATATTTCATTTCTTTCCCTTTTGTATGTGAATCTGGCGGGTAAGTTTGTATAAAAACAATATGTGACAAGGTTTCAAGTTCCAACCAGACAGGGAGAGCAGACAGAATATTCCAGAAAGTTACAGAATGTTCTATCCTGCTGCTCCCAGAGTAACAGCTAACTATAATAAGACTTGTAACATGAACAAAAAAAAACAATCTTTCCAAGATTCCAGGAGGCAGGGTTGCTTGTTACTGCAGCAATGCCTGGACTGCCCAAGGTAATGCGGACATTATTGTGATAATTCATCATAATCATGTCGGGTGACATTATGTCATGCCTGGCAGATGGGAAGTGTTCATCAAGCAGGCAACGAGGCAGAGATGATGTCAGGCCAGACTGGCCGACGCACAGCCTTCCGATTTCAGTGTTATATTTTGATGTGGTCTGAGAGGTCCCACAAGCAAAAAAGTAAAAGGCTTTATTAAATTCCCAGTGTGGCACTTATGTCCTGCTGATAGGTTGTTCTGTCTGAAAGGAAGCCCTCCAGCCCGTCATGAACTTATTTACTAGAGACAATCGATAGCAGTACTTTATTAAGTGGCTTTGGGTCTTGTGAGAAGGTCAAAGCGTTTGGTGGCGTCCTTTATGAGTGAGGGTCTTTTCCTCCAATTGCCTTGTGGAGGGGTGGTGGACAGAGACAATGCATGTGGACGGAGAATCAGAGGAGAGGAGCTGAGTCTCTGGGGTGCAGAGGCCCTGGGGTGCCAGGTTTAGAAGGACTCTCCCCATCGAGTCCAGATCCTGTCACTCTCTGAACCCAAGGGAGCCCATTAACCTCTCGACAGGGTCATACGCCATGCATAAGATGGCACAGGGAACAGTAGAGCCTCTGTCAGAACAGTGGTGAACATTAAATTGAGGTGACATGTATAAAACGCTTGGCAAAGCACCTGGCGTGTAGTAAGCTCTCAATAAATGGTGGCTGTTATTGTGACAGCAAGTTTCATTTTCTGCCAAGAAAACCCACAGCTCAACAGAACCCATTAGCCGGTGACATGCTCGCTCTAACAGAAAGGGAGAAAAGGAAGCAGGGACTTTTGGTGTTGGCTCGCCAAAGGAGGACCATTGTGGAGTGTGCTCTGCGTCCTAACCGCTAGCTTTCTCCTAAAGCACGGCTGGTAGAATGCAAGGCGTGACTGACTCGACTTTACAAAGGGCAGGACTCCACTACAGGACCAATACAGCAACAAATAACAACTTTCATTTCACTAGCAAACCGGATGTCGAGTGTGCTTCTCCACCATAATGGACGACCCAGGATGATGACCAGGTTCAGGGTAGCGGGGGACTAAGCGGGTCCACGTGAATGTGATGGACAGGGCCCTTTGGAACACAGAATTTATTTGGATGTTACCTTATTTTTATCCTTTTCCTTTGCTGGCCTGGGATGGGAGTCCCCTTGAATTTGGAGACAGGAGCAAGAGATCCAGTTGTCAAAAGAGTCTAAGCCATCAGCTAGTACTGTCTTAGAGATCAGCCATCAGCTAGTATTGTCTTAGAGAACTGGGGTTACCCCATCTGCTTCAAGCAATATGGGGTTGGAAAGCCAAGAAAGGGACAACATTGGAATAGCAAACACCAAGGGAGTGGGTTTCTTTCAGTAACTTCATTAATTGCTGGAGTGTTTTTGGTTGATCACACCTAGCTCTTGAGAACTTAGGGGTGATTTAAGTAAGGGATGCATTCTACTCAGAGATCCTAAAGACAATTCTAAACATGTGTCTTTGGAAGATAAAGTAAATTAATTATAGGTGTTATTTCTTCCTCCCCCTCTTCCTTCTTCTTCCTTTTTCCTTCTTTCCTCCTCCATCTCTTCCTCTTCCTCCTCCTCCTTCTCCTCCTCCTCCTCTCCTTCTTTTACTTTACTCTCCCTTCAGACTTGCCTCACTTTTGCAAGAGTTTTTTCTTGTAAATTAGGTAAACAGCTAGGCTCCCAGTGGCTCAAGCCTGTAATCCTAGCTGCTCAAGAGGCTGAGATCTGAGGATCTCAGTTAGAAGCCAGCCTGGGCAGGAAAGGCAAGACTCTTACCTCCAATAAACCACTGAAAAGGCAGAAGTGGTGCTGTGGCTCAACTAGTAGAGTCTACCCTTGAGCACAGAGAGGCTTGGGGACAGCACCCAGCCCCTAAGTTCAAAAAAATAAAAGAGCAAAGCAGTTGGCAGGCAAACACAAGGCACTTATGAAGGGGTGGCTGCTGGAGAATGGTGGACTTCCTGAGAAGCAGCTACACAACATTCTCCATGCAACTGTCAGAGCGAAGCCTTGAAGCTTCTTAGGCAGGCATTCAGATACCGGCCCTCCTGGATGCTCTCACGATGCCCAGAGTGAGCCCGGCCTCCTGTCCCTGACTCTAGAGCAGAACTCCTCCAGCCTCTCCTCTCACACACAAAGCAGACCATTCCCAGAGACCCAAGGCATTTAGCCAAGATCATGCAACTGATTCACAGAGCTGGAAGGCTGGGAACTCGGGGTCTATGTGCAGGACCTACATAGGCGGTGTCCTTTCTTCCCAACTCCAACAATGGCCACAGGGAACTTTGGTTTTAAAAGCAGTAGAAGGAACTCCCACCGTCGCCGTGAGGGTATGAAATCCCTAGGTAAAATCATTCTCCAAGATCATCCTCTGGGTAGTAGAAACAGCCTGGGGAGGGGGAGAATTTCAATAGTAATTATTTTACCCCATGGTCTTCTGTCCATCTTTAGTCAGGAAATGTGAGTTAACTCTCCCACACCCATACTGTATCACTGTACCTGTCTGCTGTCCCAAACAGGAGCACACATGTAAGGGTTTCATCAGACTCCAGGGTGAGTCCTTGAGGATGAACTAGGGCTTCCCAGTGAAAGGTACTACCAGGGATGGGGCGGGGCTGAGGTACCTGAAGTTGTCCGGCCTCCACAGGTGCAGCTGTTGGAAAGGTGTGAGCAGAGCTGTCTCTGCAGGGGGTGGAGGCGTGGCTCCGTTGGTAGAGTGTTAGTCAGTGATTGAAAGTGGCAAGTACAGAATTCAAGTCCCCACCTCGACCCTAAAAAGAAAAAAACAATTAGCTCTGCATAGTCAGCCATTGGAGAGTAGAGGATGTAGGGAGAAAGAAAACAAAAACAAAACCGCATGCGGGTCATCAGACATTTATTTATCTGTTCTTCTGCATTCTGTCCATCAGACATTCCTTTCAGTGCAGCTGGAAAAAACCGACTCCAGTATGAGATTTGTTTATGTCGCTGCCCCCAAGGCCTCTGGTGAAGTGGAATTATGGCCCATGAGGGTTCTCGTGAGATTTCAGGCATGAATTGAACAGCATAATAGCCTGGCAAAAGACAGAAGAGACCTAATACTCGCCAATATCCACTGTGTAGAAAGTACTGCACTGGGTCCTTTTACATGGAACAAAATAATATGCATTAGATCTCGCCAAATGTGTGTTGTGTTCTGCCGGAGGACGAGTCTGCAGGAAGTAGATGGGAGTTTCAGGGACTGAATTAAGTACTTGTTGTCAGTAATGGCAGGAAAAAATGTCTCCACCTCCGGGTACTCTGGGTACAATGGGCAAGAGATGGAGGGTTCCAGCCAAGTTATGTATTCTGAAGGAAGAGAAAAGACCCAGGCTCATGTCCAAGTGCTCACTGGTTTGTGTTAACTAGTGTTGAAAACGATGTGGACTGGGCCTTTCTCCTTGCATGGTGCATGGCAAGACTAGATGACATTGGAAAGAACACACATTGGGTTATTGTTCTTCCCAGATGCAAAGTTTAGCTCATTTTGCATCTTGCAGCAGCCAAGATTTCAGCCTTTGTCGGTTCCCAAACAAGGCTGGTTATGAAATGTCCTGTGCTGCAGGAGAAACGAGCAACCCAGAGGCAGAGGCAAAATAAACAGATGTTTCTTCCACATGGAACATTCCTGCCCTCTTTACCTATCTCTCCCCACCCCCCCCCCCCCGCCCCAGCCTCACAGCTTCTTCCACAAAACATCTGTGCTAGGAGCAAGCTTCCTCCAGTCCCTGTCCCTCCTCCCTCCACGAAGGGGATGCTCACAGAATGGAAGGGACCGTCTACATTGGAGCAGGAGTTGGGAAGTTAGGGGCTGAACCAAGCTGTCCCTGCTTTTGTCTGTACAGTTTTATTGAGCACGGTTAGAGCCACTCCTTCCTCCTTGTGGATGCAGCGGCCACACCAGGTGAGGGGAGAATTCATTGATTGAGAAGCACCTAGGAGTTGGTGAGAGTACAACTTAGTGTCTCAGTCTCCAGGGAGGATTAAATAGGGGAGACCTGCCCTGGATTGGGGTGGCTTCCTCCTATAGAGGGGAACTGGGAACTGTAGGTCCTTTCTCCTCCCCTCTCTCCCTCCCCCCTCTCCTCTCCCTTCCCCTTTCCCCTTCCCCTCTCCGCTCTCTCCCTCTTCCCTCTCCTTCCTTCTCCTCCCCTCCCCTCTCCTGCTCTTCATCCTCCTCTGTTTTCCTCCCCATCCCTCCCCACCTCCCCTCTTTGTATACCCTCCCTTCCTCTTCTCCCCTCTCCCCTCCTCTGTTTTACAACTCTTCATCCTCCTCTCCTTTTCCTCCCTCGACCCTCTGTTTTCATCAGTGGCTCTGCCCACCATTCCCTCCCCACTGTGAAACTGTGAGCTGACAGCCTCTTTGCTTCCTCAGTTGATTGTACCAGGGATTTCCACACCAGAATGCAGAAGTAAATACCAGCACATCCAAAGGCACTCACCGCCACACCAACCCCGTTCCAGACTCTGTTTTTGAGTCTAAGAAAAAACATGTCTACAGCACTCTACAACACTTTTACTTTGGTCCTTCCTTCTTTCCTTCCTTCCTTCCTTCCTTCCTTCCTTCCTTCCTTCCTTCCTTCCTTCCTTCCTTCCTTCCTTCCTTCCTTCCTTCCTTCCTTCCTTCCTTCCTTCCTCAAAAGGGTTTTATTGTGCTCTTCCCATGCATGCAGATAATGTGCTTGGATCAAATTCACCCCCTCTGTTTGATTTTTTTTTCCAGATCAGATCTTTCTTGGATCAAATTCACCCCCTCTGTTTGATTTTTTTTTCTAGATCAGATCTTTGCATAAATCTTCAAACCCCAAAGTTCCAGACTAAAAATGCTGCCAAGGCTTATACATCATACCTGTTTAGGAGAAAATCTCGGGCCCCAAGTCATGAAAATTTGTGGTTTTGAGATTCCTTCCACTTCCCTGACTAATTATGTTGCATCAACCTTCCAAAGCACGGCTCCTTCTCCCGTGAGCCCAGCCCAGGTTCATCCCAGCTCTAAAACTTCTTCCTCATCGGCCTTGCCTAGAAAACTGGATGTAGGGGCCCTGTATGGAGGGCTG
Organism: Dipodomys merriami; assembly: GCF_024711535.1. Classification (NCBI taxonomy): domain Eukaryota; kingdom Metazoa; phylum Chordata; class Mammalia; order Rodentia; family Heteromyidae; genus Dipodomys; species Dipodomys merriami. The sequence continues at coordinate 3,288,016 of NW_027202693.1, forward strand.
CCAACGGCGGATATAGATGCCTTTGCCTTTTCCCAGTTCCGTGCTTAGCCCCCTGAGGGTGAGGTCATGAAGTCCCAAGCTGGAACTAAAATGTTAGACAACATAGCCCCATCCTCACACACTGGTGTATACACATGGGCTTATGTAAGCCTAAGCATCCACATTTCTTTAGTTGTTTTCTTAAACATCTACTTACTGAGAACTGGGAGGCACCTAAGTGTCTCCTTTGTGCTCATTGGTCAACTCCTGCCTATGGCCACCGTGCATTGGCTATTGGGTCCTTCTGCTACTTGGCTGGGGACCCTGGGTGGTTTATGTTGCTTCTTGCGACATCGGGAGGGTGTCTCCATGTCCTCATCACAGCAAGCGTGTTGGTTCCCAAGGTGGGATTGTGACTTTGCAGCCTCTCCGGGGTGCTAACATCACATCGGGAAGCTGTGAACTCATGCAGGAGGTGGGAAAAAATCACTCACCCCCCCCGTGTGCTCTTTTGCTATCTAGGGGCCCCACAGTGTTGCTACCTGGACCAGTCTCACCAGACTTCCTGCGGCTTCCACCCTTCCCGTGGGCCTGGCCAAGAGTGGGTAGTGAGGTCATTTGGAGGGAGAGCGATGGTGGTCAGCGTGCACCTGTTCCAGCTTCCTCCGCCCAGCCACCAGGCAGGTAAGAGAACTGGCTATCTTGGATGTGCGAATTTTCAGTAGATGCCACATTGTGAAGAACAAAGGTGCTGGACCTACAACCAGTCACTCCCCATCTCTTCCTCCTCAGTGGACAGTGACTGCTTTTATATATATATGTATGTGTATATATATATGTATGTGTATATATATATGTATGTGTATATATATACATACATACATATATATATACATATATATAATATACACACATATAGTTATTGTAAGGGTGATGTTATGGAGGGGTTACAGTTACATAAGTCAGATGATGAGTACATTTCTTTTTGGACAATGTCACCCCTTCCCTCGCACTCTCTCCCAGTTTATTTTTTTCTTCCCGAGCCCACCCACAATGGATATTATTCATTTTCAACACAGCATCCAATGAGTTTGCCCTTTGTTCCACCCTTTCTGTGCTCCCCTTCCTCCTCCTCCCCACAAGCAGATCAACTGGCATACAAGACAAAAGGTACAGAAAAACGACAACAGCAACAAAGAAGAAAAAAAGGAAAAAAAATAAACCCCTCTTGTTTCCATTTCTATGTTAGGATACATTCCAGTCACTACCTTTTAAGTTTCTTTCCTCTTCTACTTAAACCTCCTGCAGAATACCCATGGCAAGCAGAGGAAGTCAGCTTCCATCCTGTCTAAACGCCTCTACCTCCAAAACAGATCCTAAAACACGAAAACACACATCCTTCCCTCGGTCCTTTGGGTGCTGATGGGCCACAGGTGAACAGCCCTGAAACTTCCTGAAAATGGCAGCATCCATTAAAGTCTTCCAGGGCTACCCGTAGTGATTTATTCAGAGCTCTCAGTAAGCTGATAGAGCCCTGGCGATTTCCCCTGTGGTTGTCTTTAAAATTTTTTTTTTAAATAAGTAGGTCTTCTCAATCCCTGTTGAACATTGGGTCAAGGCAAACAATTTTCTTAGACTCCAGGAGTATGGCTTTAGGGAGTGGATTCCATGTTCTGAGGTGTGTAAGTGATTTCTCCAGGAACAAACGGGTGAATCAAAGTGCTCCTGGGAATCCTTAGGTCTTACTGGTATGGGAGATATGGCAGCCCAGGGTGGTAAACTCAGAGGTCCCTGGAGACAGGCTGCTTCCATTTGCACATGTGCTATGTGGCTTATCTGTTGTCCGGTCTATTTTGTGTCCCTTCCAAGGGTGAGCTGACCACTGTGTCCTCTAATGCCCTAAAAACATAAGCTCAGTTATAAACTCCTATGGACAAATCGCCAGCATAGCCTTCAGCTGGCTTGTTTTTTGTTTATGTTTTTTTTTATAACTTCGCTGCACATTGTATTTTCTATTTTTACTTCTGAGGTTTTATTCATGTATCTCGTGTCTACAGAAATGAGCGCCTGGGCTCAAAGCGAGGTGGAAAAGTAAGCACAAATCAGTCAGTGACATAATCAGCCCCAAGTCAATACACAGAATAAAAAGAGTACTGAGTCAGGTACCAATTTGAGCCGGGCACTGGTGGCTCACTCCTGTAATCCTACCTACTCTGGAGGCTGACATCTGAGGATTGTAGTTCCAAACTAGCTCTGGCAGAAAAGGCCATGTGACTCTTGTCAGCAATTAACCAGCAAAAATCTGAAAGTGGAGCCGTGACTCAAGTGGTAGAGTACCAGCCTTAAGCAAAATGTGAAGGGACAATGCCCAGGCCCTGAGTTCAAGCCCCACTACTGGGACACCAACACCAACACACACACACACACACACACACACACACACACACACACACGCACGCACGCATGCACGTATGCACACACGCACACACACACACACACACACACACACGCACTCAGGAAGTTTCTGCTATGTCTCATTTTTGTTACTAAATGCTCTTCTGGCTTTCAACACTATGGCTTGATTTTTTTTTCCTGTCTTTGAATTTCACATAAATATAATCTCTTGTCCATTATGGATAATATGCCACTCTGTGAATTTATCAGTATATCTATTTACTCTACTGAAGTGAAGCAGGCAGCTTCCAGTTTAGAGATTCTAGAGAGAGGGTTAAGAATGTTCATGAAGCTGGGCACCTGTGGCTCCTGCCTGTAATCCTAGTTCTCAGGAGCCTGAGAACTGAGGATCATGGTTCAAAGCCACCCTGGGCAGGAAAGCCCATGAGAGTCTTAACTCCAATCAACTACTCAAAAAAGCCAGAAGCAGCACTGGTAGATAGCTCAATGGTAGAGTGCTAGCCTTGAGAAGAAGTTCAGGGACAGCACCCAGGCCCTGAGTTTAAGCCCCAGGACTAGCAAAAAAAATTTTAAAAAGTTCTTGAACTTTCCCCTTGGTGGACTTGGGGTACCTTCCCCTCTCTGTGGGTAATGGGATGGGGTGGCACCTGGAGCGTGTACATATGTGCCAAATGATTTCTCAAAGCAATGGCACTTCTTTGTGCTCCCACCATCTGCAAAGGAGAATTCTAGTTGGACCTGCTGCTGCTGCTGCTGTGTTTCTCCTGTTTTGGATGTCTTGATTGGTGATTTGGTTTTGTTTTTAAAAATTAATCTGATGAGAGAGAGAGAATCAGCTTTACTGAGATTTACATATCCATATCCACTCGGTAGACATAGTTTCAATTCTCTGCACTTTCCTCTCAGTGTTTAAAAGGAGCCACACGAGGGATCCCAGGGAGCCAGAGCCCTGGTTTCCAGGAATGTTGTTTGGGTATTTGTAAACTCCCACCCCGTCCTGTTTGAAAGTCCAGTTGCTTCCCGTCTACTAGAATTTACTCATTGGCAGTGGTGGTACACCCATCATACATTGCAATCATTAAGTCCAGGTAATAATTTCTGTGGTTGGAGTCACAGCTTAATGGTTCCTGTTGTGTTAGCAACAGGCCTTTGGAAGACAACATTATGACACAGAGAGGTGGTATAGGGTTTGTTTTCCTCCTGTTCACTCAATTAAGGAATGAAAACAACCCACAGGATAATTTAAAACAGATGCATATACTTTTTTTTACACCTAACTCCCTCATCTATTGGCTGAGTGGGATGACCAGAATTCAACTAGGGGAGAAAAGACATGTCTGTCCAACTTTCTGTCTGTCCACCCGTCTACCTGTCTGTGCATGTACATATGTACTTGCAAAGCATAGCACATTCTATTAGAGTTTGGGATTCAGTCGTTCTCACTCCACCTTAAATCAGAGAGCTGATTGAAGTCAAGGACCCTAAGAGGTGACACAATGATTATTATGAGGGAAAAGGAAAAAAGGAGAGAGAAGAGGAGGAGAGAGAGTGTAGAGAGAGGAAGGAGAGAGAAGGGTAGACAGCTGATGTTTATGTTTACATACAGAAAACCCACAATGCCTTCTGCTCTCTCCAGCACCCCTATTGTTGGATTCAGACATCAGCTCTCCCCACTCCTAGCCCATGAAACTTGTGTGGAACTGACCTCACTATCTTAGAACCACTATGCAGAGAGACCCTCCTCCCACTGGTAGCAGAGAGATAGGCCAGCTCTGCCAGCCACAGTCTTGTCCCCTAGAGAAGTGATAACCCTAGCAAATGAAACTTATTCATTGGAAATACCCCCTGGCGCTAGGACCTGAGCCCTTGTAGCCAGCTCTGCACAAGACTAACCGATTTATTAATCTGCTCCTGTGAGCCAATGGATTTTTCTCCCTGTCCTGCTGAAACTGTGGCATTTGGGCTTCTTACATTTATAGTCAAGAGAGCATTGGTTAATATAAGAGTTATAATCAGATAGATAGCTGGATAGATAGATAGAATCATATAATAATATATATCCAGTTAATATGAGTTATGAGAGCATGAACAAAGGGAAAAAGAGAAAAGCCTCGAGGGCTCAGCCCCGTGGGCCAAGTAGAGCTGGCATAATACCACAATCAATAAAGCTGATCAATGAGCTTTCTTGTTAGGCAGGAGGAATAGATTTAGGAGGCACCCCAGTCTGCCCCAGAGTGAAAATACCTTTGGACAGCAGCCCCTTTGTCGCCCATTGAAATCATCTATCTACCTGTAGGTTTAGAAACGCTTTCCCCTGAGATAGATCTATTTCCCCCACGTTGTGATACTCTGCAGCTTTTCACCAAGAAGTGAGTCTATGGCCTTTGCTATCCAGGACTGCATTCGGGAGGCGGGGATGACCACCCATCCTTATTAGGCAAGTGACTCAGGAGACCTGACTAAGATCTTCCAGTGGCTCAGTGATGGGATCTGGTATGAAAAATCCATCTCTAGACATCCAGGGCTAGATCTCTTCATCTATGCATCAGTATGGCAAGAGCATGACGGCCTGTGCCAGATACACCCAGGTCCAATACTTCTCTAGGAGAGAGAGAGAGAGAGAGAGAGGAGAGAGGAGAGAGAGAGGTGTGTGTGTGTGTGTGTGTGTGTGTGTGTGTGTGTGTGTGTGTGTGTGTGTGTGTGTGTGTGTGTGTGTGTGTGTGTGTGTGTGTGTGTGTGTGTGTGTGTGTGTGTGTGTGTGTGTGTGTGTGTGTGTGTGTGTGTGTGTGTGTGTGTGTGTGTGTGTGTGTGTGTGTGTGTGTGTGTGTGTGTGTGTGTGTGTGTGTGTGTGTGTGTGTTGATGTGCTGGTTCTAGGTGTCAAACTCAGGATCCCAAGCTTGTGAGGCAAATGCTCTGCTACCACTTGAGACACACCTCCAGCCCTTTTGGCCTTTGCTATTTTTCAAATAGGATCTTGTGTGTACGGCCCAGGCTAGTCTGGACTGTGATCTGCCTATTTACTTCCACACATAGCTAAGATGACAGCCGTGCAACATTGTATCTAGGCACTGCTTGAGGTGGGGGGCGTTGTCCCGTGTCTATGCTCAGGCTGGTCTCAAAACACAAAGTTCCCCATTTTCTACCTCCTGAGTTGCTAGGGATACACGGTAAGCCACTGCGTCCCTGACTTGATAGTTTTGAATACACTGAGAAACTCCATCATGCATTTCAGAGCCAGAGATGTTGAAGGTAGGCACTTCTTTTGAATTAAGATGTATCTGATGGAAGAGTAATTGTTAGTTAAAAATAAATGAAGCCATGGTCAATTTCAGACGCCCCTCCCACAGATAGTTATCTTTTCCCCCAATAATCCTATTCACAGTTTTTGTTTTTATTCAGTGAAAGAGAATTTAAGCACCAACTCTTGAGCAAACAAATGAGCTAATTCAGGCACAACCTGTCCGGCTTTGTTTACCAAAATTTAACATTATATAATTCCTATAATCGAGTTAGCATCCTTGGAAGAGCCAACTTTGCTCCGAAGTGCTGTTTCTGATAAGCACTCCTTTCTCTCTCCCTTTTTCTTTTTTGTGTATTTTGTGAACTGTAGGTTCTAATTCTGTGTTGCAGTTAATTAGTACAAGCTTTAATTTTAGATAACCCATATCAGTGAAGGCTCCCAAAATTCCCATCTTTGTTTCCAAAGGTGTCTGTTTGTTGTGCCAGAAGGTACTCAGCTGCCAAAATAAATACATGACGTATCGTTTATGAGAAGCATCATTGTCTCATTGGGCAGATGTCTCTTGCGATGCTGACTAAATATAGCATGCCAGTTTTTAGGGCAAATGCTTCAACATTTAAGGCATAGCCACAAAACAATTGATTGCAAATATGTCACTTTGATTTCCTTGTCACTGGGTTTAAGTGGACATTATGTACCATTTAATCTCCGAAAATCAAAGTCAGTCTGAGCAAATTTCAGGCGGAAAAGCCAACATGGGAGCCAGGTATGGTGGCACATGGCTGGAATCCCAGCACTCAGGAGGCTGAGGTGGGCAGATCATGAGTTTGAGGCTCACCCGAGCTACAGAGTGAGCTCCAGGGCCCGCCTCGATTATGCAGCAGGAGCCACCCATTTGGAAAATAAATTCAAGTACTGTGGGATTGGAGATTCTGTAAGATGTCAGCATCTAGAACCTCAACATAAAACTCCTATCTTCCCTTGGCCTCACCATTCACAGCCTTCTTGACTGTAGAAGATGAAAAGTGTAGTCCTACGATATAGAAGGGGTCACAGAGCTCCGTGTCAGAGCCAGGGTCAAACAGAAAGGAACAACATCCCCCCCCCAGATAATGACAAAGCTCTAGCTCTGCTGTTACAATGGATAGTTCCCCTTTGTACAAGTTACCCAAACTCCCAGACCCGGCTCTCTCTCTCAAATAGCCATAGTGGTTATCTGACCTACCTAGATGAGATGTGCTCTGTTCCATTCAATAAGCATTTACTGAGCACTGACAAGTCAATCATTCACTTGATAAACATTAATTGACTCCATCTCTGCTGTATTTCAGTTATTGTATGAGGCTCTGGAGATAGCACCTTTGCAACCCAGAAACGTCCCTGTTTCTGAAATGGTATGCTCTACCGGGAATGACAGGGAATGAATGAAAATGGGAGTTGTGCGTTCCAAACCTTGATTTGTAAGGATCCTGGAAATAACAAAAGCTATGTCTTGTTAGTTTGTTGAATGGAGCTCTGTCCCCAGCCTCCAGCACATCTGCATGGCGGGTAATGCCATCTCAGGCTGACTTTGGGTTTCCCGTCTTTGCGTGGCACTTGACCAAGCTCCTTGCTTTCAGCCTTGTTAGACACTGAGCAGAGATCTCAGAACCAAATGCCGAATTTGGGTTGCTCTAAGATCGGTGATGCATGGTGGTGATTTGCTGTGTAGCAACAGGAACGATCACTCTATAGGTTTACTTTCTGCTGGAGACTCTATTGGCCAAACCTGGATGGTTCTTGAACTTTGGTGGAGCTCGTGTTTCTTGGAAATCTAAGAAATAGGCTTTTATGTTGCCTGGAAAACCAGAGACTGGGGGCCTACGCCCTTCTTTGCTGTGTCAGGAATGCCAAATATTGGTCGTTATTTTTGTACTTTTTTCTGTCCTTTCTTATTCTGGGGAAGTTTTCCACTGCTGCACTTCAAAGCCACAATGACAGCAGAATGGTTCAGGGTTTCATAAGAAGGAGAAGAGAAACAATAGATTCTGCTTCTGTTTGGAAATGGTGTGGTGGCAGAGGGTCTTCCAGCCCTCCTGGGATTTGTGGGCCCAGAGGCCAGGGGAGACGGTGTGGGAGGAAAAGCATTGATCTCTCCCCTTTGTTCTGCTGCTGCTGCTTCCGCAGGAAAAGTGAGCCAATGATCAGCTCCCCGTGTCCCATCCGCACCAGTCTGGAGAGCTGTGACACAGAGAAAGCGGAAGGTGCTGAGGGGCCCTTAGTACTTCCTAGTGAGGCATAAGGAACTTTGAAATGACACAGAGATTGAGAGCCACACAGCAGGAAGGAGAGGACTGGGGCTGTGGGGTGAGGAATGGAAGGCAAAAACAGGCTCAAAGACACCGAAGGACACTGTGGCCAGATTTTGGTGACTCATACCTACCTAATTAGGAGGCTGAGATTTGAGGATTCTGATTTGAAGCCAGCCCAGGTAGGAAATCCAGCAAAAAACAAACAAACAAAAAACAAACTAGAAGTGGAGCTGTGACTCAAATGGGTAGATTGCCAGCATTGAGTGAAAAACCTGAGACAGCACCCAGACCCTGAGTTCAAGTCCTAGGACTGGCACAGAAAACAGGAAGTGTTCAAAATGACAGCACTGGAGGGCTAAAATGAGCAAGGTCCCATGCAACCGTGCAGGTCACACACCCGCGCAACTGGACCTAGTTGGGCACTGCAGTTCCCCCTGGTAGTGGATACAGTGAGCAGAGAGAGGTCAGGATCAGCCACACGAGTGGCTGGTTTGGAATCAGGGTTGGAATGGGGGCAGCTGATTGGCTCAGAGCCCATCTTCCTCAGGCCGTAAGTTTCCATCTGTTCCAATCAGTGGGCAGAAATGGTTCTCTAGGCTGGGCAGCCTTGCCTTATTGGTTTGGGCTGGAACTATACCACAAAATGGGGGCAGAGTCTTGCAAACATCATTTATTGTCTCAGGGTTCTGGAGGCCAGAAGTCCAAAAGCAATTTAGAAAGTGTCTTTGGTAGAGTTCATTCTTTCTGTGGTTCTGAGGGGGAATCTGGTCTTTCCACATGGCTTCCTTCTGGTGGTTTGCTGTAAATCTTGAATCCTGCTGGGCTTCTAGGAACAATACTCGAATCCCTGCCCTCATCCACACCTGGGCTTTTCCCTGTGTGTAGTCAGGAGGGCTTATTCCATCTGCAATGACCCTTCACACACTGGAATTAAGACTTTGACACATGAAGTTCGGGTGATACTTGACTCCACCCATAACAGGATCGGGGGCATGCCCTGGAAGAGACACCCCTCACCTGGCAGGATGTCTCTCCTCTTCCTCTCCAACACTGGCAACAGCTGGCCAAAAACACACACCAGTGACCCAAGGCCATCAAACATCTGGGGCAGACCACATGGCAGGAGATGAGGATGTCGCATTTGAAGAGGATCCGATTGTTGGATGAAAAACCGTATCCTCTCCAAACAGATGGATTTTTCATAGTCCTGTGACAGCCTCTGGACCATTCTCTTAATTACCCAACAGGTGCAGACATTTCTTGCACGACTTGACTCATCAGTCGGTTTGCAGAGCTCAGACACACCAACTTGATTGATGGAGGCATACAAGATGGGAGTTTGACAACCTTGGGGTCCACACTAGAATCACCCAGAGTGTTTTAAAAATAACGACGATGGGGTGTCCCACCATCATTTAGTAGGTCTCGGGTGCAATCTAGGGACTGAGAGTTTTTTGGTTTTTTCAAGGCACCCAGGTGAATACAGTGTGAGTCTAAGATTGCAAACCACTGGCTTGGAACTCTCAGAACCCAGCCATCTGTGTAATTGTAATGATGCATCATGGCTGCAGATGGCATGGCGTGGATTGGTTGGGGAGGATGTTTATTGTTTGTCACTTCCAAATCAGACGCCTCGCTCTCTCTTTGCTTTATCTCTGCAAATGCCCTGTGCTGTGTTTGACTTCCCGTTAGCTCAACTTCTTCCCATTAACAAGGGGCCGCAATTGCTTAGAAAAGAAATTCCCCTGTTGGAAACTGAGACATGCAATATGATGGATTTTTTTTAAACCATGACTGAATGGAAGAGATAATACATGCATACTGTTATCAGGAACAATAACTAGGATAGGTCATCACATAAACCAGACTTATCCCACCATCTTGTTCTCACCGATTGTCGTGGTAAGAGATGAAGAGCAGATGCAGCAGCCCGTGGGTTATAATGATCAGGTTATGGTAGGTACTCAAAGCACTCTGCAGTTTTCTGAGATATCTCAGATTGCCTCTTGCAAAAGATATGAGGAGGAACCACACAGCCTAGAGTGTAACCTGGGCCTTCATCTCCTCTTCTACTCATAAAGTGCCAGGTCTTGCAAAGTACTTGGAGAAGCTAGCTACACACATAGGAGGAATATTAAAGTAGGTAGGTAGGTAGATAGATAGATAGATAGATAGATAGATGGATCGATTTGAGAGGGGGGGGGCAGGCAACATGTCTGTTGCCTGCCAGCCAGTCTCCTAAGCACAGAGATAGGTAAAGAGACTGAGGACCTATATAGGAGAGGCTTTGTGGAGAAGGCCTCCAACATGGGTCCTGGGGAGTCTGGCATTGTCAAGTTTGGAGTCTGGAGAAAAGGTGAATTTTCTTCTTGGAGCAGGTTTTTCACTAGATGAACAACATTTGGTTTGATGCTAATGGTTGAGAATGATGGAGATCTGGGGTGGCAGAGAGCATGGAACACAGTTAGCTTCCAAATTTGGACATCTAAAAGTTTCTTACTGAGTCTTTTTCACCTATAAAAATGAGCCATCAAGAATAATACTAGTCCAACCTTCACATACCATACACAGCAATGTAAATAGTGCAGCCTCTATGGAAACCAGTATGGAAATGCCTCACAATCTATAAAAAGGTGAGCTACCATACAATCAAGCTATACCATTCCTGACCAGACCAAAAGGAATTAAAGCCAGAACATAATGAAGACACCTGCACACCCTTGTTCATTCTCTCTCTCTCTCTCTCTCTCTCTCTCTCTCTCTCTCTCTCTCTCTCTCTCTCTCTCTCTCTCTCTCTTTCTCTCTTTCTCTTTCTCCTCTCTCTCCTCTCTCATCAGTTGGACTTGAATTTGGGCCTGTGCACTGTCCCTGAGCTCTTCAACTTAAGGCTAGCACTCTACCACTTAAGCCACAGTGCCACTTCTTGTTTTCTGGTGGTTAATTGAAGATAAGAGTCCCTGGAATCTTGATCTTAAAAAAATGCATGAATGCTGCACACTGGTGGTTCATGCCTGTAATCCCAGCTACTCAGGTGGCTGAGACTGAGTTTTGAAGCCAGCCCCAGCAGGAAAGTCCATAAGACTCTCATCTCCGATTAACCACGAAAAAGCCAGAAGTGGAGCTGTGGCTCAAGTGGTAGAGTGCTAGCCCTGAGGACAAAAAGCTTAGGACCAACATCTAGGCCCTGAGTTCAAGCCCCAGGAGAGAGAGAGAGAGACAGAGAGACAGAGAGACAGAGAGACAGAGAGACATACACACACACACGATGAAAAAATTATGCATGTAAAAGGAGATGTATTATTGGAAGGGAGACAGTGAGAAAAGAAAGAGAGGGTGACGGAGAGTGAGCATGTTTGAAGTACATTGTATGCACCTATGAAAATGAAACTCATTGGAAAAAAAATAATAGCTGGGCATTGGTGGCTCATGCCTGTGCTCTAGCTACTCAGGAGGTTGAGATCTGAGGATCTTGGTTTGAAGCCAGCCTGAGCAGTAAAGTCCATGAGACTCTTATCTCCAATTAACTACTAAAAAGAGCTAGAAGTGGAGCTGGGTCTCAAGTGGTAGAGTGCTAGCCTTGAGCAAAGAAGCTCAGGGATAAGTACCCATGGCCTGAGTTCAAGCCCCAAGATGCCGACTACCCCTCACCCCTTCTACCTTCCAGTATCAGACTTCAGAGTTTTCCTGGGACCAGCACAAAGCATTAACCGTCAGCCCACAAAGGGGGCTTGCTGGGATGATGGAAATGTCCTGAAAATGTCTTTTTCATTTCCTGGGGCTACTGTAACGGAAGTACCACACACTCGACCAGCGGTTTCACAGAAACCCAGGCTCTCCAGAGTTCTGGAGGCAAGAAATGCAAATACAAGGTGTCTGCAGGGCAGTATCTCTCTCTCTCTCTCTCTCTCTCTCTCTCTCTCTCTCTCTCTCTCTCTCTCTCTCTCAAATCTATCTATCTATCTGTCTGTCTGTCTGTCTGTCTATCTATCTATCTATCTATCTATCTATCTATCTATCTATCTATCTATCTATTGTTAGCAGTGGGAAGGTCACAATTTCACCTATAACAACTCCAATCATGATGCTGTTTACAAAAGTTGTATAAACGTTCAGGAAGGGGAGAGGAAGTTTTTAATAGGTGAATTATACTTCAATAAAGTAACTTTTTTTTTTTTTTGGTACTGGGGATTGAACCCAGGACGTTGCGCTTGCTAGCCAAGCGCTTTGCCACTGAGCTACATCCCAGCCCTAAAGTAACTTTTAAAAGGCAGCCAGGGGATTGTGAGGGAGTCTGAAATTTACACAGGTGGCCTCAGATCCCCACATGGTACCTGAAAACATCAGTCATATTCCATCAGCCAGTGGTGCTGGGGTCTCATTCCAACGCTGAGACAAATGCATGTGAGCTCAAATGGTGAAAAGTTAGAGGCAGATCTCCAGCCTCAAGGAAAGGCTAAATAATTTCAATATAACTGCCTTTGTAAACTACACGATAATCCCAGTGCCATTAACATTACAACAGCAATTTAAAATGAGATAGCTTGGCACCTATGACATGGGAAGAAATCTAAGACATGCTCGCTCTGGGGAGAAAATTACAAATAATACAAATTACAAATAATAGACTGTTTCTATTATTCTTTCCCTGTGTGTTTGTGAGTTTTGTTTTGTTTTTTAAAATAAGGAAACCAGTCTTATGGGCTCTCAGTTCCTCCTATTCTATTTTGTGTCTTCAATTTAATTTATGTATCCATGAAACAAACCTATTTTCAGATAGGGTCACATTTTTGTATGACTTACGCATTTAATGTATATTTTAGGAGGTGAGACAGGAGTACTTCAACTCATAATTGTAGCCTGTTTTTCCCAGGATAGCATAAATAATAAGAACAATATCAATCATTGTCTATGCCAGACATTTTTATTATAGAAAAAAGCCCAAGGCACAGAGAAGAAAAAGTTATTTCCCTAAAAGGTACTATTGTGATCAAGGAATATATTCTCATCGTCTTTCTCAAGTTATCTAACTTTATGTTTTCCTTGGAGTGAAGAGTCACCTGGTTTTCCACTTGTTTAGCTTTCTACTTATAAATCTCACTTTACCCTTTCCACAAGAACACTCTACTTGTAACACAGTTAAGTGACTCTGGTCATTTGGTTTCCCGGGGGATAGTCTATCCATCTCTCAAACTCTACCATGTTTTCTCCCCTGCGTTCAGTTGTTTCAGTTACCCTCTAGGCCCATTTCCCAGTTGTGACTGCTGGACAGGACTTTCCCTTCAAAGCCACTCTTGAAATTACCTCAACCTCTGTTCTCTGCTTGGAATCTTTCCTGGGGACTCTTACCTTCCTTCTTCTTTTTGGTGTGATGTCGTGTCTTACAGCTTTTCAAACACATATTTGGAAAGAGAGAGAGAAAAAAAAAACTCAAACCCAAACAGGCTCTCTCTCTTACTTGACCTATTACTGTTTGAAAAGGAATAAAGAACAAATCTGGAAGCCATTCCAGTCATAATTGGAAAGAACCACTCTAGTGTCTTCCTCCAGTGTCACTGCTGAGAAATTTAATATCAGACAGAATGTCATCTTCTGTTTGCTTTTTTAAAGTATTTTAATTTTTCCCCTCTTTACCTCCCTTGCTTTAAGAGCGTAATGGTATGTCTTGGTTTGACTTTCTATCATTTTGTTCTTGGCACTGGAGTAGAAAGAACATCGTTTAATCTGAATGTTTTCCACGAGTGAGAAATTTTCTTGTGTTTTTCTCCCGCTCTAATTTTTTTTCCTCTATAATCTTTGTGTTGAGGACTCTATTTTAGTGAAAATATTAACCGTCTTGGATCAGTGCTCAAATTAAACATATGTATGCACCTCTGGGCATCTATAGCTTTGTTTAGTTTTCACTTTCTCTGAATTAGTCTTGATTTTCTCCTCCAGTGCCTAAGTTTATTTAGATTATTTTTAAGATTGTTAAGATTTATTACTTTTGAGAAGAGGTTCATGAATTCAGAAAATTCCTTTCTTGTGCTATCTTTTTATTTTTTAAGGGTATTTCACAAATTCTAGTAGCAGAATGTCACATTAGCCATCATGATGGTTAATTGAGCAAGAGGGGTATTTTTAAGAACATCACAAAATTCCCTCCTTGAATCCCAAGAACCATATGGATTGAGAACCATGTGGTGGTGGTGGTGGTGGTGGTTTTCCCAAGACAAAAGAAAGGCACTGGCTATTAGAAGAGGGAATGTCTGGCACAGCCATAAATGACAGATGCCTGACTCCAAGTGTCATGTACCTACCATCTCTGGGCAGTATTGTTAGGCCTAGAGGGTGGAAAAGGAGCCAGGAAGAAGGCACTCTCCCTGATGTGTTCAAATCCTTTAATACAGTTGGAAGCTAATGTCATTGGCCACTTGTCTGCCCCTGATGAATTCCCTCTCCACCACCTCCCCCAGTGTTTTGAAGCAGCCCTAGGCTCTGCAGGAAAAGGCAGGCTGAAGCAGGAGGAGGGAAGTGGAGGGGGTAGGAGGTGGGACCTGAGATCTGCTCCTTCTTCATGGAAAAAAAAAAAAAAAAACATCAAAAAAAAATCCTCTGATGGGGAAATTGTCAGCTGTACTCCCACTCCCTCTAAAAGTCAGGACGCCGCTGTGTTCGCCCTGGTCCCCATCAGCGAGAGGGAGCAATTTAATAAGCAACATTATTCACGAAAACTTAGTTCTCTTTTCCCACTTCCTTCCAAAATAAGATCGACGTGAACTTGGGGTGAACTCTTCCTTTTGACTCCTTTCCTGCCTCTTCTCTTTTATTCAAACCTACAATCTTCTCACCCAGAATCTGCCCCCCTCCCCAACTTCTGGACTTCCTCTGGGTACCAGTGGCTGGCCAGCTGGAGGGACGGAGGATATGGCTGGGTCCCCTAGACAGCAGAGCTCATTAGCTTTAACACTCTGTGGTGGAACTTAGAGCTCATTCTCTGAACCATTTGCATTCAATAAGCATTAATTTGTCACCGAGTGTTTACCTCGCGTAATTTCTGTCCTAAGGGGACATAACTGCTGACATGTCCGATGAATCTTTTTGAGCTATAGGACAAAGCTGCAGCCTGGATGATTAAGACTGCACAGGGCCCCTGGCCTTCGTTGCATTGTTATTGAAAACCCATCCTGGAACTGAGAATCCCTGTGCCTGAAATACTATGCCAGACCCTAGTCTCATGGAGATGTAGCATCATGAGTTCAACCATGGTGCTGTTTGGAGTCCAGGAGAGAAGGGAAGATATATAAATGCATAAAGCACATCTCCATGAGTCAGGTGACAGGCCCCACTCTCATCTCAGGGAGGGCCGGGAGCCAGGGCCGGCCAGGCTGCGCATGGCATCTGCCTGGTAATCCACCCTGCTCCTCTCCAAGCTGGGTGCCTGACTCAGGCAAGGGCTGTTACACAACCGCAGTGGGTGCTCCATGCGTGCTGGGGTTGCTTGGTATGTACAGTCATCTTGCTATCATGCAGAGAGACCTTTCTGAGAATAAAGCCAAAACGCCAAATAAACTGGAGTCAAGAGACAGAAACTGTATTAGCCCATTCTTTTTTTCTTTAATTACATGTTTGTATTTTTACAGCTATTATTAAGGTATACAGAGTGGTTACTGTTTCCTAAGTCAGATAATGAGTATATTTCCTTTCTTTCTTTCTTTTTTTTGGTCAGTCGTGGCGCTTGAACTCTGGGCCTGGGCGCTGTCCCACAGCTCTTCAGCTCAAGGGTAGCGCTCTGCCACTTGAGCCACAGTGCCACCTCCGGTTTTCTAGTGGTTTATTGGAGATATGAGTCTCACGGATTTTCCTGCCTGGGCTGGCTTTGAACTGTGATCCACAAATCTCAGCCTCCTGAGTAGGTAGGAGTATAGACGTGAGCCACTGGCGCTCGG
The DNA here is from genome assembly GCF_024711535.1 of Dipodomys merriami. NCBI lineage: Eukaryota > Metazoa > Chordata > Mammalia > Rodentia > Heteromyidae > Dipodomys > Dipodomys merriami. The sequence continues at coordinate 3,303,868 of NW_027202693.1, forward strand.
CTATGAGAACATTTCTCTTGGGACAATGTCACCTCTTCCTTTGCTGTTTCCCAATGTTCCCCTCCCCTCCCTACCCACAAGTTGTACAGTTCCTTTTCCACGTCGTGTCCAGTGAGTACAAGCCTGTTTTCCAAATCACAACCAAGTCACAGAGCTGGGTAAACTCAGAAGTAAGAGAGGTTGATTTAGGTCACAGTTTTGGAGACCGACAACCCCAACAGCATACAGCAGGCTGTGCTGAGGTCACCTTGACCTGATGGCATGGGGTGGAGGAAGGGACCCTGGCGGGACAGGTGTCTCTGAGAGGGAGGGGCCAGGTGCATTCTTTTCTAACATCCCCTCTCCTCTCGAGGGAACCAACCTGGCATCTCGTAGGATGACTTGAATCACTTTTGAGGGCAGGGGCCCCCAAGTGACGTCACCAGCTCCCCCTCCCCCCATCACAGGTCCCATCGCCTGTGAACATTGCCACCCTGGGCACCAAGCTGGTGATGTGGGATTGTGGCGCCAACTTTATGGGGCATAAATACTCCAAGGTGTCATGACATCACCTGAGGGGGCTGGAAGTAGTCAGCTTGGAAGTGGGATGGCGTCAGGATTGTCCCTCGAGCCTAAGGGTGAGTCCAATCCTGCCTTGATCCACGCCAGGTTGACTTGCACCCGCCTGTCCCTGTCCAGCAGGCCTTTGAGAGTCAGAATGTGGAGATGGGGCAGGGATTATAGAATGGGGCAGCTGAGGAAAGCAGTTCCTTTATTCAGCCAAACCGATGTTTGCCAAAGTTCCAGAAACCCTCACTGACTGGTTTTATTTCAATAGGTGTAATCAACAGAGAGGTCTTTCTCGAGGTTCTAGAGACTGAGGTAGCCGTGATCCAGGGCTTGTCATGTGGTCAGGGCCGTCTTGCTCTGTCATCCTGTGATGGGAAGCAGCAAGGCACAGAGAGAGCAGGACTGGACACGTGAGGGATCCCCTCGTCCTTACTGATGGCCCCGTCTCCCCCACTCCCCATGGGGCTGGGGCCCTCACAGTTTAGCCATCTCTTAAAGATCTCACTTTATTACTGTTAAAGTGGCAATGCAGACCCTGAATAGGAGGAGGGAACACTCCATCCATGGCAACCCAAGGTGGGTGCGCCATATTGGTTTCATGCATCAGCTCTTGGTAAGCTTTTGTACACAGCAAGGCACTTACAAACCAGCTGCCCAGGGCCAAGCAGGTCTAAATCCATCTCTGCATGGAGAAAGACGCGTTTGTAGGATGGATACCCCAAGGATCACTCTCTGGCGTCCGGTGAAAGGATCTTTTCTTCCCTTCAACGTGGATTTCCCAACTGCTTCTCGAGGAAGCCGCAGCGTCTCCCGTACCTTCGCCAGGGAGCCGGAGATCTCGCTTCCCTGTGCTCTCACCCACACTGGGTTTGAGCAAACATTTGCATTTTTGGCAGTTTGATAGATCAATTATTTGATCTCTTCGCTGTTTAAAATCGCATTTCATTACTCAGTGAGTACAGCCGTGCTCTGCAGTTCCTGGAAATGGTTCCCTGGTTGCTAGAGACGCAGGAGCTAGGCCCTTTCCAGAAACAGAGGCTTCATGTTCGCGCCTCTCCCCCGTCGGAGCCCGGCTGCTTCTCCCACAGAGCCACCAGGAAGCACGAAGAAGACGAGGAACGTATACCTACTTACATGGCCGTGTTACACGGCCGTGTGTTTCTCAGGACTGCCTGCATACAGAAAGTCGGGTGGGGAGGGCTGAGGACACCTTCCCTCTTCTAGAACGAACCCAGGTCTTGCTTCTTCCCATAGATCTCCGAAGAAATAGAAGTTGCAAGTGGGGCTGGATGACCTTCTCTTATTCTGTAAATGACGGGGGTCTTTGGTTTTTTTCATTTTTGTCGGTTGTGTGGCTTGAACTCTGGGCTTGGGCATTGTCTCTGCGCTCTTCAGCTCAAGGCAAGTGCTCTACCACTTGAGCCATTTCTGGTTTTCTAGTGCTTTATTGGAGATAAGAGTCTCATGGACTTTCCTGGCTGGGCTGGCTTTGAACCATGATCCTCAGATCTCAGCCTCCTGAGTAGTTAGAATTACAGGTGAGAGCCACCGGCGCCTGGCTTGATGGGGGTCTTTGTATCCAGAAAGCAAATGTCTAGAGGGAGAGGAAAAAAAAATCGGACTAGTTTTTGGGGACACTCCTCTCTTCGGGGGAGGCAGGGAGAGAGAAGGGTGAGGGGTCTCACCACCACCCAGAGAGGGCTGGCATTCCAGTAGTGCGTGGGCTTAACCCCCAACTGCTGGCCCTCACCTGTGCTTAGCAACGTGGACATCATCTTCTGGTACGGGCAGCAATGGCCAAGTCTTTACACAGCTGGGCACAGATGTGCGGTCGATCAGGTACCCATGGGGAGAAAGCTAGAGGCCGATGCTTTGACAACTCCTGTGGAGTCTTGAGGGCCTGTCAAGAATGGGTGCTCTTATCCCAGTGCTTTGATGACTGTGCTGACAAATGCCATTGGTTTCCCTCCATTTCCATTGCATTTGCCGGCAGGGAGGGAGAGAGCAACGAGAACTGTCCAGGTGCCATGCTTGTGTTGTGACGGGACTGCGGATAATGCCAGCCCTGTGGGAGATCTCACTTGATTGCTCAGAACACTCACCGCCTTTCCCTAGGGGAGGGTCACATATTTGCAGCCATTGAGATCAGGCTCTGTCACAGAACCTGCGTGTGACCCAAAGGGACAGGGGTTGCTCTGACACCAGTGTAGGGTGTCTTACCTCCTCTTGTTTGGTCCTAAGCCATATGATCATCAGTTTTCTAAACAGACTTCTTCTGTCGGCCTGTGGGTACCCGTTCTGATGGCTGTGACTTCTGAAAGTAAGGAAATACAAGTCCTCTGTCCTCTGTCCTGACCATCTATGGTGTTTTGTACTCCCATAGACATTGTAAGAATCAGTTCAGTAACTGTTGCGAAGATGGGAGCTAGGCTTTCCATAGGTACTGAGTAGAATCTTTCAGTTGATTCAGGGTGTGTTAAAATCTTGGCACTATGCAGTGTACTTATCCATGAATATAGGATGTCTTTCTGTTCCATTGGAATGTCCCCTTGTTGCTTCCAATGATGTTTTGTATTCGCCAGTGTACAAAATCTTATACTGCTTTTGTTAAATTTCCTAAGCACTTTGTTTATTTTGGTCGGTTGTGGGCTTGAACTCAGGGTCTGGGCACTGTTCCTGAGCTCTTCTGCTCAAGGCTGTCACTTTACCACTTTGAGCTACAGGTTTTTGAGTGGTTAATTGGATTAATTCAGGTTTTTGAGTGGTTAATTGGAGAGAAGAGTTTCATGGGGACTTTTCTGCCCTGCCTGGCTTCAAATTGTGATCCTCAGATGTGAGCCTCCTGAGTAGCTAGGATTACAGCATGAGCCACCAGCACCCAGCTGTTTTATTATTTTTTATAGCAATGGCTAATGGAATTGTTTTCTCGTTCAATGTTAGTGCATGGGAATAGAATGATTTGTTGTTGAATATTTACCCTCTATCTTGCTGAAATAATGGATTAGCTGTAGCAGTTCTTTTTTAAAAAATTGTACAATCTTCTGTGTCCAATATCATGTCATCTATTAGCAGATGTCTATGTTGTTTCTTTCCAATCTGGATGCCATTGATTTGTTTTTCTTGCCTAATTGTCCTAGCTAAATGGTGACTAGTAACAAGTAGAGCAGACATCTTTGCCTTGATCTTGATCTTAATGGGAAAGCTGTCGGTCTTTCACCATTAAGCTGCAAGTTATCTGTGGGATTTTTCACACCTGTCTTTTACCAAGTTGAAATTGTTTCTCTCTATTCCTCATAGATTATTATTTTTACCATGAAAGAATGTTTGACTTCTCAGGCAGGCGTGGCACCACACAGCTGTAATCTTACCTTTGTGAGAGGCAGTGGTTAGAGGGAAGGTCTGAGGCTGGTGTGGGAAAAAGCTTTAAAGAAACTAAAATTTAAAAAGGATGAAGGAGGGTATGGCTCAAGAAGTAGAAAGCTTGCCTAGCAAGCACAAGGCCCTAAATTCAAACCCCAGTATTACCAAAAAAAAATTTATAAGACTTCTCAACTGCTGCTTTTCAACTCTGAATAATCATATTGCTTTTGTAGTAAATCATGCATTAATTAATATTCATATGTTTAACCAACCTTCCATTCTTGGAATAAATCCACTCGGTCATAGTATAAAATCCTTTTGAATATTTTGCTAATTAAGGCTTTCTGTTGAAGTTTTCAGATCTGCATTTAGAAGGAATAATGATTTATGGTTTCCCATTTCTGTTATATCTTTATGTGATTTTGGTGTCAGAGTACTATTGACCTAATAGAAATGAAAAATACTACCTCCCACACTCTTTTAAAAATCTTCTGTGACAGACTTGTTGTTGTTATTTCTTCTTTAAATGTTTTGTAGAATTCACCAGTGAAAGCAGTTGAGCCTGGGCGCTCTCTGTGTGTGTGTGTGTGTGTGTGTGTGTGTGTGTGTGTGTGTGTGTGTGTGTGTGTGTGTGTGTGTGTGTGTGTGTGTGTGTGTGTGTGTGTGTGTGTGTGTGTGTGTGTGTGTGTGTGTGTGTGTGTGTGTGTGTGTGTGTGTGTGTGTGTGTGTGTGTGTGTGTGTGTGTGTGTGTGTGTGTGATTTCCTTTTGCCATTAAATCCTTTTTCTAAGTCAACATCAGCTATTTATCTGTCTAGGAGTTTGCCTGTTTCATTTAAATTCTTAATTTGCTTTTGTAATATCAGTAAGAGCATCCTCATTTTCCTTCTTAAATGTAGTTATTGGTGTCCTGTCTGTCTCTCTGTCTCTCTGTCTCTGTTTCTGTCTGTGCCTTAGCCCTCACTTCTTGCTTGTGCAGAGTCAAAGGTCAGCTAACATTAAAGGCTTGGGAACTTTTTCATTCTCAGTCAAGTATTTGTGAATCTCTGGGAATTCACACAGCCTTGCACCACATTTGTGTGGCCTTCTAGATGTTTTAGGAACATGTTGGAGATTTCAAAAACTGCCCACAGAAAGCTCATTCTTTACCACTTGCTTTTGAGTTGTTTTCAACGACTTTTTCTTCCCCTTCCCCTCACATTTTTATCGTGGCCTGGGGCAGCTGCTCCATTTAATAACTGTCCTGGGGAAAAGTGAGTCACGTGGGCCCAGAATCCATTCAAATAAATACAGCCCTCGGGAACTACACTGCCAGATAGGTGTCATGACAATGGCCTGAGCCTCATGCTTCCAGAGAGCTCCAAACTTTTGCCCCTTCCCATTCCTGGGAGACTCTGGTTCTCACTACATTTTCAGGCTGTTGATTTCCAAGGCTATCCCAGAAGTGGGAATGGGTGAGTACAGACACCACAGGTATTTCCTGTTCTCTATTCAGTTCTACTTCTATTTCTATTTATCTATCTGCTGTGCCTGTCCTGGGGTTTGAACTCAGAGCTTCACACTCCCACTTTTTTTTCCCACTTGGGGCTAATGCTCTACCACTTAAACCACAGCTCCACTCCTGGATTTTTGCTGGTTAATGGGAGAGAGGAGTCTCTCGGATGTGTCTGCTTGGTCTGGTTTTGAACCTCGATCTTCAGATCTCAGCCTCCTGAGTAGCTATGATGACAAGACATGAGCTTCACCTTGTCTCTTAGGAGAGAGAGAGAGGCAGTGTCTGTTACCATAGTTAAATGCAACAGGCTCCAGTGTCAGAGGTTCTTGGTTCCAATCTGAACACTACCACACTTGACCATTATCCCTGCCTCCATCTTTCCTGTCATATGATAGAGAAGAAAATGATCTAAACCTTGCAGCATTTTGCGAACATTGAATGAAGTTAATTTATTTAGTTGAGCCAACGCGATTGGCAAAGATAAGGAAATCTACTGTGAAATCTCAAAAATGATGCACTGGTCTGGACACTGGAATTTATCCTGGCGTCAGTGTTTTCCTTTGCTCACGATGACACCCCTAACACTTGGAGCACAGGAGAGTGCGGCAAGTGCTAATCAGGGTGTGCTGCTAGGACTATTTTATTGTACTACTGAGTCTTCTCAGTGCCCAGCCTCTTGGATTAGAGAGTCCTTCAGAACCTAATTAGCATGGCTTCCAATCATTTTAATGCATGCAAATTCAAACCGAGGGTAGATTAGAGCTTTTGCATTGCTCACCAAACACTCCCTCAAACGTAAAATAAAATTTATGTTAAAAACAGGATTCGAGTGGGAGCAGTCAAAATAGTTAAGTGAGCATGGGGTTTTGCTGACCCCCCTCCACGCATAAGAAGCTGTTATTGCCATACAGTTAGAATAATTGTGTGTGCTCAGAAGAAGCTCCATCAGCAACATTTTCCTAATAACAGTGTCAACAGAGGAAAGAAACTGGGGCTTAAGCTTAGTGTTTTGCACTTTTGGCTTTTATACTCAAAGCGGCACTCTACCAACTTGAGCCATATGTGCACTTCTGCCTTTTGGGTGGTGGTGCATCAGAGATCAGAATCTCATGAACTTTCCTGCCCAGGGTAGCTTTTGAACACCAATCCTCAGATCTCAGTCTCCTGAGTAGCTAGGGTTATAGGCGTGAATCCATTGCCTGACCCAGAACTCTTATTTCCGAGATGGTGTTAGGAAAAGGAGTGTATGAACATGAGATCCACGACGTCGTGTGTCTTTGGCTGTCATTTCTCAGTTCTGAAAATACAGCCACCATACACATAATCCCTGCCAATTTCCCCTTCCCCATTTCACCGGGAGGCTGGTGTCTGACCATCTTCAGGATGGGTAAGTCAAAGCAGATGTACAATCACAAGTTGCATGGGTCATTACCAGGTCAGAAGAGTCATTCATGGCTGCAGGGTGCTGGAGCGTACATTAGGGGTGCGCCCTCCCCCCATCACCCAGGAACTGGGGAGGCAATGCTGCAGGGGGGTGGGGAGAAGGGAGTGTAGCCTCAGTGTGCAAAGGGCGGGGCCCAGGCACATTAGGCAGCCACAGGGTTGTGAATCAGTGCTGGTGTCGAGAACCACAGTCCCGGGGTACCCTACGGGCTCAGTGTCCATTTGTATTCTCAAGCTCACCCCAAATCCTATGACGCAGCGCTTGCAGGATCACATGCCACACTGCTCAGGACCACTTGGTTCTCGTGGGCATGTGGCTTTGCTCATAACCGTGCAATTAACGGAAGTAGGCAGCAGTAGGGGGTTTTAGCAGCAGTCTGGTCTTTATCCTCTGCTTCTGGTGGCTGAGCCCAAACTAACTTTTTAAGTGAACTTAACTGTAGACGCTGACATCTTCTGAGCTGTCACCCACCCCATCCAGGAAGCCTTCATCTCGACTCACTGATGTAGCTCCTTTGATTTCTTTGATTATTATGGAATACTTTGAAGCGACAAAAGAGTATAGTCATTTAATAAGCAAGCAAGCAGCCATCCCCACCTGCCAACTCGATCAAGCATATTTTGTTGTTGTTGTTGTTTCTATCTTCTTCTGTAGTTTTCCTTCATCTTGGGACCCGCAGGTTCTCTCAAGAATTAGCTACATCAAGATTCTCTGTGGTATGGGGGCTGGGAATGTGGCTTAGTGGTAGAGTGCTTGCCTAGCATGCACAAAGCCCTGGGTTCGATTCCTCAGTACCACATACACAGAAAAAAAGCCAGAAGTGGCTCTGTGGTTCAAGTGGTAGAGTGCTAGCCTTGAGCAAAAAAGAAGCTCAGGAACAGTGCTCAGGCCCTAAGTTAAGCCCCAGAACTGGCAAAAAAAAAAAAAAAAAAAAAAAACAAAGCTTCCCCATGGTGCTCTGTGTGAATACAGTTTCATTGTGTTTTGAAACTATACATAAACAGAATGACAGCAAGCTCCGTGAAGCTTGCTCTTTTCACTTGACATTTGTTCACGATTTATCTAAATCCAGCCATTCCGTCTGAACAGCTGTCTAATGTTTCCTGACATAAATATCTAACACGTCGGGTCCAGAGCACTCTACCAGGCATGCCTTCTATGAGCTTGCTACTTAGGATATTTCCAAAAAACCACATGTATAAAGGATCTCACCAAGTCAGACAGCCCACCTCTACCAGGAAAAATGGATGATACCCTTTGGTAAATGTATATTCACGTACACATTGTACACACAGCCTCTGCCAATCATAACACGAAGAACCAGGAAGGCTTCATTTCCTTCTCAATTTCTCAGAAGTAAATAAACATTATCAAGGTGTCCTAAAATAGTTTTCCCATAACCCAAATGTTTTTCATTTTTCTTTTCTTTATTTATTTCTGTACACAATCTTGATTGGGAGGATTTTTCTAACCGGATGCATTTTCTATATTTAGTAGTTAACCAAGATGAGAATTGACAAGAGAATTTACTCCTGATCAAAACAACTCATCGCTTTTCCACCAGCTCCCCGGGTCTCATAAATGTCTTTCCCCCACTCTTCTTCTCATTCCCATTCCTACAAATACGGTTGGAGTGTGTGTGTGTGTGTGTGTGTGTGTGTGTGTGTGTGTGTGTGTGTGTGTGTGTGTGCGCGCGCATGCGTGCGTGTGCATGTGTGCAAAGACATTCCATTGTCCTGCTCATTCAGTGCCTTCTGTGGGTTTTTACTTCCTCTTGTTACTATTTTCCTTCTCTCTCTGTGAGGAGATCAAGTGAAAAGAATCTGTAAGAGCTCCTGTCACACCATAAGAGCTTAGTAAATGGCAGCCCAAGGGTGGCCAGTTCCCTGCCTTGTTTTATGTGTCTACTCCGCCTGAATTTAAACCCCAGCATGGCTGTGCTCCATAGTGGAAACTCCGCATGGTGCCCAACATTAACGCATGATAGCTGTGGAAAGCAACGTCGCTAAGTGGTGGTTTGCAAACATTGTTGGGTCCTTTATGCAGACACTGGATTATTTAACCCTGCATGTTTCATCCTTTGAGTTTAAGTGTTGCTGATTGTGCCACCATATTGCACTCATTTCACAAATGAATTCTGAGGGTCAGCTCTGAGGAAGGGAGTGGATTTGTAGATTTTTTTTTTTTGGTTGCTCATGGGGCTTGAACTGTGGGTCTAGGCGCTGTCCCTCAGCTCTTCAGCTCAAGGCGAGCACACTACCACTTGAGCCACAGCACCACTTATGGTTTTCTGAATGGTTAATTGGAGATAAGAGTCTCACGGACTTTTCTGCCCGGGCTGGCTTTGAACTGAGATCCTCAGATCTCAGCCTCGTGAGTAGCTAGGATGACAGGCATGAGCCAACAGCACCCAGCTTAACTCAGATTTTTGCAACATGGATCATTGCTACTCTTGGTGTGGCTGGGGACCAGCAGCATTGAGATCATCTGAAAACAAGTGCCCAGTCTCAATACCCCTAGATTGACTGAATCAGAATTTATAGTTTGGGGTTGTTTTTTCTTAATTTGGAGCTATCCTGGGATTTGAACTCAAGGTCTCACACTTGGAAGGCAGGGACCCTACCACTGAGCCATACTTCTAGCCAGAATTGGTGTTTTAATGAAATGCCTGGGTGATTTGCAAACATAGTCAGGCTTGAAATAATAGTTATCAACTATTTATAATATACATGGAAGCATACTTCCATTCTTCCGGGACATCATGTTCTTTGTCTCACACCCTAAATGAGCAGACAACACATTCAATGTTACACTAAAGCACCAACCATTGTGCGAGGATCTTTAAATTGACACGAGCCATTTCAGCATGGTGCTGGACGTTTTTGCCTTCCCTAGTTGCTGAATGATGGCTGCAGGTTTTCTATATCCATTTTGCACATGGCTTTGGGAAAGGCCTTGCTGACAGGCAAGACGACTTGTGATGGTCACGCCAAAGCAGAAGCGCTGTGTGATTTCTGTTAGCTATTTGGACGGCTTCAGCGCAGCTCTCCATTTCCATAGGAGGAAACGTTGGGGAAACTTCGTGACCTAGGGAGCGATTCCACCCTTGTCCTCCATTTTCTTTCCCTTTCAGAGTCTCCAATCTAAGAGATGGTGCTGGGACACAAAGATACAAAACGAGAGTGACCCCTGGCTTCCATCACCATTTCTGACCATTATATGTTGTTTCCAATAATTCTATAATCCATAAAATACAAGGTATGGGTGTACTCCCTGTAGGACGGTGGGGGGGCAGGCAGTATGTTCAATGCCCAGGGCGGTGCCTGGCATGCAGTTTGGTAACCGCACAACATGGATATAGTGCCACTCCTCATACCTCACATCCCCCTTGGTGGAGGTGCAGGTGGGGTCAGACTCTCCCTAGCAAGGGGGACCTCTGGGGACATGGCTTAGCCTCTGAATCCACAATCAGAGCCAGCTTGACCAGAATACTTAGCAAGAGCCGGAAGTCTCAGCTTCCTCTCTGTATGAGAAGTGCAAAATAACTTCGCATTCTCCTCCACTGCCACCTCTGCCCTTTCCTCTTCTTCCTTCTCTTCCCTCCTTCATCCTCTGTCTCTAATCCTCCTCCTCTTGTCCTTCTTTCCTTCCTTCTCTTCTTCCTTCTTTACTTTCTTCCTTTTCTTCTCTTTTACTTCCTCTCCCTATTTCTCTTGCCTCTTATCTTCTTCCTTTCCTCTTCCTCCTTTTCTGCTTCCTTCTCCTCTTCTTCCTTCTTTCCCTCCCTTCTCTTACTCCTTCCTTGTCTCCTTCTCCACCTTTTCCTCCTCCTCTTCCTCCTCTGCCCACCATTGTTTTGATACATGTGGTGCTATCCTGAGTCCTTAGGGTGTTGTGTTGCCATCTACTTCCGTTTCCTAGTCCTGCCTACACAATGCTGGACCCATAACCTTTGTGTTAACTGCACGGAGCTCCACATGAACAAAATGAACCAAACACAGATGCCTCCATCCCAGCTACCATTCGCATTATTCAACCACCACCACCACCACAACAGCAAATGACTCATGTCTAGGGTTGATGCACTCGTTCAAAGGGCACAATTTACCAGGCACCGGAAATCGGGCTTCTTTCGGAGAATAAACACAATGGGAAACACGCTTTCAGAAGCCTCGTATCATTAAATTGTCTACTTAATAAAAATATTCCCCTGTGTTCCTCATAATTGGGTACTATCTGTTTAATATTGTCTGGATGGTATATTGTCTGTGGAATAAAGGAACTGAATGGCGTTAATTGTATTTGGGTGAAAAGAACCCTCTTGCATATTCATCAAAAGACACAAACCTCCCAAATCCTGCTCGTTGAGTGAATGCTGAATGGGAAGGCACCTCTTGTTGCTTGTTCTAAATTTGCTTCTCTCTGTTTGCTCGTGGTGCCTCTTGTCTCCTTATGATTCAGTGTCAAAGGCAAAATTGCTTTTCCTCCTCCTGAGGAGTATGTGAACATGAAAGATGAGCATGCCAATCCTTCCCAAGTCTTGTCTGTTTCGTATTTATTAAAATTCTCCTGGGGGTAGGGTGGGGTAATGGTGGGGGAGATGTTCCAGGGGAAGGCAGAGTAAATCTCTGAAGCCACTGAAGATAAGGGAAGAGTTACAGCCATATCCTTAACCTCAGTATAGATTCACAGAGATTTGTGTGGGGGAGGGATTTCGGTTGGTTTTTAGGATAGTTTCCTAGCCTGATCAATGTTCCTGGAACTTGTGCACATGTCACACATGTAGAAAGTTTGTTCACAGACAGATAGCGGGGCTCTATCCCCTGGAAGGACTGAGAATATTTCTCCCAGGAGTTCCTAGGATATGCAAATGATGCTGATCTCTGGATTTTCATTTGCATATACCTGCCCCCCCAGACCCCAAGAGATGATGGGAGGCAGCGGTCTAGCTGGCAGGAAGGAGGCCTTAGAGATGAGCACATGGTTGGGAGCAATATCCGTATTCCAGGTACCCATGTGCCCACTAGGACAACCTTGGGCAAGTTCTTTTGTCATCTGTGAAGGAGGAGAAAACAGTACTGTCCCTAAGAGGGAATGAGGGAGATAAAGCACATGAAGCTGATCTGGTGACTAATGGAGGGCAAATATCTGACAGAGGGGATAAACTGAGGAAATATCCAGGGGTTTGGTGGATGGATTCGGAGATGAGGGAGGTTACCCCAGGGGTACTGGTACTTTTCTTTTTCTTTTTTTGCTGGTCCTGAGGCTTGAACTCAGGGCCTAGGTGCTGTCCCTAAGCTTCTTTTACTCAAGGCTGGCTCTCTGCCACTTGAGCCACAGCACCACTTAGGTCTTTTTCTGAGTAGTTTATTGGAGATTAGAGTCTCATGGACTTTCCTGTCTGGGCTGGCTTCAAACCGCAATCCTCAGCTCTCAGACTCCTGAGTAGCTAGGATTACAGGCGTGAGCCACCAGTGCCCGGCACTAACACTCTTAGTTGAAATGGATGAGGTTGGTGTCAAGTCAGGTTTAGTCTAGACAAAGTAAAAGTGCTGGCCCACTTGACAGAGTATTCATCCTAAAGAAGGAAAGGAGGGGGATAATGGAGTGGGAGTTGTAGAAGGAAAGAAGATGATGGTGTACATTCTCCACCCGTAGTCAATCATCCATGCAGGAAATGAAGACGAAAGATCTTGTCCTGCTGGGTCCATCTGCAAATCAGGTAGAAGGAAATTGGGTTGTCCCTGAAGACTGGGGCATTTCACCTCTGAACCCATCTCCCAGCTGCTGTGGAGTCTTCTGCACTTCCACACTCCACCTGCGTGGGGCAGGAGTGAGCTGCCTCCATTTTCCTATGGGGGTGAAACTTTGTGGAGACTTGAGTTGGGATGTTGGCTGTCGCTGAGTCCCCAGTTGTTAGTTAGGGGTGACCTGGGGTGGGGAGTGGGGTTCTAGCAGTTAATTCTCCAGATAGCCTGGGACTGACCTAGCCTTCCCTCTTTCTTGATTTTAGTTCTCAAGAATGACAGTAGAACCAGACAGGAATACAACATTTCAGAGCTAGGCAGGAAGGAAGTGGAACAGGCTCAGCTTCCCCCCCCCCCACAATGGGATGTCCTTCAGCGCATCAGCCCAGTGACTTGAGGGGCAAAAGTGAGGGTCCCTCGCTTGCAGTGGAAGTGGGGTATGCACAGGCTGGCTTCTACTCCAGACAGCCTTGCTCAGCTCATAGCTTGCTGTTGAGTCCTAGGCTTCCTTGCTCCCTCCTAGTAACTTACCCTGTCTCTCTAGACACAGGCAAATTGGTAATCAAGCCCCCCCACCCCAAGAGAAAGTGATAACTGCACATCCACAGAATCTGCCACACATTCTCTCCCTCCCTCCCTCCTTCCCTCCCTCCCTCCCTCCCTCCCTCCCTCCCTCCCTCCCTCCCTCCATTTTGGCAGGGGCTCCAGAGGCGCACACTGAGAATCCCAGCTACTCAGGAGAGGCTGACATCAGAAGATCACAGTCCCAAACCAGGATGAAAAGTCCATGAGACTCTTATCTCCAATGAACTACCAAGAAAAACCCAGAAGCGGGGCTGTGGCTCAGGTGGTAGAGCACCAGCCTTGAGTGGCGAAAAGCCAAGAGAGTCAGGTGAGGCCCTGGGTTTGATTCTTTAGCACCACATAAGCAGAAAAAAGCCGGAAGTGGTGCTATGGCTCAAGTGGTAGAGTGCTAGCCTTGAACTGAATAGCTGAGGGACAGCGCCCAGGCCCAGAGTTCAGGCCCTATGCCAAAAAAAATAGCCATGAGTGTGAGGTCCTGAGTTCAAGTCCCAATACCAACACACGCAAAAAGAAATCAATATATCAATATTTGATTAAAACCCCTGAAATCTATTGATATTTTCTAATGCCAGGTAACACAACAAGGCTCAAAGAGGTGAAAGCAAGGTGGTAAACGGGGGTTTTGAAGTCACTGGACAGAATCTAGAACTTGTATTTCCATATATCTCCTTGCATCCAGCCATTAGCAAAGAATTCTATCAAAATGAGAATAGAAACAGTACTAATGGTCCAATTCTGCCCCTGGTACTAATTATTGGAATTTCGCTGACTTACTATTCTGCAGGCCTAAAAATACACTCACTTAATAGAGAGGCTTGGGCCACAGGATGAAGAGGAGAACCACAGAGACTCTGAGATTGAAAAAAAAAAAAATCCTTCTCCAGCTGCAATCCAATGTCTGGGAATTGCATTTCTCAGTCCAATCAAGAATTTTTTTCTTATTTTTTTACCTCTAGGAATAAGGAGCTATTAAAGTTCTGGGCTTCTGGCCCCTGAGGAGGAATTCCAAAAATTCCATCCATAATTTCCTTAGCTCAGCATTGTGTACCATGTCTCCAGGTACTTTTCTCTGCCCTCTTCTTTCTGACAAGTTGTTTTAACGCTGTTGGTTCCGCAAACACCTTGTCTTCAGCCAGATCATGCATGTCATCTTCTACACCCTTGTGGCATATGGTGATGAGGTGTGTGGCAGGTGCTGGTGACATCCGAAGTGTGACTGACACAGACTGACACAGCACAGCAAAGGTGGCAGAATGGCTCCCACCCGCCCCTCACCCAGGGCCATAGGGCGGTGCTGGATGTGCTCTATGAGTTCTGGAGAAAGAGAATGAAAATCTTCCTCTGTCTGGGGGTTAAAAGATGGAAAGGAAAGGAGAGGGGATGTGAGGAAGAGGGGAGGGAAGGAGAAGGGAGGAGAGAAAGGAGAAAGAAGAGAGGCTAAGGGAGAAATAGACCTAGCATCTATGATGCCAACTACTTGTCATTCCCCACAGGTAGGTAACAGACTAGGTAGCTGATGGAAAGGGCGAGAGAAGGAAGGAGGAGTTTGTAAGTTTTAAAAGCCTATGTCTAAGGCTCGTGCCTGTAATCCTAGCTACTCAGGAGGCTGAGATCTGAGGATCTCCTAGTCGGTCCGTCCGTCCGTCTGTCCGTCCGTCCTTCCTTCCTTCCTTCCTTCCTTCCTTCCTTCCTTCCTTCCTTCCTTGCTTCCTTCCTTCCTTCCTTCCTTCCTTCCTTCCTTCCTTCCTTCCTTCCTTCCTTCCTTGCTTGCTTGCTTGCTTGCTTGCTTGCTTGCTTCCTTCCTTCCTTCCTTCCTTCCTTCCTTCCTTCCTTCCTCCCTCCCTCTCTTCCTTCCTTCCTTCCTTCCTTCCTTCCTTCCTTCCTTCCTTCCTTCCTTCCTTCCTTCCTTCCTCCTTTCTTTCTCCCTCCCTTCCTCTCCTCCTTCCTACCTTCCATCTTTTTTTGTGCCATTCTTGAGTTTGAACTCACAGCCCAGGCATTGTCCCTGTGGGGTTTTTGTTGTTGTTGTTGTTCAAGGCCGGTGGCTCTGTCACTTGAGTAACAGCTCTTCTGTTTTGTTTTGTTTCATTTTTTAGTTGGAGATAAGAGTCTCATAGACTTTGCTGCCCAGTTTGGCTTCAAACTGTGATCCTTAGATCTCAGCCTCCTGAGTAGCTGGGATTATAGGCGTGAGCCACTGGAATCTAGCAAGAATGGTTGTCTTTCTTTTTAAATAACAAAATGATTTTGTTATTATTAAGGTGTTGAACAGAGGGTTTACCATTCATAAGTCAGGTAATGAGTACATTTCTTTTCTGGGGGTGCCATGTCACCCCTTCCCTTGCTTTCCCCCCGCGTCCCCCTACCATCCCTGGCCACAAGCTGCATAGGTGAATGGTTTCATTAAAGAGATATAGGATATAAGTCCTGTATTCAAAGCGTGACCGGTGGTGTGGGGTAGGAGGAAGGTTTAGGTGTGAAGAGTCTGAAGGTTTGCCATTCTCTCTGCATTTCCTCTCTGTGCTCACAGTTGACACTCACATCTCCAGCCTCCTTTGATATTGGCAAAGCCACTTGGTGTGTGTGTGTGGTGAGGCCACAGGGGAAGGACCCTGGTCTGTGGACATCTCCTGGCTATCCCCTCCCTCCCCGCTCCTTCACCCCCTCCCCGCCCCCTTCGCTTGCTGCAGCCAGGAAGCGTTGTCGCTGGAGAACACAGTGTTTGCCATCCTGCTGCCGGTTCCCAGGTTTGATCTCATTGCTTCTTGCCTGGAGCTCTTATTTCTGACTCAATTATTTACCAGTGTTAGCAACCAAGCCTGGAGTTATTCACAATATAAACCTGAACTATAAGCCTCGCCAGCTGACGCTATGTATGCACAGCAGATACAGACAGATCAAAGGATGATTCATTATTATCCCAACACGGTGACTTTTTTTTTCCAAGTAGAAAGAGAGAGAGAGAGATGCAGTTTCTCTTTGGTGACTCCGGTGCTTAAGGAAATGCACAAACAGCTTTGGCAAGCATTGGATTCCTGTCCTGCACACTAGGGCTTACCTGAATATGATTCCAGAACTTTCTTTCCATTCCCCGGATCATACTTTGGCCTGGGTCAATGTAATGCCCTTTTCTTCCGCCTCTTCCCACCTTCTCTGATGCCAGTTCATGAGCTCCTGGAGTTGGGAAAGCCAGGTGGCATGCAAGCCTGTGTTGCTGTGGAAGCAGCACCCACTTGCTGGTCCTGGCAATCTCCCCATGTCAGGAGGCCTTGGGTTAGCTTCTGGGCAGCCTCTTTGGGATACAGAGGACCAGGTGGCTAGAGGCTGGCCATGGGGAGGGTGACTAGGAGGTGGGGCTCTGGGGTGACACGGCCATGGGTTTGAGCCCTGGCTCTGTCAGCATTTGGTCTCTGACCATGGGCAAGGCCTGATTCTCCATCTCCTCTTCGATTCCAAGGGTTGTCATGAACAAGGATGCATTTATCCAAGTACGAGATTCTCCAGAGTCAGAATTAGTAGATGACAGCTAGTTAGCTTACTAGCTAGATGATAGATACATAGCTAGATGATAGATAGATAGATGTAGCTTACTATCTAGATAATAAATAGATGATGGGTAGATAAGTAGATAAATATATAAGAAGGAAAAGAGATTTCCCAGAGAGCGCTACTAAAAATAATAGACCGTTTAACTTTGATTCATCTTCTGATGCTCTCTAGGTCTGCCTGTATATGATTTAGTTCCTGTCTTCTAGACCAGAGAGAGATTAGACCTCTTTATCTGTGTTCATCTAAACAAATTAACCAATCACCTGACATTTATTACCACATCCAGATGATTCTAAGTTGCCATACAAGACATCGCACTTATCTCAGCATCTTTCTAGAAGGAACACACACACACACACACACACACACACACACACACACACACACACACACACACACACACACACACACACACACACACACACACACACACACACACACACACACACACACACACACACACACACACACACACACACACACACACACACACACACACACACACACACACACACACACACACACACACACACACACACACACACACACACACACACACACACACACACACACACACACACACACACACACACACACACACACACACACACACACACACACACACACACACACACACACACACACACCCCCCCCCCCCCCCATTGAAAACTGGCCGGGCGCTGGTGGCTCACACCTGTCATCCTAAGTACTCAGGAGGCTGAGATCTCAGAATTATGGTTCCAGCCCAGGCAGGAAAGTTGGTGTGACTCTTATCTTCAATTAACCACCAGAAAACCCAGAAGTGGAGCTGTGGCTCAAGCGATAGAGTGCCCGCCTTGAGCCGAAGAGCTGAGGGGCAGTGCCCAGGTCCAGAGTTCAAGCCCCACGACCTACCAAAAAAAAAAAAAGTAGAAAGTGGTGTTCACTGAAAGGGCATGTTGCTACAACAGAAATCTCCCAGCAGTCCAAGTGTCACGGCTGGCTGTGCCTCGTAAGGCCCTTGTCTGTCCAGTCTCTATTCTGAGCGGCCCAGGAGCCTGGCACCTGCCCACAAAGTCTGATTTGTGTCTGTAAAGCCAGTTCCCCACCGTTCCCATCTCTCACTGTTTAGGCTCGTTTTATATTTTCTAGAGAACTCGGAGCTAGCTCCGGTCTCCTGTACCTCTAGCTCATCCTCTGTGTCTCTCATGTGGGTTCAAATGAACGGAGCACCAGGCCACAGGAAAGTCAAAGCCGATGGCTCCCTCACAGAGCTTGTGGCCCGTGCTCATGACATCCTCTCCATGCACCCCAAGCCCTTGGGGCTTCCATTGCTTGGGATCGCTCAGAAATTGCTTCAAGTTTGTCTGTCAGCACACTGAAATGACCTCGTGTTTTTATGTCAGTCATGGCACCTAAAAAATAGATGAAGTCACTCATGGATAATATTCTGCAGAATTTTAGTGGAACCGAGTCCGTGGTAGGGAGGCATTCTTGCTCCATTCAGACATGCAGTGGTGTTTGGAAGAAGTCCTGGTTTCCTTGTTCATCCCTTCCAAACAGCCATTTTCTCTATACTATTACTTGAAAAAAAGAGACATTTAAGTGCCGAATATACTCATTTATTCTCCTACTGCCTGTGAGTAAATGTGGGCGCTGGCCTTGCACTGTGAGATTAGATTTGAAATTAGGTTGTAGACAGACTTGAGGAAAGATAGATTTCTCTCCTAGCTCAGCCTCCTATAAACTCTGGAAATGCAAGCAAGATATACAGCCTATAGACCGAGGGATGCAGGGGCAAAACTGCATCTCACCAGGAAAAGAACCAACAGGAAACTAAGTGCAATAGATTCCTTTTCTTGGATTATTTGTTGAGACAATGAACAAAGGCAGAGACTAGAAGAGGAGCAGAAAACCAGAGACTTGTGAGACATACTACATAAAATGGAAAGAATAAGTGTGAACGAAGGTAAGAAACAAGTTGGGATTTGTGGCACAGGATTATTTATGCAAATTAAACACACACACACAGACATAACACACCGTATTTTTCCACGGGTACAGGTTATGGTTTTTAATGTGTATAAAATATGGAAGGTAACTTGAAGGTATATATTTGGTTCACTAGTGTGTATGCCTGGGAAAGAAAAAGGGAAAATAGAATCAATAAACTATAATAAAAGAGGGCCCTATCATTGACTAGGAAAGGGAATACAGCCTGGGTAGGGACCAGGGTCCTATAAATCCTTTGTACTGAGGCCCTTTATTAAGGTGCTTGACAACAGGGCATGGTGCTGGCCTTCTGAAGCTATTTCTTAGGGATCGTCAAGCAATGATATACTTAACAGTATGATTTAGTAGGTCTAGGGACCTGCAAGGATTTAGGACGGCACCGACCACCAAGTCTGCCTGCTCTTTAGCTCAAGAGCCTGATCCTCCTGTGCTCTATGAAGATGTGAGGGGGCCGCTGACGTCACTGTTGATGTAACCTGTCACTTCTTTCGTTGTGCCTTGAAATATACCCAAGCCAGCAATGGGGTGACTCACTAAGCAAGTTACAGCAGGGAGATTCACTCAAAGGCCGCGGCATTCCTGCGGGGAGGGGGGGTCCCCTTCCACTTCCTGCTGGTTTCAGGCATTAAGGATACGGTACTTCCGTGGGAACTTTTTCTCTGTGTGTAGGATGGAAAGAATGTCTTCCCTTACCTCCTTACTGATGGGGTAAGTGCGAGAGGAGGACTGGCCCCTTTGAGATCATTCATACCAGGGCCAAGAGCCACTGGCGCGGTGTCTGATGGGCGTGGATCGGCGTTGTGTTTCCTGGGCTTCCCTGGGGTTCTGTCATGCACTGGCTGTGTGCTATGGTGTACACAACTTTACCTTGGTATGCTTTCCGTCTCTTTAAAGAAATACGAAGAATAATAGCATCTAATGGGCATTGTGCCTGGCTGATTGAGTTTGAGTCCACGTGCAGTACGCACGGTGGTTCTAGCTATTTTCATTCCTGTGTGGCTTGCCTGCCAGCATCATGATTGTATCATTCTAATAGGAAACACATGCACCTTGATCTTTAGAAACTGATTTGCAGCCAATCTTGAAACCCTGAAGATGTAAGAGTTAGGGCACTGAGAAGGAAGAAGCATGCTGGAGAAAATTAAATGTACAGGGCTTGAAACCATTTCTGTATTCTCCATCCCTCTCTCCCTATGTTTTCTTCCCTCCCTTCTTCCCTCCTCCTGTGTATATGTCTTTCTCTGCCTCTCTTCCTCTCTGTGTTTGTCTGTGTCTCTATTTCTCTATGTTCAGACAAATGTGTACATACCACACACACACACACACACATACACACACACACACAAATCCTTTGATCCTTTTTTAAAAAAATTTTTATTGTGAAAATACTGTACAGAGGGGTTACAATTATATGGGCAAGATAATGAGTACATTTCTTATCAAGCATTGTAGCCTCCTCCTTTGTTTCCCCTTCACATCCCTTCCCATCCCCCCTACCCAATCTTTCCCCCCCCCCAAAGTTGTAAAGTTCGTTTTCCGACATAACAACTTGTACATCTCATTGTTACTATAGGTCCACCTGTATCCCTATTTAAACGATTTGTTTTTCCCCTTCCCCTCCACAAATTATACCAACATTAAATACAGTGAAAGCAGGGGTTCTACCATGGGGGAGGGACATACAAAGCAACAAAGAAATAATCTTATAAATATGTTAGAAACAATTGCATGAAAGAAAAAAACATTTGGATACATATCTTGGGGTTCATTTCCCTAACATCAACTTATCTGACCTTTTCTGCTTGACTCAGACATATACTAGTTATTACAAATAAGGGAAACCATGGGACCTATATTTCTTTGGGCCTGGATTACTTCACTTAATATAATTTTTTCCAAGCCTTTCCATTTCCTAACAAATGGGGCAATGTCATTCTTTCTGATGGAGGCATAGAATTCCATTGTGTATATACCACATTTTCTTGATCCATTCATCTACTGAGGGGCATCTGGGTTGGTTCCATATCTTAGCTATGGTAAATGATGCTGCAGTAAACAGTCGTGCTGGTAGCTTCAGTGTGGTCTTGTTTGTGATCATTTGGGTAAATGCCCCAAATTGGGATTGCTGGGTCATAGGGGTGCTCTATGTGGAGTCTTTTGAGGAACCTCCATACTGCTTTCCAAAGTGGTTGAACAAGTTTACACTCACACCAACAATGCAGTAGGGTTCCCTTCTGTCCACATCCCCTCCAGCATCTGTCGTTATTCGAGTTCTTGATTATAGCCATTCTAACTGAGGTGAGGTGGTATCTCAATGTTGTTTTGATTTGCATTTATTTTATGGCTAGGGAGGTTGAGCATTTCTTCATGTGTCTATTGGCCATCCTTCTTTCCTCTTCAGAGAAGTTTCTCTTCAAGTCTTTAGCCCACTTATTTATTGGGCAGTTGTTTTTTTGAAGATTTGTTGTTGGGGGATTTAATTTTTTGAGTTCCAGGTATATTTTAGATAGGAGACCTTTGTCCTTTGTATGGCTAGTGAAGATCTTCTCCCGTGGGCTTTCTATTGATCTTGCTAGCTATGTCCTTTGCCATGCAGAAGCTCTGCAATTTTATGCAATCCCATTTGTCCAACCTTTCTTTGATTTGTTGTGTTTCTGGGTCTCTATTAAGAAAATTTCGGCCTGTGCCAACGAGACCTAGGGTTTCTCCTATTCCATCCTGTAATGTTTTCAGAGTGTCTGCTTTGACTCCGAGGTCTTCGATCCATTTGGAGTTGATTCTGGTGCAGGGTGATAGATAAGGATCTAGTTTTAGTTTTCTACAAGTAGTTAACCAATTTTGCCAGCACCATTTACTGAAGAGGCTGTCTTTCTTCCATTCTATTTTTTAGCTCCCTTATCGAAGATTAAATGGCTATCAGTCTGTAGGTTCATTTCTGGTTTTCAATTCTATTCCATTGGTCCTGAGGTCTGTTCTTGTGCCAGTACCAAGCTGTTTTGATTACTATGGCTTTGTAGTAGAGTTTGAAATTTGGTATTGATATTCCTCCAGCACTGTTCTTTCTGTTGAGGATCGTTTTTGCTATTTGGGGTCTTTTATTGTTCCATATGAATTTTTGGATTGCCTCTTCTATTTCCTTGAAGAATGAGGTTGGAATATTGATAGGTATCCTTTAATCCTTTGTAGATGAATTATTATAAAACCAAGAACTTATATGCTGGCCAAATTCAGCCATATTGCCTAGATCTCCAGGCCTGTCACTTCCCTTCTGGGAGAGAGGGGAGAGAACAAAGTTGGAGAACAAAGCTCTGGTTTTGTTCTGTGATTCACTCCCATCCAGTTTCTTGGGTGTCATCATTGGAAGCCAGATCACTCCAGGGTTTTCCCTTGAGTAATTGCATACACTGGTGATGAAATTGTCATTTGTCTCTGTCGTTAGAAAGACATGAACTGGGAAATAGAGCGTGATCCTCAGGCTCAAGCAGGATTCATCTGAAACTCATCTTTTTAATTTGTATTTTGGCTTGTGTACTTCTGTGTTGCCCAAACACCGGTGGCTCACATCTATCATCCTACCTACTCAGGCGGCTGAGATCTGAGGGTCACAGTTCTAAGCCAGTGCAGGTAGGAAAGCCCATGAGACTCTTACCACCAGTTAACCACAAGAAAACCAGAAGTGGCACTGTGGCTCAAAGTGGTAGAGTGCTAGCCTTGAGCAAAATTGCTCAGGGACAGTGCCCAGGCCTTGAGTTCAAGCCCCATGACCAACAAAAGAAAAAAAAAAGTACTTTGTGCTGTGACAGCAATGAAACAGATTGATCTCATCTCCATTCCCTTTTCTCTCCTTGCTGCGCTTTTCTGAACACTTCCTCCTGAATTAGTATCAATGCCTGGGCTCCTTGGACAGCCCAGTCAATGCTGCAGAAACTTTACATGCTGTTTACCGATACCCTTCTCCCATTGATTTAATTAAAGATCATGATGCCTAAATATAATTAGTGTGGCTGGCATTTCTGTCAGGGTATTTCTTACACTTTTGGACGTGTAAGCAATAGAACTAGATTGCCCTGGGATAATGAATTGCAATGCTGAAGGAAAACGGCTTTCAGAGTACAAATACATGGATCAGCTAAGACTTTAATAGTGGGATTTCTTTATCATGAAGTAAGTGGATGCTTCTTGTCCTCTTAGATCAAATCTTTCTCTATCTAGAGGTTAAATACCACTATTTTGTCAAACATGCATTGAATTCAACATAAAGAGGTTGTCTTATGGTTGGGCCATAGGGGATGGTAATATGTATGTTGGTTCAGAAGTTGACTAGCATTCTGTTTATGACATAAAGGATGAAAAAAAGAGAAAATGGTAAAGCATAGAAGTGTTTAAAAAACAGACAAATATATATGATCTAAACCATGTGTTGAGCAATTAGCCTTGGGAAGATAAAACATGCTTGTGTGTGTGTGTGTGTGTGTGTGTGCACGCGCATGCATGCATGCACACATGCACACATGCACATGCGTGCACATGTGCACACAAACTTGCATGTATGTGCTGGTCCTGGAGCTCGAACTCAAGGCCTAAGTACTACCCTTGGCTTTTGTGCTCAAGGCTAGCACTCTACCATTTGAACCACAGCTTCATTTCCAGCTTTTAGGTGTTTAATTGGAGATAAGAGTCTTCATAGACTTTCTTGCCCAGGCTGGCTTCAAACTGTGATCCTCAGATCTCAGCCTCCTAAGTAGCTGGGATGACAGGTGTGAACCACCAGTGCCTGGCCAAGACATGCTTTCAAGAAATGAAGAAGTTAAGACACTGGGAAACTTGGAGATGGGGTGTGGGTTGCGGGGAAGCTGGGAAGTTCTCTTCAGATGAGAACTTCAGTTCCCCAGTTTCTTAATGGAGTAGGAGATTATGGTCACCAATTGAAAGGCGGATGGGTTCACAACAATGACCAGAACAACAGCAGTGCTTAGTCAATTATTAGCCCCCAAGTGTCAGGCCATATTTACATCAGCTTGCATACATGAACTCAACCTCCCAACAGCTTGCAGAGGTCAGATTCAGTCTTAGAGGGCATACAAGAGACTGAGTGGGAAAACAGCCCAGGATACAAAAATCAGTGTCCTGAATATTTTTCTCTCTGGTGACTTGTAGCTTCTCAGGTATAGTTGTACCTCTATGAAGGCCTACACTTGGTGACATCTAGGTTTTCAAGGCAAATATGGAGGAGAGAGAAAAGGAGACAGGGACATAGAGTAAGTGGTATTCACAATCGCCTGATCGCAAGTGAGCACTGTGTACCCTAAGCAGGGTCATGAGAGGAGAGCACGGATGAGAGGACTAGCAAGCGGGGACCGGAGTGTGTTAACACAGTCAGAGCCAGGTGGAAGAGTTATGTGAACTTTGGTTTGTTACCTTCAAACTAGGAAGAGCAGGGGTTTGCAGCCCTTAAAGCGGGGAGCTGGCATCTACAGTGTGGGCACCTGGGCAGAAGGGAGTGAGTGTCACACAACAGGGCAGCACTGAAGAGCAGGGGAGCTGCCACAGAGAGCTATGAAATCTGTGTTTGCAGATACAGCCACTGAGCGGGGGCAAGCCTGGGGAAGAGTCCCAGTCATCCTGGAGCATGGCAGCCTGGCTAGGATTTGGGAGACGCAGGGCTCCCTGTGTAAATGGGCTCCATGTGTATGATGGTGGTCATTAATGAAGAAGGAAGAGGAGGAATATATATATATATATATATATATATATATATATATATATATATATATATTCATTTCTAGTTGGGGCCCCTGTATGGGTGTGTGTCACAGAGAAGGCTTCGAGAGACAAGGGACAGTGAATCCACAATGGAAAGGCGGAGTCTGAGCTACTTATTTATCTAAGATAAATCAAACTTTGCATGGTAAATCCTGATAAATGCATTGATAGCTGTGTGTGTGTGTGTGTGTGTGTGTGTGTGTGTGTGTGTGTGTGTGTGTGTGTGTGTGTGCGTGTGCGTGTGTGCGTGTGCGTGTGCGTGTGTGTGTGCGTATGGTTGTGGGACTTGAACTCAAGGCCTAGGCATTGTCCCTCAACTTTTCTACTCAAAGCTAGTGTTCTAGCATTTGGAGCCACAACACCACTTCCAGTTTTCTGGTGGTTAATTGTAGATAAGAGTCTCATGGACTTTCCTGCCCCAGCTCACTTCAAACCACAATCGTCAGATCTCAGCCTCCCGAGCTGCTAGGATTACAGACATGAGCCACGGGGTGCCTGGCTTTATTGACAGGATCTTTATGTGATATGTTCAGTCCTTCATATCCTGTAAGAAGAGATTCGAATTTCACTAGGTGACTAATTAACTCCAATAGGGCTTGTGGGAGGAAAAGGGAGAGAAGAGAGTTGAAGATGGAGAAATGACAGAAGGGTAAGAAAAGGCATACAAAGTTAAGAACTAAAGATGAACCAGGCCAGGACAAGAAATAACTCTAGTGGGTATTTCCTGGCCAGGCCGGGGAGTCTGCTGAGCCAGGATTTGAATAACAGCGGATATGAACTATAAACATCGTCTTTCTGGGAGAGGCGGTCATTTTCATTAGCAGTGTTGTTTGTCCTCATTTTGAATTGTCTTGGAAGGAGGGGAAAAAAACCCTCAGGGTTTTCTTAATCTTTATAACATCAGCGGGAAAGATTTGGTTGGGTTGCAGAAAAGAGAAATCCACTTAGAGAAGATGAAACAAAACTTGGGGGGTTCAAGACAAGCGTATTGAGGATGGAGTCTTACTGGAGCTACAGAAAATTCAAGGCAAAATGCTCTGGGAAGGGTGGAGCTGGGGAATCAGTGGAACTCTATGATCTGAGCAGCCATGCTGGGGACTCTCAGCTTGTAGCTCCAACCTCTTGGTTCTCGTTCATTTAATCAGTACATATTTATTGAGCAGCTACTATAGGGTCAAGCATTGTGCCAGGTGCAGGGCACACAAAAATAACAGTCAAGACAGGTTTCTTCCTGGTGGGGCTTGGGGTCTGCTGTTAAAGGTAGTCATGAGCCAAATGACAGCACACGCGCAAATGTATCATTGCAAGAGTGTTTAATGCGATGAAGGGAAGATACACAGTGAGGTATACATACACACTGATTGGGCCCCATTAGGGAGATTACAGGACTCCCTGGTACTCCAACGAGGGGAGCAGAGAGGCTTTGCACTTGGAGACAGCCCCAAGAGCATGCGCAAAGGGCCTGCACCTGTTGTAAGGTGCACCCAAGGCCAGCACAGATCCAGCTCTGGAATGGAAAGTGAGAAGATGGGTGATGGTTTCAGGGAAGATGCAGTCCAGGGGTCGTAGGGAGCCACAGACAGCACATGGAGAGGGTGACTTGTTTCTATATTTGCCTTTGAAATGGATGGCTGAATCACGGTGTATGGTTTGGAAGAGCCCAGCTTCGGCTTCTGATCTTCCTCTCTGGCCCCAGTTTGGATCAAGTGTCCATTCTGGGCCAATCACAGATGTGACTTGGCAGCATCCTTCGCTAAAAAAAAAAAAAAAAAGCAAAAACAAAAGCAGGCACTGGTGGCTCATGCCTGTAATCCTAGCTACGCAGGAGGATGAGATCTGAGGACCACAGTTCAAAGCCAGCCCAGGCAGAAAAGTCCATGAGACTCTTATCTCTAGTTAACCACCAGAAAACCAGATGTGGAGCTGTGGCTCAAAATGGTAGTGCTTTAGCCTTGAGCAAAAGAGCTCAGGGACAGCACCCAGGCCCTGAGTTCAAACCCCATGACCAACAGCAAACAAAAACAAATGTAACAATGACAACAAAACCCACTGACTTCTCCCTTGGCCTGCGTATACCCATAGGGTAACTAAAAGCAGGATACAAGCTTGGCCTCTGCCTTCCTCTTCTAGTGTCCTTCCTTTGGAGCATCCTTTCCTGGTGGGCACCTTGCAGCCAGCCCAGGACAGATGGCAGCAATGATGACTGGACCACTTCTCACCAGACCCTGCTATGGCCTGGACAGTTTAATAATTATGCATCAAGATCCCCACCTCCATTCCCAATTCTTCCTCTATTTAAACCGATGGCCTGTATCTGCAGGGGGAAGAGAGGCAGAAGTGCTCACTTTGCCTGTTTCCCAGCATGCCTGTGCTATATTCATAAATCTCCCTCTCTACCCTTCACTACCAGCTCCCCCCAGTTTGGCTGGACCTGACATGTGGAGTAAGAGTTAAAAACTCCAGTGACAGCAAAACAGGAAGGTGGACCTGTCTCGTGGGAGAGATGTCCCATCTCACCGGATGTTATTCAAAAAGATGAACCCTGCAGAGAAACAACCCTCAAAATGCCTCCATTCATCTGGTCCAGAGGCTGCAAAATGGTACCCCAGATCTTTTTTTAAAAATCACCGTAACCCCAAGAGATGGCAACTACTCTCCTTATGTGGCAGAAATAAGAAAATGAAGAGTGGAGCACAATTTCCATCAGGAATGACTGATGCTTCAACCAACACTTTCCCCAGCCTTCCCCGCCCAGCGCTGATTCACCACCCTGGACACTCTGTGAGTGATGTATCATCGTCATCACTCCTGATGGAAATGATAACTGTGCGTATGCGGCGACACTGTGGTCGCTATGGACAGCTGAGGTATGTGTTACAGTATTTGCCCTGCACTGCTCTAAATAAGTCACATAGCTCCCTTTAACTCTTACTGCAGCCCATGGGCTAACCCTGGGATTGTCTTCCACTCCGCAGATCCAAAACTAAGGCTCTGAGAAGCAAAACGGCTGAATTAGGGTCCTAAAAAGTCTGCTGGCCTCAGAGTCTAGACTGTTAAACATCATATTGTTCCTATTCTCTGTCTGTCGGTCAGTCAGTCTGTCTGTTTCTCTCTCTGCTGGCTCTCTCTCAAAAGAAGCATACTTCCCAAAGGGGGAAATTACTCCACATTGACAGTCATCCATGAAAGTATGTTGAATGGCAGTCTGAACACATTTTTAAACAAATCACAAGAGTAACAATCCTGCCATCATGAGGTCCCTGTTTAGCTGGAAACTGAGGCTCAAGGAGATGAATGGTCTGAGGTAACAGGTTGCTACTGTTAGAAGAATCAGAGTTCAAACTCCTGGTGTCTCTGTGATCCCAAAGGCCTTCATACCTGGATGTGAACACCATATCCCGTCATCCTCTGCCTACCGGTTCCACCACAATCCTTGAACGAAGTGTTGGGTCCCTACCAAGAGGGTGATATGAAAGGGAAACACGGTTAGAAATCCTATTAGCCGTGAAGTCAGACCTTCTCCCACTCTGTGACACCCATGCAGATGAGACTGTGCCCTGTTTAAAACAAATGTCATAACGCAGGATTGATGGCCTGCATTTTCTGCCTCAGTTATCATTCCTGCCATGGAAATGAGTTATTTAGATGGTTGGTAGCTGACAGTCCCCATGAATTGCAAGAGGAAGCTGAGCAATGTGACAGGTGACACCTCTCTCTCTCTCTCTCTCTCTCTCTCTCTCTCTCTCTCTCTCTCTCTCTCTCTCTCTCTCTCTCTCTCTCTCTCCCCCTCTCCCCCTCTCCCTCTCTCCTCCCTCTCTCCTCCCTCTCTCTCCCTTTCTCCTCCCTCTCTCTCCCTCTCTCCTCTCTCCCTCTCTCTTTTCCTCTCTCCCTCTCTCCCCTTCCTTGTCTCTCCTCTCTCCTTCTCTCTCTCTCATATTAAAATCACTCACTGAACTTCCTAGTACCCAGCAGCCATGAATTATACCTGCACTCTAAATTTTGATGAGTTCTCCCACCTTTGAAATCGCCACGTTACCAGGTCTAACATAAATTGAATTCAAACCCACTTAGGGAAATAGGGTGCCACGTGTTCTATTGTGTGCCTTTGCCTGGTCACATCCTGTGCGCCCAGGCCAGGAGAGCTGCCTGCTCTAGGTTTGACGGGCGATGGCAAATGAGTGTCAGGCACAGAGAGGTCAAAAATCCTGGGTCCCCTCATTCTGTTTCATCATCTCCACTTTCTCTACTTCCCTGAAAGCAACTAGCAGGGATTTAAAAAAAAAAGTCAGGGAGAGAAGCCAAACTTCCAACTGAAAAATTACTAAGACCAAGAAATCTGGAACCATCTCTCTAGCCCTTGGCTGGCTTGTGATTACCTACGGGTGAGGGAAGAAACTTTCTAAGAAATGTATTTAGGTTAGTTATGATAAGGCTGCAGCCTATCTATGCAACTTGCTTATTATTTTAGCCATGACTAACATGAGCCAGTCCTTGGCATTCTTTCTAAGCATTCTGTAATCAACTATTTATGAATGACCCCAAGGTCCTTGAGTGGATAAGGATGCTTTTCCTTTTTCCTTGTTTTGAACCAGTTGTAAGCAAAAGAACTGTTGTAAATGGAAGAATCATAGGTCAGACTGACTGAAGCAATGTGAAGTGATTTTTTTCTTGACAAGAACTTCCTTGAATGGCTGCAAACAGTCTGTCTATCCTTGCAGCCAAGCCATGAGGAAGTAAGAATACAGAGTTGAGAAATACTAGGGAAGCTTGAGTGGTTATTAAAAATTTGAATCATGAGAGAGCAGAACGTCACACGTGAATATCACCTGTGAGAGAAACTCAAGGGAGATCCATTGATCGGGGCCCTTATTGGTAAATAGTAACCATGCTTGGACTATCTGGGGAGGTCTCTTTGATACAAGTCATATGCTCTTCAGTTATTGATCCCTTCTCATTCCTTCTATTGTCTTTCAGGCTCCAGAGCCAGACGTCAAAGAGCACTGATCATCATGCTTTCACAGCTGGTTTTCTTTTAGAAAAGCAGAGTTATCTATAAGAAAATAGAGTCCATTAATGAACACCAAGAGAGTCACGTGCCTCTTCCTGTCCCCAGTCCATGCCAATTATGTCCGTGTGAAGGTCTGACGGTTGATTTTAACTGTCATGGTTGTCTTCACGACCCATCATCATCATCGTCATGATTATTTACTTGGCCCAGAGAGGACGCAGTTGCGAACCCTTTGAAACTTCAACAAGGGTAAGTAGTATTCTTCAGCGCTGGAGTTGGTAAAAGCTGGTTCGATGAAGGTTCAGTGCATGCCTGCACACGGCTGGGCAGTCTATGCACAGTGCGTGCGGTTCCTCCTGATAGCTACCAGAAAGGGGGAGACAAGGGGACTTCTGATCTGAGAAGGCTCTCACTCCCCCCCCTTCAGTATTTAACTATAATTAGCGAGAACCATCCATATGGCGACTTTTCTCAGGCCAGATGGGTGGTTGTCAGGCGGCACATGATCTTTGCTTTGCTTTGAAAGAGACATGAGTAATCCTGGGGATATTAATCCAACAAAGGCTATATTTATCTTCATTTCTTTGGTTGATAGCACATCTCTATTTCTTCCGCAGGTGTCGGGGAGGGGGTGGGGGTGCAGGGGACAAGGACCGAGTGCGTCTTTCCCAGAGCCTAAGGAAACAGGATCCCTCCTCTCTGTGGCTCCAACTGGAGTCAGATGCCACTCTCCCCGGGCCTCCAACACCCTCGAAGGGCATCGGCGATGACACGCATCCTGGGAGGTGAGAGACTTACAGGCTCTCCTTGGCCGTTGGACGCACAGGGAGACTGAGGCGTGGAGGCAGAGGTACAGTCATGTGACTTGTCCTTGATTTTGTTTTCAGTGTGAGGGTGACGTCCTATTTTGCATCTGCTGTAGAGACGGTGTGAGGTTTGCAGTCTCAAAAGATGACAAAAATTGCATGCTCATCCCCTTTTGGTTGAGATGACAGAGATAGAAAGTAAAGACAGAGAACAGAGTGATAATCAGGATTCCAGCTAGCTAGAGATAGACAGACAGACAGACAGACAGACAGGTAGGTAGGTAGATAGATACATACATACATACATACATACATACATAGTTATTTGTAGAACTATCTATTTATCTGTCATCTATCTCCATGCACAAAATCTAAGTATTATTTGCCCCACTCTACAGAAGAGAACAGAATCCCAGAGAAAACCTTCTCTGCCAGAATGACTTGAACTCAAATAAGGAACAGGAAGCTATTTCCTCCTACCATCAGCCACAGGTGCCCCGCAGGGTTGGCTGGTGACCGCCCCCTCCTCCCCGCCCCCACCCCAGCTCAGACATCAGATACTGGGCCACTGCTCTCAGGGGTGGCGGAAATGCGAAAAGTCCCTAGAAGAAACCAAACAGTTGGTTGACTTACGATGAGCACCTAGGCCTCGTGAGAAGAGAGGCCTTTCCTATTTGTATGCTCACTGTGCAACTCACAAGTAGTATTGGCCTCACTAATCAGCGTTTCACCAATCTCAGTTTCCCTCTGCCAGCTGGACCCACGAACGTGGCTGAGAGGATCAGATAGATGGGGCGCGTGTGGAGACAAGGGAACATTAATGAAAATGTTGATTCTTTTCGTTTCCGTGGCCATAGTTACAGCAGAGATGGTTTGGAGCTAGACAAGGTGACCTTTTCCGTAAGACAAGATCTCTTTATCCTTTGTAACAAGGTTGTGGGGTTTTTAACAAGGAAGCATAAAGCAGAAATTATGTCTGCATGGCAAGCAGACTTCCTCCTGCCCCCCTCCGTGTTTTGCTGCTAAGACTGAGATGGCCATCTTAAGCCAAAGTGGTTTATGCATCACATGCTTATTTAATCACTTGTCTTCTCTGCCTAATTGTTCTTGAACCTCCCTATGGATCACTGTCATCCAGCCATCTAATGGGTGAATGAAAACCTGGGTTAGCAGCTAGGCACTGATAGCTTACCCCTATAATCCTAGTTCTTTGGGAGGCTGAAATGGGGAGGATTGCAGTTCAAGGCCAGCCCACACAGAATAGGCCATAAGATCTCATCTCAACGGAAGAGGCTTTTTGACAAGTGCACGCTTGTCTTCCCAGCTGAGACAGGGAGGACTAGAGTCTGAGCACATGTGGGTGCAGGAGGGGAGATCCCCTCTCTAAAATGAACTCATACAGAAGATGGCTGGAGGGGTAGCTTCTCAGCAGAGCCCTTGCCTGCCAGGCGAAATGCCCTTGGTTCAAAACCCAAGTACAACCAACACAAAAGTCCTGGAATATCACCTCTTCCATCCCTTCGGAACCAGGGGGTGACTCTTGGCTCTAGAAAGCCCTGAGATTGTTACACAATGCTGAGGTTCCGTTACCTTGCGTGCCCAGAAATAGGCAGACTTGAAAAGCCCTCTTCCCTCTTGGATGTCAGTTAGGGCAGGAGATGGAGGGGATCAGTGGTCCTATCAAAGGTGACCTCGCTCACACCAGCTGCTTCTTTCCCAAAGAATCAGAAGCATCTCGGGTTGCAGCTAGAAAGGCTTTGAAACCCAAACGCTCCTCACGTGTCCCCAGCTGTGGCTTTTCATTCCCTCCCCTTGGAAGAGGGAGGGTGAGACAGCCCGTGTTGGCATCATAGGGGTGCGCTGATGAGCTCTGACTCCCTGGCGGTGGGAGCTAGACCAGAGAACGTGATTTTTTTCCCCTTCTCCAATGCAACACAGTTCAGGGGTTGGGGGGGGAGGTGCTCAGACTTCTGAACACAAAGACAGATGACCACGTGCTGAAAGAAGGATCACAAAACCAGTTGCCTTTATTTTTTAATGTCAATTATATACACACACATATATAGCATGTGTTTATCATGTCAACATGTTTTTCAAGTATGTGTACTTTGTGGTAGAACTACATTGGGTGAAATTAACATGTGCATTACTTGATATTCTTAGCATATCACGTGCTGGGAGCGCTTCACCTCTGCTCTCTTAGTGATTTTCAAGAATACGATCCCTTGGCTGTAGCTCCACTCGCCATGTTGTACAACAGCACCCCTTGCTCTCAATTCCGTCATCCTCAACCTGCTCCCACCGCCCCATTCCTATCTACTGACACATTTCTGTGTCTGATTAAACTTTAGGTGTTCCATTAGCAAAAGGGCATGGCTTGTTTTTATCTCCCCAGTTCCTCTTTTATTCCAGGGTTTATTATATTTTAAAGGACACACAACAGGCTTCAAAAGAGAAGCATGTTGGGGGGGGGTGAATATATAATCAAAATACATTATATGCTTGGGTTATGATGAAACGGCTAACTAGACACAACTTAATCTATGCCTAGGAGGAAAAACAAGAATCTATTTGGAGAGGGAAGAACATCTCCCGAAGCCACTCGGTGCCTGTTGAGCATCCTTCTTGCTATGGTCAAGGGAGGAACTGAACATTCTTAGAAAGCCAGCAGGTAGGGGTAGATCTTCATTGCTTTCCTTTCTAATCTCTTCCAAATTGCCTCAGACTCTACAGAGGCTTGTGGGGATTGAGAAGAGGATGGTTAGAGGCACTCACACCATGCCCAGAAGTACCTTGGGAGGTGGGGTGCAGGGCTGTCCCCAACGTAGAGCTAATGGGTGGACGTGATGTTGTTGTGAGTTTGGTGGACTGTTTGGAAAAACGATATCCAAGTGTCCAAGCGTAGTCCTGAGGCTCCAAGAAGGAAGGGCCGTGTCTTTGTCTGAGCTTGCTGATGTCCTGACTCCAAAGAGCAGCTTCTGTCCTTGCTACTTCCTGCTGCAGGCTTTCCTCCTCCTGCTCAGCCCCTGAAGTGGACTGGGCATGAAGGCGGCTTGGGAGGGCTCTGGTTTGGCATACTGGGAAGATAACCCAGTGTATTACCTCACACTGATCATGCCTGGTGTTTTCTGGAGGCAAGATTTTTTGGACAATATGTAAACAGCATGGCAAGAGCTGAAATAGCTGTTATCAGGCTCTTCCACACCTAAATTGCATATATTGTTGCTGGAGGAGAAGAAAATTTGGTGGGTGTTGAGGAGGTTGTTTTCAGGATAACTGGGTTGCAAAGATTCTGAGATGATTCACTGAGTTACTGATAATATAAAGCACAAAGGCAAAAATAATAATAGATACAATCCATACAACACCTATTATATGCCAGGGATGGCCACCAGCTCTCTACTCACTAGCCTAGGACAGTAGAGAGGGTCACATGCTCTAAAATCGGCCAATCAGATTCTGTTCTGGTACTCTGAGTCTTGAGGGAAGGGAGTTAAGGAAGTGGGGACTATGGTTCTTCGTTTATTCTGAAACTGAGACCTAACTATGGCCACTGTGACTGTTACATGTCGGGCCCAAGAACATTCTAGATGTATCCACGAGGGTATTCCTGGATAAGATGAATATCTGAATGAATAGACTGATGTAGGTGGCCTACCAGTCCATTGGAGGGCTAAATAGAAGAAAAAGGCAAGGGAAGGAAGGGAAATGCCCATCACCTGTTTCTTTTATATGAATGGGACTGGGCCTCCATCTCAGTCCTTGCTAAGCCAGTGCTCTACCGCTTGAGCCACGCTGTTCTTCCTGCTTGACTCTGAATTGGAACAACAGGCTCTTCTTGCCCTTAGACTAGAACTTGTGCCATTAGCTCTGCTGGTTCACAGCCTGGAGCTTACTGTGACCTCATCACCAGCTCTGCTGGGTCTCCAACTTGCACATCATAAGACCTGGGACTTTTCAGTGTCTATAACTGCATGAGCCAATCCTCATGCTAGATGGAGAGGGGTCAGATGTTAGAGCTACAGATAATCCCCTAGGGATCCTGGTTTTTGGAGAATCCTAATAGAGTCATCCTTGGAACTTGTGCCAAGGGCTTTCAGAGATGCCAGATACTCTGCACGGGCTGCTCCTTGAACTGGCGGCCACCCCTTATTTCTGGAATTTATTTTCATTATTAAAAGAAATCACAGCCAGATTCTATACATTGTGATCAAAGAGCCTTAGGTGATCAGGTAACCCTACTAGATAGATAGGTAAATACTAGTCTCATTGAAAGGTTTTTAAATAAAGTCCATGGTACAAATGAGTGGTAAGACCAGAATCGGAACCGGTATGCTGCTATCTAGAGCCTGAGTTTTCCTCTTCTGTCTTTGGGGTTGCGGGAACTGGTCTAGGATCCTAGATGTGGGTGTTTTTTCTTTTTGTTTTTTAACTACCTCTTGAGCTAAAGAACCTTCCAGAGCTTACTTCCTGGCTCATCCTGGAACAAAGAAGTTGCTAAGCAGTTGAAGACTGATAGACCAAAGGGTGGCCAATTCTAATCTAGAGACAGGCAGCAAGCCCTTGACAGCCACTAAATGGCTGGGAGGAAAGGGGTATTGCCATTTAAGCAATGGTGGGGTACAGAATGCATCTCTTGACTCAACTCTGGGTCCATACTTCATGATAGTTCATTGCTAGGTTGACTTACAGCCAGAAGACTGATCACATTTCATTTCTGAAAGGGAATTTGGTATAAATGGAATGAGGGTAAGAAGCACTGGTATTCACTGAACCATCTTTTGTTACGGAACTGTCCCAAATGTTCCTCATACATCACCGCCATCACCAAAGTCCACATTTTAGAAAAGACAAACCAAGAAGACTAACTATGCGAGAGCTGGATTTGAACCTTAAAACAGTCTGGCTTTTGAGAAAACAAAGAGGATGCTGGGACTTGTACATGACTGTCAGGAGCCCTGGCTGGTGCACCTGCTCATCACAGGAAGCCTGGGTGTGGGACAATGAGGTGCTGGGAGGTGGACACTCAGATTTTATTGTTTCTGTGGCTCCTTCCTCCATCATGGGGGAGAATTTACTTCTGTGGCCGGAGAGTTGAATGCTTTCCGGGCTAGTTTTGATTCGCAAAGATTTTATAGCTCTGACATTATAACTGAGTCTCCAACTTCCTCCACTTCCCCTAACTCTGCCTCTTTTCTAAACACAACTTTGCAATCAGCACTTCCCTCGGATGGGTTGGCTAGGAGGAGCGTGGGTAGAGGGAAGCTCATTCATGACAGACAGAGCTGGTGTACCTTGGACATTTCAAACAGACCTGACTACTCTCTGCATCCCTGCTCGCTCTCTCTCTCTCTCTCTCTCTCTCTCTCTCTCTCTCTCTCTCTCTCTCTCTCTCTCTCTCTCTCTCTCTCTCTCTCTCTCTCTCTCTCTCTCTCTCTCTCTCTCTCACACACACACACACACACACACACACACACACACACACAGAAGAAAACAGATACTCCCCCACTTAGCCACCCACAGTCTTGTTTTTGGAGGGTTTCTCACTGGCTCTGAGCCTGGAGCCATAATCAGCTAGCTGAATAGCTGCTCAGAGAGGAAAGGCTGGGACCCATTATGCAGACAGGCTGGTTACTTAGGGCCTTTGTAGCTCCAGGGCCTTTAGAAGCACTGGAGGAAGCCTGTGGATTTGAAGCTCAGTCCGTAATACTCGTTTTCAATTATCTTTTCCTATTAGATCCCAATGTAATCGTTACTATTATTCCTCAACACTGGCCGGTTTGCTGATGTGGTTGGATGAGCTCAGTTAAGGCATTTAGCTTCTTTGAGACCGTTTCTAGCACTGTACAAGAAGAATAATTGATTCTGTAGCTGGTAATATTGCTATAAGAATCAAAGGAGAGAATATTTGTCATACACTTAATTACTAATACATATGCAATATATAATTACAAGTCTATTATGCTGTTTGGTGGGCATTTATTGAGATCTATCATATGTCAGGTATTAGGTACTTTAAAAATCGGATTTAATTATCACTAATCTCTAAGAGGCAATTCTTATTATCTCTAGCTCACAGCCGGAGAATTTCAAAAGACTCAGAAGCTACCCAAGGGCCACATTAGATATTAATTGGTAGAAATTATATTATTATGACTATTGTGTTTAATTTGGTCATGCAGGACCCAACTCTAACAAGGCATAAATCCTGTCCACCTATTGCACATACAGCCATGCACAAACACACCCAAAGATCCCCAGACAGACACATCGGAATACATAAGCATTGAATTGCAGAATTCCTCTTCCTCCTCCCTTTCAGTATTCAACTAATCTGGCAGATTCACACAGGTGGGATATTAGTACCAGCTTTACCTTCCCAAAGGTAGATGTAGTTTCAGAGATCAATTCTGGCCACAAAGCAAAAGCTCCCAGAATTACTTGCTTTTACAGGAATTTCAGGACCTAGAAAGAGCCATAACTGTGGCTTCTTCCCACCCAGAGCCACCCATTGTGGATGGACATGAAGAGTTAAATTGGATCCTGAGTGACTCCTGGTACTCCTGTCCCAAAATAACCTGGAATGACAGAGGCAACACCAACCTTGGCCTCAACTGTGCTATTTCACATCTGTGTCAAGCAAGTCAGCAAACCAGCTTGAGTCTTCTGCGGTAAAGCATTATCATTTCTTATTCATGTCGGGTTTACCATGTAGTGTCACTCTGATGACTAAAATATTTTGTGGGAGAGTTCTCAGAAATGTCTCCTAGGGCACAAGGAATGTGGCTTGCCAGAGAGTTTTCTCACTGATGGCTGAGGTTGTTTTGGGGAAAAAAAGTTAATGTGGTGAAATGAGTCTGTGGGAACTGCCTGGATCCAAACAGTAACACCAAACTGAGAAAGTGCACCGGGAGCCGGACGTCAAAGGGCATGAGCTTCAGCCAAGGCATTTGGATTTGATTTAGGAGGCGATGATAAATAATGATTCCAGAAATGGCATTTTTTTGGGTGGGGGGAATTCTTTTAATCAGAAGATTGCCGTGATCTGGCTTTATTGTGTAAATCTTCAATAAGTTGCTAGGTGCCACATACTCCCCTGGGACCCACAAACTGAAGGCTGAAGCAGAGCCACACACAACCGGAGTTCATATTCACAGAGTTTATATTCATCTAGCATCGTGATTATGAGCTGGGGACTTTTGGAAGTGTCAGGAAGCAGTTTTGTTTTTCATAATGTGGGTGTGAGCTATTGGCAAGTAGAAGGAGAAGCCAGTGATGTTGTCTGATGTCCTGCAATGCACAGGTCAGCTGCCTACTGACAGAACTGGCCAAAGAGTGGTCGGAGTTGGAAAATGCTGCTCTAACAGGATATAACTTCTGGGGAGTGCAGACTGTGTCTCCTTATAGACAGAATATCCATAATCATAGACACAGGGCCAAGTGCAGAGTATGGAAATTGTGGGTCCAATGCAATTGGGGCTTTGGAAATGATACCATTGGGAGACATTAGGTATCACAGACAGAAAACAGAAGCCCCTGAGAGTCTCGTGTTTCTCTGTAGAAGCTCACAGGATGTCAGTCTTAGGGATCTCAGGTTTTTCTGAAAGAAAAAAAAAACACAAGTGATGAGGTCCTGAGGAGCAGGAAGGGACAACGGTAGCAACATCTGTTACATAATGGCCATATGTGTGGCTTGTTACAGGCATCTTTCTGCTATATACTGAGGTATTGAGATAGAACTAAGGTGATCTCCACATGATAGATGACGGGTCTGAAGCACAGAGAGGTTAAGCAACTTAAGACCACTCAGATCTTGGGTGGGCAGAGCTAGGCTGTGAGAGAAGGAGTTTGAGCTTAGAATCTGCACTTAGCTTCCATTTCCTTCTGAGAAGCACCCTCCCCCAAAATGTATCTGACCTTGAGGGACCACCAGTAAACTTCCCCAGTGGAACTGACCCTGAGCAGCATTATCCAGAGATGGTTGGTGCAGAGGTTTGAAGACTTTTTGTCATCTTGGCTTCTGACGATAACCTGGGCCCTAGTTTTTCTGGCTATTTGCAAACTGTCATTTCCTCACCGGTAGGCATTGCTGCATATGTAGGCTAGCTTTCATTTCTTTTGTTCACAGCCAGCAACCTTGGGATCTGTGGAGCTCACTGACATCTGGAGGCAGCTGTAGAGCCAGTGTGTGGAAAAGGGAAGGCTGGAGGCGTGAAGACAGGAGGAATGGAGTAGCCTGACAGAGGAGGAGGAAAGAGAAGAGGTGAGGTTAAAAAGAGGTGAGTAGGAAGAAGGAAGGAAGAGGAGAGGAAGAAAGAAGGGGAAGGATGGGGAGGAGATGAGGAAGAGAGAAGGAAGGCAAGACAGGAGAAGAGGAAGAGAGAGGAGGAGAGGGGGAGAGGAAGTTGGCAGGAAGGGGAGGAGGTGAGTAGATGGGGAAAGGAGGGAAATGAGGATGGGAAGTGGAAGAGGAGAAGGGGAGGGGAGAAAGAGGAGAGGCAAAGGAGGCAGGCCAGGCTGGGGAAGAGGAGGAGAGTGAGGAGAATAAGAGGAGGAAGAAGAGTCAATTCTTGAGAGTAGAGACAGGAAGACCAGGAGAAAGCGAGAGGAAGAAAAGTGGGTCTGGAGAGGTGGAGGAGTAGAGGAAGAGGAGGAGCGAATGAAATGGGAAGGATGAGGAGAAGTGGAGGGGGAAGACAGGAGGGGGAAAGAGGAAGTTGGCAGTAGGAAAGGAGCAAGGGGAGAGGAGAAGGAAGGAGGCAGAGCAGGAAGAGAGGAAGTGGAGGATGAAGAGTAGTAGAGGTGGAGAGAGGGAGGATGAAGGAGATTAGGGGGAGGGGCATGGAGGAAGAGCAAGAGGAGGGTGAGGAGCAAGAAAGGAGTCTTGAGAGGGGGAGGAGGAGTCTCAGGAGGAGGTATAGGAAAGGAGGAGGGGAGGAATGAGGAGCAAGAAGAAGAAAGGAGTGGAGGAGAAGTTGAGTTCGAGAGAAGAAAAGAAGAGTTTGAGGAGAGGGAGAGGAGAAAGAGGACCAGGATGAAGGAATGCAGGGGGGAGGAGGAGGGTGAGAAGGGGAAGAGAGGAAAGTAAAAGTGGACAGAAGGTGGGCAGGAAGAGAAGGGGAGACTCAAAAAGGAGAGGAGAAGGAAGAGGAGCAGCAGAGAAGGAGGAAAGGAAAAGGAAGAGTTTGAGGAGAGGAGGGGGGAAGGCAGGAAGAGGTGAGAAGGAGAAGAGGCAGAGTAGGATGCAGAAGAGGGGGAGGGGAGGAAGAGGAGAGGCAAAGAGAGGGAAAGGAGGAGCAAAAGAGGAGAGGAGCAATAAGAAGGTTAAAAAAGCAGGGAGAGGAGGAAGGAGAAGAAAGGGAGGCTGAGGGAAGGAGTAGCAGGGGGAGGAGGAGGCGAAGTGGAGGGTGAAGAAGAGTAGAGGTGGAGAGGATGAAGGGGAGGAGGAGGAGGAAATGAATAGGAGATAAGGAAGAAGAGCAGGAGAATGAGAGGAAGTGGAGAAGAGGGGATGAAGGAGGAGCAAGATGAAGGGAGGTGGAGAAGATACCCAAAAGGGGGCGGGGAGCGAAGGCAGAGTAGGATGGAGTAGAGGAGTAGGAGAGAGGGAGGAGGACAGCAGAAAGGAGGGGCAGAAGAGGAGGAGAAGAGGGGCAATTGGAGGGGAGGAAGAACAGGAGAGGAGGAAGCAAAGGAGTGGATGTCAAGAGGAGAAAGAAGAGGAGAGGTATAGGAAGCAGAGAGGAGGAGGGGGGAAGAGAGAGGGAGGATCGGAAGAGAGGGGGAGACGACCAGAAGGACAGGTAAGAGAGGGGGAGCAGTGCAGAAGAAAGTAAGAGAGGGAAGTGAGGAGGAGGAGAGGCTGGGAAGAAGACGGGGTGGAGGGGAAAAGGAAGGAGGAAGAGGAGGGGGGAAGAGCAGAGATGGGGGATGAGGGAGATGGAGAGGTGGGAAAGGGAAGAGGAGAAGAAGAGCAAGGAGAAAGGAGGAGGATAGCAGAAGGAAGATAGGAGGAGATGGAGGCAAAGGAGGAGGGGGAGGAGTGGAGGAGGAGAGGGGGAGAAGAGGTCAGCAGGAGAGGAGTCTCTAGAGGAGGAGGGGTGTTTTGAGAGAAGGGGAAGGAGACAAAAGGTGGAGAAGAGGGGAAGAGAGAGGGACAGGAGGCTGAAGTGGAGGAAGAGAGGAAAAGGAAGAGGAGATTAGAAAAGGAGGAAAGGATGAGGATGAATAGAGGAGAAAGAAGAGGAGAGAGAGAGATGAAAAGTGAGGAGGGAAAGACAGTGAGGAGGAGAGGAGGAAGAGGACAATGAGGACCAGAAGGAAGGAGGAAGAGCTTTAGGGGGAGAGAGGAAGTTGACAGGAGAGGTGGAAGAGAGGAGGGGCAGATTAGGGGAGGGGGAGAAGAGGCTCAAGAGGAGTGGAGGAGGGAAAAGGGGAGGTGAAGAGGAAGAGTCGAGGTAGTACAGG
Source organism: Dipodomys merriami (assembly GCF_024711535.1). Taxonomy (NCBI): domain Eukaryota; kingdom Metazoa; phylum Chordata; class Mammalia; order Rodentia; family Heteromyidae; genus Dipodomys; species Dipodomys merriami. The sequence continues at coordinate 3,344,631 of NW_027202693.1, forward strand.
AAGAGAAGAAGAATGGGAGGAGGAGGAGGAAGAGCAGGGCAGCAAGAGGAGTGAGGAAAAGGCGGAAGGAGAAGAGAGGTGAAGAGGAGTAGAAGTGGAACAGGAGGAAGAGGAGAGGGGAAAGTTGTAGAGAGGAAAATGAAGAGGTGGCAGTGATTACCAAAAGGAGGGGAGGTAGAGGAGGACCAGGAGGAAAGAGAGAGAAGGAGGAAAGGAGTCTTGAGAGGAGAAGGGGGGGAACAAGGAGCAAGAGGAAGAAAAGGAGTGGAGGAGGAGTTGGGTTCAAGAGGAGAAAGAGGAGGGGAGCGGTGTAGGAAGCAGAGGAGGAGGAAAGGAAATGCAGAAGAGTTTGAGGAGGGGAGGAGAATGAGGACTAGGATGAAGGAATGCAGGAGGAGCGAGGAGGGGAAAAGAGAGGAAGGAGCAGGAGGATGGTGAGAAGGAGAAGTGGAAGAGAGAAGAGGAGACAGGAGAAGGAAGAGGAGCAGCAGAGGAGGAGGAAGGATGATGGGAGTGGAAAGGAGGGAGGAAGGCAGGAGGAGGAGAGGAAAGAAGAGGCAGAGTAGGATGGAGGGGAGGTAGAGAAAAAGTAAAGGCAAAGAGAGGGTAAGAAGAGGAGAAGAGCAATAAAAGGGGTAAAAAAGCAGGGGGAGGAGGGGAAGAGGAAGAGTGGGAAAGAAGGAGGGAAGGAGGAGACAGAGCAGGAGGAGAGGAAGCGGAGGGAGAGGATGAAGGGAAGGAGGAGGAGGAAATGAATAATGAGAAGAGGGGCAGGAGGAGGGAAGGTGAGGAAGAGGAGGGGAGGAAGAAAAAGAGTGGAGGAGGAGTCAGGTTCAAGAGGAAGGGAGAGGTGGAGGAAGCTGAGGAGGAGGAGAGGTAAAGGAAGAGTTTGAGGAGAGGTGGAGGAGAATGAAGACCTGGAGGAAGGAATGTAGGAGGAAGAGAAGGAGGGGAAGAGAGAGGGAGGAACACAAGAGTGGAATACAGGAGGAGGAATGGGAGGAGCAAAAGAGGGGGGAAGAGCAAGGGGAGGACAGCAGGAAAGAGGAGGAGGCTGAGAGAAAGAGTGGAGGGGGAAAGGAAGAGGAGATGAAAAGGTAGAGAGAGGAAGGAGAGAAGGGAGATGGAGGGGAGGGGATAAGAGGAGGGGAGAAGAGCAAGAGAGGGGAGAGTAGCAGGAGGATAGGAGGAGGTGAAGGCAGAACAGGAGAAAGGGAGAAAAAGGTGGAGGAGGATGCAGTGGAGGAACACGAGAGAAGATGAAGACAGAGCAGGAGGATGAATGGAGGAGAGTGAAAGAGGTGGAGGAAGAAAGGGGGAGAGGAGGTGGGGGAGGAGGCAGAGTAAGAGATGGAGTGGGAGATGAAGAGGAGGTCAGCAGGAGAGGAGAAGAGTCTCTAGAGGAGCAGGAGAGGGGCAGGATGCGGTGGGTGAAGAGAAGCAAAGGGGTCTTGAGAGGGGAGAGGAAGAGGGGAGACAGAGGAACAGGAGGGGGAGGAAAGGATGAGGAGGCAGAACAAGAGAGGAGCCGGAGGATGAATGGAGTAGAGGAGAAGGCTAAGAGGAGAGGGAGAGGGAGGAGGTGGGGGAGATGAAGTTGGCTGGAAAGGTGGAAGAGGGGAAGAGCGGGCAAAAAGGAAGAGGAGAGTAGCAAGGTGAGGAGGAGGAGAGGTGGAAGAAGATGGAGATGAGGGGAGGTAGGAAAGAGGAGCAGGAGGAGGAGGAGGAAGAGAGGTAAATGAGAGGTAAGGAGAGGAAGGAGGGGGGAGAGAAGGAGGTTGCAGGACAAATGGTAGAAGAGAAGGAGCAGAACAAGAGGATAAAAGAGAGGAGATGGAAGAGGAGAGGGAGGAAGAGTTTTAGGAGGAGTTGAGTCTCGAGAGGAGGGGGAGAGGGAGTTGACAGGAGAGGTGGAAGAGAGGAGGGGCAGATAGGAGAGGAAGAAGAGGAACAAGAGTGGGGAGGAGGAGGTTGGGGAGGAGAGGAAAAGGAAGTAGAAGAGAATGAATGGAGGAGATAGAGGGGGACAGGAAGAGTTTGTGGGGAGGAAGGGGAGGAGGATGGGGAGAGAAACAGGAGGAGGGAAGGAGAAGATGTGAGAAGGAGGAGTAGACGTGGAGGGAGAAAGGGAGAGGAGGGGGAGAGGAAGACCATGAGCAGCAGAAGGAGAGAAGGGGAAGAGGAGGGAGATGAGGAGAAGTAGAATAGGAGATGAGCAGTAGGAAGAGAGGGAAATGAAGAGAAGACCACGAGAAGAAGTAGAAGAGGTGAGGGGGAAGGAGATTGGAAAGAGGAGGACTTGAGTTTCAAGAGGAGGTGAGGGAGATGAAGAGAAGATTGAGAGGAGGAAGAGTGGATGAAGAGAGAGGAGCAGGATGAAGGAAGGGAGGAAGAGGAGAGGAGGATGGATAGGAGGAGGAGAGGGGGATAAGAGGAGGGGAGAAGAGCAAGAGAGAAGGAAGAGGAGGAGAGTAGCAGAAGGAGGATGGGAGGAGGTGGAGGCAGAGCAGGAGGAAGAATATGGGGAGGAGGAGGAGGTGGAGGAAGGGGAGAGGAGCGGAAGAGGAGGTGGAGACAAAGTAGGAGTTGGAGTGGGAGATGAAGAGGAGAAGGGAGGAGGGGGAAGAGTCTCTAGAGGAGAAGGAATGGAGGAAAAGAGGAGAGTAGGAGAATGGCGGGATGAGGAGGGTGAAGAGGAGCAGAGGGATCTTGAGAAGAGACAAAAAGGTGGAGGGGTAGAAATTGGTGAGGAGAAGAGGAGGGGAGAAACAGGAACAGGAGGTGGAGGAGAGGGAGGAAAGGATGAGGAGGCAGAACAAGAGAGGAGCCGGAGGATGAATGGAGCAGAGGAGGAGGTGAGAGGAGAGGGAGGAGGTGGGGGAGATGAAGTTGGCTGGAAAGGTGGAAGAGTGGGGGAAAAGGAGGAGGAGGAGAGCTGGAAGAAGAGAGGGAGATGAGGAGGGGAGGGAGGAGTTGCAGGAGAAGTGGTGGAAGAGGAGGAGCAGAACAGGAGGTTAAGAGAAGAGAGGAGGTGCAAGAGGAGAGGGAGGAAGAGTTTTAGGAGGAGTTGAGTCTCTAGAGGAGGGGCAGATAGGAGAGGAGGAGGGGGAGAAGAGGCTCAAGAGGAGTGGAGGAGGGAAAAGGGGAGGTGAAGAGTCGAGGTAGAGGAAGAAGAGTGGGATGAGGAAGAGGAAGAGCAGGGGGAGCAAGAGGAGTCAAGGAAGAGAGGATGACAGGAGAGGAAAAGAAAATAGAAGAGAATGAATGGAGGAGATGGGGGAGAGGAGAAAGACAGGAACAGAGAAAGACAGAAGAGGAAAAGAAAGTAGAGAATGAATGGAGGAGATACAGGGGGAGAGGAGGAGGACAGGAAGAGTTTGAGAGGAAGAGTAGTAGAGGAAGAGGGGGAAGAGGATGGGGAGAGAAGTTGGCAGGAAGAAGAGCAGGAGGAAGAAAGGGGAAAAAACAGGACAGGGGAAGAGGTGAAGGAGGAGGAGTAGAAGTGAAGGAAGAGAGGGAGAGGAGGGGGAGAAAGACAGGAAGACCAGGAGGAAGACGAGGAGGAGGAGGAGGAGGAGGAGGAGGAGGAGGACGAGGAGGAGGAGGAGGACGAGGAGGAGGAGGAGGAGGAGGAGGAGGAGGAGGAGAGCAGGAATAAGAGAAGAAGGAGCTAAAGAGGAGAATGGAGAAGAAGAGGGAGAGGAGGGGAAAGAAGACAGGAAGGAGCAGGAGATGGAGAGGAGGGGAAGAGGAAGATGGGAAGAGGAAAAGAGGGAGATGAAGATCACGAGAGGAAGTGGAAGAGGGGAGGAGAAGGAGATTGGCAGGAGGAGGAGGGGAAAGAGAGAGGAGCAGGAGTCAAGTCCCAGGAGGAGGTGAGGGAGAGGAAGAGGAGAGGAAGAAAAAAAAGAGGGAGGAGGAAGATAAGGAAGAGGAGTCTAGAGAGTGAGGGAGAAGAGGAGGCAGGAAAGGATGGAGAGAGATCAGTAGGAGAGGGGAGGTCTTTAGAGGAGGAGTGGAAGAGGAGACAGAGCATGATAAAAGGAGGGGAGAAGAGAAGTCGGTGGAGGAGGAGATTGAGTAGAGGAGGAGGAAGGCAGGAGGGAGAGGATGGTGACTCACTGGCTGTAAGGACCCGGGACCCTGGCTTCCTCTGCCAGGGTGGCAGACCCAGGCTCCGGTTCCCGCAGGGCTGTGCGTGAATGCCTGCCTTGTGGTGCTGATGTGACGGACCTACCTCCTGCAGCCAGAGGTGGCGCTCTTCCACCCTTTATCATCTCCATGATCACCCACAGGTGACGGGTCACTTCCATGGCCAGCTTCCTCATCCGCAGCCGCTCAGGGTGGGCACGAAGCGGCTTGGCTGTGGTGGGTGTGGACCTTCTCCCCCTGCCCGGCTCGCGGAGACGTCCCTGGGGAAGGAGGCCGCCTGAAACCTACAGACGGAAAGGCATGGGATGAGACCTCTGTTGAACTAAACCGACTGGACGGGCCCTCTGCGGCTCTCCCAATCCTATTCCTTCCCTGCTTCACCAGCAATACAGAGCCACTGACCTCTCCACCCGGCTTGCCAGGCACCCCCCCCCCCCGTAACCGTCCTTCACCTTCAACGGGGCACAATCTACTTCCTAGTGTGTGATGATAGCCAGGGGTCAAGAAACTCATAGGAGCACTTAAAAAAAAAAATCAGGATTTACCCAGGCTAAACAGGTGACCACAGAGCAGACGCATAGCATAATATGAAGACAGCACCTGCTAAAAGATCAACTTCCTGCCTTCACTCCCAAGTGCGTGCGCTCCCCCATAGCAACCCTTGTCAATGACGTTCACTTCCTAGGACCTCATCTATACAGAAAGAATGATTGTGGGGAACTCTGGAGCCCAGCTGTGAGCCCAGGAAAGGGTTAAGAGGCTGGAATGCCTCCTCTTCCTCCCCCTCCTCCCTCTGGACCCCGGAAAGGTCAGAACAAGCAAGATGGATGTGTAAGTTACAATTAACTGTGCCCGATGATGTCTGAGTCACAGCTGATTGGACCCCATGAAGCTAGGGGCGATGGGCGTAAGATAGATGTCTCCTGTTACCGTCACGGCTTCCCACTGCTCCCTCGCGAAGGGGGGTTATTACCACAAACGATGCCTGATGTTAATGACTGTAGCCACAAGATAGATGGATGCCTTGTCTTCTGCACACCCCTCCAGTAACCTTCCCTGAACGAAAGAAATAAACTTGCTTGGGGGCGCTCGAGGTTCAGCAGCCAGTGAGCGCTGGACCCCCTGGTTCTCCCGCTTTCCTATTTTCTCTGTCTGCTCTCATTTCTTCGGCCCTGCTATCCCCTCGTGCTGTCCTTGGTTATGGGTTAGCCACCAATAATAGTTTATTGTGCCCCAGACCTGGTGCAGGGCAGAGCACCTCCCGGCACCGACTTTCCTCTCAGAACCATCTGTGCCGGGGGTGATATCACACGAACAGCTCCTTCTCACTGTGGAGGAAGGATGCTTCCAGAAGTCACGTGACTTGACGCTGTACCCGAGAAGACTACGGCGGGCTGTCATGTGTCTACCCACAAGTCTAGGTGGCACCCCAAACCAGACAGAAAAGACTCTACGAAGACAGTGACCGTGATACACATAGTTCAGTGCTGGGTTTTGCCAACACGCTAAAGGTTGGCTGCTTCTGGGGGTTCTACAGATGTGGGAAGTAGTGAGTGAGTTCTCCTCCTCCCTTTAAACATAAGAAACCAGGTAGAGATATTCTTCCTCTGCACAAACCTAGCCCCTGGCCACCACGCCCCAACACCAAGCCTCACATTCTCCCCCAGTACGTCTACGACTCCAACCGGTCCTATCTGACCATCAGGCATCTGAAGGTCATTTCAAAGGGACCAAGAATAGCAGCTGTGAGGCTGCTACCGGGAACCATGGTGACCAAGAATGAGAAGCTGTAGTAAGAGACCGAGCACTTGACAAATCTGTGGGTGCACAACACAGTTAAAGATTAGGTGCTGTGTGGCCCACCTCAGGAACAAACCCAGCTTGCATCATTTCCAAGCCACCTAGTAACCCCCATTTGAATTACTTTTTACGAGTTTGAGTATTTCAGTTCCAACATGTAATTCCTCTAGGAAGGGAGGGAAGGAAGGGAGGATAGAGGGAGGGAAAGAAAGAGGAAGGATGGAGTGAAGAGGAGAGGGAGGGAGTTGAAACTGTCTCGCTCCCTTGATGTTGGTGATGTTTTCCCAGGTATATGTCAATGCCCAAACTTAGCACACTGTGTAGATTCAATAAATACAGGGGTTTTGTATACCAACTATCCTTCAACACAGCTGTTAAGAGAGTGAAAAGAACATCAAGGTGCTCTGAAAACACCCTCCAATGAATCCTACCTGAGAGGGGCAAGTGACCCCCCCCAGTAACAGCAGAAGTCAGGCTGGAGATCCGCTCAGGGGTACGCACGGCTCCTTATTGGCACAGCCAGGTGAAACCCCAGGACCTCTGACTCCCTGCTAAACCTTCCTTCTTGCCACCTTACCCAACTCACAGCGTGCAGGGCCCCGGAGCAAGTCTGTGAATGTATAGTTTATTTTGGCAGGGGAAAACGCTGTGTGTGTCTGTGTGTGTGTTTGCTATGGAAAATTGGGAAAATACAGAAATAAAGAGAGTGGTGACAAAAATAAAGTGATCTGTTTCCCACCACCCAGAGAGCTGTAGATAATTTGGCATGTTTCCTTCTAGGCCTTTTTTTTCCCCTTCCCCTTCACATAGCTTTGTGTTTGTTTTCTTTTTCCTTTTGCTATACTTGTGAATACTCTGTGTACACAATTTGTTACCAGCCTTCCCACTTACATTAGAAATATTTCCCCATGTTATTACAGACTGTTCATAAACAACCGTTTCCTTCTCAATAACCAATCACAACATACTCCTACCCAAGGTCAGCTTACTCACAGCCCTTTGGGAACCGCTATTAACCATTTGCACTTCGCGTTTTTCTTACTCTACCTCCAGATGGCTAAGGCACAGGCGACGTCTAGATTTCTCTACTGCAGGATTTGTTTCTGCTTTCTTGCCGTGATGTCACAAGAAGGGATTCCATCCTCAGTCCCACTCCAGATGCATCTTTTCTCCTTCCTTCTCTGCCCATAGGAAGAGTTTTAGTTTTAAGGCCTTTCTTGGTTAACAGTAGAATTCTTTAAACACACACACACACACACACAACTCTCATTTCTATCTCACTTTTCTTTCTTGGTACTGTCATTGTTGTTTATTGGGGTTTGAACTCAGGGCCCCATGTTTGCTAGGTAAGCGCCCTTACCACTTGAGCCTCATACCCAACTGTATGGTCTATTAACTGCATTACTATTTATAAGATTTTGGTAAGGCCTCCTCTTGTTATGCTCCCTAGCATTCTCAATTTCTAAACTGTAGTTGTTCTTTTAGCAAGTTTTCATAATGTTGCTATTCATCCCTGAGCCTAGCCAGACATTAATGCTTTCATCAAGACATTAACTTAATTTGACATTAATCAAGATATTGATGCCAGAACTCAAAAGCACTTTTAAAAAAAATCACATGATTATAAGGAATGGGAATCTGACAACTGTGTAACATTCTTGCTGCTGTGTTGCAGCTTACCGCGTTATCGGGAATGTTTAGGTTGGATGGTAAGCAGCTTTTTGTTGGTTTGCTATAGCAATAAACTACACTGGGGATGACGGTGCCTGATTTTCTGTCTATTTCTCATGACTTTTTGTGTGCGACATCCAATAGTACATCCAATGGTGCCCAATGTACTACGGATTCTTAATATCCATCAGATTAGTAGGCAGAGTACGGCCGTCTAGGCAGGTTGGGGGCCCTGGGTGTACAGCAGAACCGCCATCCACTTTGTCTTCTGCACGGTGAAACCCATGATTCATGAGGGAGAAGAGGAATCCTTCTGTCAGCTTCACTTGAAGAAGGAGGGGTGGAGAGAGAAAGGACAGAGACCCTGAAGGGACGAGAGGACAAACTACAGTTCATGGCGCAAATGTGGTCCCCCTCCCCCACTCAATTTTGTAATAAAGTTTTATAGGAACCCAGCCATGTCCATTTGCTTACGAATTGCTGGTATATGCACAGCAGTAGAGTCATATTGGCAAAGTCTCCAGGACCTGAACTATTAAATGTCTGGCCTTTAACAAAATAATGGTAGAATTCTGGTTTAGAAGATCCTGAGATTGTTCTAACACGGGTTTCAGAATCCGAGAGAAACGGCTGAATGCCTATCTCAGGAGAATCAGTGATGGGGAGGGAGGCAAACAGAGGGTCATGATAGTGAACAGTATTAAAATACCTCATATGCATGTGTGAAAATAGAATAATGAATCCTATTAAATCATTCACGGAGAGAATAAGGGAGGAAGAGGGTGAATATGATCAAAGTGCATTATGTGCATGTATGGAAATACCACAATGAACCTCCTTTGTATCACTAATATATGCTAATTCTAATATACAGCCATTGTCTAATTTTAATATGTAACAAATAGGGTTTTGAGCCCTTTGCATATTTCAACTCACTTAATTCTCACAGTAATACTAGGAAGTAGTTTTCATTTCTACAGATGAGGGAGCTGGCACTAAGAAATGAGCACAAATCATAAACCTGGCACATGGTAGAAACAAGTCAACTCAAACAGTGTAATTCCTTAGAGAGGCAAAGTAAAGGAAAAAAAACATCAGGAAGCAGCTTCTAGAAAGATGTGAGATGGGCCCAAAGGGAAAACAGGGGACAAATGAAGACTTGGAGAAGAGGAGGCAAGAATGCAGTCAAGAATCCAAGGTGGATCCTACGAAATTAAGAAGAGAGAAGGAAGGGGTGGAGAGGGGAGGGATGGGAGAGAACATTGAAAGGGCTGACATTGAGCAAGAGGCATTCATAAACTGCTTTGTTCAATGACAGCTCCTTGTACAGCGACTTAAAGGAAGAAAGAGATGGAGAAAAGGAGGTAGGGAGGGAGGGCAAAAAGGAAGTCACACCTAGCGATGCAATGTGTGAATCTACCACACAGAGAAATAGAAATGACCAAAGAGAAGGATATCCACTCATGTGCAGGACAAATACATGCGCATGTTGCAGAGTGGGTACTGTGTGTGTTCCTAGCTTGCAATGCCCAGTTTTCTTTGCTTGCTACCCAAATCCACAGATGTGCCCATGAAACACCTCTGTGTAATCAACGCAGCTCTATGCAGAGATGGCTGAAATCCGCCAAGTTGCCTAATGGGAATTTCACAGTGAAGCTGATCCATGTTGTCACTTAGGACATCAGAAAAAACGATCATCTGCTTCCACAAGAGAATGGATGTCCAACAAATAGAAAGCAAAAGCTGATCCAACCCAATGCTCTGAAGGTTAAAGTCATCCCAGAACGTCCCTCTTTATTTTCATTGTCTACTGTGCCAGCGGTACCTCAGACTGAACTCTAGTTACTATCTGAATATCATGAGTGCAGGAAACATGACTATTAAATGGAAAACAATGAAGGACCAGGAGGCAAACTCTCCCTGGTCTGTGATATAGAGAACCCAGAAAATACTTGCTGACAGTGAACTTCAATGGATGCACATTTGCAATAAAGTCTAACTAGAATTGCTAGCAAGAACATCAGGTGGCTCACCTTGTTATGGAAGTGAGCCCTTGCGTTGGGGGGTGGGGGGGAGGGCGTAGAAATCCAAACTCACCAGGTAGGTAAGAGAGATGGCTCTTTTTAAAGGCAAAAAATAAATCACTTTCACAAAGGCAATCTGCCTGCAGTTGTTCATTTCCCTCCTATTAAAGGCACCTAAACAACAACGTATTGATTCTTGGGAAGAGAAACAGTGAGGAGACAAGTGTTCATTCAGTAAGGACTTGGAAGCTTATTACATTAGAGCTGTAATTCAGAAAGCGTCGGGAAGAACTTTTGTCTAATTATACGCAGTAATCAGGTATTTACGGAGCACTGTTAATTCTGCAACAGACAACCAGTTAATCATGTCTACTAGCGTTGGGCTCGGTGCTTTTGTGCATATACGGCGACTACAAAATAGGCATCGATCCTGGCTTCTTCTGGGACAAAAGGAAAGCCACATCCTCTTCCAGGGGTCCCAGCCCAGCCCATCTGAACATCCAAATCTTGCAAGCTACCACCATGAGGCTAGGCCAGACAGCAGACAACCAGCCTTAGGGGAATAGCACAGGAAGGGCCTCTCCAAACAAGAATGCGGATAGTGACAGAGAACATTAACATATTGCCACGTGCCACCAACGAGGGCCTGAGCATCTATTATTAGGTACTGAGTGCTGGCAGCCTTGTTGGAAGATAGGAGCTACTGTTTTCCCTTTATGGATGACTAAGCTGAGCTTTGGAGTTGACAAGAACCCCAACTTCCTGGCCTCAGGGATGTGTGGATTTCCTTGCTGGGGGAGAAGTTTGCTACCCAATGGACTTGCCTCCTAGAGAGGCCCCTGTGGAGAGGACCACCACCAACCCATGAATGCGCCATCTTGGAAACGGACTCACATTCAGGTTGTAGTCTGAGCCAATGTCTGGTGTTTTGGGGGATTGGGGAGGGGTGTATATTTTTGGTGAGTTTCGTCATGACATTTACATATAATGTGCATACAGTGTACTCTGATTCTGTTCACCCATCCATTATCCTCTTGTCTCCTCTCCCGTGGCTTCTTTCCATTTCCCAAACAGTCCCTCTTTGACTTTCATGTCCTTCTGTGCTTAATCTAGCCTGTGTCTAGGAGAGAAAACACACGCTATTCTTGCTGAGTCTGGCTTGTTTTGCTTAATGTGATGATCTCCAGTTCCACCCATTTTGGTTGTGCAAATGAACCACATTATCTGTATCCATTCAATAGTTAGTGAGTATCTAGGCCCATTCCTTAGTTTGCGCATTGTGTGCAGCGCTGCTGTAAACTAGGGTATGCAGCGGTCTCCGCTGCACGCTGACTGGCATTCCTTTGGGTAAATGCCCAGGTTTAGGAAGTATACAACAGGTCATACAATTTTAGGAACCAAGAACTAAAAAGAAAAAAAAAAAACAACAAATAATCCAGTGAATAAATAGCAAACAGACAGACAGTTCTCAAAAGAAGAAACACAAATAAGCTAGACTGCAGCTTCCTGAGAAACGCTGAGGAGCTGAACTGAAATTTGAGCCTCAAGCTTCAGAAATTTGAATCTTTTTGTTGGAAATGACCGCCTTAGGTTAATTTGTTACACAGTAATAACACTGTGTGTGTGTGTGTGTGCATGCGCGCACACGCGTGCACGCATGTGCATGCAGCTATATGATTGAATAGTGATACAGAGAAAGCTAAAGAACAAAGAACAGTGTGGCACATACCCAAAGCCTATTGTTTCTTAAGAGCCAGAGTGTGTCAGCACTTCCCCTGGGTACGTGAGGCTGGTGCTACTGACCTCCCAGAGTCAGTGAAGCTATGTGTGTTCCTGTGTTGGGTTTAATTTGGGGACTTTTGGACTCTGTTCAGGTTTTTCGTGTGTGTGTGTGTGTGCGCGCGCGCGCGCATGTGTGTGTGCCAGTTCTGGAGCTTGAACTCAGGGCCTGGATGCTGTCCTTGAGCACTTTTTGCTCATGAGTAATGCTCTACCACTTGAGCCACAGCTCCACTTGTAGCTTTCTGGTAGTTAATTGGAGGTAACTTCCTGCCTGGGCTGGACTTCCAACTGTGATCCTCACATCTCAGCCTCCAGAGTAGCTAGGAAATAAAACCTATGCCCCATGCAAAAACACAGTGGCTCAGACGCCATATTTTAACAAGATTTCTCTGGGGTGTCTCTTATGCACAGTCAAATTTGTAATCTCCTACAGGAGACGATGTCCTGATGTAATCAGAACATCCTCCCTCCGCCTGACTTCCTCAGCTCCGGAGGCTTTTTGACAAACCCAACCTCCAAGCCATCTTGACTCTACCAAGACACAAATTCTCTGAGGATTTTCCATAGTGAGAGGAGGCCTGTGAGGATTCTTATCTAGAGACCACAGATCTTCCAGGCTAGGGTTCAGAGGCAGATTTGAAGGGATGGAAGGAAGAATTGGTGCTGGAAGGAGAGAGGAGAGACGGGATCACAGAATGAAAGTTCGCACAGAAAGAAGAGAGCCAGGAGAGGGAAAAAAGAAGGGGGGAGAGGGGATAGAGAGAAAGAGGGGAGAGAGAGAGAGAGAGAGAGAGAGAGAGAGAGAGAGAGAGAGAGAGAGAGAGAGAGAGAGAGAGAGAGAGAGAGATCGCATCACAGGGCTGAGAAATGACCTGTCTTGTCTATTTTGGCAGAACACAGATTTCTCTGCAATGAAACCTGGTCCCCTGGCTGGGGGCCAGCGGGGAGGGAATGGAGGCAGGAGACAGCGACACTGGCGCACACACTTATTGATTCCAAATAGACTCCCGAGGGAGTACATCAGAATGATTTTTCAGGATTCGATTGAACCCACTCCTTTCTTCAAATTAAATTCCTTCACTGCGGCTCTGTTCCTCAACCGCCACCCAGTTCTGTCCTAAAGGGGCTTTGATGCCCAATTAATAAATAAGACTTCCAAGAAGATGAACCCCACAGCTGGCTGATTAGAGCCGGGTGTGTGGACGGCAGGACTGCAGCTGGGTGACTTTCCTCCCAGCGGGTCTGCCTGGAGGAGGAGGAGGAGGGGGAGGGGGAGGAGGGGGAGGGGGAGGGGGAGGAGGGGGAGGGGGAGGAGGGGGAGGAGGGGGAGGAGGGGGAGGAGGGGGAGGCAGTACAGGGCTCCATTTGCAAGGGAGTTCCAAAAACGGATCCTGCTTGAGAGGCGCTAGCTTTCCTTTGCAGAGCCCTGCATCATGGTACCCCACTGAATGGGGATGTGGGGGTGGCAATGGCTCCAGGAAGCTTGCACATGTTGAAAGGCGGGAGTACCCGGGAGGAAAGTGAGCAAGAACCTGTTACTCCCAAGCTCCATCCTCCCCTCTGCCCCCCCCCCCCCGCCCCGGCAGCTTGTGCTTGGCTGGTTCAAGGGCGCATCTGTGCGTGCTGCAGGAGGACGCCCCTGACTCCCATCTCAAGCCACCCATACGCTATCTCACTTAGTCTTTGTGGTCATTGTCCCTGCAGGTCACAGATGGGGAAACTGAGGCGTGGGGCTGTTCAACGAGGGGGGCCCCTGTGCATGTAGCAAGGGTGTGTGCGTGGTCGAGTCAGGATCTGAACCTAGATCGTGTGGGTCTTCATTTCTCTCTGTGTGTGGAGCCCAGCTCTTCTGGAATCTGAGCCACACTCCTGCCCGGCAACGGCGGTGGTTTCCGGTGTGACTTTGAGCAAGTCATACCACATCTCTCTGGGCCGCTGTGGACGTGAGGGTCAGGGAAACCACAGGCCCCATTTCCTGGGGTTGTGAAGACGCCATGAGTAGCTCCAGCCTCTGGGATCTTCAACGTTCATTTTTGTGCAGCGGGTCAATGAGATCTTGGCAGATGGACTTTTACAGTGATGTCAGGGGGTGGGATCGTTCCGCTATGGGGGACAGCCTTGAGCGGATGAACAAGAAATCCCCGGCTACCCTCCTGGGCATCCTCCTCCGGCCCCCTCCACGGCAGCCTGCCTTGTTCTGACTGCTCTGAGGGGAGCCTAGGAAACTGCTCGTTACCCCCTCAGTGGACTGGGCAGCCCTCTAGGCGCCGGACCCAGGGAGCTGCTCCTTCTGCCGGTGACCAGAACGAGAGGAATGTGAGCAGGAAAGCCGCCCGTGCCCTTCTGACAAACTTCCCATTGCTCTGAAAGCCATAATTAGGCCAGATCTCAGCACGGCAGCCAGGAGATGTTAGAGAGACATTTCAGGGCCTCCTTCCCCCCAAGGCCTAGTTAACTGAAAGAAAAGATGGGGGAAATGCTCTTCCAAAAGGCTGAGTATCAGCACTCCGCCCAGATAAAACGTAGCTCTACAGTGCCGGGGACAGCACTGTTTGGGAATCAGGAAGAAAGAGCTCTAGTCTTAGAATCAGACAGGAAAGTTGGTTGCTGGTGGCTCACACCTGTCATCCTAGCTACTCAGGAGGCTGAGATCTGAGGACTGCAGTTCAAAGCCAGCCTAGGCAGAAAAGTCCATACCACTCCAATTAACTACTAAAAAGCCAGAAATGGAGTTGTGGCAGAGCATCAGCCTTGAGTGGAAGAGCTTAGAGACAGTGCTCAGGCTCTGAGTTCAAGCATTCACTCTCTCTCTCTCTCTCTCTCTCGCTCTCGCTCTCTCTCTCTTTCTATCTCTCTCTCTCTCTCTCTCTCTCACACACACACACACACACACACACACACACACAAATCAGACAGAAGTGAGTTGAAATCCCAGCTCCACCTCTTACCAGTCCTAGGGTCAATGGAAAGTTCCTTACATACTCAAAGTCTTGATTCCTCTGTTTCATTATTGTGCTGACTGAAATGAGATAATCCAGATAAAGCATACTATGCAACACCCTGGACATAATCTCTTCATCTATTTGTAAATTATTGTTGTCTTATTACTGAGCCTATTAATACTGAATTTCAGCTTTTGGGGGGAGGTCACTGGATAGAAGGTAGCTTAAAATCCCTCTACTAGTGTTTCCCCATCTGTAAAATGGGAATAATAATATTATTATCTTCCCCAAAGACTCACTGTGAGCATGCAGAGAATTCATTTCAGATATGCTTTTAGATGAAAATGAGAGCAAAGCTTCTGCACCGCCTGGGTTGTAACCACTGGAGCGACATCACCATTATCTCCTACCGTAACACAAACCTTCCCTTTCACTACACTCCCCCTCAACTGATTCCTTCTATGACCTCCATATGCCCTTGAGTCTCAGCTCCCTGCTCTTGAACCAAGATGCGGTAACAGACCCTGGGGAGTCTTTGTCTTCCCGTGAGGATAAAAACACAGAGACCACCAAGGCTGGCTCCCTGCACTGCAAGACCCAGCAGCCCATGGTGGGGACGGTATTTCTTTCCCCTGTTGTGGCTGTATATCTGAGGTTGAAGCAAAACTGATGATGTATACGGGTTCTGAGCTGAAGCCTTAGAAGGCTTCATGTATTTCCACTAAATCTCTTGTACTTTCCCTATCCCTATTGAGAAGGAAAATTTTAGGGGAATGTGTGTCCCAGGAGAGAGGAATGAGAGGCACAGCAGACTCTCCGAGTTGAGATGATCTTCCCAAGCTAAGATGTCCTGACTAACAGAGATAGACTCCAAGATGGCCAACAGAGATACGAAGCAAGCCAGGAGAAATCAACCTAGGTTGGTCAACGCTGAGTGATCCCCACAGGCATATGAGACGCGATACAAGTTGATCGCCAAGAGAAGGGACTGGGTCAGGGCAGAGCAACCCTTTTCTGATCCACCAGCCAATAAAATCACTGAGCAGCAGACAATGGCCCCATGACACGTTTCACTCCCGTGCAGGGCACAGTCACAGTGCCATCTGTCTTACACATGAGCAGAAACACTGTGACACTGGGGCTAATTCATATGTGGGGGCCCAAGTTTCCAAAGTTGAGTAAGAAAGTCAGCTGTCACCTTGATGTCCCAACGTGTGCAGAGCATGGGCAAAACTGCCAAAGCCCTGGGTGGACTTCCCCAGTTCCCATGGTACTCATCGCCTCCGAATCCTTGTACGCATGCCCACAGCCTCACCAGGGCCTTTTGCTTTGTTTCAAGAGGTGAGCATGGAGGCAGAGACCGGGAGACCTGCAGGCAAATTAGAATGTAAAAGCAAGGTAGAGAACAGGTAAGAAAATGAGTCACCATGATGTATATTCAGCCAACAACCTTCTGAATTAGGTGCCATTGTTTCCCCTACTTCATACACGGTGGTGTGGGGGCCTGTGAGTGGATTAGTTACGCACTGTGCAGGTGGCACCATAAACCCAGAGGCCTGGGGATAGCCACAGTTACTCTCTGCAAACGCTGTCACATCTAAGAACCACACAGAAACCCATTCCAGCTAAAAATAAAAGCAATTAACAACAAAGCAGAGGGAATTCCTAGACGGAGGTCATTTCTAGATTCAGATACAGGAATGTCTTGGAGTCCAAAGAAGGGGAATCATCAGAAGGCCCCTGGGCCCGGGACCTTTCTATTTCTAGTATTTCTAGGAGGCTCAGAGGTAAATCTGCAGGCGGACTGTCACCACGGTCCTCAGGGAAATGCACAACTGTAGACGTTTCAGCCCCAATTTCTCATTCTGTTTTCTGGCTCCACTCTTCACATCTAATTTGGAAGTTGGGTCTTCTCTTTTGATGTTACACATTCTTTGATATTCTAAGATGGCTTTTCTGGAAAGCAGATCATTCAGATATCAAACTAAAGTGTGGACTGACACACATGTCTATGTGTAATCCCAGACGCTACTTACACCTGCTTATATTTTTCTCTTATGACACTATGTGAGCATGTACACATGTGTGTGCACGCATACACACACACAATGAGAGTGATTCCAATTCTTCAGCAACACGAGAAGAAAAGCAAGCTATCAGCCACATATGGGCAAGAGAGTCAGGAGGTGGTGTTGCTGACTCTGGAGGACCTTTGAATTTCTAGGTGGTAGAGACAGAAAGACAGGCTTTGTTACCTTCAGTTCCAGCCCAGCCCGTCTGGTCTTCAAGGATATAAATTTGCCTCTCCCTTTCATCAAGATCTAGAGTCTTATTTCCAAACACTTGGAGTTTAGGTTAGCCTATGGCTCAATACAATGTAATACATGTGTGGGGTGTCAAAGGCGAGGGAGAGGGGCAGGCCGTGGCCACCTCCGCTCTTTTAAGATATTCCTCTGAGATCACGACATAAGGAAATAGGTGTCGACTACAGGAGAAGCCAGGAAAATACATGGAACTCCCCAGACTGCAGTACCAGGCTTCGCCAGGCAGCCCCCGACTCTCTGCCTGGCAAGAAGTGAGCTGATGCCAGAGGCTAGCGTAGAACTCAAGTGTGCCCGTTTACTCTCCCGTCCTTAGAGAGAATGCTCAGAATGGGAACTCTCCCCTACGGGAGGAGACAACTGGTAGACCACAACAACGCAGGTCATAGAGTTGGAAAGAAACCACAACACGTAACACAAGGCAGACTTCCAGTGCCAGCTCAAGTCACCAACATGCATTTATAGGGGTGTGTGTGTGTGTGTGTGTGTAATGACCTCTCAGATCCTCATCTGTAGAATGAGCAGTGAGCAGTTTGGAGAAGCCAATCTCCCAGTCATCTTTCCGCTCTCAGAGTCCTGGATTGTGTGGTACCAACGGGTGTGCCTGCCTAGCTCTTTATCACGGCAGGACTGCGGGGATTTGACTGTGCGGGGGGTGGGGGGTGCTGCTCACTCTGTCAGCTCCCCTTCTTCTAAAGGGTAACATTGTCACTCACAGCTTATCGCGCTGTGAACTTCCCTTCATGGTTTACTTGGATTCGAGCTCCAGTGAATCATCCCCAGGAACAGGCAACACGACAAAGGCATCACTAATTAATCGGCAGTGACACAAGAGAGCACACTCCCTGGCACACAAGGTCCGCTTCTCGACTGGCCTCCAGCATCCTAGATCTTACCATGGGGGAACCCCATTCCATTCTCTGTGTTTTTCTATTGCTGAACAGTGTGGTGTGGGGGAGGGACGGGGGGGGGGATAACCTGGAGAAGTCACAATTCAGGAAGATACCTTTCTACTACTGACATCTTCTTCCTCAAAGCCAGCGTTCACGGGAGCAGCTCTGGTCCTCACCCCCCCCCATCTTCCATACAGGAAAATGATGGCCATTTCATAATGCGAAACAAAACGTTGATATGATTGCTCCATGTGTAGTGACTGTAGACGTGAAGATCAGGTCACAGCACAGCACTACAAGTAGGCTCTGAATCTTTCCTTTCCATGGAATTGTGTATCAGAAAGACCTTTTGTTGTTGTTGTTGTTTGGTGCCAGTGCTAGGGTTTGAACTCTGGGCCTGGGCGCTGTCCATGAGCTTTTTCACTCAAAGCTAATGCTCTACCAACTTGAGCAACTCGTCCAATTATGGCGTGCATGCATGCATATGCATATGTGTGTGTGTGTGCGCGCGCTTAGTTAGAGATAAGAGTCTCACAGACTTTCCTGCCTAGGCTGGCTTTGAACCATGATCCGCAGATCTCAGCCTCCTAAGTGGCTAGGATGACTAATCACTAGCACCCAGTTCAAAGACCTCTCTTTAATACCCAGGTCGGTGCACGCTGCACCACGTGTTTGATGCTGAATCTCCAGTGCATGGAGCAGTCACTGTTCATTGGGTAAATGAATAAATCTCTCTTAAAAAACAAAAAGAACCATACTGCCAGGCACTGGCGGTTCACTCCCCGAATCCTAGCCACTTCGTCTGAAAACCTGAACCTCTATCCCCCCCATCCCACACCGTCCTGGCCATCGCTGCATTCCCGGGTCAGCTCCACGGGTCCCGTAGTGTCAGCCTGCTTGCCCTTCCCCTGCGGTGCCTCTTGCCTTTCCTCCCAAGCTTACCTTGGAGTACACAGGATCTCCCGCAGGTGTGACTGGACACAGAGTAGGGACACTCAGCAGCACTGGAAGTCATGTCCTTAGCTACTCCCCTTTCTAGCTAGTGGTAAGAGCGTATTTGGAGCCTGCTGTGAATGACTTAATACTTGCTCGCTAAGCCAATCATATGTACACCCCCAAATTTAAAATTCACGCACACATTCCAACTGCTTAGCGACCATACATCCTTCAACTCAGCTTACTTTAAAATAATAACAATAATAATAATAAAATAGCTAGGCACTGGTGGCTCATGCCTGTAACCCTAGCTACTGGAGACTGAGATCTGAGGACCATGGTTTGAAGCCAGCCCAGGCAGGAAAGTCCATGAGACTCTTATCTCCAATGAACCACCAGAAAGCCAGAAATGGAACTGTGGCCCCAAAAGTGGTAGAGTACTAGCCTTGAGCAAAAAGAAGCTCAGGGACTGTACTCAGGCCCTGAGTTCAAGCCCCACCACCAACAAAAAATAAATAAAAAGAGTAAAAGCAAAAACAACCCTACACAGCCTCCTTTTTTTTTCTTAAGTGGGACTCGGTTGTCTGGGACTCTTTGAAGTATTGCTGTTATGGATTCATATTCAAGGTCAAGGAGTTTGTTTGGGCTTTACACTGACTTCATTAGCTTCTTCTTGAAAATCTATTCTATCTATCAATGTCTGTTGTTCTAGAATACTTTGATCTGCAAATGAAGATCTGGGTTTTTTTTTTAATCATTGATTGTCCTCCAGTGATAAACAAACCACATCAAAGCACGCAGAAGGATTTTGCAGATGACAAGCTCTTCTCCCTAATATATGTTTAATGTCCCCCCATCACTGTGAAATAAACAGACTCTGACTGTTGCCTTTTACCCTGGCAAGAGGTTCACTCAGATCTACAGGCCTGATTTTTATCCCCACTTGGCACCTGTATACCAGCAAGAGTAAATTTAGTGACAAAAGAAAATGTTGGGTACTGAAAAAAAAATAGAACATAGAATTATAAGCAGAGGGCAGGGAATGTAGCTCGGTGGTAGACTGCTTGCCTAGCATACAAGCAGCTTTGGGTTCAATTCCTCAGTACCGCATACACAGAATAAACCAGAGGTGGCGCAACAGCTCAAGTGGTAGAGTGCTAGCCGTGAGCCAAAGAAGCTCAGGGACAGTGCTCAGCCTCTAAGCTCAAGCCTCAGGACTGGCCAAAAAAACACCAAAATTGTAAGCAGAGATTTCAGGGTTTTAAGGGCAGGCCTAAAATGGAAGAAGAAAAGTTTTATCTCTGTGGGAAAAGGAAAACAAGTCATGGCAGAACTGGAATGATCAGGAGGAGAAACGATTGGAGCCAGGAATGATGGGTAATGAAAATCGAAGGATTAAAGAATGGAGAGAGACAAGTGCTTAATGATGGAGAGTTAAGCCAGTGAAGCGGGTTAAGCCAGGCCCTGGGTAGCAGAATTCTCTGACATTTGCCCTCAGGACATTATCTTGTGTACAGATCTTAGACTCAAACACCCTGACATGAAGATACCCACAGTAGCCAGAGATTTCCGACGATTTACAGCACCCAGGAAAGGCAGATCTCCTATTCAAAACATAAGTCTCCTAATCTACATATCTTAAAGGAAACCCCATTAGGTCCGAAACCTCTCTACTGTGCTCTTCTAAGATGACTGCCATTCATGATCTGCTTTCACTGCCCCCAAAATAAAATAACCACCCCTCAAAAACCTTCTCTGACATTGCCTTTTAATTTCTGAAGGATCCCTGGGCTGACAAATGACTCTCCAGCTGCCAACATCTCTCAATCTGAATTCATCAATGATTATGAACAGCAACCAATAAATGCCATGCATTTGAAGAAACCCAACGGTGCGGCAGAGAATTTCAAAATGTAATGAAGTCACTAATGTGTAAGGGAGCAGTTGACACATTAAACCAAAGGAGACTCATTTGAGCATCCCCTTACTAGGAGGAACAGGCCACAAAAGGAAAAAAAAAACCACCAGAAACTCTTAAATAAACAAAAATCCAAAACCATGGTTGTCAAAGTAAGAGGGAATGTAGGAGAGTGCCATACAGGCAAACGTTAAAAGCTGGACTGGGAGTTGGGCCACAGAAGCTCATACCTATCATCTCAGCTACTTGGAGGTGGAGATGGGAGGACCGTCACTTGAGGCCAGCCTGGAGGAAAGAACGAGACTCAATCTGAAAAGTATCTAAAGAAAAAGGCCGGTGGGAGGTGAGCAGGGAGGCTGCGGCTCAAGTGGTAGAATACTGACCTAGGAAGTGCAAAGCCTTGAGTTCAAATCCCTCGTACTGCCAAAAATAAGAATTAAAAAAGAAAAAAAAAACTAAAAACCTTGACTAAATGTTTTAAGGATTCTCTCCTAACTAGTTAAGAAAAAAAAGGCGAACATGGAGGAGATATGAAGACATCAGAGGGTTATCCGAAAGAGCTAATGTCTATTTAGAAAATGTCGCAGAAAAGAATGAAAGACACCAAATAGTAATATACAGGAAAGCTCTCTGGCAGGGCTGCAGCAGACATTCGGCAATGATTCGCGATGAAGGCAACAGTTTGCATTGGTGACTGGTGCATTAGGAACTATTTTTAAATGCGGAGAGAAGAAACACAGATGTCGTCCCATCGGACAGGGGCTGGATGGAGAAGAGAGCAACCCCGTACTGAGCTAATTTTCCCAAGGTCAGTGGCTATCAAACTTGACCCCACAGTCAAGCCAAACGCTTTATCAGGCAGCACCAGACCCCCGTTCCTGGAGGTAAGGGGAGCCCTCGGGCAAGTTCTGAAGCCACACAGCAGCTCCCTTCTTGGAGACAATTCATCCAGCGTGATGGGGAGAACTGAACACAGCAGCGCCCTGTGCTTCTGATCAGATGGGAAAAGCCGGAGGTCAGAGTCCAGGACACCTGTGGGCGGGATTAAGTCATAGGTCATCAAAGCGATGGAGACCGCTGCAGAGGTATCCTTGACCTCTTCAGCTGGGAGCGAATGTGTCCGTTCTCACTCAGGATCCCTGGAAATTCACCCGCGAACCACAGATGCAAGAGTTTGTGAGCAGACTGTAAACACCAGGGGTCAGGAGTGAACGCCTGAGCAAGTAAGTGTTTCAGGAGACACTGGAGCTCTGTCCCAGTGTGGGAAGAGAGACCGATCATGCACACACACCTGTCCTACACCTGTAGCCCAGCTGAGACAAAGAATGTTTCACCTTTTGATAAGGACACACACTAGAGTCCGAACTACCCAACTGCATCTGCACAGGACAGAGTTAGAAGGTGAAGTTAGATGAGTTAGAAAGTTCATAAACACCTCTTTATAGAACTGTCTTCCCACTCATCTGTAGATGGTGTGCTTTTAGCACGTGGTTGTGCGCGTGCGCACATGCATGTACACGCTCGTGTGAGAGCATGCTGGCCTCAGAGCTTGAACTCAGAGCCTGGGTGCTATCCCTCAGCCTTATTTGCTCAAGGCTAATGCTCTACCATTTGAGTTGCAGCTCTACTTCTGGCTTTTTGGTGGTTAACTGGAGGTAAGAGTCTGGAGGACTTCCCTGCTTGAGCTGGCTTCAAATTGCGATCCTCAGATCTCAGCCTCCTGAGTAGTTAAGATTACAAGCGGAAGCCACGGGCACCAGGCTTGCTTCTACCTTCTTTTGCACCTGGCCATGTGTGTGTCAGTTTAAATCTCTGCTTTCAGCGTTTATTTTTGTTTGTGCTTTTTTTCTGTATAGAGACCAAGACAGAGAATTCCCGGGTCATATGGTCATTCCACTTTAAACTGTTTGAAGAACAGATAATGGACTTGCAAAGCACTTACGCCACTTTCCATCCCCACGGACTGTGCACAAGTGTTCCATTCCCGCCAGGCTCCCAGAGATTTGCCACGTTGGTGTGGTTTTCTGAGGGCTGCGAGGCTGAGTCGCCGTTTGATGATCAGGTGTATGGCGCTTCGGTTTCCATTTACATCTCCAGGTGATGAGCGGTACTGACCATCTTCTTGTGAATTTGGTCATTTCCTTATGGAAAAAAAATGTCCAATCAACTCTTTTCTCATTGTTTAATCAGGTGAGGAGGGTTTTGTTGCTGCATTTTGTTTTTGCCTTGTTTTGCGTCAGTTGTATGAGTAGCAAGATATCAACTCCTTACCAGATGTATAATTTACAAAGCATTTCCTTCCGTTCCTGGGGAACTGTGCCCAGAATGGTCTTTTATACATCAACACAACACACTGCTGAGGACTTTACACTCGCTCATGAGCAACCTTGTCCCTGCTGCTTCAAACAACAACGGCTTGACTCCAAGCAGGCCCTGTGGCCAGAACTGGACAGGGGGCTGGGCTCTCATATTGACGTCATGATGCCTTGGTGCGGGATGGAAGGGGGGGGCTCTCGGACCCCTGTTTGATGTCACCAGATTTCCTCCAAAGGATAGGGCTTTTCCAGCTGCTTCAAGATGGTATGGCCGGCGCTCTTCAAGCCTCCAGACTCCAGATCAGCCAGGCTGTGAGAGGGATCCAGGGCACGGGACAGAACTACTTTCTCCTTGCTCCTTCCAGGGTCAGCCAGGAGCACCGGGCTCCCCTCTGCCTGCCTGGCTTTGTCTCTACCGCAGAGGGAATTAATGACCACTCAGCGCACAGCGGTCACAGGCGGAACCATTCATTAAAACCCAAAGAATGCCACTGACAGGCCTGTGCATCCAAACTCCTGGAGCAAGAGTCCCTTCCAGACAGCTCCGCTGATTAGCGGGGGAAAAGAAAGCTTTAGGTTTTTTTCCCCAAGAGAAAATTAGCAGCAGGAAGCACATTTCCTAAGCATATATCTATATATAATCTATCTATCTATATATATATACATGTCATATATTATATAGGATATATTATATAATATTAATATAATATATATATTCTTATATGTAATATATAACATATATAATATATATTCTATCATATATACTATGTGACATAATATATATTACATAATCTACAATATATATATAATATATATTATATAATATATAACACATATAACATATACCATATATACTCTATATAATATACATTATATGCTATATAACATATATTGGATAATATATGTTATATCATATATAATTATATATAATTTTATATACTATATTGTATATTATATCTTATATATTGTATATCATTTATACATATATATATATATGTGCAATCAAATTGTAAGAACACGCATGGAAGTAGAACTATCTGTGTCTTTCAGTTGGAAATTCACCCAGAACTTCAAAATGGATTCACCCCAGGGGAAAAGGAAGAGCCAGGATTACTGCATTTAAAACACCGATGAATGAAAGTGACAAGTTAAGGTCACGACCAGCCTGATGTCTTTTTATCAAGTGCCAAGACATCTTTGGATTCATCTGGTCACTGATGGGCAGATGCACATTTTTTACTGTGTGTGTGTGTGTGTGTGTGTGTTAAGGTGCCTGCACGTGAGACACCAGCCAGCCAATGCCGTGTGTGTAGGACACCAGTGTGGGCGATGGTCTTACCTCAGACAAGCTGAACAAAACGCTGCAGAGGCTGAAGGGCTTCATCAAGTTAACACAGCCAGGGATTGGCTCCTGGCTCCTAAGCAGTGTCGGGTGGGCAGATCACGGTGCCATGCCCCACGGCCACCCCAGTGCACTCCTGACACATGCAGGGGCCCCCGGGAAGCCACGGCACAGAAGCATCGCACCTGTGGGGCGGGGGCTCTGTTGCTATTGCCATGAGGGAGCAGAGTCCTCAACACTTCTCGGACTTCCGGTGGAGGATGGGCTCCATCCCGGGCTTGCAGTGAAGGTTGTCCGGGCTTGTGCACGCAGTCTCCTTGCTCAGGTTCCACAGCACTGCACGTGCCATGGGATGAAAGCGACCCCAATAACCTTAGTTCTCCAGAGTGTCCAGCTGCAGGGTGTGACCAGGGAGAGGGGACGAGTGGGGACCCACATGGGGACAATCTGCTCTCCTGGCAAAGTACACAGGAGACTCCAGAAACTTGCGAGGATGCGGAAAATCCCTGTACATACACGCATGGTTCTGGCAGAGAGAGAGATGATGGGTATTGACAGAAGCCAAGGAGGAGAAGGAGAAGGATATTTGGGGTGTATCTTCCAAACACAGGTATCTCCCCCACACTGGTTGGATATCTCAGTCTGTCCTAACAAAACGGCTAGAAACTCTATATGTGAGTGTTTAGACCTGGGGTGCATCCTTCCGTTTTCCCTGTGTCCTCCTCTATTGAAATGACTCAAAATCCCAGAGCACTCGGGGAGTTTTGCTCTGTGAGAATTTCACTCACAGTCCGAGACGAGAGCAAGTGGGCTTCCATCACAGTCTGCAGCTACCGTCGCTGTCCACGCCTCACGCACACATTGCCTGTGCAAACAGTTACACTGTGGTACGCCTTGCTGTATCAGGAAATTCACCCATTTCCATGATATACTTTGGGTCACTTGACCAAACAGTGCAACTAGAATTACAAATCGGTCTGGAACATTCACACACACATACACACAGACACACACAGACACACACAGACACACACAGACACACACAGACACACACAGACACACACACACACACACACACACACACACACACACACACACACACACACACACACACACACACACACACACACACACACACACACACACACACACCACCCCTGAGATTACTTATCTATTACTATTCTCACCCTTGGATCCAGGCAACCACTAATCTACTTTCTCTGATCTTTTTGCTTTGTTTTTTGTTTTTCCTTTCTTCTCCAATTCCCATCCCCCTCCCGCCACCACCACCACCACCATTTTGCCTGGTCAGAGTCTGAGCCAAGACACCGGACGCCACCGCTCCACTCCCAGAGTGAAACACTCAACTTCCTCCCTCGAGATGTGACTTCCAATGGCTCAAAAGTGACTTCCTTTCAGGCTTACTTTGAGGACTCTAAGGCTCTCTGCCCTTCCCGGTGTTCTGTTCATTATCCATTCTCTTGATGAATAAGATTAAAAAGAAAACCTATGTTTCCAGTGAGATCATTATACAGCCGTACCACAACACCACGACGTACATACATTATTATCCTTATTTTCAGGGACTGTCTCTGCCCTAGGTTAATTGGCCAAGGTCATCCAGCTTCTAATGGCAGAGCCAGCATTTCAGCTCCTCCAAGACCATGCACTCCCTACTACAATCTGCTGGCTTCCCTCCGCTTTGCCTATGCATGGAGAAAGGCTTTCTGTGTTCCCTTTCAAGTGCAATTTAATTGTAAATGCATTCCTGCAAAGGCTCCCTCTAGCTCCCTCATTCTCTCTTCCACTCCTCATTCTGCTGAGAGGGAGTCATTAGGAAGGTACATTCTGTTTTTAACTCTTCTCTGCATTATACAGAAGGTCTCCTTCTCAAACTCTGGTGGAGGAACCCCAGGGGCCCCGCCATGGCACCTTTATAGCCTTCCTGTAACCGTTCTGGAAAACTCTGTCTTTGAGCAACTTATCACCCAATGGTACAAAGACTTGCAGCCTGCCTCAGCCAGACCACTGCCCGCAGACCCTCGCCAATGGGGAAAAGTGGAAACGAGAGGCACACTGAATGTTTTCATCAGATCAACAGTGGATCGTGTGGGTGTCTGGTGAGCCAAGCACGGCATTGCTCCACCTCAGCCCTCAGCAGAGCCCGGCAAACATCTCCTCCCAACGGGGCCGGCTTGGAGTTCACCACGGCAAGGTAGAGTGATGATAAGGAAGTCGGCCTCATGGGGGTCACACAGTGATGCCCTTGGACAAAAGCTCACTCCTGACAAATGTCCACCTCGCAACTGGAGGACATCTGATGGGCCAAGTTCCACCCACTCTGCAGGCATAGATTTTTTTTTTCTTTTTGCTCCCATCCTTGGATCAAAGCCCAGATCCCCTACTTAGAAAGTATATGGGCTTGGGGCAAGTGATATTGCCTCTCTGAGTTACTAGCCTTATAGCTTTCTTTCCCTATAGTCTTATTCTTTCTTTCTCTTTACCCATACCTCTTCAACTATATCATCCCCAGGACCTTTGCAAATATCGATTCCGCTGCCTAAATATTCTCAAAGGCTATAACTCAAACCATTAAAAAAAATGTACCCGGGCTGGGAATATGGCTCAGTGGTAGAGTGCTTGCCTTGCATGCATGAGGCCCTGGGTTTGATTCCTCAACACCACATAAGCAGAAAAGGCCAGAAGTGGCGCTATGGCTCAAGTGGTAGAGTGCTAGCCTTGACCTGAAGAGCTGAGGGACAGCGCCCAGGCCCTGAGTTCAGGCTCCATGACTGACCAAAAAAAATGTACCCTTCTTACTGTTGTAGTTGAAGAAACTAAGGCACGGTGGGGTGGAGGAATGACTTTTCCAAGATCACACAGCCTGTCAGCAACAGAAGATGCTGATTGGCAGAGGCTCACTGGGAAGAGGACCAATGGAGAGGGGAGATTGGGAGCACGGAAGATACGGGAAGACACAGCTCAGGTCAGCAGGAGTCGGAGCATGCCCAGAAATGTGGAGAAAGATTCATGCTCTTTAACTACCACAGACGCAGTTCGCAAACCTGGTTTGCAAATTCGGGAAGTGCGGCCCCCATGAGTCTCAGTAATAGTTCGGCTGGGCACCCAGTTGGTGGCTGCTGACCCAGGGCTCTGGGAGTCCTGGCCTCTCTTTTGCCATCTGAAAGAGGATAGGTGTGTTGCAAAAAAAGCCCGTAAGTGCTTTATTGTCAGACCACTCCTCTCTCCAAGATCAGCCTGGAGTCAGGACTTTCTGAACACCACACCGCCCTTCGTTCCTCTTCCTCGCTCTATTAGATCATAGGATTGTGGGTATATTTTGTGTAGCCTTCCAAACTCACATATGTTTACATATACACTTTTATTTTTGGTTGGTCATGAGGCTTGAACTCTGGGCTTGGGTGCTGTCCCTGTGCTCTTCAGCTTAAGGCGAGCACTCTATCACTTGAGCCACAGTGCCGCTTCCAGTTTTCTAGTGGTTTATTGGAGATAAGAGTCTCATGGACTTTCCTGCCCAGGCTGGCTTTGAACCATGATCCTCAGATCTCAGCCTCCTGAGTTGCTAGGATGACAAGTGTGAGCCACTGGCGCCCAGCCATTGACAATTTTTAACCTGGATGTCTTCTCACTCAATCATTGCTTGGCAAGGATTGATGAATTAGTGACAGGCCATGGTTCACTACAGATGCAAAAGCTCTCCAGCCAGGTGCTGGTGGCTCACACCTGCCATCCCAGCTACTCTGAGATCTGAGAATGGAAGTTCAAAGCCAGTCCAGACAGGAAAGTCTGTGAGACTCTTAACTCCAACGAACCACCAAAAAGTTGGAAGTGGAGCGGTAGCACGCTAGCCCTTGAGCACAAAAGCTCAGGGACGGCGCACCCTGGCCCTCAGTTTAAGCCCCAGGACTGGCACCAAAAACCACAATACAACAACAACAAAGCTCTCAGTACACACGCTGCAGGTCTGTGGGGATCCGTGCCACCGGCTGCCCCAGCAGGGGGCATGACACGTCACAGAATGCATGACGGTTCCCCTCAAGAATTGCTACGTTATTCTGCTTGCATAGTGACTTTGTTGTTGTTGTTGTTTTTAAGTGAAAAGCTCTCCAAGATTGACATGAAAACCATTTCTATCTCATTAGGAAAGAACTATCACAAGAAATTGTGTGCCTTTACCCATTTCTGCCCCCCCCCCCAATACTGGAGGAGAAACATGGTGACATTGACATTGGACACAAAGCCATTCGTGCAATGGAGAGCAGCCCTTTGTTTCCTCCAGGAACGCACACCACCACGCTCTGCTACTTCTCACAGCCCAAGTTCCCCTTGAAGAAAAATAAGGCTTTCCTTCTTCGTTCCAGCATCTCCATCATGTAGCGCCCAGCCCTCCACCCCTCACCTCCATGCATGCCCCCCACCCCCAGAGTCTAACACACCAACGGTTCTGCAGTCCCCAGACTGTTCCAGATGCAAAGCTGAGGGGTGGGGTGGTCAGGTTGTGGGGTTCTCAAAGTCTCTCCCCCACCCATGAATTTGTGTAACAACTTCATCCAGGCTCACCCCCCCCCGCCTGCTCCCCAATTCCTATAATGCCTTTTCTCTCCGCGAACACGTCCCTGGCGAGTCAGCCAGCTCCGGGAATCTTTTCTGAGTCAGAATAATGTCTGTTCCCCTCAAAGAACAATGCCAGGTGCTGCATCAAGAATCCAAGAAACAAGAAAAGCACACTCCCGCCGCACCCCCCTCCCATACACCCCGAAGCCAGGTACCAAAGGCCAAGCTGAATTCCCACCAGCACCCTGCAGGGTCCTGTTAATTCAACATTACAGACGCTGTGAGCAGGATTACCAGAGGGTGCACAGGGAAGAGAACAGACCCAGGTTGATCTGACTCACTCCTAATGGCTTATAATCATCCAGCACGGATTGTATATGGATCGTGTCACTTTCTTAACCAGCCCTCATTTGGTTATGCATTTACCTTATAGTCTCCTTTCCAGCATTGTAAATAATACCACAATGAAGGGTGGTTTTTTTTTTTGAGAGAGAGAGAGAGAGAGAGAGAGAGAGAGAGAGAGAGAGAGAGAGAGAGAGAGAGAGAGAGAGAGAGAGAGAGAGAGAGCAGCATTTGTAATTGCTGTCTTGGAGGTTCTACAGTAGAATTAAGTACACATCATTTTAAAGCCCTTGATACACAGTGCCAGATTGGTTTCTAAAAGGGCCATAGAAATTCACATTTCTTCCAGCAGTTGTGGGAATATCATTGGATCATACCCCTATATGTTTGGGTATTTCCTTCCTTCCTTCCTTCCTTCCTTCCTTCCTTCCTTCCTTCCTTCCTTCCTTCCTTCCTTCCTTCCTTCCTTCCTTCCTTCCTTCCTTCCCTCACTCACTCTCTCTTCCTTCCACCCTTCCTCTTTCTTTTCTCTTTCTTTCTTTCGTTTGTGGGAAATGTGACACATTTTCCAGCTGAAAATAGCACTGCCCATTCTCATTTGCCTTTCTTTGATCACTAGTAAGGTTGAACATTTTCCCATTTGTTTTTAAATCCATTTTATTTCCTCCTTGTGATTTCCATTTTCTTGTCTATTTCAGCCTTCAAGATCTTGGTGATTTTTTTTTGCAATGATTTTTTATAAGCTCTTTATGTTAAAAATACCGAGCCTTGGCTTGCCATCTCTACTTAGAATATTGTCCCATATTCCTTCCTTTTGAAGATGTTAGAAACCAAAGACTCCTTCTTTACCAAAAAAAAAAACCCAAAAAACAAAAAAACATTCATTCATGTTTTATGATATTGTTTACCAAAAGCTCTTTTGGATCTAGCAACTTTGTTCAGTTTTAGTTGAATCAGTTGCTTGTGTTTATTAAAAGAAATTAAGTTTTTTGCTCTGTAAGGTTTCTCCGTGTGTCTGTTTCTCCTTCTGCCTGTCTGTCTCTCTCTGTCTCTGTCTCTCTTTCTTCCTTCTGTTTTAGTGTTGAATCCCACATGGGATCAGCTGGGTTACTTATGAAATTGCTAACCACTATTTGTCCCAGTAGGGTCTACAGAATAAACCTTTTCTTCCCTCTTGGTTCCCTATCATGGATGAAGACCTTATTCCCCAGAGGGACTGGTTTTCATCGTCCCTTTCTCAGGTTGAGCCAGGGCCTGGTGATAATTCTTTTCTCTTTCTTCCACCCACCACCACCACCACCACCTACTGAATTCCTCCTTCGGCACGGTCCCCAGAGCTAGCCTTGCAGTTCTAAGCACGGGGTTTTTCCATCCTAAAGGTTCCTCTTCTTGTTTTTGTTTATTTAAGTTTTGTCTTATTTGTTTTGTGTTTGCAATGTCAGCCCACGTTCTGGGAGGTCTGGGCTTCCCTGTACAATACCAATGGAAAACTGTCGCTAGCCCAGCTACCCGCGGGAAGACCGTGTGTTTGAACCTGCTAATCTTGCTTACATGTAGTCACCACTCCCTAGAGCCGCACAAGCCTCAAGGCGGGCACAGGCAGACGGAGCTTCAGGAAAACCGCGCCAGGCTCTGAGAACCAAAGAGTCCTCTTCTTAGGGGAAACAATTCACTTCGGTCTACCGTCTACCACAGAACCAACTCCTTATCTTCCCAGAAAGAGAATCCGTGAACAACATCTTAGAATGTGTAATAAAGGTGGCAATATGTGGACATTTAGAAATAAAGAGGTAATTTTCTAGAAGAAACAATTAACCATCCGGAGTCCTTACCTTTGCTGGTACCCGCAAGAGGAAAGACGGGACAGGAGGCAGACTTCCGCGCCTCCTCAGAAAGCAGATGGAAACTTCTCACTCTGAGCAGACAATGACTTTGACATGAAGGAGGAGAAGAAAGGCATATCTTGAGAATCAGTCTCTGAACATGACAATAAAGGATAAAAGACAAAACACACCCCTGCTTTATTTCATGTCCGGTGAGCAGTCTTCCTTTCCCCCACCCCCCTGCTCTCATTTTGATTCCATATCTAAAGAGCAGAAATGCTCTCTGTCCAAGCCTAAACATTGGCACCCCTAAACACTGCTAGGTGCTGGTGGCTCCTGTCTGTAATCCCAGCTCCTCAGGAGGCTGAGCTCTGGGAATCGTGGTTTGAAGCCAGCCTGAGAAGGATAGGTGGTGAGATTCATATCTCCAATGAACCACCAAGAAGCTGGAAGTGGAGGTGTGGTAGAACATCAGCCTTGAGCACAAAAGCTCAGGGACAGCACCCAGGCAGGCCCTGAGTTCAAGACCTGGTGCATACACGTGCATGTGTACATGGGCATGCGTGCATGTGTGCGTGGGCACGCGTGCATGTGTGTGTGCGCACACATGCATGTGTGCGTGCGCACGCGTGCGTGCACGTGCGCACACACACACACACACACACACTCCAGAAATGCTACCTTTGTTTTCAGCTTTCTTTTGCATCTTTTTTTTCCCCAGAAATGGAACCGTTTCCTCTCCCATACTACACTGCCCACCCTTGGGAAGAAGGTATTATTCTTGTTCTCCTTACCTTTGGCATCTGCCACAAGGCTTGAAACTTATCTATACAGGGTGAATATTTACTGAAAGGAAGCATGAATGAATGAATGGAGGGGAGAGTAAAGAAGGAGAGGAGAAGGA
The DNA here is from genome assembly GCF_024711535.1 of Dipodomys merriami. Lineage (NCBI taxonomy): Eukaryota > Metazoa > Chordata > Mammalia > Rodentia > Heteromyidae > Dipodomys > Dipodomys merriami. Next base: position 3,376,371 of record NW_027202693.1, read on the forward strand.
GGAAGAAAAACAGATGACTTTCCCCCCACTTACTGTTTTCCCTTTTGGAGGAAGGTAACGATTGAGTTTTCCCTATACAGAGTGAACTGGAAAAATCTCCAGTCTGGGACTCTTCTTCTGCACTCTTCTTCCGCTCCTCTCACTCCTCTCATGACTCCAAAACCAGAGCTGCCTAGCAACAACAGCATTCAAAGGAAGACCTTTTTGAAATACAACTCAAGGCCGGAAACAAGGGCCAGGCAATCCGTGTAGCCACATGGAGTATAAGAGAGACGGTATACAAAGTGAATTCTCACGGCACAAAAGGTTGGGCTACGCTAGAGGCCAGAGGCCGTATGGTAATGCAGATGCCAAGGGAAATGCTGCCCCTGCTTTCCCACAATCTCAAGGGTAAAAGCAGCCCCTCAGTGCTTCCTTCCTCTCTTTAGTTACGGAAGCGGACATGTGCAACGACAAATCACAGCCCACAAAGCCAAACATTCGAAGCAGAAGGGAAAGTAGGACCGGGGTTCAGAATCATGTGAACAGTTACATCAGCATTTGTCAAAATTCCTGCATCAAATTCCCCTTTAAGAAAGGGGGAAGGGGGAAGAGCTACGACTTTCCTACTTGAAAAGGAAAACATGCCTAGGAGTACAGCGTCCCTTTTACATATTTGTATTTACATATTTTAAACTTTATTTCGCATTATTTATAGACTCACAAGAAGTTGCTGAAATAGTACAGACGGATCTCGGAGACTTGTCACTCAACTTCCCCCAAATGGGACATCTTACGTCATTCCAGGAACACGATTAAAACTGGAAAATGGACATTGGCACACAGAACATTCTAGACAGCCATGGAGGAATGATGGGTTCCAGATCATGGAGTTGGGGGAGGGAGGGAAATCAACAAACCCCATGACCATGAACCCAATGAGTTAAAAAAAAATCCTTGTCAGCTACAGAGGTATTGAGAAAGGACAGTACAGCTGACTTGGCCTCAGGAAAGTGGAATGAAGGTTCTAGAAATGACATGAGGCAAATGATGGATCCACAGGAAGATCAGGATGTCTGAGACTCTGGGGGTAGCTGGAATTTTATGCATGGTGTAGGGCCAGGAAGCAAGGGCACCGAGGAGGCTGATGGAGAAGGAAGAGTGGACAGTGAGCTACGACCTTGTCTGTGAGACGGGCCCAGCCATGGCTGCCTTTCCATCACTCTCCTGGCCGATCTTGGAACGTACACTACTGCGCCACAACCAGCCTTCACGCCCTGGCGCCCCATCCTGTGAGAATGGCCAGCAGCGCCGCCTCCTTCTGCAGGGCTGCTGTCCATCATTCACTACATCCTGAAAACGCGCTCACCAGCTCAGCATAGGGAAATTCTGCGAGCCTCACTGTGGACCCAGTGGAACAAATGAAGAAGATGGCGTCTACCTCTGGGAGGCTTTCTAGCCAGTGGAGGACGCATCAGGGAAATGAGCACGATCAGGACTGTAATGTAGAGGGAGCCGTGGGTGAGCCACCAGCCATGAGTGTGAGTGTGTGTGTGAGTGTGTGTGTGTAAGGAGGGAACCAAGAGGTCACCAGAGAGCTTGGGAGGCCAGGATCTGGCCTCCAAAGGTTCAAGGACATAGCATGAAAGCGTGTGTGTGTATGTGTGTGTGTGAGTGTGTGTGTGTGTGTGTGTGTGTGTGTGTTGCACTGGGCAGGTGCAGGGGGGCGGGGCTCACTTCACAGTCAGCGCCATTCTTTGCAGGCAGCCAGCATCTCAAGGACCTGTTTCCTTCACCGGGTGACTGACAGCCTGTGTTCTGTCAAATTGTTTGGGGGCATTGGAGGGTGGTGAAGAGGTTGTTTTCCTTCTCCCCGTCTGAACCTCTAAGCGAACTCCAGGCTCTTATCTTGCTTTTCCCCGGGTCTCTGTGGCGGGGGGGGGGGGGGGGGGTGGCACCTGGGCTGGTTTAATTAGTGTCTACCGTTATCTGTCTGCCACTTCTGAGGATCTTGTCAGGTTGTTGTTATTAAGGTAGCCGCAAGGACGTGCCTGCCCCCGGCCGGCCCCCTTTCTCCCCCGACACCCTCCGCCAGGCGAGGGGCGCTTTGATTCCCGAGTACGCATTCGCATTCGTGTCTAGTCTGGAGAATGCTGGGCTCCAGACACGCGTGAGTATCTCTCACCCCGTCACAATTCTCCTCGACCCATCCCGGCCGCGGGAAGCGTGAGGGTGGACGGGAGAGGCACAGTTCACCCACCAGCTGCTTCCGGTCCGAGGTTACAGGCACTCAGAACAGGGGGTGCGGATTCTAAGAGAGACTCCGGGGAACAGAATCGCAAGGCGAGCAGTCAGAGGCCCCCACGGAAAGAGGCTCAGCTCCACCGAAAGTCCTCGAGCTCTGTACACTTGGAGAGGACTCGGGGCTCTTTGGCTCGCGAGTTAGTGAGGATCTCAGTCTGACATCATCGACATCATCATCCTCATCAACAGCAGTGGCTAAATCGGCCTGAGCCTTCCTAATCACTCCTCCAACCATCCTAAACTCATTAATCATAAACTACGTCACACTTTATGACTAGATTCTGCAACACCAGCTTGTTTCCTTGAGTATTACTTTCCCAGGAATAGACTAGGCCTCCAGCATTACTCACTGAACCGGTAAGCATAACAGAAGAAAATCAACTTTTACTAAGCACCTATTAAAAGCCATCTGCTTAACACACACACACACACACACACACACACACACACACACACACACACACACACACACACAAAACTTATTTCCAATCCTCACACAAACCTTGAGACATTCCCATTTCTATGCTCATTCCTTAGCTATGATAATAAAGACCTTCCCAGTTAAGAGACCTGACCAAGGGCACGTTGTGAAGAACAGTAATGGATGGCATCCAAACAGAAGATTGTCCGCTGAGCATTCCCTACCAGAACATCTATCTATAGAGAAACTTCTTTGCTCTGGCTAAGTCTAGGTCATCATACTTTCACCGCCTCCAAAACAGTGTTGGAAGGGGAGGGGAATTCAAGTGAGGGAATGGACGGTGAAGGAAAACATCAGACAACCAGGCCAGGCCAGCTTGCCCTCCCCTACACAGGGGAGGGTCTTACAGTCCCCTCCCTTAACCCAAGCCCATCCTCCTATCAGCCACCAACTAGGGGTGGGGCTGGCTTGGTTCGAACAAACCAATCACCATCTGATAGACTGCCAAGAGGGAGGAGAAGAAGGTAGAAGGAGGGACAATACCAAACAGCTGGTCACTGACCACCAGCTCAGTCTGGAGAGTGAGCTTTCCTCCCTCATCACTAAATGGACTCTTTAAAACTGTGCTCACCATACTGCTGGGGAACAAGAAGCCATCATGTGTGTGCATCCGTGGCAGATGGCCGGGTGGTGTCAGGAACACTAAATTACACGGCCTCAGGGCTGTTAAGAATATTTTTTTTCTAGCCAAATTCCAACCTCTTAACATGAAGGAAAGGTGTGAATTTTTTTTTTCTCCACTTGCAAAACTGCTGGTCCCCACGGGGCGGGCGGGCTGAGAAGTCTGGTCACGATGTTTTTATTTGCACAGGGCTGCTTAGGCGAGCTCAGAGTTGTGGGCAGAGAAAATGGCCAGCACTGGCTTTAAGTCACCAATAAAAGTAGGTATTTAAACTAGGTTTTCCTTCACAAAGCACATAATGAGAAGATTTCAGATTTTTATCAGGGTTCTTAGGAGCACACGCAGAAAGGAGTCTGAAATATTAAGGAGAGAGAGAGATTGCCAACTGCAAAGGTCAAATGACGGGCTTTTACATAAATGTTTGATCCCAGAGAAACACTCATACAAGGGGAGGGGGACATTTACAAAGACACGGGGGGTTGTATTGGCAGAAATACACTATCTGGAGAGAACACCTTTGTGAATGGCGTGGTCAGAGTAAGTGACATTGTTATAAATGTAAAGCAACACAATAGCAAGATGGCTGAACAAGTACCATGGACCAGATATCATCCTGCTCACTATCCTAGAACGTTACCTATTCAAGACCTTGTGGGCTTGTTAGTGTTAGCCCACTCTTACTGGTCAAGAAAGAGAATCCCTAATCTGGGTGCTGGTGGCTCACACCTGTAATGCTCAGGAGGCTGTGATCTGAAGATCGTGGTTCAAGGCCAGCCCAGGAAAAATGGTCCGTGAGACTTTTATCCTAATGAACCACCGAAAAAGCCAGAAGTGGAGCTGTGGTTCAAGGGGTATAGCACTAGGCTTCTGAGGAGTGTGTGGGGAGGGAACAGGGATAGCACCAAGGCCCTGAGTTCAAGCTCCAGGACTGGCACAAAAGGAAAAGTAGGAAGGAGATGGAGGAGGAGGAGGAGGAGGAGGAGGAAGAAGAAGAGTCCCAAAGATTAAGTAGCTTGCCACATAATTAATAAGAAGTAAGCCAGATATTTATTTAGACCAACTTAATTACATTCATTATCCTATGCAGTAACTAAGTCTCCAGAGTTATAACAAAGCACCTCCTATCAGTAGAAACTCTGTAAAGAAGAAAACATTCTTTGGGAAATGTTTCCGTTCCAAATGGTTCAATTCAGCCAGAATGACGTGTGGGGGCCTGGGGGCCCTGGGGGGGCCCTGGGGGGGCTACTGGGGAGGACAGGATGGGGGAGGTAAGACTTTGGACCGCGCTGCTGTGCTGCAGCTCCATCCATGAGCCTGGGCCCTCCAGAGAAGTCCTCTAGACACTGACATCACTGTTAGAGTCCTTTCCCTTTCCTTTTCAAGATGAAGGGGTCTTACTATGTAGCTCAGGCTGGCCTAGAACTCATGATCCACTTGCCTCAGCTTCCCAAGTACTTTGTCTCCAGGAGTGCACCACCACCATGCCTGGCTCAGAGTTGGAATTCTTAACACTGAGTTCAAGGACACCCAAGGCTGGCCTATGTGAACACCGGAGAGCAGACACTGTCTGCTACTGCATCAGGCACACTGTGTGTGAGTGTGTGTGTGTGTGTGTGTGTGTGTGTGTGTGTGTGTGTGTGTGAGAGAGAGAGAGAGAGAGAGAGAGAGAGAGTGTATACACGTAAGGGAGAGAGACAAGAGAGAGACAGAGAGAGGGAGGAGGAGGAGAAATGGACACAGAAAGGCCGAACAGGAATATAGAAGGGGGAAACACAGAAACAAGAAGAACCCAGAAGGAAAGAAGAGGGAGGGGAAGACAGAGATCAAGTCCCAACCCAGATGACAGGGGCTGAGAAACAGGAGGGCAGTGGAGAGGTGGAAAGGTGAGCATAGCAGGCGTTACAAAAGCAAAATCAAGAGCCCCAGATGGGATGGGGGAGGAGAAGGGAGGGAGGGAGAAGGGAGGGGAAGAGGAGGGAGAAGGGAATTGAAGGGGAAGGAAAGGAAATGAAAGGGAGCGGAAGGGGAAGAAGAAGGGGAACGGAAGGGAAAGGGGAAGGGGAAAGGGAAGGGGAAGGGAAGAGAAGGAAGAAGGGAAGGGGAAGGGAAGAGGAAAGGGAAGCAGAAGGGGAAAAGAAAGAAAAGGGAAGGGGAAAGGAAGAGGAAGGGGAAGGGAAGGAGAAGGGAAGGGGAAGGAAAAGGGAAGGGGAAGGGAAGGGAAGGAAAGGGAAGGGAAGGGAAGGGAGAAGATGGGAAGGGGAGGGGAGGGAAGGAAGAAGATAGGGAGGGGAGGGGAGGGGAGGGGAGGGGAGGGGAGGGGAGGGGAGGGGAGGGGAGGGGAGGGGAGGGGAGGGGAGGGGAAGGGAAGGGAAGGGAAGGGAAGGGAAGGGAAGGGAAGGGAAGGGAAGGGAAGGGAAGGGAAGGGAAGGGAAGGGAAGGGAAGGGAAGGGAAGGGAAGGGAAGGGAAGGGAAGGGAAGGCTCTTCTGCTGTTGCTGGTTCAGGTCTGATCTTTCCAGCCCAGTATTAATCGGCGGATCCATTACCAGACCTCGTTGCCTCTGGGCAGACCTGTTCAACAAGACAAGCAGCACTTAACAAGCTTGGAAGAGGCTGTTCCTTCCTGGCAAAAGTCCAGTCCTTCTACTTTCCCCCCTAAGACGTCCACTGCGAATGTGCTGGGAACCCCAGAGACAGCAGAATTTTGATGTCACATCAGGAGAATTTGCCCTGGGAGGCTGTTTGGATCTGAATGAGGTGATTAGCTGGGCGAAGAGGCCCCTTTCTGGAAAGATCATCATAGTAATTGCTGACAGCTCTCTGGGTGATGGATGGGAGAGTCCAGAAATAACAAGAATAATGAATAAGCAATCAGTCTATTCCTGGGTCTGCTATTACTGACCTTCTAATTGGGTGTCTCCGAGTCTCCTGGGGTTCCCTGAACTACATCACTGTTCCCAGAAGACCCAGCGACCACTGCTGGAGAAATAATAAAGCCCGACAAACATCCTGACTGGAATCCATGGCCATTCTGGACCCACAGACAAATGGTCTCATCTTCACCTTCTCTAAGATGTGTAGAACCCGAATGTGGAAAGTTCTTGACCAGAGAATAGACGTGAATTTGAATCCTAGCCCTGCCAATCCCTGGCTGCTTCTACGCTTAGGTTCACTTCCATCTCTAAAATTAGGGTGAACATTTCCCACCTCTGATGATTTTTGGGGGTGGTAAAGACTAGTGCTATTATGCAAATAGCCTGGCATGCAGACTTTCAATAAATGGTAGCTATTAGTATGATTATTATAGGGGCCATCTTTGGCAAGCACGCAGAAGGCTGGCGGGATGACAAATAAGATGCCAGGGCTACATTTTTGAAAACTGCCACCCAAGTGTGCAGTAGCCCTAATTAGAATTCTCATTAAGTTCCAATAATGAGAAATGTGTGAGAAGACACTTTTCCATCTCCCAAGGGAAAACGGGAAGCAGAAAGGTTTTTAAGTGCAGGAAAGAAAACTTTTCAGTGGCGCCTTGCCTTTGTCTTCTTTAAACCTGACCAGCGGTAACAGAAATCTCACAGAACTCTTCCTTGCACTCACTTTCTGACTTAGATGGGTGCCCTCCCTCATACTGTTATCCCAGGGTAGCACTTGAGAGTGGTTCCTATTTCCCCCAGAGCCCCAGGATCGGATGGTAGCCCTCCCCCGCACCCCCAGTCCTGGAGCTTCAAGTGCTAGCAGAAGAGCTCAAGTCTCTGATCAACGCCAATGCGAATGGCTTAGATCAGCAAGAAGCTACCCGCAGACTTAAACCACCAACAGCAACTCAATGAGCACCCGTGGCTCATGCCTGGAATCCGAGCCACTTGGGAGTCTCCTACATTAGCAACTCGTCTCCAGAGTGGAGAGGCAAAAAAAGGGGTGTGTATGAGTGGGAACAGCCAAGAGGCGGGGGGGATGGTGGGAGGCCCTGGAGGAGAGAGCATGGCGCTGATCCCTCAGGGCCCTCTGATCTAGCAGGAAGTAGCCTGCCGCATTCCCCACCACCTGCCCTCCGTCTGTCATGGCATGCACTCACTGCACGGTGGGGCGGTGGTCTCAGACCTGGAATTCGATTGGCGATCCAGCCTGGTGCCGGCCAATAGAAGAGTAACCCTGTTGGCTGCCTGCATATGGCATGGTGCAGGGAGCAATTTGGGAACTGTCCTGAGCAGAGGGGAAGGGGGCTGGAGAAAGCCTGCCCCAGGGGATGCATAGAACCTAATGTCGCCCAGGGGTAAGTGGATGCCAACCCACTAGGGACTGTCAGCAGAGCACGTCTGCTTCTCTGAGAACTGTCCACCAAGAGACAGAAGGGAAGAATATGGATGATCACTCCCCTTCCTCTGTTGGTGAAGTGTTATTTTTTTTTTTGGCTTGTCTGCACATTGGAGGAAGAAAGTAGATGCTGGAAAGTTTGTGAGACTCTGATCTCCAGTTAACCAAGCCAGAAGTGGCATTGGGGCTCAAGTGGTAGAGTTCCAGCCTTAAGAAAAAAAAAAAAAAAAAGCTAAGCGATGGCACCTAGGCCCTGAGTTCAGACCCTAGTAATGGCACAAAAAAAAGAAGTGAGATGAGATGTTTATCTTAAACCACTCCAGCCAGCCCCAAAGCCAGGCCCCCAAATGCCTCCTTTCAGCTATCTGGTGACTAAATTACCCAAATTTCCTGAATTTATAAACCAAAGAAAACTTATTTTACTTACAGGACTAGAAGGGTCAGGGCTGGGGGTCCCTGAATGTCTAGCAAGTAGGGGATGACCGGCCAGGGGACCCCCACAGCTGTTAACTCCGCCCAGATGTCTTCAGTGTTCTCTTATTCCCTTTTCCTATTTCCATGCACCTATCTTCCAGATTTTGTGCATCTTTAGTTCTAATGTCCAGAACCTAAGACTCTCTTCAGAGACTTTTTACCAACACAAACAGCAGGCCACACATTTCCCAGGAGTTCCTTTTGGCTAATGACTGGCAGCTACGTGCAAGTTCTGACAGGCAATCAACAGCAGAACGCCCCTTCCAAACTCTTGGCTGGCTGCTTCTCTTCCATCCACTTCCAGCTAGTCTCTCATCCCTTTCTTCCAGGATTCCTTCTTTCTTTTCACATAGTATGCTTGTCTTTCCAACACCGGAAAAAGCAGAGATCCAAGCTACATCGTGAGTCTGGTTTGACAACCAATGATGCGAAGATGTTTCTTATTAGTAACAACTCCTGTTGTTTGAACATCAGCCATGATTAACTGCTGTACACAGTTTATCTCACATGTTCAAACAACACTGCAAAGGTTCTGACTGTGTTTGTTTTATAGATGAGAACCATCGGAGCTCTGAAAAGCTCCACTGTTCCCTAAGAGTCAAACACCTAGAAAGGTAAAAGGGGGATTTGAACCCACGGTTATCTGACAAAGAGATACCTTTCCTTGCTGTGTTATCTTCTCCAAGGCCCATGCTCTGTCTCAGCCTGGTTTCTGGAGGAGGAAAGGAGAAAGAGAGAGAGAAACAGAGACAGAGACACAGAGAGAGAACAGCAGAATGTTTCCTGTGTTCTCAAAGCACAGAACAATGTCTGGTACTTAGCAGGTAGACAGTCTGCATTTTCGGAAGGAGTGATTGAGTGAAGGGCTCTGAGTGAAAACACCACACTTTGAAGTATAGTTGGTCCAGAATCCAGATGGATCATCACAAGAAAGAATCAAATAAGGCAGAGCTGTGAAATCCAGGTTAGAGCCTGGCTGACTGTAGGTAGGCTTGATCTGAGAATGAAGCTCAGGAGACATCAGCACACAAAATAAACAAATAAATAAAAAATAAAATCATAGCATCAGAAGCAGCTTAAAATCACCAGAAAGTTGTTAAGAGGCCCGTGCATCACGAACAGCATCTTTAAACTCTCCTAGTTTCTACTCATTTAAGATGAAGACAATGAAGTACTGTGTTTGGATACTGAGATTTTTAAAGGGGGAAAAAAAAACCACCCTAAAAACAAAACCAAACAACCTAGGTGCCCTTTTGTAATGTGTTTGCAAGAGGCATGATAAAATTTGAATCTGAAGCGGAACCTTTGAGCTTTCCAGAGAGAGGAAAGATTTGAGGGGATGTGACAAAATTATTTCTAGCAACCGTGACATCTCTTGATATGAAATGCTGTCTTTGAACTGTTCCCCTACGGTGAGAAGAAGGCTGTGCGATCTGACAGGAAAATAAGGGTGATGCCAGGCTGACAATGAAGAGACTGGCTCCTTCTCTTCTATAACCGTGCCACAATCGCGACATCCAGAGAGACCAAGTTGAGATAAGCAACATCAGCTCATGGAAACTTTCGGTCTCCTTCCCCATGGAATGGCGGCAGTAATGTGTTCCAGAGTTGCGAGCCACAGGAAAGATCAGGTAGGGACAGGTTTTAGCACAGAGTAAAAGTTTAGTTTGGAGGACGGAGACCCTGACGATCACATAACCTCAACGGAGTGACCCATTAGATATCAGGCGCGAGTCTCTTCTCTCTGGTCAAAGGATGTAGCCACTCTTAACAGCTAAGCCCTACAATCTCAAGGATTAACCACAACAGAAGGTTATGGCTCCTCGTACAACAAGCTCAGCAAGCGGTAGGAACTATGATGGTGAGGAAAGTCACTAATTCTTGACGTAGCAGAAATTATGTACAGCTCAGGCTGGCCGGAGCTCTGCCATCTTGAAGGTGGGTTCTAGGCTTTCCCCTAGCTGTTGGAGGTTTGTATCGGATTGGGTTTGAGACGGCCTGTGTCACGTCTACCCACATTGTCCCACATCAGACAGACGCATGCAGTGGGGAAGGGCTGGGGGGGGGGGAGAGCATCATTCACAGGAGGTCACCGCCAACTCTGTGTCGTGTCCCAGCTGGATACTCAGATCCCGCCATGATGGAAACCTCTCGCTGAGCCCGAGGGACACAAGCTATGCTTATCCCCAGAAGATGGAGAAACGGAGGCACATGAAATACTCAGTAAGGGTGCTAAGGTTTGAACCCAGCCTCGTTGGTCCTGTCCGCCCCTCTCCCTGTCCCGGTGTGCTTTGGCTTTGGTAGTGGAAGGGACTTAGATCTCTCTCAAGACCAGAGGCTGTGTCTAGGCTCTACAGGCTTTCTTCGATGCTTTCCCTTGAGGAACTTGCATCCAGCTGACAGAATGTGTGGAGAAGATATCCTCTCTGTCATGAGATTTCTGAGTTACCCATAGAGCCTTTGTCCGGCTACCTTGGATAAAACACCGTGATTTTTGGAGTCTCAGTGTCCCCCATCTTGGAATGGATGTGGGTCTCTCGCTCAGAGCACAGGCAAGAGGAGGAAACGAGTCAGTGTGCTACTTAAACCAGAGTCCAGCACCTAGGTGACGCTCAGCAGTTGACAATGGAAGTTATTATTAAGAGTATTATAATGATTATTTCTCAAGGCTGAGGCTGAATCTACGAGGAAGACTTCAGCTTTGTGGGAGAAGCATTGCTCCTATGATTGATTTCTTAAAAACAAAACAAACCAGAATCTAAGCCCAGTATGGTAGTACATACCTATAATCACAGCCACGTGGCAGAAGTGCAAAGGGTTTTAGGTCCAAAGCTGGCCCCAGACAAAAGTGCAAGACCCTCTGTGAACAAAGATAACTAAAGCAGAATAGGACTGAGAAGGCGACTCCAGTAATAGACTACTTGCCTAGAAAGCCTGAGGCCCTGTGTTCAAATCCCAGTACTGCTGGATGCTAGTGGCTCACACCTGTAATCCTAGCTACTCAGGAGGTCTGAGGATCATGGCTCAAAGCCAGCCCTGGCAGGAAACTCCATGAAACTCTGATCTCCAATAAACCACAAGACAACTGGAAGTGGCACTGTGGCCCAAGCGGTAGAGCGCTCCTCTTGAGCTGAAGAGTGCAGGGACAGCGCCCAGGTCCAGAGTTCAAGCCCCAAGACTGACAAAAAACAAAAACAAAAACAAAAACAACAAATCCCAGCACTGTCAATCATTTAATCAACCAATCAATCTAGAATGTGATCATTTCTGGGAAGTCCTTATAATTGCCACCTTCTAAACACTAGGTTGGGGGAGCTGATGCTAAGCGGGAAGAAAGACATCACTGTTAACTGTCTCCAACATGCCTTTACATAAATAGGCTCCCCAGAGAACTTTCTGGAACTCTGACAGCAGCCTGTCTTTCTTATCAAGGAAGGGTAAAGAGCTTGCAATCACTTCTACATCCTCCCCAGTGTCTGGCTCGTCTCCTTCTAGAAGGAGTGCTGGGAACACATCACACAACTGCTGTCTAAACATGGCCCGGCGTAGTTCATGGTGGGGGGCGGGGAGGGGGAGGCGGAGGTGGCACTGACCTGCTTGGGCACCTCCATTTCTTCTCCTGTGTGTGTGGGAATGACAAAAATAATGTGACTTCACCGCATCGCTGCCGGGGAGAATAGAAAGTAATTATTAGAATAACTAAATCGAACCCTTCAGTACTTACTCGAGCCTTGAGCTGATGAGTGTCTACCACCGTATTTCTCTACAGCAGTCCACACATAGGCATGGCTACTATTTCCCTCTTAAAGATTAAGGAGATAGGGGCTGGGAAGGTGGCTCAGTGGTAGCGTGCTTGCCTTGCATCATGGGGCCCTGGGTTCAATTCCTCAGCACCACATAAGCAGAAAAAGCCCGAAGTGGCGCTGTGGCTCAAGTGATAGAGCACTAGTCTTGAGCTGAAGAAGAGCTGAGGGACAGCACACAGGCCCAGAGTTCAGGCCCCACGATCGGCCTAGAGCCGTGTCACTACTGGAATCTGGGATGTTGACACATCCAATCACGGTTCAGCAGGTGGCTGAAAACATGACTTGTGCTATTGTTACTTTGAAACTGGTCAGTAGAGCTTGATTTTAATGCATTTGTTTTCTTTTTTTAAATCATATAAATTAGTGTATTACACATGTGGGTTCTTTCTAAAGACATGCACACGACTAACTCGAAGATAGTGAGCTGTTGGTGTGACTCTCTGTACTTTACTCTCTGCCCTGGAAATGGTTCTTTCCAGGAAAAAAAAGAAATCCTTAGGCTTCACCCGACCTCTGAAGAAGTCCAGGGCACAGAAGCGTTAAGACCCATGTTGGAGGTCCCTGTCTGATGGTCAGAAACACAGCAAGTCCTTAGCGGAAAGCCAGGGATCTTCCGAGCCTGCACAGCAGAAGCCACGGCTGAATGGTTAAGATCACGCGTGGTAAAATGTGTGGTCATCAAGAGCCTGACTTGGGAAGAGGTTTAGGAGTTTGACTTGTTGGCCCTCTCTATCCCCACAGCCATAAGAAAGGCCAGTCTCCAATCTTGGGGATGGGGGTGGGGGGGGAGGGGGCTGGGGGGGGTGAGCTCAGTACTGGAGAGTAAACTAACCCCATCTCCTCCTTCTGGGGATGAAGAACTAGAATGATGAAAGAAAGCTATGTTCTGACTCCAGAAAACACGGGAGGATTCGTATTCAAATCAATACCACTGGCCACATCTTCCAGAGCCAATCTCCTATTCCTTAGCAGACACAACCTTCCAACGTCGGGCATAAAGCTAAAAGCGGGGGAGGTCTGTGCCTTCCGCTCCGATAACTCACCGCTCTGAGTTCCATATTCAGGATGGTTGTGTAAGCGCCTCAGAGCCGGGCCCAGAAGAGCTCGACAGCAGCCGGACAGAGTGTGTTACACACTGTGTGGTTTCCAATGAGGATCCACCTCACCGCAACTTAAGCCAGGGACTTTGAGGATCTGCATGGTTTTTCTAGTTCCCAACCAACTCTCATACTCCTTAAAGCCCCAGCTCTGGGGTTCAGATGCCACCTCTGCCCACTTACTATGAGAGTTTAGGCGAAATACTCAGCTTTGAAGCAGATCTCTGTAGATCACCTCCAAAGCACAGCAGAACTGCTTGGCTATTTTGTGTAACTTGATGTGCACTAGAATCCCTCCCCACCCCACTGGGGTTCTCAGTATTGAACACTTAGCTCTTTAGGCTTAATATTTCTATTCCCTGGTAGCAAAATCAGACTAGGATGTGGGGCTCTACAAAGATCAATGGTTAAGTCTAACGGCTTCACATATAATCAGTTTTATTGCCAGGTAAGAAATTCATATTAATATAGTGAATACATATGTTTACAAATAAACATTCTTAGAAAACAAACAAATGTTTTTTTCTTTGTTGTAGGAAGTATTATTGGTATCATAAACTCTGCAGTTGTGACAAGTATTTAACACAAGTATTTACTTGCAGAACATATGGTTACTAAAATATTTGCACATAAAATATGCTCCATTGACACACACACACACACACACACACACACACACACACACACACATACACACACAAAATAAAATGAAATAAAAGAACTGGGGAGGGGAGTTGGATGGGGAAGGTCCGGGCAGAGCCCTAGGCAGATGGAGGCTGAGACATTTGAGGAAAGTCACACTCTGGTCCCACTGGAAGTCAGGGCACAGCTAAAAGAAAGGAAAAGCTTGTGGTAGGTGCAGAATGAAGAAAGTCTCCAGTGTGATCTGGTTTTTCTCCTCCACACTGCTCCACCTAGGCTATTGGATACTGCTCTTAGAGCCTGGGCGGCCTTACCTAGCTCCATAGATCATCTGGTAAGTTCCGTCTCCCCACCCCAGAGGACGCCAAAGGATTAAGTAATGCTGTCAAATCTTCCTTCCTCACTTCATCCTTCAGAACCAGTTGGAAAGGAGGAATTAGAAGTACTACATGAGCCCATCCTAAGACAGCCTCACTTGAGATGAACTTGATCTTCATCATATTGACCAGGCCGCAAATCAACTTCATGGGACAAAATTTACTATGAAAGAAACAGCGTGAGGAAGAAATGAAATACTCATGATTTGGGGATTCAGAAAGAGAGAGAGAGAAAGAGACAGAGATAGGGATAGACAGACAGAGACAGAGAAAGAGAAAGAGAGAGACAGAGTTGGGATAACGATGAGATGAAGTGGGTTTAGGTCACAAATGAGCAAAAGTGAGCTAGAAGGAAGTGGAGAATCACAGACATTTTTAACTGGAGAGAAGCTCAGAGGGAAGTGGAGCCGGTGTTTCCTGGGCCGTGTACCACTTTTATGCACAGTGGACATGGTTGGCAGCTTATAGACTCAGCACTATTAAACACTGATCCACAAAGCATAGGTTTCTAGTTTCAATTATGTTCTAGTCCATCTGGTTATCCAAGGAGAAAGCCACCACTGGGGGCCGGTGTCTTTAACTACTGTTAATTACTTTGGTGGGGGGAGGGAGAGAGAAAGAGAGAGAAGACACACATATACAGAAACAGAGAGAGAGTTAGAGAAAGACAGAGACAGAGAGATAAAGAGAGAAGGTCCTACTCTTGGTTTAGATCCTTCCATGGGTACTAGCTCTTGAGAAGACTTACTTCTGCTCTCTCTTCTTAACAATTGGTGTTGGTTTTCCTGTGTGTGGTGAGAACTGAGATGCAGATGGCGGTGTGTGTTGCAGCTCACCATGCCTTGTCTGTGGTGTGTGCGGCCACCTGGACACAGGTAAGGCAGACAGACCACACCAGACCCCCACTTTGTTCTGCTCCACACTGCTTTATACATGCAACTGTTTAGGAAGTAATTTCTTTGCAAGACTTCATTTTTTTAAAAACAGGCCTTTTTGTCCTCTCTCTCTCTACCTCAAAAATAAATAAAACTCTTGAAAAACTCAACCTAGCCCCAATCCCTTCCACCCCATGATTCAGATGGGAAACTAAGGCCCAGAGAGCTCCAAGCCATCACCAGGAAGATAACTATCTGAATTTATCACCTCGATCAGGCCCGGGTGGAGGAGGGAGCAGACAGAACGGGATGAGGAAGTCCGAGACTCTCCTTGAACCAGATCCCGAGGGTGTTCTTGGAGGTTCCTGTCCATTGCTAAGACCTTTAGGCGGTCTGAAATGAAATTTGCCTCTCTCCCCATGCACCCAATTGGGATTTAACTAAACTAGCAGGACGAAAGGAAAACCGTCTTCGTTGGGAAACCAAAGGGCCACTGGGTGAGAGGAACCCATCTTGCCAACCAACCTGGGGCCATTTTGGATGAGGAATGAAGGCGTTGGATCCCTGTGGAGGTAATTGCAGAAGGGATCATGAAAAACCGCATGGGTGTCTTTAGCCCTAACGTTGGAAGTAACATCTCAGAGAGAGTGGGGAGGGGGGAGGAGGCAGCGGACATGGGGGAAGGGTGAGGGGCTCCCCTATAAAGGAAGGATGGAAACAGCTACTACTGCAGGAAAGAAAAACAAAACAGGAGTGAGAAAGGCTGGAGGAACACAGGTCACACTTGGGGAACGAGACTCTCACTAAACGACAACAACACATCGAAGGCACCACCCACGCTTATGACATTTTTCAGTCCAAAGCAGTTGAAGTTTGGCGGCCATGGCGGCAGCAGCAACGCACTGGGGGAGTGGCAGGGATGGGCAAGGGGAACATCGGGGCAGTTTCTAGAGGACTGGTGTCCGTGGTGGTCTCAGGTCTTGGAGGTTAGGGAGACACCCCAGAAATCAGAGGGTTCTGGGTCCCCGTGTTGCCTCCCGTTGACTTTTCCAGCTGTGTTTTTTTGTTGGTGGTGGTAACAGGTGATATCATTGTTGGCATCAAAGTCTTAAAGATTTGTGGACCAAAAATTAGTTTATTTTTGTAGCGAGAGTACATTTCCTGTCTCTTTTTGTTTTTGTAATGATCATTTTTGAAAAGTTATTCTGTTTTCTCTCTGGACTCTCTCTTTCCCCCCACCGTAAAAGCCCAGTGCTCCCATTTCCATGGCAATGGTCTTTATGGGGGATTTCTAGAATGTTCCTCCCTTTCCATCAACATCCGTGGGTTCAGAGTCTACTTGTGTGTATGTGTGTGTGGAGTGAGTTTGTGTCTTGTTCTTGATTTTGGTTTTGACTTAGATGTAAGAAAGGTGTTATCAGTACATTGGAAGGGGGCTGAGGGCTGTGGGGTAGGGGAGACCCATTAACTGTCTTCTGGCTCATCCATATTCTGGGTCCACAGAATTTGGGGGGGTTAGAAATTTTCTTAACATGTGGACAAAGTCTTCCCAGGCACCTCTTCTTCTGAAATGCGTTCTTCTCTCATTTCAACCCTTGTTCTTCCTCCCAGAAAAGACAGCATGTGCTCCAATGGACACAACTCTAAATTGTGCTACTTATATCTATCTATCTCTATGTATATATGTTATTATTTTTCTCGTCATGGATTTCAGTTTCAAGTCAGGAGGAAAAGGGGACAAAAAAGAAATTCACCCCCAAAGTTTGGGCATGTGACCTGGCTGCCTTGGGCCGGACACTGAAAGAGAGAGCGTGCCTCAGTTTCCCCTCGGCCATATTGCTGAAGGCCAGCCTATGCTTCGGTCTCCCTCGTCTGCCTGCCACCACAAGTCAGGCGTGACGTAGAAAAGGCCCGATTCTGTGTCACCAGCAGGTTGGTGGCTCGGTTCCTGTGGAGACTGAGTGGGTATGGAGTCAGATGGAGGGGAGGGCAAGAAGGTTGTGGCTGGAGTGTGGGTGTTTGGGTTTGTTTTTTGCCTCTCTCAGTGAAGTATGGTCTCCAGGGTGCTCCCGGCAAGCTCAGACAGTCACTTCTGTTTTGCTGTTGGTGATGAAGTATGGCTGTGTAGGTGGGAAGTGCTGGGGGCGAGTTCCCAGGGGGTCACTGGACCCGGATTCAGCCGTGCCAAGCTTGCCCTTGTTACCATATGCCTGTCGGCGGAGAGACTGGTCATTGGGGTCCCAAGTCTTAAAGTTGGCGGTGGTGGTGTTGTAGGCCAGGGGGTGTGGTGCCATCTTGTTGGTGCCGCGGGACTTCTGTCCGTTCTGCTTGGCGGGCCCGTGTTCGGGGCTGAAGGCCCGGGGCTCATCCTCCACTCTTACGGGGTGCAGAGGTAGGTTCCCCTTGGCAGCCAGCTCAGCCAGGTGCCTCCGCTTGGAGTAGAAGTCATCATTGACCTTGTCAGCTGTATAGTGGGCGGGATGGGTGGATGGAGAAGGGGAAGAGACAGCGGAGACAGGGAGTGAGAGGAGAGAGAGGAGAGAGAAAGAGAGAGAGAGAGAAAAGAGTTAGGGATTGGCAGGTCAATCCAAGAACAGCATAAAAAGAAGCCAAAGGTCCACACGAGACACAAAGAGAAACTTCACCTGGAACAAGACAGAGGCCCTTTCACAGACAAGAGCAGAAACAGGAGGGTCGGGGGAACGCTCCAGGGGACCCCTAGACCCTCCCACCACAATCCTGGCTCCCCTTCCACCATTCCTGCCTTCCTACAACTGGAGAGGTGCTTCTTCATCATCAATAAAGTCCATCCTCACAGCAGAAAACATTGAACATGTTGAAGGATGTTCACATCACCACCTACTCAAGACAGCCAGTATCAACAGATGGGTATTATTTTCTTCTAGTCTCTTTAATAACACAGAGTTTAATTTGGGAATTTTTTTCCATTGGTTTGTTTTGTTGCTTTTATTAATTTTTTTAGCATGAAGTAGCAGACTCATGTTCAAATCCAAACTCTGCCACCTGCTAATGCTGTGACTTTGGGTAAGTTATGAAATTTTGAATCCCATTTTGGCTTCTGCATGAGGTATGTACTTGCAATAAAAATGGATGTTCCAGCCAGGTGCTGGTGGCTCAGGCCTGTAATCCTAGCAACTTGGGAGGCTGAAATCTGAGGGCTGAGGTTTGAAGCCCAGGCAGGAAAGTCCATGAGACTCTTATCTCCAATTATAGACACATACACACACACACACACACACACATACACACACACACACACACACACACACACACACACACACACACACACACACACACACACACACACACACACGTATATATTCCATAGGGCCATTTGGAAGGTTAAGTAATTTGATGTATATGAAGTGCTTTAGATGTTAGTCTTAATCATTATCCCCATCTTTATAATACCATTTTCATTCTTCCCATACCATCCTGTCAAACACTCTCTATGTTGCTATGAAATTACTAATACGCAAAATTTTAATACCCACATACTACTTCAGGGTAGGATTGTCAACATTAACCATTCCCCAAATGAAAAAACAACATACACTATTTTGCTATCACAAATAAGGCTCCAATGGGAATCTCTTGCCTCAATCACACAAAGCCTTTACACTGAGTAATGGGGCAGCTTTTAACATCAGCCTCTTGAGCTCCATCCCACGGGAAGGAGGAGGCCCAGGCTGCCTCCTGGAATATGACAAACCCACAGGTAACCTACCCACAGTCATCACAGCCAATAACTGCCATATACCCAGTGAGGTCCTCCTGGATGCTACAGCCAATCAGGTGACCTGCCCTCTGACCCCAGACACTCAGCCAGCCCTGCCCAAAGCATGCAAACCAGAGGAACTGCTCAGCTGACCCCACATCATCAGCCCAATAAACGGTTGCTATGCGGATCCATTAAACATTGGGGGTCATTTGTTACACAGCTGCAGATAGCTGATACCTGCCATCATTCACAAAAGCCCGTAGGTAGGTAGAAAGGAGTGTAGGAGCTTCAACAAACTGGGAGCAACACTGTGTGGTTGGGTGAAGAAAACAAGGGCGACCCGCCAGGCACCCAATGGCTCCTAGACAAGATCGTGACATTCATGCCTGTTTCTTTGTCTGAGCGTCACAGGACTTGGTGGTGTTTTATAGGAGAGGAAGACAGGTAGAGCTGTAGTGCCCAGGACATGGAGCAGTCCTCCAAAGAGATGTTTTCAAGATTATTTCCATACCTGAAGGTTCGGTAGATAAACCATTGTCCAATGATACAGTTTCTATGAAATTCTTTCTCCTCAGCATTCCTGGTCCTCCACCCTCCACCCCTACCCACCCACCGCCACCCCAATGTGGAGCCAGGCAAAGGTGAGATAAAGGTGCACCTGGCCACTCCCTGCTTTTTGCAGTGCATCCCTGTCTTTGTATATTAGAAAGCTCCTTGCAAAAGAACTAACGGATTCACTGACACAGCCCTGTAAAGCCCCATTAATAAATGCATTAACCTAATCAGTGGGCAGATGGCTGACAAGCCGACCAGGAAACAGATGAGTGAGACTTCCAACCATACTGCCCTTCTCTGGCTTGATTTTTCTTCATTTAGAAAAGAGAGGGAAAGAGAGGAGGGGGGGGAGGTAGAGAGGTAGGGAGGGGAGAAGGTGACTTTTTTCCAATAAGCCTAATTGCCTTGAAGGAGCCAGGGCTGTAAAATTAAACTGTATCTTCCTCCATCTGTCTCTCTCTTCATTAGTAGCAGACAACTTGCACAGGTGTGGGGCGGGATGGAGCCTCGCATCGGTGGAAATAGAGAGCTTCGCGTTTCCAATACAAGCTGCTGCACGTCAGAAGGGCTCAGCAGGTGGCCGCCCACCTCCCTTCTTCCCTTGGGCTGAAGATGTCTCCAGGAGGCCTTCCCGTAGCTCACTCTCACCTGGTGATGTTCTTGGTGATATTCTCCAGTGATGGGATTTTTTTTAACCTGGTAGGCAATGCCCCCACTAGAGCTTTTACAATCCCCCATCTGTCTCTATCTTTGGTTTAAGAATCTGATGATTCCCAGTGCTGGTGGCCTAAATCCTGTCATTCTAACTGCTCACATGGCTGAGATCTAAGGATTGTGGTTCAAAGCCATCCTGGGCAAGAAAGTCTGTGAGACTCTTATCTCCAATGAATCACCAGAAAACCAGAAATGGTGCTGAGGTTCAACGTGGTAGAGCTCTAGCCTTGAGTAGAAGCAGAGCTCAGGGACAGCACATGGGCCCTGAAATCAAGCCCCACAACTGATTCCCAAAAAAAAAAGAATCAGATGAAACGCAGCGATTAATCTTCTCATCAGATGCAAGCACAGACTCCAAATTATTCTCAGTGGCCTCCTTCCCAAGTCTGCATGGCCCAGACTCTAGATCCTTCTTGGTCATCCTCCGTTCTTCCCATGCCGATGGAGAGCTCACCACACGGTGTGCTCACTTTTACTAGATCTGCTTCTACAAAGCACTGCCAACCAGGAGTCTTGACATGACAGTGATACCTTCTTTTAAGTTCTGAAGGCCAGGAGTCTGCAGTCAGGGCAATGGCAGGATCACCCTCCCTCTAAAGGCTCTAGCGATGGGTCTTCCTTTACCTCTTGTGGTTTCCAGTGCTTTGAACATTATCATGGCGGCAGGAGCACGGTGGCATGGAGCTATTCACCTCATGGCAGCCAGGAAGCAGAAAGAACAACAGGACAACAGAACAGGCCAACGACAAGCGATATCATCTTCCCAGGGGAATCTCTCAGTAGCACACTTCCCCTATCAACCCTTCCCTTCACAGCTCTACCACCTCCCAATATCCTATTCAAACTCTTAATCCAACAATGGACTAACCTAGTGATGACCACAGAGCCTCTGAAATCCACCTTCCCAAAGCCACACCTCCATCAACACTGCATCTATTGGGGAGTAGGCCTTCAGCCTATGCGCCTGTAAGGGATACTTCATACTCATCCAGCAACATAACGTCTAGCCCAGTGACTGGTACAAATCTGGGGTACGACGTACATGGTGAGGGAAGTCAAGCTTTAAAGATCCTTAGAGTCAGCGGGGTGCCAGTGGCTCACGCCTGTCACCCTCGCTACTCAGGAGGCTGAGATCTGAGGATTACAATTCAAAGCCATTCCAGACAGGAAAGTCCATGCGACTCTTCTCTGCAATTAGCCTCTTAAAAACCAGATGTAGAGCAATGGCTCCAATGGTAGAATGCTAGCCTTGAACAAAAAAGCTCGGGGATAACGCTCAGGCCCTGAGTTCAAGCCCCAGGACTGGCATACACACATACACACACACCCACAATCTTAGAATCTAATAACACTCTCTAACATATTAGAAATGGGTAGGGTGTTTCATTACCTGACCATCTAGTCTGCACCAAAAGAAACAAAACAGAGTGATCTGTTCTGCCCAGGGATTGAAGAGTTGCAGCTTTGGCGAAGGATCTGCTCAGGCTTCATGTGTCTTCCTGGCAGTGTAAAGAGGCCTGGATATTCTCTTAGCCGGCATAGCTCCGAGGAAGTAGAACAAAATCAGGGGAGAGAGGCAGACGTAGCTAAACAGAAGGACGTGTGGACATGGCCTTGCTGCTGCGTAGGCATGCACAGTGGCGAACCCACCAAGGTCTCCGCTGGGGACTGACGCTGGGTCATACTCAATACACTTGGAAACACAGTGGCAGTATAGGTACTCTTGCTGGCTTCCTTTTAGAAAAGAGAAGGCTGAGGTTCTGGAGGCTTTGGAAACTCATGTGTGGACACAAGGTATCTGGCTGCGGTGCTAGCTTTTACTCCACAAGACACAGCCTTCATCAGTCTTTCTGTCCACACTGTGGAAGGGGGCGATGCTTCTCTGTTGAGGATCTACTGGCAGAGCAGTCTTCCTTTAACACGGCAGGGTTGAGAATCGTGTGGGTGAAACGCTCCATGTTCCCTCTTCCTCCCCGTGACACAGATGAATGCACGTGTGTAACCAGCATGTTCTCAAGAGAAAACGCCAATACCTTGTGGCCAGAAATTCAATGAAGCCCCAATATTTTCCCCCACCCCACACATACTCACACATACAAGACCAAACACGTCTATTTTTTCCCCTTCTTCCTCAAAGTCAAACAGGAAGGGGTAAAAAAAAGCTAGAGCGACCCGCAACTCTCCCCCATGGTCAGGCTCTTATTCTTCCAGTATCCCGTTGGCTCCTTCATCACCCGAGGTGTGATTTCCAGCATCTTCTGAGACACACTGGCCAACTCACAGATGGGAAGGAGGGCCTCTTATCCTGAATCACAAAGTGATAGGCATTTTTTTTCTGCCCATAGAACTAAGAGACAAGGTTTCTTCATTATCACTCCAGGCTGGGCATTGTTTGGGAACCTTCCATGTCTTTTCCACATTTAGCCGGCCTCCAGTGACAACAGGGTTCATGGAGTTCTGCCTGCCACGTGGTACCAACTTCTGTCCCTAAGAGTCTAGTTCTTCTGTTCTCCGCACCCCACCGCTCAGAGAGCTCCCCCCACTTCCTGTGATGTCACAGCAGAGCCACGCTGTGGACTGGGCACCCCACACCAGGCTCCGGAACATGGCCACACAGCCCCCGCTCCTCCCAATGCAAGCAATTTCCCATAAAATTACATGTGTGGACAAGGAAAGAGGAAATGACGTTGCTGATAGCTCAATGCGTCACCGCGTAAAGCAAAATGTAGAAGGGTGAACTTCTGCTTCCAGTGACTTCCAGTGACTTCCAGTCCTTCTCTACAAAACGGAGCGGGGAAGACAAACTTCGAGAGCAGACAGGCACGTGTTTCCATGTGGGACTCTTCCATCAACAAGCTTAAGACCGAGAGCAAGTCACCTCCATCTTCTACGCCTCACCTATGAAATCTGACATGAAGCCGCATTTCCAGAAAATGAAATAAATCTAAATGAAGTAGAAGGTGATGGAATGGAGGGTGGAGGGGGGGAACAGAGAGTATGATGCCAATGTCATTGCCCGAATATAGGAAACGCAATAGATTGTAGCTGCTACTGTTGTCAATGTTAGAAAACAAAAAGAATATTTTTTTTAAAAAAGAGGATAATCAGATCTACTTGGCAGAGTGCAGTGGAGAAATAAATGAGACAAGGCAGGTAAAAGCTCGGTACATGATAAGTGGTTCATATCAGGACTCCCTTAAATGTATAACCTCATCTGAAAGTTGCTGTAGGTAGCTACTTATCTCCTACCCTGCTCTCCCCCTTGGCTTCACATTCCTCCAGCTCCAAACTTGATTCTCCAGCCTTGAAAATCTCCTAGCAAGATTTTTTTTCTTTACCCTGTGACCCACCCCTCACTACTGACACGCTAAGGAAGCCACACAAGACAATTCCCACCTCAGCCAGCTTTCTTTAAGAGAAAATTGCTGTTCCCTGCAGGCGCTTCCCCCAGATTGGAATGACGGGTGCCAAGGATTATGAGTAGATCTTCAGTGTGTGCCTCCGTGTTCTTCTCCAGTGGAGGGCCGGGACTCCAGCTGTGATGGTTAATCTCAATGGTCAAGGGTGACTGGATCGAGAGGCACCTATGAGATTTAGTAACATGCACTTCTGGATGGTTCCGTGGGGATGTTTCTAGAGAGAGGTAACTAACGGGGAAAACAGGCTCTGAATATGAGCAGCAACAGCCTACAGGCTGTTGGAACTAAAGGTGAAGGAGGAGAAAGCCTATTAATACAGGCATAAAATCAGTCTCTCCCGCTCTCTGTCTCTGTCTATCTCTCTCCGTCCCTGTCTCTCTCTCTCCTTCCTGACCACCGTAACGTGAACTGCTCTGTGCTGCCCTCCTCCCATGATACACTGAAACCGTGAGCCAAAATAAATCCCTCGTCTCTTAAGTTGTTTTTCTCATTTTGTCCCAAAGACAAAAAGTCTCACACACCATCTGATGACACCACTGGGAAACTGCAGAAAGGTTAAGAGCTGAGGCCTTAATCGGAGGAAGTTGGTCTTGGAGGAAATGCCCTTCAAAGGCATTTTGGGACCTCAGCCATTTTTCTCTTTTACCTCCAGCCACCATGATGGGTGCAACTCTTCTCTCTCAATCTCTCTCTCTCCCCTTCTCTCAATCTCTCTCTCTCTCTTTCAGACACACACACACACACCATGATGCTGGGCCCAAAGCAACAAAGCCAAGTGGCCGTGAACTGAAACATCTGTAAGCCCAAGTTAAATCTTTCTTCCCTTTAAACTGATTGTCTCTGACACTTCGTCACAGTACGAGAAAGCTGACGGTCACACTCTGATGATAACCAACTATAGCCATGGTGGAACCCGAAGGCTGGAGGAGCCTGGATCCCTGGGCTGCCCCCATCAGCCTGCCCTCCCCCTACCCAGGGTCTCACAGGAGAGACAGACACGTATCTTCTTGTTAAATCTCTGTATTGGTGGGGCCTTTTGGTTAAATGCCAGACAATATTTACTTTGACTTAGATAGAAATGGTTTCTGGGTCTCTGCTCTTTCGTTCCCCCCCCTCCTTCACAATCTAAATTAAAAAGTAAAAGGGGGACAGTTCATAGTATGCATAGAACACACAGGCATCTCTCCCTCTTCTTCTGAAATGCATGTGGTAAAGCTATACAGGTTCCCAAGTTTGTCTCAGCAGGCAGAAACAAGAAAGGCAGGAAGGAAGAGAAGGAGAAGGAGGAGGAGAAGGAGGAGGAACAGGAGGAGGAGGAGCAGGAGGAGGAGGAGGGAGAGAGGGAGAGGGAGGGGGAAGAGGAAGAGGAGGAGGGGGAGAGGGAGAGGGAGGGGGAGGAGGAGGAAGAAAGGGAGGAGGGGGAAGAGGGGGAGGAGGAGGAAGAGGAGGAAAGGGAAGATACAAAATAAGCTGCCAGGTAGGATGGAAAGGGTTAGGGAGGAGGTGGGGGGATGGGAGACATGCCTTTATGACTGGTTATCTCTGTTTCATCTCACCCAGGGCCTTGCCAGGAGAGAAAATTGTGTTTGAAGCTGGTCTGAATGAAGCCCCCGCTACTCAACAGCGGATCTTTCCTGAAGCATGTTCCTCTAAGACAGGAAACCAGAAAGGAGTGTCCCGGAGCCTGGCCCTTGACCATCTTCACCCTGCTTCATCCTGACGGCAGGCTCCTGCTGTCTTGGCTGGGGTGATTTCTGGAAATGCTCCGGTTGGGCTTTGTGCCATGAGCCGCCTTGGCTGTGGCCTCTGCCGAGTCTCCTGCCGTCAACAGTCCCGAAGCCTCAGGTCCTTCGTCTCTTCCCTCAGGCAGCCCAGATCGGGCTCCTGCCCCTCATCAGGGGGCTCAGGATAGAAGGTGTTTTCTTGCTGTCTTTCTGTCCACCTAGCATGGCGGCTCCATGGATGGAGAGTCTTCTTTTGGGAAAGCGGTGGTGTGTTCTGTCTTCTGTGTGTCTCTACCTCTGTGCCGGTGGAACTTTGTCACACACCCGTGGGTTCAGAAGAACTCGCCACGTTCCACTTGACTCTATCTTCCTGGAATCACCTCAAAGTAGCCAGTGATGAGATCGGGGTACTCTGGGAGCCAGGACATGAACGATTACTATGTCCTTCCCAGGGAAGGAAATAAAGGAAAAGGAAAAGCAGCCTCGTGTTTCCCAGCCCCTGGGCCTGGCGTGCTGCCATGGGTAAGTTCCAATGTTCGCAGACGCTGGATGAAGTACTTGTTTTTTTTTCTTTCTTGTACCTTAGCCGTCCTCACCGCTCTTGTTTGGCTTCTACTCGCTAAGGATGAGACTCATGGAGCAAACCAAGCGAAGCCACCTTCCAGCCTCAAGCTGTCATCACTCGCCAACTCCCAGACAGATGGGTAAGGCCAGCTGACCCCAGAGCCCCCCAGGTCAGCACATGGTTTCCTGATCTAAATACATGCTGAGCACCATAAATTTTTTTTGTCTTTTTATTGCCAGTCCTGGGGCTTGAACTCAAGAGCCCGAGCACCGTCCCTGAGCCTCTCTATGCTCAAGGCTAGCGCTCTACCACTTGAGCCATAGCGCACTTCTGGCTTTTTTTGTTTATATGGTACTGAGGAATCGAACCCAGGGCTTCATGCATGCGAGGCAAGTGCTCTACCTCGAAGCCACCTTCCTGGCCCATGCTGAGCTCCATACCTGGTAAGCCAGAAGATGTGAGGTCCTCTGGTACCCAGTATCATTGTGGACAGGAGATAACGGATGCAAACACCAACGCTTTGTTCACCTACTCCCAACAAGAGCCCTGTTGGGCCCCACCCTCCTCCATTCCTACCCCCAGTGGTACAGACAGCCCACCTCTCCACCCCCCCCCACAACTCCCCGGTGACCATCACAGGCCATTTCTTTCCTCCTCCCATCGCGATCTGTTCAGAGTTGGGTGGTAATTCCAAACTTCCCATTTTATACCAAGTGGCCACTTTAGAACCCGTGACCCACCAACCCACGGACGCCCAACGAACACCAGCCACACCGCATGATTTCTACCTGTGTGGCCTCTGCCCCTCAGTCCTTCTGAAAAGACCACAGGCTCTCCTTCAAATGTCACCCTCGGCTCCCTTTAAGAATGTGTTAACAAAAGGTAGACTCGACGCCCGCTCTCTGCCCCGGATGATCAGGCGAGGGGACGCTGGGCGGGCTTTGCTCAGCGGCGCATGCTTGCAACGTAGGAAGACACTCATCATGATCTTGATGCAATGGCATGTTCTGAAAACCAGGGAACCATCTCCGCTGGTTCATTTCATGCCCTGTGGGTTCCCAGGGAAGCTCATCGGAGCTCTAATGCTTGCATGTGCTTTCCAAAAAGGCTCAACTCAGGAGCAAGTGGGATTTGATTTTTATTAAAAAAAAAAAAAAACTCCACCTCATTCCACCACCCTCCCTCCCATCTCCTCCTGCACGACATTCTACTGCTCGCTACCAACACCAATAACCCAAATCAGGAAATTGCACAAAGCCAGAACATTTCATGAACTGCATGCTGAAGGCTGCCTTTGGGTGAACAGATCTCCCAGGACAGGCTAGGGGGCGATGTTGGCAGTTCAGTGGAGCTTTAGCCCAATTACACATTTCTTGTGCCTCCTCTAGACTCTCCTGGATACAAACAATTCTCACTGGGATGCCTCTGTTTCTTTAGAAGAACGAACGAACTAGGATTTGTTGAAGCCATTTTATCTCCATGACTTCTATTTTTTTTAATTGTTGGCAGCCCTGGGGTTTGAACTCAGGGCTTCACTCTTGCTAAGCAAATGCTCTGCCACTTGAGCCACCTTTTCTGTCCTTTTGGCTTTTAGTTCATGTCTGAGGCAGGATTTCATATGTGTTGGTCTGGACCAGCCTCAGAACATGATCCTCCTACTTCTGCTTCCCGAGTAGCTGGGGTGACAGCTAAATGTCATTCTAAAAGCAGCTGAGGAGCAAGATGTAGCATGTGTTCTAAGCCTCCATTCCTCCATGGTTCATGCCTTTTGTGTGTATTTGTGCCAGTACTGGGACTTGAACTCAGGGCCTAGGCATTGTCCCTTAGATATTTCATTCAAAACTGGTGCTCTAACCACTTGAGTCTCATCATCATTTCCAGCTATTTTTTCTGCTGGTGAATGGAGATAAGAGTCTCACAGATTTGTCTGCCCTAGCTGGCCTCAAATCACAGTCCTCTAACCTCTGCCTCCTGAGTAGTTGGGAGTTTAGGCATGAGCCACTGGTGCCTGGCAGTTCATGCCTTTCTAAATATGCTTCTAGAATTCTGGCCGGAGAAGCTCATATTCCAAACTCTCTTAAAGAAAGATGCCAAGGTAATGCTTTTTTCCCCACGGGACAGGTGAAGCAATCAAGGAATAAAGATTCTGGATAATTCAACCATCAAGTCTCTCTGCCGCTGCTAATGAGAGCTAGTGTAGGAAACCAAAGCTAAGAGCATCCCCTTTCTGATGCTCTTACCTTCCCGCTGTGGCCCAGCTCAAACCACCACTAGGAAAACAGTTTGATTTCATGTGTGTGTGTGTGTGTGTATGTGTGTGTGTGCATGCAATGTCCTTGGGCCTCTCCTTGAGGTCTAGTCCTGATCCTGTTGAGGTGTACTTTGTGTGTGTGTGTCTTTAGGAAACACTGGCTATCTGGCAGGAAATCTGAGTGAAGTGTATTTCTTTCTGCAAAGACTCTCTCGTCATCAGTAAGAAGAGGTGAGCAGACTTGGTGAGAACCTGCCTCTCTATACATACCTAGTATCTACGCTGTACCAGGCTCCATGCTAAAACAACAACAAAACTTGCTCTCAGTACTCTCCTGAACACAGTAACTCTTAAACCCCCCCCCCCCACACACACACATACTGCCTCCATGAAGACTGACTACTCCAATCACCTCTGTTTCAACAAGGACAGAGACAGAAGTTCAGAGGAGGTGAGTAGCTAGGCAGGGACACACACACACACACACACACACACACACACACACACACACACACACACACACACACACACACACACACACACACACACACACACACACACACACACACACACACACACACACACACACACACACACACACACACACACACACACACACACACACACACACACACACACACACGGGTTGATTCTAAGCACAACCAGAGACCCTTAACTCGCACAGCCTGATGCTGGAAGTTCAG
Organism: Dipodomys merriami; assembly: GCF_024711535.1. Lineage (NCBI taxonomy): Eukaryota > Metazoa > Chordata > Mammalia > Rodentia > Heteromyidae > Dipodomys > Dipodomys merriami. Next base: position 3,405,014 of record NW_027202693.1, read on the forward strand.
TTCACTCCTATACATGTAGCCTCTGATTCACATCAGGAAATAGAATTCCTAGGACACACTTCACCTTGATTATAACTGTCTGCTGGGCTGGAAAGTGGGGTGTCTTCCAGCAATGGGATTTTTAAAAACAAGTTCAGCCCAGAAGTTTCTCAGGGCCCGACGTGGGTGGATCATCCGCTATAGCCACTAGGGGGCAACATCCATGACCACAACTCAAAGATGAAGAGGGTAACCCCAGCCACATTTGCAGGATTCTCTTCCAAAGCAAAGTCATGGACAGTACAGGCAGCGGCAAGAAACTCCTACCTCGGGAGGGCCTAGCCTCACATCTCTCCTTTCTCATCTAAACTCCCCGAGCAACACCAAACCCCTACCAACCTCCGGCCATGCCCCTTCCCACTCTCACATTGGCTAGGTTTCCAAACACATCCTGTGGCACTGGATATTACGATCTTCACTGATCTGATGTCAAAAAGCCTTTGGGAAAGGTGGGAATAAACCGTGGTTATGACTGTGGGATTTTTCCCCCTCAGCTTGGAGATGTTGCTCACATGATATTATATATAGCAAAATTATATCAATAACTGCCCTGCACTGGACTGAGTACTTTTTCACCTTTGTTATTGCAATGCATGTTTTAAACATGACCTTATCTTCACAGCCGTAGGCGATACGGTGTCTCCGTTTCGCAGGTCAGAAAGTGGTTCCTTGGAGAGAGAGGGGATGAAGGGCCTCTCATGCTGAAGGGCATGAGATTAGCAAGCAGGTGGTATTGGTAGGAGGGGAGGAGGCAGGATGGAATTGTGATCTATCGGAATCTAAGTTCATGACACACCAGCTTGTCTCTCCCTTTGAAGAATATGCTAGAATGGCAGCTGGGGTGGGGGGCTGTCTTAGCAAATGTGGAGGCCCTAGGTTCAAACCCCAATAATGCCAAGATATAAGAAAAAAGAGGCCACACAAGACTTCCCAAACCATTCTGGACATTACAGGAAAGAGATGCATGTCCCTCCTTGGCTGCCCATGGCCTATCAGCCTGGATCGGACCATTTTGTGTGGCCATAGAGGATGCTACAACTATCTAAATGGTCCTTTAGCAGAATAAAGGTCTCTACCCTTGATGGGTCTGGAGGCTGAATAGAAAACTCTAGAACCAAGACCCATGCCTCCCCTATCCTCCCCCCTGCAAGGAACTGGTACCTGGGCCTCTCTGAAACTACTCCCCCCCCAAGACAATTTATAATAAAGGTGAATTTAACAGAATGAATGGAATTAGATTCGTTTGGTTAAAAACAAAATAGCTTCCAACCTGTGCTTTCGACCTGTCCTGAACTATTTTCTGATTGCATCCGACAGTAACCAGACCAGCATGAAGACAGGCCTGATGCAGACCGGGTCTAACTGCTGTCCTGGGATCCAAATGGCTTTGTTTTTCACAGGGGAGAAATGGCGGGGGGGGGGGGGGGGATTAGGGAAAAGCTTGATGCCTCTCAAATTAGTAGGTCTGTCATGTCCCAAATCATTTGCATTTCTAAAAATGGACTTTGACAGGTAAACAGATATCTAAATAAGACCAAAAAAAAAAACCCCAAAAATCTTCTGTCTCTCCCAAGACGCCAACTGGCCAGTCTGGGGTTTCTCATTAAACTCAAGACTCTCTTTCCCCAGGTGGGTGTGCAGTGGCCTCCTCCCCAAACCCAGTGTGTTTGAGCCCCTGGAGGCCTGGTCAAGGGGTGAGCCTTAGAAAGTGGCCCTCACTCCTCATTCAATGGGCTACGGGCTACGTCACCTAGCAAGATTTCCCCAGTGTGGTGGCATCTGTAGAGTGGTACCCAGCCAGCTGTATGGACGCTCCCTAGGGTCCTGATAGCCATTCAATTCCTGGGGCTCCACCCACAGCCTGGTCAACCAGAAACTCTGCAGTTTAGCCCGGGCATCTGTTTATAATAACCTTCCAGATGAAGAAGATCTATGCTAGAGGGACTCAAATATGAGAACCCCAGGTCCCATGGTCCCTCCTCCCATCACGCCCTAGTTACCCCGACTCCATTTTCTCCTCTCCATCGTCCACCAACACCAGCAGGCCAACCACACTTGTCTGCAAGAGGCAGCTCACTGAATATCGCCAGCCCCAGCCCACGTTGTCAGTCCCTCCCACCTAGCCCCCTCCACCCCCCAACTTAGGAAGTCAGAACAGTCATTCGAGAAGGCAAAGTGTCATGATGGTGGCCAGCCCTGCATTGTCTCCTGAGCCCCCTTGGTGCAAGGTAACTTGAAGCTCTACCTCCATCTCTCAGGGTAGCTATTTCCTTCCCACACGGAGATCCAGCCAAGCAGAAGGACATGTGAGAACCATGTTTCTGATGTGTTCTGGAAAGAACTTCTCCCGTCACCCTGACAGTGGGAAACAGTTTAGCCATTCAAATCAGATGGACACGGGTTCAAATGGTTGCTCTACCACTTAGCAGTCTGATGACTTTAGACAGGCATGAATTTTATTGTCACTCACACCCATGACCTCATCTCTAAATAGGAATGACAACACCTAAGCAGAATTAGTGACCAGACAGATGTGAAGGGCCATGACTCTGGCACAGAGAAGGAAATTCATACATTAATCGAAGCGACCACCTGACCACCTGGTTAGCTGATGCACTCAAGTCGACTGGCGCCTTCATCCTGCCGCTCACTTGGCAAAGCTGAGAATGGCTCTCATCCCCGACAACCTCGCCCTTCTGACTCCAAGCCAACCAGTTGGTTGCATTTATTTCTCCATCAAAAGTCGTATTCTTTCCCTGAATTAATGTTATGTGTGTGTGTAGGTGCACGTGTGCACACATGTGCATGCATGCCGCCATTTTGCTTTGTAGTTTCCTGAGAGGAGAAATAATAAACTCTGGAGGCCTTACCTGGAGTGGTTTCTGATAGATGAATTCTCCTTCAGGCAACAGATGTTGGCAAGCAAGGGGTAGCACACTGTCCAACAACTGTCTTGGGCACAGACACAACACACCCCGACCTACGCACACACATGCCTGTGCACACGTGCACAAACATGCACATAACACCTACACGCTGGAACTTAAGACAGACTTGAATGTCCTGTTCAGGGTGCGCGTGCATGTGTACGCAGACACACACACACACACACACACACACACACACACACATCAGATCACACACAGACACTAGGGCTCTCTGGCCTTCACTGTTTAATGTCACATTAGACAACACCTGGACAACAGAACCAGAAAAAGCCAGATGGTACCTTTCGGCAACGTAAGTGTCGACACCGCCCAGTCAGCATCAGAATTGCCTAAAAGAATAACAATCGAGAGATGCTAATCCGTTTGCTGGGCAGTCTGTGTCTGTGGCACCCTCAGACCTCCACATTCCTATCTGTCTCAGCTTCAGCTTCCAGGGGGCAGTACCAGGCCTCAGGGGACCCAGGGGCAGTGGACATAAAACTATGTAAGGAAAACCACATGCTGTGATGCGCAGATGCCCGACCGTGTGAATGCCCGGTAGAAGATCAGAAAAAGGGCCTTGAACATACTTAGAAGTTTGTGCTTAATCTGAGATGGAGAACTGCTCAGCAGCAAGCCTGGTTTGAATGTCAGCTCACAGGAAGAGCGTTAGTCTGCCCGGAGCCTGTGCCCTTATGGCCAGATGTAAAGTTCTACTCTGCTATCCCATTCCAGAAAGAGGGCACATTTTCCTAGATGCCAGCTCCTTGTTCTCCAAATGCCAGGTGCCATGGAACCTGTCCAGCACAAAGCCTATGTGGAAAACATACTGTCCGGTGAATCAATGAATTCCATTTTCTCCAAACAGTGTTTTGCTAAACAAGAATGAAATTCCCCTCAACGTGGAATTATGTGAGAGTCTCATCATGAGTTATACGGTGCTTCGGGGAACAGAGGTGTGTCTGGAATTTTTTCGTCCTAAGTCAGTTTCTTCCCATAGGATTCCCTTTCGGATGTTACCAAATGAGACCTGGAAGACTCTCATATTATTATGAGAATTCCAATGTGACCCCAGCTACAAGATACAGGAAGATGAGGAAGATCACAAACCCTGTCCTCAATGATCCTCTTTACATAAGACTGGGTTTTACTAAAGTGGGGGCTTCTCCCTATTGGCTGGATGCCTGACCAATCAGCAAGCGCTTATCAGCCAGCATCTTTTCTGGACTTAGAGGAGTCTCTCTGGGAGTCTCACAGACGAAGTCCTGAACACTTTCTTCACAATTTCCCTGAGATGATTATCAGGCTGCCAGCCGAGAGGAGATGCAGGGAACAGTCTGTTATCTGAATGCAGGGCACAGAGCCAGCCCCATTTAAACAGTTCTGGTTGGCCTCCCGGCCATGCCAAAGGACACACTCAAATGGCCACATTATGTCCTTGCAGGATCTAAACTCTACACCCTCTTCACTCAAGAGTGAGCACCCGTGACAGGAGAAGGGTGAGGATGTCAAAATTAAGCCGGCCCTGACTGGTAATGACTTACTGTTTCTTCTTCCTGGGAGCCAGACACAGCTGGAAATAGTGAGAGAGATTTTCCTTGGCGTGAGGCTGAAGGGTCCTTGAGTCACTGGTTCCATGGAAGTCATCCCACCCCCAAGGCCAATCTATCACCACCTGCCTTGAAGGCAGGCGCTTCTCTTTTTGTGGCTTGTGTTCTGACTTGTCAAAGCCAGGCTTCTCACTCTCCTTCACACCTCCGTCGAATAAAAAAAGGTCGCTTCGTAAAATGGGACGCCGGCTACACAATGAATGCCCACGCCTCTCCGTTCTAACTTCATGATTCTCGTGGACACCAGATGAATATATTTGGGTAAGAAAACAACAACTACAACAATACCAACAAGCTCATTCAAATGGGATTGGGATGGACCCAAGATGTAGGAAAGATAAAGGCTATGAGGGACCGTTCAATACCATGACTTATTCATGGGGATTGGGGTCGCTCTAGTGTGAGCATCTTTCGAAAAACCACCCTGTGGTAAGAAGATGATCTGTGTATTTCACTGTAAATGAGGATACCCCAAATCTGCCGTGCCTTGATTGGGCTCAGCATCATGGGAAAAATCTTTCCCTTTAAACAAAGAGAAGCAATTTATACCTCAGCTAATTAAGCCTTGTCAAAAAAAAAAAAGGCAGAGGTGATTCATGTCAGTGTTTAAAAAAAGGGGGGTGCCTTCCCCAACAGGTCTTTGCCTCATTCTAATACTTGGTAATCCCAGAACTTTCTCCGCAGAAGAAAAAGTCATTTCATGGCAGAAACAGGCTTTTCTGAGTCAGGAAGCCTTGGATATGAGCCCAAATAGTCACACTGAACCTCAGTTTCCCAATCTATGAAGAGTAGGAAGTGTAGGACTAAGGCCTTCCTCAAAGTGTGCTGTCTGGGCATTTCAATCCCTTAGACTTCTTTCTTTTTTTAAAGAGAACGTTAAACTAGCAGTGATCAATCTCTGGCTGAAAGCATTGTGCCTCTCTTCTAGCTTTCCACAGCAAGGACAAAGAGTGAATATCTGCCACATTGGAGTTATTGTTGCTGAGGGTATTTTTTTTATACTATTGGAGAAATGTAACAAGATTCTGGTAGAACAGTCAATCATCTGTCAAATAGCAAAACAGAAAATGTTTTCTTAAAATAAGATTCCTTTTTTTTTCATTTAAAAAGAAAACACGAAGGCATAACAGCATTTCATTAGCTATGTACAAATGCCAGTCCATTCTGTCCATTCTAGCCAGGGCTGAGATCAGAAATCTTCCTCAGCCTAAGAGTTCAATGCTCAGAAACTTAAGGGGTAGGGGGTAGGGGGAGACTGGACAAGGAGCTAAAAGGAGATGAACATTAATGCGCAGGCAACTTCCTGCTTCCAACATCTACCAGAAAAGGATAGATCTTTATTTTCCCTGGTCTTAAAGGTAGGAGTTCCTCTCTGCCTGAACCATTGAGTAACCTTGAGAGGATATTTTCACAAATACCTCTATCTTACTAACACTGACCTATGAATATCCACAGGCCGTTTCCCCAGCGTACAGCACCGGCCAGGGAATTGTCCTCTCTAAACCTGATAGAGGATGATTTGCATGAACCAACAAAAATGAGCTAGTAAAGAAGGCGGGTAGGGAGAATTTGCCTTCAAAATGCCCTCCCCATAGGAGGCCATGGATGGAGGAGATAGGTTTTGTGGTCTGCAGCAATGCTAAAAACAAGATTCAAGTGGTATTGTGCAATCCTGTAGTTCTTAAATGAGAATAGGGACCGCACTGGGGAAGCACATCTTTAGCTTCCTTGTTTTTTTTTCTTTCCCCCACATGAAGAAATTGAAATCCTAAGTCCTGAGTGATCAGCTCTTCCTCAGCTGGCTAGGTTTGAGCTGTGGCCTGAGCCAGGACAGAGCCTCTGACTGACTGTATGTCCAATGTTCGGGATATTAGACCCTCCCGAGAGAAATTCGCTTTTCCAGCTTCATTTCTGACCTGTGCAGTGAGCAGAAAACTCGCAGAAAATGATGCAAACCATTAAAAAAAACTTTTCTCCTGGGTGGTAATGATTCCACTAATGAAGTGCATTTCATCATTCACACCACAATCACATTATGCCTTCACAAAGAACTCTGGAAAGAACATTTATTATGGGAGTTGTGGTTCACGGATGCGGGCAGATGCTAGACTCTGAATAATAGCTGGGTCATTGGAGAAATAAAGACCCCTGTGCTTCTGTGAAAGCCCCGAAAAGTCCCCAAGAATCTCAAGAAGAAGAGGAGTCCTACCAAGCACATCTAGGAATGGGGAGGGGTCCCAAGAGAGCCCCTTCTGTTTTCTAAGGTTGTGTCTTTAGTTCCCCAGCTATTGGTTCTTGTCAAAGACAAGCTCATTCATCCATCCAAGAAAACTTTCAGGACTTGTGGGGAACAAGCTATACCAAGTGTATTCTTATACTGCAAAATTCAGTTGCAGATGTGTGTTGTCTAATGCAGCCCTATACAGAAATCCTGGCGAGAAAAAAAAAAAATCAGGGAGCTGTATGGGAAAACATCCATTCCTCTTCTACCCAAAGACTAGAGTGCTGGGAAGAAGAGACTGGGCCTAGGTGGAAAGAACAAGTTGTATAAGACAGTGGGATTGGTTCCGAGAGAAATATATGTCTGGGCTGATTTTTTTTAAATTCTTCTAAAGAAGAATCAGATATCATCACTGACTCTGCTCGTCACCCAGCGGTGGTGCTCAGAAACGGAGGTGGGCCATCAAATCACATCTGAAGGCTCCAACCTTTCCATCAGCAGTGAAGATGTCCTCATTCTTACTCTCCTAGGCAATTGCCCTTGACCCTTCCTATTAACACGTGCATGTATTTGAGCATCCTCCAGATGCACATGCTATGCAAACACACAGAATGGACTAGCGGGTTCTCGGGCATAATGAGGGCTGAGTTGGGCACAGACATGAAGTATGAGACTTGAATAGAACTAGTCAGAAAGACCTGACAGGGCTACAGGCTTTGAGAAACCCCTGTCCATTTTACATAGCCTGAGACCTTGCTGTGACCTTGGCATCATACATTTGGCTCAACCTCTCTCTCTCTCTCTCTCTCGATGATTCCGGATGGAATCATCAGAACTCAGGAACACGAGTATGAAAAGATAGGCTTCTGGCACACACACTAATGACCTAGTCTGTGCCTGTCCCCGTGTGAGGCCCCCAGTAGAATTCTCCTGTGAATCTCACTATTGTAAGTCATAAATGGACACAGCTATGCATCACAGACACACAGTAGTGTCTACACTTGACCGGCCTTTGAGTTAATAAGGGAATTGGAATATTCCAATTGATGTAATAGAATCAATCCATATCCCATCCAATTTCTAATGAGGGGCTTAGCAGTGGCAGGGGCTGTGGGGGAGGGGGAAAGAAAAGAAGACGAGTAATTGAGAAGAAAGGAAAGTATGTGGTCAGTGGGGTTCTCTGGACATCTCCAAAGATGTCCAGGAACCAGAAGTATGTGGGAATCAATCAATTGTATAGACAGCTAGAGAACAGAAGGCCCTCCATGGATAAAAGGGAATTATTTCATTACTCTGGGGCTGACGGTCAAGGGCTGCGGAGCTGGAAGGAGAATACTGGCAGGAGATCTGAGCACAGGGAAAATGGCGTCTCAGCGGGCTCATACATGGAGCAACTTAGATAGTGAGAGATTCTGTTAAGGGAAAGTGAGGAAATGCATGATGAACAAATAGCTTTTCCAGACTAGACTATGAAATATTATTTTTATGAGCCTATGTATGCTCACTTTATAGAAGACCGAGGCCAAAGGAAGGGTCAAGCATTACCCAAGGTAACACAAAAGAAGTGGTAGAGCTGGGATCTGAACCTGTATCTGCAGTTAAGTGAAAAGGCTGACCTGAAGATCTCTCCTCTGAGACAGGAGGACACAGTGAGGAGAAGAGAAAGGCATTTCCATCTGCGCTAGAAACGCAAACGAATGGGGACAACAGGAAGGACAACCCACAAGAGGAAGTTCAGGAAGCCCGGGTGATGGAATCTGGTTTTCCTGGATGTGAGGCAGACAGAAAGGCTGAACTCGACCTCTCTCAGCCCGGGCTTCCCATGAGACACACTTCGCTTGTGAAAACTTCCCAGGTCTCAACTCCTGAAATGTCTGGCCTGGGTGAGACCGGGGTATGGGCATGCTTCACCGGCTCTGTGCCTGAGTCTAGTGATGGGAACCACAGTGAAGATTACTGGCAATTCCTCCCGGGATTCAGGAGCCACTAACTTCAGATGGTTTCCATCCCAACTAGCTCTTTGGGGAGCAAAGCATTCAGAGGCTCAGTCACTACCACAGTCACTGTGGGAAGAGTGGGAGATGGAATGGGAATGGGGGAAACCAAGGCAGTGGCGGGGCCACTTGTGAACTCTGGATTAATAACAACAACAACAACAAAACACCAGCTCACTTCTCAGCTCTGTCGCCCACAGCGCTTCAATTCCGGGGGGGCGGGGGGGGTAAGTTAGAGCCTGCTTGAGTCTCTGTGTCCGACAGCTGGGATTAAGAACTGTGCCTTCCCCTTCGGCTCAGCAAGGCTGGGTAGGTAATAAAGGGTCTAATGAAGAATTATACAAAACCCACGGTATAGCCCCAGGCTGCCCTCAACAGTTAAGCCACTTCTGTCTGGAAGGAGTAGAGCTGCCTGAGACCAGATTGTGGGATTGTGCATTGCTTGTGGGCAGGACTGGGTAGGGGAAGGCAAGGCCTGGCTGAGCTTGAGAGACCCAGACTCTGCATCTGGGTATGCTGAGGGTTCACCAGGGCAGAGAGGGGATGCTCAGGGGGACCCCATGAGCATCCAGGCCCTCCCCCATCTCCAGGAAGGACCTCTCCCCACACAGATACCACCCCCCCCTGCCCCAATCACCCGGCTCCACCCTACTCCTGACCACCACATCAAAGCTGGAGGTGAGCTGTGTCAGAGGAAGTTGCTGAGGGACTCTGGTTCTCAGAACCCAGGTCCCAGGTAGAAGATAGATGGTAGATAGATGGATGGATAGGTAAGTAGGTAACAGATAGATAGATAGATAGATAGATAGATAGATAGATAGATAGATAGATAGATAGATAGATAGATAGATAGATAGATAGATAGATACATAGATACATAGAAACATAGATACATAGATACATAGATAGATACATAGATAGATACATAGATAGATGATAAATATAGGTGATGATCTCAATGATAATGATGATGGTGGTGGATGGTGATGATAGAAAGGTAGATAGACAGATGATAGGTGTAGATGATGATAAAGATATCTAGATGAAGAGATAGATGATTGATAGATAGATAGATAGATAGATAGATAGATAGATAGATAGATAGATAGATAGAGACAGAGAGACAGAGAGACAGAGACACAGAGAGACAGAGAGACAGAGAGAGAAAAAAGAGGTATGAGAGTAGAGAGAAGTAGAGAGAAGCAGAGATGGGGAAAAAAAGAGACAGAAATGATAGAAAATAGAAAACCCAAGGCTGGAGAGAGAAGGGGGAAGGAAGGAGGGAGGGAGAGAGAGAGAGAGAGAAAGAGAGAGAGAGAGAGAGACCTAAAAGGAGACCAGTAGAGGAGAGGAGGAGGCAAACAGGCCCGTGCAGGTGGCCCTTACCGACTGCCTTCAAGGAGGCGTACTTGTTGAGCTCTTTGCCCGGTGGCGGCTGCTCATAGGGGTTGGAGATGTGGCCCAGGTTGGGGTACGAATGTGGGTGGCCCATCTGTTGGAGAAGAGGCGAAGTGGGCACCGCGTTGTTCATCTGGGTGGTATCTGGAAGTGAAGGAAGACAGAGCGACGGTCATTTCTGCTCGCGCACCCTCTCTACCATGATCACATCCCTTCCCGCCCGTGGGGGGACGGGAATGGCAGAGCAGCAGATCACACACAGATGTGTCAGCAACAACCAACTTCATAATCTTCAATGGGGAGTCATGCGGGGGGGCCGATAGGTAGCCCCGGGGCCAAGCATGCAACCAGCAATGTCCCCGTCTCCACACCCCCCTCCCCGGGTTTGTGTGACCGGCTGGGTCCTCCGGTAGAGGTCATTTTTGTCACCAAAACAATATCCGTACAAAAAGATGCTCAATATGAATAATAATCAGAATGGATAAAGAGCAGAAGAACACAGGAAGCTGTTCCTTTGCCAGGAGGCTAGGCAATATTGGAAGGACCCTAGGGCATCAGAGCTGGTATCGGCATGGACAGAGAGGCCTCATAAAATCATTGGTGGGTGTTTGCTGGCCTGCTTTATCTGTGGACAGGAATTGAGTAGGGTGTAGTGAAATGGGAAAGCACATGAACACATTGACCAAATAATACTGCGTCCGACACAATGAACATTTGAGGTGATGGATAAGCCAATTATCCTCATCCAAGCATTACCCAGTATGCACCTGGACCACAACATCACACTGTACTCTTACACATGCACAAAATTATTATGTGCCAGTTAAAAATAAGATAATATTTAAAAACTGACTGAACGAGGCGTAGAGAAAGCCCAACGACATGGGTACGCCAACAAGCTAATGGCTCAAAGACAGATCTTACTTTTGTAAAATATACTTTATTAGCTGGGTGTCAGTGGCTCATACCTGTAATTCTAGCTGCTCAGGAGGCTGAGATCTAAAGACTGCAGTTCAAAGCCAGTCCTGGCAGAAAAGTCCGTGAGACTCTTAGGTCCAATTAACCACCAGCAAAACTGAAATTGGCACTGTGGCTCAAGTGGTAGAGTGTTAGCCTTGAGCTGAAGAGCTGAGGGACAGCGTCCAGGCCCAGAGTTCAAGCCCCATGACTGACTATATATATATATAATTGTTATTGTTATTGTAGAGGTAATATACAGAGGGGTTATACTTATATGAGTCAGGCAATGAGTACATTTCTTTTTGGACAATGTCACCCCTTCCCAGTTTTTCCTTCCCGTCCCCACCTACAAGTAGTGTAGCTCATTTTCCACATAGTGCTTAGTGAGTCCCACTGCTGCATTTGTTTACCCTTTGTCCCTCCATTTCTGTACCTTCCCCCTTCCTCTCCCAAAGACAGATAAGCTAACAAACAAGACAAAAGGAAAAGCCAACAAAAACAGCGATGACAACAACAAATCTCTTATTTCCATTTCTTGGAGTTCATTCCAAAAAAATATTATTTTATAGGTAGATCTCATTTAAAAAAAACAACAACAGATCTCAAACATTAGCTTCTCTAAGTAAGAGCTGAACCTCCATGGCACCCCTGTGCTCAAAGCACTGATCCAGCCTGCAAAGGAAAATGCTAAGCACTTCATTAAAGGGGTGAAAAAAAAACCCATCTGTAGAGATGTTCCTCACAAGACATCTTAGGACAGCTTTAATATTATTACACAGGGTGCTTAATATTCCATTACAGAGTATTTGCTTTCAGATAAGTTCGGCCCAGTCTTGCGCTACCTTGGGGGCAGTGAGCACTTACAGAGTAAGGAGACGTGACGGAGGGACTCACCAAAGCCATCCCGCGGAAGGCCAGCCGTGAGACTATCCCAGAGCTACGGCCCCAATTCTGCAATGTAGAACCACACGAAGCCAATCTCTGGCTCTGGCAGCTTTAGCCATTCTGGGCTAGCTCGGAGGCACTGGATATTCAGACATATTAAATAAATCCCGTCTCTGAATTATCAAACAGACCTTTGTGGCTAGGGTGGTTTTTTAAATGTGATTTTCATTTTATTGGACAAGAAGGTAGACCAGACCTGGCAACCCAGAAGCTCTGTTTCCTCCTCCCCACCCCCCCAAAAAATATTTCCATTAAAGAAAGAACAAAATAAAAGTTCAGAGTGGGGAGCCCTGGTCGACGTCAAAGAAAAGCAAAATAACAAGGTTGAGTGAAGAGGACAGAACGAGTTAAGATTTGGGTCATAATCTGTAAATACTGCTCTTAACAAGTAATACACACACACACACACACACACACACACACACACACAAAGCTGTGGATGCAGATATACAGCTGTGTATATATCCACCTCTATACGATATTTAATTGCATTTTGCCTAGTTATGGCCATCGAGGAATCTGTAGCAACCACAGAATCTTGCTCTTAGCACAAATACATTTTCTTCTAGACACATCTCTGTATCCTGGAGATATTTTCCCCACCTGGATGGACAAAGTCCTTTCTGCCCAGTGCCACAAGGAAACCTGCCTCACCTCGTGCAATTCATTACGACTCAGAACTGAGGAAAGCATGGTATTGCTGGGGGGGGGGGGAACAATGTGACATTGCATTCAATCAAGACCCTCCCTTGACAAATCCCTCCAGAGCAAAGAAGATCCTCATACAAATGATGGTTGCAGAAGTGAGATCCATGGAGTAAGACACAGCTGCTCTAACTGGAAGCATCCCGTAGCCTCACTCCTGGGTAAGCACTATGTAAAAACTATTATTATGTGGCATGTCTTAGTTGCTCAACAGAAATGGATTCTATTCACATCTGGTCAGTTCCTGTTAGAAAGGAAGGAAGGAAGGAAGGAAGGAAGGAAGGAAGGAAGGAAGGAAGGAAGGAAGGGAGGGAGGGAGGGAGGGAGGGAGGGAGGGAGGGAGAGAGGGAGGGAGGGAGGGAGGGAGGGAGGGAGGGAGGGAGGGAGGGAGGGAGGGAAGGAGGAAGGGAGGGAGGGAAGGAGGGAGGGAGGCAGAGGTACCCATACTGACAGGAAAAAAGACAAAAGAAAAATCAGAAACCTGGTCATCTTGGAGAAAGAGTTAACAGGAGTAACTTAGACAGAGTGGTTCATGAAGAATAGCACTGAAGGGCACGGGGGGGGGGGGGGGGTCAAACCACGCTGCTTTTGTGGACAGACATTGTGCCACGCATGTGCAAGGGACATGTGTGCAGCCTCTCCTCTGGTCTTGTACCAGCCTCTGTGAGGAGCCATGGTGATGATGCTGTTTGTGTTCAGTTCTTATGGCAGAACAGTTTCACAGAAATACTGCAAAGATGGTACAGAACATCCCCCATATGCCCAGGCCCAGAACCGTATCATTAACATAGGCGTATGGTGCATTTGTTATCATGAATGAACCCGTATGCATCCACTGCTATTAACAAAAGCCAGCACTTCATTCAGGTTCACTCAGCTTTTTTTTTTTCTTTCTTTCTTTCACCAAATGTCTTTTATCTGTTCCAGAATCACACTCAGGGGAAAAGCACGACTTAGTCACACATCTCCTTAGGTTGTTGCTTAGCTGTCCCAGCTCCTCCAACATGCCCTGGTTTGGATGATTTTGACAGTCTTAGAGGGAGGAAGAAAGCCGGGTCAGGCATTGTGTGAAACGCCACTCAAGTACAATCTGTCTCGTGATTTTGCCCTCCATGACTTGATATGAGCCACTATGACCTTGGGGAGCTGGCGGTTCATCAGATTCTTCCACTACAAAAATGTCTGTGTCTTCCCTCCTTGCCTCCTGGAGTGTTTAGAAGAAGCTGGGGTGTGTCGTCCACACCAAGGTTGCAGGGGTGGCTGGCTGCTTCCCGTGTGGAGAATTGTCTATGGGGTCTACTCCGAATTCATCCTCAAGAGACGTGTCTTGTCTCTTCCTCCTTCACTTATCCCTCTGGCGATTTGTTCCTAGCCCACATGGACATGCTTCGATACTTTGGGTGATAATGCCATACTAGTAGACTTCGGCTTACTGCTCGGATCGCTCTAGGTGTGGCCAATGGGAACATAATTGGTTCTGACCGCCCTTCACCATAACTCCATCTGATTTTTTTTACTATTATTTTTTAGTACTTCTTTATTTTCTGGTAATATAGCATGCTCCAGGCTATCTTACATATTTCCTTTCCTCACCTGAGGATCATTTCCTTTCTTCCAGAGGGCTGGTTCATTTCATTGTTGAAGGCTGTTAGAAATGGTGGCAGAGCCGGACGTAGGTGGCTCACACCTGTCATCCTAGCTGCTCAGGAGGCTGAGATCTGAGGATCCAAGCCAGACCTGGCAGGAAAGTCTGTGAGACTCTTATCTCCTCCAATTAACCACCAAAAAGCCAGACGTGGAGCTGTGGCTCGGGTGGTAGACCATTAGCCTTGAGCACAAAGAGGCTCAGGCACAGAGTCCAGGCCCTGAGTTCAAGCCCCAGAACTAGCAAAATAATACACACACACACACACACACACACACACACACACACACACACACACACACACACACACACACACACACACACACACACACACACACACACACACACACACACACACACACACACACACACACACACACACACACACACACACACACACACACATATATATATAAAGACACAAGTGTATGTACAATGCCTGCCTGCCAAACACAAGGCTCTTGAGCTCAAACTCCAGTAACATCCCAAAAGGGAACAAAAGAAACACAGAAGGTTTCAATCAGGGGGGCTTTGTCTCTGCTCGGATTTCCCTGAGGTGTGCAGACAGGGGCATGTAGATGCTCTACAAATATCTACACAGGCAGAGATTGCTGTGCACGTCCACGTTCCCCTACTGCATATGCTTCCAACTCACATCTATTCCTTCTCATGGAAAATTCTAGCCCCTTTCACCTGCTTCAACTGAGGGCGAAGAGGGGACACCGGCCTCACCTCTGGGGGAAGGGGGCGGGAGGAGACAGCTGCCAGGCGGACCCAAGGAGGCCCCGGGCCTGCACAGACCATCTTCCCGCCCCGCCCCTCCGTGGGCAGCTTCCGGCTGTCACAGAGTGGCTCACTCAGTTAAACCTTGCCTTGTTGGTCTTCCTCAATGGCTCTTATATTCTACCTGGCCTGAGACCTGGGGTCTTACCTTGGACCCTGTCAGGCGGGGCTCTGGGACCCACACGGCAGCCACGGTGATTTCCTTCCACCTTCCTTTTTCTCCCCATTTCCTCCAGGCCAACTCAGACAGAAGCCATAAACTTAAACATGTTCCACTTAAAGGCTGGTCCTGCTTCTCTAGGTACTACAACATGATTTTATGGCTAAGGAAATCAAAGTGGTTGTTGTGATTACAGGCCATTCTACAGATCACATTCAGTAAGGCACCTGACATACGATGAGCAGCCAGGGTAAGCTAGCTGAAGTTCTACTGTCTCCAATTGCTGGGGTAACCAAACCAACACAATGAGAGTACCAGGAGAAGAAGACGGCATGAGGGGTTTTTTTTTCCAGAAAGCCCATTCTGGGCCCAGAGTGGTTGGTCATATTCCAGATTAACTAGTTGTATGAAAACTGGATGAAATACAAGGGAATGGCAGGAGATAGTTCTGCCAGGGCCAACTGCATAATATGGTGATTCTCACAACAACACATAAAAGAACAGAGATGTAGAGATCAGAACGGAACTCTGGCTTTTAGCTCTGTTTTTCTTTTCTGGCGTTTCCAAATCTTTATGCCTAGTATCTTTTTTTTTTTTTTTGACAGGGGGATGGAGAATAGGGAACCTGAAAATCACAGTGTGAAATGCCATGTAGATGGGTCTACAGCCACAAGCAAGTGAAAGAAAAACCCAGTGCCTTTCAAAATGACTCTGAACTTGTCAGAGAAAGAACATAAGGGCTAGGCTGGCCCCACCAGAAAATGTTCGAGAGAGAGAGAGAGAGAGGAGAGAGAGGAGAGAGAGGGGAGAGAGAGAGAGAGAGAGAGAGAGAGAGAGAGAGAGAGAGAGAGAGAGAGAGAGAGAGAGGGAGGAGGGAGGGAAAGAGGGAAGGAGAGAGGGGGAGGAAGGGAGGGGGGGTTCACTTCATTTCGCTGGACCTTGGCCACACAAGGACTGATCAGAATTTGAAACAGAAACCACAAAAAAAATGTATACACATACAGAATCATAAAACCTGTGGCAAATGAGCCACCTTGTATGAGCTGAGGGCTTCTATGTTTTAAAGTATGCAAACGTATCTTCAACTTAACCTCTGAGGATGGGAGTCTTTGAAACACACAAGTGTGAGAGCTATTTACTGAGTGCTCACTTTGGCCATGCCTTGTGCACAGTCTGGGGAGTAGACATTTACAAGAGAGCAGTCCTATGACAGGAGAGACGGAGTCCTTGTTGTCATGGGCCGGTCGGGGCTGTGCGAAGGCTCAAGGCAGCTCTACCAAACTCAGATTCCGAGGGCAGGGGACCTTGTTTTGTTGTTGTTGTTTGTTATTTGGTTGTAGGGCTTGAACTCGGGGTCTGGACACTAACTGTCCTTGAACTTGTTTTTGCTCTGCATTGGCATTCTACCACTTGGAGCCGCAGTGTCACTGCTAATGAGGGACCTTTTTTTCCTTTTCCTTTTTCTTTTTTTGGTCTATATTCTGTAAAAGCAAGAATACCAAAGGCAGCCATGAGAAGGAATGGAATATTAATTGAAGAAGCATTATGTATAGCTGGTCAAGAGATGCGACGTTTATCTTGTCGTTTTCATCGTGAAGGCGTGTCCTCATCCATTCTGACGCAGAGGACCTGTGAGGTACGGTCCCCAGGTGCACACTCTGTGTCCCCTCTGAACGCACTGTGGGAATTTGCTCTCCCAGGTGATTGATCATCCTGGCATGTGTTGGAACCCTGAAGAGACGATGGGGAAGGATGGGTGAAGTCTTCTCAGGACTGGATTAGCCACCGGGGGAGTGGGTGTCGCCCTTAGTGCTTTGCCTCTTTGGTTCCTTACCCATCTGCTTCCCATCAAGTCTTTGAGATCCTCATCTCTAATGAACCACCAGAAAACCAGAAGTAGAGCTGGGGCTCAACGTGGTAGAGAGCTTAAGCAAAAAAAAAAAAAAAAACAAAAAACAAAACTCAGGGACAGTGCTCAGACCCTGAGTTCAAGTCCCAGGACTAAGAAAAACAAACCAACCCAAACCAAAACTTAGTTCCTTTGTAAACTACCCAGCCTTGAGCATTTTGTTATAGCAAGTGGAAACGGACTAAAGCAAATACTTCTCGTGACCACCGATGTCAGGCAGTTACCACCATGAATACCGGGGCGGCCAACCTCAGGCAACAATAAATACTGTTGCTCGGACTAGCGTGGGACTAGCGGACTAGCCTTGTGCTCTGCAGCCCCATGCTATGGCTTCCTTTCCATTCCTTCTCCTTGTCTCCTTCCCCCTGCATCCTCCCGATTCCTCTCCATCTGTAGCCATACCTTCTGGTCCCCTGTCACTGGCCGTCTGTGTCAGCAGCCATAGGGAGCAGCAGCCTGCCCGCCTTTCCTTCCTAGTCCTAATGTGTTGTCGAATTTAAAACAACTACATACCCCAGTGTGTTGGGTATGCGAACTAACCATTCACCATGTGTAAAAATGCTATTTCCTTCTGCAAAATGCTCTCCTTTATGGTTTTATATGAATGTGGAACCACCTTCCAGTTCTCAGCATCAATAGCATAGCCTCCTAGAGGCCTCCGAAGTCTCCCCACCCCACCAGCCGCAGTGAGCTGTGCTGGGTACACCACTGCCCATCACAATGGGCCTCCTCAAAGGCCGGCTGTGCTCTCCTGAGATGACGCCGCCCAGCGGCAGGGCGGTCATCCTGGTTTGCAGAAGTAACTCTCCATGGTATTTTTGCATAAGGACAAAAATCACGAGCACCTTTCTAGGAAGACGTCTCCATCATGAAGCAACATGAATGCACAATCTTACTCCTTTAGCTCCCGTCTTGGCCCCGCCGGGGCTCTGCCAGCAAGCGCCGCACACTGCATGGGTTTCCGTAGGCAGGGGTGTCCTGCCACATTGTTCCTGAGGCCAGACGCCCAAGGCCAGTGTGGACGCAAGCAAGGAGAGGAAATCCACCCCGATCTTCCTCCAGCTTCAGGGGGAGGGGAAGTGGGGAGGGGGCAGCTGGCATCTTCTTTTTTAATGTTTCTTTTTCAGTTTATTATCTTTAAATCGTTGTGGGGGGGCAGCGTTCATTTCCACATAATCAATGTACGAGTGCACTGCATCTGGTAGACCTCTCTGCATCTAAATTCCCCTCTTTGTCAAGTCACCAGTCTAACTGGGACCCCCCTCTCACGGAACGAATCCAGTCCCGACAGAACGTCACCCTCCCGAAGATCCCACCGCGCTCAATCTGAACTCATTCCAACCACTTACACCTGCAATGGCCCCATATCCCCACACCAAGGTCCCGTTCCGAGATACAAGGAGCCAGGTCTCCCTGTGAATCTGAAGAAGGCACAATCCAATCCAGAACATTCTTTTCATACTTCTTAATAGGTATATCCCCCCCTCACCCCCCAGGCCTCTTGGAGATGGAGACGTGCGTTGACTCCATTATTTCATTCCTAGTACCCAGCCCTGCTCCTTTGGGGAACTGAATTCTAATAGAGGAACAGAAAGAGGAAGAGAGAACATTTTTCAGCCACCTGTGATGTGACAGGCAGTACCTAAAAGTCAGATATTGCCCCAAGAAAAATGCAGGGAGATTTAATCTATTGGCTTAGCAAAATAAGACTGACAGGTGGCTCTGAATTCTCTTTCTCTGTGAAGTAAGTGCCCAAGTGGATGCATGCTTTTGTTTGTGGACGGCAGATGTCTGGGAGAGGAAATGATAAAACATCTACCACAACGAAACACTAAAGGCAATAAAATAAATGGAAATCTGGGCTTCGCTTACCAGTAATACAAGGATACTACACTGGTCAGACTGTAACACAGCATGCACGCACACAGATGGAGAATGAACGTGAGCGATCTACACACAAGGGCCTCTGGATCTTCTATCTTAGAGGTGGTATGAGAACATTTCACCCACAAGCCTTTGTGTCAGCTTGGGTTGGAGCTACCTGTAGAGGCCAATACCTCAGAACTGGCTGGGCAGGGTGAGACTTCTTAGGATATACAAGAAGAAGGTGAGTGACCCAGATGCAGGACAGAAAGGGCCGAGAAGGATCTTTAAGACAGATCTTTCTAAATCGCTGGAGATGAGGATGGTTTTAGACAAGAGACCTGGACGTTTGACTGTGTGACCTCAACTGGGTGCTTTAACCTCTCTGGCCAGCCTTCCTTTATTCATAAAATAAGATGAATATGCAGAAAGTTGTCCTAAAAATACACCGGGATATGATCAATTATACAGGACTCTAGGCATCCACACACAGTGGGACCCAAGGAAGCTATTCTTAGGAGAGGAAGACAAAGGCACAGTACCTATGTGCCTCTGATCATATAAAATAATTTAAAAAAAAGAACTACAGGAAATGGAAACAAGAAGTGTTTTTTCTTTTCCTTTACTAGTTGTTTTCTCTTTGTCTCGTTTGTTCATTTATCTATCTTTGGAAGGACAAAGAGCGAGCACAGAGAATGGAGGGACAAAGGGTGAATAGATGCAGTGGTAGTCCCCATGTTGAAAATAAACTATACAACGTATGGGTGGGGATGGGAAGGGAAAAAAACTGGTAGAGAGCCAGGGAAGGGGGTGTCACTGTCCCAAAAGAAATGGCCAATTTATCTGGCATACATAACTGTGACCCCTCTGCGCATGACCTTCACAATAACAATTTTTTAATTTTAAAAATAAAAATATAAAATAAGATGAATGATCGTCATTAGAACCACAGCCAGGAAGCCAGCTTGGTTAAGAAGGTCTCCCTCCACGGCAGAAGACGGGAAGTAAAAGGGAATGTGACTTCTATCTAGCTCTACCTGGAGCAGCTGTAAAGGTTAGGAGATTTCTACTTCTGTGTGCTCAGCTACAAAACAGTGCTAGCCATAGCACCCATCCATCTGCAAACGATGATGATGATGAGATTAAATAAAGCATGGGGAAAGAGATGCATGGCTTGATTTGTGCTACTTGTCATAGAACTTCCTGTCCACTCTCCAGCTTCTCTAGCCGCTTTATACTTCACAGCACCTTCGACATTATGACTGGATCGGGAAGCTAAAAGAAACTGAATGGCCTCTGGGCAGCGAGATCTGGAAATGATCTGGTCAGCTGACGCCTGTTTGGCCACCTCTTCCTTATCTCCAGCTGTCTTGGACAATATTGTTCTTGCCTAACTATGCTTCGATTTGACGCCTCGCACAACGGAGGCTGGAGGCTTCTCTGATCCACGCTCCTGGGCCCTGGCACGGGCAGAGGCCCGGGGACCCGGATGTGGTTTGCCGTTGCTGGGGAACGGGTGGAGTTCTCCCCGCATCTCAGTTAGAGGAGTTCGCCAGGCAGCTGAGTGGTTAAATGTTGGGGACTGCAAAGGAGGCTCATCTGTCAGTCGTGGGCGGCACCGGCTCCATCTGCTGCGAGTGTGATTGGAGGGAGAGGCTTGGAAAATGTGACAGGCCCGGGATAAGAGGCACAAGCTTCTCTGAGAGAGAGAGAGTAGAACTGTGGTCCCTGAGGGTTCTCCCAGTCCCTTCGAAAGTCTTACCAAAGAGACACAAACAAGTCCCAGACAGAGGGGCAGGGATGAGCTTGTTGACAGCCGATTCTCCAGGATTCTCCAAGACATCTCTCCCCTGTGCTCACATCCCGCCCCTCCTTGTACCTTGGAGACACTCCAAGCCCCTCAAGAGGATCATGCTAGCTCAGGTCGCCTCCCTGTGCTTGTACTTATTCTTCGAAGTTCAAACAGAACTTGCTCTTTGTAGAAATTCAGAATAGCTGGGAGCAGGGGGCTCACGCCTGTCATCCTAGCTACTCAGGAGACTGAGATCTGAGGATTGAGGTTTGAAACTGGTCAGGACAGGAAAGCCCGTGAGACTCTTATCGCCAATGAACCACCAGAAAACCGGAAGTGGAACTGTGTGTGGCTCAAAGTGGTAGAGGGCTTGCCTTGAGCCAAAGAGCTCAGGGACAATTCACTAGTAGGGGTACAATGAATCTCCCAGGCAATGGAAACACTTCAACAAAACACAGACATCCCTTGCTGCCTCCGTCATCTTTCTGTGCAAGACAGAAATTCAACGAGAAAAGGAAATTATATGAATGGATGCATACTTGCAAACTGTTAGGACTTTTGTTCTTAAAGAATAAATATTGGACCCTAGCCATGCATAATTCATCTGCAGTGGGATACTGTGAATATGGATTTAATGCTTTCATCTGATGCACTTTTGCACCCCGTGGTACGTCCTCACTGGTCAGGTAAGGACCACAGACAGCCAGAGTCTCTTTGGGGGAGTTTGCACAATAGAGTCAAGAGTATAAAAGAACCAGGTACCAGTGGCTCACACCTGTAATCCTAGTTACTCAGGAGGCTGAGATCTGAGGATCATGGTTCAAACTCATCCCAGGCAGGAAAGTCTGTGAGAGTCTTATCTCCAATTACCAATAAGAAGCTGGAAGTGGAGCCATGGCTCAAAATGGTAGAGTGCTTACCTTGAGCAAAAGAGCTCAGGGACAGCGCCCAGGCCCCCCTGAGTTCAAGTCTCAAAGCCATCACCAAGAAAAAAATAAAAGAGTACAAAAGAGCTCAGTGATAGAACTTTGCCATAGCATTGGTAAGAACAAGCATTTGCTGAATGAGTTTGGATTCTACCCTGGGAGAGCTGGGAAGGACAGAGATAAAGGACAATGCACTGGGCAGTGTGTGTTGTGTGTTCCCTGAGATGGAGTTCTGTCATGCTGTCTGTGTGAGAAGCAAAACAGAGTTCTCCATCACCCCCAAATCCCCAGTGTTTGGGGCTATAGGCGGGGACACCCCCAGCTGCTGGGGGTGGAGGTGCAGAGAACACTGCGTGTTTCCCCAGTCAGCGAGTGAAGATCATGAGCCCAAGGGCCTGCAAAGTCAGGAGCACTGGGAAGAGTCTGTCATTGGAGCCGTGCCTCCTCCCGCCTCAGGGAAAGCGGGCGGGTGCGTATCAGGGAGTCAGCATCAGGGCTCCTTCAGTTATCGTCTGAACAACGGATGAAGGATGGGGAGAAGAGCGGCGATGTGGGAGAACTGGAGGGGTACAGATCTGAGAGGCCATTATCTGTCTTGAACTGAGGCCCACCCTACCACCCACGGCTCTACGTGAGGTTATAATGTAACAATAAGCCTGCAATTAGATTTTACTTGTGGGGGCAAAAAAAGAAAGAAAAAGAAAACTATGGTGAGTCAAAAGCTCAGCTCCAGAGGCGCTGGGCACCACGGATTCTGTACGTGGGCAGGTCCATCTCCGGGGTGGAGTCCGGAGCCTCCACGGTGGGGACTCCCTGGCCATTCCGTGTGTATCAGCAGCAAGTAGCTCTGTCTGCACACAGGACTCGGGTCGCTAGCCAGTGGTTAAAACACAGGTTAAAACATGAGACCCTGGGTGGCTCTTGGTGTCCAGATGAGGAGCTATAAGCAATTAGATGGCATGGATCTCGGACCGTACAACCAGAGACCAAAGAGAAAAACGAGCTACCCCCGGCTTGTAAGTGGCCATGAAGGGGAAATCTCTGTTTCCTTATCACAGCATGGAGCCCAAGGAAAGTCACAAGTTGCTGGGTAAACAATCGGGAAGATGAAAGTTGTCATATGAGAAAGACCCTACAAGGAAATTTCTATTTTTTGGTCGGTCGTGGGGTTTGAATTCTGGGCCTGGGCACCGTCGCTCAGCTCTTCAGCTCAAAGGGAGCGCTCTACCACTTGAGCCACAGTACCACTTCCGATTTTCTGGTGGTCTGTTAGAGACAAGAGTCTCACAGACTTTCCTGCCCAGGCTGGCTTTGAACCACGATTCTCAGCTCTCAGCCTCCTGAGTTAGAGCTAGGATGACAGGTGTGAGCCACCGGCACCCGGCTTGGAAATTTCTTTTTTTTTAATGAACAAGAGAAAGTAGCACCTCCGCATTTACAGCAGCATTGTCACACTAGCCCAGGCATGCAAACAACCAAGGTGCCCATCAGCAGATGGACGGATAAAGAAGAACGTGGGATGTACATACATGACAGAATATTATTCAGCCAGTAACAAAAAAAAAATGAGATAACCATCATTTGCCCCATCATAACTGAAGGCCATTATAGCAAGTAAAATAGGCCAGACTCAGACATTCCTGAAAGGAGACCAACCAAGTACTATGCCCTGGCCGCTCTTTAACCTTCTCCTGGAATTCACTAGCTATGTCTGACTCTATTTATTGTGGCAGCTGGATTTTTACTCATCTTTTGTGTTGGGCTGCACTTTGCTAATCTTAGTAAAATGGGTAATTCAGGCAAGATCATGGTTTACTGGATTGAGAGGCTGGGTTGTACATTGGAGCGTTTTAAAGGCAAACCTGTGCTCTGTCCTACAGATGCCAACGCTGCCCTGCATGCTGTGGACAGCAGACCCCACTGCACATCTCCACGAGGGGAGGGCAAGGATTGCTGGTTGAGGCTGGTGAGAGAATGGATGCTATGTAGCACAGGCCAGAAAGCCCAGGAGGCAAGCATGCATATGTGTATGTGTGTATGTGTGTGTGTGTGTCTGTGTGTCTGTGTATATGCCACATTACCGTTTCCAAAATCATATTGTCAAAGGACACAAGAGATTTTATTTCTCTGGGATACAGTCAATATTTCTGTGTGTCTATGTTCATTGTTAAAACAAATGTATTTTTTTTTAAAAAGAGTTAATGCTGTTCAGAATTTAACAACCCTTTGTCTCTGAATTGGCCAGTGAGTGTGTGTTATGTATGTGTGCCTGTGTGTGTATTTGTATTTGTCTCTTTTTGCCGACAAACATTTTCAGACAACATTCACTTGGGGAAGAAGAAAATGTATTTTCGGCAAAACGAGAAATCCCTCTCTCAGTTTTGGGAAAGAGACGTTTTTACTGGGTCATTAGGGTGTTGTTATGTGTTGAGTCTCTCATGCTCTGGTCTCTCTGGGAAAACAGGGCAATGGCACAGAAGACATTTTCACTCCCAGATGAACAGATGAGCAGTCAGATATTACAAAAATCATGGAATTGTATAAAACCGCATGAAGCATAAAATTTATCGCTAAGATATTATAAAATGTGCTTCCTTGGGCAACAGATAAATAGTCTGGTGACAAGCAAAATACATTATCCGGCACCTCGAATTATTTCCACTTTATCACCAGTTCATTAAAACCCTGCCTCCTCCCTTGAAGCCCATAGGAACTGACGGCGAGATCATTTACCCGAAGTCCATAGAAAAGGAAAAATCATCCAGATAGGTGCATTGTGATGCAGCCCTGGGACTGTTGGCTCTACTTATTTCTAGGAGCCCAAATGGGCCACATCAGACTCAGGCTGTCAGGAGAAGCTGAAACGGCGTGGTACCTGCTGATACAAAGGTGGCTGTGAAATGCTTTTGTGGAAATCCCACAGGCACAGAACTGAGGAACCCTCTGTGGCCCCGCCGGAAGAAGACTCAATGCCCAAATCAAGATGATTGTGGGTCTTTAAAGGGCTTGCTACGTGTCGATTTTATGCCGTGACTGATGACTGAATTCAGTCACAGATTCCCCAAGGCAGAGCAATCACCCAGTTACCTGGCTTCCATTAAATCTCTATTGCTGAAGCTGCCTCTGCTCGCTGAACTAAGTCCCTCTCGAGAGCTAAGAGGCACAAAGATCCCCAGGTGTCACAACTATGGCGGAGCTTTGCCAATGCCTCGGGCATCTCTGAAAACCAGCATGAAGTTAGTCGCCACTCAATGCTCACTGATTGACTTGACAACCAGCTGATTGAATAAGAACACTAGGCCAAGCAGAGACCCCGGTTTAAAAAGAAAATGACTATGAGTCTTAAAGGATTAAAAAAAAAAAAGATGTATTCAGTTAGTTCACTTTAGAAAAGCAGAAAAGAGGAGAGAGGAAAGGAATGGGAGAGGAAGTGGGAAGAGGTAGAGAGAGAAGGAAGGAAAAGGGAGGGAAAGGTGGTTGTTACATAGATAACAAAACACTAGGGTGAGCACTTTTATCTAGGTTAGTTCATATAATAACTACTGTAAAACTACCTATCCGCTTACCAGCAGCACCGCACAGATGAGGAAAGTGTTGGAGAGAGAAAGCAATTCGCTTGGTGTTCCATAATGGCACATAGACATGCACATAAACATAATCACAACACCTCCAAACGGTTTCCATTGATTGGGACAAAGATAGCAGGGTTCCTCCCCGCCATTCCCCCCCGCCAGCCCCATCACTCACTACCTTCTCAGCCACACGGCCTCCTTTCTGTTCCCCAGAAAGATGTCATTCATCCTTCTCTTCCAGGAGCAAGACTTGTCAAAGCCAGTTTCCTCTGTGGGAAATACTTCCCCTGCTAGTTCACCTCCCTGCTCCTCATTTTAGCACCGAGATGTACCTTCCCTCACTCTCCTTGACTGTCCAGTGTGTTCTCCCTGCATCCCATGTCCTTCATCCATGACGACTCATGAGCTGACTGTCTGATTTCTACAGCCTTGGGCAGCCTCCTGTTACTCCAAGAGCCCCCAAGCCTAAGAACCTTCTTCATTCCATGCACCATTGCAATAATTGTCTATCCGTGAGCCAATGGATACACACACACACACATTCATTTTTGTGTGTGTACACACACATACACACACTGGCTGCCTAGAGTTTTAAATATATGCACAAGAATTCAGAACAAGATTTCCACACCATCCAGACATGCAGAGCAATCCAGGAAAAGCCCCAAGAGGAAAGAGTGATCCAAGGCTGGGAAGCAGGGTGAACGTTTCTACCAGGAGTGGTCGTCTGTCATCATTAGCTTTATGGTAGAGCACAACAAATGCTAGGTTCCTCTTCAACTTCCTGGTCCTGGCTGTGTGCCATTGTTTTAGGGAAAACAAAAACAAAAACCCGAAGTCAGGAATTTGACCCAATGCCCTTCTCTCCCTTTCCTTCCCTTTTTAAAAAGAATGACGGGAGACCAGTAAGCTGACATGTCTCCATAAAGTTTTTGGTCAGCTGTTGTGTTGTGTACATTTCACACCAACGATCCTTTATGGAAATGGCTATCAGAGAGAAATTTAATGGGACTGTGATTTTTTGGAAGCTTTATCTCTCTAATTAATACCCCAGAGGGGGATTTTTTTTTCTAACATAATGGCCTCTCCGTGTTAAAAGGGCTTCATAATATGGTAAAATATGTTAACTTTCCTGGCACTCTGACCCAAATGATAGCATGGGAAAGGAACACATCTGTCTTCCTGGAGCTTTCTGCCACCGCAAATGGTGTTGTTTTCGGTATTTGTTGTAATGAACTAATCAGCTGCTTATGCGCTAATTGCATCTACATTAAAAACTTATTACTCTGGAAAGGGGCTCCACTGGCATTGATCTTGGTGGGGGGCGGGGATCACACAGTGGCCCTGACACAGGAAGTGGGCGACCCAGGGCAGGGGATCGCTCTCTCCTCGGCGGCAGGTGTGAGGTCTTCAGTAGGGCATATGCAGGGATGGAAACCCAACAGGTTAAAGCTGTTCCCCCAGTGTGCTCCGTTCCCTACCTCAGGAGAGGTGCGGTACTTATGGAAATGAGGGAAACTGCCATTGTCATGGTGACAGCCACTCATTGAGCTATGCATCGCCCTCCCCCCGCCCAAACTCCGGCCTGATACAGTAATGAGGGCTCACACAGGTAAGTAGAAACTGGCCGTGGACTGCACTGTCCAGATCTTAGACTCCTAGCCTTCCAACAGAGGCTGGAAAAATGACAAACAAGGGACAAATGAGATCCAAAATCAAGTCAGGGCCAGGCTACTTCCTCGCCAGCTGTCTCCTAGCACTTCCCAGGCCCTTTTCTCCTTTTCATATCGTAGTAGAAAGTGCTTCATAGCTCACCACACCTGGGGCATCACTCAGGAAGACTACGTTTCCCAGCATCCTTTGCTTGCAAACTGGGCTCATGGGATTACACATTGGCCTGTGAGGTGTAGGCAGAAATGACTGAATGTCACTTCCAGGCAGCCACTGAGGTCATGATTGGATGGCTACAAGATGGAGTCTGGCTGTCCAATGCATGGGCAGTTTATGTAAGCAAACGATAAAGCATTGTTGTATTAAATGACTAAAGAGGTTGGCTCAGTATGGCTGCATACCTTACTCTAGCCCCCCCCCCCACATTACCATTTCTCTCAGTTCTGTATTCAATCAACAGTTATCACAAAGCATCTCATATACCACAAGAAGGCCAAAATCTAAGGCCCATCACAACAGACACAGTTCTGGTTCTCAGAGAGTCTAGGGGGAGCACAGAGACAGGAAACAACTAGCTGAACAAATACACCACTTAAATAATGACAACCATGGCATCTTCCGTGGGAGAAGCCAGCAAGTGTGCTGAGATAGAGCCTTACAGGCGGTCAGAAAAGAGGCTCTTCGGGAAAATGAGTCTTGCAAAACTCTTCAGGTACAGCAAGGTCAGCAGTAAGGGGATGACCACCATCAGAGGTCTTAAGAAGAGGGAACCACGCTACACAGTTCCCTTGAAAGGGATCTGGGGTGATCTGGGCAGGGGAGGGATGAAGGGAAATGTGGGAAAGAGCTTTCACTTTAGTTTCCAAGGAAGCAATGGGCAAGGCAGAGTCATCTGGTTTAGGAGTGGGTAGCTGGAGTAACCTGGGTGTGCTCTTCCTAATGTGTCCGTCACCTGGCCCTGGGTGCTCAGGATCGGTACACAGTGACCCTGCATCGTAGAAGCAGTTGGATATAGACGCTGGCTCAGTTGGTTTGCATAGTAACGGCTTCCTTGGGGGCAAGTGGTTTACTATCAGTAAGAGTTCCTTAACCCTGACGTGAACAGGCCTTCTGTGGTCAGCATGTCCTGCATTGAGTCTGGAAAGCACTTTTTTTTCTTTTAACCAAAAATGTAAAGCTAGTCCCGAATCATTAGAGTCCATTAGCCATGGGGAACACGTAAAATATATATATATATATATATATATATATATATATATATATATATATTTGTATGAAAATAAGATAGTCACCAAAACATTGTAGGGAAAATAACAATCCAAGTAAAGAGAGTGTTGAGAAGAGAGAGAGGGCTGTTGGTGGAGTGATTCAAGTCACAGAGTCTTGATTTGACTGTCTAGCAAGTGCCAGACCCTGAGTTCAAAGCCCAGGACCATCAAAAAGAGGAAGAACAGAAAGATAAGGAGAAGAAAGAAAAGAAGGGAGAGGAAAATCAGGAGAAAGAGGATGAATGCAGGAGGAAGAGAAGAGGAAGAGGGGAAAAAGAAGAGGAATGTGGAGGGAACAGAGAGGAGGAGGAAGAGGAGGAGGAAGAAGAGGATGAGACAAAGAAGAGAAGGAAGAGCAGGAGGAGGGTATGAAAGGCTGCTGAGAAGTGGGATTACAGGAGGCTAGGAAACAAGTGATCTTTGAGAGAGAAAAATGACCTTGGTGGAACATTCTACTCATCACTTCCTTCCTGTGCCATCATCCGGTGGCTTCCAAAGCCACCTTGAGAAGGTCACCAGCCAAGAGCATCAGCCCTATCCCACCAGCCAAGGACGATTCCTTTTGTTTATGTCAGCCTCTCTGCCAGGGAGGCAGCAGTGCACAAGAAAGACAGAAATACCCGCCATGGTGGTATTGGCATCCTTCTGGGGGGGAGAGGAGGGAGAGAAAGAACACAACAGGCAAAATAGGCTCAATGAAAGGGAAACTCTTAGTAGTCTAATGTAGCTGGAGTTGGGTGGGAAGAGAGAGAAGGAGGGAGGGAGGGAGAGAAGGAGAGAGAGACTGACTGATTTGTAAAAAAGACACAATTTCGGGCAAGTCTTTCCACTTTTCAGGACCTTGACTCTCTCCTCTACAAAGTGAGAGATAATAAAAACTGATATTTACAGGAAGCCAGACAGCATATATAACATCTCAAGTCCAATTTCCTGTCAACCAAAGACATTAACAAATTGTAGCTATTAAGATGAGGCTGATAATGTCCACCATTTCTTAAAGGTTGCACCGGGTCCGCCTGGTGAGGCCGATGCTCCTTGGGGGGAAACCTGACTCAGAAGCCCCTATCAGGTTTTTACAAAGTTCAGCTGACATGATATATTGGAAACGGTGTCCATTAACATTTTTTAATGCTCAGTATATCCCTCCCCCACCCCGCCCCACCAACCACCTCAGTAAATTAATCTTAATAAATTCACAGCAGAAAGGAATTTGTTCTCCGATCAGCAGGTGATAGTTATCCCCCCCTTCCTCCCTTCCCCCTGCCTCCTCCCTGTGGCCCTTCTTAGGGGAATGATGAAGCTGGGAATGGACTACAGTCCAGTAGGGACACAGGGTGAAGTGAGGGCCAGATTCAGCCTCAGTTTCCCCATCCACTAGATAACATCTAAGCTTAATCAATCAGGTTCAACTTGTTGACACATTTGACCACTTCCCTGTATTGATCGCTTTCATGACTTTTCTTAATTTTTCCTAAGAAAAAACGCATTGACACTGTGATGTTGATTCCCTAGGCCCTCCCATAACAGGCTTCTCACCGGCAACCAGGGACAGGTGTACACGGAACGGGGGTTACATTGCAGCAAGCGGCCTCCTGTACAGCACGTGTTCTGTACCCACAGCACGGCGGGTTGCTGCTGACATGGACTCAGGCGCCACACCTCTACCGTGAGAGTCACCGGAATAGCTCGTTAAATTTATATCTTAATGACTCCAAAACATTGCTCCCTTCCCCGTTAGCAAAGGCAGCATCACACCCTCCTACTCCCACTCAAAACTCCTAAACACGCAGCCTCTTTCTTACTTCTCCTGTACCATCCAGATCTCCAAAGAGATCTGAGAATTATCTGCATGTGTTCTGTCCCCGGGGCTGGTGGGGGAGGGGTGGCTCTCTCAGCTCCCACCAAACACCCACCTTTCGGGGTGACTTACTAAGCCTTCCCTCTGCTGCCGGGAGAACACGGGTGGTCACCCGGCTAGATTGAATCTCTACTGACAGCCACGCCCTTGGCCCACCTCTGCCAGCTCATTTTCTCTTTTTCCCAGGATAAAATCAGCATGGATGTAGCACTGAAAGGAGGAAATTGACAGACATGAGGGGTTTGGTTTTGGTTTGTTTCCCTCCCCCCCCCCCCTTATAGAGCAGAATCCAAACCCCTCAGTACCCACATACCACTCCCAACTCCATCCCGCACGAACTGAGTGCTCTGAGGATTCAGTGTCTAGAAAAAAAAGCTGAAAGACCAACAAGTGATAGGATGGAAAGATCTCCAAAGCACAGATGAGACACAGACAGATCCTTTAGTCCTTCCCCTGGGTCCTAGTCACAGATCTGAACCACACAGAAGGATTCCTAGGGCAGAAAATAATTCCTTTCCCGTCTACACACACGATATCCTAGCTATGGAAGGACAGGTTTGAGGTTGATTGGAAAAGGTGCAGCTGATGAGACTCCAATGAGAGTACATCTAACTGTGTATCAGAAGCTGCTCAGAAGGAAGCTGTAAGACTCAGCTCAGAGAAGCATTTTTCTGCCAATACAAGACAACAATAAGACAATGTTTGTTAGGAGGCAGGCTATTCGTATGGGAAGTGAGCACACGTACAGCACAGTACGGTGACCTGAGACATCCAGTTAACATCACCAAGAGTGGCCCATGGCCAGGCGCCCAGGGCTCATGCCTATATTCCTAGCTCCTCAGGAAGCTGAGATCTGAAGACTGTGGTTCAAAGCCAGTCCCAGGCAGGAAAGTCTCTGAGACTCTTATCTCCAATTAACCCCACAAAAAGCTGGAAGTGGCGATGTGGATTCAGTGTTCATAAAACACTAGTCTGCAACAAAACAAACCAACCAACAAACAAACCTGGAGCTCAGGAACAGTGCCCAGGCTCTGAGTTCAAGCCCCAACAACAGAAAAAAAAAAAAAAAGAGTGGCCCATGGATGTGGCAAAAAGGCTTCCTAGACTTCTAAGCCCCCTGGGAGGCTCTCATTTCACATCTCCAGAAATGCCTGGACATTTCAGATAACCATAAAGGTTATCATTCTCTTCCCGTCACTTCCCAGGGACAGCCAGGGCAGAAAAATATGCATTTCTATGACTCCTTTGAAAGACATAAGTCTTTAGTTTCTGCCCTGGGTTTGCCTTTTTTCCCCAGCAAATTATTTATAAGACTTTGGCTCTAATCCCAACCTTTCCATGTCACCTTCCATGGAGAGCGGGGTGAAGGAGAGAAATGAGGGTCATTTCTACCCCGAGGCGGAGAACCTAGCTGCTCCCTTTGGAACCACACAGACTGAGAAAGAACACTGGATTCTCACCAGCCTGTCCCCGCCAAAGGCAGAGCCAGTAGTGGGCTACAGGGTGACAGCATTTCTCTCCTGTCACTGTGATCACACCAGAGGTCTCTGGATGGATCTATGTACATATTTTGACAAAGGGCTTGTTAAATATCAGGTTTGGAGGGCTGTACATTTAAACCAAGCCCAAAGGGGTTGTAAGGATTATCCCCAAAGAGCGGCTAGGAGACACTTTCTCATCTGACTCTGGTGCTTGTTATCCACATTTGGGTTTGGGCCTCCTGGTTCAGGACAGCAATGGTAGAATATGAGCTCACTTCGGTGGACTCTACCTAAGCCAGTACAGGACTATACAATCTTCAATTTGGAGATTAACGATTTTGTAGCAAATGACAGGCACCAGGGAACTGTCAATCAACTTGGGAACAGTGAGTTCCAGCCCAAATAACAGGTGAATATACAGAAGATGCAAGTCTCACTGCAGAAAATCTGATTTCTAACATCTGTCACTCATCTGCCACTCCCTTCCTGCCTGGCCACTCTGAGTCGAGATGACCCTGAGTATCAAGCACCTGCCCACCTCAGGGTGTGTGCACCTATGGCTTCTTCTACCTGGAAGCCTTTCTAATGTGCTTCACCCTTATACCACAATGCTTTAGCATTTCCCAAAATTAAAAAAAAGTCTTGTTTTGAACCATTGAGGAGCCCAGGTTAGATAGAACATGAGAACTCTAGAGATGACTTCAAGTCAGGAGAAGATTGGGCAGCTGTTTATGAAACATTCCTTTCAGAATAAGATTCAAATCTTTGTTCTCCACTGTTCCTGGGAGAGGAGAAATATGTCAGGAATGATAGAGAGGAGGGGCATTCCTCACTGGAAACAAGCCAGGAGAACAGCTGGGAGGTGGTGTCAATTGTTGAATCACACTGAACTACTCTGGTCCTTTTCCCTTATTTCAAAGCGGTGGGTCACACCACCAACTGCATAGACCTCTCAGAAAAATCAACAACAGCAATTTTAGCTACAACTCAGAGTGCTTTATAGGCACCACCTTCTGTTTTAAATGCTCTCTGCACAGGCATCCTTTCAAGCCTCACCCAACCTTATGAAACATGTACTTCTGTGATCTCTGTTTTACTGATAAAACTGGGGCACAGAAAGGTTAGGTAATCCTCCCAATTATAGCAAATAATTGGCAGAGCTGGGACTTGAATCCAGGCATCCTAGCTCTAACTAAAATCAGAGATCTTTAATTCTGTGCTAATCAAGAATTATAATGTATGCAGTGGAACTTTGAGACTGTAAACTGATTCACACATATTAGCAAATAATTAACTCGCTGCCAGTATAGAAGAGAGGGCCTAGGGAAGCAGATTTACATCTGTCTAAGACAGCCCAGCACTTAGAACCATGTTGAATCCAAGTGAGCATGTAATCATCTTAGTGGGATGGATAAGTGAGTGGATGAATGGACAGATGGACCAACAGATGGATGGATGGATGGATGGATGGATAGATGGATGGATGGATATGTGGGTAGGTGGATGGATGATGGATGGGCATGTGGTGGTTGGATGAGTGGATGGTTGGGTGGGTAGATGGATGGATGAGTGAATGGATGGGTGGGTAGGTGGTGGATGGGTGGATGATGGATGGGTAGATGGATGGGTAGATGGATGGATTGATATATAGGAGGATGAATGGGTAGATATATGGATGAATAGAGGAGGAAGGACGGATGGGCATGTGGGTGGGTGAATGGATGGATGAATGAATGGATGAATGGATGGATAATGGATGGATGGGTGATGGATGGCTGGTTGGGTACATGGTTTGAGCGGATGAGTGCATGGATGGATGGATGCTTAGGTATGTGGTGGATGGACACACAGGTAAGATAAGGATTAAATGTCAGTGGGGGAGAAAAGGAATAGAGCCACTTGGAAGCAGTAGACAATGAAACACAGAAACAACCCTCTAAGTAGGTATCCGCTGATGCACGCTTGAGATGCCTTCAGCCAGGCTTCTCAAGGAAATTTACAAATTGCCATCTACGGATCTTCTTATAAAAACACAGAAATATTCATTTCCTTCTTTCCTGCCTCCCCATTTCGACACATACAACCCGCTTGCACCTATGCAGGCTTATACGTGTGCATAGAGTTCTGTGTATCAACGCAATCCCTTAGATGTACCTAGACACTGGTGTGCACAGTTGTGCAAGGAGGCAGTTTCATCTGTGTGCAAATCGGACAGTGAGTGTTTTGCAGCACTGTGCACGCAGTGAGTGCTGGATTACAGTGCAGCACTTACTACGGGGCTGCCTCGATTCCAAGCGTATTCGCACGTACCACCTCATTCAGTCCTCAGCATTTCTGGATGTGCCGGTTACACGCCTGTGTGTGGCTCTGTCAGAGCTGTGCATTCACAGATTTCAATTAGGTTAGCACAAGCTCAGCCTGGCTGTCAATTTTCTGCTGCTTAACCAAAGCCACACAAACAGCACGGGGAAAGGTACACGTCCCTGGACTGGCAGAGAGAGTGAATTGAAAGGTAGATCGTAAAGTCCTTTTGAAATACCATCCACTGAAGAGACAGCAGATGCCCAGGCCGCGTTTCCTCGCTGTGTAAACACAGTCCCACTGCCTCACTTGCCTAAATGAGGCTTACTCCATTTTGGCATCCCCGAAAACACATTTCTTTCTCTCTTTTTTCTTTCTTTTCTTTTTACAGTTTCTTTTTCTTTTTTTTCAAAAACAAGATTGCTCCCTCTGTAACTGTTTCTAAGCACACTCCCTCATTCTGGGAGAGAGAAGGAAAAGGAAAAAACTGAGAGGAAACCTTCTGTTACTGTACAGAGAACAAGGGAGAAATTCAAGGGAGAAGGAGGAATGGGAAAAAAAGGCAGAAACGCTGTGTGTGCGTGCGCGCGCGTGCATGTGTGTGCGTGCGTGCGTGTGTGTGCGTGTGTGCGTGTGTGTGTGTGTGTGTGTGTTATACTTTGCCAAATGGAACTGACCACATATCCCCCTTGACCCAGCAGTATTCACCTAGGCCCAACAATGGATCAGTTAGTTCAAGAGTATGGGCTGGGTACCTCCACCAGCAGCACAGTTCTCTACCCATCAGTTTATATGTACAACACACACACACACACACACACACACACACACACACACAAGTGGGGAGATCAGAATTATTTTTCTTAGAGGAGACACCTTGCTAACAGTGTCACCGGCTTCACATTACATTGATATACTTATATTACTAATAGTCCTAGGTAGGAAGGTAGGAGAGTGAAAGACACTGGGGGTGGGAGGACAGGGAAGGGAACTGAAATATCATCCTCTCCCATCCCATATATCCCATCTGATCTATGCTTATCGAAATAACCTTCCATCCCTTCCATGGCATTGTGTTACCACCATTTCAAGTTGTTCTGATTACTCCTACCAGAGGCAAGTTACCAGCATCCATATTTAAGGACGTTCATGTGTGCCACTTAGGGGAATGAAGGGAGAGTCTCGGAGTTTCCATCTTCCCGGGGCTTTCAAGGAAGCAGCAGAAGGAATCCTTACGAAATTTGGGAAGAATGTGATCCTGTTTTGTCTGGAGGGACTCAGCCAAGTCAAAGTATTAGGAGAAAGGAAAGACCCTAAACCTGACATCTTAAATTCTCTACACGGATGTCGAGTAAGAAGCCATGACTTCTTGGGGGTGTAAGAGCTTAAACTCTGAAGCCGGACCAATAGGTGGTCAAATTCTAGCAGTGTATCAAAATGGGTATGCCGCTCCACCCAGCAGCCCCCAAACTCTTCAGACCAGTGACGCTTTATGTGACTATCACCTCTTGTACACCCATGCCTCATGTCTTCCTTAGAGCCAAGGACTCTGTGAGTGGCACAAACTCTGTCTGGAGCATG
Organism: Dipodomys merriami; assembly: GCF_024711535.1. Classification (NCBI taxonomy): domain Eukaryota; kingdom Metazoa; phylum Chordata; class Mammalia; order Rodentia; family Heteromyidae; genus Dipodomys; species Dipodomys merriami. The sequence goes on from NW_027202693.1 coordinate 3,440,623, forward strand.
GAGGAGAGGAGAATACCTGGCAAATTGGGCATTGGCTTCCATTCAGAAGAAACCCAAGGTGTTTCTGCCCATATTTGGCCATCCTAGGTAAGTCACATGGTTTTGCGCCTGTTCCTGGGGAGGGGTGGAGACGGGATGTCTCGTGGGCTGGCTGGGAGGAAGAGTGGGAGGGTTTCATCAGCTGCCTGCCTTGAATTTCTTTAAACCTCTCATTCTCTCACCTGTAAACCGGTAAGTAACTGAACCTATTTGCTTTGGTTTGTCTTCCTGAAAGTTTTATTAGCTTATAGGAGCTGTCCCCTGGGGTGTCACTGTGACATTTGCATCGATGCCTAGAGTAGACTTGGATCAAATTCACCCATGTCATGCTCCCTCCTCGCCCCTCCTCCTCCTTAAAACAATGTCACCAGGTTCCAGGGAGCTTTTTCCATACATTCACATAAAGTTCTTCGACCTTGAGTCCCTCCTTCACCCTCTCTCCCCCATCCCACAAGTACCCCCCTCCCCAGGACAAAACAGACCCTGTTTGACATGCCTGTCATTCGTTTCATTCCTTGTGTTAATTGTGGGGCTCACTGCAGTATGCCACACAGGCATATATTTTTACCAGACTGGCTTCCCCTCTGCTACTCTCTTTCTCCATCCTCCCATCTCCTGTTGATCAAGAGCGTTCATTCCCAAGTGTTAAATGAGATACATATGGGAAGAGCCAAGCGCGTAGTAGGCACTAATAAATGTTCATGAACCCAGCCTCTGCATTTAGCTCCTTTCCTACATTAGAAGAAAAAGGAGGAGGAGGAAGAGGAGGAGGAGAAGGAAAGGAGGAGGAAGAAGAAGAGGAGGAAGAGAAGGAAGAGGAGGAGGAGGAAGAAAAACAATAACAACAATGGCATAAAGGCACAAGCTAGATGGCTCTTATCTGGGAACAGAGATGAGTTTCCAGCCCCAACCCCACTCCCACCCCAGCCCTCAGATCTGTCGCCTGTATCTGCAGCAGGAGCTTCCGCCGCGTGCTCAGGGATGAACCATCTGCTCCACAAATGTTAATTATATCACAACACTGATTTCTGATGGGCAAAGAGACTAATACCCAGAGATATTTCGTTCTCAAACATTGCAGAAAACAAAAAGAAGAAGAAGAGGAGGAGGAGGACTGCCATAATCCCTGGAGCAAGAAGTGTAATCAAAATGAATGATCTAGTAAAATATTTTCTCATGGTCCAGGGAGAACTGGCAAATGTCCCCAAATGTCAGGTCCAGTCCCCTCTGGAAGGCCACAGTCCTCTGTGGTTGAGGATTGTCGTGGGGTGCAATCGGTGCCTGGGGGTGACTTTTGCCTTCCCTAAGGAGCCTGTAGACAGCAGAGCCTAAAGGCCCCCAGGGAGGTCACACACTAACGTCCTCCGGCGGCGTTCAGGAATGATGGACAAACACAGGATAGCCTGACCATCCACGGAACGCCGTGGAAGAGGCAAGAGCTAGAAAGTTCCATACATCAATACTCAGCAAGCCACCTTCCGCTCTAAGGAAAAATGATGGGTCTTCCATTGTAAGCATATTAGAACGACCACATCTTCCATTTCCAACCTAACCTAGAAGCAAACTCTTAAAGTTGTCTACTCCCGTTGAGATGTGGCTTGTGGGTTGTTTCCCCTCCCCTCCCCCCGATTGATATCTGTGTTCATTTCCAATGGCCGCTGTGACAAATTACCACCCGCCAACTCAGTGGCTTCAAAACAACACACAATGTGTGAGCCTACATTTGAGGAGGTCATAAATTGAAATTGAATCTCACCAGGCTAAATTCAAGGTGTGTTCCTCTGTGGAGAGAGCCTTCCCTTCCTCAGCCATGAGATGCTCCTGAAGCCTCTGGCTCCAGGGCTCGCTCCCCTCTGTAAGGTCAGCCTGGCACCGTTCTAACACTCACCTGCCCACTTCTACATTTTAAAGACCCATGTGGTTCTATCGGCCTCTCTTGATAAACCCAGGTGACAACATTAACAGGTCAGCAAGCAACCTGAATTCTCCTCTACCAAGAAATATAATCAATCCAGACCTGACTTGCTGATTTGAGACCGCTTTGTAAAACTACAAGAGACAGACAGACAGACAGATAGATGGAGGGATGGATAAACAGATGTAGATCTATAAAAATCTATTCCTAGCATCCAGAGATATGTTCATTTTTAAGGAGACCCATCTCCTGCCCCCTGTAACACCCACTCTTTCTTCTGACACAGTGCTGTTCAGTCTACACACCATGGTGCACCGTGCTCACCTGACCAAAACAGGGGGATATTCAGGTAAATGGCCCGATAATGGAAAGTGGCGGAAGGCCGAAATCTCAATGACAGGATGGGCCAAAAAAGATACCTCTTGTTCCCAGATCTCCTCTCCCTCCTACCTTCCCCCTCTTAAAACATGGTTGTCGGGCATTTTCTCCATTGCTCTAAGAACGATTCCACATTTCTCTCACGCTGGCTCTGTTGAAATCTCCTGGCGATGGTTTCTGTTGCTTACAACCTATGAATCCTGAGAAGTTCAGAGTTCAGATTCCAGTAGAGACACAAGAAGATAACCAGAGGACCTACCAGGTTGGTATGCCTACAGAAAACTTCCTCTGACTTGTGCAAAGGCTATTTTTTCTTGGGGAAGAGGGGAGGGAAGAGGTATGGAGAACAATGAGAAATAAGTAGCTCACCCAGAAGAATTTATTTCTAGATTGTAGTAGATACATTGTGTGCATCTCTGAGTATTTTCAGTTTCATTGTTGGAACTGGCCCCTTCATTCACTTACGCTGGATGATCACATACACGAAAGAGAATTCCTGCTTTGTTTTCCCCCGATCTTTTTCCTCACACAATTTAATCTGGGAAGAGGCATTGATCCCCAGGGACAAATCTGCAGAACTATGTTGAATACCCATTCATTCATTCAAAACAAAAGTAAACACCTACTCTGTGCCAAAACCCTCCAAATACAACGATGAGAATGTGTGGCTCTCTAGACCCCAAAAGTCTATCCACTTAGTTATCAATAAAATAAAATGAAATTCCTAAGAGTTCCTACTATGTGCTGGTGCATCGCGGCCTCTAGCCTCGCCGAGATTAGAATCTAATGAGGAAGGCTCTAAAGTGGGCACACACACTAATGTTCCAGAACTATCACCAGGGAAATCTATTTTTCTGAATGAGAGGAGTGCATTTGGCTAATTTATAAGCTCATAAAATGCATTTAGTTCAAGAGTTTGTAGAGGTTTAATTATGCAGCCTTGTAAATTTGGAAATACTCTTTATATAACAACAGTGGCGATAGATACTAATTGAGGGGATTTGAGGTAACTTGTCTGGGTGGATAAGAAGTATATATATAAAGACGCCAGTGAAATAAGTAGAGTACAGCTACAGAATCTTTATTGTCTTGTGAACGTAAAAGGAAGGCAAGCTTGGGGTTTTTTGTGATTCTGTGTGTGTGTATATATATTTTTTTCCAGTCAAATGGAGGGAGGATGTGATCCATTGAAAATCAGCGTGCCTGGAGGCCATTCTTGTATGTCTCTTTCATGGGCTCCCTCCCATAGCACTGATCCTAGAAGAGGAAAGCTCATATGCAAGTGAGGAAAATGGCAATTAGGGCAGGGTTTACCCCCACGGCTGGGTCAGTTCCACTTTGGAAAACAAAGAACCGAATCGGGAAGATGATTCAGAGGTAGGCCAAGAGAATGACAAGCAGGCTCATGAGGGATTCAACAAAAACGGACAGGCCACGTTCCTATTCTTAATGGCAACTTGGGTATGGCACCTCCCTGGAGTTCCCTCCCTAGCTGTGACTGAGGTTAGACTATGTTAATCCAAAGGCCTTGAGCGTGCGTGTGCGTATGTGCATGTGCGTGTGTGCGTGTGCGTGTGTGCGCATGTGCGTGTGTGTGTGTGTGTGTGTGTGTGTGTGTGTGTGTGTGTGTGTGTGTGTTCACCCTGCAAGCCACCACTACCCAGACAAGGCTCCTCAGGCATTGTGAGGCAAATGAATGGAATCATGTTACAATTCATATTCTGATGCGGGAGGTTTGCAGTAGGGCTGCAAGCTGGATCTCTAAGAAGCTATAACCAGGTAATGATGATGAGACCGGAATCCATATACTTGGTCATCGTGGTGCTTACAGGAGATGGATCGCGTTATTGTGAGGATGCGGGGAACTCTCTGCTTGGTATAATCGCTGGCTCTGGCGAGTGGCAAAGGCCACGGCTGCCAGGTCGCGGGAGGACTGGCATTGGGAGGCAGGGCCTTACATGTCAGAAATAGAGAGAACAAAGGAAAAGATGTCCCAGCCCGCCTGGGAGGGGTTCACTCTTGGAGGGTGTGGGGAAACTCACTAAACCAACCAAAAGAAGACAGTGGGTCACACAGATGACAGAGCAGGGGGAGAGCTACAAGGCTGGTACAAATAGCATGTATTTGAAGAATTACTAAAAAAAAAAAAATTCCACATAATTAACCACTACTCTATACCACACTCTCTCCCTGCTGGTAGGTAGGTACGGAATAAAACTCCCCAAATCTTTGCTCCATGAGCAATAACCTTGGCAACCCAAAAGGAGAGAAATTTTTCTCCCATTAAGACAGCTTGAGATCCAAGCATGGGGGGGGAGGCACATGGACAGGAGGGGTCGGTCATCTATACCTGTAATCCCAGCAGGTGGATCACCAGCTCAAGACTGGGTTGGGCTATCCAGGGAGATACCCCTCCACCCACTCACCCCCATCCCATCTCTCTATATACAGAGAGCTTGAGATGGGGTAGGTGTCGGGGACAAGGCACCTTAGTCACGTTGCTCTGCACTTGAGTATTTCCTGAGCAGGGTTCACTGTGCCAAGAAAGCTCAGCGGCGGCGAGCTGGCTATAAGCATCAGGTGACGCTGGAGACACCTGCTGCGGCTGCTGCTGGCGCCGGTGGCGCCGGTGGCGGTGGATGAAAGGGTGCTGCACTTCCGTCACCGAGGGCAGAGTGGGTGCTGACGTCAGAAGTCGGAGCTGCTGGAGTTACATAATGCCGGAGCTGCTTGAGCATGCGATAAGGGCATATTTAACCTCGGGGGAGCTAAATATAGGCAAATCAAATTTTATTTCCACATAAACTTTTTAAGTTTTTTAAAAAATACATATTATAGTTAGTGATTCTAAGCTAGGATTGTACATGGTCTCGGGCATTTCCCCCATTGTCTCATTAGCAATGAAAAAAATAAACATGGTCGCTGTTCAGGGTATAGCCGTGTGTGTGTGTGTGTGTGTGTGTGTGTGTGTGTGTGTGTGTGTGTGTGTGTGTGTGTGTGTGTGTGTGTGTGTGTGTGTGTGTGTGTGTGTGTGTGTGTGTGTGTGTGTGTGTGTGTGTGTGTGTGTGTGTGTGTGTGTGTGTGTGTGTGTGTGTGTGTGTGTGTCTGTGTGTGTGTGTGTCTGTGTGTGTGTGTCTGTGTGTGTCTGTGTGTGTGTGTGTGTCTGTGTGTGTCTGTGTGTGTCTGTGTGTGTCTGTGTGTGTCTGTGTGTGTCTGTGTCTGTGTGTCTGTGTGTGTCTGTGTGTGTCTGTGTCTGTGTCTGTGTGTGTGTCTGTGTGTGTGTAGGACATGAGTATGTGCATGAACACAGGCAGAGACCTAGCCACCGAGGTGAGTGTAGAATGCTGGTGAGCTGGCGTTCATGCACGCAGGGGTGGGTAGGCCGGCGAGTGTGGGGTGTGTGTATTTGTGGCTGGGAAGGTTTTGGTGGATTACAGGTGCGTTGCTTACATTCCTGTGTAAGAGCAGGAGTTTGCGGGGAAGGGATGCCAGGGAGGCTGTCTGGCGTGTGATGTGGATGCATTTGCAGCGGGGGTGTGGACAGGGCGTGTGGGTGAACCCGCCTCTCTGAGCCTCAGGAGTGTGGGATGGTGCAGGTGTGTGGAGATCTGTGGGGAGGGTCAGCAGAATGATAGACAAGTGTGTGCACAAATGTGTGTATGTGTATATGTGTGTATATATACCTTCCCACTTGTCATGCCTAGGATCAAAAAAGATGATGGCAGAATCCTGAGGCCTCCTCTCATGTATTTCTCAAATGTTCACTGAGAACTCTCCTTTGTCCCATCATCCAACTACCCTGAGACCAGACATGGAGTAGTTGGGTCAGGTAGCATTTCTTGGTAGATGCAGGCTCGTCTTGAACTCTGGTTTATAGATAGAAATGTTTCTACTTTGTAAAGATGGTCAAAAATAAACATTAAAAAAAAACTTAGCCTGAGGAGGGGAAAAAAGCTTAAGAGTTCAAACTCAGTTCATTCTTTCCAGTAAGAATGAAAAGAATACAGTGTGACTTTGAAGCAAGGTGCCAGGCCTGGGCTTTCTTCTCCCCGCTCTGACACTAGTTTGTGGTCTGCCTTTTTGGCCAGAGCCTTCTTCTTCTTGGTACTGGAATCTGGCCCCACCCCTTGGCCCACTCTACTGAGACATCTATCTGTGTGACAATACATGGGGTCTTGCCCTTGGGTAGAGTCCAGCGTTCTCACCACGACAAGCACTATACTTCATGACCTGCCCAGATGACCTATTTATTTGTTTCTGTCAGTTGTGAGGGTTGATCTCTGGGCCTGGGCGCTGTCCCTCAGCTCTTCAGCTCAAGGCAAGCACTCTAACACTTAAGCCACAGCGCCACTTCTGGCTTTTTCCATTTATGTGGTGCTGAGGAATCGAACCCAGGGCCTCATGCATGCAAGGCAAGCGCTCTACCACTGAGCCACCTTCCTAGCCCCTACCCATGGATTTTTGAGATGTAGGACTGGTGCCAACTCTGCACAGTGCTACAACCCAAGTCTTGGAGTATCTGTGCCCTATGGTATGGTGGCCACCAAGAGAACCTGGAAATGTAGGAACCAGATTTTATCTGTAGAACACAAGAGCAACCCTAGAGCGGAGGCAGGTAATTGCCTGTTTATAGAAATGGCTGTTTATTTTACATCCTCAAGGTTAGGATGTGACAGGGATCTGGGCAGGGTCTGCTGGAAGAGGCCGAGTCTCTTCCTGGCTCAGCTCTCCTCCTTCCAAGAGGTCAGGGGTCGTCAACCTGCACGTCACGAGGAGAAACAGGGTGGGAAGGGCTAGCTCGGCAGAAGCAATAGGGCTAGAGCGCCAGGAAATCATGACACTAATTAAGAAAGATGTCCTTGTTCTGCCAGAAGCTCCGTCTTCTCGAGGGGATCGATAAATCACAAATAATTGTTTACTTTGTCTCGGTCCCCTCTTCCCCCTTGCCTGTGATATTTGTCCCCCCCCCCTTCCTCCTTTGTATAATGTGAAGGCTGATGAAGGAGCCTCATTTTCACTAATGAAAGAAACTTAATTTTTTTTCAGTCACTCCATCCCTCATGAAGACGAGCCAAACCTGCTTAGTGGTGGCATGTGCTGCCCTCCATTTGTCCTAAGCGAGGCCCGGGATCGGAGAGAGGCCACATCTTCAGCATAAAATTTAAGCCTCGGTAAAATTTACTGTTATTGTTTGAGAAAGACATTTTGGGAACGATGACATAAAAGCATGAAAGTCACAAAAAAATGACAACAACCCTCTCCTCTCCTTACTCCTTTTTTTTTTTTAACTCCCCTACCCCCATAGTATACGTACAGCCAATAACAAGATGGCCCCAAAGAGAACTTGGAATATAGGGAACCAGGCTACGACCT